>NC_087345.1:120337687-121616687 GCF_030014295.1 Loxodonta africana | reverse complement strand
TGATATATATATATATGTATATATATATATACATATATATATATACGTTTCCTTAAAAATATATACTCTAATTTTTGCAAATTAAATTTTAGGGATTGAATATATACATTTTGATATGCTACCTTTTTGTATTTATTGCTTTTCACTTAATAGTGTCTTTTAATATATTAACTGCATATTAATTATTCTAAGGTTTTCTAACAATGCAGGTTATAAGCAAAAATGGCACTTTTCAGATAAACATATAATTTATTAATTTCTTCATGAAATAAAAATTTGTAAGGCAAGAAATAAAACCTGATTTGCTATTCTATCTGTTTGGAATTATCTAGTTCAAGCTTTTCTGAATGGAGTTCACTCACTAATTTTACCTTAGAGCTATCTGAGGAATCATGATTTTACTGTCCCTCACTTAATATATATGGAAGACATAAGATAATACCTCATTTGTTCTTTTCAGGTTGCACACTCATCAGTGAATGATTGCACAGCTGATAAATTTCTTGGGCCCTAAAACATTCTCTTAAGTTGCCTTTCTCACCCTACTTGGCAGGTTTTCCAGATTATGCCATACATATCCCTAATTGTCTAAAAGAGATCAAAATGATTCTACCAAAAAGCAAATTGTAATGCACTGAGAAAACTCTAAGACAGAGAAAAGAAAATTATTCAAAAGCCTGGAAAACTGGTTTACCGTGTGTACTTATGGATAGGATTGTTAGACATCCTTATTTCTAACAAGACTAGACCAACTACCTGTGGTGTTAGATTCTCTTATCACATTTACTGCTGGTACTGTAAGCAGAGAAAATTTAAAGGAGCAATGAAAAAAATCTCTGTAAAACCCACATGGTGTCTTGAGAGAGCTGAAAGAAAAAGGAAAAAACAAAAACATGACTGGGCGTGTGGTAGTTAGAAGTGACTCAAAACTGGCTGCATGGCATTGCTGGTAACATGGATAATGACCTTAGATGACATATTCCTTGACTTGGGTGGATTCAAACCGCCAAACTTTTGTTTAGTTCATTTAGTAGATAAATGGATACTGTTTACACAACCCAGGGGATTTATCCACATAAAAGAGGAATATTTGGTTAACAGTTACTATACCACCTTGTGTTCTCTATTTTCAAAGAAATAAAATGGATTTATAGAGTATTTTACTGAATCTGACATCATCACTGTTAGATAGACTATTGTTTTATGTATCGCTAAGAAAGAAAAAAAAGGCTGCTAGTGAATCTCATCAATTGTAACACACATCATAATATGAAAGATGCTAGAATATGAAAAATACGCCCCTCAGCTTTACTGACATAGGGTAACATAATCATAATATACAATCTTTGATGATTCAGAAGGCATTGCGGTATCCGGAAATGCTTTAAAGTCACCATTATCATAAAAATACCATTGCAAAATAGAAAAAAAAAAACATGGTTTTTATATTTTTATAATAAGTGATCCTTTACAAAATAAAAATAAAATTGGGTTTTATTATATTTTATTTCTGGTTTTAAATTATAAAGTATAGTTTCCTTTATTGCCACTGGACAACTGAATACTACAAATAAACCTACCTACTGCTGTCGAGTCGATTCCGACTCATAGCGACCCTACAGGACAGAATATGTATACACATTTATGATATATCTTATAAACTACAAATAGGTACAAAGATAGATAAATATACTTTATCATATATTTCTACAAAGTTTAATACAATTAACCAAGTATCAAAACTTATTGTAATAAATATCCACTAATAAATAAATGGTAGAATAAAAAATAAAAAGCTATTGACACATCGCAATTAGGAGACCAAATTGAAAGATTTGAATTCCTGATCTAAATAGTGTCTGCCTGTTTTCCTCCTTTGTAAGTTTTCTTTTCTTTGGTACTTGCTGCCTCCCTTCCTTCCTTACCCCCAAATAATTTCAAATAGGGGCCAAATGTTTGCTTGTTTATATCAATATTGTATCCCTAATTATGACAACTGAGAAAAGCATTTTAAGGGCTAATAACAAAAAGAGAAAAAAATACAGTCACATAGAGTGTTACCTTACAATTTGAGCATTAAAATATTAGTCAGGGATTCAGGAAACACAGATTGATGCAATCGGATGGTTACTATCTAAACCTTCCCCTAATCTTTTAAGGGCAAAAGAGAAATGCATATATAGGAAAAGTTATTAAGAAAAAATAGCTGGGATAGATGGGATTTTAAAGCATTTGTAAGGAGCTAAAATGCAATGAATTGTGTAGTATAGGCAGTATTTGGAGAACCTTCTGCATTATTTAAAGCTGCCATAAAACATTTTCTCTCTAAAAGCCCATTTTTCAATATTTTAGTCATAAAACTGAAAGAATAATTAAGAGAGTTGGACTGGTTGGTTTTCAATTTCTGAATGTTTAACTGAAACACAAGCATATCACATGCTGTCATTCTAAAGGTTTTTAAAAGAGAGAAATGATAAAAAATAAGAGAACACTTCCTACCCACATTCACAGATGGGAGTCCAGAAAGGGAAATAAGCAGGCTTTGCCGTGGTTTCTCTTTTTCCTGATCTTCTTCTCTATTTTTCTGCTCCCTTTTCCCTCCCACCATGTTCCGGTATGCTACCATACTCATATTGTCTGTTGGTACCTTGTGTTTCATACTTTTTGTTCTTTTTCTCTGGGTATTATACTCTGTGCCCTGGGCCCTGTGTTTTAAAGCCTTTGCTCAATGACTAAAGTCTATCAGTAAAATAATTCAATTTATTAGGTGAA
This sequence comes from Loxodonta africana, assembly GCF_030014295.1. Classification (NCBI taxonomy): domain Eukaryota; kingdom Metazoa; phylum Chordata; class Mammalia; order Proboscidea; family Elephantidae; genus Loxodonta; species Loxodonta africana. The sequence continues at coordinate 121,613,915 of NC_087345.1, read as the reverse complement.
TCACTGCTTAATATGTTACTCTCATAACAGCTCTGCATTTTGACAGGGGTTCTATTAAGAATATGTTCTTTATCTCAAAAAACAATACCTAATGGAAATGTTTTAAGAAGAAACACAACCTAACGATTAGGTAAGCTTGTTCTTATGCTCATTTCATGATATTTCTCAATCTGTAGATCTGTTTGTTTGTTTTAATCCTATTTTCTACCATTCAAAGCTCTACTTTGGTATTTCCAGTTGTCTCCCAGACATTTGCACTGACCACCTTCATTGTCTGGAAGGCATTTCAAGTTTAACATATTCCCAAACAAACTCATTTTCTTGCCTTGTGAAACTTTTCTCACTTTCTGGAAGGTAATTTCTTGGTTAATGGCACTGTTGCCTGCTTTATGAGGTTTTCTAGGCCTGTCAGATTTATCCTTTATGTGGAGGAAGTAGAGCCAAAATGCTCCTTAGAAGTGAGGATGGCAAGACTTTGTCTTACTACTTTGGATGTGTCATCAGAAAGGGCCAATCACTGGAAAAGGACATCATGCTTAGTTTTGTAGACGGTCAGTGTAATGATTAATGTTATATATTTTCTTGGTTAGACTATGATTCTCAGTTGTTTGTCAGACTTTGGACTAATTACTCTTTCATAATGTAACGTAATGTAATCACTTCCATGATGCAATCTGATGTGATCAGGCAATCAATTGAAAGGGGAGTTTGCTTGGAGTTGTAGCCTGCCTCTAGTATATAAAAGGATGTTCTGGCAAGGCTCTTCTTTCATGAACCTGTGTTCTTCTTGTTGCCTGGCCTCTGGTTCTTGGGATATAAACTTGCAGAACTCTTCAGCCTGCCACCTGACCTGCAAATTTTGGATTTGCCAGCCCTGAAACCCCATGAGAGGGCAGAGGCCTTCAGCCTACCACCTGACCTGGTTTGGACTTGTCAGCCCCCACAACTGCATGAGGAATTCCCTCGAAGTAAATATCTGTATGTATATTTTACGTATAAGCTTTACTGGTTTTGCTCCTCTAGAGAATCCAGACTAAGACAGCAAAAAAGAGGGAAGGTCTCAGTGAGATAGATTGACATGGTGGCTGAGACAATGGGTTAAAACATAACAACGATTATAGATTGATGCAGGATCAGGCAATGTTTTGTTCTACATAAGATTATGCATAAGGTTGCTATGAGTCAAAGCCAACTTGACCTCACCTAACAATAACATCTTCCTCTCTTTCAGCCCCTACCTAGCTTTAAGCCCCTCTCTGCCTTCAACTTATTGGCCACAAATCCTGTAGATTCCATCTGAGAATTAGCTCTTGAATCTGGCTTCTTCTACCTGTCCCCAGTGACACTAACTTCATTTAAGCAAGGAACTTCTCTTAATGCATTATTGCAATTGTCTTCTAAGTTTTGCCTGTAACATGTTTTTTCCTTACTGTATGCCATGCTCATCTTTCAATCTGTCACTATAATTACCTTTTATAAATGCCAATCATATATTTCTCTCTTGTTTGAAAATTAGACTTCTCATTCTTATTATGAAGTCTAATCGCTCAAGTATAGATTAAAAAAAAGAATGAGAAAAAGCTTTCACAATCGTGCTTAAATTTTCTTTTCAGTCTTCCTTTTTGCAAATAGCCTTCACAGCCTTTGTTCCAACCCTATAGAATGCTTGCCAGTCTCCAAATACACATTGCTCTTCCTCTCATTTGAGCCTTTGTAAAGGCTACTTGATTGTTTAGAATGTATCACACTCACCCACACTAACAGTTTCTTTCTCATTTTTTGATTCATTTCAGATGGCACTTCCTCTGCAAAGGATTTCCTGACTTCCTGAGGCAGTTGACATCCCTAACTTAGGCAGTCGTTTTATTGTATTTGTTATGGAGATATGTTCCACCACAGCCAAATCCCATCCACCAGTACAGACATAAGGCTTTCTCTTCTATACAAAAATGGCACCTCTGGGTAGCCAAAGAAATCCCTGGTAGTGCAATAGGTAGCTTGGCTACTAAGAGAAGGGTTGGCATTTCAAACTCATCCAGAGGTGCCTTGGAAGCAAATCCTGGTGATCTGCTTCTGAAAGGTCACAGCCATTGAAAACCCTATAGAGAACAGTTCTACTTTGCAACACATGGGGCAACTATGAGTTGGAATTGACCTAGTGGTAGCTGGTTGGTGTGGTTGGGTATCAAAACCTCACTTCATGTTTGGGGGGTTATGAAAGTGTTGAATCATTGAAACACTGGGGCTGTCAATACAAAAAAGTTTGCATGGGGCTTAGTTTACTTATCTTAGTTCATGGCTTGTGGAGGGCGTGATAAATATCATGGTCTTTATCTAGAAAAACAATGAGTGACATACAGGCTATTGCTGATAGAAAGCTTTTACCTACAAACATGAGAAGCAGAGCTAAGGCCCTGAATTTGACTATGGTTGTAGGGATAGAAAGACAAGTATACTATTCAGGGCTTGGCAATCAATGTGATGTGAGGTAAAAGAACAGTCTAGACTGACTCTTAGGTTTTTGGTTTTGCAAAATATAGATTCCCAGTAAGAAAAAAAGGGAACACAAGCAGAGAAACAGATTTGGACATGTGGAATATAACTACTTTCAGTACTTCTAAGTGTATATTAGGTATATTAGGCTGAAAGTTTGATTAAGATCTAGAAATGAGGTTGGCAAACTTTTTTTTTTCTTTAATAAAGGGTCAGCTAGTAAATATTTTCAGTTTTGAAGACCGTATATTTTCTGTCGCAACAGCTCAGTTTTGCTGCTGTGGCTCAAAAGGAGCTATAGACAAAACAAACGGGCATGGCTGTGTTCCAATAAAACATTGTTTACAAAAACAGGTGGCAGGCTGAACTTGGCCTGTGGGCCATAGTGTGCTGGCCCATTATCTAGATAATTGAGGACCTCACTGTATGGAAGGATGAATACCATTTGAGCAGATGAGATTACTCAAGGCATGTATGCAGAGGGAGACCAGTGTGTCATTGGATAAGTATGACTGGATAAGCAAGAGTAGAATTCATGAAGAGCCCAAGATAAAATGGTCAGAGATTTCAGAGATGCTGGAAAGCAAGAAAGAGGATTGTCATGGAAATAAGAGGCATCTTTCGGGAAGATTAAATGTGCTAGATGCAGTAAAGATCTTTGGCAAACGTGAGAAAAAAAACTGGATTTTGCAATGAGACAGTCATCAGTGACTGAGAACTTTCAATAAACTATGGGGCAGATGTCATGCTACAGTGGATTGAGATGTCGATGAAACTATAGGGGGGAAATCAACAAATATTCATTATTCTTTCAATAAGTTTGCCTCAAGTAAAATAGCAGCAATCTAGTTCAAGGTGGGAAGTTTTTGCTTGCCCCAATCTTCCATTTTTCTTCGACTATCTGTACAGATTTATGAAGGGAATGGGGTATATATTAATTATTTATTGTTGCTGCCATTAAAGGCTTCTATAATTAATATCTGTGTTACCTGGCATGCTGGCAGAATTGAATGTTTTGGAATTTTAAGAGTATAGGTTTAGAATTATAATAAATGTTGTACACTGACTAGTCTTCATTTCTCTTAATTGTCCTGGCTCTGTCAGCCTTTCTTCAAGAATATCTGATACCTTTCTAAACTCTTTCCAATTCTATTATTCTAGAGTTGACATGACTGCTTTCTTTCGTGACATCTTCTGCTTGATCTGCTTTTGTTCTTGTATGTATTGGTCCCTGCTATTTAAGTGACGGTTCATACAGGAGCTATATCAAAGGTGATGCTGGTGGATCTGAACTGCCAACATTTTATAGGTTAGCAGTCTAGCTTTTTACCACTGTACCACCAGAGCTCCCGTATCAAAGGTGCTAGTCTCTAAAACTTTGATACTCGAAAAAGGACTATACTTGCCTAAAAGAATTAGGCTGTACACACATAATTAATATAAATGTGAATTGGTATGCAGAATAATTTCAAAAATGTACTAGAATATTGAGAAGAAAATCCTATAATGAAGTTTCCAGAAGATTCCAGAAATAACCTGGAATAAAATGACCATATATTTATTCTTCTTCATAAACCTGTGAAATATGTTTTCCCCCACTCATACCTTACATCTTCGAAATACGAATTCACATTCAGAGAAGGTTTAAAGTGGACATGGTACTCTGGCACCAGCATTTATTAAATTTCCATATGTGGAAGTCATCTTATGTACATTATAATTTAATCCTTAGGACAATCCTGTGAACTAGGCTTTATTGTCCACATTTTACAGTGAGCAAAGGAAGTCTCACATTGCTGAAGAGGCTTAACTGAGAGAGCCCAGCATGAATTAATCCAAGTCTTTCTGAACCTACATCCATCATTCATCACACTGAAGTGGGAGGACAAAAATAGTTGTTAGGTGTGGTCAAGTCTGTTTCAACTCATGGTGACCCTATGTACAACAGAATGAAACACTGCCCAGTCCTGCACCATCTTCATGATTGTTATTCTTGAGCCCATTGTTGCAGCCACTGTCTTAATCCATCTAGTTGAGGGTCTTCCTCTTTTTTGCTGACCCTCTACTTTACCAAGCATGATGTCCTTCTCCAGGGACTGATTCCTCCTGACAACATGTCCAAAGTATGTGAGACATAGTCTCGCCATCCTCACTTCTAAGGATCATTCTGGCTATACTTCTTCTAAGACAGTTTTGTTCATTCTTTTGGCCGTCCATGGTATATTCAATGTTCTTTGCAAACACCATAATTCAACGGAGTCAATTCTTCTTCGATCTTCCTTATTCTTTGCCCAGGTTTCATAGGCATATGAAGGGATTGAAGACATCATGGCTTGGGTCAGGCATACCTTGCCCTATGTCCTTTTGTCGTAGGACAAAATTGGATATATGCAAATACTTAAGGTGAAAATGGGTGGGAAAAAAAGGGAAATAATCCCTAGAAATGGAAACTACTAAGTAGTATTTCAACAGTTGAGAGCTAAGAGTCAAGACAGTTGAACAGCTTTAGAAACTAAAGTTTTTATTTGTTGAACAATCATTCATATGAATAAAGATAATTGTCATTAACATTTATTGAATACCTTACTCCATGCCAGGTCCTATTTTAAGCACTTTAGAATTCTCATAATGGCTTTATAGGGTATTGACTATTTTATTCCTCATTTTGCAGATGAAGAAACTCAGATCCAGAGAGGTAAGTAACTGGCCCAAGGTCATCATTTTTATATACCCTGGTGACAAGGCTAGAGTGCACTGTAGCCAAGTAGGTGGCTCCAGAGCTTTACCACCTGACTGCTAACATGATGTGGTTAAGAATTATCCTACAAATAATGGGAGTCAATTCCCACTGGAATATTTTCAATTCATTTGAGGAAAAGAATCAAAGGTGACTCTTAAATTTCTTTTCTAATAACATAACATCACATTCCTTATAGTACTAAAGGTCCAAGCTGTTCCTTTCAATCACTCCTGATTCTCTAAGACAGTATCCCTAAGGGCCTAGTCAGTATTTTTTTTTTTAACATTGTTAAAGTAGCAAGAGGTTTTCAAGGTTTCTCAATCACATTGGAATCAGAATTCTTATTAGAAAGTACACATAGCACTCCAGGGAATTGTAACACCAGCGGGAATTTTCTGACTTTCCAAAATTCAGAATAAATTGTTTTTGTTTGAGAATTAAGGAGAAAGTGGGAAAAACTGACCTTGGCACACCTCTATCCCTCAACTCTTTTTCTCATGATCCTACTTCAGTTCTTCCCTTATTAATTAGAAGCTTTTTTTGTGTGTCATCAATTGCACAGAGGATTGCACAGAGGATTGGGAGAAATTTCAGAGTACCCATGAACTTGTACAGGAGTCCCTGGGTGGTACAAGTGGTTAACATATTAGGCTGCTAATCAAAATGTTGGAGGTTTGAGTCTACCTCAGTGAGCCTTGGGTGAAAGGCCTGGCAATCTACTTCCGAAAAATCAGCCATTGCAAACCCTATGGAGCACACTTCTATTCTGAGACACATGGAGTCAACTCAGTGGAAACTGGTACTGGTGGGGGTGAACTAGCAGAGATCAAGAATGAAGCAAGTATACAGGTTATTATGGTGAGGACTCCACCAAAGGGGAGTGGGTGCTAGGGGCTGTTCTCCTTGAGGCTGAAAAGTGGATCCACTAGTCTTCATCTTGCTTCTAGAGGTAAACAAAATATTACTGACACTTACTTATCTATCAAGCTTTTCTCTTTTTTACCCACAAGGCCCTCATCATGTACACATATGTCTACTACAAAATGTTCTTTTGAGATTTCATCCAGCAAATTTTTTAATGATAACTTTGTTAAAGGCACATCTAAACTACACATGTGACACACTTGTGTGAATTTTCCAGTTGGGAATACTGCCCTCCCAGGGTGTTTTTCCTCCTGCCATTCGTGGAAATATGTTACATGACACCAACCTTCCGTACCCATAAGATTAAGAGAAAATATCAAAATAGCATATAGTTATGTAAGAGCATTATGCAGATAGTGAATGATATTGACAATTCCTCTGAACTTTGTTGTTGCTGGTTGCCATTAAGCCAGTTCCAACTTATGGCGGCCCCATATGTGCAGAGAAAAAATGCTTCATAGGATTTTCAAGGCTGTGATCTATCAGAAGCAGATTGCCAGGCCTGTCTTCTGAGTCTCTTTTAGGTGGGTTTGTACTGCCAAACTTTCAGCTAGTAGTTGAGTGCTTAAGTGTTTGTGCCACCTCTGAACTTATCAGTCCTTAAATGTCCATTCATCTTATATCATTGGTAATGAGATAGATAATCTTCATGTCCTTAACAGAGATCTTAGGTATGTTTTCTATTTCCTGTATAAGCACATATCTTCACATTTTCCTGTAATTCTTCTGAATAAGTGACAATAACATGGGTCTGAGGAAAGGAGTGGGGCATGGAGGTGAATTGCCCATCTGGGTGCACAATCTTTGGTATATGTGCCCACTAACTGCTATGGTCTTTACTGGCATGGAATACATGTTTAAGAGTAACAAAAGAAGAGAAAATTTGCTCTTAGATCCATCTCGGTGATGCTGTCATGTTTTTGTAACTGCCTTGTAGGAGTCTTTATACACCAAAGAAGAAAATCTATGCTCTGGGCATCCCTTTCCCAAAGAAAAAGATCTAATAAATTATACTACATTTCTTCTGTATTTTTTCAAAAAGAGTAATGTGGATGTATATCCCTTATATTCTTATATAAGCTTATATTCTAGTTGATCATCAAAGAAAACTGTTGGAGAGAAGCAGGATGACTTGTACAAAGAGGTGGACAAGAAAAACTAAAGCATTGCTTTTTGAATGAAAGATAAACAAAAAGATGGAAGAAACCAAAAACTCAGTAGTCAGATGGCTGTTACAACAAAAAGAATGGAAATCGGCAAGGAACTGATTGAGAAGAAACCAGACCAAAGTCTCAATATTAATGGGTACTAAACCAAAGCAAAATGACAATAGCAGTATTATTTTTATTATTTATTGATGTTAAAACAGAAATGTCAGAGTGAATATTCATTTTATTTTTCTGTTTTTGAAATTTATAAAATTAAAAAATCAAACTAAAAGTTTACATGATTTTTAGTTAAAAAAAAATTTGTGAATATATTACTAGGCCTCAAGGGGCAATGTGAAAATATAAAAATATAGTGGTAAATATTTATTATCATTGTACTATAAACTTTTAGCCAGTTGTGACCATGCCTCTTCCTTTGTCTTCAGTCCTATCCACACAGCAGTGCCCTCAGAATGGGCATTCTGATGTTACTGGTCAGTTCTATCTTCAGATTTGTCCAGTCCTGTTGAGTTCCCTGAGTGGAGCTTCCGGGCGCATCATCTCTGGGCAGTTTCATTCCAGAGTTCCTGCAACCAAGCTATAGTAGTTTAGATTCCATAACCATCAACCTGGTAGTGGCAAAGGGTCCTATCCTCAGCCTAATTCCTTGTCTAATCCCACCCCTCATCCCTACTAGCATCAGGAGCTTTTCTTCCCAGATTCATAGCAACCAATCAACCCATTGCCCTTGAATCGATTTCAACTCACGGCGACCCTAAAGAACAAAGTAGAACTGTGCTATAGGGTCTCCAAGGCAGTAATCTTTACAGAAGCAGCCACGTCTTTCTCCCACAGAGGGCTGGTAGGTTCCAACCACTGACCTTTCAGTTAGCAGCAGAGTGCTTAACTACTGTGCCACCAGGGCTCCTTTCCCAGATCCATATTCAGACTTTAATTTGATGGGGGAAGGAGAAAAAATGGGGAGAGAGGGAAGGTAGCTGCAGGCCCTGAACAGTAATAAGGGACTGGGAGGGCTTGTGGATAGTGTGTTTTGAGAATGGGATGGGTGATAATCAGCAAAGAGGCAAGGGGTAGTGTCTTAGTCATCTAAAAAAAAAAAAAAATAGTCATCTAGTGCTGCTATAACAGAGATACTGCAAGTGGGTGGCTTTAACAAAGAGAAATTTATTTCCTCACAGTAAAGTAGGCGTCAGCTCCAGGGGAGGGTTTTTTCTCTGTTGGCTCTGGAGGAAGGTACTTGTCCTCAATCTTCCCATAGCGAAGGAGATTCTCAGGCGCAGGAACCCTGTGTTCAAAGATCATGCTCTGCTCCTGGTGCTGCTTTCTTGGTGCTATGAGGTCCCCAACTGTCTGCTTGCATCCCTTTCCTTTTATCTCTTGAGGGATGATAGGTGGTGTGGGCCACACCCCAGGGAAACTCCCTTTACCTTGGATCAGAGAGCTGACCTCAGTAAGGGTGGTGTTACAATCCCACCCTAATCCTCTCAACATAAAATTATAATCACAAAATGGAGGACAACCACACATGGCCTAACAAAGTTGATACACAGATTTTTGGGGGGACGTAACTCAATCCACGACAGGTAGTAACAAGAAACTGGGCCAAGAAGGGTGAATTAAGCTATATGCGTAAAATAACATGTTACATACACATATACACAACACAAATATACATTGATATTTCGATACTTAAAAATAGCAAATTATACCAGAATATTGAAAGCAAGTAATGTAGTCACTAGCTGCAATATACTGGGTCAGAAACTCAAAAATGCCAAAGATTACCTGAGGCTTTAAGGATGCATGTAAGAATGTAACAACTGGTGATATGGTGCTTGGATAAGGCTTTATGCTTTGGGCCAGCACACTGCTGACAATTTTCCTTCCCGTCAAAGAATAGCTTCAAATAACAGTGAATTTTTCCATGTGATAATGATTTTTAAAAACAATTTCTTTATAATAAAAGAGAGAGAAAGAGAGAGATTGTACTTAGCAGGAGCACATGGTTAATTGACATTCATATTCCTGAGCAAACTTGTAAATAGTACCGTTCTCACAGGAATTAAATCAGTTGCACTGTGGGTAACTTTAGAATTCAAAGGTGCCCCAGTTCCTCACCCTGTGTTGATGGAACTGAACAGCATTAACCTTTTCACTTGCACTAACAAAGACAAGTGAAGACAAGATGTGCTATGACTCCTGCACATCCATGTTTTGTTTTCTGCCCAGGGCCCTCTACAATTATCCCACACTTCAGAACTAATTTCTCTACACATTTACCTACATTGTTTCTGTACTACTCCTGCAACACCACAATCTCATTTACTCACTTTTTTTTTCCAAAAGGAGGATTTATAAGGACATAGAAGAAATAATTATTCACTGATACAATATCGAGCAAATCTTTGTAGATTTTTCAAATATGTTGGCTTTCATCCAAAGAAAATGCTTTTTTCTTTCCCCTCTCTGTCTTATAAATAAGATAACACTTCACTGCTTAAAGTAGTAATGCTGACTATTGTTCCCTTGGTCGTGAATTAAAAATCAGACTTTTAAAAATTTTTTTAAGGTGGAGGCAAGAAAGAAAGAGAACACCAAGTTGAAATATAGAAATTGATTCAGATCTTTTTTTACAGATAAGGATCTCATAGTTTAAATATCTATTTTTAACACCTTGTTTAATTAAAAATATACATCTGTATACATACGCATGTTAATATACATATAAAAATATATAGTTTCACAAGCATAAAGCTGAACAAAAACCTGTTCAACACCAAGAATTATGCTATTTTAGGCATAGAAATATGTGCCTATCTTTTTTGTAGCCTACAAATAATTTGATCATTATAGGATAGAAAGTTGCATTTTAAGGCAGTCTATAGTAAAAAAAAAAAATTTTTTTTTTTATAGTATGAGAAGTAGTCTATAGGAAGATTTTCTTGACTGCAATGAGAAAAGATTATCTAACTTCACTGCAAAAAGTTAGTTGTGTAAGTACAGGTGGAGTGTCTTAGTCATCTAGTGCTGCTATAACAGAAATATCACAAGTGGATGGCTTTAACAAAAAGAAGTTTATTCTCTCACAGTCTAAAACAAACAAAATAGTCTAGTAGGCTAGAAATCCAAATTCAGAGTGTCAGCTGCAGGACAAGGTTTTCTCTGTTGGCTCTGGAAGAGGGTCCTTGTCCTGGATCTTCCCCTGGGCTGGGAGATTTTCTGTGCAAGAACCCCAGGTCCAAAGGATGTGCTCCACTCCTGGTGCTGCTTTCTTGGTGGTATGATGTCCCCCTGTCTCTCTGCTTGCTTCCCTCTTTTATATAAACCAAAAGAAATTGGCTCAAGACACAATCCAATCTTGTAGACTGAGTCCAGCCTCATTAACATAACTGCCACCTATCCTCCTTCATTAACATCATAGGGGCAGGATTTACAACTCATAGGAAAACTGCATCAGATGACAAAATGGTGGCCAATCACACAATACTGGGAATCATGGCCTAGCCATATTGATACACATATTTTTTGGGGACACGGTTCAATCCATGACATGGAGAAAACCTGTTTGATGATAGTTATAATTATTCTTGACCACATCCCGAATAAGAACTAATAGCAATGTTAAAATTTTCAGTAGTGATAGTTGAACAATCATGTTTTGTTGAATGATACATTTTAAAAGGGACATTGACTGACTTAAAAAGACAGGAAAGAAAGAAAAGACCAAGATGGATGTCAGAGGAGACTGAAACTTGCTCTCAAACGTCGAGCAACTAAAGTAAAAGGAAGAATTGATGAAGTAAAAGAATGAACAGAAGATTTCAAAGGGCCTCTCGAGAAGACAAAGTATTATAATGACATGTGCAAAGAGCTGGAGATGGAAAACCAAAAGGGAAGAACACGTTTGGTGTTTCTCAAGCTGAAAGAACTGAAGAAAAAATTCAAGCCTCAAGTTGCAATAGTGCAGGATTCTATGGGGAAAATATTAAACAACACAGGAAGCATCAAAAGAAGATGGAAGGAATACACAGAGTCATTACACCAAAAAGAATTAGTCGATATTCAACCATTTCAAGAGGTGGCATATGATCAGGAACCGATGGTACTGAAGGAAGAAATCCAAGCTGCTCTGAAGGCATTGGTGAAAAACAAGGCTCCAGGAATTGATGGAATATCAACTGAGATGTTTCAACAGACGGATGCAGCACTGGAGGTGCTCACTCATCTATGCCAAGAAATATGGAAGACAGCTTCCTGGCCAACTGACTGGAAGAGATCCATATTTATGCCTATTCCCAAGAAAGGTGATCCAACCGAATGAGGAAATTATAGAACAATATCATTAATATCACACACAAGCAAAATTTTGCTGAAGACCATTCAAAAACAGCTGCAGCAGTGTATTGACAGGGAACTGCCAGAAATTCAGGCTGGTTTCAGAAGAGGATGTGGAACCAGGGATATCATTGCTGATGTCAGATGGATCCTGGCTGAAAGCAGAGAATACCAGAAGGATGTTTACTTGTGTTTTACTGACTGTGCAAAGGCATTCGACTGTGTGGATCATAACAAATTATGGATAACATTAGTAAGAATGGGAATTCCAGAACACTTAATTGTGCTCATGAGGAACCTTTACATAGATTAAGAGGCAGCTGTTCAGACAGAACAAGGGGATACTGACTGGTTCAAAATCAGGAAAGGTATGCCTCAGGCTTGTATTCTTTCACCATACCTATTCAATCTGTATCCTGAGCAAATAATCTGAGAAGCTGGACTATATGAAGAAGAATGGGGCATCAGGATTGGAGGAAGACTCATTAACAACCTGCGTTATGCAGATGACACAACCTTGCATGCTGAAAGTGAAGAGGACTTGAAGCACTTACTAATGAAGATCAAAGATCATAGCCTTCAGTATGGATTGCACATCAACATAAAGAAAACAAAAATCCTCATAACTGGAGCAATGAACAACATCATAATAAATGGAGAAAAGATTGAAGTTGTCAAGGATTTCATTTTACTTGGACCCACAGTCAACAGCCATGGAAGCAGCAGTCAGGAAATCAAAAGACGCATTGCATTAGGTAAATCTGCTGCAAAGGACCTCTTTAAAGTGTTGAAGAGCAAAGATGTCACCTTGAAGACTAAGGTGCACCTGACCCAAGCCATAGTATTTTCAATCGCATCATATGCATATGAAAGCTGTGCAGTGAATAAGGAAGACCAAAGAAGAACAGAAGCCTTTGAATTACGGTGTTGGCAAAGAATACTGAATATACCATGGACTGCCAAAAGAACAAACAAATCTGTCTTGAAAGAAGTACGGCCAGAATGCTCCTTAGAAACAAGTTTGGCAAGACTGCGTCTTACATACTTTGGACATGTTGTCAGGAGGGATGAGTCCCTGGAGAAGGACATCATGCTTAGCAGAGTACAGGGTCAGCGGAAAAGAGGAAGACCCTCAGCGAGGTGGATTGACATAATGACCGCAACAATGAGCTCAAGCATAACAACGATTGTAAGGATGGCTCAGGACCGGGCAGTGTTTCGTTCTGTTGCGTATAGGGTCGCTATGAGTCGGAACTGACTCGATGGCACCTAACAACAGCAACAACAAATTGACTGACCTGAGTTCATAAAGGGAAGAACAGCTTATAAAATGAGAAGTCTGATAATTCCTTTATATGTTGCAAATTTATAAAAATTGGGTGTGTTTATCTAGAAAAGAATATCTAGTAGAAGACATATAAGCTGTTTTCAGATATTTAAAGAGTTGTCATGCAGAAAAGGAGGAAATAGGGAGGAAGACCAAGATGGCAGAGTAGTCAGAAGTTTATAATATTCCTCTTGCAACAAAGACCCAACAAAACAAGTGAATCAGATATAGATGACAACTTTGGAACCCTGAGAATCAAAGACAAGCCTGAAAAATTGGATCAAATGCCAACTGGAAGGAGAGACAGTACAAAAACACCAGACACAGAGAATTATGGATTGCCAGCACCCTGCTAGCTGAACCTGAACAGAGCGGCCATACTGAGACAAAGCAAGCAGAGTTTCCAGCCAAAATCCCTGTCACCTGGTACAGCCAAAGAGGAGCAATTCTGCATTCACATCCAGAGCCAGGCATGAGTGCTTCCTGTTCTGTGAAAGTTAAGTGCTTATACCTCGTCCATTTTGCCTACCCCAGTCACCTACCCTGGAGGGCTGTGGGCCCACCCCATCTTCTTCACCTACCTCCTCTCCCCACATGTGATCATGATTGTCAGCATCTACCTCCGCCTGGCACCCTAAAAGAGGATCCTACAGATTGGAGGGGCCTACCCCTTTGCTCAGCATCTCCCACTTGGGACTCATGGACCTGCTGCACCTCCTACTCCCTCCAGCCACTTGTGCCAGGGTCTCAGGGGCCAGCAGTGCCTCCTCCTCTCTCCAGCCTCCTGAACTGGGGACCTGAGGGCTGATGGTGTCTCCTACTCCCTCTGGCCATCTCAGTTGGGGGACTGAGGGCTGGCAGTACCTCCCACTCCCTCCAGTCACACGTGCTGGGGATCTGAGCACTGGCAGTGCCTCCTACTTCCTCTGGCAATCATACTAGGGGCCTTAGGGCCAGCAGTGCTTCCCACTCCCTCTAGAACCCAGTTTTGGGGTCTGAGAGCTGCTGGTGCTTCCCACTCCCTCCAGCCACCTGTGTTGGGGGCCCAAGGACTGGCTGAACAACCTCCCCATGATGTGCTCTAGTGGAAAGGGGTATAGCCTCTTACCAGGCACCCGTAAACAGGTGACATCCCCCTGCCTCACCCCCTGCACATTGTCTGCCCTGCAACTGGAAGCTTGTACCCACTCCAATCACCTTCACACAGCCCTGCCCTCCCGAGACTATTGGTGAGAGTTTCCACACAATCTACATGGTTACTGACAACCCGGGCACACTTGCCCTGACCACATGACAATCGGCTGAACACATATGTAACATACAACCCAATGACTAGGATGAACACCCCCTTTGCCCATGTCCAGGTGACCAGCTGGACAGATACCATACTTCACCAGAAATACCAGCTGCATTCTCAGTGGCCTCACAAGACCATCAAACAGAGACCCATGCTCACACACCCAGTTGCTACCCCACCCACCCAGAGACAAGAGGTGAGAGCTTCAGTGCAGCCAGATTAGTGACCAGAGTAGCACATATGCCCAGCCTACTTGGATATATCAAAACAAAACAAAAATTTAGGACACAGCAAACGAACATACAATAGATAAATAAATATAACAACTTCTTAATGCCTTGGAGAAAACAGACAATATCAAATCACATAAAGAAGTAGGTCAAGATGGCTCCAGCAAGTGACCAAAATAAAGAACCAGAAACATTTCCAGAGAAAGGAATGCTAATGAAAATACCTGATAAGAAGTTCGAAGAACTAATAAACAGGGCTGTACAAGAGTTCAAGAAAGAGATCAAAGAAAACATGGAAAAACCAAAGAAAACATAGAAAAATCAACTAAGCACAGACAAAGCAATAGAAGAATTTGGGAAAACAATACAAAAACAAAATTACAAAATAAAAAGAAATTAGAAACCATGCAAAAACAACAACTAGAAATCCAAAAGATTAACAATACAATTTCAGACATAGACAACTCAAAGAAGGATATTGGAGCAGAAATGAAACAATGGAAAACAGAATCAGCAAATTTGAAGATAAATCCCTTGGCACAAATATGTTTTTAGGAAATACCAGAAAAAATAATGAAAAGAAAAATAAGAAAGCCTAAGAATTATGTGGGACACTATCAAGAGGAAAAATTTGCATGTGTTCAAAGTTCCAGAACAGGGGGAGGCAATGGAAAACACAGGGAGAATTGTCAAACATTTGCTGGCAGAGAGCTCTCCTAAGTCATGAAAGATGAGAAGATATCCATCCAAGAAGCTCAACAAACTCCGTACAGGATAGACTCCCAGAGAAGGTTACCAAGACATATTATAATCAAACTTGCCAAAACTAAAGACAAAGAAAGAATCCTGAGAGCAGCTTCAGAAAAATGAAAAGTCACCTACAAAGAGGAACCAATAGGGCTAAACTTTGGTTACTCAACAGAAACCATTCAGGCTAGAGGCAATGGGATGATATATATAAAACCTTGAAAGAAAAAAATATTGCCAACCAAGAATTATATATTCAGCAAAATTTTCTCTCAAAAAAGATGGCAAAATTAGGAGATTCACAGATAAACAGAAATTGAGGGAATTTGTAAAAACCAGACCAAACTTATTCAACATTGTGCTGGAAGTTCTAGCTACAGCAATAAAGTGAGACAAAGAAATAAAGGGCAACCTAATTGGTAAAGAAGAAGTAAAAAACTATACCTCTTTGCAGATTATATGATTCCATAGCCCTGGTCCCCTACACATCTGTCAGTTTGTTGTACTATGGGGGCTTGCGTGTAGCTCAGATGCAAGAAGCTTTGCCACTGGTATTCAAATACCAGCAGAATTACTCACAGTGGACAGTTTCAGAGGAGCTTCCAAACTAGGACAGATTAGGAAGAAGGACCTGGAAGTCAACTTCTGAAAAAAAATTAGCCAGTGAAAACCTTCTTATTAGCCAGCAGAACGTTGTCTGATATAGTGCCAGAAGATGAGCCCCTCAGGTTGGAAGGCACTCAAAATACCACTGGGTAGAGCTCACTCCTCAAAGTAGAGTTTACCTTAATGATGTGGATGGAGTCGAGCTTTCAGGACCTTCATTTGCTTATGTGGCATGACTCAAAATGAGAAGAAACTGCTGCAAATATCCATTAATAATCAGAACTTGGAATATACGAAGTTTAAATCAAGGAAAATTGGAAATTGTCAAAAATGAAATGGAATGCATAAAGATCAATAGCCTAGGCATTAGTGAGTTGAAGTGGACTGGTTCTGGCCATTTTAATCAGACAATCATATGGTCTACTATGCTGCGAATGACAATTGGAAGAGGAATAGGATTGCATTCATCACCAAAAAGAACATTCCAAGATCTATCCTGAAGTATAATGCTGTCAGTGATAAGATAATATCAATACGTCTACAAGGAAGACCAGTTAATACATTTATTGTTCAAATTTATGTGCCAATCACTGAGGCCAAAGATGTAGAAACTGAAGACTTTTACCAAATTCTGCAGTCTGAAATTGATCGAGCATGCAATCATGATGCATTGATAATTACCAGTGATTGGAATATGAAAGTTGGAAACAAATAAGGATCAGTAGTTGGAAAATATGGCCTTGGTGATTGAGATGATGCCGAAGATCACATGATAGAATTTTGTAAGACCAACAACTTCTTCATTGCAAATACCTTTTTTCAACAACATAAACAGTGACTATACATGTGGACCTTGCTGAATGAAATACACAGGAATCAAATCAACTACATCTATGAAAAGAAACAATGGAAAAGCTCTATATCATCAGTCAGAAGAAGGCCGGGGTCGACTGTGGAACAGAAAATCAATTGCTCATATGCAAGTAGGAGTTGAAGAAAATTAGGACAAGCCTACAAGAGTCAAAGTATGACCTTGAGTATATCTTACCTGAAGTCAGAAAACATCTCAAGAATAGATTTGATGCATTGAATACTAATGACTGAAGACTAGACAAGTTGTGGAATGATATCAAGAATACCAAACAAGAAGAAAGCAAGAGGTCATTAAAAAGACAGGAAAGAAAGAAAAGACCAAAATGAATGTCAAAAGAGACTCTGAAACTTGCTTTTGAATGTAGAATAGCTAAAGTGAACGGAAGAAATGATGAAGTAAAAGAGCTGAACAGCAGATTTCAAAGGGTGGCTAGAGAAGACAAAGTATCATAACGACATGTGCAAAGACTTGGAGTTAAAAACCTAAGTGCCCATCAATAGATGAATGGATTAACAGACTGTGGTGCATACACACAGTGGAATACTGTGCAGTAGTAAAGAATAATGACTAATCCATGAAACATAACATGGATGAATTTGGAGGACATTATGCTGAGTGAAAACAGCAATAAAAAAGGACAAATATTGTATGAGACCACTATTATAAAGAAACAAGAAAAGGCTTACACATGAAAAATATATTCTTTGATGGTGACCAGGGATGGGAGTGTGAGGGAGGGAAAATTACCAAATAGATAGAAGATACATGTTAATATTGGTGAAGGCAAATGCAATAACCAATATGGGGGAAGTCACCAAAATATGACCAAGGCATGGGAGGACACTGAGATGGACATGAGAATAAAGGACAACAATGGTAATTACCATGGCATAGACAGTCCTGCAAAAATAGTATTAACAAAGAATAATTCACCGATGGATACTCAGGTAGATAGATATGCCAAGCGGTATGGGAGGGTATAAGGGAACACAACCACCTGCAGATATAGGTTTGGTGGTGGATATTTCTACATGCATAATTGTAGACAATAGAGCATCCAAGGGTCAGAATCAGGGTAACTTCTTGGGCATAACCAAACAACTCGAGGGAAGAAGTTCCTAGGCTGCAAGGCAAAGGACCATAGACTGGGGGGAATGCTATGTCAATTGGCACAACGTAGATTATAAAGACAAAAGTCTGCATCCTACTTTGGTGAGTACCATCTGGGGTCTTAAAAGCTTGCAAACAGCTATCTAAGATACAACTATCAGTCTCTTACCATTTGGAGCAAAGGAGAGTGAAGAAAACCAAAGCCTCAAGTGAGCAAATTGTCCAAAGGACTAAAGGCCCACATGAACCACAACCTACACAACCCTGAAACCAGAAGAACTAGACGGTGCTTGGCTACCACTACTGACTGCTTTGACTGGGATCACATCAGAGGGTCCTGGACAGAGCAGCAGAAAAATTGTAGAACAAAAAATAAATTCACAAAAAACTCCAGGCTTACTGGTCTGACAGAGACTGGAGGAACTCCTGAGACTATAGCCCTAAGACATTCTTCTGGATTGGAACTGAAGCCATTCCCAGAGACGACCTTTCAGCCAAACCACAGACAGGCCCATAAAAATAAACAATAATACCCCAGAGGAACCTGCTTCTTAGAAAAATCAACTATATGAGGTCAAAAGTGCAATATTTGACCAAAAACAAAGATGAGAAGGCAGGAAGGGGCAGAAAAGCAGGATGAGTGGAAACGAGGAAACTAGGGAGAAAATGAGCAGAGTGCTGACATATTTTAGAGAATGGAACCAATATCATGGAATAACTCCATGTACAAAGTATCGAACAGGGAGCTAATTTACTCTGTAAACTTTCACCTAATGTGCAATAAAAAATTAAAAACAAAAAAGAGAACAAACAGAATGAGAACCAATGAGTTATATGTGAGCTTAATAAATAGAAAATATTATTAAGAATAGGCAGGATTGGCATAGAGTGAAGTATCATGAACTAGAGACTTAAAACAAAACCTGGATGACCATCTCAGAGGTGCTACTGAAATAATTTTCCGCATGGCGGTTGTACTAGATGGCCTCTAGGATGAATTCAACTCTAAATCTTATGAATCCACTTTCTGTTAACTATCATTCTAATCCTGAGATTTCTGCTAATGAAAGTAGAGAGCATTTTCCAAGCCATGTTTTGCAGAATGCTGTTGTTGCTGTTGTTAGATGCCGTCCAGTCAGTTCCGACTCACAGCGACCCTATGCACAACAGAACCAAACACTGCCCGGTCCTGCGCTAGTTCTGGCTAATGGTAATAGGTGCTCTGTGGAAAAAAAAAAAAGGCTGCTCTGTGGTCAAATTAGTCTGGGGAACATTGTATACTATACCTTCTTCTTGGAGAGTAAAAATGCGTGTTTGCGTAGTAGAAGTTCTGAGAAGTGCGTTAACAATCTTATTTAACTTGGTATAACCCGACATTCCCCGAGCTTAATTACATGAAGAGCACTTTACGGTGCACCTATTTGTAATCTGAAGAAACAGCGTTCCTTGGGATATAAGTTTTGAAAAGAACAACTGATAAACAATAAAAACAAGCTCTTCAATCAATGCAAAATGCGTTCTGAACACATTTACAAAAGTCAAATAAAAAAAAAAGATTTGCATGTATAAGATTCTTTTTCCTAGAAAGTTAAAAACAATCATACATTTCAAACATATTGTATAAATTCTTTAATTTTATTCCTATTTCTTATAATGAAATATCCTAATCAATGAGCCTACATTCGCCGAGTTTCTAATTGTGGCCAGAGAATTGCTGCTTTTGTTTTGTCTGCTGATTTTCATCTCTATAAACTGAATTGTATTAAATTTGTAAAAAAAAAAAAAAAAACTGCTCTTCTTTATACTTAAATTATTACTTCCACTTTTCCATTGTAAACTCATTTTTATGAAAAGAACAAACATAAAATGTATAAAATATTCAAATAATTACTTAAGCTCTGTTGTAGAGATAAAATGGTGACATTACTGACATGGAACTGTTGTCTGGAAGACAGTGCCCCCATGTGATAGCTCAAAATTCCCACTCATTAAAAATGCTAAACGACCACATTTTGTGTCTAAAATGTGGTTTAGAACTGTCAATACAAAATAAATAAATAGTAAATATATTAGCAAAATTTCACTAGTATACAATTCAGAATCTTACCGAATTTCTTTGATTATGAAAATATAGATTCAAAGTTGATTATATGAGCCTCAGGTAATGTAGACTAAAAGTACTTGTTGCTTCAGTTAAATATTCTCATTCTTTTTTTCTCTGGTCTTTCCTTTACTGTATCCATTCTCAGGGTTTTTAAATGTGCTATGTCTTCTCATACTAAAAATTAAAAAAAAATCCTCATTCTATTTTCATAATTCTATAATTTTACATTCTATTTCATCACTCCTAAATTCCAAAGGAAATTTTTAGAAGTTACCTCTTTTGAAAAATTATTCTCTCTATCATGTCCTATGCAAACCCCGGTGGCATAGTGGTTAAGAGCTATGGCTGCTAACCAAAAGGTTGTCAGTTCAAATCCACCAGGCTCTCCTTGGAAACTATTGGGCAGTTCTACTCTGTCCTACAGGGTCACTATGAGTGGGAATCGACTCCACAGCAATGGGTTTATTATGTGCTATACCATTTGTTATGTGCCGTTATTCAAGCAGTTGTGTTGAAGAATAATTACTTCCATCTACTCGTATGCTTTATTATGAAAATGGAATTTCCACTGTGATAAGGATCATGTCTTGCTTGTCTCTTGTGTCCCCAGTTTTTAATACATAATAATGTTCCTTGAATGAATGAGTGCGTAAATTAAGAAACAGCCACTCTCTTGCTTGAATTTCTAGTACCTAGCTTAGTCCCTGAAACACAGTTGAGCATTCATACTTTTTACTTAAGTTTCTTGGGACCAGGGTCCATGGATGATTCATGTTTATATGCCACCCTATCATACCTGTTATTCAATTACATACTCAGTATATGTTCAATAAAATGTGTTGAATGAGAGAATAAAGAAATAAATGTTGCAATTCATACTCAGTGTTTCCGCTCTCGCTCTTCACCCTGGAAACCTTGATTCTTCTCACACCCCATTACAAGACATATTCTGCCTCTCCTATGGCCCCCAATCCATATTTCTACACTATCTCTTTTATCTGTTTTCATTTTCTCTTCACCTACCATTATCCTAATCCAAGTCCTCATGATATCTTTTCTAAACTATTACAATAAATTTCACTGATCTTTGTGCCTCTGGTATTTTCCTATGTCCAATCAATCTTACATTCTACTGTCAGGTTAATCTTCCTAAAGCACAACTATGATTACAAAACCTTCACTCGTTCCTATCCTCAGTCATGACCCAAAAGAGTAAAATGTATTGCCTTCTTTTATGCCTAAATTATTATCAGGAAGTGACCTAGATGTGGAAGAAGAATATATATTAATAAATTCAATATGCTTAATAATAGATAAATTCAAACCTTTATTATTTGCAATTGGATATTTCCCTTCTAACAATGTTCATTTACTCTTTTGTGCACATGGGTTCACATTCCCAGGGCACATGCCAGCTGATAACAAGGAAATGCTCCAGGAATCCTACAGCTGTGCAAGCGTTTGACTTTATAAGGAAGTTATAGCACCAGCATATATGCTGTCTTTAAGCCATAAAGGCCAAATTCTTTTACTTTTCTGGATTACTTTTCCCACTACTGACATGCAGTCATTAGCCAGAAGCAGCAGAACAGTTGGTTTGTAGAACAGAGCATCTTGATAAGGCAAGAAGTGATGAAAAACTATGGAAACCAAATCCCTGTGGGAGATATGGCCCCAAATACTCTTTTTTTTGTACTTTTGATGAAGGTTTACAGAACTAGCTTCTCATTAAACAATTAGTACACATATTGTTAAATGACATTGGTTAACAACCCCAAGACATGTCAACACTCTCCCTTCTTGACTTTGAGTCCCCTATTACCAGCTTTCCTGTCCCCTCCTGCCTTTTCATCCTTGCCCCTGGCAGGTGTGCCCCTTTAGTCTCATTTTGTTTCATGGGCCTATCTAATCTTTGAACGAAAGATAAGGCTCAGAAGTGACTTCACTACTGAGCTAAAGGGGTATCTGGGGGCCATGCTCTTGGGGTTTCTGCAGTCTCTGTCAGGCCAGTAAATTTGGTCTTTTCTGTGAGTTACAATTTTTGTTCCACATTTTTCTCCAGGTTGGTCTGGAACCCTCTGTTGTGATCCCTGTGAGAGCAGTCAGTGGTGGTAGCCAGGCACCATCTAGATGTACTGGACTCTGGCTGATGGAGGCCATGGTAGTTGTGGTCCATTAGTCATTTGGACTAATCCTTCCCTTGTATCTTTAGTTTTCTTCATTCTCCCTTGCTCCTGAAAGGGTAAGACCAGTGGAGTATATTCAATGGCCATGGGCAGACTTTTAAGACCCCAGACAGTACTCACCAAAGTAGAATGTAGAACATTTTCTTTATAAAACTATGTTATGCCAATCGAGCTAGATGTTCCCCGAGACCATGCAATTCGGTCCTTCAGGGAGTTTGAATGTGTCTATGGAGCTTCATGACCTTGCCTTGAACAAGTTGTGCTGGCTTCTCCAGTGTTGTGTACTATCTTACCCTTCACCAAAGTTACCACTTATCTATTGTCTATTTAGTGTTTTTCTGTCCCCACCCCTCCTCTCCCTCAAAATCACCAAAGATTGTTTCTTTTTGTGTGTAAACCCTTTCATGAGCTTTTATAGTAGTGGTCTCGTACAATATTTGCCCTTTTGTGATTGACTTATTTCACTCAGCATGATGCCTTCCAGATTTATCCAAGTTGTGAGATGTTTGGCAGCTTCACCGTTGTTCTTTATGGTTGCATAGTACTCCACTGTGTGTATGTACCATAGTTTGCTTACCCATTTGTCTGTTGATAGGCATCCAGGTTGTTTCCATCTTTTTGCTATTGTTAGCAATACTTCTATGAACATGGGTGTGCATATGTCTACTCAAGTGATGATTCTGATTTCTTTAGAGTATATTCCTAGGAGTGGAATTGCTGGATCATATGGTATTTCTATTTCTAGCTTTCTAAGGAAGTACCATATTGTTTTCCAAAATAATTGTATCTTTTTGCATTCCCACCAGCAGTGCATAAGAGTTCCAAACTCCCCAAAGCCTCTCCAACATTTGTTATTTTCTGTTTTTTTTTTTTTTTTCATTTGTGCCAGCAATGTTGGAGTGGGGTGGTATCTCATTGTGGTTTTGATTTGCATTTCTCTAATGGCTAGGGACCGTGAGCATTTCCTCATGTGCCTGATAGCTGCTTGAGTGTCTTCTGTGGTGAAGTGTATGCTCATTTCCTTTGCCCATATCTTTAATTGGATTATTTGTCTTTTTGTTGTAGAGGTGTAGGATTTTCCTGCAGATTTTAGAGATTAGAACTTTGTTGGATTTGTAACAGCCAAATTTTTTTTTTTTTTCCCAGTCAGTAGGTTCTCTTTTTATTCTTTTGATGAGCATAAGTGTTTAATTTTTAGGAGATCCCAGTTACATATCTTATCTTCTGGAGTTTGTGTGTTGGTTGTTAGTTATGGTTTATATTCTGTTAATGTCACGTATTAGGGCCTCTAGTGTTGATCCTATTTTTTTTCTTCCATGATCTTTATAGTTTTTGGCCGTATATTTAGGTCCTTGATCATTTTGCATTAGTTTTTGTGTATGGTGTGAGGTATGAGTCCTGTTTCATTTTTTCACAGATGGACATCCAGTTTTGCCAATTGTTAAAAAGACTGTCTTTTCCCCGTTTGATGGACTTTGGGCCCTTGTCAAAGATCAGGTGACCACAGGTGGATGGATTTATATCTGGGTTCTCAATTCTGTTCTGTTCATCAATGTATGTGCCTTTGCTGTTTTGACTATCGTACCAGGCTGTTTTGACTATTGTAGCTGTAGAGTAGGTTCTGAGGTCAGGTAGTATGAGTTCTCCTAATTTATTCTTCTTCAGTAGTGCTTTACTTATTCAGGGGCTCTTCCTTTTCCATATAAAGTTAATGATTAGTTTTTCCATCTCTTTAAAGAAAGTTGTTGGTACCAAATAAAGACTTTTTAAGAAAATGGATTCCCTGGTACTGGATTCCTTTTCCCAGAGCATCTAGCTGAGGAACGGCATCATCAAAAAGATTCAAAGTGAGTATTTTAAGAATACTGGGTAATTATGAGGGTAGCAAGCACTTGTCACTTAGCTTCTCTCAACTTTTGAAGTGAACCTGAACGGCTTGAACACTTCTTAATATTTGCCATCTCCATCCCTCACAGGGTTGTAGGGAGGATTAATGAGATAATGTTTTAAAAGAGATTGAGCTTCTTGGCAGAAAGAGACTATACATAGAACAGTGTTTTTGCTATGATAAACTATGCAAGAATGAGCATGGAACAGGTTTTGCAATTTAACCCATTCTGAAGAAAAATGACTAAGAAGAGCTTGATTCCTTTTTGATAAAGTTATATGTTAGTGTGAATACCTCAAAAATAATATCTGGCACTTAATTTCCCTATATTCTAAACAGAGAATTCAATTATTCACTTCAATAATTTTAATTCAAGTAATATAGTGTAGTGTTTTAGCTGAAGTTAGCAAACTACAGCCTATGGGCCATGTTTGACTAGTCCTGAAAAATGTAGGCAGTTGCCTGTTTTTGTAAATAAGATGCTATTGGAACACAGCCATACCTATTTGTTTATGTATTGTTTATGACTTCTTTCATGCTGCATTGCAAGTAGTTGAGTAATTTTGATGGAAAACTTATCACCCATAAAGCCTAAAATATTTACTATCTGACCCTTTAGAGAAAACGTTTGCTGCCTCCTGGTTTAGACCATGAGGTTTTTGTAAGACAGACAGGGATTAAGCATTCACTTCTTCCCTTAGATGCAAGTTTCCTAGCATCTCTAAGATTCAGTTTATTCATCTGTACTAGTGGTTATGTGATGAGATTTTGATAAGGGTTAAATTATAGGAACCTGTAAAAACACTTAGCACAGTTCTTGGCCCATAAGAGATTGAGATAAGGACAATATTTTTGTGGTTCTAACACCAACTTAGTAAGCATATTGTGAGCAGACATTCCTAGGCATGTACTTGAAATGCTCCTTTTTTAAGGCTCAGGTTAATGGTTCCTCTGAGTTCATTAATTGATGGTCCCAGTGTTCATATGGGGCTTCAGTGTGCATGTAACAACCTTAAGAAAGAGCTTCTCTCCCCTTCCCATTCAAGAAAAAATTATGGCAGACTAGATTTTTGTGAGACCTATGTGATAGTGGCTTTCTGTTAAAGGTAAGGACAGAAGAGAGTTAAATAGGACATGGGTAAAACTGACAAAAAAGGTATGAATGTGTAAGCATTGAGGCAGTGGATTTGGTACATGCTCTGAACTATAAAGATACCAGGAATACAGATTTTGGTCTACCTGTGGGATTTCACCCAGCAAGAAAACAAACAAAAAGAACAGCGTTGGAGGTTATCTTAGTCTGGATTCTCTATAGAGGCAAAACCAGTAAAGCTTATAAATGTATATATATATATATATATATATATACACACACACACACATATATATAGAGAGAGAGAGAGATTTATATCAAGGAAACGGCTAGCGTGATTGTAGAGGCAAGAATATCCCAAGTCTGTGGATCAGGATATAGGGGCTGGCAAACCCAAGATCGGCAGGTTGGAGAGCAAGGCTCTTGCTCACAGGCTGTGAAGATTGATTAATCCCAAGACAGGCAGATAAGCTGCTAACTCAAGTCCCAAAAACCGGAGGTCAGATGAACAGGAAGCAACTGCAGAATCCAGAGCAAGTGAAAGCCAAAACGTCCTTTTATATTCAGATGCAGCCACGTGCACAAGGAAACTCTCTTAACTACCTGATAGGCTACTCACAGCAGTTCCCATCACGAGAGTGATCACATACAAATACTGAGAATCAGCCAAGTTGATGCACAATCTTAACCATCACAAAGGTGTTTCCAGAGTTTTGGTTAGACATCAGAAGGAGATACAATGAACTTTGGAAAAACCACATAAGCTGCACTCTAAGGAATGTCAGGACCCTGGGTGAGTGTCCCTCGAGCATTATGATCTGAAGGAATAATGAGCTGAACTGATGTGGGCTTTGAATTGTCATAATTTTGTGTTTATGAAAGCACTAATAGCTGTTTTTTTTTAAATAAATAACTACTCTTCTTTGATATACTAAGTCCATACTGCTTAAAAGTGAGGAAGAGGGTATCAGTGTGTTGGATCCTTTACTACAGAGACACATCTGTATTCAAACACAGAGTTTATGACAATAGACAATAGACATTCTCCCCTCTACCTTGCATTTCCCGCTACATGAGGGAAGGGGCTGTTTTTATTTTATCATCTCTATTAAAAAAAAAAAAAAAATTTTTTTTTTTTATGCTCCTAGTGCCTACCGCATAGTATATACTCAGTAAATGTCTGTTGAATAAATTAGTAAACAAATGCCTGAATTGGAATGCCAGTGAAAATAATCAGTCTCAAAGATGGTATGTTAAGAAGTCTCACCAAGGAGGAAGAAGCAGTCAAATGAACCATTCAAAATATTCAGGAAAAAATAACTCTTTTAGGGGAAGACCTCACAATCCAAATCTAGTTAAAAAAGGGATAAAAGACCAGTTTTCTTTAGGCAGCAGTTAGAAGACATCTGAATTGCAGAGAAGTACTTACAAATAAGGAAACTGAGCAATGTAAATACACTATCAGTCTGACCCTGATTTTCCCCAGAAACAGTTGAGAGAGTCATTGATGCCAGCTGATTGTATTAAATGAAGAGATCATGTCAGTAGGTGAAATATGATACTTACAGGGCAATTAGAATCTAGCGAAACATATTTGCATGGAGTAATATGTGTATTTTATTCCCTCTTTATCAGTAGATACAATTTCCTTTAAAGATGGGTTTTTATTAGTCTTAAAATGGATAAGGCTGAGCTTGTTTTTGGAAGATATTATGTAACCACAACTAAACAGGAGCATGACCATGGCAAAATTAGAAACTGGGACTAATTATTTATCCTACATGTTTAATAAATGTGCAAAATGGTAGGTGGAAAGATGAAGGCAATAGCAGATTCTTTTGCCATCCCTGTGGAAGAAATAACTATACAGGTTATATTTTGCTGAAGGTTATTCAAAAATGGCTGCAGCAGTATATGGACAGAGAACTGCCAGAAATTCAGGCTGTTTCAGAAGAGGATGTGGAACCAGGGATATCATTGCTGATGTCAGATGGATTCTGGCTGAAAGCAGAGAATACCAGAAGGATGTTTACCTGTGTTTTCAAACTATGGATAATATTGGGAAGAATGGGTATTCCAGAACACTTAATTGTGCTCATGAGGAACCTTTACATAGATCAAAAGGCAGTTGTTCAGACAGAACAAGGGGATACTGATTGGTTTAAAGTCAGGAAAGGTATGCATCAGGCTTGTATTCTTTTATCATACCTATTCAATCTGTATGCTGAGCAAATAATCCGAGAAGCTGGACTATACGAAGAACGGGACATCAGAATTGGAGGAAGACTCATTAACAACCTGCGTTATGCAGATGACACAACCTTGCATGCTGAAAGTGAAGAGGACTTGAAGCACTTACTGATGAAGATCAAAGAGCACAGCCTTCAGTATGGGCTGCACCTCAACATAAAGAAAACAAAAATCTTCACAACTGGACCAATGAGCAACATCATGATAAACAGAGAAAAGATTGAAGTTGTCAAGGATGTCATTTTACCTGGATCCACAATCAACAGCCATTGAAGCAGCAGTCAAGAAATCAAAAGATGCATTGCATTGGGTAAATCTGCTGCAAAGGACCTCTTTAAAGTGTTGAAGAGCAAAGATGTCACCTTGAAAACTAAGGTGCTCCTGACCCAAGCCATGGTGTTTTCATTCACATCATATGCATGTGAAAGCTGGACAATGAATAAGGAAGACTGAAGAAGAATTGACGCCTTTGAATTGTGGTGTTGGTGAAGAAAGTTGAATATACCATGGACTGTCAAAAGAACAAACAAATCCGTTTTGGAAGAAGTACAACCCAGAATGCTCCTTAGAAGCAAGGGTGGCAAGACTGCATCTAATATACTTTGGACGTGTTGTCAGGAGGGATCAGTCCCTGGAGAAGGACACCATGCCTGGCAGAGTACAGGGTCAGCAGAAAGGAGGAAGACCCTCAAAGAAGTGGATTGACACAGTGGCTGCAACAATGAGCTGAAGGATAACAATTGTAAGGATGGCGCAGGACTGGGCGGTGTTTCATTCTGTTGTGCATAAGGTCGCTATGAGTCAGAACCCACTTGATAGCACCTAACAAAAACATGTTTTCCAAACACAATGGAATGAATTTAGAAGTCAATAACAACCTAACAACAACATGTTTTCCAAACACAATGGAATGAATTTAGAAGTCAATAACAGAAGGAAATTTGGGAGATTCACGAGTATGTGGAAATTAACCAACACATTCCCAAATAACCAATGTGTGTAGGGAATTCATGGGAGTTCGGAGCTGATCAAAGAAACAGATGTGATCATGAGATAGCAATGTTACACAACAAGCTATTTATTGGGGCCTACGCATTGACAGCGGCACCCATGGGGCAATTCCCCACAGAAGGTGGTCTTTCAGATACAAGCAGTGCAGAGGGCCACCAAAAGGGGAAGTGGACAAGAAAACTCCTGGCAAAGAAAAGGAAAAGAGGAAGGTTATGTCTATCTCCTTCTGCAGCAAGTTGAGTGTCTCTGGATCAGAGAGCTCTGAGGATAGTAGCAATTGGGTTTCCTCATAACTACAGGGTTTTATCTTATCTATGGCTATCAGATGTTGGACACAGCTTTACAAGGTATATAAATTGGCAAGCTCTAAGTGGCTAAGAATCTGCTTATTTGGCCTATTTTTAAAACAATTGGCACCAGCAGTCTTTTTTGGGCTAACTGGCCTCAGCTTGCTATGAAGAAGTAAAAAGCCTGGGGTCAATACACAGTGGCTATTTTGGCTCATTTACATAACAGCATGTCAAAGAAGAAATAACAAGTGAAATTTTTTACGAATTCCTTTTTATGAACTATAATAAAAATACAATGTACTGAAACTCATGAAATACAGATAAAGCAAGGCTTAGATGGAAATAAATAGCTCCAAATGTCTATATCAAAAAAGAAATACCCCATACCAATAACCTAACTTTCCAACTTAGGACAATGGAAAAAAAAATGAAAAACTAAACCCAAAAACAAGCAGGAGGAAAGAAAGAAATATTACAGCAAAAATAAATAAAATAAAAATTGAACAAGAACCAAGAAACTCAACATACTGAAATATACCTCTTTGATGCCTGGGGTCTTAAAAGCTTATCAGCTGCCAT
Source organism: Loxodonta africana (assembly GCF_030014295.1). Classification (NCBI taxonomy): domain Eukaryota; kingdom Metazoa; phylum Chordata; class Mammalia; order Proboscidea; family Elephantidae; genus Loxodonta; species Loxodonta africana. The sequence goes on along the minus strand of NC_087345.1, from coordinate 121,584,662 downwards.
CTAAGATGTTATGCTGTTTCCACCCCCTCTGCAACAAAGGAGAATAAAGAAAACCAAAGACACAAGGAAAGGTTAGTTTAAAGGACTAATGGACCACTACTACCACGGCCTCCAACAGACTGAGTCCAGCACAACTAGATGGTGCCCAGCTACCATCACCAACTGATCTGACAAGAATCACTATAGAGGGTCCCGGACCAACCTGGAGAAAAATGTAGAACAAAATTCTAACTCACAAAAAAAGACTAGACTTATTGGTCTGACAGACTGGAGAAACCCTGAGAGTATGGCCCCAGACATGCTTTTAACTCAATACTGAAGTCACTCCTCAAGTTCACCCTGCAGCCAAAGATTAGACAGGCCCACAAAACAAAACAAGACTAAACTGGCATACCAGCCCAAGGGCAAGGAGGGGACAGGCAAGAAGGCAGGAGGGGACAGGCAAGCTGGTAATGGGGAACACAAGGTAGAGAAGGGGAGAGTGTTGACATGTCCTGGGGTTGGCAACAAATGTCACTAAAAAATATGTGTATTAGTTATTTAATGGGAAACTAATTTGCCCTATAAACTTTCTAAAGCACAATTAAAAAAAATCCATAGATAGGCAACTGAGGACTGGTATGATGGTTCCATGTGGTCCTTAGGGGCCCAGACTATTACAAACCCTACAGAATGTTGTTTCCAATTTTTCTCCAGTGCTACATCCTTGCAATAAACACCTTTTTTGTTACTTTGTCTTTAGTATACTGATTATGTGCCTTTTTTCTTCTGCAAAAAACAACATTAAAAAAAATTGCTTTTTTGAAAAGATCAATAAAATTGACAAAAATTTATCTAGACCAACCAAGAAGAGAAGAGAGAAACTCAAATTTCTAAAAGCCATAATGAAAGAGGGGGCATCACTACTAATCTTACTGAAATAAAAAGAAAGAATTATAAGAAAATACTGTGAACAAGGGAAAGTCAGCAAATTAGATATCTTAGGTGAGGTGGACAAATTCCTAGAAACAAACAACCAACCAAAACTGACTCAATAAGAAATAGAAAATCTGAACAGACCTGTAGCAAATAAAGAGACTGAATTATTGATCAAAAACTTCCTGACAAAGGGACGCTCTGACCAAATGACTTTACTGGCCGATTCTAAAACCCGCTAACCTAGTATTTAAAGAAGAATTAACACCAAATCTTCACAAAGTCTTCCAATTAAAAAGTAGAGGAGACAAGGCTTTCTAAATCATTCAAAGAGGCCAGTAGTACCCTGCCACCAAAACCAGACAATGACATCACAATAAAAATACACTATAGTAAAAAAAAAAATACACTACAGTAGTCCCCCCTTATCCACGGTTTCTCCTTCTGTGGTTTCAGTTAATCACTGTCAACTGTGGTTGGAAAATGTTAAATGAGTACGTACACAGCATGATGAAACCTCACGCAGTCCAACTCAGTCATTCACATAACTTTTATTACAGTATATCGTTATAATTCTATTATTAGTTATTGTTTTTAATTTCTTACAGTACCTAGTCTATAAATAAATGTTATCATACATATATATTTTTGGACAAAACTTAGTGTATACAGGGTTCGGTACTATCCAGGGTTTCAGGCATCTGTTGGGGTCTTGGGACATATCACCCACGGATAAGGAGGGACTATTGCACAGACTTTTTTTTTTTTTTTCAGGAAGATAGCACTGAGAGCAAAGAAAGAAGTCCCTGATCCTTGCAAACTGAAACCAAAGCAAAGGCTTTGAAGACAAAGAAGGCAGTGCTGAAAGGCATCTATAGTAACAAAAAGGAAGATCCACTCATTAACCACCTTCCAAAGGCCCAAGAGACTGTGGCCTCATAGATGGCCCATATATCCTTGGAAGAGTGCCAGGATAAAACACTGAGTTGACCATGAAGAAGAACAAAGACTTTCATAAAACTGTGTCCAATATCTGATAGCCATTGTGTTCATTGTGAATGTCAAAACCTATAATCACCAGATTAAACAGGCTGTGAAGGAGCTCTCTAAAAAGAAATGTGGCTAAAGTCAGTATTTCAATCTGGCCTGATGAAGAAAAGGCATATGATTGACTGGTGCCTGACCATTATGCTTTGGATGTTGCCAACATAATAGAGATCATCTAAACTGAGTCCAGTTAGATCATTCTAAATATAAACTGTTTTTACCATAAAACACACACACACACCAATATGCCTTATAAATATAGACACAAAACCCCTCAAATAAACCGTAACAGTCCAGATACATGAACGCGTGAGAAAGATTATATAGCATGACTAAACTGAATTTGTCCCAGTAATGCAAGGTTGGTTTAACATCCCAGTGTCAATTAACATAGTGTTGTCATTGTTTGGTACCATCAAGTCAATTCCAACTCATAGGGACCATATGTTCAACAAAATGGAACACTGCCCAGTCATGTGCCATCCTTACAATATTTGCTATGTTTGAGCCCATCATTGTAGTCACCGTGTCAATCCATTTCGTTGAGGGTCTTCCTCTTTTTTGCTGATCCTCTACTTTACCAAGCATGATGTCCTTCTGCAGGCACTGGCCCCTCCCGATAATATGTCCAAAGTATGCGAGACAAAGTCTCGCCATACTTGTTTCTAAGGAACATTCTGGCTGTACTTATTCCAAGACATATTTGTTAATTCTTCTGGCAGTCCATGGTGTATTTAACATTCTCAGCCAACACCATAGTTCAAAGGCATCAACTCTTCGGTCTTCTTTATTCATTGTCCAGCTTTAGCATGCATATGAGGCAATTGAAAACACCATGGCTTGGGTCAGACATACCTTAGTCCTCAAAATGACATCTTTGCTTTTTAACAATTTAAAGAGGTCTTTTACAACCCATTTGACCAATGCAAATGTGCCATTTGATTTCCTGACTGCAACTTCCATGGGCATTGACTGTGGATCTAAGTAAAATGAAATTCTTGACAACTTCAATCTTTTCTCCATTTATCATGATGTTGCTTATTGGTCCATTTGTGAGGATTTTTGCTTTCTTTATGTTGAGGTGTAATCCATACTGAAGTCTGTAGCCTGTGATTTTTGTCAGTAAGTGCTTCAAGTCCTCTTCACTTTCTGCAAGCAATGTTGTATAATCTGCATACCTCAGGTTGTTAATGAGTCTCCCTTCAATCTTGATGCTGCGTTCTTCTCCATATAGTCTAGCTTCTCGGATTATTTACTCAGTTTACAGACTGAATAATTATAGTGAAAAGATACAACCCTGAAGCACACCTTTCTTAATTTTAAACTATGCAATATCCCCTCTTTCTGTTTGAATGACTATCTCTTGATCTATGTACAGGTTACTCATGAGCACAATTAAGTGTTCTGGAATTCCCATGATTTGTTATGATCTACACAGTCAAATGCCTTTGCATAGTTAATAAAACACAAGCGAACACCTTTCTGGTACTCTCCACTTTCAGCCAAAATCCATCTGACATCAGCAATGGTAGCTGTCTTCCAAGTTTCTTAGCACAGATGAGTGAGCACTTCCAATACCACATCTGCTTGTTCAAACATCTCATTTGGTGTACTGCCAGTTCCAGGAGGCTTGTTTATTGCCAATGTCTTAAGTGCAGCTTGGACTTCTTCCTTCAATACCATTGGTTATTAATCACATGCTAGCTCTTGAAATGGTTGAACATCAACCAATTCTTTTGGTACAATGACTCTGTATACTCCTCTCATCTTCTTTGATGCTTCCTGCATCATTCAATATTTTGCCTATAGAATCCTTCAATATTGTAACTCAAGGCTTGAGCTTTTCTTCAGTTTTTTCAGTTTGAGAAACGGCAAGTGTGTTCTTTCCTTTTGTTTTTCTAACTCCAGGTCTTTGCATACATCATTATAAAACTTTACTTCATCTTCTTGCACTGCCCCTTGAAATCATCTGTTCAGCTCTTTTATTTTTTGTCATTTTTTTCCATTCTCTTTAGTTGCTCTACATTCAAGAACAAGTTTCAAAGTCTCTTCCGACATTCATTTTGATCTTTTATTTCTTTCCTGCCTTTTTAATGACCTTTTGCTTTCTTCATGTATGATGTCCTTGGTGTCATCCCACAACTCTTCTGGTCGTCAGCCATTAGTGTTTAATGCATCAAATCTAGAGACAGTCTCTAAATACAAGTGGGTTATACTCAAGGTCATATTTTGGCTCTAGTGGACTTGTTTTAATTTTCTTCAGCTTCAAATTGAGCTTGCATATGAGTAATTGATGGTACATTCCACACACTGCTCCTGGCCTTGTTCTGCATGATAGTATTGAACTTCTCCTTTGTCTTTTTCCACAGATGTAATTGATTTGATTCCTGTGTATTCCATTTGGTGAGGTCCATGTGTATAGTTGCCATTTAAGTTGTTGAAAAATCGGTATTTGCTATGAGAAAGACGTTGGGCTTGCAAAATCTATCATATGATCTCCGGCATCATTTCTATCACCCAGGCTGTGTTTTTCAACTATTGATCCTTCTTCTTTGTTTCCAAATGTCACATTCCAATTACCAGTAATTATGAATGCAACTTGATTTTATGTTTGATCAATTTTAGACTGTAGTAGTTAGTAAAAATCTTCAATTTCCTCTTCTTTGGCCTTAGTGGTTGGTGTGTAAATTTGGATAATAGTGGTATTAAGTGTTTTTTCTTGTAAATGTACAGACATTATCCTAACACTGATAGCATTGTACTTCAGGGTACATCTTGAAATGTTCATTTTAATGATGAATTTGACACCATTCTTTCATTTGTCATTCCCAGCATAGTAGACCCTATGATTGTCCCATTCAAAATAGCCAATTCCAGTCCACTTCAGGTCACTAATGCCTAAGATGTCTATCTTTATGTGTTCCATTTCATTTTTGACAACTTCCAATTTTCCTAGATTCATACTTTGTACATTCTATGTTCTGATTATTAATGGCGTTTGCAGCTTTTTGTTCTCATTTTTAGCCATGCCACATCAGCAAATGTAGGTCACAAAAGCTTTACTCCATCCACATCATTATGGTTGACTCCATTTTGAGGAGGCAGCTCTTCCCCAGTCATATTCTCAGTACCTTCCAACCTGAGGGGCTTATTTTCTGGGACTATATAAGACAGTGTTCCACTGCTATTCATAAGATTTTCACTGAGCAATTTTTTTTTTTTTTTAGAAGTAGGCTACTAGGTCCTTGTTCTTACTCTGTCTTAGTCTGAAAGCTCTGCTGAAATCTATCCACCAGGGATGACCCTACTGATACTTGAAATACCAGTAGCCTAGCTTCCAGCATCACAGCAATACACAAGCCACCCAGCACATCAGACTGACAGACAAGAAATTAATATAATACTCCATATTAATAGAATAAAAAACGAAACCACATGATTAGCTCAAAAGATGCACAAAAAATAAATTGACCAAATCTAACAACTTTTCATATTTAAAAGTACTCAACAAACTACAAACAGAAAGAAACTTCCTCAACATATTAGAGGACATCTATGAAAAGCCCACAGCTACCATTATACTTAATGGATGGAGACTGAGTGTTTTACCTCTAAGATCAGAAAAAGCAAAGATATCTACTTGTGCCCATTTTATTCAACATGTACTGGAGGCTAAATCAAGGCAATTAGACAAGAAAGAAAGAAAGAGAGAGAGAGAGAGAAAGGAAGGAAGGAAGGAAGGAAGGAAGGAAGGAAGGAAGGAAGGAAGGAAGGAAGGAAGGAAGGAAGGAAGGAAGGAAGGAAGGAAGGAAGGAAGGAAGGAAGGAAGGAAGGAAGGAAGAAGGAAAGGAAGAAGGAAAGGAAGAAGGAAAGGAAGAAGGAATGGAAGAAGGAAAGGAAGAAGGAAAGGAAGAAGGAAGGAGGAAGGAAGGAAGGAGGGAGGGAGGGAGGGAGGGAAGGGAGGGAGGGAGGGAGGGAAGGAAGGAAGGAAGGAAGGAGAGAGACAGAGAGAGAGAAAGAGAGAGAGGAAGAGAGAAAGAGAGAGGAAGAGAGAAAGGGAGAGAGAGAGAGAAAGAGAGAAAGAGAAAGAGAGAAAGAGAGAAAGAGAGAAAGAGAGAAAGAGAGAAAGAAAATGCATCCATATTGGAAAGGAAGAATTTGAACTGTCTATATTTATAAATGGAAACCCTGGTGGCGTAGCGGTTAAGTGCTACGGCTGCTAACCAAAGGGTCGGCAGTTCGAATCCACCAGGCACTCCTTGGAAACTCTATGGGTCAGTTTTACTCTGTCCAGTAGGGTTGCTATGAGTCGGAATCAACTTGACAGCACTGGGTTTGGTTTTTGTTTTGATATTTATAAATGTAATGGTATTACACATAGAAAATCCTAAGGCATCCTAAACAACTACAAGAATTAATAAGTGAATTCATCAAAGTTCCAAGATGTATGATTAATCCTTCAACTTTGTATTTCAGTTGTTTTTCTATGTACTAACAATGACCAATCTGAAAATAAAATTAAGAAAACAATTCCTTTTATAGTTGCATAAAAAAGAATGAGATTTATAAATAAATTTAACATAAGAAGTAAAAATATAGATTAAAACTACAAAACATTGCTGAGAGAAATTTAAAAAGAAATAAATATATAGAAAGATATCCCATATTCATGGATTAAAAGGCTTAATATTGTTAAAATGGCAATTTTCTCTAAACTGATTTACAGAGTCAGTATAATTCCTATCAAAGTCCAAGGTGGCTTTTTTACAGAAATTGACAGGTAGATACTAAAATTCACATGGAAATTTAAGAGATCCAGAATAACCAAAACAATCTTTAAAAAGAACAGTGTTGAAGGATTCAGACTTTCCAATTTCAGTATTTACTACAAACATACAGTAATCAATACAGTGTGGTATGAGCATAGGGATAAAATACAGATCAATGTAATAAAATACAAAGTGCAGAAATAAACCCTCACATTAAAAGTCCATTGATTTTTTTTTAACAAGGGTGCTAAATCAACTTATGGTATAGAATATCTTTTTCAACAAATGATGGAAGGACAAGTGGATATAAACAAACAAAAGAAGGGAGTTAGACCCCTCTTATACCCCTCCCTCTCACTATATACAAAAATTAACTCAAAATAGACCAAAACGCCTAAATCTAAGGGCTAAAACTATAACAGTTAGAAGAAAACATAGATGTATAGTCAATGGTTTCTTAGATATGACTCGAAAAGCACAAACAACAGAAAACGTGGTTAAATTATGTTGTTGTTGTTGTTAGGTGCCGTCAAGTCAGTTCCACTCATAGCGACCCTATGCACAACAGAATGAAACATTGCCCAGTCATGCGCCATCCTTACCATCGTTGTTATGCTTGAGCTCATTGTTGCAGCCACTGTGTCAATCGACCTCATCGAGGGTCTTCCTCTTTTCTGCTGACCCTGTACTCTGCCAAGCATGATGTTCTTCTCCAGGAACTGATCCCTCCTGACAACATGTCCAAAGTATGTAAGACACGGTCTCGCCATCCTTGCTTCTAAGGAGCATTCTGGCTGTAGTTCTTCTAAGACAGATTTGTTGTTCTTTTGGCAGTCCATGGTATATTCCATATTCCTCACCAACACCACAATTCAAAGGCGTCAACTCCTCTTTGGTCTTCCTTATTCATTGTCCAGCTTTCACATGCCTATGATGTGATTGAAAATACCATGGCTTGGGTCAGGCGCACCTTAGTCTTCAGGGTGATATCTATCTTTGCTCTTCAACACTTTGAAGAGGTCTTTTGCAGCAGATTTGCCCAATGCAATGCGTCTTTTGATTTCGTGACTGCTGCTTCCATGGCTGTTGATTGTGGATGCAAGTAAAATGAAATCCTTGACAACTTCAATCTTTTCTCTGTTTAACAGGATGTTGTTCATTGGTCCAGTTGTGAAAATTTTTGTTTTCTTTATGTATAGGTGTAATCCATACTGAAGACTGTGGCCCTTGATCTTCATTAGTAAGTGCTTCAAGTCCTCTTCACTTTCAGCAAGCAAGGTTGTGTCATCTGCATAATGCAGGTTGTTAATGAGTCTTCCTCCAATTGTGGTGCCCCGTTCTTCATATAGTCCAGCTCCTTGGATTATTTGTTCAGCATACAGATTAAATAGATATGGTGAAAGAATACAACCCTGATGCACACCCTTCCTGACTTTAAACCAATCAGTATCTGTCCAAACAACTGCCTCTTGATCTGTGTAAATGTTACTCATGAGCACAATTAAGTGTTCTGGAAGTCCCGTTCTTCGCAGTGTTATCCATAGTTTGTCATGATCCACAGAGTCAAATGCCTTTGCATAATCAATAAAACACAGATAAACATCCTTCTGGCATGCTCTGCTTTCAGCCAGGATCCATCTGACATCAGCAATGATATCCCTGGTTCCATGTCCTCTTCTGAAAGCAGCCTGAATTTCTGGCAGTTCCCTGTCGATATACTGCTGCAGCCGTTTTTGAATGATCTTCAGCAGAATTTTGCTTGCATGTGATATTAACGATAATGTTCTATAATTTCCGCATTCAGTTGGATCACCTTTCTTGGGAATAGGCACAAATATGGATCTCTTCCAATCAGTTGGCCAGGAAGCTGTCTTCCATATTTCTTGGCATAGACGAGTGAGCACCTCCAGCGCTGCATCTGTTTGTTGAAACATCTCAATTGATATTCCATCAATTCCTGGAGCCTTCTTTTTTGCCAATGCCTTCAGAGCAGCTTGGACTTCTTCCTTCAATACCATTGGTTCCTGATCATATGCCACCTCTTGACATGGTTGAATATCGACTAATTCTTTTTGGTGTAATGACTCTGTGTATTCCTTCCATCTTCTTTTGATGCTTCCTGTGTTGTTTAATATTTTCCCCGTGGAATCCTCCACTATTCCAACTCGAGGCTTGAATTTTTTTTCCGTTCTTTCAGCTTGAGAATCGCCGAGCGTATTCTTTCCTTTTGGTTTTCCATCTCCAGCACTTTGCACATGTCATTATAATACTTTATTTTGTCTTCTCGAGCTGCCCTTTGAAATCTTCTGTTCAGTTCTTTTACTTTTGAATTCTTCCTTTAGCTGCTCGACGCTCAAGAGCAAGTTTCAGAGTCTCCTCTGACATCCACCTTGGTCTTTTCTTTCTTTCCTGCCTTTTCAGTGACCTCTTACTTTCTTCATGGATGATGTTCTTGATGTCATTCCACAACTCATCTGGTCTTTGGTCACTAGTGTTCAATGCATCAAATCTATTCTTCAGATGGTCTCCAAATTCAGGTGGGGTATATTCAAGGTCATATTCTGGCTCTCCTGGACTTGCTCTGATTTTCTTCAGTTTCAGCTTGAACTTGCATATGAGCAATTGATGGTCTGTTCCACAGTCGGCCCCTGGCCTTGTTCTGACTGATGATATTGAGCTTTGCCATCGTCTCTTTCCACAGATGTAGTCAATTTGATTTCCGTGTCTTCCATCTGGCGATGTCCATGTGTATAGTTACCGTTTATGTTGGTGAAAGAAGGTATTTGCAATGAAGAAGTCGTTGGTCTTGCAAAATTCTGTCATTCGATCTCCGGCATTGTTTCTATCACCAAGGCCATATTTTCCACCTACTGGTCCTTCTTCTTTGTTTCCAACTTTCACATTACGATCACCAGTAATTATCAATGCATCTTGACTGCATGTTTGATCAATTTCAGACTGCGGCAGCTGATAAAAATCTTCTATTTCTTCATCTTTGGCCCTAGTGTTTGGTGCGTAAATTTGAATAACAGTCATATTAACTGGTCTTCCTTGTAGGCGTATGAATATTATCCTAACACTGATAGCTTTGTACTTCAGGATAGATCTTGAAATGTTCTTTTTGATGATGAATGCAACACCATTCCTATTTAAGCTGTCATTCCCAGCATAGTAGACTATATGATTGTCCGATTCAAAATGGCCAGTACCAGTACCAGTCCATTTCAGCTCATTAATCCCTAAGATATCGATGTTTATGCATTCCATTTCATTTTTGATGATTTCCAAGTTTCCTAGATTCATACTTTGTGCATTCAACTTTCAGATTATTAATGGATGTTTGCAGCTGTTTCTTCTCGTTTTGAGTCATGCCACATCAGCAAGTGAAGGTCTCGAAGCTTTAGTCCATCCACATCATTAAGGTTGACTCTACTTTGAGGAGGCAGCTCTTCCCCAGTCATCTTTTGAGTGCCTTCCAGCCTGGGGGGCTCATCTTCCAGCACCATATCAGATAATGTTCCGCTGCTGTTCATAAGGTTTTCACTGGCTAATGCTTTTCAGAAGTAGACTGCCGGGCCCTTCTTCCAAGTCTGTCTTAGTCTGGAAGCTCAGCTGAAACCTGTCCTCCATGGGTTACCCTGCTGGTATCTGAATACCAGTGGCATAGCTTCCGGCATCACAGCAACAGGCAAGCCCCCTCAGTACGACAAACTGAGAGGCACATGGGGGGTTAAATTATACTTCATCAAAATAAAAGTTTTTTGTGCTTAAATGTAGACCTGCAAATAAATTGAAGGGAAAAAAAAAGAAACCCACTTACTGAGAGAAAATATTTGCAAATCGTATATCTGATAATGGACTTTTCTCCAGAATATGTAAAGAACACCTAAAACTCCCTTATGAGAAAACAAAAAATTCAACTAAAAAATGGGAAAAGGATCTGAATATACTTTCTCTGAAGACAATATAGGAGAAAAAGAATAAGTGCATGTAAAGATGTTCAACATTATTAGCCATTAGAGGAAGACAAAACTACAGTGAGATATAGTAGGATGGCTATAATCAAAATGTCAGATAATAATTGTTGGTGAGGAGTGGAGAAACTGGAACCCTCATACACTGCTAGTGGGAATGGAAAATCATGCAGCCACTTTAGAAAACAATCTGGCAGTTCCTCAGAAACATTGAGTTACCATACAACCCAGCAATTCCACTATTTATTCAAGAGGAATTAAAATATATGTTCTCACAAAAATGTATATACATATGTTCATAGAAACATTATTCACGATAGTTAAAAAGTGAAAATGACTCACAATCTATCAAATGGATAAATAAAATGTGGTAGATCCATGCACTGTGATACTATGCAATAAAAAAATGTATTGACGCATACTGCAACATGAATGAAACTTGAAAACATTATGCTAAGTGAAGAAGCCAGTCTTGAAAAAGTCTTCATATTTTGTGATTTCATTCATATGAAATGTCCAGAACAGGCAAATGTATAGAGACAGAAAATACATTAGATGCCCAGGGCATGGTGATTTGGGGAGAAATGAGGAGTGACCGCTAATAGATACAGAATTTCTTTTTGTGGTGACGAAAATGTTCTAAAATTGATTGTGGTGATGGTTACACAATTTGTGAATATACTAAAAATTAAGGAATTGTACAATTTACATGGATGAATTGTGTTTATGAATATATTTCTACAAATCTGTTTAAAAAATTAATCTAAGAAAAAAAATAATAGTAAACTACCTACAGTGCAGTAAAGAGATCTCTACCTCTCTCTGTCCTTCTTGACTTTTAGTAACACAAAAGGAACAGAGAGAAGCTGTCACAGAGCCACATACCTCATTTATTCACTTCGTATAGCCATGGTCATAGTTGTAGCCTGCACTGAAAGAAGGGGAAGAAACAATTTTTAAATCAAGTTTGATATTAAATTTTTAAAACATATAGAACTGAATAATACCAATCGCAAAGAGTCTATTTAAGAAATTTTCTTAGATGCTATGAAATCTGATTAAGATGTTATTAAGGGACCTACTGGGGAGCCCTGGTGGTGCAGTGGTTGTGAATAGAAAACTAGATGTAGAATTAGGGTAGGAAAAACAGGGAAACTCTCATGACACCATCATGGAAATGAATGGTCTCCAATTGTCTCTTGCTTTCTTTTGTGATTCAGTTCATGATTTAAGCACTGGGAGAGGAAGTCCATCTGGCTAACCTTAGGTCAGAGACCTACTTGTTGGCCATGATAGGGGTCTTCAAGGAAGACTTTATTAAAATATCCAAGGGCCATTTGCCTTTTGTAACAGAAGAATGTGGCATTTGGATTTACTGACCAGGAGTGCACTCACTGGTGTAGAGTTATTTCCCTAAAATGAAATCAAGTTGCTATCAGAAAGGAAGTAGTAATATAAAAAAATTTTAAAAGGGACAAATATTCACTACCCAGAAGGAGCCCTGGTAGTGCAATGGTTGTGTTCAGCTGCTAAACAAAAAGTTAGCAATTTGAATCCACTCAGGGAGAAAAACCTGGCGATCTTCCATAGAGATTAAAAAAAAAAAAGAGAGATTACAGCCTAGAAAATCCTATGGGGAAGTTCTGCTCCGTCACATGGGGTCACTATGAGTCAAAAATCAACTCTATGGTACCTAACAATGGCAGAATTAGACCTGGGCACAAAAAGGGGATCAGGCTTTAGCAACAAACCAGAGGATCATTTGCTAGATGATTAGATGGCAACTAACAAAAACAATATGATCTTCAATATAAAGTGAAAAACTTGATTCTAAATATGAAAATTCTGGGTGTAGTGACTGTGGCTCCAGGTGAAGGTGTGGTGGTTTTAGTGATGGTAGATAAGTGCTGAAGGGGTGAAGAAACAGAGCATGCCAACCCAGTGTGACCAAATTCTAGGCAATAACTAACCTATGTTAATATTTCAGCTTATTTATTCTTCTAGTCAGAACCTGCTTTCTAACCTCAGTATTACTTTTAGTTTATATTTACCTCATATTAAAGACAAATTTACACTTAGAAAATAAGATAACGATGTTAGCAGAACATCAATTATGGGTCAAGTTTTTAATGAAACTTTATTCTCTTGGAAAATTTTATTACATGACTATATCCCATGGAATTCTTTTGGAGTTAAATGTCCAAGAACTTGCTCATACATATTTTTAGGGAATTATTCATGTGTAATTGAAATTTTGCCAAAGAGTGAGTGGATTATGAAAAATCTAAGTAATTAACTCCCACTGGCATTTAATTTTTATATTGAACAATTAATTCTTACATTTTAAGGGAATCTTATAATTTCCATACCTTATGTCATATAGATCAATTTTCAGACAGATTTTTTAGCAATTTATTTTATTTTATCTTGAGTCTGTTAACACTTGGGACATTTCCTGGTTACAATGTTAGGTATACATCATAGATCTATCCTATGTGGCAGCCTATGAAGCTTGCTATGAATTAGCTCATGTGAATTTAGGCTGGCAGTGCAGTGACTGGAAAGGGCATTCGGTGAGCTCGGTCAATGGTCTGACAAATTCTAGGAACCCTTCTCCACAACAGAAATTTGCTCAAGGAGATCCCCTGTAACACCCTTCCAAGACGTATACTCCATATACGAAGTAGCTGAGGCTTCATTCAGGATCCCAACTTGTACAATTTCTGTGACACTTTTTGTAAATGTCTGTGTTTCTGTCTCTTCATCTGTAAATTGTTTAAAAATATACCTTTTTTGAAATATTTGAAAAATTATATCTGGACAGTGCATGGCACTTATATATATTTTTTTATGTCTATAGGGTTGCTATGAGTCGGAACCGACTCGATGGCACTGGGTTTGGTTTTGGTTTGGTTATGTCTATAGGGGAAACCCTGGTGGTGTAATGGTTAAGTGCTATGGCTGCTAATCAAAGGGTTGGCAAGTTCAAATCCACCAGGCAGTCCTTGAAAACATGGTAGGGCAGTTCTCCTCTGTCCTACAGGGTCGCTGTGAGTTAGATTTGACTTGACAGTGATGGGTTATGTCTATAGGGTTGCTATAAGTCAGAATCGATTTGACAGCAATAAGTCTTTTTTTTTTTAATGTCTGTCATTCAGTACATCACCTCCTTCACACCTCAAACAAGATAATTAATCAAAGTATCTTGGGCAACAAAAACAATCAAAATATCCCATCCAGGCAAATTTATTTTATGTAGTCTCCTCCCAACACCATAGAAAGCCATCATTAAATCATTTTGAAGGACATAAACTATTTATTAAGAATATCTCATTTTGCATTCAAATTTCATTACAGGAAAAATGTAGGCAAAGGTATTTTTTCCAAGACAAATATATAAACTATACTATTTTGCAAAACATCCTTCCTCTGTATATTACTAAGTAAATATTTTATGAAGCTATTATATTTGTTGTATGTTCTGTAGTTGTTTTAAATATCATCTTTTCTTCCTAAAGAGTACAACAAAGCACCTTTGTACAGAAACAAAAGATGTCTTAATGATAGTGAGATACCAATTTAGATATCCCTGTAAACATATTAAAGAGCATTTCTTTCATACATTAAAATTCTCTTTCTTTTAACACCACGTTGAAAGCCTATTATCCATGCCTTACAATCCTAGTTTTTTATCCCTTCAACATCTAATTTCAGAATTGGTCTTGGTTGTGTTTTTCAGTCCATTCCTGTCAGTCATTGCTGGAATCCAAAATTTTCCAACTTTGAAAATGCCCAAGGTAGGTGTAATTTGACTAGTAAAAGACTTGTTGCATTTGACAGAAAACTACAAATCTGCACCAGGGACTCCTCTAAATTTGAGAAACAAGTTTGTGATTTCCCAGGAGGTGCTCAGAGATGTTTCCTAAAATGTTAGCTTTGACTGTTCCCAACTGAACTATGTCTTGATAAACGTAAAAGGCAGCATGGCATTGTAGAAAGAACACTGGTAAAAAATCCAGAAGTTTGGCTTCCTGTCTAGGCTCTACCAAACCGTAAATTTAGGTAAGCGAATTCACATTTCTAAATTTACTTTTTTTAATCTGTTAAAGCAGTGGGGGTGGTGGTATTTGAAAAGGATCATGCCTAAATAGTCTTGCTATTAAAAGAATATATTATTCTCTATTATAATATTGGAGCCCTGGTGCTTCAGTGGTTACGAGCTCTGCTGCTAACCAAAATGTCAGCGGTTAGAATCTACCAGACACCCCTGGGAAACCCCAGGGGGCAGTTCTACTCTGAGTCAGAATCAACTCGACGGCAATGGGTCTGGTTTTTTTGGTATCATAACATTAGCTATTTCTGACTTTGCTTGCTTTATGGAAATTCTGACAGCAGTGCCTATGTCTAGAAAATCTTACATACATGACAGATATTTTATCAATATAATTTTAATATAAATGTAGGTAAATTTTTATTTTGAGGAAGTATTTTTTTTTCCCATATGAAATACTGGCACTCTGTGATGTTTTAGTATTAGAAGTTTTGGCCATAAGTTAAACACAACAAGAGTAAACCAATTTCTCTTTCTCTGCCTTTATTGGAATATAGACACTGAGCTTGTTGTAATCTATGGGTTTGGTCAATAACATTGCTTTTTACCTGAAACCTTTTTCTCCAGCTCCCTTCATTCTCTCTCTTCTCTCCTCTCTTGCTCTCTCTCTCTCTCTGTCTCTTTCCCTCTTTTTCTCTAACATACACACAAACATATCACTGCAGTTCTATGGGATCGAAGTTTTCTTTGTAGGAAGATTTTAAACTCCAAATTCAATTACTTTAAAATATATAGGGCTATTTAGGATATGTCTTTCACGAATGGGTTGAATAAATCATTTCTTTTATAAGGATCAGCACAAAGCTGGATCCTACAAGATGGAGGTTAAATATGTTCCAAAAGTCCAACTTTTCCAAGCTGCTGTACCACCCCATCAACTACCCCCTCTCCCTTCAGTACTCTCCCTCCCATCTTTGGGTCCCTAATTCGATGTCTCACAGAGCTCATGATATAAAAGGAAATGGCTAATGTGGTTCTGGAGGCTGGCAAATCCCAAATTTGTGGGTCGGGCTTCTCCCAACCCACGTGGCTACAGCAGCTGACAAACCGAAACCAGCAGTTCAGACCACAAGCTGTTGGCTTACAAGGCTGCGGAAGCTGGCGAATCAGGTCACATGATGGGCCACTAGCTCAAGGGGCTGTGGAGGCTAGCGAATCCCAGATTTGGCAGGTCAGACAACAGGCCTCTAAACCTGTAACCCATTGCCATCTAGTTGATTCCAACTCGTAGTGAACCTATGGGACACTGTAGAACTGCCTCATAGAGTTTCCAAGGAGCCCCTGGTGGATTCAAACTGCCAATCTGTTGGTTAACAGTTGTAACTCTTAACCACTACACCAGGGTTTCCAGCAGGCCTCTGGGCTCCAGATCCATATGCAGAGAGAGGGAGTCTTGCCAGGACACTCACATATATTTTAGGTGCAAGACATACCCCAGGCAAGGGTGTAACTTTAGTAAGGGTGGGGCTTGAGTCACACCATTCTGCAAGGCTGCAACCCAAGACACGCCTTATACCAACCCTGCCTCATCAACCTGTAGACTTGCCCAATGCAATATGTCCTCTCATTTCTTGACTGCTGGTTTCATAGGCATGGATTGTTAATCTAAGAAGAATGAAATCCTTGACAACTTTTTTCTATGCCATTTTTCATGATGTTGTCTAATGGTCCAGTTGTAAGGATTTTCATTTTCTTTGTGTTGTGTAGTAATCCATATTGAAGGCTGTATGTAGTCTTTTACCTTCATCAGTAAGTGCTTCAAGTTGTCTTCACTTTGGGCAAGCAAGGTTGTGTCATTTGCATATCTCAGATTGTTAATGAGTATTCCTCCATTCCTAATGCCATGTTCTCATTTTAGCCCAATTCTCAAATGATTTGTGCAGCATATAGATTGAATAAGTAAGGTGAAAGTATACAACCCTGCCACACACTTTTTCCAGTCTTAAATGACGCAGTATCCCTTTGTTCTGTTGGAATGACTGACTCTTGATCCCTGTACGGGTTCCATACAAGCTCAAGGGTTCTGAAATCCCCATTCTTCAAAACGTTATCCATAAAAGTCCAAAAGTCTCTTTTGAATGTAAGGTAACATATTTATAGGATCCAGAGATTAGGACATGGGCATCTTTTCTTTTCTTTTTTTTTTTTTTGCCATTGAATTGGCTCTGATTCATGGAGACATTATGAAAGGGCTGTTATTCGTCCTATCACAGACTACTCTCTGACCTGTAAAAATTCATATCCATTCCACATGCAAAATAAATTTAACTCATCTCAAGGTCCCCAGAAGTCTCAATCCAGTACAGCACCAGCTCAAAATTAAAATCACAATCTAAGCCTCATAAACTGAAAAGTCCCAAATCTCACCATCTAAATTAGTTATGGAGCCCTGGTGACACAGTGGATAACAGCTATGCCAACTATGGCTGCTAACCAAAAAGTTGACAGTTTGAATCCACCAACCACTCCTTGGAAACCCTATTAGTGGTTCTACTCTGTCTTATAGGGTCACTATGAGTCAGAATTGAACGGAGGGCAACCAGTTAAATCAGTTATGAGTAAGACACTAGGTATAATCTGTCCTGGGGAAAAATTCCTTTTCAGCTCTTAACTTGTGAAGTTTAAGAAACAAGTCATCATCTCCATAAACACAATAGTGAGGTTAGCATAGGATAACAATTATCTCTATTCAAAAGGGAGAAAATAAACGGAAAAAAGGAGTCGCTGGTTCCAAGCAATTTCAAAATCCAACTGGACAAACTTTTAAGTTTCAAGGTTTGGGAATAATCCCTTTAGTCCCTTGGCTCCACCCTCTGAGTCATCCTTTTTCATGAAGCATTGTATATATTTTCACTTGAGTAGTTTTATCTGCTTAATTTCTGCCTGTAGAATTTGGGGAGCCTGACAGCTTTTTTTCATTTTGTCCTTTCTTGATCCCTTTCAATCTACTTGAAGCTCTAGGACAGTAGTAGGATAATAGTCATTTTTATGCTGTCTATGGCAAATACATGTGGACTGCTAAATTAGTTCAAATCCGCTCAGCAGTACTGCGGACGAAAAAGTATGTGATCTGCTTCTGTTAAAATTACAGCCAAGAACACCCTATGGAGCAGTTCTACTCTGTAACACCTGGGGTCTTTATGAGTTGGAATGGACTAAAGGATAGCTAACAACAACAACAACACTGTCCAGTTAAGTCTGTCATGGCTTGAATGATAATTTCCTGTTAAGATTCTAAAAAGAAACATGAACTTTTAATTTCTGAATTCCAACTTTTGTGCTGCTATTGCTTAGCCATATCAATATATATGACATGCCTATATATTTTATATATTTATTCTGTGCCTGCTATATATCAGGTATACCGCTCCCTGCTGGGGATATAATAGTGAGAAAACTACATATAGGCAGGTAAAAGTGGTTCATTTAGATGTTGAATGGAAAAGTAATGAACAAATACATGAATGTGGAATTTAAAGATTTTAAAGTGGTATTTGCAGAAAGATCCAGTTTCTGTTCTAGCTCACATACTTAAATAATAGCACTTTGAAAACTATACGGAATGTGTGAATTTGAAAAGAGTATCACTTTAAGGAGCTTCTGTAGTTTTAACTGCTTTGTAATATTTGTGAAAGGGTATTTTTCCTATGTAAATACTTTTATCAACATAAGATTTAAAAAATTTCAGAATTAAAAAGAAATCCAACTTCAAACCTGTAAACAGCTGCTGAAGTTGGTATTAAGAGAAGATTATTGGCACTGGCTTAGTGGGATTGATGATGTGGTTGAAGCAATATCTTGCTCTACCTTAAGTACAATACAGTAAAGGTCCCAGGAACAAAACTGACGTATCTGAGATGTTATCCAGGATGTGCTCTCATGCTATTTTTGCAAGCTGCTTTTTTTTTTTTCATCATACTTAGAAGGATTTGTCAAGGTGCTTACCTGTTGTGAAATTTAACACGATTTCTTGAGGGTGCAGTCTAAGGCTGAGTTATAGCATCTCCTCTTAGTGTTGCAATATCAGTGCCTATGTGATTGTAATTTTTCTGGGCACCTCTTTATCCATTGTTTCCTGTACAAAATGCGGGACAAAAATTGTATGTCATACTCTAAATGTATGTCACGTGTGTCTATCCAGAGTTTAAAAAAAGGGCATAGAAGTCATCTTTAGGTATAAAATGTTCCATCTTAAGTCTAACATATGATTTTAATTTTTGGCTGGTATACATAAATTTGGAGCAAATATATTGTTTCTTTTATTTTTTACATGCACTGACTTGATTTATCTTAAGGAGTTGAAATCCATAAAGTTAATGCATTCTTATTAAAATTAAAAACTTTAAAAAGAAAAGTTATTTAATTTCTGATGTCAATCACCTACAAATCACCTGTGTAGCATTCTTTCTTATATTATTATATAAGTAAGTCTGGAGCATCAAGGAAGAAAGGCTAAAAATGCACACGCATTTAACTCTCATATATACACAAGTTTACACAAATTAGTAGTCAAGCAAAGAGGGATGACATCTTAAAAAGAGTCTAGCTGTCATGGAGGTATTGAAATTTTATCTCTATTGTCACTTTGTGTAATATTTGCGTGTTCATCAGGAAACCAGTTGAAAAGTTCTTTCATGTTTGTATAGAATTAGGCTATAAGAGACTCCTCTAAATATTTGAGAATTTTGATTGCCTGTTTTCAAGGAAGTCCTAAGTTTCTAAAAGTAATTTTCCTTTAATAAAGTAGATTTTATTTCTAAAAAAGAAGTGAGAATGCTGTGATATGATAGCATTTATAAATAATGAGTCAATGCATACAGTTTGATATTATCATAACTGTGTGCATTTCTATTTCATTGATAAAATATAAAACATTTTATGATCAGTTCATTGTCTGCATATAAGCAAGCTCTGACTAGCATTAGCTCATTGGCATGTGAATCTAAGAATGAAGTTCTCATACTTCTGTGTGGTAACTGAAACTAGACTAATCTTAAAAGAAATGAGATAGGTGATATTCAAAACACATTAAATACATTTTCCCCAACCCCACTCTCCTTTCTATCAGATTTATTCTGCTCCTTTCATTCTCTTTATTCTTCCAGTCCCCATCCCTACCTGTTCTCTTTACTTTTTTCTTCCCTTATCTTCCTCACTCTTTCCCTTTGCACTGAAGTACACTACTTTGAAACATACCTTTTTCTTATCTTATCTTTTATCTTTTCTTTGTAACAGCTCTTTTCTATCACATTTTGACTAAGTTTCATGAGAATCTTTATTTGTTGCAGAACTCTAAATGTACCAACCTTAATATACAATCTTTTAGCATAAATACATATAGAATGGAAGATATGAATACACAGTCCAGGAGTGCAGGGTGGGGGTTGGCAAAAGTGAAAATACTGCTCAATAGTTTTGTGAGCTAGAAGATAGAAGCTGCATATGCAAAAAGCTTCCTTCCTGTGGAATAAGCCTACTGCAATGATTTTCTCCTGCTTGTTGATAAAGTACCTACTTCAGTGTTGCACAGCTACCTCCAATGCATTGATTCCCTTTTTTTAATCATGGCTACACATTTTCTCATTCATTTGTGCCTGAGGTCAGTGACCCAGATATTCTTGCTTCTGGCTATGTATACTTTCTCCAGCATGCTTCTGTTATTGATTGTATTCTCCTATTGTTTTTTTCTTCCTTATTGTTGACATTAGTATGTTATAAGAATGACTATATTAATCACATTACCAAAAATCTAATGTCCCACACTGTGGTCCAAACATGTAATTTAGCCTCAGTGTTCACTCTTGACTTCCATATCAAACACTGACATTAAGAACTAAAAGTGGAATCCAAAATGTTAAAGTATAAAACTATTAACTTTTTGATATCAACCATCCCATTATTTCTTCTACCCCTTAATTTATTGCCATTTATTTTGTAATTATTGCTTAGGAAAAAAAATCTATCATTGCTTCATG
The DNA here is from genome assembly GCF_030014295.1 of Loxodonta africana. Classification (NCBI taxonomy): domain Eukaryota; kingdom Metazoa; phylum Chordata; class Mammalia; order Proboscidea; family Elephantidae; genus Loxodonta; species Loxodonta africana. The sequence continues at coordinate 121,563,871 of NC_087345.1, read as the reverse complement.
CCAGCTTTAACTGCCGCAGCAGATTTAAAGACGAATTCAGACTTCAGCCTTCCCCTGGGGCTGATGGACTTCTCCTTTCAAAGTAGGACACTTCTATCTGATGGCATTAACCATAAAATCCCCCATTTCAAGTCTATGATATCCTGAAGGACAACGGCTCATTTCATTTCTTATCAAGAAATCGGGCAGATCAGTCATATTTCCCGAATCAAATGACATTTTGGAAAATTCATTGGAACCAAAAATGAGATTTCCCCTCCGCAGAATCCAATTAGTTTAAAAGTGGTTTCTGATGAAAATTTTCAAAATAACTGAGTGGTACAAAAAAAAAAAAATCTGTATATGTATGTACATGGCTGTATCAATGCATAGTTCATACACATACCCATATACATGCACTGATACACATATAGACACACGTACACACCCATCAAAACACATACACATATCCACATACACAGACACACAGACTTCCCAAGCTACAGCTAGCCACCCCGACCAGCTCTTTAATTTTAGTGATCAGTATTAATAGCAAAATACTTCAGATCTTTCCTCCCTCTTTTTTTTTTTATCCCATTACCCTAGATATTCCAGTGAGAGTGTACTCGCTCATTTGCTCCCTAAGTACACAAAATTAGCTGCTTATCAGTTGATCTTCTTACATGATCCTTTAAAAATCCTTTGTGTGTGTGTATCAGCACTTATGCAGTGTCCAAGGCCGCTTTTGCCTTTAGAGGAAGCCTAGACAAGCCACCCCCAGCCTTTTTCTTTCTCACTCAGAGGGGGCTCAAGCCTAATTAAATTGCTCTCAAAGACAAGAAGGGATGAATTTTCTTCTTTCCATCTCCCTTGTCACCCATTTAACTCAGCTGACATTCACTGACTCCTTTTTACTTATGTTCAAAAAAAAAAACCACAAGTACGCACGGGCGCGCACACACACACACAAAAGCCCCATAAAGACAGGGTTTAGAAAGCGGGTAGAAGTAGGGAGGGGCAGTGTTCGTGGATAAACTCTTAATCTGGTTCCTCTGCGTGATTTATAATTTCAGAAACAAACAATGGAAACAAGACAGAGAGGAAGTGCCAGAGGAGAGGTTTGATTTCTCTTGCTGGCTTCGATTTTATTCCATTAAACTAACAGTGAGGAAGACTGAAACACACACACACATACGCACATGAACACATCAGTGCTTCTGGTCAATCCTGTATCCCCTCTTTTTTTTTCTCCCTGGGTTCAGATTAATGAGGGAGGCTTGGGAAAGTAGGATGAACACAGCCTGTTAATGTAGCTCTGTCCTAGAGGGGCAAAGGGAAGCTGCAGCCACTTTGGCTGGCCTGCTATTGATTGGACTGGAGGTCATGGGGGAGCAGCTGCCTGTGCTGCGTTTCTGAAGCCTGGGTTCAGGGAGGGGGCTGGAGAGCTTTGGCTAGACCAGACAACAGGAGCCCTGTGCAAGTCAAGCTCCAGTAAGGGCCTAGGAAGAGCCAGGCAATTAGCCTTTGAAGGTCATGGAAAGTTCCCTCCCTCTCTTCTCCCTTTTCACCACAGTATCCAGCTTTCCTTCCCTCCTCCTCCCTTCTTCACCACCCATACTCCAAACACATCTGAGGAGTCCATTCAATTAAATCTCCCTCATCTCCAGCTGGCTCCGGAGTGAAAGGTCACTAAAGTCCAGGAGGGAGAAAAAGACAGGAGAAGGAGCTAGAACTTGTGGCTGCTTCTGACCCTACCTTTCATGTCTGTTCACCCACCCCCACACCTTGCCCACACTCCCCACTTCCTTCTACCTACCATCTTTAATGATACCCGATGGTCAATCACTCCCCAGCAGAGAGACAGATGCCCTGAAGCATCATTGTGGTAGGAAGAGATCGATCAGGTTTAAGGGAAAAAAAAAAGATGATAATGATAACCCGTGGACATAATGTCAGTTTGTTTGCTGTGCTTCTTGAGGCCTATCACTGTTTACTTGGGCCAGCAAAGATTCTTAGAGTGGCTGTGAGGGTCCTTGATATTCTTTCCTCCACCTCACTTTGTCTTGCCTTAAAGAGACCTAATTAGACTAAGGGATACTCAGTTTGCTGGCCTGCTTGGCTCCATAAATAGAAGAGAAAAAAATAAAGAAGACTGATCCTATTTTTTGCAAAACATATGATTCAAGTTAACAAAGATACAGCAAATTGAAATATCTGTACTAATATAAGAAAACACCTTAGGAGACTGTGTTTGAAGGATTCAGCTTGGTATATGTAGCCAAAATCATATTATGGCCCTATATTTTAATTATAAAACATAAACATTAAAAAAAATAGTGAAATAATTCATTAGATAAAAGTAGTTACCAACGAGAAAGTTTGGAGACACTTTACATACATGCATACATGCACACACTCATACACACAAACACATGTATCTTTTTTTCTCCCTCTTTCATTCATTCATTAGTTCATTGTCTTCTGTTAGAGGAGACAATGGCCTCAAATTAATCATGTCCTTCTATTACCTGATATATAATTATTTTAAATGATGTAGTAATTAATATGAACACAGGAATATGCAAGGTGATATCATTAATACTAATTTGAACATAGTGATGTCTTTTCCGTACATAACTTAGAATCTGTCACATTGAATATTTAGGCATAAATATTTTATGTTCTGTTACTATTTTATTATTTAAAAAAAATGATATTACTATGTCCATACACTTCTACTTATATTCTGAAGGCTCTATACTTTCCTTTGTGTCTCAAAGTATGGGAATGTAGATTCTAATACAACTGATATCTTACTTGCAATCAGATTTTTTGTTGTCACGTTATTTTCTGCATCATTTGATGAACCAAACCACATTTTCCTATATTCCTATTAAACTATTTGATGATGCCTTTTATTTTGTTGTATAATTGGGTGAGCAATCATGTGATAAACATAAATTTCATATGAAATCAAAGAAGCAATGCTAAAAAACAATGAATATATTTTCAAGAGAGTTCTTAAGACGTTAAATCTTTTAGAGAGAAGAATTGTAGAATTGGCATTACTTCCTTGTAGATTTTATGACTACAAAGATAAAAGTCTCAAAGAAACCTAGTACAGATAATGTATGATAGTTTTCTTTTATAATCCAACATAATACTTTCTGAAATGTGTATAAGAGGTTGAAGCTTGTGTGCATAGTACAATTAAAAAAATTATCGTGATCTGAATTGAGACTTTGTTTCTTTTAGTTGAGGAGAGCTTGTAGAAGTAAGACCATGAGGCAAAGTGACATATGTAATAACATACTTTTGGATGCTTCAAATATGAGGTTTTCTTTATAAAATTACATATGACAATACTTAATGCCTCTTGGTATTTTATAAACAGTCTGACCTGTTCTCTTCCATTTATGTACATAAAATAGAATGTGGCATATTCTAAGATGTAGGTATTTGTGTACATGTAGAAGCATATCTCCAGTTCTATGGAATTACCTGGTCCTTCCAACTAAGAAACATAATTATGCAACATGATTGTGCCTATTCAATTTAGGTATCTCTCAGGAAATATTTCAAAGACTGAAGGAATTCTTAAGTCATTCATTCAATATATATTTATAAAGTAACTACTATGTGTCAGGCATTATACCACTTATTGAGCCCTCAGAGATGTAAAAAGAAGAAAAAAAGCACATACGTTGCCTGCCCTCATGGAGTCACAAGGAAGAAAGACATTGCACAAATATTTATGAGTGTGCTAAGCCAAAAGAGACATTTGGAGTGCTATGGGAGCATATAACAGGCCAACTAAGTCTAGCCAAAATACTGTATTTCTCAATCATCAGTCATTGGCTAAGGCCCAAAGGACATAAACACCCAGGTAATCATATTTCTGCCCTTGGGGCAAAATGGATTTAGTAGCTCCAGGACAATTCTGTGAAGAAGAATTGAAGGTGTGGATCATTTGAAGAAAAAGCACAAGGAACCTGGAGAAGAACACAAGGAACTTGAAAAGTGACCTTAGGGAATCTGAACAGAGGGTTGACAGTGTCTGCTACAAGCATCAAACAGGGTTTGGAAGTTTATGTATTTTATATGAGTTATATGAGTTTGTTTTTTTTTTTATAGAGGTATTATAGAGGTGGGTAGTCGTTTCATTTGCTGATGTAGAGAAAATAGAAGAAGACACAAGTTGGGTGAAAATTGGGGCATGGAGATGATTAGTGAAGGTTTCGGTTGTTAAGCTTGAAGTATTTGTGAGATTGCATTTAAAATGTTTGGTAGGCAATTGGACACACAAGTCTAAAGCTCAAACAAGAAGTCTGGTGTAGAGATACAAAGTTTTGTGTTGTTCTATACAGATAGTAATTGAAGCCTACATAAGATCATCTAGGGATAGTGATTTGGTGGATTAAGAAGGAGGCCTATAAAAATCTCTGATTAATTCCAATTTTTAATGGTAAGGTAGAGGCAAAGGAAATTGCAAAGGAGATTGAGAAGCAGAAGCAGAAGTAGCATAGCCACAGGAGAACTAACTAACTAACTAACTAACTAACTAACTAACTAACTAACTAACTAACTTCCTTCCTTCCTTCCTTCCTTCCTTCCTTCCTTCCTTCCTTCCTTCCTTCCTTCCCTCCCTCCCTCCCTCCCTCCCTCCCTCCCTCTCTCCCTCCTTCCTTCCCTCCCTCCTTCCCTCCCTCCTTCCTTCCCTCCTTCCTTCCTTCCCTCCCTCCCTCCCTCCCTCCCTCCCTCCCTCCCTCCCTCCTTCCTTCCCTCCCTCCTTCCCTCCCTCCTTCCTTCCCTCCTTCCTTCCCTCCCTCCTTCCTTCCCTCCTTCCTTCCCTCCTTCCTTCCTTCCCTCCTTCCCTCCCTCCCTCTCTCCCTTCCTTCCTTCCTTTTTTCCCTCCTTCCCTCCCTTTCCTCGCCACCATATTTTCTTTACAGAATTTTGCTTGTTTCTTGATATCTTTATGTTGGAGACCCCTAAACTGAGTTTCTATATGATCATGACAATTGTGTACCACTTCATAGGTACACAAGGTGTTTTTCTAAAAAAGTGTTTTGGCAATAGTGATGATCATTATAGTAAAAAATATTATAGGGGTGATTTTTTAAAAATATTCTTATGTGAGAATGAGAGAATGTTACAAATACCATTATAGTATTGCCTTGCAGGCTGTTAGGTAGATAGTCATGTTGAAGAGACCAAAAAATGTTTGACTGACGTGTCCTCTTTATGTGTTGTTATTAGGTGCTGTCAGGCTCATATTGATCCTATGTATAACAAAACTAAAGGCTGCCTGGTCCTGCGCTATGCTCGCGGTCATTGCCATGTTTGAGCTGATTGTTGCAGCCACTGTATCAATCCATCTTGTTGAGGGTCTTCCTCTTTTTCGCTGACCATCTACTTTACCAACTGCTATGGACTGAGTTGTGCCCCCCTCCCCAAAATGTATATCAGTTTGACTAGACCATGTTTCCCAGTACTGTGTGACTGTCCACTATTTTGTTATCTGATGTTATTTTTCTTTGTGTTGTAAATTCTATGTCTATGATGTTAATGAGGCAGGATTAGCAGCAGTTATGTTAATGGGGTAATACTCAATCTACAGGATTAGGCTATGTTTTAAGTCAATCTCTTTTGAGATATAAAAGACCTCATACCACTAAAAAGAAGCACCAGGAGCATAGCACATCCTTTGGTCCCTGTGCTGAAAAGTTCCCTGAGCAGGAGAAGATGGATGACAAGGACTTTCCCCCATAGTTGACAGAGAGAGAAAGCCTTCCCCCTGGAGCTGGTGCCTGAATTCAGACTTCTAGCCTGGTATACTTCTAGCCTGGAATAACTTTCTCTTTGTTAAAGCCATCTACTTGTGGGGTTTCTGTTCTAGCAGCACTAGATAACTAAGACAGCAAGCATGATGTCCTTTTCCAGAGATTGGTCCTGCCTGATAACATGTCCAAATATATCAGATGAAATCTCACTATTCTTGCTTCTAAGGAACATTCTGGCTGAACTTCTTCCAAGACAGAATTGTTCCTTCCTCTGGCAGTCCTTGGAATACATATTCAATATCTTTGGCCAACACCATAATTCAAATGTATCACTTCTTCTCAGGCCTATATTCATTGTCCAGCTTTTGCATGCATAAGAGGTGATTGAAAATACCACGGCTTCGGGCAGACCACCTTAGTCCTCAAAGTGACATCTTTGGTTTTTAACACTTTAAAGAGGTCTTTTGCAGCAGATTTGCCCAGAGCAATATGCTGTTTGATTTCTTGGTGGCTGCTTCCATTGGCATTGATTGTGGTAGGAAAAAAAAAAAAAAAAAAAAAAACTCCATTTGATGAAATATATTAAGTATTTTGGGCCAATAGATTGCATGGAGAATTTTCTCTATAAGTTTGTTGTTTGTTGTTGTGTTGTTGTGTGCTGTCATGTTAATTCTGACCTTACATTACAGAGAAGAACTGCTCCATAAGGGTCCTAGGTTGTAACCCTTATGGGAGCAGAATGCTAGGTCTTTTCTTCCTTGGAGCTGCTGCTGGAGTGGAACCGCCGACATTTCAGCTAGCAGTAAAACAATTAACCATTGTACCAACAGGGATTCTTTCCCTATGTTTAAACGAGCTATGTTTCTCTCTTTAGAAAGAATATTTGTCACATAACAGTAATAATAATACAAAATATTAACAGAGTTAACAATTATTAAGCATCTGCTCTGCGTCAATATTTATCCTAAGAGCTTTTCATGAATGTACTTATTAAATATAAAACCATCCTGTAAATGCTTACACAAAGTCTTTTCTTTTGTCTTGAAATTGTAAAAGCATATAGTAACATTTCTTATAAATAGAGAATGAACAATTTTACAGGTTTGTAATCTTTGAAATCACTACCCAAGAGAAGCTAATGAGAAAATAAAATTCTTTTGATCAGGTTCAAGGTTTTGCTTATTTATTTTGAAAGTGTCATTATAAGTCTTCTCAGGCTGTATTTTGTCAGGCTCTAGGACTAACTTGAACATCAAATATTTGTGCAAAATACTGTGTTATTTGATATAACAGATACACAGTGTTTTTTTTTTCTTGCATTGGTAGTAAGAACAGATTCATGCAACTCTGGTTTTGGATTTAGCTATAGAGCTCCATGTAATCTATCCAAATCTAAGTTACCTTAATATGATCATCTATAAGGCAAAAAAAAAAAAAAAACACAGTTATGAATGTGTTTCACTGAATGCTGTTAGAAAGTAATACAAAGATTATATCAGTAGTATGTGTTGGTTAGACTATGTTGTTATGGAACTAGTTACATCTGACATATAGAAGTGTAATCTTTCAAGAAAATGAGATAAAATAAAAGGAAGAAAATTCATTTTTTTAAGTGTTTTCGTTTTATACCAAAGCACTGAAAGAAATCAAATATTCCTTTTTTTATTGTTTAATATATCTTAAAACTTAGCATTTAAATTAATGTTTTAAGAAATGGACTCAATAATTCCCTTCAAGAAATATTACTAGTAAAATTTGCTATGTAGTAATAATAGCAGCAGAGCTCTGATGGCACAGTAGTTAAGAGCTCAGCTGCTAATGAAAAGGTCAGCAATTCTAATTCACCAGCCACTCCTCGGAAACCCTATGAGGCAGCTCTGCTCTGTACTACAGGGTCCTTATGAGTTGGAATCAACTCTACGGCAACGGTTTGGTTTGGTTTTGGTTAATGACAGTAATAACAAAATGAAGTTTTAGAAAGAGAGTCTCTTTCAAAGATCATCTAGGCACAAGAAAACCGCACTACCTAGATGTTGAATGTATTAGCGTGGACATCTGGGATCTGCTAATCTGGCTTCTGCAGTCATTCCCCTTGTTCTAATAACAGAAACAAAATTTTCTTTTGGATATCATTCATCTCCATTCTTAGTCATGTAATTTGAGAAGGATGTATTTATTCATTTATTCACTCACTCAAAAATTATTAATTGCATGACTTACATGTACTAGGAATTATTCTAGGATCACAGGATACAGAAACAAACAGCAGGCCAAAAAAATACCAACTCAGGAAGATAAACATTTATAAGGTGAAAAATGATGTTTCTTGGTGCTTCTAAATAATAGAAGCTTTCCCACTGAATTTGAAGGTATGGAGATATAAGGCTTGGAGCTTCAGCAGCGGTCTTGCCACCATGTGGGGAGTGAGCCTGATAACAAAGCCAACATGAAAGAAAACAGATCTCAAAGATCCAGGTGAAAGCAAGCAAGCAAACAAAAACCTTATGGCATTCTTAGATTCTGGATTAAGTCATGAGTAAATTCAGAACTATTCCTGAAGTAATATGAGCCAGAGAATTTCTCTTTTTAGGCCATTAAAAATTAGGCTTTCTAACAATTGCAAGAGAAAGAATCTTAATTTATACACAAAAATTTTCAAAAATCTAAGGTAAAGATGGAAAGATTGGTCAATATTTCCAATTGTTGATATCTAAGAATTCCTGAGAAAAACTGATCCATATTCACATGTTTACACTGATGTGTATAATAATAATAATAATTAAAAAAATAATGTTATGAACATAGCGACATAGATGTCTACTATATTTTCTACTTTCCACCTGTCAAAAGTGAGTAGAAAGCATTGGCAAGATTACTTTAGTATTATAAATACCAAAGAATTAATGAAACTAGAGGCTAACCATTCAAAATCATAATAGACTTCTGTGTTTAAATTTCTATTAAAAACAAAAATTTTACATAATTTCTTTTACATAATTTCAAGTTACATAATTTCTGATTTTTCACTTTAAAGCTGTGATTTTTTTGACAAATATTTAGGCTGGGAAATCTTAAATCTCTAAAAAGTTGAAAACCTGGAAGCAGGGCCAAGATGGCAGAGTAGTCAGATGCTTCTGGTGGTCCCTGTTACAACAAAGACCTGAAAAAACAAGTGATTTGATTATATATACAACAAGCTAGGAACCCTGAACACAAAAGGCAAAGTCCAGAAATCGGAATAGTGACAGGGGGAGGGGGAGATGGTGCAGAAGCAGTGAGAAGTTGCTGGACCTGACTCTGTGGGAGTGCCTCAGCCCTGATTCCCAGGCATGACCACAGCGAGTGTGGCAGTAGTGTTTGGGACATGGCTGCTTCAGCGAAAGAAAGCAAGTGAAGTGGTGCAGCCCTGATCCCCTAGCTTGACTGCATCAGAGCTGGCAGTCATTTTTGGGACATGGCTGCTACAGCAAAAGGAGGCAAGAAAGGTGGTGCTGCCCTGATTCCCTGGTGCGACTGCAGCAGGGCTGAGGCAGTGCCCAGGATCTATGCACACCTCTGGGATCTGAGATAAAATGGTGCTCTCAGCACAAGATAAGTGATTTTGTCTAATTTACAACATGGATCTAAGATCCTTTTGAAAGAACTCTCTTCCATCTATCTGATCCCCCTGCCTCTGCCCCAGCCAGCTTCGGTGCCAGTTGATTTCTCTGGGCCTGAGATAAGTCCTGCTGTGCTCCCTGAGCTATTCTCCCAGCTTTGGAGAAGGAACAGATTAACAAATGAGGGAAAAATAATCTGGCAACTTCCCTAATTTGGAAACTTAGAGCAGAAGCAGCTCCTGTACAGGCACAAGCAGTCCACAGACTTTGAATGATTTTTTACCCCTGCATGGACCCAGGTGGCCCCAGAACAGCAGGTAGGATCTGGCTGTTAAATTGTAAGGATAAATGTCCTTGAGCTCTGACTGTAACTGTTTCAGCTGTGCAATGGACAGGTGGGTTTTTGATGTTTGATACAGCTTCTGCCTATTAAACAGGGTACTCACTTACCCACAGTAGGGGCCTGAGGACTAGTGGCTCCACCCATGCTGCCTAGCCACCCATGACAAAGGTCCAAGGATAAGTGGTGCCTCCCACTCCTTACAGTTAAAAGCATTTGACACCTATGGTATGACTGCAGAGTCCACCCATCAGTGCACTCTAGAGAAAAGAGACAAGCCTTCCTCACAGGCACTTGTGGGAAGGTTGTCAGCCCCCTGCCTTCCTCAGAGTGTAACCCTCTGCTGCAACTAGAAATCTGTGCACACATCAAGCATCAGAGCTCCTCTAAGATTGTAGGTGAGAGCCTGCACCACACTCTAGGTAACTGACTACCTGGATGCCTGAGCTGAATCTATATAAGAGTAGTGAGTGGACTCCTAGGCTTGTATACCTGGTAACAGCTCTAGCCATCTAGTGACAGGACGTTAGTGCTTCAAAGGCTTCAATAATCAGGTTAGCTGCCTGTAGTAGCCTATTTGGATATATCAAAACAAAACAAAGCAGGAACCTAGGACATGGTGAGGAAACAAAATAAATTAATACAATAACTTATAGATGTCTCAGAGACAACAGTCAATACCAAATCACATAAAGAAACACCATGCATGATCGGTTCAACAAACTCCCAAAACAAAGAATCAAAGAATCTTCCAGATGAAGATGTATTCCTGAAATTACCAGATGTTTTAGAATATAAAAGATTAATTTACAGAACTCTTCAAGACATCAGGAAGGAGATCTGGCAAATCACAGAACAAGCCAAGGAGCACACAGATAAAGCAGTCAAGGAAATTAAAAAGGCTATCCAAGAACATAATGAAAAATTTAATAGGCTGCAAGAATCCATAGACAGACAGCAATCAGAAATTCAGAAGATTAACAATAAAACCTCAGAATTAGACAACTCAGTAGAAAGCCAGAAGAGCAGAATTGAGGAAATGGAAGTCAGAATTACAAAGACTGATGATAAAACACTTGGCAACAATATATTTGAAGAAAAATCAGGTAAAAGAATTAAAAAAAAAAAAAATGAAACTCTAAGAATCATGTGGGAGTCTCTCAAGAGAAATAACCTATGAGTGTTTGGAATACCAGAACAAGGAGGGAAAACAGAAAATATAGAGAGAATTGTTGAAGATTTGTTGGCAGAAAATTTCCCTGATATCGTGAAAGATGAGAAGATAACTATCCAAGATGCTCACCGAATCCCATACAAGGTAGATCCCAAAAGAAAGTCACCAAGACATTTTAATCAAACTTGCCAAAACCAAAGGTAAAGAGAAAATTTTAAGAGCAGCCAGGGATAAATGAAAAAACAAAAAAAAAAAACAAAAAAAACACAGTGCTGTAGAGTCGATTTGGACTCATAGCGACTCCAGTTCTACTTTGTCCTATAGGGTTGCTATGAGTATAATAAATGAAAAGTCACCTGTAAAGAAGAGTCAATAAGAATAACCCCAGACTACTTGGCAGAAACCATGCGGGCAAGAGGGCAATGGGATGGCGTACATAAAACATTGAAGGAAAAATATGGCCAGCCAAGAATCATATATCCAGCAAAACTTTCTCAAATATGAAAGCAAAATTAGGACATTTCCAGATAAACAGAAGTTTAGGGAATTTGCAAAAACCAAACAAAACTACAGGAAATACTAAACGGAATTCTCTGATTAGAAAATCAGTAATATCAGATATCAATCCAACGCTAGAACACAGGATAGAGCAACTAGATGTCAACCCAGACAGGGAAATCACAAAAATAAATCAAGATAAAAAAAATCCTCGGAACAGGGAAACAGTGGTGTCATTATGTAAAAGATGACAACATTAAATCAGTAAAGAGAGACTAAATAAAGTAGTCATAGATCTTTCATATGGAGAGGAAATCAAGGCAATATAGGGAGATACATTTAGGTTTAAACTTAGAAAAATAGAGGTAAATAATAAGGTAACCACAAGGGAGACAAACAATCCTATATATCAAATAAAATACAAGAAAAACATAAAGACTCAATGAAAACAAAATCAACAAGAATGAAAAAGAGGAACACACAATTTTCAATGAAAAACTACTCAGCACAAAAAATTAAAGGGAAAAAAGAAACTGTCAATGGCATGCAAAAAAAGACATCAAAATGACAGCACTAAAGTCATACCTATCTGTAATTTCACTGAGTGTAAATGCAGTAAACCCACCAACGAAGAGACAGAGAGTTGCAGAATGGATAAAAAATACATGATCCATCTATATGCTGCCTACGAGACACACACCTTAGACTTAAAGACACAAACAAACTAAAACTCAAAGGATGGGGAAAAATATATCAAGCAAACAACAATCAAAAAAGAGCAGGAGTGGCAATACTAATTTCTGACAAAACAGACTTCAAAGTTAAATCTACCACAAAGGCTAAGGAAGGACAGTATATAATGATTAAAGGGACAATACACCAGGAGGATATTACCATATTAAATATTTATGCACCCAATGACAGGGCTGCAAGATACATAAAGACAAACTCTAACAGCACTGAAAAGTTAGATAGACAGCTCCACAATAATAGTAGGAAACTTCAACACACCCTTTTTGGTGAAGGAGAGAATATCCAGAAAGAAAGTCAAAAAAGACATGGAAGAACTAAATGCCACAATTGACCAACTTGACCTCATAGACATATGCAAAACGCTCCACCCTACAGCAGACAAGTATACTTTCTTTCCCAGTGTACATGGAACATTCTCTAGAATGGACCATGTATTAGGCCATGAAGCAAGCCTTAGCAAAATCCAAAACATGGAAATACTACAAAGCATATTCTCTGACCATAAAGCCATAAAACTAGAAATCAATAACAGAAAAAAACAGGGAAAAGAAAACACATGGAAACTGAACACTTTGCTCAAAAATAATTGGATTATAGAAGCAATTAAGGATGGTTTGAAGAAATTCATAGAATCCAACGAGAATGAAAACACTTCCTATCAGAACCTTTGGGACACAGCTAAAGCAGTGCTCAGAGGTCAATTTATATCAGTAAATACACACATATAAAAAGAAGGGCCAAAATCAAGAAATTATCCCTACAACTTGAACAAATAGAAAGAGAGCAGCAAAAAGACACCCTAGGGCACCAGAAGAAAGCAAATAGTAAAAATTAGAGCAGAATTAAAAGAAATAGAGAACAGAAGAATAATTGAAAGAGTTAACAAGACCAAAAGCTGGTTCTTTGAAAAAATTAACAAAGTCAATAAACCATTGGCCAGACTGACAAAAGAAAAACAGGAGATGACGCAAATAACCTGAATAAGAAGTAAGATGGGCTATATCACAACAGACCCAACTGAATTTAAAAGAATCGTTAACAGAATACTATGAAAAATTATACTCTAACAAATTTGAAACCTTAGATGAAATGGACAAATATCTAGAAACACACTATCTACCTAAACTAACACAAACAGAGGTAGATAGACTAAATAAACCCATAACAAAATACCAGGTTGAAAAGGTGATTAAGAAAACTCCCAACAACAACAAAAAAACCCTGGCCCTGGCAGCTTCACTGGAGAGTTCTACCAAACTTTTAGAGAAGAGTTAACACCACTACTACTAAAGGTACTTCAGCACATAGAAAAGGATGGAATACTCCCAAACTCATTCTATGAAGCCAGCATATCCCTGATACCAAAACCACGTAAAGACACTACAAAAAAAAAAAAGAAAATTACAGACCAATATCCCTCATGAACTTAGATGCGAAAATCTTCAAGAAAATTCTAGTTAATAGAATTCAACAATATATCAAAAAAATAATTTACCGCGACCAAGTGGGATTCATACCAGGTATGCAGGGATGATTCAACATTAGAAAAACAATGAATGTAATCCATCATATACATAAAATAAAAGACAAGAATCATATGATTTTATCAATTGATGCAGAAAAGGCATTTGACAAAGTTCAATACCCAATCATGATAAAAACTCTCAGCAAAATAGGAATAGAAGGAAAATTCCTCAACATAATAAAGGGCATTTATACAAAGCCAACAGCCAACATCATCCTAAATCGAGAGAGAGTGAAAGCATTCCCCTCGAGATAAGGAAACAGACAAGGATGCCCTTTATCACCACTCTTATTCAACATTGTGCTGGATGTTCTACCTGGAGCTATTAAGCTAGATAAAGAAATAAAGGGCATCCAAATTGGCAAAAAAGAAGTAAATGTATCTCTATTTGCAGATGACATGGTCTTATACACAGAAAAACCTAAAGAATCCTCAAGAAAACTACTGAAACTAAGAGTTTAGCAGAGTATCAGGATACAAGATAAACATACATAAATCAGTTGGATTCATCTACCTTGAAAAAGAGAAAGTCAAAGAGGAAATCACCGAATCAGTACCATTTACAATAGCCCCCAAGAAGGTAAGATACTTAGGAATAAATCTAACCAGAGACATAAAAGACCTGCACAAAGAGAACTATAGGGCATAGGGCACTACTGCAAGAAACCAAAAGAGACCTACCTAAGTGGAAAAACATACCTTGCTTGTGGATAGGAAGACTCAACATCAGAAAAATATCTATTCTACCCAAAGTGATCTATAGATATAATGCAATCCCCAACCAAATACCAGTGACATTTTTTAATGAGATGGAGAAACAAACCACCAACTTCCTATGGAAGAGAAAGAGGCCCTGGATAAGTATAGCATTACTGAAAAAGAAGAACAAATTGGGAGACCTCACATTAGCTGATTTTAGAACCTATTATACCACCACAGTAGTCAAAGCAGCCTGGTACCGGAACAACAACAGATACATAGACCAACAGAACAGAATTGAGAATCTAGACATAACCCATCCACATATAAGCAAGTGATATTTGACAAAGGCCCAAAGTCAGTTACATGGGGAAAAGATAGTCTTTTTACAAATGGTGTTGGCATAAATGGATACTCATCTGCAAAAATGTGAAACAATACCCATACCTCACACCATGCACAAAAAGTAACTAAAAATGGATCAAAGAACTAAATATAAAATCTAAAACGATAAAGATCATGGAAGAAAAAATAGGGACAATGCTAGGAGCCCTAATATATGGCATAAACCATACACAAAACATTACTAACAATATACAAACACCAGAAGATAAATTAGATAACCGGGAGCTCCTGAAAGTCAAACACTGATGCTCATCCAAAGAATTCACCAAAAGAGTAAAAAGATTACCTACAGACCAGGAAAAAGTTTTTAGCTATGACACTTCTGATCAGCATCTGATCTCTAAAATCTACATGATACTGCAAAAAGTTAACTACAAAAAGACAAATAACTCTTTTAAAAAATTGGCAAAGAATATGAACAGACACTTCACCAAAGAAGACATTCAGTTGGCTAACAGGTACATGAGGAAATGCTCACAATCACTAGCCATTACAGAAATGTGAATCAAAACTACGGTGAGATTACATCTCACCCCAATAAGGCTGCCATTAATCAAAAAAATAATAATAATCATAATAAATGTTCGCAAGGTCGTGGGAGGCTGGAACACTTATACACCACTGGTGGGAATGTAAAATGGCACAACTTCTTTGGAAATCAATTTGGCTCTTCCTCAAAAAGCTGTAGAACTACCATATGATCCAGCAATTCCACTCCTTGAAATATACCCTAAAGAAATAAGAGCCTTCACACCAGCAGATCTATGCACACCCATGTTCATTGCAGCTCTGTTTACAATAGCAAACAAGGTGCCCATCAAGGGGTGAATAGATGAATAAATTATGGTATACTCACACAATGGAATACTATGCAATGATTAAGAACACTGAATCTGTGAAACGTTTCATAACATGGAGGAATCTGGGAGACATTATGCAGAGTAGAATTAGTCAGTTCCAAAAGGACAAATATTGTATGAGACCACTGTTATAAGAACTCTAGATAAAGTTTAAGCACAGAACTAAATATTCTTTGATGGTTACGAGGGTGGAGAGGGAGAGAAATTGATATTCACTAACTACGTAGTAGAAAAAAAATATTTTAGGTGAAAGGAAGGGGAATACACAACACAGGCAAGTCAGTACAACTGGACTAAACCAAAAGCAAAGAAGTTTCCTGAATACAACCTATTGCTTGGAAGGCCAGAGTAGCAGTGACGGGGGCCATGGGACCATGGTTTCAGGGGACATATAGGTCAACTGGCATAACAAAATACATTACGAAAACATTCTGCATCCCACTTTGATGGGGGTGTCTGGGGTCTTAAACACTAGCAAGCAGCCATCTAAGATGCATCAATTGGTCTCAGCCTACCTGGAGCAAAGGAGAATGAAGAACACCAAAGACATACGGTAAAGATGAGCCCAAGGGATAGAAAGGGCTACATAAACCGGAGAATCCATGAACCTGAGACAGGAAGAACTAGATGGTTCTTGGCTACCACAGGTCACTGCCCTGTCGGGGAACGCAACAGAGAATACTTGGTAGACCAGGAGAACAGTGGGATGCAGATCTCAAATTCTTATAAAACAGCCAGACTTAATGGTCTGACAGAGACTGGAGGGGCCCTGACAGCCATGGTCCCCAGATGCTTTGTTAGCCCAAGATTGGAACCATTCCCGAACCCAACTCTACTGACAGGTATTGGACTGGACTATAAGATAGACAATGATACTGACGGTGAGTGAGGTTCTTGGCTCAAGTGGATTCTTGAGTTCATGTGGGCAACTCCTCTCTGGTGGCAAGATGAGAAGGAAGAGGAGGACAGGAGCTGGTTGAATGGACACAGGGAATAGAAAGTGGAGAGCAGGAATGTGCTATCTCATTAGGACGAGAGCAGCTGGGAGCGCATAGCAAGGTGTGTGTAACTTTTTGTATGAGAGGCTGACTTGATTTGTAAACTGTCACCTAAAGTGCAATAAAAAAAAGTTGAAAATTAACTCCTATCTTTACATCTAGAATAGAATGACTAGACTCAAATTACACCTCTAATATATTTTTGCCCCAATCAACTACTTTCACACACACACATTTCTCAAACCTTTGTTTAATGTTAATTTCTACAATTCTCTGTCTTGTCTGTATTCTAAAGCTCCCCTACAGATTAGTGCCTCATCAAATCCCGTTGAGATACAAACCAAATCAAGACCATGTATTTGACAGTTTATTCTGTCTGACTTACCTAATAACTCACTGAACTACTTAAATTAAATCTTGTACATTATCTTCAGGTTGACACAGATTTTTCACTATTTTCCCCCTTAAAAAACTGATTCATGCATTGCTTGATATTAAAAGCTCTGATGACTTTGATGTCTGTATTTAGAAACATTGAATTGCACATAAAATGGGACCAGTGGCGAAATTATGATTACAAAATTTTCTGACATACTGTTGTTTCCATTTACAACATAAGGTTCATTGAATAAATGTTCTGAATGCTTACCATAATATTTGCATCTTGCTTATAACAAATTGCTAACCGGTAAGTTTATGGGTAACATATGGGTCTCAGTTCTTTAGTTGGCGGCAGTAAAACAAATCCTGCATTTTTGCACACAAATAAATGCTTGAGAAAGAAACTATCCATTTTATGTACTCATATGTCCATTTGGATGTAGGTCAGGAAGGACTTGCTAGTGTGCTAGTAGCCATAAAAAAAACCTGCCCCATGCTAATTACTATTTAGTTGCAGGGATTGGTTCAGCTAGCTATGCATATGTTATGGCCCATATGTACAAACCATCCCATTTGTAGAGAGGCCGGATGGGCCCTCCCTAAACATTAACCTTCTCGGCTACATGGATTAAATATGAAAGTTTTAGATTTCTTGCGTTTGTTTTTTTGTAAAATGATTCACTCTAGTACCTACATATATTTATTAAAAAAAAAAATATTTATTAGGGAATTTTAATTCAGAAAGAGCAGCAAGCCCTATTTATTCATACAGATTTCTGCAAATGGACTATCACATTTACTTCAAAATACACAGGAGACCATCATTTTTATTATTTCAGATTTTTTTTTCTTGTAGGTGTTATATTAGCTTGTTCAAACTGGGTATTGCAGAACCTGACTGCCCATTGCCATTGAGTAGATTCTGACTCACAGCAACCCTATAGACAGAGTAGAATTGCCCTACAGGGTTTCCAAGGCAGCTGGTGGATTTGAACTGCTGACCTTTTGGTTAACAATTGAATGCTTAACCACTGCACCACCACTCCTATTACATACTGATTACCAGTATTAACTATATAAAACTGGATCTGTATATAGGAAGTCATTTCCTTCAAAACCTAATAATTTGAAATTACCATTACTTTCTGTAGAGGAGTCAAAATTTTAAAATTTCTATAAATCATAATTTATAAATAATTATTATTGGCTATAATTTTTTTTTTATAATTTATCTGGGAAAATATATCAGGTACATTTCAAAGTAGATATTTAATTTTTATCCTTTTTTTAAAGCAACAATTATGCTCACTATAAATCATTCTGTGAAAAAATCAACGATGAGGAGTATATCTCTTAGGCTTAATTCTTGCATTATTTTTGACTACAGTAGAATTTCTTATAAAATATTCTGATTAATGCTTTTCAAAAGTTTACATCATACACTATTAGTCTTAATTAGTGCATAGGAATTATAAATCTGATGTTGTTCTCATAGTCATATAGCTTATTATTAACTGCATCTGAAAGCCTGTAATTAAATAAAGTAAATTTGCGGGCATGTTCTAGCCTATATAATTATTGAAATATCAAGGTCCTCAGAGTCTTTCATATTGTGTACTCAACTTTAGTAGAAAATAGATATAATTTTTAAAATGTCTATAGAGAAAGCAATCAAGCAAGTCAACTATCATATCCAAAGTAGGTCACCAAGCTAAAGAAAAGAAGACTCTAAATGCAAATCTCTAATTAAAATTTGTATGTTGACCAAAATTCTGTCAGTTCTGTCATCAAGTTTCTGAATCATCAGATACGCCATTCCACTATTACTCACTGAATGTATTCATATACGGTTCAGGAAACACACATCAAAATGCATTAATTCTGGTAGTTACGAAGAGCTTTATTGATAGAAACAAAATACAAAATATAAAGGTTTCAGGAAGTATATGAAAATACGGATATTAGAGGAATAAAGGTAGAAGGATGAGAGGGATCTTCAAAAATTAAGAAGAGTTTAGAAATTTTTAGTGACTGCACGGTAATCTACTGAGATTGAAGATCTTCATCTTTGATGATCCATTTATGATTCGATAGTCCTTTAACCAGCATTCTTCCTATTTCTGAAGTATTGTTTTAGAGGATATTGTTGAAGTTGCTAGTTTCCTTAGAGTCAGCTCTGACTCATGTAATCTTATGTGTAATTGAATGAAACATTGCCTGGTCCTGAGCCATCTTCATGATCTTTGGTATGTTTGAACCCATTGCTATGACTGTTGTGTCAATCCATGTTCTTGAGGGCTTCCCTGATTTTAGGTGACCCTCTACTTTACCAAACATTATTACCTGTTGTAGAAATTAGTCTTTCCTGATCATGTGTCCAAATTAAGCAAGACAAAGTCTCACCATCCTCCCTTCTAAGGAACATTTCAGTTTTATTTCTTTTAAGATTGATTTGTTTGCTCTTCTGCCAGTTCACATTATATTCAACGTTCTTCACCAAACCCATGCTCAAATGCATCAATTCTTCCTCTTCCTTATTTTTTCACCTGTCAGTTTGTTGAACTGTGGTGGCTTGTATGTTGCTATGATGCTGGAAGCTATTCCACTGGTATTTGAAATACCAGCAGGGCCAACCATGGTGGACAAGTTTCAGTAAAACTTCTAAACTAAGACGTACTAGAAAGAAAAGCCTGATAATCTACCTCCAAAAATTCGCCAATAAAAAACTTTACAGATTTTAGAGGATAGGTTAATCAAATACTACAATTTTCCATAAGTGAATAATTTTACTGTAGGAGGAAATAAAAGCACCATAATGTCCACGAGTCAGTTATAGAAAATTCTGACCATATAAATAGAACACTCTTTTTTAATATCAAAAAAAGATTTTGTAGGCAATTATATCCATAAATTAGCTAAACCAGATTATGAAACTGTTATTGTAAATTCTATATTTCTGTATTCTTTTTATGTAGAAAAACATGAAGATTCTCCCAGAGTGCATAATAAATTATGTTATTTAATTTTTAGTTTAGTCAAACCTTCAGAATAATCATATGCCATATTATCTTGAAACAATAATAACCAGATTTAACCTAACAGAAAGTTTCTTAATCTCAACACCATTGACATTTTAGGTCAGAAATTCTTTGTTGTGAGAGGCTGTCCTATGCACTGTAGGATTTTTAGCAGCAGCTTTGACCTCTATTCACTAAATACCAGTAGCACTCCCCAAGTTGTGACTAACAAAAATATCTCCAGATATTTTTTCGTATACTTTTTTGAAACCTACATTGAAAAGCAGTTGCAACAGTAGATCAACAGGAAACTGCCAGAAATTCAAGCTGGATTCAGAAGAGGACATGCAACAAAGGATATCATTGGTGATGTCAGGTGGATCCTGGTTGAAAGCAGAGAGTACCAGAAAGATGTTTACCTGCGTTTTACTGAGTAAACACAGTGTTTTGTTCTTTTGTATGTAGGGTTGCTATGAATCAGAACTGTCTCCATGGCACCTAACAGCAACAACATACTTCCCCCTGGGGGGTAAAATCATCCCCAATTGAGAACCACTGATCTTCATAAACTATTGATGAACAAATGTCTGTCAGGTTTATGTTAAAATAATAGTAATAAAGTCTTCTGAAACTTAAAAAAAATAAAAAACAGAGAAACATCCAAGGGTATATCTTCTATTTTCATAATTAAATAGGTCAGAATATGAGAATTTTTGTTTGTAATATTTTCTCAAGTTTGGAAAGATTTTAATAAAAAAATTAAAAAATAAGGGGCATCCATAATAATAATTAGACAGAAAAGAGAAATTACAAAACAACCCACAATTTGACACAGGTAAAAATAAAAATTATTTATTGGCTTTTGCAGAAATAATATCCAAGTTGTGATGTATAGAGACACTTTCATTTTACTATTTTAATATGATTAAGCTACATATCAAACCTATAGGACAGAGTAGAACTGCCCCATAGGGTTTCCAAGGAGAAGCTGATGAATTTGAACTGCCAACCTTTTGGTTAGCAGCCAAGCTCTTAACCACTACACCACCAGGGCTCCAAACTACATAAGCATAGCCTTTGGATTCAGTAATGGGGTAAAGGTAGTGGAAATTAGATGAACTGAAAACACAAAATCACTTTTTTTTTTTTAAGATTCTAGACTCAAAGCTAATTGTATTTAGTTGAAGTTGGAAAACACAATTTCCAAAGAAGTTAATTCTATGATTTTATGATCTGGTGTGTGTGTGTGAGGCTAATGCTAATAAAGTACAAGTAGGAAAATATTTACCTAGAATAAGTCTCATTCTTATTGTTTTAAATGACACTGTAGCCACATTTGATTTGGAGCAGTGATACGGAACAAAAGACAAGAGAACGAGATCTTTTCTCCACTTTAATTGTTACTGATCTCTCACATTTCATCTGTTAATTACTAGAAGATTTCCCATAATAAATTTCCAGTATCTTCAAGTAAGCATCTAAGCTCAATAGTAACTTTGATTATCTTGTGTATTTGGATGGGTGGCCAGAAGTTTATAATAATAATAAAAAAGGACAACTTCCCAGCATTTTCAGGTCTGAAATTTTTCATATTTTGACTTTTGGTTTTCACTATGTGAACAAATTTTTTCTTTAAAAATTTCCCTTATGATTTTCATTCAGGGTAATGACAAACAAAGACCTTATCAGATGAGCAAACTCCCAAGAGCAAGCATCAAATTGGGAAACAATGTAAGGCAATGGTCAGAAGACAATAAAATTAAATTAGATATTAACGACAATAACAAAATCATGAAAACCTCAAATATTTCTAAATAATCTATTGGTCAAAAAGAAATAAAATATATTTTTAAAGTGAGCTAAATGATAATCAAAATACAATTTATAAGAATTTTGGGACAAAACTAAAGGAGTACCTGGAGGGAAAGTCATAGCTTTAAATTAAAATGTAAAAAATGTCTGCCATGAGCATTGTACTCTTTTAAGGAACTATCTGTATAGGATCAAACTGTCCCATAGCAACTTGAAAGGTTAGATAGGGAACACAGGTGGAAGTGATTTTATTTAACTAGTGAAGGAACACATCAGAAAAGGAAGGTGAGAATGGTTGTACAATTTGAAGAATGTAATCAATGTCACAGTATTGTACATGTAGAAATTATTAAATTGGTGTATATTTTGCTGTGTATATTTTCAACAGCAATAAAAAGAGAAGATTTAAGATCAGTGATTGGAATACCTGACAAAATTACAAAAAAGAAGAGAAAATTAAGCCCAAAATAAGTAGAAGAAAGAAAATAATAAAGGTTAGAGCAGAACTTGATAGAAAAAAAAAAAAGAGCAATTTAATGAACCCAAAAGTAGGTTCTTTGAAAAGATAAATAAAATTTATAAGCTTCTAGGTAGACTGCACAAGAATAAGAAAGAAGGTGCCAATTACCATCATGAAAAAATATTGACCATCACTACAGATTCTTGTCATTAAAATCCTAAGAAGGAAATATTAAGAACTTTATACCAATAAACTAAACATCTTAAATAAGATGGGAAAATTCATTAAAAGACATCATTATTAAAATTCACCAAAGGGGGGGAAATAACTTTTTCTATTAAAGAAATTGAAATTATATTTAAAAATTTTCCTACCAAGAAAACTCTAGATGAATTGTCTAGTAAATTCTATCAAATACTTAAAGAAGAGGTGGTTAAGAGCTCAGCTGCTAACCAAAAGGTCAAAAGTTCAAATCCACTAGCCACCCCTTGGAAATCCCATGCATAATAACCAAGCGGATATATTCTGGCAATGCAAGTTTACTTTAAAGTCTAAACATCAATCAAAATGGTGCATCTTATTAATACAGTAGAAGAGAAAAACCATAAAGTCATTTCAAAAGATGTAGAAAAATCATGTGACAAAATTTTTTACCTATTCATGGTAAAAAAAAATAAAATAAAAATTTAAAAAAGCCTAGGAATAGAGGAGTAGAAGGAAAATGCCTTAATCTGATTAAGGATTTTATGGCAAAAAAAAAAAAATATATAGGTAAAATCATATTTTACTGTGAGTGACCCAGTGCTTTCTACTTAAGACAAGGGAAAAAGCAAGAATAATGCTTTCATTACTTCTGTTCAACATTATACTGGCAATCCTAGCCAGTGCAATAAGGAAAGCAAAAGTAAGATAAAATTAAATTAAAAATTGTGTATTAAGTTTAATAAAGCAAAGATTAAAACTGTATATTTGCAGGCAACATGATTGTCTACATAAAAACGCTAAAGAATCTATATAAAAGCGTTCAGACTAATCCATCAGTTTAGTAAATGTACAGAATATAAATTCAATATACAAAAAATAATTATATTTTTACATACAAGCTGAGAACAATTAGAAAAAGTTATTTAAAACTAACTCACTAAAAATAATGTTTAAAAACGAAAAACCTAGGAACATTTAATTAAAAATGTGCATGACCTGTATACTAGAAATTATAAAATATTGTAAATTACAACCAAAAAGATCTAAATAGAAAGATTATGTTCATGACTCTTGAAACTAATCTATGTGATGCTTTTGGTTTGTGAGTTATTCTCAGTCTGTCAATGGCTTGCCTTTTATTTCAAGAGCCATCAGCAATGGACTGATAATACACTTGATGGATCTTCCACATTCTCTGCTATCTGCACGAATCTGATATTGTTGAACACTGGGATAACTTCCTAAAAAACAGACTCAAAAAGTCTTACGGCTCTATCTCCCTTACTTCTTCCTGGTAGACAAAACTTGGTAAGAAAGTTGGATCACTGAATTGGCTGTTCCCAGAAAAGAATACTGTGCTCTCAGCTTCTGCTGTGTAAGGTTAAAGACAAATGAGGTGGAACGGTTACTGTTGTTATGTGCCATTGATTCAGTTCCATCTCACAGTGATGTACAATAGAACAAAAGATTACCTGGTCCTGCACCATTCCTCACAGCCATTGCTATGTTTGAGCCCACTGTTGCAGCCATTGTGTCAATCATCTTGTCAAGGGTTGGTCTCATCTTCATTAACCCTCTGTCTTAGAAAGCATGATGTCCCTCTCCAGGGAATGACCCCTCTTGATTACATGTCCAACGTATATGAGGCCACATCTCGCCATCCTCGCTTCCAAGCAGCACTCTGGCTGTTACGTCTTCCAAGACAGACTTTTTCATTCTTCTGGCAGCCCATGGTGCATTCAATAGGGTGCCTGTACCTTTTTTTTTTTTTTTTAATTAGGGCTTCCACCTAGATCTTTCCTGGGAATGATATATCTTTCTTTCTGCTAATTCCAGGCCAGCCTAGTTGGCATAAATTCTGGGTGGCAACTCTGTCAAATGGGAGAGCAGACAAACTTAATTTTGTCTGGGATTTCTTATTGGATCGACATGGTCCGAGATCATAGGGTAATGGCCACTTGGTTGAATACACCACACATTGAGTGATCCTACTGCAGCCCATGTGGGCCAGTGGGGGACATAATAGTTCTGCATAAGTTTTGTAAGAATGTCCTTCTCCTTCTTTCATAGGACCCTTTTGGATGAAAAGTATAGATATAAATAGAAGACGATTGGAAAACAGGTGAAGTTATACTGAATGAAATAGAAAACAACTTTGTTGGATGTAGAAAGAGAATAACAACCTGGGCACTTAGAGAAGGAAAAGTGGCATTACTGATCTTAGCCTTTCAGAAGGATTCTGTGATCTTTCTCACAAAGTAACATAACCTGAAGTGTCTCTCCTAAACTTTTGCGTGCTTAAATTTAAGAGTGTTGGGGTCTAAATTACTTGATGGCTAACTTAATCCTTTACACATTGTGATTTTAAGATTTTTTTAGGCAGAATTATAATAGCATTTACTCTATTTGTAGTTGTGTACGGTGATGGGCCTTCCTTGGATCTCTGTATTTATTTTCCCGTGTATTCAAAGACATGCAAGAAGCAATCTTTCACTAGAAAAATTTTAACTAGAAAAGTGGGCTATTTCAACTTGATTCAAATGTTGAGTTTCGGTAGCTTCACATGTCATAATTGGAGTATATGCTATTTAAAATTATAATGCTAATGATTAGCATTTACTGAATATTTATGATTTACTGTGCACTTGCTAAGCCATTAACAAACAATTTGGTTTCTGGTGAAAGATTGCTTCTTGCATGATTTTTCTTGATGTCCAAAATGTACAGCAAAATCCTGAAAACATGAAAAAAAATCTTTGTATTATTTGCTTTTGCCTAATTCCTCTAATATATATTGAATTTCCTGTAAGTGGTCCAGTGTTTTGGGTTGCTCTCTGAGCTTTGCAATTTCATACAAAAATTTTACAGAGAAAAAGCTTCAGCGTTCTGTATTTTGCTGGGGGAGTTTTTGGTGTAATGTAATTTTAATTTTCCTTATGCAACATTGATGGCTAATGAATGAATGTTACAATCTCATAATTGAAAGAGAAAGGTATTTAGGACTGAGGGCAGTGAATTTGTAATTTGGAACTTCTGATATTTTTTGATGACCCAACTTAATAGATCTGAAAATGTATATATACATATTATTTTTCTTTTATTGATAGAAATAGTCTAAATCATTTGATGTATGAACAGGGAAAATTTGAGGAATCTTTGTCTTTAGGAGAATTAGAGAAAGAAAGTGAGAAAAGGTGAATACATTGAGTTAAATTAGTAAATAATTAAGAGTAGTTAAAACCACAACATTCACACATTTTTGATTTAAAGCCTGTTCAATCCTTTTAAAATTCATTTGAATCTGCAATTATTTAAGCTGTGTGCTGTGTGCTGAAAAGAGTAAAACTACAGATTTTAAGCATGCAGCTGGAGGTAATATATAAATTCAATTGATCAGTCTAGCAGAGAATTGATGCCACAATTTGTACCCAGTGGCATTTTCTCTCTCTTACTCAACTGACTTTAGAACATTATTAGAAAGTCAATATGGTATGTCGATACAGTGATAGACTTTCAGTCATAAGTCCCTCATTCAGATGAATACGTAGGTGCTTACATTGTGGATAATAATGGACAGATAGGCTGACTCCATCTCTCTGTCTCCTAGAAAAGACTTTGACTTGACTTCACTGTAAGTTTCCATACGGTTATCAATGGCTCAAAGAGGCAGCCAAACCAGTAACAGAGCGTGTCTGTCCCTTCAGGAAACAAAATAGAAGAAATGGATAATACGGACCTGGCACTGCAGTCTGGCTTCTGCCTCTCTCTGGCAGCCTCCTGTCTCCAAATGCCTTTCCTGATGTTCTGATCAAGTTACCTTTAACATTCACTCTTAATTTCACGTTTTGATTCTCTTTTAATTTATTAATGTGCTTACCAACTCAGCATCATCATTATGGCTCAGTCCCTTCTAAGCTTGCACTTTCCTGTAAAACTATGGGGAACTTCTTGCTGTCTTTCATTTTATTGTATTAGAATTTAATTCTGAAGGTTATTTAATGTCACAGAACTTTTTATTCTCGAGCAGCACAAAACACCATGAAAAAGGTCCCAAAACCTTGTACTTTATTCTCAGTAAATATGTTCAACTTTTTGGCAGCTTTCAGCCAAAGTACGTATATAATGTTCAGTAATATTATCAGGAAGTTTGATTGTGTAAACTGTCGTACAGCATATTACATACAGGCCCCACTTAAGTATGGCTAAGGCAATATCCTACAACACACATTGCTTATTTTGTCTGCCTACACTGAAGATGAGACTTATTTCTTTAATAAACTACTGAGATACAACTGATACAGTCATCAGTAATCATTTCTAGAGGAGTTTTTTAGTTTGAGATATTAGACAACAAAAAGCCTAATTATAGAATGAAAATTATATTCAGTTTCCTCTGTAATTAAGTTTTAGCATAGTTATTCATTTATTCACTCACTTCATTTGAAAATATCTGCTGAGTTCTGGCTACATAGCCAGGCACTGTACTGGGTGCTAGAGGCAAACGAAGTTACTAGTCCACACGGGATTTATATCCTGATGCACAAACTCTCAGAGAACATAAAGAAATGTCTAGTATGTCAGATAAAGATGAATGCTATGGATAATAAGACAGTATGGAGGGAAAGAGTATGGGCTGGACTGGGATCAAGGGTATGGGGTGGTAGTGGAAGGCTTCTTCCATAAGACGACATTTTGAGCAAAGACCTGAAGGATGTAAAGAAATAAATCATGTAGACAAGTGGGAAAATAGCATAACAGGCAGAAAGAAAAGCATTTACAATTTCGTGAGGTTGGGGCACCTTGGCAGTTTCAAGGAGTAGCAAAATGAGTGTGCCTTGAGCAGAATGAGCAAGGATCTTAGGTTGGGTTCCTCTGAGCTGCAGATTTATGTGCAAGTGATCTATTAAGGAACTGGTATAGAGGAGGGGAAAGCGCAAAGGAGAGGGGAAGAAGCCAACAAGACTGCAATTTCAGGTGAAATCCTCACCTCAGCCTGATTTCCCTGGGGGTTCTATTGTTGTTGCTAGGTGCCACAGAGCTGGTTCCCGCTCATAGTGACCCTATATACAACAGAACTAAATGCTGCCTGCTCCTGTGGCATCCTCACAATTGTTGCTATGCTTGAGCCTAATGTTGTAGCCACTGTGTCGGCCCATCACACCAAGGGTCTTCCTCTTTTTTGCTGACCCTCTGCTTTACCAAGCATGACGTTCTTTTCCAGGGACTGGTCCTTCCTGATGTCATGTATGTCTTAGATAGCTAGTGCTGCTCTATCAGAAACACCACAAGTGGATGGCTTTAACAAAAAGAAATTTATTCTCTCACAGTCCAGTAGGCTACAAGTCCAAATTCAGGACATCAACTCCAGGGGAAGACTTTCTCTTCTCTGTTGGCTTTTGTGGAAGGTCCTTGTCATCAATCTTCCCCTGGACTAGGAGCTTCTCTGTATAGGAAACCTGGGTCCAAAGGACGCATTCTGTTCCTGGCACTGCTTTCTTGGTGGTATGAGGTCCCTACTCTCTGCTTGCTTCCCTTTCATTTTATCTCTTGTAAGATAAAAGGGGGTACAGGCCACAGCCAGGGAAACTCCCTTTTCATTGGATCAGGAATGTGACCTGAGCAAGGTTGTTACATCCCACCCTAAGCCTCTTTAACCACAGGCAGAGATTATGATTTATAACACTTGGGAAAATCACAAAATGGAGGACAACCACACAGTATTGGGAATCAGGGCCTAACCAAGTTGACACATATTTTTGGAGGACACAGTTCAATCCATGACACTCTACCCTTTGGCCCCCCCAAATTCATATCCTTGCGACATGTAAAACATATACCTCCCATCATATCACTGCAAAAGTCTTAAATCAACTCCAAGACTAAAATCCAAAAATTCCTCTTCATCTGTGAAATCTAGAATACAAATTATCTGCTTCCAAAGTACAATAGTGGAACAGGCACAAGCTAGACATTTTCATTATGAATGGGTGAAATTGGAGGGAAAGAAGGCAAAACAGGCACCAAGCAAGTCAGCAGAATACATTAAATTAGTCCTCAAGACTTTGAAAATAATCATCTGTTTTCTGAGACCATTTACACGATAGGGTCTTCCTCTTTTTCACCCACCCTCCACTTTACCAAGCATGATGCCCTTTTCCAGAGACTGGTGTCTCCTGATAACATGTCCAAAGTACATGGGGTGAAGTCTTGCCATGCTCGCTTCTAAGGTGCATTCTGCCTGTACTTCCTCCAGGACAGATCTGTTCATTCTCCTGGCAGTCCACGTTACATTCTTTGCAAACACTGGGGGTTTTAAAGTGTAAATTATTTTACAGAGCCTGTATCATCTTGATGGAAGAGACATAGGCTTTCACATTTCTGCAGCTGTCAGTCATTGGTTGTGGCCAGCCTTGGACAGATTTAAACTCCCAGGAACTTCTGGCTCTCAGCGCTTCCGGGCAAAGAATTTTCAGCAGTCCAAGGTAGCCCTCCAAAGAAAAGACAAAGTACATAGAAATTGGGGTCTAGATCATAAAACCCAGAAAATGAAATCATCCTAGGGATGTGGCAGAACATGCAACCAGAATGCTAGTGCTCACCAATATTCAGTTTCCTTTGCATTTACATATGGCTTTGTGACTGAAATTCAGCAAGTGGAATGTACACCTTGGATCCTTAAATGACCACCATATCCTCAAAACCAATTTGGACTGTGGCAGTGAGACAGAAAATCTTATTAAAATATTTATTATTTTGTGTATTATAGCTTATTGTTATTATTATTATTAGCTGTCAGTGAGTTGATTCTGACTCATGTTGACACCATGTGTGCAGAATAGAACTGCTCCATGGTGTTTGCAATGGAGCCCTGGTGGCACAGTTGTTAAGAGCTAGGCTGTTAACCAGAAGGTTGGCAGTTTGAATCTACTGGGTGCTCCTTGGAAATCCTATGGGACAGTTCTACTCTATCCTATACAGCCACTATGAGTCTGACTTCACAGCAGTGGGTTTGGGTTCTTTTTTTTTTTTTTTTTTTTTTGCTTTGGCTTTATAAGGTTTTCAAGGCTGTTACCTTTTAGAAGCAAATCACCCAGTCTGTCTTTTGAGGCACCACTAGGTAGGCTGGAACTGCCAAACTTGCGGCTAGTAGTTAAGGGCTTAAGTGTTTAGCCACCCGGGGACTCTGTAACTTATAAACGGCTTGCCCTCGAGTTGATTCTGACTCCAGACTCATAGTGACCCCATAGGGCAGAGTAGAACTGCCCCATAGAATTTCCAAGGCTGTCATTTTTACAGTGGCAGATTGCCACATGTCTCTCCCATGCAGTGGCTGGTGGGTTCGAACAGTCGACCTTTAGTTTAGCAGCCAGCACTTAATCAATGTGGCAAGGCTCCTTATAGCTTATTATTGAGAATTAGTTTGCTGTATCAGCTAGCATTTTTTACTTTAATATATCTGATTTATGTTTTAAGCAGTTTCCTCTGTTACAATGAAAAAAAAAGACCATAGGGGGAGAAGTGATAAATAAGGAAGATCAGTTAAGAGGCTATTGTTAAAAGGCTCTTGTTATATTTTTGGAAAGAAAAACTGATAGGACTAGAGTGGTGAGATAGGAGTACAAAACCAATAGGATTTCAAAAACAAAAACTTTTATATTTGTTCATTCTGAATTCTCTCTCTGTATGTCTTTGTGTCTGTCTCTACCTTTTTTTTTTTTATCTTTCCTTCTCTCTCTTCTCCTTTCATTCCTCCCACCTCCATCTTTATTAGTTCTCTTTCGGTCTGTACTATGAAGAATAAAAGGAGCCCTGGTGGTGCAGTGGTTAAACACTTATCTATTAACCTAAAGGTCAGCATTTCAACCTACTAGCTGCCCAGCGGAAGATGTGGCAGTCTGCTTCTGTAAAGATTACAGAATTGGAAGCCCTATGCTGTAGTTCTACTCTGTTCTGTTGGGCTGCTATGAGTTGGAATTGACTCAAAGGCAATGAGTTTGGTGGGTTTCTTTTTCGTTGTTGTTGTTATTGTTGCTATGAGGGTAGTTGTTCAGATGAAGTTGTTCAGGTAGTTGTGAGTTATTATTATTTGTCTACAATTTCTTGACATTCATATTTTATTATGACTACTTATTAACTCTTTTAAAGATATTCATCAACACTAACATTTTCAGACGTTCACTTACCACAAAGTACTGGCTTTAACCTTACTTGTCCCTGCTTACTCTAATTTTTTTCTCATCCTTCTCTTTGCTGTTAACATTTTTCTACATGTGCCAAGATGGTAGAATTTTTTTATGTTGCTCTTTTTTGGGGAAAATTAACTTGTCAAAGACAAAATAATAATTAGCAACAGGTGCTCACCACAGTACAATCCAAGATGGAGAGCACCGAGTTGGATAAACGACAAAAACGCATACATCCAAATATTAATTTAGAATGAATAGAGAAATATTTAGGAAATATTTTATTCATCTACTTCAAAAGTAATATCAAAATAATATCCATCCTTGTCATTTGTGTTGATTCCCTACTGAAGCTGTGAACTATATTTCTCTATTACCTTTATGTAAATGTTTTAATTATTGAGAACGGTGGAAGATAATTGTTCTCTTCACTTTGGTTTTCTGTTTTTCTCCCCTGAGTGCCTATTGGAAAATAAATGTGAAGGTAAAGTACATTTATACATGAGAGACCTCTACTCATTAAGCCTGAAGAAAATGGTGTATGACCCCTAGCAATGAACATGCTGCCTGAAATTATCAATGCTTCAGGTTTGTTCCATATAAGATAAGCAAATTTCACAGTATACCTTTATAAAATTTAAGGAAGAAACAATGGTTTTGTATAAAAGTTAAAGTGTATAAACTGCACACATATATGCATATAATCTAACGCATAAGCATTTAACAAGGATCTTCCCAGGGATTCCTATTGAAACACAGTGTCTTTGTATAAGGGTGGATGTCTTATTGGCAATGTATATTCCTATCCTCCTTGTTGAGTTTCCAGTCTGGCACTAAGTACCCTAAATTAATTCAATACCTTGTACACGGAAAAAGGAAAAATTATACAGAATTAAAATATTTTAGTAGAAAATGTAGTAATGTGTAAAAAATATTAAAAAGGGTACTCATATGTATAATAAAGCATTAATGAGACTGAGTAAATAAATGAAACCAAACACATTGCCATCAAGTTGATTCTGACTCATAACAACCCTGTAGGACAGAGTAGAACTGCCCCATAGAGTTTCCAAGGCTGTAAATCTTTACAAAACAGACTGCCACATCTTTCTCCACAGAGTGGCTGGTGGGCTTGCACTGCCAGCCTTTTGGTTATCAGCCAAGTGCTTAACCACTGTGCCACCAGGGCTCCTGAGTAAACAATACAAGTCACTAAAAAATTATTTTTAACAGTGTTTCTATAGAAAAGCAAATAAATGGCTTACCACTGAGAAATATTTTGTAGTTTTCTGCAATTACGTCATGTCTCAGTTCTCCTTCTTGGGTGATTTTAATCTTCAAAACACATGATTGGGTAAATTTTACAAGATTTACAATATTTCCACCACTAGGACTATTTCTTCGTGTTTGATATAATGAAAAGGGCATTGCCCTCAGAAAGTAACTATGATAGTGTACATATGATTCTACCTGTGGAACCATTCTCTCTTCTATTATTTTATAAAAAAAAAAAAAAAAATTTTTTTTTTTTTCTGGCTGCAATTTTACTCAAAGGTTTCTAAAGCTGAGGACACAGACTTTGAAAGCTTGGATGGAGAGAGTAGTCAGAAAATCTCTGTAGCATGAAGTATAACCTTAATAGGTACGTTGGGAAGATTGTATATATAGAGGTATGGGCAGACGGAGAGCAGCATAATGGTAGCTGAAGTCTACATGGCTAGTGAAGAACAAGAAATGATACACTGTACCAAAGGAAGGTACTCTCTCTCATAGGAGAAAAAGTGCAAAAATAGACGGATTTTCCTTAGAGATGAACCTGATAAGGCAAATTCCTGTGTGATAATTTGGTTGTGTTTTAGCTTGTGTTCTGAATGCAGAGCCTGAGATAAGGATTTAGTTCAAAGTATTTATTGGGAAGATAATCCCAAAGAACAGGCTGGAGGGTCAGGACAGCATGAAGGAAAAAAAAGAAAAGCTTCATCAAGGTGACAACTGTTGGTGATGAGTTCTTAAACCCACTCTAAGGACAGCATAATTAAAAAACCAAACCCAGTGCCATCGAGTCGATTCTGACTCATAGCGACCCTACAGGACAGAGTAGAACTGCCCCATAGAGTTTCCAGGGAGTGCCTGGCGGATTTGAACTGCTGACTCTTTGGTTAGCAGCCCTAGCACTTAACCACTACACCACCAGGGTTTCCAAAGATGAGTATAGAATGACTTTTCTAATTGTCCACACAAAGGGAAGGAGGCAGGGATAATTATTCAACAGCTAGAGTTCACAATTAGTTGAGGGTTGTCTCTTTAATTTCTTCACACTTCTGAGCTATGCATGTGAGAGTCTGAAGTAGAAACCTAAGATGCTAATACATGAGGTAAGTAAGATACTGTCAGTGCAAAGCAAGTTAAAATCTGCACAGAAGTATCCAGGTTTGGCTGATATCCGAAGTGAGGCCAAGAGAATGTGGACTGGAGCACTGAAGGCATTTTGATACAGTGATGGCAGCGGGTCTATTGGTAATTGGTGCCTACTGTACAAGATACTTGAGGCTTATGATTCAACTTTTCAGACCCACTGATATATTTCTTATATACCCCCCAGGGCTGTACAAAAGGTTTGGTGGCAGATGCATAAATCTGACTACCAATTTGTTTGTGTATAGATTTTATCAGGGCTTAGAAATAGGCAAATTTTTGCTTTGTGAAAATTGCTCAATGTTTCCTTTGAAGTTAATCTTAAAGGAGGTTTGTTTATTTTTGAAGGGTGTTTACTTAAATGCTTATATCTCAAGTGTTCTAAGTTTAAGGCCTATGAATAAAGCTACTGACATTTTGTGAGAGTTAAATGACTGACTCCTGAACATTTTATAAAGCAACTATTTTCACCATCTTTTTGATATATTACTATTTAACTATAAGATTGAAATCTCAGAATAATCTCACGCCTGGGAGATTCCCATAAAAAGTTATATATTCACCGCGTCTCTAGTAGGCTACCTTGACCTTTCATGTTTCAAACTGCAGCCCTCTTCTATCATTAGATTTTAAAGTTTTCAAAAATCTAGGGGGAAGGGCTTTTCTTTCTCATCCTCTCTTATGTTGCCTCTGGGCTGGGGAAGAAAGTAGGTAAAACAAAAGATTTTTGTTTGCCTTGAATCCAAAAGAAGTTCAAATAGAAGCCTCAAGTTCAATGACCTTAATGACTATTGCACTTTTATCATAACCATATACTTAATAGTTCATAGAATATTCAGTTCAGCTGGGCACAATTTGAAACTTCAGACAGAAGATATCTCTGTAGGCGAACTTACCTTTCCAGAGGGGGTGATTCCCCTGTGCCTAAGGTTTAAGCAGATTGCAAAGGGGAAAAGAAATGTTTGAGAATAATGTTTAAGGATAGCCAAACTGCTGATACATAATGAAGTAAGATCTATATCCTCTAACTTTTCCATATCAATCTGAATAAAACTGGAATGAGTCACAATTAATTCAATTTTTCTCATGAAGTAATCTACCCAAACCATAGCAAACCTAGTTAGCAAATGCACCTAGTTTCTAACAAAAACAAACGTACATAACATTTTACACAAATGGAACCAGTAAATGCTGATTGCGTCATTATATTAGCCCAATATTGTGTGTGTGTATGTGTAGATAGAAACCAACTCACACTGGCTGGCAAGAGCCTATTGGTAAATTTTTAGCTTTGTGAACTGGTTGTTAACCCAGACAGTATTAAAAATTAAATTATATAAACTTATAATTAAATAAATTTATTTAAACAAAAGTAATTATGAACACTTAAAATTCATCATTTCCTATTATTTTAATATTTATTATCATCTTCCTAAAAATATACTAATTTTTTATCTAATTGCGCTTTAGGGGAAAGTACAAAATTTATAACACATTGTTATGTGACCCTAGTTGTAATCCCCACAATGTGACAGCACACTCCCCGTTTCCACCTGTTTTCCTGTATCCATTCAACCAGCTTCTATTGCTTTCTGCCCTCCCATTCCACCTCTGGACAGGAGCCGGCCATTTAGTCTCATGCATCTACTTGAACTAAGAAGTACACTACTCACCAGAATTAGTTTATCTTTTTATAGTCCAGTCTAATCTTTGTCTGAAGGATTGGCTTTGGGAATGATCTCAGTTATGCGAGCAATGTCTTCTGGTGTTCCTCTAGTCTCAGTCAGACCATTAAGTCTGGTCTTTTTATGTGGATTTGAGTTCTGCACTCCACTTTTCTCCTGCTCCATTAAGGATTCTCTGTTGTGTTCCCTGCCAATGCAGTTATTGGTGGTAGCTGGGCACCATCTAGTTTTTCTGGTCTTGGGCTGATTTATGTGACCCTTTTGTCTCTAAGGCTAATATTTTCCTTGTGTCTTTGGTGTTTTTCATTTTCCTTTGTTTCAGGTGGGTTGGGACCAATTGATGCATCTTAGATGGCCACTTGCAAACTTTTAAGACCCCAGATGCCACTCACCAAAGTGGATGTGGAACATTTTCCTAATAAACTTTATTATGCCAATTGACCTAGATGTCCCCCTGAAACAATGGTCCCCAGACCCCAGCCTCTGCTACTCTGTTCCTCAAAGTGTTTGGTTTTGTTCAAGAAACTTCTTAGCTTTTGGTTTAGTCCAGTTGTGCTGCCTTTCTCTGTATTATGTGTTGTCCTTCCCTTCACCTAAAATAATTTTTTTTTTACTATGTAGTTAGTGAATTCATTCTCCCTCCCTCCCCATCCTTGTAACCATCAAAGAATGTTTTCTTCTGTGTTTAAACCTTTTCTTGAGTTCTGGTAATAGTGGTCTCAGGCAACATTTGTCCTTTCGCCACTGACTAATTTCACTCAGCATAATGCCTTCCAGATTCATCCATGTTGTGAGAGGTTTCTCAGATTCATCATTGTTCTTTACCATTGCATAGTATTCCATTGTGTAAATATACCATAATTTGTTTATCTCTTTGTTGATAGACACCTAGGTTGTGTCCATCTTTTTGCTATTGTAAACAGTGTGCCACAACGAACATGGGTGTGCTTATATCAATTTGTGTGACAGCTTTTATTACTCTAGGATATATTCCAAGGAGTGGAATTGCTGGATCATATGGTATTTCTATTTCTAGCTTTTTTTTTTCTATTGAACTTTAGGTGAAGGTTTACAGCACAAACTAGCTTCTCATTAAGCAGTTAGTATACATATAGTTTTATGACATTGATTAGCAACCCATGACATGTCAACACTCTCCCTTCTCAAGTTTGGGGTCCCTATTACCAGCTTTCCTGTCCTCTCCTGCCTTCTTGTCCTTGCCACTGGGCTGGTGTGCCCCTTTAGTCTTGTTTTGTTTTATGGGTCTGCCTAATCTTTGGCTGAGACTCAGGAGTGACTTCATTCCTGAGCTAAAAGAATGTCTTGGGGCCGTACTCTCAGGGTTTCTCCAGTCTCTGTCAGGCCAGTAAGTCTGGCCTTTTTTTGTGAGTTAGAATTTTGTTCTTCATTTTTCTTCAGCTCTGTCCAGGACCCTCTATTATGATCCCTATCAGAGCAGTTCAGTGGTGGTAGCCAGGCACCATCTAGTTGTACTAGACTCAGTCTGGTGGAGGCCATGGTAGTTGTGGCTCATTAGCCCTTTGAACTAATCCTTCCCTTGTGTCTTTAGTTTTCTTCATTCTCCCTTGCTCCCAAAGAGGTGAGACCAATAGAGTATCTTAGATGGCCACTCATAGGCTTTTAAGACCCCAGACGCTACTCACAAAAGTGGAATGTAGAACATTCTCTTTATAAACTATGTTATGCCAATTGAGCTAGATGTTCCCCGAGGCCATAAATATTGTTCTGTTATCTCTACTCTTGAGGTTATTTATCTTTGTTGTCTTTATGTTTGTTGTATGGTGGGGATACTGTGTAATGGTTTACTACCGCACAACTCTTCTCAACTTACATTTAGTAATATCAATTTGGTAGTTTGAAATTGAACACAGTACAAGTATTTATACCACAAAAATTGGCAAAGTCTACAAATCAGGGCTTGATGTATTGTTTGGAGATTGATGAGACTTAAGCATTGGAGAAAATGTTAATACGGATTAAATTTAGAAGTGTGCGGTGTCTTTAGCTATTACATTGTCAGTACCACAACAATCTGAGGAAATATTTCCCAGTATTGGGAAACAATTATCTGATTCAACAAGGAAGTCACTCAAATTATTGACAAAAACTGAAGTTCTGACATATGTCTTTGTTGTTTCACTTACCTTTTACTCGTTACAATAAATGATAATATCAACCAACATTCCTCAATTGCAACTATAAGCTCATAATGGATACAAGAGTTCAGAGAAAATCAATAATAGCATCCTATGAAAGTCAATTGGCTATATGGAATTCAAAGTGAAAATGCATGTTTTATTGTTATTTGTAATTGGTTAATATCAGTAGAATTATAACAATAAACTTGTATACACACATACATATATGTATTTTTTTCTTTCAGAAAACTGGTCGCTAAACATTATGCATATAATTGTATACATATGCAGTTTTAATAAACACAAATTTTACATAATTTTTAAAAATAACCAGGCCCCACAAAATCTTTGGAAATGCATTATCTTTTCTAGATTAGAACTTGGCATAAAATAAAATATACAAATAAAAAATATTTTTTGTAAAATTTTATTGTGTTAAAACTTTGATTTCGAACTATAAGCAGAATAATCTTTATGGGCAGCATTAAATGCAATATTTGTAGTATCCACACCAAGATAACTTAAATGAATTTCAGCGAGCATCTTCATTTGACAAGGCCTACTTTTATAAAATCCAAAATTTGTAGGTAGTGTGGAATTGGTATCTATTTTCTCTCTTTTAGAATGTAAATGTTAGAAGATTGTGGCAAGGTAAAGAAAAAAAATGACTTACCATGAACAAAATATAAGGTTGAAAATAAATAACTGAATGTTAGTAGCGCCTGTGAGGTAAAACATGTTTTTGTAACAATATGCCAATTGTATATAACGTAAATTCTTTGACTTATTTTAAGATATACAGAAAAAATTTAACAAAAGCCTTTTTAAATTATTTCACTTGGCAATGGAATTTGAGCTCTTTATAATTTTCCAGGGAAAAAGAAAATACCTGCATGTGTGATTAGGAAAAAACAAATATTTGTAACACTTAGACTTTCTAGAACCTCAAAATGCCTATAAATTATAGTAAGTTTAACTTTATTATCATAATGGATGTCTTACTGAATTCATATATGATCACTCTTTCCAACTAGAAGTTTTGTTCAAACATTTATAAGAGAATCATCTTCTTTCTGCTACTGACTCAAACTGTTCCACTTTTTTAAAATCTAGAAAAAATCCCTAAGATCTTTTCACTCTTGTTCCTGGGTGAGACTAGACCATTCTCCATTTTTCCAATATCAACTCCCATCCTTGGCACATATGTCAGGTTTGCTGAATATACATTTATACTTATCTGCTATTGTACCATTGTCTTAAGTTTTTAATATGTGTACATTGTGTAGACAGGGCTTATATAAAAATATTTACAGTTTATGATACACTTTAAACATGCAGAAAATATTATATTCATTCCTATATCTACAACGCAAATCATTATTTTCTTCATTCCTCCCTCCCTTCCCTTCTTCCTTCCAGAATGAAACATAATAAGATGAAAACATACGTTTATCACGACTCCACCCCATTCCCTGCGGTCTCAATTTTTTTTTTCCTCCCTGTCTCTTGGAAGAAAGCCATCACTTTAGTTTATTCTATACATTTGCTACAAGTGTTTCAAAATTACATAAACAGACAAATAATTCTGTAGTTTTTTTTAACTCAACATTTTATTTACTAGATTGATCTTTGTTAATGTAAATCGAGTTCATTCATTTTTGCTCTGTATGCAATTGTATGACTAGGTCATGCCTCTATAGTGCCATATTAAATCAATTTCATTTTGTCACTTTTAAAAAAACGGAACATCTTTGTCCATGACATGATTTCTTCTAGACTATATACCTAGCGGTGTACTTGTTGAGGTTTAAATTTTGGTACATCCTTAACTTTAATAAATATTGCAAAATTGATCTGCACAGATGTTTCGACAATTTATCTTTTCTCACATCTTTGCAAACACTTGATATTGTAAGAATTTTAAATTTGTTAATCAATTGGGTGTTAAAGGATTTCCATTATTGTTTCAATTTTATTTTCTTGCTTACTAGTGAATTTGTGAAGATCTTAGTATCTTTGTAGACCACTCAGATTCACCTTCATTGAATTGCCATGTCAAATCTTTTACTCAATGTAGCTATTGATTAGATTTTCTATGGTTAAGAGCTCAGCTGCTAGCCAAAAGGTTGGCAGTTTGAATCCACCAGCCACTCCTTGCAAGCCCTATGGAACAGTTCTATCTGTCCTGTAGGTTGCTATGAGTCGGAAACAATTCAATGCCAACTAGTTTGGTTTTTTGAGTTTACTATTTGTTTGTGGGTTTTATGTCTTATCATAACTTTACCAGTATGTGTAGTACACTTTGTCAAATAGAAATTTTCAATTTTGATAGTCAATCTTTTCCTTTGTGGTTTTTAAAAATTCTAAACAATCCCAATGTCATAAAAAGATTTTTCTTGTTTAATTTGTCTGTATTTTAGCATGCTTCCTACATTTTTGTAAATTAAATGGGTTGAATAAGAAACTCTAATTTATTTCATCTATTTTTCAAAGAGATAGCTAAATGTCCTGGTACAATTTATTAGAAAGTCTTACTCTCTCTTATTTATAATACCACACTTAAACTTACACAAGTCCCCATGTGCTTATGTGAGTATCCTTCAAGATAGTCTTTATTATGTCCAATGGGCTTATTTGTATATTCTTACCTCAATATCAATCAGCTTTAATTTCTTTAGAAATATAATAATTTATATCTAGTAGGGTATTCCCCCTCCTTACTCTTCTTCAAAGTTTTCTTTAGCATCTTTGACCAAATATTCACTCATTTTATTTTTTAAATCAGAAGAAAAAATGCAAATATTAGAGTCAAAAATCATACTCTTCTTCAGACCCATACAGTTGAAAAATATAATTTTTAATATCTTCTTAATGAAAGAAAGGGCCCAGAAATGTAAGAGTGTTCAGAGGTCACAAAAGTCATAATGTGGCCCTGGTTATGGGTGAATATATTACCATGTGTGAGTTATCTTCCTTTCTTTCTCTATCCACATGAAATTTGGGCTGCTGATATAGAGAAACTGATTAGGCTACAGTTACCTCATAGAATCTGATTTTCACCATCAATAGGGTGTTTCTTCCTATGTTTCTTAGTTGAGATGAACATGTTGCTGCCATCAGGAGGATAGTAATACTTAATACCTCTGAAGCAGGGACAGCAAACTATGGTCTATGGGAAAAATCTGGCCCAACAGGTTTATCGGAATATAGCAACACTTACTCTTTTACATATTGTCCATGGCTGCTTTCCATGTACAGCAGCAGAGTTGAGACCTTATGGCACACAAAGTCTAAAATATTTGGTATCTAACACTTTAAAGAAAAAACTTGCTGACCCCTGGTATAAAGCAGTAATGACAAGCCAACATAAATCTGTTAGCTTTCTCTGATATAGTGATTGATTAGTGATGTCTCTGATGGGTGTAACAATGGGAAGTAGGAACATTCATACTAGACTTCTGCCATTCTTAATTTAAGGGATTGTTAAACCTTCCCTAATTGAACCAAAGAGAATAGAAATTTTCCTTTTTCTTGAAAGAAATTTTTGAAAGAACTAAGTATATCACAAATTTATTTAAAAAAAAGAAAAAAAAATTTGCAGCATAAACATAAGCTCAATTTATTGCCTCCCTAACTATTGTGAACTTAAGTTTTTTTCAGTTTACTATTCTTAACTTTAAGGAAAATATCTTTTAGTTACTCTTTATAAAGATACGGAAACCCTGGTGGTGTAGTGGTCGAGAGCTACTGCTGTTAACCAAAAGGTTGGCAGTTCAAATCTATCAGGCACTCCTTGGAAACTCTGTGGGGCAGTTCTACTCTGTCCTATAGGGTTATTATGAGTCGGAGTAGACTCGACAGCAATGGGTTATAAAGATAGGGCTTTATAAATTAAAGAGCCAAATATTTTCTTCCTATTATGTCTGTCTTTTATCTTAATCTCTCTTTTTATTGCTTCTCTTTACAATGATGGACAATAGAGGCAAAGTGACAAGCAACATGATACAATAGATTGAGTGTATGTTTTAAACCATCTTCCTTTGACTCTTTAAAAGCACCCAGCACACCCAGGTAATCTTGCATTGGAAATGTGTGAAAAAGGAGCAGAACGAGACCAAACAGAATCCTTCACTCTTCCATTAAAGATATCCTGATACTTTCTTTCCATTTTTTTTTTTTTTTTCATTCTCTAATGGCTTAGTTTCTGTTGCTCTCAGCCTTTCTTATTTGTTGACTTATTGGCCTGCTTCTGTGGTCTGCCTTTGGTACCCTGCTTTATTCAGAATTTTGATATTCACCTTCTGTTCCTCTAAAGGTAGATTGCAGTTAAGAGGTATACCTGCTCTTATGCTAACCCAACAAACTGGTTTCTACTTGTTCTTACCATAGATAAACAGTTATCAAACAGACTAGAAGTCAAGAGACCAAGATTTGAGAACTGGTTGTGTTATTAATTCTTTATGTGACTCTGTCAGTTCTCTAAAATTTAGTTTTCTTGTTATTACAATGAGGAGGTTGGCTTAGATGGCTTCGTTTCGCCCTTAATTCATTTTTATCTTGAATGATTTTTTTTTTAATTGGGGTTTAAGTGAAAGTTTACAAATCAAGTCAGTCTCTCACACAAAAACTTATATACACCTTGCTACATACTCCCAATTGCTCTCCCCCTAATGAGACAGCCCATTCCCCCCATCCATTCTCTCTTTTAGTGTCCATTCTGCCAGCTTCTAACCCCCTCTACACTCTCATCTCCCCTCCAGGCAGGAGTTGCCAACATAGTCTCAAGTGTCCACCCGATCCAAGAAGCTCACTCCTCACCAGCATCCCTTTCCATCCCATTGTCTAGTCCAATCCCTGTCTAAAGAGTTGGCTTTGGGAATGATTCCTGTCCTGGGCCAACAGAAGGTCTAGCGGCCATGACCACCAGGGTCCTTCTAGTCTCAGTCAGACCATTAACTCTGGTCTTATTACAAGAATTTGGGATCTGCATCTCACTGCTCTCCTGCTCCCTCAGGGATTCTCTGTTGTGTTCCCTGTCAGGGCAGTCGACAGTTGAAGCCGGACACCACCTAGTTCTTCTGGCCTCAGGCTGATATAGTCTTTGGTTTATGTGGCCCTTTCTGTCTCTTGGGCTCATAATTACCTTGTGTCCTTGGTGTTCTTCATTCTCCTTTGACCCAGGTGGGTTTAGACCAATAGATGCATCTTAGATGGCCGCTTGCTAGTGTTTAAGACCCCAGATGCCATGCTCCAAAGTGCATGCAGAATGTTTTCTTAATAAATTTTATTATGCCACTTGACTTAGATGTCCCCTGAAACCATGGTCCCCAAACCCCCACCCCTCCTATGCTGGCCTTTGATGCATTCAGTTTATTCACAAAACTTCTATGCTTTTGGTTTAGTCCAGTTGTGCTGACCTTGTCTGTATTGTATATCGTCCTTCCCTTCACCTAAAATAGCTCTTATCTACTATCCAATTAGTGAACACCCTTCCCCCACCTTCCCTCCCTCCCAATTCTCATAACCACCAAAGAATATTTTCTTCTCTATTTAAACTATTTCTTGAGTTCTTATAATAGTGGTATTATACAATATATGTCCTTTTGCAACTAACTGATTTCACTCTGCATAACGTCTTTCAGATTCCTCCACGTTATGAAATGTTTCACAGATTCAACACTGTTCTTTATCAATGCGTAGTATTCCATTGTGTGAATATACCATAATTTATTTATTCATTCATCTATTGATGGGCACCTTGGTTGCTTCCATCTTTTTGCTATTGTAAACAGGGCGGCAACGAACATGGGTGTGCATGTATCTGTTCGTGTAAAGGCTCTTATTTCTCTAGTATATATTCCAAGGAGTGGGATTGCTTGATAGTATGGTAGTTCTATTTCTAGCTTTTTAAGGAAACAGCAAATCAGTTTCCAAAGCAGTTGTACCATTTTATATTCCCACCAGCAGTGTATAAGTGTTCCAATCTCTCCACAACCTCTCCAACATTTATTATTTTGTTTTTTGGATTAATTCCAGCCTTGTTGGAGTGAGATGGAATCTCATTGTAGTTTTGATTTTCATTTCTCTAATGGCTAATGAGCACAAGGATCTCCTTATGTATATGTTAGCTTCCTGAATGTCTTTAGTGAAGTGTCTGTTCATAACTTTTGCCCATTTTTAATTGGGTTATTTGTCTTTTTTTGTAGTTGAGTTTTTGCAGTGTCATGTAGATTTTAGAGATCAGGCACTGATCAGAAATGTCACAGCTAAAAACTTTTTCTCAGTCTGTAGGTAATCTTTTACTCTTTTGGTGAAGTCTTTGGAGGAGCATAGGTGTTTGATTTTTAGAAGCTCCCGGTTATCTAGTTTTTCTTCCGCATTGTTAGTAATGTTTTGTATGCTGTTTATACCATGTATTAGGGCTACTAACATTGTCTATTTTTTCTTCCATGATCTTTATCATTTTAGATTTTATATTTAGGCCTTGATCCATTTTGAATTAGTTTTTGCTCATGGTGTGAGGTATGGGTCTTTTTTTCATTTTTTTGCAGATGGATATCCAGTTATGCCAGCACCATTTGTTAAAAAGACTGTTTTTTCCCCATTTAACTGTTTTGGTGCCTTTGTCAAATATCAGCTGCTCATATGTGGATGGATTTACGTCTGGATTCTCAACACTGTTCCATTGGTCTATGTATCTGTTCCTGTACCAGTACCAGG
Source organism: Loxodonta africana (assembly GCF_030014295.1). Classification (NCBI taxonomy): domain Eukaryota; kingdom Metazoa; phylum Chordata; class Mammalia; order Proboscidea; family Elephantidae; genus Loxodonta; species Loxodonta africana. Next base: position 121,520,222 of record NC_087345.1, on the reverse strand, counting down.
CTGTTTTGACTACTGTGGTGGTATAGTAGGTTCTAAAATCAGGTAGAGTGAGGCCTCTCACTGTGTTCTTCTTTTTCAGTAATGCTTTACTTATCTGGGACCTCATTCCCTTCCATATGAAGTTGGTGATTTGTTTCTCCATCACATTAAAAAATATCATTGGAATTTGGGCTGGAATTGTGTTAAATGTATACATTGCTTTTGGTAGAATAGACATTTTTATAATGTTAAGTCTTCCTATCCATGAGCAAGGTATGTTTTTTCACTTGTGTAGCTCTCCTTTCGCTATGAGTTGGAATTGACTCGACGGCAGTGGATTTTTGGGTGGGTAGCTCTCTTTTGGTTTCTTACAGAAGTGTTTTGTGGTTTTCTTTGTATAAGTCTTTTACATCTCTGGTAAGATTTATTCCTAAGTATTTTATCTTCTTGGGGACTACTGTAAATGGTATTGATTTGGTGATTTCCTCTTTGATGTTCTTTTTGTTGGTGTAGAGGAATCCAACTGATTTTTGTATGTTTATCTTGTATCCTCCCCCACGTGTTGGTCAGTTTGTTGTACTGTGGGAGCTTGTGTGTTGCTGTGATGCTGGAAGCTATGCCACTGGTATTCAGATACCAGCAGGGTCACCCATGGAGGACAGGTTTCAGCTGAGCTTCCAGACTAAGATAGACTAGGAAGAAGGACCCGGCAGTCTACTTCTGAAAAGCATTAGCCAGTGAAAACCTTATGCATAGCAGCGGAACATTGTCTGATATAGTGCTGGAAGATGAGCCCCCCAGATTGGAAGGCACTCAAAAGATGACTGGGGAAGAGCTGCCTCTTCAAAGGAGAGTCGACCTTAATGATGTGGGTGGAGTAAAGCTTCCAGGACCTTCATTTGCTGAGGTGGCAGGACTCAAAACGAGAAGAAACAGCTACAAACATCCATTAATAATTAGAACCTGGAATGTACGAAGTATGAATCTAGAAAAATTGGAAATCATTAAAAATGAAATGGAACACATAAACATCGATATCCTAGGCATTAGTGAGCCAAAATGGCCTGGTATTGGCCATTTTGAATCAGACTATCATATAGTCTATATGTTGGGAATGACAACTCAAAGTGGAATGGTGTTGCATTCATCGTCAAAAAGAACGTTTCAAGATCTATCCTGAACTACAATGCTGCCAGTGATAGGATAATATCCATATGCCTACAAGGAAGACCAGTTAATATGACTATTATTCAAATTTATGCAACAACCTCTAGGGCCAAAGATGAAGAAATAGAAGATTTTTATCAGCTGCTGCAGTCTGAAATTGATCAAATATGCAATCAAGATGTATTCATAATTACTGGTGGTATAGGGTCGCCATAGTCAGAATCAACTCGACGGCACTGGGTTTGTTTTTTTTTGGTTTTGGAATGCGAAAGTTGGAAACATAGAAGAAGGATCAGTAGTTGGAAAACATGGCCCTGGTGATAGAAACAATGCCGGAGATCGAATGATAGAATTTTGCAAGACAACAACTTCTTCATTGCAAATATCTTCTTTCACCAACATAAACAGCGGCTATACACATGGACCTCACCAGATGGAACATACAGAAATCAAATTGACTACATCTGTGGAAAGAGACGATGGCAAAGCTCAATATCATCAGTCAGAACAAGGCCAGGGGCCGACTGTGGAAAAGAGCATGAATTGCCCATGTAAGTTCAAACTGAAACTGAAGAAAATCAGAGCAAGTCCACGAGAGCCAAAATATGACCTTGAGTATATCCCACCTGAATTTAGAGACCATCTGAAGAATAGATTTGACACATTGAACACTAGTGACCACAGACCAGACGAGTTGTGAAATGACACCAAGGACATCATCCATGAAGAAAGCAAGAGGTCACTGAAAAGACAGGAAAGAAAGAAAAGACCAAGATGGATGTCAGAGGAGACTCTGAAACTTGCTCTTGAGCATCGAGCAGCTAAAGCAAAAGGAAGAATTCAAAAGTAAAAGAACTGAGCAGAAGATTTCAAAGGGCCTCTTGAGAAGACAAAGTAAAGTATTATAATGACGTGCAAAGAGCTGGAGATGGAAAACCAAAAGGGAAGAACACGCTTGGCATTTCTCAAGCTGAAAGAATGGAAGAAAAAATTCAAGCCTCGAGTTGCAACACTGAAGGATTCTATGAGGAAAATATTAAATGATGCAGGAAGCATCAAAAGAAGATGAAAAGAATACACAGAGTCATTATACCAAAAAGAATTAGTCGATATTCAATCATTTCAAGAGGTGGCATATGATCAGGAACCGATGGTACTGAAGGAAGAAGTCCAAGCTGCTCTGAAGGCATTGGCAGAAAACAAGGTTCTAGGAATTGATGGAATATCAATTGAGATGTTTCAGCAAACGGATGCAGTGCTGGAGGTGCTCACTTGTCTATGCCAAGAAATATGGAAGACAGCTTTCTGGCCAACTGACTGGAAGAGATCCATATTTATGCCTATTCCCAAGAAAGATGATCCAACCGAATATGGAAATTATAGAACAATATCATTAATAACACACACAAGCAAAATTTTGCTGAAGATCATTCGAAAATGGCTGCAGCAGTATATCGACAGGGAACTTCCAGGAATTCAAGCAGGTTTAAGAAGAGGAAGTGGAACCAGGAATGTCATTGCTGATGTCAAATGGATCCTGGCTGAAAGCAGAGAATACCAGAAGGATGTTTACCTGTGTTTTATTGACTACGCAAAGGCATTTGACTGTGCGGATCATAAGAAACTATGGATAACATTGCAAAGAATGGGAATTCCAGAACACTTGATTGTGCTCATGAGGAACCTATACTTAGATCAAGAGGCAGTTGTTTGGAGATAACAAAGGGTTATGGATTGGTTTAAAGTCAGGAAAGGTGTGTGTCAGGGTTGTATTGTTTCACCATACCTATTTAATCTGTATGCTGAACAAATAATCCGAGAAGCTGGACTATATGAAGAAGAACGGGGCATCAGGATTGGAGGAAGACTCAGTAACAACCTTCGTTATGCAGATGACACAACCTTGCTAGCTGAAAGTGAAGAGGACTTGAAACACTTACTAATGAAGATCAAGGACCACAGCCTTCAGTATGGATTGCATGTCAACATAAAGAAAACAAAAATCCTCACAACTGGACCAATAAGCAACGTCATGATAAATGGAGAAAAGATTGAAGTTGTCAAGGATTTCATTTTACTTGGATCCACAATCAATAGCCATGGAAGTATCAGTCAAGAAATCAAAAGATGTATTGCATTGCGCAAATCTACTTCAAAGGACCTCTTCAAAGTGTTGAAGAGCAAAGATGTCACCCTGAAGACTAAGGTGTGCCTGATCCAAGCCATGGTATTTTCAATCACATCATATGCATATGAAAGCTGGACAATGAATAAGGAAGACCAAAGAATAGTTGACGCCTTTAAATTGTGGTGTTGGCGAAGAATATTGAATATACCATGGACTGCCAAAAGAACGAACAATTCTGTCTTGGAAGAAGTGCAGCCCGAATGCTCCTTAGAGGCAAGGATGGAGAGACTGCGTCTTACATACTTTGGACATGTTGTCAGGAGGGATCAGTCCCTGGAGGAGGACATCATGCTTGGCAGAGTACAGGGTCAGTGGAAAAGAGGAAGACCCTCAATGAGGTGGATTGACACAGTGGCTGCAACAATGAGCTAAAGCATAACAACGATTGTAAGGATGGCTCGGGACCAGGCAGTGTTTCGCTCTGTTTTGCATAGGGTCGCTATGAGTCGGAACCAACTGGATGGCACCTAACAACAAGAACATCTTGTATACTGATACTCTGTGAACTCTTCTATTAGTTTCAGTAGTTTTCTTGAGGATTCCTTAGGGTTTTCTGTGTATAAGATCATGTCATCTACAAATGGAGATGCTTTTACTTCTTCCTTGCCAATCAGGATGCCCTTCATTTCTTTATCTAGCCTAATTGCTCTTGCTAGGACCTCCAGTACAATGTTGAATAACAGTGATGATAAAGGGGATCCTTGTCTGGTTCCTGATCTCAAGGGGAATGCTTTCAGGCTCTCTCCATTTAGGATGATGTTGGCTGTTGGCTTTGTATAAATGCCCTGTATTATGATGAGGAATTTTCCTACTATTCCTATTTTGCTGAGAGTTCTTATCATGATTGGGTATTGAACTTTGTCAAATGCCTTTTCTGCATCAATTGATAAAATCATATGATTCTTGTCTTTTATTTTATGTATATGATGGATTACATTCATTGTTTTTCTAATGTTGAACCATCCCTGCATACCTGGTATGAATCCCACTTGGTCATGGTGAATTATTTTTTTGATATGTTGTTGAGTTCTATTGGCTAGATTTTGTTGATGATTTTTGCATCTAAGTTTCTGAGGGACATAGGTCTGTAATTTCTTTTTTAATGGTGTCTTTACCTGGTTTTTGTGTCAGGAATATGCTGATTTCATAGAATGAGTTAGGGAGTATTCTGTCCCTTTCTATGCTCTGAAATACCTTTTAGTAGTAGTGGTGTTAACTCTTCTCTCAAAGTTTGGTAGAACTGTGCAATGAAGCCGTCCAGGCCAGGGCTTTTGTTGTTGTTGGGAGTTTTCTGATTACCTTTTCAATCTCTTCTTTTGTTATGGGTCTATTTAGTTGTTCTACTTCTGTTTGTGTTAGTTTAGTTAGGTAGTGTGTTTCTAGGAATTCATCCATTTCTTCTAGATTTTCAAATTTGTTAGAGTACAATTTTTCATACTAATCTGATATGATCCTTTTAGTTTCAGTTGAGTCTGTTGTAATATCACCCATCTCATTTCTTATTTGGGTTAATTGCTTCCTCTCTTGTTTTTCTTTTGTCAATTTGGTCAATGGTTTATCAATTTTGTTGATTTTTTCAAAGAACCAGCTTTTGGTCTGTTAATTCTTTCAATTGTTTTTCTGTTTTCAATTTCATTTAGTTCTGCTCTAATTTTTATTTTTTGTTTTCGTCTAGTGCCTGAGGGTTTCTTTTATTGCTCTCTTTCTATTTGTTCAAGGTGTAGGGATAATTCTTTGATTTTGGCCTTTTCTTCTTTTTGTATGTGTGCATTTATTGATATAAATTGACCTCTGAGCACTGCTTTCACTGTGTCCCAAAGGTTATGATAGGAAATGTTTTCATTCTCATTGGATTCTATGAATTTCTTTATTCCATCCTTAATGTCTTCTATAATCCAGTCTTTTTTGAGCAGGGTATTGTTCAGTTTCCAAGTATTTGATTTCTTTTCCCAGCTTTTGTGTTATTGATTTCTACTTTTATGGCCTTATGGTCAGAGAGTATGCTTTGTAATATTTCCATGTTTTGGATTCTGCTAAGGCTTGCTTTATGACCTAATACGTGCTCTATTCTAGAGAATGTTCCACGTGCACTAGAAAAGAAAGTATACTTGTCTGCTGTTTGGTGGAGTCTTCTGTATATGTCTATGAGGTCAATTCGGTTAATTGTTGTATTTCGATCTTCTGTGTCTTTATTGGGGAAACCCTGGTGGTGTAGTGGTTAAGTTCTACGGCTGCTTACCAAAGGGTCAGCAGTTTGAGTCCGCCAGACCACTGGGCTTTTTTTTTTTTTTTTTTTTTGGTGTCTTTATTGAGCTTCTTTCTGGATGTCCTGTCCTTCACCAAAAGTGGTGTGTTGAAGTCTCCTACTATTATTGTGGAGCTGTGTTTTATGTATCTTGCATCCCTGTCATTGGTTGCATAACTATTTAGTATGGTTATATCCTTCTGGTGTATTGTTCTTTTAATCCTTTCTTATCCTTCATGGTGGATTTAACTTTAAAGTCTATTTTGTCAGAAATTAATATTGTCACTCCCGCTCTTTTTTGATTGTTGTTTCCTTGATATATTTTTTTCCATCTTTTGAGTTTTAGTTTGTTTGTGTCTCTAAGTCCAAGGTGTGTCTCTTACAGGCAGCATATAGATGGATCATGTTTTTTAATCCATTCTGCCACTCTCTGTCTCTTTATTGGTGCATTTAGTCCATTTACATTCAGGGTAATTATGGATAGGTATGAATTTAGTGCTATCATTTTGATGTCTTTTTTTTTGTGTGTTGTTGACAGTTTCTTTTTCTCACTTAATTTTATGTTCTGAGTAGATTATCTTTATATATTGTCCTTTCCTCATATTCGTTGTTGTTCATTTTGTTTCTCCTGAGTCTCTTTTTCTTGTATTTTATTTTGATCTGTAGGACAGTTTGTCTCCTTTGTGGTTACCTTATTATACACCCCTATCTTTCTAAATTTAAACCTAACTTTTATTTCTTTGTATCACCTTGTCTTCCTCTCCATATGGAAGATCTATGACTACATTTCTTAGTCCCTCTTTATTGTTTTAATGATGTCCTCTTTTACATAATAATATCACTGTTTCCCTGTTTTGAGTGTTTTTTTTAATCTTGATTTATTTTTGCTATTTCCCTGTCTCAGCTGACTTCTGATTGCTCTGCCCAGTGTTCTAGTCTTGAGTTGATCCCTGATATTATTGATTTTCTAACCAAAGAACTCTCTTTAGTATTTCTTGTAGTTTTGGTTTGGTTTTTACAAATTCTCTAAACTTCTGTTTATCTGGAAATGTCCTAATTTCACCTTCATATTTGAGAGACAGTTTTGCTGGATATATGATTCTTGGCTGGCAATTTTTTTCCTTCAATTTTTGATATAAGTCACCCCATTGCCTTCTTGCGTGCGTGATTCCTGCTGAGTAGTCCGAGCTTATTCTTATTGACTCTCCTTTGTTTATCCCTAGTTGCTCTTAAAATTCTCTCTTTATCTTTGGTTTTGGCAAGTTTGATTATAATATGTCTTGGTGACTTTCTTCTAACATCTACCTTATGTGGAGTTCGATGAGCTTCTTGGACAGACATCTTCTCATCTTTCACAATATCAGGGAAGTTTTCTGCCAATAAATCTTTAACAATTCTCTCTGTATTTTCTGTTATCCCTCCCTGTTCTGGCACTGCCATCACTCTTAGGTTATTTCTCTTGATAGAGTCCCACATAATTCTTAAGATTTCTTCCTTTTTTAAAAAATTCTTTTATCTGATTTTTCTTCAAATATATTGATGCCAAGTGGTTTATCTTCAAGTCAGAAATTCTGCCTTCCACTTGCTCAATTTTGCTCCTCTGACTTTCTATTGAGTTTTCTACTTCTGTAATTTTATTGTTAGTCTTCTGAATTTCTGATCACTCTCTGTCTATGGATTTTTCCAGCTTGTTAAATTTTTCATTATGTTCCTGAATAATCTTTTTAATTTCTTCCTCTGCTTTATCTGTGTGATTGTTCTAAGTATTGCCTGATTTCCTTCCTGATGTCTTGAAGGGTTTTGTATATTAATCTTTTGTATTCTGCCTGTGGTGATTCCAGGAAGGCACTTTCGTCTAGAAGACCCCTTGATTCTTTGATTTGAGAGCTTATTGAGGCCATCATGGTCTGTTTCTTTATGTGACTTGATATTGACTGTTGTCTCCGAGCCATCTATAAGTTATTAATTTATTTTATGTTTGCTTACTGTGTTATAGCTTCTTGCTCTGTTTTGTTTTGATATGCCCAAATGGGTTGCTTGAGTGAACTAGCTTGATTATTTTTGCCTTTGGAGCTCTGATGTCCTTTCCCCAGATGGCTAGGGATGTTATCAGGAATATCAATCTAGGAGTCCATTCACTTTTATGAATTTAGCTCAGCTGTGCAGGTAGCTGATCATCAAGTGTGTGGTACAGGCTCTGTCATACAGTCTTAGAGGGGCAGGGGTGATTGGTATAGGTACCAGTATCTCGTTGCAGCAGAGTGTCACACTCTGAACAAGGCAGGGGGCTGAGAATCATCCCCTAAGTGTCTCTGAGGAAATCATGTTCCTGTTCCCTAGAGCATACAATTGGGTGGGTTCTGTCAATGGACCATGGGCACCCAGTGTTTTTGGTTGTAAGGACTGGGAGGTACCAGTTATCTTTGGACCCCTGTCATGGGTAGTTGGGTCACCTGAGTGGAGCCACCAGTCCTTAGGCCACTGATGTGGGTAGGTAAGGACCCTGTTTAACAGGCAAAGCAATGTCAAACATCACCCACCTCTCCACTGCACAGCTGAAACAGTTGTAGTCTGTCAACAAGGGCCTATTCCCCTGGAATAGGCCCACAGGGGTCCACGCAGAGCGGGAAGGTACTCAAAGTCCACAGACCATTTATGCCTGGACAGGAGCTGCTTAAGTCCTGAGCTTCCCTGGTTAGTAAAAAAAACTGGCAAACTGTCTTTTCTCCAAATTGTGAATTTATTCCTTCTCCAAGGCTGAGAGGATGGCTCTAGATGCTCAACAGTGCCTATCACAGGCTCAGAGAAATCAGCCACTGAAGCCAGCTTGGGAGGGGGGATGTGGTAAAACACACACAAGTACTTAGCTTTTGCCAAGAGCGCTGTTCTCTCGTGTTTCAGAGGTGCGAGTAGGTTGTGTGGCTGGTTGCTTCTCCCTGAAGAAACTGTGGCTGAATGCTAGTACCAGCCTGCTGCAGTCACTCCTGGAAATGGTGCCTGAGGGCTCCCTGCAATTCAGGTGCTGTAACTCCTCTCTGATTCTAAACTGTCTTTTCTCCCCCTGCCCCTCACTTCATTCTCTAACCTAGCCTTTGATGCTCAGGGCCCTAGCTTGTCGTAAATATACTCATTTCAGTTGTTTTTTCTGGTCTTTGTTGTAAGACAGCTTGCCAGAAGTATCTGTCTACTCTGCCATCTTGGCCCCTCCTCCTGAATGATTTTGTTTATATCTTTTTTCACTTTCAGTTCCAAGCAGTTCCTGAAAGATTCAAACCCATATCAGCAAATGCCCTGCTAAGGACCTGAACTTCAACAACTTCACAAATCACCTGCCCCCAGCATTTTTATTTTCCACTTCAACTTCCCCCTCACTCTTCACTTTTTTCCTCCCTCCCTCCCTCCCTCCCTCCCTCCCTCCCTCCCTTCCTTCTGTTCATTTTTTCTGGCTTCCTAGGAAACTTTCTCCTCATCAGGTATTATTTGACAAATGCAACCTACTGAATATTTTACCCAACAGTTCTAATACATAGATAGAGCTTGCAGTTAAGGAGATTAGGCTGTAAAACTATAACCACCTATATTAGGACATAGCTTGAGAATACTCTTAAGCACAGCAAAGCAATAAAAAAGATTTTCAAATAAAAAAAGAATGGATTCATTACATTTCATGTTGCTAGAAAAGGCTCTGCAAAAGGAGACGTATGCATTCTTAGAGGCACTCTTTTCCTGTTCACTGATCAGTTACTAGAGTAAGGTTAGTATGTGGATTTAGGCACGATTCCACCCTGGCTTGTAGTCTATCAGGAAAGGCTTTGTGGTACATTAGAAGTATGTTCAGGGAATGTCATCTCAATACTTCAAGGGGCTTTTGTTAATAAAAAGGGCAATAGGGATCAAACCGATCCTCTGAATTTGCATGTTTTCCCCTCACATTGCTGAAAACATCTTTTCAAACTGGCTTCAAACTACAGCAATTAGGTGGGTAATTACCCTAGTGTGAACTTAGCCTTAAAAGCTTATTCTATGAAACTAGAGTAATTAGACTTACTTTTTCTGTCTTTTTTCTTCATCTCATTGTTCTCATGCATTAGGCTAATGCTGCTGTGCTTGGGTTCACTTCAATGCAAAGGAATGGAGGATGGGGATGGGGGAATAGACAGGCTTAAATGGATAGGAAACCCGGCAAACAAAACTAAAACCCAGCTTGGGACAGCAATCATGAAAACAAAAACAAAAAAAGCCTTTGCATTCTAATCCTAAACCAAACCAAACCCACTGCCTGTGAGTCCATTCCAACTCTGGCAATGCTATAGGATGGGGTAGAACTGCCCTGTAGGGTTTCCAAGGCTGTAATCTTTACAGAAGCAGACTGCCACATCTTTCTCCTGCAAAAATAGTGCTTGTTAAACAGCAGTTTCATTAATCTGAGATTTGCAACATACCTGCTTGTCTCTATTCTTTGTAATGACTAGTTCCTAAAATAAATATACAAAATACCTCACATTTTGCCAGATTATTTAGCAATGCTTAACTATATCAAATTAATCTTAGTTGCTAACAGGATAACAGTTTTAGTTGTTTTTTCTTTGCTTTATCATGCTATAATCATTATCCAAAGGGAACGTACCAGGTCAAGTGTTAACAATATGTGCACAGCAAAAATAAATGTTAAGATTTGCCATCTGTTCCAAAAAGACACAATTACATTAGATATTTCTCAAAAAAAAATGCACTTTAATCTTAATACATTTTGATTTTTGTTTCCTTTTTTAAAAGCTATGAATTTATTTGTGTGAAGCAAAGGTATAATATAAAATTAAATAATTAGACTTGAAATGGAGGACATTACAGCATGCTTTTGTGTCACTATTTGAAGTAGAGCCAAAAAAAAAAAAAAAAAAACCAAATCCACTGCGGTCGAGTAGATTTCAACTCGTAGTGACCCTACAGGACAGAGTAGAACTGCCCCATAGAGTTTCCAAGGAGCGCCTGGCAGATTCAAACTGCCGACCCTTAGGTTAGCAGCCATAGCACTGAACCACTAAACCACCAAGGTTTCCATTTAAAGTAGATAAAGTGTAATTTCTTTAGATGTGTTCCGTGGAGGTAAATTTTTACCTAGGGGTTGATGTGCAATACAAAAGTGCCTGTTGGGCCCTGATTCTCATGTTCTTATCACAGGGCCCCTCCACTCTACTTTGTATTTTAGGTGCTGTGCAGTGAGTACTGGAATATGGCAAGGACATACTTCTCGATTTGCTGCCCCAAATGTCTGATGTTCATATCCATGTGATTGGGCCATACACATATACCCGAGCCCGCTCTTTCCACACTGGTCTGCATGTTGCCTGTTGGTTAGTCTATTTCTTTTACAATGTTGCTTTTGCTGCTTACCTGCATAAAACTTCTTCTTAGCAATAGTAGCGATGCTGTTGCATGGTTTAAGTCCCACAACTTGAAGAAATAACTATGACAGGCAGATTAAATACTAAACAAATGTGATATTAAACCTATATTTTCAGAGATTTTTTTTAACTTCTCCAAAATGGAAAGGACAGGTTTGAGAAGAGAGCATACTCAAGTTTCATTTATTACTTAGCGTGGAAGGGAAGTCTCCAGTTCCTGTACTGTAAGCTCTGTGTGCTGAGCTAAATCACCACAGCACCACTGGAGAAGAGCACTCCTGAATGACTCTGTTAGCTTGTAACATGTTGAATATACAAATAATTTCTCAAAAACAAAGCTACGCAGTAGATACATACGGCATTTTAGTCTTTTTTTTTTTTTTCTTTTTAAACCATACTACTGGGAGATGGCATGGCGAGAATAAGAAGCTTGAACTTTGATTTCAGATCGGGAACTTGCCTATGTCACTTACTGGCTGAGTGAGTTTGAAAGGGTTACTCACATTTTTTGACTTTCTGTTCTGTTCTGCGTAATGTAGTCAATAATACCTATCTTTTAGGATTGTGGAGTCTCTGGGTGGTGCAAAATGCTAACATGTTTGGGTGCTAAAGGAAAGATTGGAGTTTTGAGTCCACTATAGAGATCTACTTCAGAAAATTCAGCCTTTGAAAACCCTGTGGAGCACAGTTAGATCTACTCTGACAAATGTAGTCACCTTGAGTTGGAGTTGACTGATCGGCAACTGGTTATGTAGAGAAAGTATAAAAGAGTGAATAAATGAATGCATGAATAAATGCTTAGAATGCAAAAACATGTAGAAAGAGTACAGTAGATCAATCAACATGTAGAGCTTATTCTCATGAATCTCCATTATCTACTTGATATTTGCTAATAGTTAGTATTGTATGAGAAGCTCTGGTGGCACAGTGGTAAAGAGCTCTGCTCCTAACCAAAAGGACAGCAGCTCAAACTCATCAGCCACTCCTTGGAAATCCTATGGAGCAGTTCTACTTTGTCCTATAGGGTTGCTATGAGTTGGAATCAACTCGATGGCAACAGGTTTTTTTTTTTTTTTTTAAACTATCATATGGTGGTATAGTACAATGGGAAGGGATTTGGAAAAGAACCCAGGAAGCCTGGCTCTAACACAAAGTAGCTGAGAGAACTTGAAACCAGCCTAAATCCGTCCAGAATTTAAATCCATCATGTATAAAATAAGAGCTTTGAAGAAAATGATCTCCAACACATTATCCACCCTTTTCTTCCAGAGTTTCCTGAAGTTCATCACTTTGACGTGTGCCAAATTTTATAGTGAGAACACACATCAGGGACTCCAGGGGAAGCTAATCCCTATCCTCCCCACTCCTACTCTTAGCTTTCCAGCCTGAACCTCTTTCATGAACAGATTTCAGCAAACAGATTCACATAATAAATAAACAAACATGTAGGAAGACAGAGACATTTTGCATATGGATTTAGCTTTAAAAGAAACTGGAAAAAATATAGTAGAATATGGTTAATTAGTACAGATTCTGAAAAAAATGTGTTAATTAATCACTCATCTTGATTATCAAAAGGTCATACCCATGTATACAACAATGTATAAACCAGAAATTAAGAGATATTTCACCACCTAGCCCCTCTTATGAAAAACTATTTCGAGCTTTTAATATAAGTTGCAGAAAATGTAGCAGAGGGTATATATTGGGATGTAAATGCCCTGATGTACTTTTCGTATTTAGAAGTCTGAGAATTATTATGATATTGTGGCGTTTGAGGTTTTTTGTTTGTTTTTTTAGTATGTTGCCTGCATTTCATTTTTCCCTTTCAATATCTAATTGCTCAATTACTTCTTGCTTTTACTATTGGTGTGGTGAAGATGTTTCTGGGGAGTCAGAGCTTCAAGGACTTTAACTTTCTCATCCAAAGGAAGACAACCTAATTTAGCCCCAGAATAGGAAAGCAGCATGATGCCAAAAAAAGTGGCACAGTGGGAAGTTTGTGCTGGCAAATACCAATTCACACCTGTTTTAGGCCTATGGACAGCATCAGGGGTGCTATTTAAATGGACCCTGTGTGTGCAATTTATCCATTGTTTGGAGTCACTGAAATGAACTACACGGATTCTTCTCCTTGGCGATTATTCCAATTAGGTGGATGCACCATTTATCAGGGTGCTGGTTAAGTGGGCTTAGTAGCAGGCACCAAAGAAAGACTCTGAGAAATCTATGAAAGAGATATTCACAGTTTTTAAGGTTCTACTCACACTACTTATGTCTTATGTTATGTGGTTAGCAACATGGACCATTCTACAGAGCAAATACAGCAGAAACCAGGGTTAAGGAGATGATTCTGGTAAACGTTTCACATAAGTAAATTGAGATTTCAAATGTCAACATGATGAGAGGTAATTTTAGGTTAGGCTACCTACTGTTCTTGATATTGGATATTTAAATCTGTAACATTCTAACTCTAATAAGCTTCTTTCCTGAGAAAAGGGGTCAAATTTTCTCTAGACAACTCACTTGAGTTTCCCGGAAAATACACAAAGAGAACCCGACACAAATCAACAAACATTGTAATGTTATGATCTAAAGAGAAGAAACACACTTGTAGCCACCTAATTTTACACTCTAAATTATCAAACTTAGTGTGAATTTGATTTCGTTACATATTAATATTATATTAGAAAACCAAAATTTGTATTTTTATCATTTTCTACAAGTCAATCATATTTTATTATATGATTAACTTCCCTGAAAATTTCTATAGAAAATTGAGCATGTCATGCCACATTTTGTGAATAAACCAATGATGTTCTTGAAATGATGGCTATGAAAAGATAGTGAACCCAAATATATGGACACTGAATTTAATTTTAAAGAATAAAATGACCATTATACTTTCAAACAAGGCATTTAAATTAAAAAAAAATTACTGTCTTATTGATCCATGATAATGATTTGGACAATAAATCTGAATTTTTATTGCCTTTTGTACTAGAAATGAGACACAGAGTCTTTGGCAGATTGGATAAACTAAAAAATCTTGGTAAGAAGAAAATTATTAAACATTAAGAAAAAGAGAAAAATCTGAAACTAACCCAAATATGACTTTAAAATAGTCAACTAAAAAAAGTTGTAAATAAAAATAACAGAATATTTAATGATAAATCAGTTTTATGTGTTCTATGGAGGCTGAATAATGACCCCCCTGCACACCCCCCCCAAAAATCACATCCTAGTCCCTAAAATGTGTGCATGTTTTTTCATATTGCAAATAGGGTCTGCACATGTGATTAAGAGTTTTGAGATATGGTATTATCCTGGATTATCCAGGTGGGACTGAAATGTAATCACAATCCTCTTTATAATAGGGAGGCAAGAAGCTGTGACTATAATTTGAAAAGGAAAAAGCAACGTGACTTTGGAGATAGAAATTGGATACACTCACAAGCCAAGGAATGCTGGCAGCTACCAGAATCTGGAAGAGGCAAGGAATTAATTTTCCTATAGAGCCTCCAGAGGAAGCATGGCCCTGCGGACACTTTGATTTTGGCTTAGTGAAGCTGATTTTGGCTTTCTGGCTTCCAGAACTGTAAGATAATAAATTTTTATTTCTTTAAGCCACTGAGTTTGTTACAGTGGCAACAGGAAACTAATGCTTAGAATCAGGTAAGGTGAAATAAGTAGTCCAGTGTTACAGAGATTCAAACCTAAGCAATCGTATCAAAAGATTTTAAACTCAATCCCCTCTCCAATCTGCCTTCTTTGGCAAGTTCTTGTTATGTTCTAGAAGTATTTTTAGGAGAAAGTTTTCAGCTAACAGTCAAGAACTGTGAAGGAATGAGATTTTACCCTACTTGTAAGCTAATGTGGTCACCTGCCACAGTTCACAGATGCTGGCAAAAAGCACAGAATCCTAGGTTAGAGACATAAGATAAATGTATTATTCACAGTAATAACAATAGCCAGACCACTAGATTTTTGGTACCTGGTCTCTGAGCTCTAATTCCCACAGGGTAACACAAGAGGGCCAGATGACACCTGCACTCACAAGTGAGGCTAGGAAATGTGAATCTTTTATAATGGATACGAAGGATGCCTGCCCATTGCTTTGGAGGGAGACACTAATTCTATCTTCCAAGGCTGGAAGCAAACCGACCCTTTGCTCCAGAGAGAGAAGCTACTGCTATGTTCCCCAGCTATTTGCCATAAAATCATACTTGAAAAGATATTCCATACAAAGTGTAGTCAGTGCCTATGTTCCTAAAATGTGTGGAAAAACCAGACACCTATGAAGAATTGTCTCTCAGCATTCACTAGTGCAACTGAGAGCAAGTGACCCTCTAATGATCTTAACCTTTAATCTTCTCAAATTTGATAAAAAATAAACAAAAAACGTGTAACCTTCAGGAGTCTCCCTGTTAATGCAACCAAGTCATACACAGTGTGTCAGAGACTACTGATTGAAAACTGCTGTCATGGACAACCGCACTGTTTGTTGAGTGGACTCTTATACATGTAAATTTGGCTTACATCTACGGGGTTTAAGCAAATGTGGCACATATAAGAATCCTTAAGGTTGATACCATATTTGGATAGCAATCATTTCGTTTTTAACAAGAGTCGATTTAATGAATTTTATCCCACCTATCAATCAGTTCCAATCACTAGCCAACTAGGTAGTAACCCTATGAACCAAGATCAAAACAAAATAATGGGAGGCGGGGCCAAGATGGCAGACTAGGTGGACGCTACCGTGGATCCCTCTTGCAACAAAGACTCGGAAAAACAAGTGAATCGATCACATACATAACAATCTACGAACTCTGAACAACAAACACAGATTTAGAGATGGAGAACGAACAAATATGGGGAGACAGCGATTGTTTTCAGAGCCAGGAGCCAGCGTACCAGTCAGGTGACCTTCGGAGCCCAATTTGGGGCAGAGCCCAGGGGGGCACACGGCACAGACAAGGGGCCCAGCCCTAGCCCCCGAACTCATCCCGGGAGGGAGCCCAGCTGTTTGGCGCGGGCAGCGTGGTGGCACAGCCGGTGGGAGAAGTCCCCGGGAGGCAGTGACTGGTCTTGGAGCGGGGAGAGCAGCGTCCCAGCCGGGGAGCTGTCCCGCCGGGATTTGGACAGGGAGCGGGCGTGGCGCGAGGGCGGGGAGCAGCTACATTCCCCTGAATTCACCCTGGGGGGGGCCCAGCCATTCCCGCTGGTGGCATCCAGCCGGTTCGCACGAGCGGCGCGGCGCGCCGATGGGAGAAGTCCCTGGGAGGCAGTGACCGGTCTTGGAGCGGGGAGAGCAGCGTCCCAGACGGGGAGCTGTCCCGCCGGGATTTTGGCAGGCGAGGGCGGGTCGTGAGCTCGGGGTGCAGCTCCATCCCCCTGAATTGACCCTGGGGCAGTCCCACCCGGTTCGTGAGGGCGGCGTGGTGGCACAACCGGTGGAAGAAGTTCCCGAGAGGCAGTGGCTGGTCTTGGAGCGGGAGAGCGACATCCCAGACAGGACGCGCAGTCGCGGTGCAGGGGCAGAGAGCTGCTCCGCTCTCCTGAGCTGACCCCGGGGGAGGGAGCCCACCCAGTTCGCGGGGGCAGTGTGCGATGCGGCTGGCGGAACGGGGAGTCTCCGGGAGGCAGTGAGTGATTTTGGAGTCAGGAGTGCACCGTCCCAGTAGGGGAGCCTTAACCTTGGGGGTGGGGCTGACAGCGGAGGATCTGACCTTGACGCCAGCGGGTCAGACCCCCTGGGGGGCAATCTCCACACAGCCAGTACATATAGGCGACGTGCCCCACGGAAATCTCAGATAAAATAGTCACTCCAAGTAAGACAAGCAACTCGGGCTATATTCTGAGGTACTACTCTCCTAGCTCTCTGATCCCTCCCCCACCCTCCCCAGGCGGCTCCATTAACATCCGAATAGCCTGAGCCAGAGGGAGAACTCTGATAGGGATCTGACTGCATTTTTTCTTAGCGGATTTTCTGGAAAAACTAGTTTCCCAGTGATGGCTCGCAGACAGCAGTCCATATCAAACCACATAAAGAAGCAGACCATGACAGCTTCTACAACCCCCCAAACAAAAGAATCAAAATCTTTCCCAAATGAAGATACAATCCTGGAATTATCAGATACAGAATATAAAAAACTAATTAACAGAATGCTTCAAGACATCAGAAACGAAATAAGGCAAACTGCAGAAAAAGCCAAGGAACACACTGATAAAACAGTTGAAGAACTCAAAAAGATTATTCAAGAACATAGTGGAAAAATTAATAAGTTGCAAGAATCCATAGAGAGACAGCATGTAGAAATCCAAAAGATTAACAATAAAATTACAGAATTAGACAACGCAATACGAAGTCAGAGGAGCAGACTCGAGCAATTAGAATGTAGACTGGGGCATCTGGAGGACCAGGGAATCAACACCAACATAGCTGAAAAAAAATCAGATAAAAGAATTGAAAAAAATGAAGAAACCCTAAGAATCATGTGGGACTCTATCAAGAAGGATAACTTGCGAGTGATTGGAGTCCCAGAACAGGGAGGGAGGACAGAAAACACAGAGAAAATAGTTGAAGAACTCCTGACAGAAAACTTCGGTGACATCATGAAAGACGAAAGGATATCTATTCAGGATGCTCATCGAACCCCATTTAAGATTGATCCAAAAAGAAAAACACCAAGACATATTATCATCAAACTTGCCAAAACCAAAGATAAAGAGAAAATTTTAAAAGCAGCCAGGGAGAAAAGAAAGGTTTCCTTCAAGGGAGAATCGATAAGAATAAGTTCAGACTACTCAGCAGAAACCATGCAGGCAAGAAGGGAATGGGACAACATATACAGAGCACTGAAGGAGAAAAACTGCCAACCAAGGATCATATATCCAGCAAAACTCTCTCTGAAATATGAAGGCGAAATTAAGATATTTACAGATAAACACAAGTTTAGAGAATTTGCAAAAACCAAACCAAAGCTACAAGAAATGCTAAAGGAGATGGTTTGGTCAGATGACCAATAATATCAGGTACCAGCACAATACAAGGTCACAAAACAGAACGTCCTGATATCAACTCAAATAGGGAAAGCACAAAAACAAACAAATTAAGGTTAATTCTAAAAAATAAATAAATAAATAAAATAATACACACAACAGGGAATCATGGAAGTCAATAGGTAAAAGATCACAATAATCAAAAAGAGGGACTAAATACAGGAGGCATTGAACTGCCAGATGGAGAGTGATACAAGGTGATATAGAACAATACAAGTTAGGTTTTTACTTAGAAAAATAGGGGTAAGTAATAAGGTAACCACAAAAGGAATATCAACTCCATAGCTCAAGATAAAAGCCAAGAAAAACGTAATGACTCAACTAACATAAAGTTAAACATTATGAAAATGAGGATCTCACAATTTACTAAGAAAAACGTCTCAGCACCAAAAAGTATGTGGAAAAATCAAATGGCCAACAACACACATGAAAAGGCATCAAAATGACAGCACTAAAAACTTATTTATCTATAATTACGCTGAATGTAAATGGACTAAATGCACCAATTAAGAGACAGAGAGTCACGGACTGGATAAAGAAACACGATCCATCTATATGCTGCCTACAAGAGACACACCTTAGACTTAGAGACACAAACAAACTAAATCTCAAAGGATGGAAAAAAATATATCAAGCAAACAATAAGAAAAAAGAAGAGGAGTAGCAATATTAATTT
The DNA here is from genome assembly GCF_030014295.1 of Loxodonta africana. Taxonomy (NCBI): domain Eukaryota; kingdom Metazoa; phylum Chordata; class Mammalia; order Proboscidea; family Elephantidae; genus Loxodonta; species Loxodonta africana. Next base: position 121,501,497 of record NC_087345.1, on the reverse strand, counting down.
CTGACAAAATAGACTTTAGACTTAAATCCACCACAAAGGATAAAGAAGGACACTATATAATGATAAAAGGGACAATTGATCAGGAAGACATAACCATATTAAATATTTATGCACCCAATGACAAGGCTGCAAGATACATAAATCAAATTTTAACAGAATTGAAAAGTGAGATAGACATCTCCACATTTATAGTACGAGACTTCAACACACCACTTTTGGAGAAGGACAGGACATCCAGTAAGAAGCTCAATAGAGACACGGAAGACCTACTTACAACAATCAACCAACTTGACCTCATTGACTTATACAGAACTCTCCACCCAACTGCTGCAAAGTATACTTTTTTTTCTAGTGCACATGGAACATTCTCTAGAATAGACCACATATTAGGTCATAAAACAAACCTTTGCAGAGTCCAAAACATCGAAATATTACAAAGCATCTTCTCAGACCACAAGGCAATAAAACTAGAAATCAATAACAGAAAAACTAGGGAAAAGAAATCAAATACTTGGAAACTGAACAATACCCTCCTGAAAAAAGACTGGGTTATAGAAGACATCAAGGAGGGAATAAGGAAATTCATAGAATGCAAGGAGAATGAAAATACTTCCTATCAAAACCTCTGGGACACAGCAAAAGCAGTGCTCAGAGGCCAATTTATATCGATAAATGCACACATACAAAAAGAAGAAAGAGCCAAAATCAGAGAACTGTCCCGACAACTTGAACAAATAGAAAGTGAGCAACAAAAGAACCCATCAGGCACCAGAAGAAAACAAAAAATAAAAATTAGAGCTGAACTAAAAGAATTAGAGAACAGAAAAACAATTGAAAGAATTAACAAAGCCAAAAGCTGGTTCTTTGAAAAAATTAACAAAATTGATAAACCATTGGCTAGACTGACTAAAGAAATACAGGAAAGGAAACAAATAACCCAAATAAGAAACGAGAAGGAGCACATCACAACAGAACCAAATGAAATTAAAAGAATCATTTCAGATTACTACGAAAAATTGTACTCTAACAAATTTGAAAACCTAGAAGAAATGGATGAATTCTTGGAAAAACACTACCTACCTAAACTAACACATTCAGAAGTAGAACAACTAAATAGACCCATAACAAAAAAAGAGATTGAAATGGTAATCAAAAAACTTCCAACAAAAAAAAGTCCTGGCCCGGACAGCTTCACTGCAGAGTTCTACCAAACCTTCAGAGAAGACTTAACACCACTACTACTGAAGGTATTTCAAAGCATAGAAAATGATTGAATACTACCCAACTCATTCTATGAAGCCACCATCTCCCTGATACCAAAACCAGGTAAAGACATTACAAAAAAAGAAAATTAAAGACCTATATCCCTCATGAACATAGATGCAAAAGTCCTCAACAAAATTCTAACCAATAGAATCCAACAACATATCAAAAAAATAATTCACCACGATCAAGTGGGATTTATACCAGGTATGCAAGGCTGGTTTAATATCAGAAAAACCATTAATGTCATCCACCACATAAATAAAACAAAAGACAAAAACCACATGATCTTATCAATTGATGCAGAAAAGGCATTTGACAAAGTTCAACACCCATTTATGATAAAAACTCTTACCAAAATAGGAATTGAAGGAAAATTCCTCAACATAATAAGGGCATCTATGCAAAGCCAACAGCCAATATCACTCTAAATGGAGAGAACCTGAAAGCATTTCCCTTGAGAACGGGAACCAGACAAGGATGCCCTTTATCACTGCTCTTATTCAACATTGTACTTGAAGTCCTAGCCAGGGCAATTAGGCTAGACAAAGAAATAAAGGGTATCCGGATTGGCAAGGAGGAAGTAAAGCTATCACTATTTGCAGAGACATGATCGTATATACAGAAAACCCTAAGGAATCCTCCAGAAAACTACTGAAACTAATACAACAGTTTGGCAGAGTCTCAGGTTACAAAACAAACATACAAAAATCACTTGGTTTCCTCTACATCAACAAAAAGAACATCGAAGAGGAAATAACCAAATCAATACCATTCACAGTAGCCCCCAAGAAGATAAAATACTTAGGAATAAATCTTACCAAGGATGTAGAAGACCTATACAAAGAAAACTACAAAGCTCTACTACAAGAAATTCAAAAGGACATACTTAAGTGGAAAAACATACCCTGCTCATGGATAGGAAGACTTAACATAGTAAAAATGTCTATTCTACCAAAAGCCGTCTATACATATAACGCACTTCCAATCCAAATTCCAATGTCATAGTTTAAGGGGATAGAGAAACAAATCACCAATTTCATATGGAAGGGAAAGAAGCCGTGGATAAGCAAAGCATTACTGAAAAAGAAGAAGAAAGTGGGAGGCCTCACTCTACCTGATTTCAGAAGCTATTATACAGCCACAGTAGTCAAAACAGCCTGGTACTGGTACAACAACAGGCACATAGACCAATGGAATGGAATTGAGAATCCAGATATAAATCCATCCATGTAGGAGCAGCTGATATTTGACAAAGGCCCAGTGTCAGTTAATTGGGGAAAAGATAGTCTTTTTAACAAATGGTGCTGGCATAACTGGATATCCATTTGCAAAAAAATGAAACAGGACCCGTACCTCACACCATGCACAAAAACTAACTCCAAGTGGATCAAAGACCTAAACATAAAGACTAAAACGATAAAGATCATGGAAGAAAAAATAGGGACAACCCTAGGAGCCCTAATACAGGGCATAAACAGAATACAAAACATTACCAAAAATGATGAAGAGAAACCCGATAACTGGGAGCTCCTAAAAATCAAACACCTATGCTCATCTAAAGACTTCATCAAAAGAGTAAAAAGACCACCTACAGACTGGGAAAGAATTTTCAGCTATGACATTTCAGACCAGTGCCTGATCTCCGAAATCTACATGATTCTGTCAAAACTCAACCACAAAAAGACAACCCAATCAAGAAGTGGGCAAAGGATATGAACACACATTTCACTAAAGAAGATATTCAGGCAGCCAACAGATACATGAGAAAATGCTCTCGATCATTAGCCATTAGAGAAATGCAAATTAAAACTACGATGAGATTCCATCTCACACCAACTAGGCTGGCATTAATCCAAAAAACACAAAATAATAAATGTTGGAGAGGCTGCGGAGAGATTGGAACTCTCATACACTGCTGGTGGGAATGTAAAATGGTACAACCACTTTGGAAATCCATCTGGCGTTATCTTAAACAGTTAGAAATAGAACTACCATACAACCCAGAAATCCCACTCCTAGGAATATACCCTAGAGATACAAGAGCCTTCACACAAACAGATATATGCACACCCATGTTTATTGCAGCTCTGTTTACAATAGCAAAAAGCTGGAAGCAACCAAGGTGTCCATCAACGGATGAATGGGTAAATAAATTGTGGTATATTCACACAACGGAATACTACGCATCGATAAAGAACAGTGAAGAATCTCTGAAACATTTCATAACATGGAGGAATTTGGAAGGCATTATGCTGAGTGAAATGAGTCAGAGGCAAAAGGACAAATATTGTATAAGACCACTATGATAAGATCTTGAGAAATAGTAAAAACTGAGAAGAACACATACTTTTGTGGTTACGAAGGGGGGAGGGAGGGAGGGAGGGAGAGGGTTTTTTACTGATCAATCAGTAGGTAAGAACTGCTTTAGGTGAAGGGAAAGACAACACTCAATACATGGAAGGTCAGCCCAATTGGACTGGACTAAAAGGAAAGAGGTTTCCGGGATAAAATGAATGCTTCAAAGGTCAGCGGAGCAGGGGCTGGAGTCTGGGGAACTTGGTTTGAGGGGACTTCTAAGTCAATTGGCCAAATAATTCTATTATGAAAACATTCTGCATCCCACTTTGAAATGTGGCGTCTGGGGTCCTAAATGCTAACAAGCGGCCATCTAAGATGCATCAGTTGGTCTCAACCCACCTGGAGCAAAGGAAAATGAAGAACACCAAGGTCACACGACAACTAAGAACCCAAGAGACAGAAAGGGCCACATGAACCAGAGACCTACATCATCCTGAGACCAGAAGAACTAGTTGGTGCCCGGCCACAGTCGATGACTGCCCTTTCAGGGAGCACAACAGAGAACTCCTGAGGGAGCAGGAGATCAGTGGGATGCAGACCCCAAATTCTCATAAAAAGACCATACTTAATGGTCTGACTGCGACTAGAGGAATCCCGGCGGCAATGCTCCCCAGACCCTCTGTTGGCACAGGACAGGAACCATCCCAGAAGACAACTTATCAGACATGAAAGGGACTGGTCAGCGGGGGGGGTGGGGGGGTGGGGGGGGCGGGGAGAGATGCTGATGAAGAGTGAGCTAATTAAATCAGGTGGACACTTGAGAGTGTGTTGGCAACTCTTGACTGGAGGGGGGATGGGAAGATTGAGAGAGAGGGAAGCTGGCAAAATTGTCACGAAACGAGAGACTGAAAGGGCTGACTCAATGGGGGAGAGCAAGTGGGAGAAAGGAGTAAGATGTATGTAAACTTGCATGTGACAGACTGATTGGATTTGTAAATGTTCACTTGAAGCTTAATAAAAGTTAATTAAAAAAAAACAGTCATCCCAAGCAAAAAAAACAAAACAAAACAAAACAAAATAATGATCAAATTGTTTTGGCTGGCTTGATTTGATACTATTCACGTTCATGAAAATGCTTTTGAATTATAATTAACCAAATAACCAGCTCAGCCATATTTCTCTGTATGGAAATGATTAACGGCCAAAATGGAAAGAGTAAAGAGCTAAAAAGAACATTGATATTTGGAGTTAGACAGACCTGAATTATTTGATTCCCAGCTTTGCCAAGTAATTGTATGACCTTAGGTAATATGTTACAGACTTTTCTGAGCTTTATTTTTCTCAGTAATGTCTGCTTAAGGATATTATCAAAAGGTTTTAATTAAATAATAATTTTAAAGTACCTAATTTTAATGTAATAGCGGATAGCTAAAATTCTCTAAACATTCTTTTGCTTCCTTCCTTTCTCTTAGATATGTTTTCTTACATCTTTAGTTGACTCCTGATCTACCTGTTTTTTCTTTAATCCTGTAACTATCTGGTCTTTTGTTTTGATGCTTTGCTTTCTTCAAAGCTATTTTTTGCTACTTTGGCAACTCATATGCACTGAGCCAATGTACTTCATGAAAATATCGCAATTTATTTTTCCTACAACAAACATCGGACAGAGAGTAATGGAAGTGATCACCAGAGAAACCAAGAAGAGAGCAGGAAAGAGACAAATTTTAGAGCCAGAAAGCAGAACTAAAATACCCAGAAGGAAGACAGAAATGGGGGGAGGGGCGGGGGGGGAAGAGTACAGCTATGGAGTAGTGAAGAATGAGAAGAGAGAAAGAGTAGATCTTCCCAGAGGTGCAGAGTGTACAGCGTGTAGAAGGGGAATAGAATTGAACTAAAATCAACAGGCCTGGATTCCTCTAATTCACTAACGCATTGCCTTTGAATTGATTCCTACTCGTAGAAACCCTATTGGGTGAAGTAGAACTTCCTCATAGGGTTTCCAAGGCTGTAGATATTTACGGAATTTACAGACTGCCACGTCTTTCTCCTGCAGAAAAGTTAGCCAATGGCTGATTGGTTAGCAGCCTAGAGCTTTTAACCAGAGTGTCGCCAGTGCTCCTTAATTCACTAGAAGACCTTACAAAAATCAAAAAGATCTTGCATTCAAAGACCAAAAATCAGGGTGAGATCAGAGGTTCTCCTAAGATCACTTTCAGAAATAAATAATTTCATGATTTTTTAAATATGTATGACTACTGGAGTCTGCAATGTTTAAAGCACCTTTTAAAACATGGTGGAAGGAAAAGTTTCACTTCTAAAGCACCTGTAAACTGTACCAGCTCTATTAAGAAGGTTGTCAGTGATGATGCTAATAAGGCTGGCACATTTTCAATTTAGAGTGACACTACTCAAAGCATATCTAGTCAGCTATAATAAAAAATATCAGAGCACCTATGAGAAATTGCCAGATAGCTAGAGCAAGCTTCATGTCAAGTATTTGGTAAAAAACATATTCTAGACCATGAAAAAATCCATTGCAGAAATGCTTGTATTAAATCACAGATAACTGGAGATTTCTTTTGGATAGTTAATTGAGGAAGGGATATAAGTGATTATTCAGTAGGTTTATAATACATGCCTGAATTCAGGACAAGAACACCTACTATGTACTGGGCACTGTTTTAAATGCTTTGCACAAGTGATTTCATTTAATCTTTATGGTAACACTATGAGGTAGTGTCCTGGGTAAGAATTCAGGATCTAGAACTAGGCTGTCTGGATTCAAATCCTGGCTTTTCTACTTAACAGCCATGAGAACTGACTTGAACTGTTTCAATTCCTCATGCCTTAGTTTCCTCATAATGATGACATTAGCTAAAGTATTAGAATACATTGAATAGTGCTTGGCACTTGGTAATAAATTTTAGTTTATACATGAAGAAATTGAGGTACAGATAAATTAATTTCCCTTGGTTGCAATTTTAGGATTGTGGCCAATAAAGGGCAAATGAATAGCATACTTCACTCTTCCTGATTTTGAGACAATTTAGAAATAAAGTTAAAAAAATCAAAATAAAATCAAGCATGGAGTGAGTTTGTATCTTTCATCAAATCTAAGGCATATTGGTTTTAAGATGCATGCCAACGTTACAAAGTCCAAATGTAAATGAAAACAGAGTAGCTACTATTAATGGTAAGATTATCTTAATTTCAGAGATATTAAAATCTCACAAAATATGTAGTTTGGAACACTGAAATATGGTAGATTATTTACTTTTTATAACCCAATATTTACTTTTATTACTAGCTAATCTGTTTTTAAAGAATGCAAAATGTATCTGTGAACAAGTGGACTTACTAAAACTGAATTTGATAGTTAGATATACTATTTTTATCCAGGCAATCACAGGCATCGCTGGGCTACCACAGGCTTTTCCTTCAGGGACATCACAATTTCCATGCATGATAAAGATTTTCAAAGACATGAGCTACAATCCAGCTCCACAGAGGAAGGATATAGGAAAGGCTGGCCTATGGATATTCCATTTCTCTTTTCACATAACCAGTCTGATTGAATCATTCTTGTAGAAAGAGGCCAGTTGTGTTATGCCAGCTTTGCTCTCTTGTTCCCTTCAAGTAAAGAAACATCAGGAACAGGGTGGAAGCTTCCCCAAAGGATGGCAAAGCCAGGCATCAAGCACAGGCTTGTCTTACTCCAATTCCTATGCTTTTAAAAGACAGGAAGTAGGATGCATTACTCAAGAATTCATTTAAAAATTTAATTTCAAAATGAGTTGTAGCTTACAGAAAATGTTAATTGTTCAAAAAATGATGTAAATCTAAATTTGGACCAAGGGCTTTAATTGGATGGGCCAACTTGGAGAAGGAAATATTTCTCCTGTCTCTCTCTTTCTTGGATCATTCACACTAGGAGAAGCTAGCGGTCATATCGTGAGGACACTCAAGTAGACTTATGGACAGGTTCACACAGCAAGAGACGGAAGCCATCTGCCAACAACCAGCACTAATTTGCCAGATATAAAAGTGAGTACCTTGGAAGCAGTTCTTCTTGCCTCAGTCGAGTCTTCAGACGACTGGAGCTCATACTAAACTCCTCATTGCAAACTCAAGAGAGATCCAGACCCAGAACCACACAACTGAGGAATTTCTGGATTAATAATCCAAAAAGACTGTATGAGATAATACATTTTTGTGTTAAGCTGTAGGTTTTGAGTAATTTGTAATTTTTTAATTGATAATTAATTGAATACTTAATTTTGAATTATTGAATATTTTCTTCCCACAAATTGAAAGCAATGCACAGACATCCACTCTTACCACTTCTCTTCAACATTGTATTGGGACATTTAACTAGTTATATAGGATAAAAAAAGACAAAATAATAAGTAAGGTAAGATATAAAACTGTTCTTTTCAGATGATATAATACATACATTGAAAACCCTTTGGAATCTACAAAAACAAAATTAGTAGAAATAAGAATATAAGAATATATTTAGCAAATTTTCAATCAACAAGGGCAAAATGCAAGAATCATTTTTTCTATATAATTGCATGAATGATTAAAACATAATTTTTTTAAAGTTCAACTTAAAATGGCATATAAACTAATTCTTAGGAATAAATTTAATAGAAGGTGAAAAAGCATTTTCCCTGAATATTAGAAAACACCGCTGAATTCTATAAAAAAATGAAGTAAAGAAGGCCTAAATAAATATGATGACATATCATGATGATGGATTAATATTCTATATCCTGAATTATAGGCACAGCACAATTCCAAACAAAGTCTCAGCAGGCATTTTTTTTTTTATGCCAATGATCTAGATTAGCCACAAAAATTTTGAAAAGCAAGTACAAAGAGTATTTGCACTAAATAATTTCAAGAGTTAATACTAAATGATAATTAAGGCACTATGATATTGACATAATAAAATATATGTAGATTGATGCAATCAAATAAATAGTACAAAAATAGGCCTGTACATTTATGTTCAATTGATGTACAATTTAGACAAAGGCATGAAAGTACATTTATAGGGAAAGGAAAGTATTTTTTAACAAATATATTGAAACAATTAGGTAACCATACAGAAAAATAAAATAACAATGACAAACTGAGACTTAGCACCTAAATCACTCTATATAAATAAAATAATTTGAAGTAGACCTTGACCTAAATATAAAAGCTAAAACCATAAGCCTTCTAGACAAAAGGCATAGCTTAATGTCTTTGTAGCTTGGCGGTAGACAAAGATTTCTTAAGCAGGACATAAAGAAAACTACCCCTGGTAGAAAAAATGGATAATTTGTGAATTCATCAGAATTAAAAGTTTTCACTCATCTGAAGACATCAGCAAAAAAATGGTAGGCAGACTACAGTGTAGGAAATAATATTTGTATTATTCTATTTGATAAATGGACCTATATGTAGAATGTGTAAATAATTCTAACAAATCAACAATAAAAATATAAGCAACCCAAGAAACGAAGGGCAAGGACATAACCAAACAGCTAAAAATTGTAGATATATGATCAGTAAACACATGAAAGGGCTCTCAACATTATTAACCACCTGGGAAAGACAAAATAAAACCACAGTGAGATAGCATTTCACACACACTAGAATGCCTAAAAAATGTCTGAAAAAAAAACCAAAACAAAACCTGACAAAATTAATTTTACAGAGGATGTGGTACTGCTGGAAAAATACCAGAGCCCTCAAAATTCTTCCTCTTGCCACTTATCAACCATTAACTGCCTCTGAAATTAATCACTCTTCAGAATGGCTGTTCTTTTTAAAATAGACAATACTAAGTGTTGGCAAGGATGTGGAGCAGCTGAAATTATCATATGCTGCTGGTGGCCCTGAATATTGGTAAAATAAATTTGGAAAACTGTCAATATTTAATAAGACTGAATGTATGAACATCTCACGAACCAAAAATTCCACTTCTACTCAATAGTAATCCCTGGAAATGTGCACTACAATGCATACACAAAAAAAATTATCTTAATAGCACCATTTATAATAGCCCCAAGCCAGAAATAATCCAAATGTCCACCAATATTAAGAATGGGTTAATACATTATGGTATGTTCATAGAATAGGATACAAAATTGAAAAAAAAGAACTATTTCAACAATATTAAAAAGCTTCTATGTATATGTCATGTTGAGCAAAAAAAGGACAGATACAATATAATATACTTTATATGCTTCTTTTTATTAAATTTCAATAAATATAAAAATAATCTATGGTGAAAAATGTCAGAAGAGTAACTCTAGGGCTGAGAATGACTTGAGTAAAAAAATGGGCATTCTCATTTTGTAAGAATTCATCAAACTGTACATTTAGAATAAATATACTTTATGTCTTGCATCAAAAATATTTATAAAATATTAAAAAGAAAGGGGGGAAGATATAGAGTACTAGCTAACAGGCCCATCTTTGGGCACACAGCCTTGGAATTAACAGAAGTGCTTGGAGGGGACACTTTGCAGAAACATGAGGGCTGTCTTAACCGGTCAAGAGTCAACAAAACTTGGATTTTATTTCCGTGCTACCAGACACACTAGACTGAAACTATCTTCCTGGTAAGAAGAATTTTAAAAAATAACGATTAAGTTTTCGCTCGATATACATCAACTTACTCATCCATTCACTCACTGAACAAAAGCATATCGGACAACTATAATATGGCCTGGGTCAGGTGTTGGAGATATAACAACGAACAAAACAGAGTTCCAGCTATGCCAGATAATTAGGGATCAAGGATTTAAACATTAAACTATTGTTTTCATCTATTCCATGATTTTCTCCTCAGTCTGTTCTAGTAGTATCTTCCGTTACCAATCCATCATCCACCATTTAAGTGTGTTCAGTTTGATGTACTATGCAGCATATTAGAGCAACTTTTCTTAGATCTGCTTCCTGCTAATAATCAACTTTACGGCTTCGGCGTAGTTTTGGGGCATTGCAAATAGCCCTCTGGCTCTAACTCCTAAGACATCCTCTGCTATACTTTACATAAAAAGGGGCACCTGCTGAGCTCTAGGCTCATAGGAAGGATCTATAATATTTGGAAGATTAGATAAGTATTAAAAAAAAATCCAATTTCAGCTGCAATTTGATGTTTTGCCTGATATTTGCTATCATCTCAAAGGATTGAATCACAAGCATGATTTTCGTTTTTTTTCAAATAATATTTTCTTGGAAAAATCTGATACCTAGTGCATTAGAGTAGGCTAACTACTCTACCAAATAGATCCTGAAATGTATAAAAGCTTAAGCATGAGGAGAAGTTTATTTCTTATTCACGGAGTCCAAGACTATAAAAAGTCAGCCTTGGGAAGGGATTTGTGCAACCCATTAGGGATCCAGACTGATGGAGGTGCTGACAACTTCAACATGTGATTTCCAAAGTCACCCTGGCCATTGCAGTGCATAGAATGGAAGAGTGAATGTAGATAGTTATTATGGGCAAGGGAGGAAAGTGAGGCATATTAATTCTACTGATAGTTCATTGGCAAGAATTCAATTACATTGCCACTCATAAGGAAAACACAGCTAACTTCTGTTTCCAGGAAGTGAGGAAGGCATGAATTTTGGTAAACAGCCATCTTCACCAGGCCTAGGAAGCATACGAGACAATTGAAGATTTCAAATTTGGCTAACTGGTAAAGATTTAAAATAGCTGGCCTTTTGGCACAGAAGCATAATACCTTGAACTCATTAGGCTTATATCATCAGTGTATGTATGGCACAAGCAAAGCACTTTTAAAAGAAGAGGTTAAAAATGGAAAACAAATTTGGGAGAGTGAAGAGAACCAGTGATTTATTTCCAAAAACACAAATGTAGTTAGAATCAAAAAATAACAATGAAATCATCACAGCACAAATTATAGCAACTGGGAGATTAACTAGTTTAAAATTGGTAGAAATTATAGAAGTGGGGTTCATTATTTTAAAGTGCTTTATCTGTAGAAATAGATAATGACATGTACTCCATTAAGAGCGTGTTTAATGCTGCCACTCAGTCAGCTTAACCTCTGGTTCTCAGCTGGATTCCCTTTAAAGTTGGAGGCTGCTGATATTCCATGTAATAACTCTTTGCTTTTTCCACTTTTTCATTTCAGCAGTTACCATTTTTGTCCTGGCCTTCATAACTTCACACATGGATTCTTTCAACAGACTCCTAGCTGTTCTCTCTCAATTCAGTTTTATGCCAATTCATTCTTCATAGTGCTTACAGAATTAATCTTCCTGAAACACTGTTTCATCACATCTCTTTCCTGCTCCAGAATGACGTGGTTCCTGGTTTCTTGCTGGATCAAACATAAAACTATTCACTTTTCTACTTTTAAACCCTTTTCTCATCAGCCTAATGTATCTTTATAGACCCTTACACAGTCAAGTAATTTTACAGCTCTCCCTACACCATATTCACTTCCATGCTTGTGCCTTTTGCTCCTTCTCCATGGCTCTTTTCTCCCCCAGCCATAGTTCCCTCTTCCTTCAAAGAGTAACCAAATATTCATCTTTTCCAAGTCCTCCTCTGACTCTGTTCACTTCCTGTTTTGCATCTCATAGCATATGTTTATACTTCATTTGCTCTTAAATTTCAGTAATGGTTTCATATTTGTAAATTGAAACTTAGCTTTTCACATTGGAAAGGAGTACATGCATACATGCCTTTGGTTCTTAGGAGCAAATAGCATGTGTTCTAATTATCTTGAGTACCTTCAAAGTTTGTAACACGATGCACTGTGTACAGAAAATATTGACCTATTATGTGTGTTAATTATACAAAAATATTTCGGTTTATTTTCATCTCACCTCCATGGAGAAATACTTAGCTTTTGAAGATGCATATAATATAGTAAAAGAGTATACATTATATTTATCTGAGAAACATAGAGTCAACAAAGAAATTCTGACAAAATATATGTACCACTGGAGTCCCATAAACCTGATCAGAGTTGACCAAAACTTGACTGTGGGCATTCTAGCAGTCAATTAGTAGAGGGAAGCCTGCACAGAAGCAAACTGATTTCTCAGGTATAGTACATCTAACTATGTATTCCTGGTTTTATAACCAGACATATTCATAAATATATGATTAATCATAGATCAATATTACTAGGCCATTTCTACTCTTCAATTTCTGAGCCATGTTAAGGAGCCAACTGGGCCAGAAGAATAATTAAAAGAATTGGAACATGTGTTGGCACAAAACTCCTAAATCTTTCAGGAATTCACAAAGGAAACAAGCTGGCCAATTGCTTGTAATCGAAGTGAACATAGTCTCTTAATATTCAGTTGAACACAATGAAGAATGAGCCAATGAACAATTAATCTTTTAAAGTTTAACAATTTTTAAGTTGAAAGGCTCTTTTTTTTAATGTATGGCTTAGCAATTATTCAATTTATATGACCATTCTTTCAGATTATGAAACAGGCCTAGTGTTCTTTTCTAGACTTGGCAGAAACTAGTTTCCTACACATTATACATTGCTCCTTTTCCCTTACTGAGAGAATCCCGATTGTCTGCAGGGTTCCAATATACCAGTTAAAAATACTACTTGCTTCCCAGACTCTCTTGAAATCGAGGTAGATATATGTCATGGTTCTGTCCAAAGAGAGCTAAGATGAGGGTTTCTAAAAAGCATTTTCTTTACTAATACAGACATTGCTCCTTGTGCTTCACTTTTCTTCTCTTTGGCTGGAATGTAGATATGATATCTTGAGAAAGAGCAGTCACTTTACCACCTTGAGGCCACAGCATGAAGTTTTTGCTTTTAGGTTATGTCACAGTAGCACCATGTGTCAGAGTCAAACTGCCATATAGGGTTTTCTTGGCTGTAATCTTTATGGAAGAAGATCACCAGGTCTTTTTCCCATGGACTTGCCATGTGGGTTTGAACTGCCAACACTTCAGTTAACAGCCAAGTGCAAAACTGTTGTGCCACCAGGGCTCTTTGGCAACATGAAGATTAAAGGCCTATAGCTGCATTTTGAGGGATAAAGATAGATGAATTCTGAATTGCCTACCTCAGGACTTCTGTTGCTATATATGCTGGAATAATTGAGTTTTAAGTGAGGTTGGGTAGAAGAAGCCAGACCAGGCAGAATGAGTCTAGTATGCTGACCTAACTGTAGGACCAGCATGTGATATTTAGACTAGTGGTCCAAAATCTAGTGTCATAATCAACTCAGATTTAGTATGAATTGCCATTGGTACCCAAAGACACATGACAGATATGTCATCAATGTTTGCATCTTGATCAAGTGTGGAGTTACAGTGCTTCTAACTGACTAGAATCCCAGCCAAAAATTAAGTCTATGTCTAGTAGCATTTCCTATCTAAGGAGATTGACAAAGTTAGAGGAATTTTCAAAGTCCATTCATTTCCCCACTCCCTACTCCCACAAGCTAAGTTTCAAAGTAGAACTTCCTACTGGAAAAATGGACTAAAAAGAGCAAACATTCTAACATAATCAGTATTTTCAGTGTATATTGACGAACATTACTATTCATATTCTGCATATATTTTGAATATAAAGCCAACGGAATGCCACAAAAATTGGATGTGAGGTGTGAGAGAAAAAGAATTAGGGATGTTCCAAGGGTTTTTGGCTGAGCCATTGGAAGGATGAAGATACTATCAAGAATGGTGGGAAGGCTCAGGGAGGAGCAGCTTTGGGGGAAGATCAAGAGTTTAGATTTGAACATGTCCAGTTTTAGGTGTTTATCTAAAATCCACATAGAAATATCAAGTAGGTAGTTGGACATATAATAACAGCATTTAGGACAGAATTCTAGACAGGAGATATGGATATAGCAGTGATCAGTAAATAGGTATTACTTAAAATCACAAGAATAACCCAGTAATACAGCTATAACTGGTGGACCCTGGGTAAGGATTTGGTTAGGGCTAAGCAAACAAGTGAAAGTAATGTCTGTAGTGAGTGGATCTGAAAAAGTGAAGGCTAATATATAATGATAAAACTATCTGACCGTCTTGCTCGGAAGGCTGTTCAGGGAAAGTTGTGCAGATAATTTTGTAATGAGAAGTTTGTGGACTTCGAGAAAAAAAAGTCATTTCTTGCTTGGAAGTTGAGTTCCACTGAATCAGGGAAATGTTTGAGGTTACGTGTGAAGTCGGATCAACAGAGGAAAGTAAGTCAGAAATTAGTGTTTTAATGGATTCCAAGAACAACAAGGAGGGCCAGATGAACAAGTACAGACCTAGTAACTCTGAGAGCTTGGGAGAGTGATAGTTTAAATGAGTAAACAACTGAGAAAATAACTGCTATCAGAAGTTATTACATTTTTCTTTATATATAGTAAACATTTATTATTATGTAGCTGAGCATATGGAAGCTTTGTGGATATGACTTGTTTATATTTCTGAGGGATCTCACTCAAGGTACTGTGTTTCTTGAGTATTTTCTTATTTTTGAATGTGAGCTTATGATCTCTGAGACTACATTTTTGAGCTCTAGGTGGAAGGCCAATCTCTCCCACAAGGATTCACATTTACTTCTGCTAGGTCCTGGGAGCACTCCAATTCTAAAACATGACTCAATAAATGTGAAGCTTAAGGAATTTTTGGAATCACAAGAGAATTGTGCATTAGGAGTTATAATCTCCTGTGAGGGTTGCCATGTAGCGGTGAATTCTCGGGGAAGATCCAGCCCGCGACTCCACGATGAATGCAAAGCTGTTCTTCTTCAATTTGTCATTCACAGAATAGTAGATCATATGGTTTTCCAATGCAAAATGAACAATACCAGCCCACTTCAGCTCACTAATGCCTAGTATATCAATCTTCAAGGATTCTATTTTATTTTTGGACAGTTTCCAATTTTCTTAGATTCATATTTGTACATTCCATGTTCCAATTACTATTGGATGTTTGCAGCTGTTACTCCTCATTTTGAGTCATGCCACATCAGCAAATGAAAGTCCTGAAAGCTTTATCCCATCTGTATCCTTAAGGCCAACTCTACTTTGAGGAGGCAACTCTTCCCCAGACATATTTTGAGTGACTTCCAACCTGAGAGTTCCATCTTCTAGTGCCATGTTGGACAATATCTGCTGTTATTCAGAAGGCTTTCACTGATTAATTTTTTTTTTTTTTTTTGTAAGTAGGTCTCCAGGTCTGTCTTCCTAGTCTGTCTTAGTCTGGAAGTTCCCCTGAAACCTGTTCACCATGGGTAACCTTTCCAGTATTTGAAATACTGGTGGCAAGCTTCCAGCATCACCACCACATGCAAGTCACCACAGTACAACAAATGGATAGACAAGTGGTGGATAATATTGTGAAGAATGGAAACTCAGGACACTTAATTGCATTTACACAGAACTTGTACACAGAATAGGAGGCAGTTTTTCCAACAAAACAAGGTGATACATCCTGGTTTAAAATTGGAAAGGGTGTGCTTCAGGGTTGTATCCTGTCACAGTACTTATTCAAGCTCTATGCTTAGCAAAAAATTGAAGGACTATATAAAAAAGAACTCAGCATCAAAATTGGAGGAACACTTATTAACAACCTGTGATATGCAGATGACACAACCTTGTTTGCAGTAAGTAAAGATGACTTGAAACTTTTACTTATAAAGATCAAAGACTACAGTCTTCAGTATGGATTATACCATACCACAAAGAAAACAAAAATCCTAACAACTTGACTAATTAGCAATATCACGATAAACAGAAAATATTGACGTTGTCAAGGATTTAATTTTACTTGCATCAACAATCTATGCCCACGGAAGCAGCAGTCAATAAATCAAATGACATATTGCATTGGACAAATCTGCTGTAAAAGATCTCTTTAAAGTGTTAAAAAACAAAGATGTCATTTTGATGACTAAGGTGCACCTGACCCAAGCCATGGTGTTTTCAACCACCTTATATGCATTCAAAAGCTAGACTATGAAAACAGGAAGACTGAAGAAGAATTGACACATTTGAATAGGCTTCAGTAGTGAAGTCTATTGAATATACCATGGACTCTCAGAAGAAAGCTAGTGAATATACCATGGACTACTGGAAAAGCTTAGACGCAAGGATTGTGAGAATTGGCCTCGCTTACTTCAGACATGTGTTATCAGGAGGGACCAGTCTTTGTAAAGTAGAGGGTCAGTGAAAAAGAGGAAGACCCTCAATGAGATGGATTGACACAGTGGCTGCAACAATGAGTTAAAATGTACCTACCGTTGTGAGGTTGAAGCCCTGGTGGCACAGTGGCTAAGAGCTATGGCTGTTAACCAAAAAAGGTCAGCAGTTCAAATCCACCAGCCACGCCTTGGGAACTCTATGGAGCAGTTCTACTCTGACCTATACTGTTGCTATGAGTTGGAATCCACTTTGATGGCAACGGGTTTGGTTTTTCTTTTCTTTTTTTCTTATTGTGAGGTTGGCACAGAACTAGGCAAAGTGTTGTTCTGTTACACATTAAGATCGCTGTGAATAGAGCTGGCTTGATGGCATCTAACAACAACCTAATTCCAAATTTAGAACAAGAAAATTTCTTTGTTTTACTCTTCCATGGGAAAAATGCGTGAAAGAAAATCTCCAGGCTTTGCTTCAGAAGCCCAATTTCATTGGATTTTGACCTTTGTCTTCAGGGTAAAACTGGATTCGATACTGACTTACCTCTCTGAATTCCAGCTTTCCATTCATTTTTGTCTTATCAGTGATGTAATGTTACATATTATGTGTAACTGTTTCACAAAGGATTGTATTCCAGAAATCCATAGACTTCTCATCAGGCCCTTTGTTTTCTAAAGAACATGTTGCTGTACTCACTGTCTTTACAAAGCTAGATGGTAGCCATATAATTGAATTAGTTGTCCATAAAATTAAAATAATCATTTTTACCACAGACTTCGAATTAGAAATCTGGACTTATATAGTAGATTCTAAACTAAATAGTGGAGAAGGTGAAATCATTCCCTTTTAACTTATTCTTCATGTGATGTGTTGAAAGTGGCTAGAGTTTGATCTTGACTGTACTAATAATCACATTCTCAAAGTTAAGAGGATAGAACTCTTTAACTCATTCACATTCTCAGGGAAAGTACTTTGGTTTTAATAGGGGCAATTTCATCATAATATATAAAATTGACATGAAATGGCAGAGTAGTCTCTGTTAACTTGTTTCTGTGATAAAAACAGACATGCACTTTGGGACTGTCCATCTGGTACCTTCAGTGGTAAATTAAAATTTGATTTTAATTATCTCAATCACTTATCATTAACATTTTTTGTGCTAAAGGAATATAACTTTTTTTACATTAAGAGTTTTCTTCTTTGACTTTTGAGTAGATGTCTTTGTATCTCATTAACTGATTTCGTGTCTCAGTATGTGAAAAGAAACTCTTGAGTATTTATCTGTTGTGTTTTGTGTTTCTCTTTATAGAGTCACGTGCAAATGCGTTAATACACAAAGCATCACTTTAGTACTACAGAAATGGAATATCCAGGGTGGGCTCATAGTATTATTGAGAAGAGATAACTTAGTATTATTGATGGAAGAAAAATGAAATTATAATATTTAGGTTGGTTTTTGAATACTTTTAAATAAGTTTTCAGAAAAGAAATATGTAATAGCTTATATTTCTACTTATTACAGATAATATTCGCTTTATATTACATTTTTAGCTTTTCCTATAATATGAAATTGTCTTTATTCCTGTTCCAGGTCATCGAAAGTACAATTGGGGACAGTAGGATAATCTAGTCCATTGAATATCATTGTCCCAACTTGTCCCTCTATTGAATATGTGGTATGAAACCCTGGTGGTGTAGTGGTTAAGAGCTCCAGCTGCTAATCAAAAGGACAGCAGTTTGAA
Source organism: Loxodonta africana (assembly GCF_030014295.1). Taxonomy (NCBI): domain Eukaryota; kingdom Metazoa; phylum Chordata; class Mammalia; order Proboscidea; family Elephantidae; genus Loxodonta; species Loxodonta africana. Next base: position 121,483,045 of record NC_087345.1, on the reverse strand, counting down.
TCCACCAGGTACTCCTTGGAAACTCTATGGGGCCGTTCTACTCTGCCCCTAGGGTTGCCATAAGTTGGAATGGGCTCAACGGAACTGGGTTTTGAGTTTTGGAAACACTGGTGGAATGGTGGTTAAATGCTACAGCTGCTAACCAAAAGGTCAGCAGTTCAAATCCACCAAGATCTCCTTGGAAAGTTGATGGGGCAGTTCTACTCTGTCCTATAGGGTCGCTATGAATCGGAATTGACTTGACCACAATGGGTTTGGTTTTTTGGTTTAGACTGATTTCGGGGGTCCAGAAGTTTCTTCAAGGCTTTCTTATAGATTTTGATAGATTTTAGTGAAATGGTTTGCTTTCAAAAAACGTTGAGAATATACAAATTGTTAGTATTTTAAAGAAATGTAAAGAATGAATTTGAAGATTATAGATTATTATTTTTGCTTTAGTCAACATATGCTATAAAATTAGATGAGTCAGTGTTTTTGTAAGAAGTCAAATTTCTATACTTCAGATAATAAAAATAATATTGCAGTTAAAAATATATAGATTTCCCAAAGTTAGGAAATAAATGCTAAGGTTTTTCTTTCTTCAGATTCCTTCTGCTCTCTAGGATCATCAGAGGGAATAATGGTAAAGCTGGTGGGCCACTGTAGACGGCAATTAAACCATTTATTACCACTAAAGCTGATATGTACTGCAACTGACCCATACTCTTTTTAGTACTTTATACACATTCTCATCTTTTATGGGTAGAATTCCTTTTTAGGAGCCTGAATTGTCTTTTTGGTTACAACTCTACATTTGTAGAGAATATTCTTTTATATTCAAACCTTATTTTCAAGACTTTATTTATTTTTTGGCCATGGCTGCAGTCCAGTATGCTTACATAGATAATATTGAAAATTAAACAATAACCAGCAAAAATACAAATGGAAAGGTAATGTATTGACTAACGTCAATCTAAGCCAGAGCAGCTTACTATTATTATTATTTTCATTAATCTAACGGATTTAACATTTGGACTGTGATGTAGCCTTTGACTTTTGGCTCTAAGACCACAGAGAAATTCATCTTCTCTTTGTGCGACATTAAAAACAGATTCAAATATTTATAATAGCCCCTAAGAAAATACAATACTTAGGAATAAATCTAACTAGGGATGTAAAAGACCTGTACAAAGACAACTACAAAACGCTATTGCAAGAAATCAAAAAAGACCTACTTAAATGGAAAAATGTACCATGCTCACAGATTTGAAGACTCAACATTGTGAAAATGTCAATTCTGCCCCAAACAATCTATAGATATAATGCAATTCCGATCCAAATGTCAACAGCATTCCTTAAAGAGATGGAAAAATTAATCATCAACTTTATATGGAAAAGAAGAGGCCCCAGATAAGCAAAGTGTTATTGAAGAGAAAGAACAAAACACGAGACCTCAGCCTGGTACTGGTACAATGATAGATACATAGACCAATGGAGCAGAACTGAGAACCCAGATGTAAATCCTTTGACCTATGGTCAGCTGATCTTTGGCAAAGGACCAAAGTCCATTATATGCAGAAAAGACAATCTTTTTAACAAATGGCACTGGCAAAATTGGATGTCCATCTGTGAAAAAATGAAACAAGACCCATATCCCACACCGTACACAGTAAAGGATCAAAATGGATAAAGGACATAAATAAAAAACCTGAAACAATAAAGATCTTGGGAGAAAAAATAGGGGCAATGCTAGGGGCCCTCATAGGTGGGATAAATAGAATACGGACCATAGCTAACAATGCACAAAAAATCAGAAGATAAACTAGATAACTACTAGATAAAAATTAAACACTTATGCTCTTCACCAAAAGAGTAAAAAGAGAACTTAGAGACTGGGGAAAAATTTTTGGCTACCACATATCTGAAGAGTCTAATCTCTAAAATCTGTAGAATACTTCAACACCTCAACATCAAAAAGACAATCCAATTATAAAAATGGTAAAGAATATGAATAAAGACTTCACCAAAGAACATTCAGGTACATGAGAAAATGCTCGTAATCATTAGCCATTAGAGAAATGCAAATCAAAACTACAATGAGATACCTTCTCACCTCAATGTTACTGGCAGAAATAAAAAAAAAAACAGGAAATAACAAAAGTTGGAGAGGCTGTGAGGAGATTGGGACTCTTATGCACTGCTGGTGGAAATGGTACAACCACTTTGGAAAATGATATTGCTCCTCCTTAAAAGCTAGAAATAGAAATACCATATGATCCAGCTATCCCACTCCTAGGGATACATCCTAGAAAAATAAGAGCTATCACACAGACATACGCACACCCATGTTCATTGCAGCATTATTCACGATAGCAAAAAGGTGGAAATGACCTAAATGCCCATCAACAGATAAATGGATAAACAAACTATAGTACATACAAACAATGGAGTACTATGCAAAAATAAAAAAATAACGATGAATCCTCGAAATACCTCACGACTTGGACAAATCTGGAGGGCATTATGCTGAGTGAAATAAGTCAATTACAAAAGGACAAATACTGTATGAGATTACTGCTATAAAAACACACATAAAAAAGGTTTACACCCAGAATAAAAAAATATTTGATGGTTACAAGGGAAGTGAGGAGTAGAGAGGGAAATCACTAACTAGACAGTAGACAAGTGTTAACTTTGGTGAAGGGAAAGACAACACACAATATAGGGGAAGTCAGCACAACCTGACCAAGGCAAAGCCATAGAAGCTTCCTATGTACCGCCAAACCCCTTGAGGGACTGAGTTACTGAGGCTAAGGGCTGAGGACCATGGTCTTGGGGGACATCTAGGTCAATTGGCATAACATAGTTCATAAAGAAAATGTTCTACCTCCTACTTTTGTGAGTAATGTCTGGGGTCTTAAAAGCTTATGAGGAGCGGGGGCCAAGAAGGCAGACTAGGTAGACGCTACCTCGGATCCCTCTTGCAACAAAGACTCGGAAAAACAAGTGAATCGATCACATACATAACAATCTACGAACTCTGAACAACAAACGCAGATTTAGAGATGGAAAACGAACAAATACAGGGAAGCAGCAATTGTTTTTGGAGCCTGGAGCCAGCGACCCAGTCAGGTAACCTTGCCGCCCAATTTAGGGCAGGGCCCAGGGGAGCTGACGGCGCAAACAAGGGGTGCAGCCCTACCCCCCTGAACTCACCCTGGGAGGGGGCCCAGCTGGTCCGCGCGGGCAGCGTGGCAACGCAGCCGGTGGGAGAAGTCCTCGGGAGGCAGTGACTGGTCTTGGAGCTGGGAGTGCTGCGTCCCAGCCGGCGAATCTTGCCCCCAGGCTTTTGACTGGGCGCTGTCATGGCACAAGCACGGAGACCTGCTCCACTCCCCTGAACTAACCCCAGGAGGGGGCCCAGCTGGTTCTTGGAGGCAGCGCGGCAATGCGGCTGGCGGGACGAGAAGTCCCCGGGAGGCAGCGACTGATTTTGGAGTCAGGAGTGCACCGTCCCAGCAGGGGAACCTTGACACTGGGCGTGGGACTGGCATCGGAGGATCTGACCGCGGCTTCAGTGGGCCAGATCCCCGGGGGCAATCTCCACACAGCCAGCACACATAGGCAACACGCCCCTCGGGAATCTCAGATAAAATAGTCATTCCAAGCAAGACAAGCAACTCTGGCTATATTCTGAGGTGCTACTCTCCTATCTCTGTGATCCCCCCCCCACCCTCCCCAGCCGGCTTCATTAACATTGGAATTTCCTGAGCCAGAGGGAGAACAGCTCTGGCTCCACAGCGGCTTTGCTTCCCCCCCCCCTTTTTTTTCTTTTGGTCTTTTCCTAACCCACTCTTCTGGCCTGAGAGAAGGAAACACAAAAAATCCAGGGACCAAAAATCCACCCCTAATTGGACTAAAAACACAGAACCAGCTACAGACAAACATATATGATCCAAATCTCAGACTTTCATCCTTACAGGGAACAAGGTGGCAGTTATAATCCAAAGGCAGTTCTGATAGGGATCTGACTGCATTTGTTTTTAGTGGATTTTTTGGAAAAACTAGTTTCCCAGTGATGGCTCGGAGACAGCAGTTCATATCAAACCACATAAAGAAGCAGACCATGACAGCTTCTACAACCCCCCAAACAAAAGAATCAAAATCTTTCCCAAATGAAGATAAAAAAAAAAAATCCTGGAATTATCAGATACAGAATATAAAAAACGAATTTACAGAATGCTTAAAGACATCAGAAACGAAATAAGGCAAACTGCAGAAAAAGCCAAGGAACACACTGATAAAACAGTTGAAGAACTCAAAAAGTTTATTCAAGAACATAGTGGAACAATTAATAAGTTGCAAGAATCCATAAAGAGACAGCATGTAGAAATCCAAAAGATTAACAAAAAAATTACAGAATTAGACAACGCAATAGGAAGTCAGAGGAGCAGACTCGAGCAATTAGAATGTAGACTGGGATATCTGGAGGACCAGGGAATTAACACCAACATAGCTGAAAAAAAATCAGATAAAAGAATTAAAAAAAATGAAGAAACCCTAAGAATCATGTGGGACTCTATCAAGAAGGATAACTTGCGTGGGATTGGAGTCCCAGAACAGGGAAGGGGGACAGGAAACACAGAGAAAATAGTTGAAGAACTCCTGACAGAAAACTTCCCTGACATCATGAAAGACGAAAGGGTATCTATCCAAGATGCTCATCGAACCCCATTTAAGATTGATCCAAAAAGAAAAACACCAAGACATATTATCATGAAACTCACCAAAACCAAAGATAAAGAGAAAATTTTAAAAGCAGCCAGGGAGAAAAGAAAGGTTTCCTTCAAGGGAGAATCAATAAGTTCAGACTACTCAGCAGAAACCATGCAGGCAAGAAGGGAATGGGAGGACATATACAGAGCATTGAAGAAGAAAAACTGCCAGCCAAGGATCATATATCCAGCAAAACTCTCTCTGAAATATGAAGGCGAAATTAAGATATTTACAGATAAACACAAGTTTAGAGAATTTGCAAAAACCAAACCAAAGCTACAAGAAATACTAAAGGGTATTGTTTGGGCAGAAAAACAATAACATCAGATACCAGCACAACACAAGATCACAAAACAGAACATCCTGATATCAACGCAAATAGGGAAATCACAAAAACAAATGAAGATTAATTAAAAAAAAAATGCTCATAACAGGGAATCACGGAAGTCAATATGTAAAAGATCACAATAATCAAAAAGAGGGACTAAATACAGGAGGCATAGAACTGCCATATGGAGAGTGATACAAGGTGATATAGAACAATACAAGTTAGGTTTTTACTTAGAAAAATAGGGGTAAATAATAAGGTAACCACAAAGAGGTATAACAACTCCATAATTCAAGATAAAAGCCAAGAAAAACGTAACGACTCAACAAACATAAAGTCAAACACTACGAAAATGAGGATCTCACAATTTACTAAGAAAAACGTCTCAGCACAAAAAAAGTATGTGGAAAAATGAAATTGTCAACAACACGCATAAAAAGGCATCAAAATGACAACACTAAACACTTACTTGTCTATAATTACGCTGAATGTAAATGGACTAAAAGGACCAATAAAGAGACAGAGAGTCTCGGACTGGATAAAGAAACACGATCCGTCTATATGCTGCCTACGAGAGACACGCCTTAGACTTAGAGACACAAACAAACTAAAACTCAAAGGATGGAAAAAAATATATCAAGCAAACAATAAGCAAAAAAGAAGAGGAGTAGCAATATTAATTTCTGACAAAATAGACTTCAGACTTAAATCCACCACAAAGGATAAAGAAGAAGGACACTACATAATGATAAAAGGGACAATTGATCAGGAAGACATAACCATATTAAATATTTATGCACCCAATGACAGGGCTGCAAAATACATAAATCAAATTTTAACAGAACTGAAAAGTGAGATAGACACCTCCACAATTATAGTAGGAGACTTCAACACACCACTTTCGGAGAAGGACAGGACATCCAGTAAGAAGCTCAATAGAGACACGGAAGACCTACTTACAACAATCAACCAACTTGACCTCATTGACTTATACAGAACTCTCCACCCAACTGCTGCAAAGTATACTTTTTTTTCTAGCGCACATGGAACATTCTCTAGAATAGACCACATATTAGGTCATAAAACAAACCTTTGCAGAGTCCAAAACATCGAAATATTACAAAGCATCTTCTCAGACCACAAGGCAATAAAACTAGAAATCAATAACAGAAAAACTAGGGAAAAGAAATCAAATACTTGGAAACTGAACAACACCCTCCTGAAAAAAGACTGGGTTATAGAAGACATCAAGGAGGGAATAAGGAAATTCATAGAATGCAAGGAGAATGAAAATACTTCCTATCAAAACCTCTGGGACACAGCAAAAGCAGTGCTCAGAGGCCAATGTATATCGATAAATGCACACATACAAAAAGAAGAAAGAGCCAAAATCAGAGAACTCTCCCTATAACTTGAACAAATAGAAAGTGAGCAACAAAAGACTCCATCAGGCACCAGAAGAAAACAAATAATAAAAATTAGAGCTGAATTAAATGAATTAGAGAACAGAAAAACAATTGAAAGAATTAACAAAGCCAAAAGCTGGTTCTTTGAAAAAATTAACAAAATTGATAAACCATTGGCTAGACTGACTAAAGAAATACAGGAAAGGAAACAAATAACCCAAATAAGAAATGAGACGGACCGCATCACAACAGAACCAACTGAAATTAAAAGAATCATATAAGATTACTACGAAAAATTGTACTCTAACAAATTTGCAAACCTAGAAGAAATGGATGAATTCCTGGAAAAACACTACCTACCTAAACTAACACATTCAGAAGTAGAACAACTAAATAGACCCATAACAAAAAAAGAGATTGAAACGGTAATCAAAAAACTCCCAACAAAAACAGCCCTGGCCCGGACGGCTTCACTGCAGAGTTCTACCAAACTTTCAGAGAAGAGTTAACACCACTACTACTAAAGGTACTTCAAAGTGTAGAAAATGACGGAATACTACTCAACTCATTCTATGAAGCCACCATCTCCCTGATACCAAAACCAGGTAAAGACATTACAAAAAAAGAAAATTACAGACCTATATCCCTCATGAACATAGATGCAAAAATCCTCAAAAAACTCTAGCCAATAGAATTCAACAACATATCAAAAAAATAATTCACCACGACCAAGTGGGATTTATACCAGGTATGCAAGGCTGGTTTAATATCAGAAAAACCATTAATGTCATCCACCACATAAATAAAACAAAAGACAAAAACCACATGATCTTATCAATAGATGCAGAAAAGGCATTTGACAAAGTCCAACACCCATTCATGATAAAAACTCTCACCAAAATAGGAATTGAAAGAAAATTCCTCAACATAATAAAGGGCATCTATGCAAAGCCAACAGCCAACATCACTCTAAATGGAGAGAACCTGAAAGCATTTCCCTTGAGAATGGGAACCAGACAAGGACGCCCTTTATCAGCCCTCTTATTCAACATCGTGCTAGAAGTCCTAGCCAGGGCAATTAGGCTAGACAAAGAAATAAAAGGTATCCGGATTGGCAAGGAGGAAGTAAAATTATTTCTATTTGCAGATGACATGATCTTATACACAGAAAACCCTAAGGAATCCTCCAGAAAACTACTGAAACTAATACAAGAGTTTGGCAGAGTCTCAGGTTATAAGATAAACATACAAAAATCACTTGGATTCCTCTACATCAACAAAAAGAACATCGAAGAGGAAATCACCAAATCAATACCATTCACTGTAGCCCCCCAGAAGATAAAATACTTAGGAATAAATCTTACCAAGGATGTAAAAGACCTATACAAAGAAAACTACAAAGCTCTACTACAAGAAATTCAAAAGGACATACTTAAGTGGAAAAACATACCTTGCTCATGGATAGGAAGACTTAACATAGTAAAAATGTCTATTCTACCAAAAGCCATTTATACATACAATGCACTTCCGATCCAAATTCCAATGTCATTTTTTAAGGTGATAGAGAAACAAATCACCAATTTCATATGGAAGGGAAGGAAGCCGTGGATAAGCAAAGCATTACTGAAAAAGAAGAAGAAAGTGGGAGGCCTCACTCTACTTATACAGCCACGGTAGTCAAAACAGCCTGGTATTGGTACAACAACAGGCACATAGACCAATGGAACAGAATTGAGAACCCAGATATAAATCCATCCACGTATGAGCAGCTGATATTTGACAAAGGCCCAGTGTCAGTTAATTGGGGAAAAGATAGTCTTTTTAACAAATGATGCTGGCATAACTGGATATCCATTTACAAAAAAATGAAACAGGACCCATACCTCACACCATGCACAAAAACTAACTCCAAGTAGATCAAAGACCTAAACATAAAGACTGAAACGATAAAGATTATGGAAGAAAAAATAGGGACAACCCTAGGAGCCCTAATACAAGGCATAAACAGAATACAAAACATTACCAAAAATGACGAAGAGAAACCCGATAACTGGGACCTCCTAAAAATCAAACACCTATGCTCATCTAAAGACTTCACCAAAAGAGTAAAAAGACCACCTACAGACTGGGAAAGAATTTTCAGCTATGACATCTCCGACCAGCGCCTGATCTCTAAAATCTACATGATTCTGTCAAAACTCAACCACAAAAAGACAAACAACCCAATCAAGAAGTGGGCAAAGGATATGAACACACACTTCACTAAAGAAGATATTCAGGCAGCTAACAGATACATGAGAAAATGCTCTCGATCATTAGCCATTAGAGAAATGCAGATTAAAACTACGATGAGATTCCATCTCACTCCAACAAGGCTGGCATTAATCCAAAAAACACAAAATAATAAATGTTGGAGAAGCTGTGGAGAGATTGGAACTCTTATACACTGCTGGTGGGAATGTAAAATGGTACAACCACTTTGGAAATGTATCTGGCCTTATCTTAAACAGTTAGAAATAGAACTACCATATAACCCAGAAATCCCACTCCTCTGAATATACCCTAGAGAAACAAGAGCCTTCACACAAACAGATATATGCACACCCATGTTTATTGCAGCTCTGTTTACAATAGCAAAAAGCTGGAAGCAACCAAGGTGTCCATCAACGGATGAATGGGTAAATAAATTGTGGTATATTCACACAATGGAATACTACGCATCGATAAAGAACAGTGACGAATCTCTGAAACATTTCATAACTTGGAGGAACCTGGAAGGCATTATGCTGAGCGAAATGAGTCAGAGGCAAAAGGACAAATATTGTATAAGACCGCTATTATAAGATCTTGAGAAATAGTATAAACTGAGAAGAACACGTACTTTTGTGGTTACGAGGGGGGGAGGGAGAGGGTTTTTTTACTGATTAATTAGCTGAAAAGAACTGCTTTAGGTGAAGGGAAGGACAACACTCAATACATGGAAGGTCAGCTCAACTGGACTGGACTGGACCAAAAGCAAAAAAGTTTCCGGGATAAACTGAATACTTCAAAGGTCAGCGGAGCAAGGGTGGGGGTTTGGGAACCATGGTTTAAGGGGACTTCTAAGTCAATTGGCAAAATAATTCTATTATGAAAACATTCTGCATCCCACTTTGAAATGTGGCGCCTGGGGTCTTAAAAGCTAACAAGCGGCCATCTAAGATGCATCAGTTGGTCTCAACCCACGTGGATCAAAGGAGAATGAAGAACACCAAGGTCACAGGACAACTCAGAGCCCAAGAGACAGAGAGTGCCACATGAACCAGAGACCTACATTATCCTGAGAACAGAAGAACTAGTTGGTGTCCAGCCAGAATCGATGACTGCCCTCACAGGGAGCACAATAGAGAACCCCTGATGGAGCAGGAGATAAGTTGGATGCAGACCCCAAATTCTCATAAAAAGACCATACTTAATGGTCTGGATGTAACTAGAGGAATCCTGGCGGTCATGGTCCCCAAACCTTCTGTTGGCACAGGACGGGAACCATCCCCGAAGACAATTCATCAGACATGAAAGGGACTGCACCGTGGGTGGGATAGAGATGCTGATGAAGAGTGAGCTAATTATATCAGGTGGACACTTGAGACTGTGTTGGCATCGCCTGTCTGGAGGGGGGATGGGAGGATAGAGAGAGTTGGAGGCTGCCAAAATTTTCACAAAGGGAGAGACTGGAAGGGCTGACTCATTAGGGGGAGAGCAAGTGGGAGTAAGGAGTAAGATGTATATTAACTTATATGTGACAGACTGACTTGATTTGTAAACGTTCACTTGAAGCTCAATAGAAGTTAATAAAAAAAAAAAAAGCTTATGAGCAGCCATCTAAGATACATCTATTCATCCCATTACCTTCACTGCAAAGGAGAATAAAGAAAACCAAAGACATAAGGAAAAAATATGTCCAGAGGACTAAGGGACCACATGAATCATAGCCTTTACCAGCCTGAGCCCAGAAGAACTAGATGGTGCCCAAGTATCACCACCGACCATTCTGACAGGGATCAAAACAGAGGTTCCTGGGCAGAGGTAGAAGAAAAATGCAGAACAAAATTCAAACTCACCCACCCACCCACCCACCCACCCACACACACACACACACACACACACACACACAAACAGGCTTTCTGGTCTACAGAGACTGGAGGAACGCCCACAACTATGGTCCCTGGACACCCTGCTAAGCCAGAATTGAAACCACTCCCGAAGTTTACCTTTCAGCCAAAGGTTAAATAAAAATTCAAACCAGTTGCCACTGTTTCAGTTCCTACTCTTAGTGACCCTATCTATGGGACAGAGCAGAACTGCCCCATAGGGTTTCCAAGGAGCCTCTGATGGATTTGAATTGCCAACCTTTTTGTTAGCAGCCTCACACTTGACCACTGCTCCACCAGGGCTCAAGCTGAAGATTAGACAGGCTTATAAAACAATAACACGTGAGGAAAGTGTTTCTTAGTCCAGTCAAGTATATGAGACTATGCTTGAAGCAAAGAGAAGGTAAGAAAGGACAGGAAAACTGGGTGCATGGCAAGGAGAACCCAGGCTGGAAAGGGAAAGAGGAAAAGTGCTGATACTTGCAGGGATTGCACCAATGTATCAAAACAATTTTTGTATAAATTTTTGAATGAGAAACTAATATGCTCTGTAAACTTTCACCTAACACACATACACGCGCACGCGCCCGCGCACACACACACACACACACACCAGATTCAACCTACTCCATTGCTGGCCACCAGGTGGTGGATATAATAGTTCTCAGTTTAACAACTGAAGAAATTGGAGCTATTTTCTCTAATTCCGTCTTGACCCTAGTGAGCTAATAAACCAAAAAAACTCAAACCCACAGCCATTGAGTCCATTCCAACTCATAGGAAACTCTGGTGGCATAGTGGTTAAGTGTTAGGACTGCTAACTAAGAGGTTGGCAGTTCGAATCTACCAGGCGCTCCTTGGAAACTCTATGGGGCAGTTCTACTCTGTCCTATAGGGTTGCTATGAGTCGGAATGGACTCGACGGTACTGGGTTTGGTTTGGTTTTTTTATGTGTGGACATGGATAAAACCAGGTATTTGGAACATTAGTGCTATCTGTATACTTCTTGTTGCCATTTCAATGCATATATTCAAGTTTTAAAATAGAGCTTAATTTTTCTTTCTTTTTTTATTGTACTTTAGGTGAAGGTTTACAGAGCAAAATAATTTCCCATGAAGCAATTAATACACATATTGTTTTGTGACATTGGTTGCCAACCACATGACATATCAACACTATCCCCTTCTCAACCTTGGGTTACCTACTACCAGCTACCTTTCCCCTCCTGCCTTCTCATCCTTGCCCCTGGGCTGGTATACCCATTTAGTTTCATTTTGTTTTATGGGGCTATCTAATCTTTGGACGAAGCATAAACCTGAGGAGTGACTTCAGTACTGAGTTGAAAGAGTGTCCGGGGGCCATATTGTCATGGTTTCTCCAGTCTCTGTCAAACCAGTAAGCCTGGTCTTTTTTTGTAAGTTAGAATTTTGTTCTACATTTTTCTCCATCTCTGTCCGGGACCCTCTACTGTGGTCTCTGTCAGAGCAGTTGGTAGTGGTAGCCAGTGGTGGTAGCTGGGCACCATCTAATTGTGCTGGACTCAGTCTGGTGGAGGCTATGGTATTTGTGGTCCATTAGTCCTTTGGACTAATCTTTCCTTTGTGTCTTTGGTTTTCTTCATTCTCCCTTGCTCCAGATGGGGCGGGACAGGTACAGTATCTTAGATGGCCGCCCACAAGCTTTTAAGACCCCAGGCGCTACTCACCAAAGTAGGATGTACTTTTTTTATAAACTATGTTCTGCCAGTTGAGCTAGATATCCCCAAAGACCATGGTCCCCAGCTCTCGGCCTAGTAATTCAGTCCCTCAGGGAGTTTGGCTGTGTCTATGAAGCTTCCGTAACGTTGCCTTTAGTCAAGTTGCACTGATTTCCCCAATATTTGTGGACTGTTTTACCCTTCACTCAAGTTACCAGTTATCTATTGTCTAGTTAGTGTTTTTCACTTCCCACCTCTCTACCCCTAATAACCATCAAAGCTTGTTTCTTAAAAATAGGACTTATTTTTAAGTATTCCAGGTTCTTGGATAGTTCTTGGTTAGGTCTGAACAAAAGCAAATATGGGTGTGTCTAGGTAAACCACTGGGTACCCCAGAACCATTAAGAGTTACCCAAAACCCGCTACAGTCAAGTTGATTCTCACTCATAGAGATCCCACAGAGTGTCCAAGGCCATAAATCCCTACAGAATCAGACTGCCACATCTTTCTCCTGTGGAGCAGCTGGTGGTTTCAAATGGCTGACCGTTCGGTTAGCAGTCAATCACTTTAATCACTGTGCCACCAAGGCTCCTTATTAAGAGTTAAGAGGATCTTAAATGGAGAGGAGTTCAAAAGCATTGTTGAGGGAGAGAGAAAAGCTGATTTAAAAAAAAGTAGGTCCTCTCATCCTTAGTAACAGTCAGTTTTCTAAAACGTGAAAATTATTTCCAAAAAGCAACTTTATTGCTTTTCCTTACAATTAGGGAAAAGAAGGCAGTGGTGTTCAAATGATGCTTGACAGCCTGGGTAACAAGCACCAACCATCTGTGCTATAGTGGCACTGTTTGTATTTTTAATGTTTACACATACAGCAAAGATAATTAAAAATAACTATAATTAAAAATAATTACAACAAATTACTTTTCCCTCAACAGTAATATGTGTCTGTAACTTATAAGTTACTTACTAAAGTAACCTTTTTTGAAGTCTAACAAGAAAGTATTACAGTTCTGCCTTGTTTCTGAAAGTTATAGATGTGGGGAAAGAAAGATTTTCCCAACCATGAAAACATTGGGCTTATTATACTCCAACAATATTTGATTATATAGAAATTATTTCTGTATCAGTAACGTAGAGTCAATTTTTACTCTGTAGTAAAGATTTAATGTAGTTTATTTCTCTAAAAATATAAAGTAAAATGATTGGGGGGATGATAAAAAAACCAAACTTACCTCCCCACGCTGACCTCCACTAAAACAATTTTTTTTTCCCCCAGAATGTTGGGGGAAATATGGAGAGAACATTTCCTTCTGGAATAATACTCTTCCCTGCCTCTTTGAGAACCTTGGAGATCTTGATTATCCACAAATTAACGTCTCTAAAGAAGGCGATGGTCAATAACAAAAGTTCAACAGTCTGTCCCAGGGGAAGTGTAGAATTTTACCTAATCTTTGTGGAAAGAGTTGAGACTTAGCCAGGTAATGCTTACTCTGGACATGTCATCAGGAGGGACCAATCTCTGAAGAAAGGCATATGCTTGGTAAAGTACAGGCTCTGTGAAAAAAATGAAGACCCTCAATGAGATGGACTGACACAGTGACTGCAACAATGGGCTCAAATATGGCAACAATTATGAGGACACTCAGGACCTAACAACTGTTAATACATAAGGTTGTTGTGAGTCAGAGTCAACCCAACGGCACCTGACAACAACAAAGTACATTGTAGAGGCAAGAGTACGACCCTTGGAGCTAGACTGTCTGGATTCTAGTCCCATATCCAGCATTTTCCAAGAGAGGGCTAATGTCACTTGTGCCTCAGTTTCCTCATCTGCAATATGTGGGTTATAATAACCTCTCTCACATTATGGCAGTGATAATGAGTTAATACACACAAATGCTCAAAACAGTCCTTGGCACATAAGAAATTTAGAATTAGCAAATATTAATAATTTTACTTACATTTGGTGTCTGTCACCTGTGAGAGGCTTATGACTATGCGTTTATGTTTTTATGTCCTCAGACACTTGGCTGTTAACTGGATTCACTTCATCATTTTTATGGTTGAGGCAGAAGCCTTTAGAGTTTAGACTGATGGTGTAGGGTATACTCAACTTCTGACTTCTGTTACAAGACTTTCAATTGCTATCCAAATTAAAACTGTGTGTGTGTGTGTGTGTGTGTGTGTGCCTAAATTAATTAGGCTAGGAGATTAATTAACAAGGGATAGTTAGCAATATTTAAAAGTCAGTGTCTTATTACAGAACTAATGGGACTGGAAATCTTATAAACAAACAAATAAAAAAACACAATGTTTCTTTCAATTTGATTCCAGGAGAGTTAAGCCTTTCACATTTTAGAAGATGTCATACTGTATGAAGAATGCCCTGACTCAGGTCACCTTTGTTCGGGTAGATCACCTCTTCTCTCTTAAGTGATTCTTGGAGTTTACAGAGGGGATCTCCCATACACTCAGAAGTAAGTCTAGTTCTATGTATTCACACTGTAGCACCTGAAAATGCTACCACATCCCTGCCAGGCCTAGGAGAGCTGCCTTTCTCAGCTGCTGTTCCATGGTCCTTACCAGGCAAAATAATGTTTATCCCAATCTGGTTTACACTTTAAAGTGATAAAATATCTGCTTTTTCTTTTTTTCTTCTGTCTTATATTTCTTTCTCAGATATGAATATAAGTTGGCTAGGGAGAGATTTAAATTACAGCAATGCTATCATTCTCAGAATCCCAGTTCTTTCCAAAGTCTAATGCTTTGTTACCTGTTCAAACTGCGTAGGCCAGTTCCTTCTTCTGCATTCTCTCCTGGGAGGCTGCCCTGCTCTTTAGCTTCTTCTGCAAATAGATTTCTGTCAAACTATCTCACTGTTTACCAACCATGCCTATATATCTATGAACTCCAGCACACACACACACACACAAAGCCACCCTTAAATGCTTTTTGAGAGCCTTCTCAGTACTCAAATAAATCAGTTTTCTTTAAACCAGATACACCAGTTCCTTCAAACTTAAGTATATTACATGCTACTTAAGTATATTAACAACCAAAAGGAAATTAAAAACATATTTTGGTTACAGATGCTGTGTGTTTCTTGGAATATTTTTGGAGTAATTTGCTAGACTATCTTCAAAAAAGGATTTTTGTTCAACTGAATTCAGGTAATCCTTGATCTTCTTCCTTTCTTCTTTTCACCTACTGATCACTTCTCCTCATTCCCTTCTCTTCTTTCTACAGTGATTTGTGCTCTCAAGCAAGGCTATTTTTATGGGAAAATACGTTGGAGTGCTAGTCCAGAATTTTTTCTCATAATTATGTACACCCAAATAGCATCTGAAGCCTCATTTTTAGCAAATTATAGTGCCTGCTTTAAAAAAATAGAAAGTACTGATAGACTATATATAAAGAGACATATACACACATACATATAATATCACTCTAAATTATACCGTGAATGTATTTTCATCAGATGACTTTCATATGTTAATGCTTGATATCCTTCTCCTTCTCTTGGTTTTAATGTGAGCCAAGGTGCTTTCAGAATTGACAACACTGGTGAAATAATAGGAGGCAGGAAAGACAAAGGGAAATAATGGATTTAATATTCATTAGTGAGTGATGCTATGTAGCTAATTGGTAAAAATTTTAGGTTCTCTTCTTCCACTCTCTCCAGCTACTAAATTGGGATGGGGCAGTGGGAGGAGCCTGCTATGATCCAATCACTGCTACCTAAGGACTATAACTTGCATTGTAATGGTAAATATGGGAAAACAAAGACAGGGGTTACCTCAAGACAGACAACATGTAGATTTTCCTGTAGGTAATAACTTTTTATTTTATTTTATGATATAATATTTTATGTTAAAATAAAAAACGATCTATTAAGAATTTAAACTTATTGTATGTCTACACTTCCATAAGTATTGTGTTATTTATTAAAATAATAATTCACTTAGTTTAAAATGAAATAAACTTATTTAATTCTTGTATTATTGGGGAGGGATTATGATGGCAATAAATTCCAGTCTATTACAGAACTAAAAGGTAAATTAATAAAATTAAAAAAACACTGTTGTCATTTATGGACACAAAATCATAACAATCATTTTTATTGTAAAATTCCTGCTCACAAAGGTGAAGGCAAACTCTGTCAGGTTGGGGTTGTGGAGTAAGAGCTGAACTATGCTGTGCTGTTTTTGAGAGTACAGGTAGTCCCCAACTTATGAATGGGTTTCATTCGGATGATTCCGTCATAAGTTGTTCCTGATGTAAGTTGAATATCTCATTTTATTTTTAGTTTTCAGTATTATTGCCTTTTATTATCAGTATCTTCATGAATTCAATCTTTGTCTTTGGGTGTTGGAAAACTACATATAAACTTACAGAGATATATTAACACATTCGTGGTACATAAAAAATACACAAATCATAAAAAATTTACTCCAATGATAAAGAAGAGTTGTATGACACTGGCATTTTGTCAGGTGTGGTAATAACTTCTACATACCTTGTGGAAGGTTCTAGATCTTTAGGATCATCCCTGAGAATGGGGTTGTCGTTTCTAGTCAGAAAATTAGTGACAGTTGTCTGTATGAATTAGTGACAGCTGTCCATATGATCCTTTTCTTTTTTTCTTCATATATTTCATGCTAACATTTCACAGCTTCCCAGCTCTGCCCATTGACTTTAACAAAGCAAACAGCATTTGGGTCCATGTTTTCAAGCAAGCGAACATCCTGATTTAGTTTAGAAAAAAACTTTAGCTAATCCTTTCCCTGTAAGATTTTTTTTTTAACAACTTCTACCCTTCCACTTTTTCTTTATTTCTTTCTTCTTCAGCATTTCATTCCTCTTCAAAATCCATTAAGTCCTGATCTGTCAGTTCCCTTTCTTCACTGTCTATGAGCTGTTCCACATCAGTGATACCAAGTACTAAATTCAGTGTTCTTGCCATATGGGTGACTTTTCCACTGATCTCTTCCATCATATTATCCTGATCAAATGCTTTTTTTTCCATATCACCTGCATGCGTTTTTCCATAACCTCTTCTTAGGATACACTGAAGAATATTATAGTTCTTTCAGAAATCGCATAATGTTACTTATGCAATATTGAGGGATTCTACAGGGAAAATATTGAATGACACAGGAAGCATCAAAAGAAGATGGAAGGGATACACAGACTCATTGTACCATAAAGAATTGGTTGACTTTCAACCATTTCAGTAGGTAGCATATGATCAGGAAGCAATGACGAAGAACAAGCTTCCAGGAATTGACGGAATACCTGTAGAGATGTTTCAACAAACGGATGCAGTGCTGGAGGTGGTCACTAGTCTATGCCAAGAAATTTGGAAGACAGCTTCCTGGCCAGTCACCGGAAGAGATCAATATTTGTCCCCATTCCAAAGAAAGGTGATCCAACAGAATGTGGAAACTATCTAACAATATTATAAGCAAATAAAATTTTGCCAAAAATCATTCAAAAGCAGTTGGAGCAGTACATCGACAGCAAACTGCCAGAAGTTCAGGCTGGATTCAGAAGGGATCGTGGAACAAGGGATATCCTTGCTGATGTCAGAGGGATCATGGCTGAAAGAAGAGAATACCAGAAAGATGTTTACCTGTGTCTTACTGACTATAGAACAGCATTTGACTGTGTGAACCATAACAAATTATGGATAACATTTGGAAGAATAGGAATTCCAGCACACTTAATTGTGCTCATGAGGGGCCCGTAGTCACACCAAGAGGCTGTTGTTTGAACAGGACAAGTGGATGTTGCCTCGTTTGAAATCAAGAAATGTGTGCATGAGGGTTGTATCCTTTCACCATACTTATTTAATCCTTATGCTGAGCAAATAATCCGAAAATCCGGACTATATGAAAAAGAAGACAACATCAGGATTGGAGGAAGACTCATTAACCATCTGCGATGTGCAGATGATACGACCTTGCTTGCTGAAAGTGAAGAGGACTTGCTTGAAGCACTTATTAATGAAGATCAATGACTACAGCCTTCAGTATGGACTGCACCTCAACGTAAAGAAAACACTAATCCTCACAACTGGACCAATAAGGAACATCATGATAAATGGAGAAAATATTGAAGTTGTGAAGGATTTCATTTTATTTGGATCCACAATCAACGTCCGTGGAAGCAGCAGTCAAGAAATCAAACAATGTATTGTGCTGGGCAAATTTGTTGCTAAAGACCTCTTTAATGTGTTAAAAAAAAAAAAACCAAAGATGTCACTTGAGGACTAAGTGTGCCTGACCCAAACCATAGTATTTTCAATCACCTCATATGCATGTAAAAGCTGGACAACGAATAAGGAAGACTGAAGAAGAATTGATGCCTTTAAATTATGGTGTTAGTGAAGAATATTGAATATACCGTGGGCTGCCAGAAGAACTAACAAATGCGTCTTGGAAGTACAGCCAGAATGCTCCTCAGAAGCAAGGATGGCAAGACTTCGTCTCACATACTTTGAACATATTATCAGGAGGGACCAGTCTCTGGAGAAGGGCATGATGCCTGGTAAAATAGAGGATCAGCAAAAAAGAGGAAGACCCTCAAAGAGATATATTGACACAATTGCTTTAATAATAAGCTCAAGCATAACAAAATATTTGAGGACTGTGCAGGACTGGGCTGTGTTTTGTTCTGTTGTACATTAGGTCACTATGGGTCAGAATTGACTCGATGGCACCTAACAACAACAAATAAGAAAAGATTATAGCTTAAATCCAACAGCATTTCATCCAAGTGGTTGTGTGATTTTGTCTTTGAATGCCTTGAAACCAGGCATCAACTTTGCTTCTATCTGGAAACAGACAGTGGTAAGTGTGGTTCATCACAACTCTAATATGCCTTAACTCTAATATGCCTTAACTTCAAAGAGTACAAGTGTTAAATGCAATTGATAAATCTAGGCCAAGATACCCAAGAACCAGAGACCTGCATCAATGCCAATACTCTTGTATTTTGCTGCAACTGGAGAGGAAGGAACACAAAAGAGAAGTCACTGAAGAGTGCAAGGCCAGGAACAAAGGTGAAATTCCAGGAACATGTAATATATCTGTTGTGGGGTGGTGGGGTTTAGTGGTAGAATTCTTGCTTTCTATGATAGATGTCCAGATTCGAACCCTGACCAATGTACCTTATGCACAGTCACCATCCATCTGTCAGTGAAAGCTATGATATTGAGCAGGTTTCAGCAGGGCTTATAGACTAAGACAGACTAGGAAGAATGGCCTGGTGAGCCACTTCCAAGAATCAGCCAGTGAAAACCCTATGGATCACAATGGTTCAATCTGAACTCAACCATGGGGACAGCGGTCATGCAGGGGATGGCCATGGTGCAGGATTGGGCAATGTTTTGTCCCAATCCATTTAGCATGGGGACATCATGAGTAAGGGGCCAACTCAATGACAGCTAACAACAACAATGATATACCTGTTAAGTGCTACAGTGAAGAGTAGTAGAAAGCATTATGAGAACATAGGAGTAGCATTGAACTTAGATGGTCAGAAAAGGCTTCCCAGATTAATAATGTCAAGACAGAGGTCTTAAAATTGCATAAGAATTAGCTATATAATAGAGGTAATCAGAATTGAGCCTGCACAAAGTCCCACAGCTTAGCAAGGCTGGAGTATCCATCACAGGGGCTAGAGCAAGTGTGGAGATAGATTCTGGGTCCTTGAGTATCCTTTTCACACACTGGGCTGCAGTGACATCAAGTAAGGCTGATGAGTTCATATAAGTCAGGAAGTTCCTTCTATTATCTTATTGTTTCATGGATAAAAAAACAATATATAAAATATATACTAATATATAATGTGGAACCTTGGTGGTACAGTGGTTAAATATTGTAATTACTACTATAACACATTACTAGAATAAGAAACACACACACCACCTGCTTATAAGCCTGTTTTTAAATACATACAGAAAATGCTCTGGTAAAGGATAGAGTTCACCTCATCATCTGTCCTTTTGGCCTAAATAGGTCATGGTTTAGCCAGGTCTCACTTAGACCAATGAACCCCATAAGCTTTTAGAGACCTTGTTTATACATGTCTTGTTAAGGAGTTCATGACCAATAGTTATCACTACAGAATTATGCTTCCTTTGGTAGAAAGTGAAAATTTGAATTTAGTAAAAATATGACACATAATACTGACTTATCCGTACCTGTGTTATAATTTTCCTCTCAGAAAGTGATGGCAAACTCATGATTGATTATAACAGGATGTTGACTCAGAATTGACAATAGTATAAAACCCAAAACTCAAAAAATCTGCCAGTTTTTTTCCTCCTTGACCAGATTTCAAGCAGAATGTGTTAACAAGTTGTGTTAAAAACAATAAACAGCAAAAAACACCTGATTTAAAATAATTTTGTGTCTAGTGTGGAAAATGACAATATGATAGAATACAGGATGTAAAATGAATTAGGTCAGTGAATAAAGGAAAAAAATGACATAAAGAATCAGATGATAAGGAAAGGGGGTAAAATTTGAGAATGGGAGGCAGAAACTCAGCTACATTTTTAATGTTTCTAAATATTTTTCTCTTACGTTTTTTAGATGACGATGATAGCAATCCATGTTGTCTCTGTATTAACAAGCAAATGTGCCTGATCTGCGGTAGTTGTAGGATTGGATGTCATCGTTCATGGAACTGGAGGAGCATGATCTGCACAGAAAACCAACAGTTGTGTCTAAGTAACAGAAATTATGACTTAATAGGGATATATTTTCTCAGTTTACTCCCTGTGACAAGAACTCTATGGAATGAAAGGTATACCACGATAAATGATAATATTTGCCTATCATTCCAAATGTGGATTTTCTTTTGAGAGTAATTTATTTCAGTCCGGTGAAGTGCTTTCCACAGTACTGACATGAAGGTGAAGAGGGCTCTGGCATCAGGCCCAGAAGGAGAATCTTCCAATAAGTATCTACTTTTACCTGAAGCTTAAGGATAACACTGCTAAGGTCACTTTTAAACTTTCTTTTAATTTTTTTTTCTGGAAATTGGAGATAAATGTGGTTTAAGGGAAAGAATGATGGAAGAAACTGTAATTCCAATGCTGGCAAATCACACCATACTTCTTAGTTTCTTAGTGCTACTGTAACAGAAAAACCACAAATCGATGGCTTTAACAAACAGAAATCTATTTTCTCACAGTTTAGGAGGCTAGGAGTCCAAATTCAGGGTTATGGCTTTAGGGGACAGCTCTTTCTGTCCCCTTAGGGAAAATCTTCATCTCAGCTTCTCTAGCCAGCCATCCTTGGAGTTCCTGGGCTTATAGACTGGACTACTTCTGTTCTCTTCAGATAGTGTCAGTCTTTCTCCTGTGTCTGCTTTCTTCCATACCTTATCTGCTCTTTTATGTCTAAAAGGTGGTTTAAAACACACTCTACACTGGTATGGTTTCATTAATATAACAAAGAACACCCTATTCCCAAATACGATTACATCCACAAGGATAGGGGTTAGGATTTACAACATGTATTCTTGAGGAACACAAGTCAATCCATAACACTATATATTTGCACACTTTGGAATATAAAATTAATTTTTATGATCATTGTAAGTATGTCTGACTATAGAGTAATTAAACTGATTTTTTTAAACAAACCATAGTACAACTTATATAATCAAAGAAATGTTAAACTTCAAAATGTTCCCCACGGAAATTCATACATTTATTCTAAATATGCTGCTATTTTTCAAACCACATTTAGAACCACTTTTTTTGCGATTTAAAAAAAAATTACCATTTTTACACACAAGAAAATTCATCTTTTTATGTTATAATTAAATCACATTTTTTTTTAGAAGCCACATGCCGTATATTGAACTTTATTATTCCATCTTCATGTCCAATCCAGGCTCTGAAATATGTTTCATTGTTACTAAAAAAAAGATAAAAATAAAAAACACAGTCAAAAGTTAAAGATTTAACTCCACTGAAGATAGCTTTGGTAAGTTAAAAAAAAAAAAAAAAAGGATGAAATATTAAGTGAATTCAAAAGAATATATTTTCAACTCAGGAGATAATTTTAAAAGAGTTTCAAACTGTTTTGCTAAATCCCAGCATCAGTAGAATAAGTCTGCAACCTCTGGTTTTAGCCATCTAACATGGGACTAGGCTAATTTACAGGAATAAGTGCCTCTATGCTTGTTCAAAAACATCACATAGCTTTATAGGCACAGTGTGTAAACAGAAAACAGTGCTGTGCAAATAAAAATGAGTATAATGAGCAAGTCCTTTTACCAAAAGGAAGCAATTATACTCAGTAGCAAGTATTTATTTTAGTGAAAAGTACATTTGCTTTTGCAATTTTATTCCATACTAGAATTTGAGCTGTAAGAGGCTTTGGAGACCATTTTGTCCAGTCTGCCCATCATTTCAAAGGAGAGCAAAATGAGGCACAGAGAAGCCAGAAGCTAGATGATTTGTTCAAGATTACATAGTAGTAAGTCTTAGAGTAGATTCTAGGTCTCTTGACCATCAAGACAAGTTTCTTCCCATTACATCCTTGTACTTGCCTGTCAGGATTCATTTCATATGAGACTTACATAATCCAAAGCAATTTTTAAATGTTAAATTATGGAATATGTTAATGTGCCTTTTGTGGACTTTAAAAAGATAAAGCAGTACTGTTCATTTCGTTTCACATGCCAGGAACACTGTGCTTTTTAAAAGTCACATGTGGGTGATTCAAAGAGGTGGATCACTTAAGTAAAAGATTACTTTCTTTTTCATCAGTCACATTGCTTGTTTAATTATTTCACTCAGACTGAACAATGAAATCAGAGTGTTTATTTCTATTCCATTCACTATTTTTTCACCTGACACTAATACTTGCTGAGTGCTTTTGATTTATTTTTTCAGAGTCAGTATTTTCCTCTGTTTTCTTGGAGATTTTACCAAAATATTTCAGGTTTTTTTTTTGTTGTTGTTGCACTATCTGGTTAACCAACTGTGTAAAGATATTTTTAAAACACTCAAAATCATGATAGGTACAAAATATTAATATTATCCTTGTCTAAACTCATTAAAAGGATGCTTCCTTTTGACAATAAAGTGTATATATTTACCAATTGTATTAGTTACTTATCATTTGAATTCTGATTAGGTGATAGACTTAGCATTTCACACTCTTCTCCTTTCATCTGAATCCTCTAAAAGTAAATCTCCAAAGCTCAAAACTTTGCAAGGATACCTTGGAAGACCTTTGCATGTTGGGTGAGTGACCTTTCTGCATTAACTGAGATATGAATGGGAGTATAGGAGAGTCACTTCTATTAACTGAAGAAAAGTCAACTACAGTCTCTAAAGTAGACTTTCATACTCACAAAGGGAAGACTAAATGAATTATGCAATATAAAAATTATTTCTTGTTAGAAATAATGAAACTTTTAGAAAATTGTGCTTTAATAGTCTCCAAAATGACGTAAAAAGACATGGCCTCTGCAGAACAGGAATAGGCAACCACACAGCTGAGATGGAAGTACAACAGCTTATGCAGTAGGCCGAACTGTAGCTGAGAAAGTAGGGCCAAAACAAGATCATCATAAAACCTATACTGAAGACAATAAGTAAGGACTCGACCTTTCTGAAACCAAAGAGATAATGAGGAGGACCAACATGAGCAATCCAGGCCTTCCAGCAGCTGGTGGTGGTGTGTGGGGAGAGTGGGGAGGGCATAAGATAAAGGATCAGCTTCAAAAGAAAAATGTCTCCATGCCTCTTTTACAATGTCCAGTTAAATTTGAATTTCAGATGAACAAATAATTATTTTTTTAATATAAGTATGTCCCATGCAATATTTGGGACATATTTAAACAAAACAAAACAAATCCACTGTCATTCAGTTGATTCTGATTTCTAGTGACCCTACAGGACAGAGTAGAACTGCCCCATACTGTTTCTGAGGAATGGCTGGTAGATTTGAACTGCTGGCATTTTTGGTTAACTGCCAAATGCTTAACCACTGCACCACCAGGGCTCCATTTATACAAAAGCATGTATTTCTTAATAATTTACTTTATTTTTTGTTGTTGCTAAAAATATACACAGAAAAACATACCCAATTCAACAATTTCTACATGTACAATTCAGTGACATTGATTACATTCTTCAAGTTGTGCTACCTTTCTCAACCTCCTTTTCTGAAGTATTCCTCCCCCATTAACATAAACACACTGCCCCCTAAGCTCCTTATCTAACCTTTTGAGTTGCAGTTGTCCAATTAATCCCATATAGATAGTTCATTAAAAGAGTACAATGTTCAAGGCAGACATGCTTTATTAATTACCTAAGCCATTCTTGGTTTTATTGTTTGGTTTAGGAGCCCCGGTGGAGCAGTAGTTGCTTGACTGCTAATTGAGAGGTCAGTGGTTTGAACCCACAGCAGCTTTGTGGGAGAAAGATGTGGCAATCTGCTTCCAGAAAGATTACAGCCTTGGAAATCCACAGGGCAGTTCTACTCTGTCCTACAGGGTCACTGTGAGTCGGAATTGACTTGATGGCAACAGGTTTGGTTTTTTGGTTTATTATTTGGTTTAAAGAAGACTTCATGGGATATATTTGGTTTAATGTTTAAAGATTATCTCAGAGCAATAATTTTGGGGATTTATCTAGACTAAGGAAACCCTGGTGGCATAGTGGTTAAGAGCTAAGGCTGCTAACCAAAAGGTCAGCAGTTCAAATCCATCAGGCGCTCCTTGCAAACCTTATGGGTCAGTTCTACTCTATCATATAGGGTTACTATGAGTCGGAATCAACTTGACGGCCGTGGGTTTGGGTTGTTTTTGTTTTTGTTTTAGTGGGAGGAGAGGAGTTTCCAGCCTAAATGGATCCAGAAAGTCTGGATTCTAGGAGAATTTGAAATTCTGTTCCACTTCCCCCCAGCCCATTTTGACCAGGATTTCTTTTATAGAATCTGTTTATACAAAAATATTTCATGTTGTTCACCTGGTTTCAAACTTAAGTGGGCATCCTACTGCATTTTTATTGCTAATCTGAAGATCCTACTGTGAGAAAAGTAATCATCCGAAGAGGTCACAGCTAGATCTGCTACAACTTTAAAGATCTTTGTAATCTTTGCAATAAAACAAAAACAAAAAACCCAGACTGTGTAGCCTGTTGTAATGTCTTAGAATTGAAAACAAATCACCATTGCTTGCCTTTAAAGGGGAATAACATACCTAGATTCTCACCCATCTATGTGGAGGTAGATAGCGTGATGGTGGAGAGTCAAAAGAAAGAGTGGGAAAATTTTAACAGCTTTCTTTGGTTGGCAAATGCATGTTAATTTTAGATAAATCAAAATATGTCTTTTGAGGACAATGTTGACTAAGTTTTTCCATTATTTTCTTTTAAATTATATTTTATTATGAAATATTAGAACCCCATAGTAAGTTATGAAGATAATATAGCAAACGACTATGCCCACCATTCAGCTTTACAATTTTTTAACATTTTCTCTTATCTGCTTCATATTTCTTAGTAAAATAAAAACAAAACCCCATATATTTAGGATCTACTGAGGGTAACATTTCTAATACTGTTGCCCTCCCCCTCCACAGGTGACCACTGCCCTGAATTTAGTGTTTACCATTCCAATCATATTTTTATACTACTACTGTCCAGGTATATTTACTCATACATAAGATATAATATTGTTTTTAAAGTCTATGGAACTTACAGAAATGAATCTAAATGTACATATCTTTTTCCAAATAACAAATTTTTAAGAGTTATCCAAGCTACACAAACTAGGTTTGTTAATTTTAACATCTATATTTTATCACACTGGTTGAGTATATCCTAGTTTACCTATTCTCTTACCGTTTGACATCTATGCTCTTTCCACTTTTTGCCATTACAAACTATTCTGCAAAGGATATTCTAGTACATTTCTCATGGATACCATATGTGAGAGAAATGTAACTGCTGAATCAAATATTTTGAGCATATTCAAATGTGGCTCTCAACTACAGTTATCCCATTTATCGGTCTACCAGGAATTGGGCTTATTTTTTCTCCCGTATCCTCACCAAAGCATGGCATTATCAGACATTCATTTTTCAATCTGATGGGAATGAAATTATGTTCTTTATGGTTTTAATTTGCATTTTCCTAATTATTATGAGGCTGAATATCACTTTGTATTTAGTGACCATATAATTTTCCTCTTCTCTTTTCATTTCCTTTGTCAGTTTTTCCTTTGGGTATTTTGTCTTTTACCATTTGATTTGTGGAACTTCTTTATAAAGCCTGGATATAATTCTTTGTCATTTTCATGGGTTGCAAACATCCCCCGTGTGCCTTGTCTTGTAATATTATTTATTATGCCATTTGCTGTATAGAATTTCTTGTTGTTGATACTATTTTAATTGTACAGTTGTATCTTTTTGTGTCTGATTTTAGAAATCCTTCTCTACACTGAGGACAAAAATATATTTCTCTACATTTTCTTCTAAATGACTATTTTTCTCAATATTCTACATTTAGGTCTACAATCTACCTGGGATATTTTGGTGGGTATTGTTAGAAATAGATATTTAATTTTATTTTACTTTCCATTATAGATAGCCAAATTTATTTTAGCACTCAGGGGTAGCATCTAACCCAAACTTGGGGAATCAGGAAACGTTCTCTGAGAAAATGATATTGAAACTATTAGCCAAGTAGTGTGCGTAATAATTGGCAAAATGAAAGTAACGGAGTCATTGCGTGAGGAGTATGTTCTAGACAGATAACAAAATGGAAAAAGGGTGTAGCCTATTCAAGAACTAAAATTAATCCATTACACATGGGATGCAAAATGCCAGAGTATTCAGAAATAAGGTGAGAGAAATAAGCAGAATCAGTTCTTGAAGGATCTAATATGCATTTTTAAGGAGTTTGACCTTCATCCTGTGGGTAATATGGAGCTATTGAAGAGATTTCTTCTTCATCACAAGAACAGTGTAATAAGACATATATTTGAAAGAACATGCTGACAGCAATGTGGGAACAGACTGGACCTGGAGGCATAATCATCAGTTAAGAAGTACTTTTTTTTTTTTTTTTCAAATTTCTGGGGAGACAGGATGGTGACCTAGTCAAGGGTAATGTTGATGGTAGGTTTGGAGGTAAGCGATTGGATTCAAGAGATATTTAAGAGAGGAACTTAATAAAATACGGTAATTAATTGTGACAGAGGAGGAAGAGGAATGAATCAAGGATAACATCTATGTTTTTAACTTGGGGAACAAGGTAGATCCAGTGTCATTTAATGAGAGGAGAAATGTACGAGGAGGCACAACATTTTGGAAAATGAAGATATTATTCCTTTCATGTTGTATTTGATAATATATTACAGCCAAGTGGCAGTATCAAACAGCAGTTGGATATATGGGTCTGGAGGTCAGAAGAAAGACCTAGGATAGATACACGAGTTTTAGAATTAGGGGATATATATATATATATATATATATATATATATATATATATATATACAGTAAAACCTGTGAGAACAAGAACCAGAACTCAATGAAACTTGCCTTGTTTTTCCAGGTCTCTTAAGTTTTCCGCCTTTGACAGGGTGCAGCATACCATTTTTCTATCACTCTCTATAGGTGGAAAATATTTCAGTTTTCCTTCACTGACATGTTTGCACTTTATACTGGTTCTAGCTTTCACAGGTATTACTGTATAAGTATATATACATACATATATATGTATATATATAAATATGTATATATATAGCCACCACTCATCTGTCAGTTTGTCATGCTGTGGTGGATTGCATGTTGCTGAGATGCTGGAAGCATCAAATACCACCAGGGTCACCCATGGTGGACGGATTTCAGCAGAGCTTCCAGACTAAGACAGACTAGGAAGAAGAACTTTGCTGTCTAATTCTGAAAAAAAAAAAATTGCCAGGAAAAACCTTATGAATAGCAACGGAACATTGCCTGATATAGTGCTGGTAAAAGAGAGGGTCCGCAAAAGAGAAGACCATCAATGAGATGGATTGACACAATGGCTGGAAAGATGGGCTCAAGCATAGCATCGATTATGAGGATGGCAGAAGACCAGACAGTGTTTTGTTCTGTTGTACATGGGTCATTATGGGTCAGGATTGACTGGAAGGCACCTAACGACAACAACCACTACAACATATCTATATATATCTCCAGCCAGGAACTTTTTATAGAAGTCCTAGTCTTATGACAGAAACTTGAAAAAAAAAAATGCATTTTAGTTAAGCAAAAACAGTTGGTCCTTCAAAGAGGACTGAGAAAGAAGAGAAGTGAAGATAAGAGGAATTGTGTAGTGTTTCAGAAACTCAAGGAAGATTGTGCTTCAAGAAGGAAGAGAGATAAAAATCAAAAGCCACTAAGAGATCAAAGAAGATGAGGACCAAAAAGTTTTCATTTGTTCTAAAGGTTGTTGTGTTGTTGTTGTCAGGTGCCTTGAGTCAGTTGGGACTCATAGCTACACTAGGTACAACAGAACAAAACATTGTCCACTGCTGTGCCATTCTCACAATCTTTGGAAGGAAAACAGAGTCACTGTACCAAAAAGAATTGGTCAGTGTTCAACCGGTTCAGGAGGTAGCACATGGTCAAGAACTGATGGTCCTGAAGGATGAAGTCCGAGCTGCACTGAAGGCACTGGTAAAAACAAGTCTTCAGGAATTGACGGAACACCAATTGAGGTGTTTCAACAAAAGAATGCAGCGCTGGAGGTGCTCATTCATCTATTCCAAGACATTTGGAAGAGAGCTACCTGGCCAACAGACTGGAAGAGACCCATGCTTGTGCTCCTTCCAAAGAAAGGTAATCCAGTGGAACACAGAAATTATGAAACGATACCATTAATATCACATGCAAGTAAAATTTTGCTGAAAATAATTCAGTTGAAAGACTAGAGAGCTGTTTATGGTGTAACGGAAAGAGGCCAGATTGAAGTGGGTAAAGGATGAGTAAGAAGTGTTGAATTTGTGATGAAACTACTTGGCTGCGAATGGAAGAAGAAAGATAACTTTCTAGTTGGAGTTGGATGCAGTGTTCAGAGAAAACTTTTTTTTCTCCCTTGAGATGGTGTGGCTTTAACCTGTTTAAACTGTTCACAGTAATTTGATGGTACAAAATAAGAGATTGGAACTTCCTACTGTAGAAGGCGGGACAGTGAATGCGGCACACTTGTAGGTTTGTGAGTGGTAGATTGTGAGATTTCACATCCAGATCCTTGTATTGTTTAGATAGGATACGAGTGGAAAGGTTATCTGCTGAATGTGGGGGTGGGGGGAGCACATAAGGTAGAGATTTAAGGCCAGGGGAGGCAGCGTCAGTGTTTGTGCTGACTGGGAATGAAATTCCACTTGAGAAACAGAGAGTGTTGGGAATTCTCTGGTGTTGGGTACCATGGATTTGTAGTGATACCCATCTAAATAATTTAATTCTTTCTCCAGAAACTCTCACCATTTTGAATATAAAAGCTCATTGCTGTTGAGTCAATTCAGACTCATATTGACCCTATAGGACACAGCAGAGCTGCCCATTAGCGTTTCCAAGACTAATCTTTACGGAAGCAGATTGTCACATATTTTTCTGTGGAGCAACTGGTGGGTTCGAACTGCTGCTTGCAACCTAATATGGCTACTCCCTTTGCTCATATATGTAAGTTTTGCCTTTGTGCAGGACAGCTGACAATGGGGATCAACTGTAGGACAGTTGTCCTCCTTCTCATGGGACAATCTTTGCTTGACTTCCTTGACTGATAACACAGAACTGACTGGCATTTACGCATTCTTTTATAGTTTATACTTTCATATGCATTATCTCATTTGTCAAAATAATGAAATGGCTTTATTATAATATTTCTACTTTGCATATGAAGAACCTTCTGAGAGGTTGACATGTGTTAAAGATTGCATGTAAGCTGTGCTTTGGCACATCTGCATGAGACATTTGGAAATATATTTGATTAAATAATTAAATGTGGAACTTGCAGGAGTGTAAGCTGGAGAGGCAAAAACAACATTGTAGCTCTGCAGAAGGCTGCTTAAATCACACATGAATGAGAGAAAGGGGGTTTCTATGAAATCTGACAAATAACTAGGTTAGAAGCAATGCATAAAATATATATTATATCTTAAAAGAGATCAATCCTTAGTTCACAGCTCAAAATGGCATCTTTTTTTTTTTTTTTTTTTCTGGTGCAGCCAAGGCTGTTCTGGTATTATATCAAGCCACATTTAGTGAGCAAAAGTAACTGAATGCAATATATTTACCAACGATAGTACCAAGGCAAAAAAAAATTTTTTTTTTTTATTGATTTACTTCTTTCAAAACTAAAGTGACAGCCAAAGGGGGGGAAAAATCACATGATTCAGGGAAGGTATCTGAGGATTTAAAAGTGGCAAACACAAATCCATTAGTTTTAAAATGGGTCAAAAGACAAACCAGAATACTCTAGGCTAGTGAACCAGTGAATTCAACATCTATTATAGGGAAAATATGGGAAACTGTGTAAGGGAGAATGAAGGAGAAAAGAAGTCAGGAAAGTAGTTGGAATAAGAGAGTAAGCACAGAGATTTTACTCTTACCTGCAGCAATAAATTCTACTTTTTGGTGTTTTATAAACAGCAGACATGCATTGTTTATTTGTCAGTGATTGTTTTTAGAATATTTTTTAAACTATTCCAATAATTTACTGATCATTAGAGAGTAGTGTAAACAAAACAGGATCTTGCTTAATCATCTCTTTCTCTGAGTATCCCAACGTGCCTCAGGTAATACACCCACTTAGACCTAGTAGAGAGTCCCTAGGTGGTGCAAATGGTTAACTTGCTTGGCTGCTAGTGGAAACATTGGTGGTTTGAGACCACTCAGAAATACCTTGGAAAAAAGGCCTAACAATCTACTTCCTAAAAATCAGCTATTGAAAACTCTGTGGAGCACAGTTCTACTCTGACACACAAGGGGTCACTACGAGTTGGCATCTACTCGGCTGCAACTGGTTTTTAGACCTAGGAGAGGTGAGGCTTTTTTTTTTTTTTTGCTCCTATAGTCTCATGGGAACTCTGCACTCAGATGATAAACTATGAGCAGCTGGAAGCTTAGTGGAGCTACTGTCAGAAGATGTTTGTTATGCTCAATTCACAGCATACCTAGCCAAACTCATATTCATTACAAATCAGGAGCAATGGGTACAAGGAGATAGGGGACACGAGAATGGCTCAGTCAATCCTGGAGATCAAGGAATGACAGATAATGAGACCAGATCTATGTCACATCTGGTTGAAACTCCGTTCAAGTGCTAAATGGCGGCTAGTTTGCTTGTTGCCCCATTGCTGTAGCAATACCATCACTCCTAAGCCAGGAACGATCAGGAGAATATTCCAGAAATAACATGCTTTTTTTTGTATTAGGGTGGAGTAGAAAGAACTTTTCACTTTATTTACTAAAGTATGTGTCCCTGTGTACAAGACTGTACAAAACATGCTAACAAAATACCAGGAAAGTCAAAGAGTTGTTTTTTAGGCACATGGCATTATTTGGTAGAAGCCTGTTCAATAAATTTTTTTTTTTCCCTTTGTCACATTTTTTCAAATATTACTACATTTCCCATATAGGCATCCAATTGACTAGGACCAGTTTCTGAAAACACCATTCTTTCCTTGTTGCACGCAATGTTGCGTAGGTCATAATCAGGGGATCATATGTGAATGAATCTGCCTCTGAACTTTATTCTACTCGCCAATTTCTCTTTCTTTGTAATAATCCACAGTGTATCAATATTCATACCATAAGAAGAGGCTTCATACCTGGTAATGTAAGTGAGTAAGTCACCCAGATTTGTCTTTTACAAGCTGGTTTTAGCTATTCTTGGCTATTTGCATTTCCACATGGACTTTTTGAAGTGCAACTGTAGAAAACTGCTAATATTCAATGTTTTTGACCTTCATAAATGGCAATAAGATATGATTCAACCTAACACAATCAGCTTATGAATTTTTTAGAGTTTGCTAGATTTTGAGGAAATAAGAGTAAATTTATTGCTTAATTTGGGAAATTATTACCTTTATTATACTGCCTTCTAATTAATATGCATGGTGGGTTTTTTCTGTTTGTTTAGATTTACTTTCTCCTAATATTAGTTTATAGTTTTTAATATAATGGTCTTATACGTATTTTGCTGCATTTATTCCTAGGTATTTGATTTTTTCTATGTCAGTATATGTGGTATATATTTTAACTAATGCAAAAATATACATCTATCTACTAACCATAAGCAAATAAAAAATGAAGTATCAAGCTGCTTTGATAATTGTACTTGTTAATTGTAATAGCTTGTAGATTATTTTGGATTCAGTAGGTACAAAATTATGTCATTGGGAATACTGAAGATTTTAGTTGTAGTCTCAAATCCTTAATCATATTACATTGTTTCTTGCCTTATTGCACTGGCTAAGACCGCTAGAACAATATTCAATAGAAATTTGATAATGCATATTTTCGTCTTGTTCCAATTTCAGGGGCAAAATTTTTATATTTTACCAATGAGTATAATGTTTGCTTTAGAGTTTTGTTTATCTTGGTAACTATTTCCTCTAAAATCTGTCTTGCATTTGCTAATTTTTTTCCGTTTATCCTGAAGGTTTTTAAATATTGTCAAATACTTTTTTTTTGCATGTGTTGATAGGATCATGTAAGTTTTCTCCTTTAATTTTCAGCTAATGTGGACAAGTGTATTGATTTTCAAATGTTAAATCATTCTATGCATCTGAAGTAAATTCTAAATCCTACTGTGCCATGATATGGAACCCTGGTGGTTCGGTGGTTAAAAGCTTGACTGTGAACCAAAAGGTCGGTAGTTCAAATTCACCAGCTGTTCCTTGGAAACCCTATGGGGCAGTTCTACTCTGTCCTGTAGGGTCGCTAAGGGTCAGAATCAACTCAATGATAAGGGCTTATGTCATAATATGGAGCCCTGGTGGTGCAATAGTTAAGCACTCAGCTGCTAACCCAAAGGTCTGTTGTTGGAATCCACCAGCTAATCTGTGGGAAAAAAGATCTGGTGATTGTTGTTGTTGTTGTTGTTAGGTGCCGTCGAGTCGGTTCCGACTCATAGCGACCCTATGCCCAACAGAACGAAACACTGCCTGGTCCTAAGCCGTCCTTACAATCGTTGTTATGCTTTAGCTTATTGTTGCAACCACTGTGTCAATCCACCTCCTTGAGGGTCTTCCTCTTTTCTGCTGACCCTGTACTCTGCCAAGCATGATGCCCTTCTATAGGGACTGATCCCTCCTGACAACATGTCCAAAGTATGTAAGATGCAGTCTCACCATCCTTGCTTCTAAGGAGCATTCTGGTTGTACTTCTTCTAAGGCAGATTTGTTCGTTCTTTTGGCAGTCCATGGTATATTCAATATTCTTTGCCAACACCACAATTCAAAGGCTTCAATTCTTCTTCGGTCTTCCTTATTCACTGTCAGCTCCTGTGAACTTTAGCCTAGGAAACCCTATGGGGCAGTTCTACGCTATCCTATAGGGGCACTTTGAGACAGAATTGTCTTGACGACACATAACAACACATCATGATCTGGGATGGTTTTTTTAAGTTGTTGGACTCAAAAAAGATATTAAGATTATTACATCTATCTTTATGAAAGACTTTGAGATGTAATTTTTCTTTCTTATATCTTTTTTTTATATTTATTGTGCTTGAAGTGAAAGTTTATAAATCAAATCAGTCTCTCATACAAAAACTTATACACACCTTGCCATGTACTCCCAGCTGCTCTCCCCCTAATGAGACAGCACACTCCTCCTCCCCAACCTCTATTCCCCATGTTCATTCAGCCAGCTTCTGTTCCAATCTGCCTTCTCATCTAGCATCCAGACAGGAGCTGTTCACATAGTCTCATGTGTCTACCTGAGCCAAGAAGCTCACTCCTCCCCAGCGTCATTTTCAGTCTTACAGTCCAGTCCAACCCCTGTTTGAAGAGTTGGCTTGGGAATGGTTCCTGTCTTGGGCTAACAGAGGACTTATAATATCTTTGACAGGTTTTGGAAATACAGCAATTTTAGTCTTATAAAATGAGCTAAATACTTCTCCATCCCCCCTTTTTTTTCAATTATCTGGAAGAATTTGTTTATTTGTGGTATTATTTCATTCTTAAATATTTAGAAGAAGAATGCACCAGTAAACCCGTTTGTGACTAGTGCTTTCTTTGTGAAAAGGTATTTTTTTCTTTTTTTAATAAAAATTTAAATTTCTTAAACATGTACATATAAATCCCTTCAAAGTTCTTTCTTCTTCAATCAACTTTGGTCTTACTTTTTCAAAAATTGTTTTATTTTATACAAATGATTAATGTTTACTGGCATAAATTGATCTCATTTTTTTAGTTAGTAGGTTTGTAATGATGCTCCCTTTTTATTGTTACCATCGTTTATTTATATATATGTATATATATCCATATATGATATATATGGATATACATATATGTGGATATATACATATATATATTCCCTTGATTAGGCATGCTAAGGATCTATTCTTTTTCTTAATTAAAAAAAAAAAACTTTTCGTATCTTACTTTTTTCCTGCATTGTTAATTTTGCCCATTTCTTTATTATTTTTCCTTCTACTTACCCTTTTCTTATTTAATTTTTAAAATAGTGGAACTGATGCCTAATCATTAATTTTCAGCTTTTCTTCTTTTCTAATATATGCATTTAAAGTTATACATTTTTTCTAAACATTGCTTTAGCTGAATCCTGCACCTTTTGATGTTGTGTCTACATGACCAGCAAATTAAAAATATTTTCTATTTTTATTATGATTTTCTTATCCATTGGATATATGTATACACATAATGTGTATATGTATGACACATCTCTTTTTTTATTGATTCCTAAGTTAGTTATTTTTTTTTTAAGTTAGTTATATTGTGGTTAGAGAACAGATTATTTTCAAACTTCTGAAATTTGCTGAGGCTGCCTTTATAGCTCAATATATGGTAAATTTTAGTAAGTGTTTTATGTGTGTGATGTGTTCAATGCTCTACAAATATATCCATTACATCAAGTTGTATTGATATTCTATATCTTTATGGAAATTTACTAACATATTCTATCATCTTTTGACAGAAGTATATAAATGTCACTTAGTCAAGTTGGTGTCCACATATCACTACATTGTGGTTATCTTTTTTCGTCCAAAATTAAGATGTAATATGTGAGAAATGATACTTTGAGAATATATGAATATTTGGTAGAGAATTTTTAACCTCTTGATACCATGCTTGATATTCTGTATCAACAGAGTATGTGGTTGTTGTTAGTTGATGTTGAGTCAATTTCAACTCATAGTGACCTCATGTGTTACAGGAATCCCTGGTGGTGTACTGCTTAAGTGCTACGGCTGCTAACCAAGAAGGTCGGCAGTTCAAATCCACCAGGAGCTCCTTGGAAACTCTATGGGGCAGTTCTACTCTGTCCTATAGGGTCGCTATGAGTTCGAATCAACTTGACTGCAACGGGTTTGGGTTTTTTTAGTTTCATGTGCTACAAAGTAGAACTGCTCCGTAGGGTTTTCTTGGCTAGCAGAGTAGGTACACAAGTAGAAAACATAAATCATGACAAGGAACAAGATGAAGCCAGAGAGATATGAGAAAACCCAATGAGTATTAGTGGTTCAGAAGCCAAACTAATTGATAACTTTAGCAAAAGGTAGTGGTAAATATTATCAATGCTGCCACACAGGGCTTAGGTTTGATAAAGACATAAAATTGTTTATTGTATTTGATATCTGAATGTTGTTGCCTACCGTTGGTCTTTTCAAGAACAGTTTATTGTAGCGGTGGGAGCAAAGATTAGACTGAATTTGATTAGAAGCAAAAAGGGGGTAAATGAACAGAGGCAGTGAGTAAGAACTATGCATTAGAAATTCATGCCCATACAGGAAAGGAGAACAAGCTGCCAGATAGCTAGTATCAGTTACTAGATTGAGGGGAATTTTTTTTTTTTAATTGGAGAGACTTTTTAAAAAACACATAACTCAGAGAGTGACAAGGCAGTAGAAAAAGAATACTGTTTACTCAGGAGAGAGGTGGAATCATTTATGGAGCAAGTTGCCTGAGTAGGCAGTGGTAATTTGGGATATCCTAAAAGTGGCACACAACTGGACCAATGAGCAACATCATGATAAACGGAGAAAAGACTGAAGTTGTCAAGGATTTCACTTTGCTTGAATCCACATCAACAGCTATGGAAGCAGCAGTCAAGAAACCAAACATTGCATTGGGTAAATCTGCTGCAAAGGACCTCTTTAAAGTCTTGAAAAGCAAAGATGTCACCTTGAAGAATAAGGTGCACCTGACCCAATTGGGACCCAAGCCACGGTATTTTCTATCACATCACATGCATGTGAAAGCTGGACAGTGAATAAGGAAGACTGAAGAACTGATGCCTTTGAATTGTGGTGCTGGTGAAGAATATTGAATATACCATGGACTGCCAAAAGAATGAACAAATCTGTCTTGGAAGAAGTACAACCAGAATGCTCCTTAGAAGCAAAGATGGCGAGACTGCATCTTACATACTTTGGACATGTTGTCAGGAGGGATTAGTCCCTGGAGAAGGACATCATGCCTGGCAAAGCATAGGGTCAGAGGAAAAGAGGAAGACCCTCAACGAGGTGGATTGACACAGTGGCTGCCACAATGAGCTCAAGCATAACAACAATTGTAAGGACAGCCCAGGACCGGGCAGTGTTTCGTTCTGTTGTGCATAGGGTCACCATGAGTTGGAACTGACTCGATGGCACCTAACAACAACAACAAAAGTTGCACAAGAATTATTAAGGCATATAAAGATCATTATTTGGATGGTTATATAATTGTGGCAGAACCCATTATTTGCTTATTTAAAAGGCATTCTTCTTGCACTTTGTTATTATTAAACCTTGATTTTATTGGGGTGGCAATGTGCCCCCCTAGGGGGTCAATCTAGCCATTATTGATTTAAATTAGTTGTTGGAATACTTTTCTCCTTTTCCAGATGCTTATTTTCCTATAGTTCTGGTTAAGAAAGCCAAAGTTGAGTCTTCTAGGGAGCTTCTGTGTAAGTTACTGGTAAAAAGAAGCAAATTGACTAAAACAGTCCTTTTGCCATCACTCTGATTCCTGACTTTGAATGTGGTTGTTTCATGCTTCACCCATGGAAACCATCCTGAGACCATGAAGGGACAGCATAAAGACAAAAAAATCCAACAAAAACAGAAGGATGGAGTGGAAGAATGAATGAAGCCAGAGTCCTATAAGATGTTTGTCAAGCCCCAGAGCCAGACCTGAAGTTTCTGTTAGTTACATTTTCTGTTATTTGAAGCCAAAAGATAACTGATTCATCATACAAACTTTCCTCTCAGTAGTTGTTAGCTATTGTTCATGTCGATTTGAACACATAGCAGTTCTACTTCATGTACATCCTCAGACACTGAGCTCTTTAGAAACTCAAAAAAAACCCAGTTTTCATCATTATATTTTCATTTTGATAAAGTAATAAAATTATAGCAAAATTGCAATTAGTAACTCTTATTAGGGAAGGTGTTATCATCGTTTTGCTTCCCATCACTTAGCACATAGCTGGATTCAATAAATATTTGTTCAATGAATCAATTCCATGTAATAATATATTCAGGCCATTTTGTGGGAGACATGCTCTAAAATGCTTTGCCTAACTCCATAAGATGAATTAACCCTTCCTACCAAGTAACTTTTGTTAGATGTTATTTTCACCCATTTTATAGAACTTATTCTTCCTTCCTTATATTGTAGTTAGTAATGTATATACTCTAGCTCTTCTATTAGTGTGATCCATGAAGCTAGAATCCAGTAAATTGGATATAAGCAGGAATAAAGTACACAACTTCCAGATCACATCTTTAAATAGAAAATTGCTTAACCTCCATCTCTCAATTCTCCTTTTTACAGGAGGGAACACAGTTGGAGCATGGGTAAATCAGCTTTGGTCATGAAACCTAGAAAAATCACCTTAAGAGATCTGGATCCTCGAAACTTAATGTAATGTTATGGCCTAGTTGCCCTGGTTTCTTCACCTATCTCTTCCAATATCCAGCCATTATGCAAGACTCTTCTAAATTCAGATACCATCTGATGAACAATGAAGGACAAGGGAACATATGAAGAAATTCTGAAAGGTTATATGTTTGCCCCAAAGAACCTGGAAGTAACTAGGATATATTGGATCTGAAATGGTGTTTTTATTCATCCACTTCCTAGCAGATATGGGAGTCCCTCATGGAAGTGAATTCGGTACAGTGAACAGACTTTCTGTACATCTAGTTGTGACTGAGGACTCCAAACCCGTTACTATACAGCAGAAAATATATTGAATCCGAAGGATGTTCCACCATTATGTTTTAAACCTGGGTACAAAAGGAAAGGGGACAAAACTTCTGGTCAATAGGGAGAAAGCAGAAGTATAGATGGGTAGTTCACATGTCTTTTGGAAAGTGTTCAACATAAAACTGTAAATAAAGCATTTAGCAGGCACAAAATAAGAAAACATCAAATAAGTCTAGGGTAAACAGAAGTATCATTAAATCTAATTATTTCAAATACTTCTGACAACATTGTCGTTAGTAAAAAAGTTGCTTAAATCCTAGGTGTGAATCTTGTGTCAGAGCAATATTCTAGGGAAGGAAATTCTAAGAGTCTTCAAATTCAAAGACTATCTTGGAGCTATTTGAAAGAATTTGTATTGTGACTATGAAATTCATATTTAACTTAATTGCTTTGTGTTTTTAATAGCAAATAATCCTGATTTAATGCAACATGTATCATGTCAGATGTAAGCTTTCTGGGAAATGAGACTAAATGCATTCCTATAAACACTTTAATGCTTAACTATTTTTGGAATCTATTGGCTGCTGCGTTAAAATTGAGGTTCCTTTGAAGGAAGATCATGACAGAAAACAGATTTAGGAAAGTTAAAGCACAGCATAGTGAGAGAATTTCTTCCCCGTCTGTACTTGGAGCCCTGACTGTGATCTTCTTGGGCAGAGCAGAAGATACATTGCTTCAACGTCACATGCCAAATTTAAACCAATAGCAACCATTCAAGCATTACAGTCGCTTAGCTTTTGTAGGATGTTTATAAAGGATCCAGAGGTGATTAGACCCACTTAATTTTTCCCCTGTTTCTGTTGACTAGGAAATAGATAAAGGAGGGAAGGGAATCTGAAAGTTGCATAAATGTAACGATAAGGGAAATAACATGCACAGATTGTGA
Source organism: Loxodonta africana (assembly GCF_030014295.1). Lineage (NCBI taxonomy): Eukaryota > Metazoa > Chordata > Mammalia > Proboscidea > Elephantidae > Loxodonta > Loxodonta africana. Next base: position 121,443,379 of record NC_087345.1, on the reverse strand, counting down.
CAATCCACTTGGAAAAAAATCCAAACTAATTTTATTCTATTTCTTCTAAGCCATCTGAGAGCCTTTCTACATTTACCAATACAGACGAAATTACCCTGTGATTGAGTTTATGAAAAGATAGCAGCACATATGTAGATGAAAGCTCAGGCAGATATTTATGAAAAACTGGGTTTCTATAAAAATGGGAAAGTTAATTGTTATTTTGAGGTATATTTGTTAATGTTTAAAAATGGAAACTTTGAAGAATATGCCACTGTTTCGAATATGCCACTTTTTCTCCAAAAGAAAAAACAATTTCATTAGCGGTCGTTGTTAAATGTTGGCTTCGGCTGGTACAGCCTTTTGTCTCTCCAGCTGCATGAGCCACCTCTCCAATATGTCCCTTTTGTTTGCATACTGGGACTCAGTGCCTGTCTGGGGGTGGGGGCAAGTGTGGAGAAAAAACCTGTTACTTTGTTACCCTATGACCAGATTGTTTCAAGTCTGTGTGTGCATATTTTATTTGAGTCTTCCCTTAAATCTTGGCTTTCTTTCTTTTTTCTTTCATATTTCTGCCCATCCTAAATGAATAAACTGAGTTTGGGACCAAAAATAAAATACATGTTATTAATAAATCAAATTTTGTAAATTCCTTCTGTTTATTCTTAAAATTGCATGCTGTGTAAGATAGAAAATATACTGGCCTTTTATGTTTAAATTGCAAACATATCTAATCCCCTATTTATGAAAATGTACCTTCCATAACACACTTCCGCTTGTCAGTATAAGTCTCCATTTTTAAGGGCACACAACCTCAATCTTACATTAATTATAATTTATGTATATATACCAGTTGCTGTCCATGGCAACCCTATGTGTTGCAAAATAGAACTGTGCTCTGTAGGGTCTTTAGGCTGTGATCTTTCAGAAGCAGATAGCCAGGACTTTATTCCAAGGCACCTCTGGTTGGTTTCAAGCTGCTGAATTTTCAGTTAATAGCTGAGTGCTTAACCGTTTGAGTCACCCAGAGACTCCTTTTATGCATGTATACCAAAAACCAAAATCTATTGCCGTTGAGCTAATTCCGACTCATAATAACCCTATAGGACATGGTAGAACTGCCCCATAGGGTTTCTAAGGCTATGATCTTTACAGAAACAGGCTACTACCTCTTTCTCCTAAGGAGTACCTGGTGGGTTCGAACTACCAACCTTTTGGTTAGCAGCCAAGCACTTTAAGCACTGCACCAGTAGGGCTCCTTTACACATGTATCAGTGGGTTTTTTGGGGGGTTAAACCAAAAAAAAAGAAAAAAAAAGCTGTTGCCACCGAGTTGATTCCAACTCATAGCAATCCTATAGGACAGAGTGGAAGCACCCCATAGAGTTTCCAAGGATCACCTGGTAGATTCGAACTGTCTACATTTTGGTTAGCAGCTGTAGCACTTAACCACTACCTGACCAGCATACAGAATATGTGTGTGTGTGTATATATATATATATTCACCAAGAGAAACATTTTCTAGGCAATTCTATGGTCATCATTTTGTTTAATTATTCTGAGGTTGGCACAAATAACACCACTTTATACATGGAAACTGAAACTTGGGGAAATTTAAGTAAATTCATCTTTGCAGGCAGCTATGTAGTACCATCGTTCACACCTAAAGGTAACCTGTTATATAGAAGCCAGACTGGGCTCTGGTGGGAGACGGATTTGAATTCAAAACTACGTGAGTCAAACTCATGCTCCTTAGATTATTCCCACATGTCAACGCATCTCATGTCTGAAACGTTCTCTTCTGCTGACCCCAAATAGAAACTGAAAATTTTAAAAACATTATTTTGTATGACTGGGTCTCATAAAAGAAACTAATTATTTCATAACTTTTTTTGTTTGTTTTGCTAGTTTACATTCAAGTGTTTTACTTTTCAGATTTAGGCCATCCATGATGTAACATTTGTTTCAAATAATGTAATTTAAAAATTCATGTATGTTCACTGTGGAAAATTTGGAAAATACCTAAATATACTAATAGCCCTAGCATGCAATATGGAACTTTTGCCTTACATATTTGCAGTATCTTTGCAATGTATGTACGTCTGTGTGTGTGTGCATTTTTCATTGTAAGACTTTGTCCGGAAGCATAGAAACCTTAGCACTTAATATGTGAAAAATTTCCCATACCACCATTCTTGAAAAATGTGTTTTTATTGCAGCATAGTATTTCATAGAGATTATACCTGATTCTTTAGCCAATCCTTCATTATTTAGGAATATAAATACAATTTTTCCATCTTATGAATATTTTTCTGACAGCCACCACAGAGTCTAACCTAGCAATGTTTGAAAGTAGCTGTGTCTGTAGACTTTCACTGGTGTTGCATGTTATAATTATAGTGTGTTGTGAATTAGATAGGCAAGCTGATATTTCATTTTGGTTTTAACTTCTATTTGCTTGCTTACTACTACATACGGATTTTTAAAACTTGTTAGACTATGTGTAGGTCTGTGTTGACTCAGTCACTTACTCTTTCATTCACTTGGTTATTTTCATTCATTCTTTCAAAGTGTGCATATTTAGAACCTACTTGCAGATGAGATACTGCACAGTGGGCCACATACCTGGCCCAGTCCAGAAAATTTTCAGGTCCTCCCCCAGTGGCTTTTAGCTTTTGTGTTTTGTAAGTGTAGTCTGGGAGGCACAAAGGGTTTCACATCTCTGTACCACCAAGGAGTCTGTCTAAGGCCTCATGCTTTACCAGTGGAGACCCAAAAGAGCTGGTAAATACATTGAGGTTTTCCTGTGCTGGGGGTTAAGTGCTATGGCTGCTAACCAAGAGGTCGGCAGTTCAAATCCGCCAGGCGCTCCTTCGAAACTCTATGGGGCAGTTCTACTCTGTCCTATAGGGTTGCTATGAGTCGGAATTGACTCGATGGCAGTGGGTTTGGTGGTTTGGGCTCCCAGAGATTCACAGCTGCCACTCTAGCCACACTAAACCAAACCAAACCCATTGCCGTGAAGTCAATTCCAACTCATAGCGACCCTATAGGACAGAGTAGAATTGCCCTATAGGGTTTCCAAGGAGCTGCTGGTGGATTCCAATTGCCGAACTTTTGGTTAGCAATATGAAAAAAAAAACAGTATGAGCTCCTAGGAAACCCTGGTTGCATAGTGGTTAAGTGCTATCGCTGCCAACCGAAAGGTCGGCAGTTTGAATTCACCAGGTGCTCCTTGGAAACCCTATGGGGCAGTTCTACTCTGTCCTATAGGGTCGCTATGAGTCAGAATTGACTCGACGGCAATGGGTTTGGTTTTTTGGTAAGAGCTCTTAAGAAATCATTAACAGTTTACAGTTTTTTTCTTACTGCTTTTATAGCAGTCATCTGTCCCTCCTGAATTCTATAAAATGTGAAACTGCTCCTAGGTCCTGCCTCTCCTTAGAGAAAACAGGACGTTAATCCAGCTCACCTGGAGGCTTCTGTATCCTCAGCTATCTAATGAGATCAAAAAAAATCATAATTTTGTATACTACCTAGCTTTTTCTGATTATTAGAACAGGGGTGATGTTTTCTGTATCTTAAAAAAAAAAAGTGGAAGCACTAATTTATTAACGTTTATTTTCTATTTCTTTCCTGAGTTCTGCTAGTTAAGGTAATCTCTCCTAGTGCCGTTATACCATTAGCATCTCTGAAAGTTACCTGATGTTCTCCATTTATAGAAGTATTTGAACACTAGATTTGAACAGTGGATTTTCTCATAGTTTTCATGATAAATGGCAGATGAATTTGTCTTCAACTGCCATGTGTGTTCTCTGTTCCATGTCCTTCCTTATTTTTAAGGTGTGTTTTGTACAGATACTATACTACTTTTTCAATAATTATTTCTTATAAGATGTATTTTTCCTAGGTCGACTGTTCTCTTGGGAAGGACTGGGGCCATATTATAAGTTACCAAAAATTCTCCCTTATTCTTACTGAAGTTCCACATGATAGAAGATTGTATGTGAGTGAGTTTACCTTTTTTTTTTTCGTTTTTCATCCTAAGCCAGCAGACATCAGCAACTGCCAAGATACTCACAACTCACTGTTTTTTTCCTTCACTCTGTTACATCAAACACATGAGGTCAGTGTGATGTATTATTTAAAACTGCTTTCCCTAATTCTCCTTGGAGAAAAAAAGTAGGTCCAGGGAAATTCCAAATGTCAGCCTACACGGTGAGTTCTCATTGTTCATAACGTGGATTGTTGATTTTTCCCCCTAAGTGCATGTCGTGTACTTTAGAGAAGAGTGCCCTTTCAGCTTTATCTGAGGTATACACCTGCAGGTCTTCTCTCCTGGCAAACTTCTATACTTTTTGTTTGACCAGTGAATTTCAGAGCCTCTTATAGCATGATTCATACAGTTTGTGTTAGTTTTCTATTCCTGAGAAATAGATTACCATAAATTTAGCAGCTTAAAACAACGTAAATTTACTATCTCAGGGTTCTGTAGGTCAGAATTCCAGGCATGGCAGTACTGGGCTCTCTGCTCAGGGTCTCAAGAAGCTGAAATTAAGATAACGGAAACCCTGTCGTGGTGGCATAGTGATTAAGTGCTACGGCTGCTAACCAAAAGGTCAGCAGTTTGAATCCACCAGGATCTCATTGGAAACTTTATGGGGCAATTCTACTCTGTCCTGTATGTTGCTATAAGTCGGCATTGACTCAATGGCAGCGGGTTTTTTTTTTTTTTTTTTTTTTTGTAGGAACTGCTATCTTATCTAGGGCTCCTTGTTCTTTACAAGCTTACAGTGTGTTGGTAGTACCAAGTTCCTTGCCCCTTAACTCTTAGAGTCCACCCACCTTTCCTTCCCATACTGCCCTCTCCAGAAGATGACAGTTCCTTCATCTTTGAGGGCAACAGGAGAATATCTCTCTGATACTTCACCGTTTTAAAAGGACTGAGTGGATAATCTTCAGGATAATCTCCTTTTTTTTTTTTTTTTATTAACTTTCATTGAGCTTCAAGTGAACGTTTACAAATCAAGTCAGTCTGTCACATATAAGTTTACATACATCTTACTCCGTACTCCCACTTGCTCTCCCCCTAATGAGTCAGCCTTCCAGCCTCGCCTTTCGTAACAATTTTGCCAGCTTCCCACTCTCTCTATCCTCCCATCCCCCCTCCAGACAGGAGATGCCAACACAATCTCAAGTGTCCACCTGATATAATTAGCTCACTCTTCATCAGCATCTCCCTCCCACCCACTGTCCAGTACCTTTCATGTCTGATGAGTTGTCTTCGGGGATGGTTCCTGTCCTGGGCCAACAGAAGGTCTGGGGAGCACGGCCGCCGGGATTCCTCTAGTCTCAGTCAGACCATTAAGTATGGTCTTTCTATGAGAATTTGGGGTCTGCATCCCACTGATCTCCCTCTCCCTCAGGGGTTCTCTATTGTGCTCCCTGTCAGGGCAGTCATCAATTGTGGCCGGGCACCAACTAGTTCCTCTGGTCTCAGGATGATGCAGGTCTCTGGTTCATGTGGCCCTTTCTGTCTCTTGGGCTCTGAGTTGTCGTGTGACCTTGGTGTTCTTCATTCTCCTTTGATCCAGGTGGGTTGAGACCAACTGATGCATCTTAGATGGCCGCTTGTTAGCATTTAAGACCCCAGATGCCACATTTCAAAGTGGGATGCAGAATGTTTTCATAATAGAATTATTTTGCCAATTAACTTAGAAGTCCCCTTAAACCATGGTCCCCAAACCCCCGCCCTTGCTCCGCTGACCTTTGAAGCATTCATTTTATCCCAGAAACTTCTTTGCTTTTGGTCCAGTCCAATTGAGCTGACCTTCCATGTATTGAGTGTTGTCTTTCCCTTCACCTAAAGCAGTTCTTATCTACTAATTAATCAATAAAAAAAACCCTTTCCCTCCCTCCCTCCCCCCCTCGTAACCACAAAAGTATGTGTTCTTCTCAGTTTTTACTATTTCTCAAGATCTTATAATAGTGGTCTTATACAATATTTGTCCTTTTGCCTCTGACTCATTTCGCTCAGCATAATGGCTTCCAGGTTCCTCCATGTTATGAAATGTTTCACAGATTCGTCACTGTTCTTTATCGATGCGTAGTATTCCATTGTGTGAATATACCACAATTTATTTACCCATTCATCCGTTGATGGACACCTTGGTTGCTTCCAGCTTTTTGCTATTGTAAACAGAGCTGCAATAAACATGGGTGTGCATATATCAGTTTGTGTGAAGGCTCTTGTATCTCTAGGGTATATTCCGAGGAGTGGGATTTCTGGGTTGTATGGTAGTTCTATTTCTAACTGTTTAAGATAATGCCAGATAGATTTCCAAAGTGGTTGTACCATTTTACATTCCCACCAGCAGTGTATAAGAGTTCCAATCTCTCCGCAGCCTCTCCAACATTTATTATTTTGTGTTTTTTGAATTAATGCCAGCCTTGTTGGAGTGAGATGGAATCTCATCGTAGTTTTAATCTGCATTTCTCTAATGGCTCATGATCCAGAGCATTTTCTCATGTATCTGTTAGCTGCTTGAATATCTTCTTTAGTGAAATGTGTGTTCATATCCTTTGCCCACTTCTTGATTGGGTTGTTTGTCTTTTTGTGGTTGAGTTTTGACAGAATCATGTAGATTTTAGAGATCAGGCGCTGGTCGGAGATGTCATAGCTGAAAATTCTTTCCCAGTCTGTAGGTGGTCTTTTTACTCTTTTGGTGAAGTCTTTAGATGAGCATAGGTGTTTGATTTTTAGGAGCTCCCAGTTATCCGGTTTCTCTTCGTCATTTTTGGTACTGTTTTGTATTCTGTTTATGCCTTGTATTAGGGCTCCTAGAGTTGTCCCTATTTTTTCTTCCATGATCTTTATCGTTTTAGTCTTTATGTTTAGGTCTTTGATCCATTTGGAGTTAGTTTTTGTGCATGGTGTGAGGTACGGGTCCTGTTTCATTTTTTTACAAATGGATATCCAGTTATGCCAGCACCATTTGTTAAAAAGACTATCTTTTCCCCAATTAACTGACACTGGGCCTTTGTGAAATACCAGCTGCTCATATGTGGATGGATTTATATCTGGGTTCTCAATTCTGTTCCATTGGTCTATGTGCCTGTTGTTGTACCAGTACCAGGCTATTTTGACTACTGTGGCTGTATAATAGCTTCTGAAATCAGGTAGAGTGAGGCCTCCCACTTTCTTCTTTTTCAGTAATGCTTTGCTTATCCGAGGCTTCTTTCCCTTCCATATGAAGTTGGTGATTTGTTTCTCTATCACCTTAAAAAATGATATTGGAATTTGGATCGGGAGTGCATTGTATGTATAGATGGCTTTTGCTAGAATAGACATTTTTACTATGTTAAGTCTTCCTATCCATGAGCAAGGTATGTTTTTCCACTTAAGTATGTCCTTTTGAATTTCTTGTAGTAGAGCTTTGTAGTTTTCTTTGTATAGGGCTTTTACATCCTTGGTAAGATTTATTCCTAAGTATTTTATCTTCTTGGGGGCTACTGTGAATGGTATTGATTTGGTTATTTCCTCTTCGGTGTTCTTTTTGTTGATGTAGAGGAATCCAAGTGATTTTTGTATGTTTATTTTATAACCTGAGACTCTGCCAAACTCTTGTATTAGTTTCAGTAGTTTTCTGGAGGATTCCTTAGGATTTTCTGTGTATAAGATCATGTCATCTGCAAATAGAGATAATTTTACTTCCTCCTTGCCAATCCGGATGCCTTTTATTTCTTTGTCTAGCCTAATTGCCCTGGCTAGGACTTCTAGCACGATATTGAATAAGAGCAGTGATAAAGGGCATCCTTGTCTGGTTCCTGTTCTCAAGGGAAATGCTTTCAGGTTCTCTCCATTTAGAGTGATATTGGCGGTTGGCTTTACATAGATGCCCTTTATTATGTTGAGGAATTTTCCTTCAATTCCTATTTTGTTGAGAGTTTTTATCATAAATGGTTGTTGGACTTTGTCAAATGCCTTTTCTGCATCAATTGATAAGATCATGTGGTTTTTGTCTTTTGTTTTATTTATGTGATGGATTACATTAATGGTTTTTCTGATATTAAACCAGCCTTGCATGTCTGGTATAAATCCCTTTTGATCCTGGTGAATTATTTTTTTGATATGTTGTTGTATTCTATTGGCTAGAATTTTGTTGAGGATTTTTGCATCTATGTTCATGAGGGATATAGGTCTTTAATTTTCTTTTTTTGTAATGTCTTTACCTGGTTTTGGTATCAGGGAGATGGTAGCTTCATAGAATGAGTTGGGTAGTATTCCGTCTTTTTCTATGCTTTGAAATACCTTCAGTAGTAATGGTGTTAAGTCTTCTCTGAAGGTTTGGTAGAACTCTGCAGTGAAGCCGTCTGGGCCAGGACTTTTTTTTTGTTGGAAGTTTTTTGATTACCGTTTCAATCTCTTATTTTGTTACGGGTCTATTTAGTTGTTCTACTTCTGAATGTGTTAGTTTAGGTAGGTAGTGTTTTTCCAGGAATTCATCCATTTCTTCTAGGTTTGCAAATTTGTTAGAGTACAATTTTTCGTAATAATCTTATATGATTCTTTTAATTTCAGTTGGTTCTGTTGTGATGTGGTCCTTTTCGTTTCTTATTCGGGTTATTTGTTTCCTTTCCTATATTTGTTTAGTCGGTCTAGCCAATGGTTTATCAATTTTGTTAATTTTTTCAAAGAACCAGCTTTTGGCTTTGTTAATTCTTTCAATTGTTTTTCTGTTCTCTAATTCATTTAGTTCAGCTCTAATTTTTATTATTTGTTTTCTTCTGGTGCCTGATGGAGTCTTTTGTTGCTCACTTTCTATTTGTTCAAGTTATAGGGAGAGTTCTCTGATTTTGGCTCTTTCTTCTTTTTGTATGTGTGCATTTATCGATATAAATTGGCCTCTGAGCACTGCTTTTGCTGTGTCCCAGAGGTTTTGATAGGAAGTATTTTCATTCTCCTTGCATTCTATGAATTTCCTTATTCCCTCCTTGATGTCTTCTATAACCCAGTCTTTTTTCAGGAGGGTATTGTTCAGTTTCCAAGTATTGGATTTCTTTTCCCTAGTTTTTCTGTTATTGATTTCTAGTTTTATTGCCTTGTGGTCTGAGAAGATGCTTTGTAATATTTCGATGTTTTGGACTCTGCAAAGGTTTGTTTTATGACCTAATATGTGGTCTATTCTAGAGAATGTTCCATGTGTGCTAGAAAGAAAAGTATACTTTGCAGCAGTTGGGTGGAGAGTTCTGTATAAGTCAATGAGGTCAAGTTGGTTGATTGTTGTAATTAGGTCTTCCGTGTCTCTATTGAGCTTCTTACTGGATGTCCTGTCCTTCTCTGAAAGTATTGTGGAGGTGTCTATCTCACTTTTCAATTCTGTTAAAATTTGATTTATGTATCTTGCAGCCCTGTCATTGGGTACATAAATATTTAATATGGTTATGTCTTCCTGATCAATTGTCCCTTTTATCATTATGTAGTGTCCTTCTTCTTTATCCTTTGTGGTGGATTTAAGTCTAAAGTCTATTTTGTCAGAAATTAATATTGCTACTCCTCTTTTTTTTTGCTTATTGTTTGCTTGATATATTTTTTTCCATCCTTTGAGTTTTAGTTTGTTTGTGTCTCTAAGTCTAAGGTGTGTCTCTTGTAGGCAGCATATAGACGGATCGTGTTTCTTTATCCAGTCCGAGACTCTCTGTCTCTTAATTGGTGCATTTAGTCCATTTACAGTCAACGTAATTATAGATAAACAAGTGTTTAGTGTTGTCATTTTGATGCCTTTTTATGTGTGTTGTTGACAATTTCATTTTTCCACATACTTTTTTGTGCTGAGTCGTTTTTCTTAGTAAATTGTGAGATCCTTATTTTCGTAGTGTTTGACTTTATGTTTGTCGAGTCATTACGTTTTTCTTGGCTTTTATCTTGAGTTATGGAGTTGTTATACCTCTTTCTGGTTACATCATTATTTACCCCTATTTTTCTAAGTAAAAACCTAACTTGTATTGTTCTATATCGCCTTGTATCACTCTCCATATGGCGGTTCTATGCCACCTGTATTTAGTCCCTCTTTTTGATTATTGTGATCTTTTACATATTGACTTCCGTGATTCCCTGTTATTAGTATTTTTTTTTAATTAATCTTAATTTGTTTTTGTGATTTCCCTATTTGAGTTGATATCAGGATGTTCTGTTTTGTGACCTTGTGTTGTGCTGGTATCTGATGTTATTGGTTTTCTGACCAAACAATATCCTTTAGTATTTCTTGTAGCTTTGGTTCGGTTTTTGCAAATTCTCTAAACTTGTGTTTATCTGTAAATATCTTAATTTCGCCTTCATATTTCAGAGAGAGTTTTGCTGGATATATGATCCTTGGCTGGCAGTTTTTCTCCTTCAGTGCTCTGTATATGTCGTCCCATTCCCTTCTTGCCTGCATGGTTTCTGCTGAGTAGTCTGAACTTATTCTTATTGATTCTCCCTTGAAGGAAACCTTTCTTTTCTCCCTGGCTGCTTTTAAAATTTTCTCTTTATCTTTGGTTTTGGCAAGTTTGATGATAATATGTCTTGGTGTTTTTCTTTTTGGATCAATCTTAAATGGGGTTCGATGAGCATCCTGGATAGATATCCTTTCGTCTTTCATGATGTCAGGGAAGTTTTCTGTCAGGAGTTCTTCAACTATTTTCTCTGTGTTTTCTGTCTTCCCTCCCTGTTCTAGGACTCCAATCCCACGCAAGTTATCCTTCTTGATAGAGTCCCACATAATTCTTAGGGTTTCTTCATTTTTTTTAATTCTTTTATCTGATTTTTTTTCAGCTATGTTGGTGTTAATTCCCTGGTCCTCCAGATGTCCCAGTCTGCATTCTAATTGCTTGAGTCTGCTCCTCTGACTTTCTATTGCGTTGTCTAATTCTGTAATTTTATTGTTAATCTTTTGGATTTCTACATGCTGTCTCTCTATGGATTCTTGCAATTTATTATTTTTTCCACTATGTTCTTGAATAATCTTTTTGAGTTCTTCAACAGTTTTATCAGTGTGTTCCTTGGCTTTTTCTGCAGTTTGCCTTATTTCGTTTCTGATGTCTTGAAGCATTCTGTAAATTCGTTTTTTATATTCTGTATCTGATAATTCCAGGATTGTATCTTCATTTGGGAAAGATTTTGATTCTTTTGTTTGGGGGGTTGTAGAAGCTGTCGTGGTCTGCTTCTTTATGTGGTTTGATATGGACTGCTGTCTCCGAGCCATCACTGGGAAACTAGTTTTTCCAGAAAATCCACTAAAAACAAATGCAGTCAGATCCCTATCAGAATTGCCTTTGGATTATAACCGCCACCTTGTTCCCTGTAATGATGAAAGTCTGAGATTTGGATCATATATGCTTGGCTATAGCTGGTTCTGTGTTTTTAGTCCAATTAGGGGTGGATTTTTGGTCCCTGGGTTTTTTTGTTGTTGTTGTTGTTTTTCCTTCTCTCAGGCCGAAAGAGTGGGTTAGGAAAAGACCAAAAGAAAAAAAAGGGGGGAGAAAAGCAAAGCCGCCGCGGAGCCGGGGCCGCTCTCCCTCTGGCTCAGGCAATTCCAATGTTAATGAAGCCGCCTGGGAAGGGTGGGGGAGGGATCAGAAAGATAGGAGAGTAGCACCTCAGAATATAGCCAGAGTTGCTTGTCTTGCTTGGAATGACTATTACGTCTGAGATTCCCGCGGGGCGTGTCGCCTTTGTGTGCTGGCTGTGTGGAGATTGCCCCCGGGGGTCTGGCCCTCTGAAGCCACCAGCTGCCAGTCTAAATCCTAGCAGGTTCCCCTGCTGGGATGCTTTGCTCCCGGCTCCAAAATCAGTCGCTGCCTCCCAGGGACTTCTCGTCCCGCCAGCTGCGTCCCTGCACCACCTCTGAAGACTGGCTGGGCCCCCTCCAGGGGTTAGTTCAGGGGAGTGGCGCAGCTCTCCGTGCTTGTGCCGTGCCAGCGCCCAGTCAAAATCCCGGCAGGACGGTTTCCCGGCTGGGACGCTGCTCTCCCAGCTCCAAGACCAGTCACTGCCTCCCAGGGACTTCTCCCACCAGCTGCGTCGCCACACCACCCACGCGAAACGGCTGGGCCCCCTCCTGGGGCGAGTTCGGGGGGTAGGGCTGGGCCCCTTGTTTGCACCGTCAGCTCCCCTGGGCTCTGCCCTAAATCGGGCGCCGAAGGTTACCTGACTGGGACGCTGGCTCCAGGCTCCGAAAAGAATCACTGCTTCCCTGTATTTGTTCGTTTTCCGTCTCTAAATCTGTGTTTGTTGTTCAGGGTTCGTAGATTGTTATGTACTTGATCGAGTCACTTGTTTTTCCGAGTCTTTGTTGCAAGAGGGATCCGAGGTAGCATCTACCTAGTCCGTCATCCTGGCCCCACCTCCGATAATCTCCTTTTTGATTAACTCAGCATCAACTGATTAGTAACTTAATCATGGGAGTGATGTTCCATCATATGCTCATGACCTGCCTGCAATCAAAGGGAGGGGATTATACAGGGTATATACAACAGAGGGAAGGTATCGTGGTGGTCATGTTAGAGTTCTGCTTGCTACAAAGATGTTCTCACCTACTATAGAAAATAAAATTTATATTTGATATTTATTTATTTTCTCATTGCTCATGTTACTTAGTGTAATGTCTAAGTGGAAAAGGAGACACCCCATTTTAAAACCAAAAATAGTGAGTACATTTTAAACACAAAGTTTAGGAGGAATATCTCTCTTAAGGTGACATATAATTGGAGAACAGAAGAATGATAGAGGGCCAGCTGTTTGAAACTAAGGAGACAGATCATTTAAGGCAGATTTTATAGCCTATGCTAAGGCCAACCTCGCAACGCTTCATTCTGGTACACATAAGGTTGCTATGAGTCAGTCAACAGACAACAAGTAACAACAGCAAAAACAAGGCCCTGGAATGAGAATGAACTTTGTATATTTAAACCAAAAACCAGACCACTGCAGTCAAATGAATTCTGCATCAGCTACCCTGTAGGACCGAGTAGAACTGCCCCTTATGGTTTCCAAGCCTATAAATCCTTACAGAAGCCGACTACCACATCTTTCTCCAAGGAGTAGGTGGTGGGTTTGAACTGCAGACCATCTAGTTAGCAACCAAGCACTTTTTAACCACTGTGCCACCAGGGCTCCTTGTGTATTTAAACAGAGACCAGAATTCTGTTCGTGAGTAAGTCATGTTCTATTGTTAAAAAAAACCTTTCCAAAGAGGGTGAATAAGCCTAAAATAGGAACAAGCTTGGAGTGTTCAATGAACACCCATAAGACTGACAAAGCTAGAGAAGAGATAGGGAGAGTGGCAGGGGAAGAAATCAAAGCGATCTATAGGACCAAACTCTTAAAGGATGTTTTAGCCGTGCCTCGGAATTTTGTTTTTTCTATAAAGGCAATGTAAGGAATTGAACATTTGAAGTAGTGAAAAGGAGCAAGATCACACTAATGTTTTAAGATGATCACTTAGGCTGCTATGTGGGTATTGACTGATTACAAAGAAGCAAGACTAAAAACTTGTAGAAGAGTTAACAAGCTGTTACTATAGTTCAGGGGAGAAAAACATGATGATTAGGACCAGGGTGCAAATGGACAGATGAAGACAAATATGATATATAACTTTGGTGTTAATGTCTCTTCTCAATTCTTTTCTGTTGTTGTTATTTTTTTTAATTCTTCTGATTGATTGGTAAAGTCTTTTATGTATTAAAACATATGAAGTCATATTTGTTTTAGAGATTTTTTCTATTTGCTATTTGACTGGATTGTATTCATAGTATTTTTTATAAACTTGTTAAATTAACACTCTTCTATTTTTGGTGTTAATATTTTATTGTTTAGCAGTTATGCTGCCACCTTTGTGATCTGTAGTTTAACTTTAACTGTGTCAATGTACTTGAAGGTATTATTATATAATTATATAATATACTGCACAATATATTCTGCATCTCAGTGAATTATAAACAAATAAAAATGTAAGCTAAGTATTGTGCTGTCATCTGGGATTTTTAATATAAGAAGAGAAAAGAAGCCAATTTTTTCATCCTAACTTTTTGACTGATAACCGAATCTCACTCAAGTGTTTTTTTTTTATTCCCTCATAATATACACACATACTGTCTTTGATTTTCAAATATGTGTATTTGAAAAACGTGAAAATTATTGATTAATGCTAGATAACAAAATCAAGAAAAATCTCAGTTTATACTACATGGGTGTTTCTGGTACCTTGGGACTCACAAATTAAAGGTTACATGAACCTCAACATGATGACCTTTAGAAAGAACTGAAAAGACTCATCTTTTCATTTACGGCTTCACTTTGCAAATCTGTAAAGAATGGCTCTAAGGTCAGGCTCAGAATCCTCATCCCTAGAAGGAAGCAAATATATATCCAATATTAACTGTGGATTTGCCTTTAAAGTGACAAAGCGAGTCTGCTTATTATGAGTGTGATAAAAGTGCCTGGGCATTTTTGTCTTAAGGAAGTTTTTAACTTTAGATACAACATTCATGGGCATTGTAAGTAGAAAGATGCTTCTCTCCTCAAGGTCTTTCTTTGGGCCATTGATGGGAAGATTCCAGTTCTCCTTTGAATTGGGGGATCATTTGAGAAACATTTCCAATCTCTCTGTCCATCTTTACTTCACTTCTCTCCGAGAGAATAGTAACTAATCACATTGATGGAAAGCTTATCATTCTTCAGAATATTGCAGTAGAGGAAGTTATGAGCCTGTTTCTCTTATACTGTGTGCCTCAATGATAGGAACTAAAGGAATAGTTATCTTTCCTCTTTCATTTCTGGAGATTTCATCTTTTTAATTCACCCTGGGACAGATTCTCAGGGAAATGTGCCTGATAGTTTCCATTTGCCCCTCTAGTGTATATGGTTCCTATACACCCTGGCTTCAAATCGATTGGCCATACAGGCATCCCTACAGAATATTAGAAAGAAGAGGGGGGAGGGTGAAGTAAGGGCATTTATTCCCTTAATCCTCTCTCTAAAAGGTTGTGTCCTTGCCCTTACAAGTGACGCTTACTGTTTCTTTCTATTATTTCTTAACCTATGTGACCCTGGGTTTTGAGTTGTAGTAATCCCTACCTCCCTTTGTCCTTTTGGACCTGGGTGGAAGGAATGATAAAAGAGGATACCGCTAAGCATAGGGTTACTTCATTATCCTATGTAATGCTCTTTGTAAATAGTTCCTTTTAAATAAATGTTCCTTGAAGGACCATATTTTGAATGTGCCATTTGAACATGACTGCTGTTATTTCCAACAGCTTCCTTGAAGCAAGAAGAAGTGATTGGCCTTTTGAATCCAGTTTCTGTCAGCATTGAGATTCTCCTTTGCTTACCAGCATGAGGATTTGGATTTTGTTCTATGAATATAGATTTATAAATTTAATTTAAAAGATTTGCAATTAAACTGTATCTTCCTGAAGTTGTCATTAAATAATAAAAGTGAGAACCACTTCTGGTTTGAAGCCCTATTTCCAACTCTTCTTTCTACCACAAGTTCTGCTTATCAAAATCAGAGCTAAAAGCCAGAATCATAAAGTTGGATACAAGGCTGTTCACGATGAAAAAATCTGCTAATTCTTTTAATAAAATACAATCCAGATTCTTCCCATTGGTAAAAAAAGGAGCATCTCTTCATTGATAGGATACCCTAGACCTGGATGCTCTCACTCTGTTTTCCCAATGACTGGCTCCACTTCCTTACTGTTCTGGGCTTGGGCATGAGGACTGACTGCTGTTGCAGTCAGTGTGAGGGTCAATGTGAGGGTCCCAGCTAGAACTCATACCACTTCTCTTATTTCCAAAATTGTAGCATGCAACTATATAAATATGGCACCAAACACATTTGCTCATTTTTAGCCTGGGGAAACTTATAGACTTTTTTCTTTGACTAGTTGTCAACATGTCTACATACAGAAGACACATGATTGCCTATAAAAGTCAGGCTGACTCTTTAAGTATATCTGTTGCTGTTGTTGTTGTGTGCTGTTGAGCCAATTTTGACTAATAAGGACTATATGACTGAGTAGAACTGCCCCATGGGGTTTCTTAAGATGTAATCTTTACAGGAGCAGATCACCAGATCTTTTCTCCTGTAGAGTCACTAGTGAGTTCCAACTGCTGATCTTTTTGATAACAGCCGAGAGCTTAACCATTGAACCACCAGGACCTCTTTGGTTAGGCTATGTTGCTGTTGTGTACATTTGAGTCAATTCTGATTCATAGTGACCCTATATAACAGAGAACTTCCTCATAGGGTTTCTTAGGCTGAAAGATTGCCAGGTCTTGTCTTCCCTGGAACCGCTAATGGGCTCCAACCACTGGCTTTTCCATTAACGGAAGGGTGCTGAACCATTGTGCTCTCAGGGCTCCTCTTGGCTAGGCTATAACACCAAACCAAACCAAAACCACTGCCATCAAGTAGATTCTGTCTACCCTATAGTGTTTCAAAAGCTGTAAATCATTAGAGAAGCAGACTGCCACATCTCTCTCCCACGGAGGGGCTGGTGGGTTCCAACCGCCAACTTTTCAGTTAGCAGCCCAGCCATTTAGCCACTGTACCACCAGGGCTTCTCATCAGCTAGATTATAATACTCTTATTTAATGGAACAGTAATCTAGGTGTTGCTATAGAAGTATTTTGCTGAAGTATTTTACATCTACGTTCCATTAACTTTAAGTAAAGGAGTTAATCCTTGATAATGTGAGTGGGCTTCGTCTAATTGGTTGAAGGTCTTAAGTAAGAAAACTGAGGTTTCCTAGATAAGAAAAAAATTCTGATTAGAGACCACGTTAACTTTTGCCAAGTTTCCAACATGCCAACCAGTCTACAAATTTCAGACTTGCAAGTCCAGCAATTGGTTGAGGCAATTCCTTAAAATATCTATGTATCATCTATCTACGTATCTACCTACCTAACTACCTACCTGTCTACCTACCTACCTGTCTACCTGTCTGTCTACCTATCTACGTGTCTATCATCTATCTATCCATCCATCCATCCATCCATCCATCCATCCATCCATCCATCCATCCATCATCATCTATCTATCTATCTATCTATCTATCTATCTATCTATCTATCTATCTATCTATCTATCTATCTATCTATCATCTATCTATCTATCTACCTACCTACCTACCTTTCTCTCTCTATCATCTATCTATCTATCTATCTGTCTGTCTGTCTGTCTGTCTATCTATCTATCTATCATCTATCTATCTATCATCATCATCTATCTATCATCTCCCTAGTGGAGTAGTGGTTAAGAGTTCCACTGCTAACCAAAAGGTCAGCAGTTGAAGTCTACCAGCTGTTCCTTGGAAACCCTATAGGGTGGTTCTTCCCTGTCCTATAGGGTCACTATGAGTTGGAATCAACTAGACAGCAATGGGTTAGGTTTTTTTAAAAATCTATCTATCTATCTGTCTGCCTGTCTATCTATCAATTTATCTATCTATCCCATTGATTCTGTTTTTTTTTTTTTTTTTTGAAAAAATTGACTAACACATCCTTCCAGCTTAAGTTCCAGGTCCTTGTATTCACTACACTCTAGACAATCTTTTGTCAAACATATTAAACACCCTTCCATCTGAAGAACTTTGTCTTCAGTATTCCTCCACCTGGACCATGTTTTACAAAAGGTGTCCACAAGGCTGACTTTCTCACACTGCTCAGCTCTTGTATTACTTAGGCGAGACAACCTCCTAGAGACACTCTCTGAGTGAATATTTTTGTCCATTGTTTATCAAGCATTTCTTTCTACTTTATTTTACTTCATACCTCTTCCTTCCTTCCTTCCTTCCTTCCTTCCTTCCTTCCTTCCTTCCTTCCTTCCTTCCTTCCTTCCTCCCTCCCTCCCTCCCTCCCTCCCTCCCTCCCTCCCTCCCTCCCTCCTTCCTTCCTTCCTTCCTTCCTTCCTTTCTGTCTTCCTGTCTTCCTTTCCTTCCTTCTTTCTCTCTTTCCTTCCTTCTTTCCTGTCTTCCTTCCCTCTTTCCTTTCTTGGTTTATCTATCTTCTCCACTAGAATATAAGTTCCATGGGACTCTAGTATTCCAAAGCTAGTGTCTGGTAGAAAATAAATCCTCAATAAGTGTTTGCTGCATAAAGCAATGATCTAAAGATAAGATGCATATAGACAGTAGCAAGAAGGTGATTTTACATTGGTATTAAAGAAGCCCTGGTGGCACAGCAGTTAAGTGCTCAGCTGCTAACCAAAATGTTGGTGGTTTGAGCCCACCCAGCATCTCTACAGGAGAAAGACCAGAGATCTGCTCCCATTAAGATTACTACCTACAAAACCCTAAGGGGCAGTTCTACTCTGTTACATGGGGTTGCTATGAGTCAAAATTGACTCAACAGCACCTAACAACAACAGTAGTAGAGTAGGCTTGGGGAACGAGCCATAAGAGAAATGCAAAAGTTTATGGATCCAGTAAGCTTTTAACACAGAAGAGTTTATGGTTTGGCTCGGCAAAAGAAGTAGCAAATGTAATTAGGTAATAAAATACTATTATACTGTAAGTTAAAGCATAAGATAACTTGCTATAAGAAAGATACTCTTAAAATATAGTGGCTTAAATAAAATGAGAGTTTATTACCCTTTTCCATAACAGTTCGGAGAGGATAGGCAGATCCTGCTCTAAAAGCCCATTCAGGAACCTAGGCTGGTAGTTTGACTCTACCTAACATTTAATATAAACATGTGGTTTCCATATCTGGGCTTAAGATTGCTGTTCTATTTATACTCATGAGAATGGTAAAGGGAAGTTCACTACACATACTTATGTTCTAGCCCATGGGAAGGGGTTAGTAGAAATCCCAGGACAAGAAACTTCATCTTTAAGATAAGTGATCTAGAAATTGAACACATTATTACCATTCAAATACTGTGTTCCTGAAGCCAGGTATACTACCACTTGTAGTTTCAAGAAAGGCTGGTAAATATAGTTTCCAGATTACCTTTAGATGACATATCCCTTCAACTCAAACTCAGTGGGAGAGGGGTAATTACTGAAAGGGTGAATTACTAAATGGGGGAAATGGATCTGCAATGGTAGTTTCCAGTTTCTATGCTCTGGTCACTTTGTTATAAAGGCTTCTATGTTCATTCTTCTTCCCCCACTAAGAGAGAGTAGGTGAATGATAAATGCAGAAAAAACATTCCAGTTTGGTTAATAGTTCATATCAATGATGAAATACTGCTGAACAGAAATTAAAACAACTCTCTTCCTTGGCAATGGAATGAGTTTCTTTATTAGACCCTGGTTCTGCTCTTGGAAAGAAATAACTTTTTCTCTTGTTATTGGTGACGTCTGATTGTGGCCCTTTAAAAATTATTTCTTGTTCGTTATTTTCCATGACCATATTGGAGTGGGCATTACAGAGTAGTCCTTCTGTGGGAGCTGTATTGCCTTTGCAGCCCACTCCCTGTTGAGGCAGAGTTGAGGGTTCAGGAATAACTTCAGAACTCAAACACTCACATAGCTTTTGCAGGTCTAGCTGGATGTTTGTTTGACAATACAATTTTCTTAGAAACTTAATTGGCTTCAGGCTGGTTTACTTCCAGTAATTTTCATGTGCCATTAACCACAACAAAGCTAATTTTTGGACACAGTTCTTTAAGCCTGTATTATATATTAGCCTCTGTTCTAGGGCCATCCTTTCTTTCCCTCATCTTAGGGGTGAAAATATGAAAAAAAAATAGGCTAAGGGGCAAGACATCCCTTTTATTGATCTTTATCACGAGGCTAGCTTTCTTTTTTATGGTTGAGAAGTCAAAATGAATGATTTTTGAGAAAGGTCTGGAGCATTATTTCCTACTCTTTGGGTTAAACAAGTAGTTGACTTTTCCAATGCTGCCTACTAAAAATTACTGAGTTGTCCAGATTGAAGCCAAAGACAGATAAACTCTCTCTTGTTGAACTCTAGTCCATTCCATTTCCGCACGCAAATTTGTCAATTTTTGACCCGGCTCAACTCTCCCTTATAATACCTTGCCAAAAGCATTAAGGAACTTTCAGTAGACTATAACATTCTGTTTTAATCTCCAAGCCCCATAGTTACATTAACCCTGGGCATGTGATCTGCTATCCAAGTTATTGCATGTGATAGTTTAAAATACTTGGTCATGACATAGCAAGGCTCATAGCTCTCCAATTTGAAATATCTGTGTTATCACAGTCCACTGAGCCAGTGCTACATATCTTAGGGTTTTGTTATGGCAGCATATTATTTCCAAAGACCTGGGGTATGAGATATCCATAGGAGTTTAAGAGGATTAGCCAAAACCCCAGGAATCTAGATGGCAATGCACATGCATACAACTATGTGCAGCCCCAGAGTTACATGCATGCTCAGGAGAGACCTGAGAAAGCCCTTCTTTTACCTTTGGCTAACCTTGACACTCTGCAAAAGCCAGAAGTGAAGGCTAAGACAGAGTTGTAAACTGCCTGGCTGAGTGTCAAAATCATGTCCAACTGCACGCAGAGCACCTTGGTAAAGACTGGGAGACTTACTGAATAGACACTTCTCCAAAGAAGATATACAATGGCCCATAAGCACATGCGAAGATGCTCAACACCATTATTCATTAGGAAAATGCAAATCAAACCCACAACGAGATAATTCTTCACGCTCACTAAAAAAAAAACAATATAAATAAAAAAAAAAAAATTTTTACAAAAATAAAAAAATAATTTTTTTTTTGTAAAAATAAAATAATAAAAAAAGAGTTTTTTATTTATTTTTATTTTTGATTAGGTTTCTAAGTACCTATTCTTAATTTTTTTTTTTAACACATGATCTGTCACACCTCTCAATGCCTTTCAGTCTTATGTTTCATATGCTTAAACTTTTTGGGTAGACAGTATTTAAAGGAATTTTACAGGGGAATTTTGAGGGTGATCTATTATATAGATGAAAGAAATATCATGGTTAGATATTTGAAATAAAATGAATTAAGTTGGCAAACTTAGGGAAAACTCTGCAGGTCAGTTGGAGAGTTAAATTACAGAAACGAGGAATATTTTGTTGTTTGATCTCAGAAATAAAGTGAGTCTAGGTTGTAGACTCTAAAACAGTGAAAAAATAACCAATTTCAGTTAAGGCTTTTAGGAAAGACCACACTATAAACAAGGGCACTAGTCATCCTGGTAACAGAACTTCATTATTATGCTAATGACTTTTTGAGGAGAAAGAATTGTAAGAAATTTAGTCATTTTTAGAGAAGACCCAGAGGCCTGGTGACATGGTGGTTAAGTGCTCGACTGCTAAACTAAAGGTGGAAGGCTTGAACCCACCATGGAGAAAGACTTGGCAGTATTCTTCCCTAAAGACTGTTGTTGTTAGGTGCTGTCGAACTGGTTCTGACTCATAGTGACCCTATATACAATAGAACGAAGCACTACCTGGTCCCGCACCATCCTCACAATTGTTGTTATGCCTGAGCCCATTGTTTCAGCCACTGTGGCAATCCATCTCTTTAAGGGTCTTCCTCTTTTTGGGTGACCCTCTACTTTGCCAAGTATCGTGTCCTTCTCCAGGGACTGGTCCCTCCTGATAACGTGTCCAAAGTAATTGAGATGAAGTCTCTCTATCCTGGCTTCTGAGCAAAACTCTGGCTGTATTTCTTCCAAGACAGATTTGTTCGTTCTTCTGGCAGTCCAAAATGCATGTGATATTCTTCGCCTACACTATAATTCAAAGGCATCAACTCTTCTTTCATGTTTCTTATCCATTGTTCAGCTTTCTCAAGCATATGAGGTGATTGAAAATATCATGGCTTCAGTCAGGAGCACCTTAGTCCTCAAAGTGATATCTTTGCTTTTTAACTCTTTAAAGGGATCTTTTGCAGCAGATTTGCCCCATGCAATATGTCATTTAATTTCTTGACTGCTGTTTCCAAGTGTGTTGATTGTGGACCCAAATAAAATGAAATCCTTGACAACTTCAATCTTTTCTCCATTTATCATCATGTTGCTTATTGGTCTAGTTGTGAGAATTTTTGTTTTCTTTATATTGACGTGTAATCCATACTGAAAGCTGTAGTCTTCGATCTTCATCAGTAAGCACTTCAAGTCCTCTTCACTTTCAGCAAGGAAGTTTGTGTCATCTGCATATCCTAGGTTGTTACTGAGTCTTCCGCCAATCCTGATGCCACATTCTTCTTCATATAGTCCAGCTTCTCAGATTATTTACTCAGCATACAGATTAAGTAAGTATGGTGAAAGGATGCAACCCTGATGTTCATCTTTCTCACTTTTAAATCATGAGGTATACCCTTGTTCTGTTCAAACAGCTGCCTCTTGTTCTAACACAATTAAGTGTTCTAGAATTCCCATTCTTTGCCATGTTATCCATAATTTGTTATGATACACGCAGTCAAATGCCTTTACATAGGTAAACATATTTATGGTAATCCCTGCTTTAAGCCAAAATCCATCTGATAACAGTAATAATATCTCTTGTTCCACATCCTCTTCTGAATCCAGCTTGAATTTATGGCAGTTCCCTGTCAATGTACTGCTGCAACCATTGTTTAAGTATCTTCAACAAAATTTTACTTCTGTGCGATATTAATGATATGGATCAATAATTTCCATATTCTGTTGGATCACCCTTCTTTGGGGTGGGCAGAGATATGGATCTCTCCCAGTATGTTGCCCAGGTAGCTGTCTTCCTAATTTCTTGGCCTAGATGAGTCAGTACCTCCAAAACTGTATCAGTTTCTTGAAGCATCTCAGTTGGTATTCGGTCAATTCCTGGAGCCTTGTTTTTCACCAACGCCATCAGTGCGGCTTGGACTTCTTCCTTTAATACCTTTGGTTCTTGATTGTATTCCCTGTCCTGAAATGGTTGAGTATCGACCAATTCTTTTTGGTACAGTGACTCTGTGTATTCCTTCCAGGTTTTTTTTTTGATGCTTCCTGTGCTGTTCTACATTTTGCCCATAGAATCCTTCAATATTGCAACTTGAGGCTTGAATTTTTTCTTCAGGTCTTTCAGCTTGAGAGATGCCAAGCTTGTTCTTCCCTTTTGGTTTTCTAACTCCAGGTCTTTGCACATTTCATTACAATATTTTACTTTATCTTCTTGAGCTGCCCTTTGAAATCTTCTGTTCAGCTCTTTTAGTTCATTATGCCCTCCATTCACTTTAGCTACTTTATGTTCAAAAGCAAGCTCCCAAGTATCTTCTGACATCCATTTTGGTCTTTCCTTTCTTTTCTGCCTTTTTAATGGCTTTTTGCTTGATTCATGTATAATGTCCTTGACATCTTCCACAACTCATCTGGTCTTCAGTAATTAGTGTACAATATGTCAAATCTATTCTTGAGATGGTCTCTAAATTCAGGTGGGATATACTCAAGGTCATATTTTGGCTCTTGTGGACTTGTTTTAAGCTTCAGTTTGAACTTGCATATGAGCAATAGATGGTCTGTTCAGCATTCGGCCCTTGGCCTTGTTCTGACTGATGATAATGAGCTTTTCCATCATTTTTTCCCACAGATATATTCGATTTGATTCCTGTGTTTTCCTCCTGGTAAGGTCCAGGTGTATAGTCACCGTTTGTGTTGCCGAAAAAAGTATTTGCAATGAAGAAGTCGTTCTTGCAAAATTCTGTCGTGTGATCTCTGGCATCATTTCTAACACCTAGGCCATAACTTCCAACTACCAATCCTTCTTCTTCATTTCCAACTTTCACATTCCAATCACCAGTCATTATCAGTGCATCTTGATTGCATCTTTGATCAATTTCAGACTGCAGAAGTTGGTAAAAATCTTCAATTTTTTTCACCTTTGGCCTTAGTGGTTGGCACATATTTTAAATAATAGTTGAGTAACTGGTCTTCCTTGTAGGCATATGGGTATTACCCTATCGCTGACAGCTTTGTACCTCAGGATAGATTTTGAAATTTTTTTTTTTTTGTGCTTTAAGTGAAAGTTTACAATTCAAGTTAGTTTCTCATACAAAAATTTACACACACATTGTTATGTGACCCTAGTTGCTCTCCCTATAATGTGACAGCACATTCCTCCTTTCCACTCCGGATTTCCCGTATCCATTCAACACCTGCAATGATCTTTATGATGATGAACAGTATGCCATCTTTCAATTTGTCATTTCTGGCATAGTAGACCACATGATTGTCTTATTCAAAATGGCCAATACCAGTCATTTGAGCTTACTAATGCCTAGGATATTAACCTTTATGCGTCTCATTTCATTTTTGTCTACTTCCTGTTTTCCTAGATTCATACTTCTTACATTCCATGTTCCAATTATTAATGGATATTTGTAGCTGTTTCTTCTCATTTTAAGCTTTGCCACATCAGCAGGTGAAGGTCCCAAAAGCTTGACTCCATCCACACTATTAAGGTCAACTCTAATTCTAGAGTGCAGCTCTTCCCCCATCTTTTGAGTGCCTTCCTATCTGAGGGGCCCATTTTCTGACACTGTATCAGACAATGTTATTCGTAAGGTTTTCTCTGGCCATTTTTTTTTTCAGAAGTAGACTGCCAGATCCTTCTTTCTAACCTGTCTTGGTCTAGAATCTCCACTGAACCTGTCTACCAAGGGTGACCCTAGGAGAATTTGAAATACCCGTGGTAAAGTTTCCAGTATCACAGCAACAAGTAAGCCAATACAGTAAGACAAACTGACAGATGTATGGTAGCCCTAACGATTTCAGCTTTGGAAATCCTATGGGGCAGTTCTACCCTGTCCTGTGGTATCACTATGGCAACCAGTAGAGAAGACCCATCAGTGGTTTTGCCTGGTCTCCATTACAGGAGGATATAGAGACAAGTTTGAGAGAAGTTCAGAACATGAGGGATTCTTAGCTTCTAGATGTGGCAACTGTGATAAACCCACTGGCTTTTTTTATATATCAGTGAAGTAAATAAACCAAAAACCTGTTGCCACTAAGTCAGTTATGACTCATAGGGGCCTTATAGTGACCCTATAGGACAGAGTAGAACTGCTTCATAGGGTTTCCAAGGAGCAGCTGGTAGATCTGAATTGCCAGCCTTTTGGTTAGCAGCCAAGCTCTTAACAACTGTATTTTCTTATTTGTTCTGCCCACCAATATGGCTGAGTGCAAGAAATTTTGACTATGAAACAATGGAAGCTCATTCTCTGTGCAAACTGGCTTGAGTCCAGAGCAGATGTGACAGCCTGCTGTATAGATGGCTCTCTCTGCTGTTATTGTTGTCCATGAGGGTTTGACCTGCCAGGAGGGGATGGGAGAGCAGGACAGGGAATCAATAAAATATGTTGATTCCATGTTTTCCCCTGGAACTACCTTTCATAGCCCTCCATCTTTCTTTTCAACCTGAGTCTGTTGCTCTCCTAGCCTGCTTCACAGTTGTGATCCTGATTCTTTTTGCCATTCTAAAGTACATTATGCTTTGTCTCTTGACTCCAATGTCATTCTTTTCCCATAATTATTTTTTTCAAAAAGGTTCTGAAGGGAGCATCGAAACAGGGTCAACATTCAGCCATACTTTCCAGTTTTGGATAGTGATTTTTGCTGTGGTATCGGTATTATTGGTTGTGTACACATCAAAGTAGTTTGGTAAAAAATTTTAGTATCATTTCTTTCTTCCTTCTTTCCTATCGATAAAGTAATAAATAGGTTAATAATAAAATATGCTGACTTGTATGATTCATATATGTAACCTATTTATCTATCTATTGATCTAAACAGATACTTCTGTGCTTGTGTGTGTGCATATATATTTATATGTATATATATAGAGAGAGAGAGAGACAGCATAAGAGAGATTTTTATGACCATCTCCATATTTTAAAGTTTGTATCCAACTTATGACCGACAGAAAAATAGCAGAAAAGTAGACATATAGAAAAGTATTTTACTGAACATATCTGATGAAGATACCATAAAAGTGTCAATCATTCTAACATTACAGTGTTCTTTTTTTGTCATTACTTTAGATTGGAATGCCTGTTTGAAACCTAAGATCAGCATAAAAATAGCAAATTTGTGAGCATTTTTTCTTAGGTAATGCAAACTTTGTGTCACCACTCTTCCTGGTGAACAGAGAGATGAACAAGCTATTTTGTGCTAAGGGCACTTAGAACATGGTGGGACATGGAGAATTAAGAGTTTATTTATCACATTTAAATAGCATTTCTAAGTTTATGTTGAGTTACTGTTGTGAGCTAATTTAATACACTTTCAAAGATTTCTCTACTGTCAAATCAACATCTTTGCAAAGGGCTTTATTATCTTGTCAAAAAGGACCTGGAAGTTTTAAATTCTTAGGAAGAAGATCTTTTATCTTCTGTCTTTGTTTTCTCCAAAACCGCCTGGCACAGGGTTTTGTCCATAGGAGCACAGGGTTTTTTCCACAGGAGCAAACCATGGATGGGTCTAAATCTCCACTTGGAGAAGTTTTAAAAAATATTGTTATTCCTCTTGAGATAATTAGGTATATTCTGGAATGCCCTGGACCCCTGATGGAGCACTGGTTAAAAGCTATTGCTGCCATCCAGAAGGTTGGCATTTTGAATCCACCAGCTGCTCTTGGAAACCCTATGAGGCAGTTCTATTCTGTCCAATAGTGTTGCTATGAGTCAGAATCCACTGGACTGCAATGGGCTTGGTTTGGTTGTCCAAAAGATTAGGGTTTTCTTTGGTTCACGTGTGATGTTTTTCTACACTTTCTCCCACTGTGGACAAAGGGCTAGATATGGGTGGTGATTTTTGGCAGGGGTGCTTCTGTCTTTTTTTTTGAGACAATTCTTCATTTTGTTGGACAACTTAGATGCCCCCACCCACTTTCAAATGCCTCTAAGGATATTCTGAGGTAGGTAACCACTCAGCTGAAGTTTAATTATAGGGTAATTTTTTTTGTGTGTGTTATTATCTGTTTAATTTTTTTAACTTTTTTTTTTTAAAACTTCATTGTGCTTTAGCTGAAAATTCACAGTGCAAACTGAACTCCCATTCAGAATTTACTCATAAATTGTTTTGTGACATTGTTTGTAATGCAGTGTGTCAGTATGTCCCCCCCCCACCCTGCCTCCTCCCCCTCCACTCATTCAGCCTCCCTGTCCCTGCCCCTGGGCAGGTATTGCCCATCTGGTCTCCCATACTCAATTGAACCAACAAGTATGTTCTTCATGAGTGATTATGGGGTAATGTTGACAATGAAGTAGGGATTGATAGTTTGGATTTGTTTGACTAAATTGCATTTTAAACAGTTAGTGGTGGCTTATGGCTGTGCTTCAAATTCTCTGTTCAATTTTTGTAATGCTCAAAGGCATTAATGGTAGAGAGTTTTTTAAAAAATAATAATAAAATTTCAAGTTATTGCTAATATAAATTTATTTCTTTCTCACAATATCAGTACACAGTTGAGGCTTGCAAATCCAAGTGTACATACCAGTTTCATGGGCGATCTATTCATTTAATTGATAGGAATAAATACTTTAATAACATCCAAATCCAGCGAGTATGTTGGGAGAAAGTCATATAACATTTTAGAGCATTGGAATGGTTTTTAGAAAAATTGGGGAACATTCAAGGTGGCCCCAGGATGTCTGATATAAAATAAAATTTTTATACATTTTAAAAATTATGGTTGTTTTATTTCTTTTATAACCCTTTCTTTTTTTTTTGCTTACAAAATAATTTTCATTTATCTAATATACCTGTTTGAGTACTTGCCTATTAGGGGCTTTCTTTTCATCAGAAGTTTTCACCTTATTTCTCCCTCAGTAAAAATGAGTCACTATGTTTTTGTTGCCTTTTAACTCCATTATCTGTGCCTGTAGACTATGAGTGCCTGGGTTGACTTTTCTCTCTCTCCTGTGGGGACATTAGCATCAATATCTTTAATGAGAACATTTGATTCATAAGTATTACAAACCTGGGATCTAAGTGATGAGGTGGTGTAAAGAGAAATAAATTGTGTAATTGAAACAAGTGGGACGAAACAGAGCTGTAGGAGCCGTTGTCTAGTTAGGGAAGAGAATGGCCTCTACCGCAAGTTTAGCTTTCCTGGTCAGAATATAAGCTTTTGAAGAGCAGATACTGTAAAGGGAGGAGAATAAAACTGTAGTTTGATAAATACTCTTTGCTTTGTTTGTAAATTTCTTATAAAGAATAAAACTAATTTGAAAGAGAAATTAAAAAGTTGGGAGCTATCAAAAATTTAAAATAAATGTGAAATAGAAACTAGCATAAGCCTTTTACATTTATCTTCTCTGGCTTTCTAAACAATATGTAGACCACAAAAGAAAACAGAGTTTCCAACTGTGTTGGAACACATTTGATCCACATTTCTCCTTCAGTGAAGTACAAAATACATAAACTATTATGGTTAGACTTTTTTGGAAGTAAGCCCTCTCCCACTACATTGTGTGTAATGTTTTTGCACCTGTTTTTTACTGCAGTTTTACCAAAGAGAGGTCTAGGGAAGCACGGCTTCATACTTGGCCTTAAGCCAAACCAATAAACAAAAATGTCATTAATCACTGTCACTTGTCAATTCTCCATTTAAGAAATTGTCTCTTTTCATTGTAGCTACTAAAAACACAATAAAGATTGATAAATTTTGTTTTGGAGAACTGAGGCTAAGTTTTAAAAAGTTAAAATGCTTTTTCAAAGGGAAAATGCGGTATTTAAAGGCTGATTAAAGCTGCAACTGAGAGTATATCTGTGAGAGGAAAACCATGTGCATCTGTGGGGCTGGACATCTGAGAGATTGTGCTGAATGACATCAGCCTTTAAACAGAGTGCAAGTTCTGCAGGCCATTTCTTCTCGGTGCTTGGTTGAAAACAAAGATATAGTGTAGGACTCAGATAAAGTGTAGTAATGTATATGTCCTCCCTACCCTCCCACTCCACACTTGACAATAAAAATAGAACCCAAGCCAAGAGCAGAATGTTCATAAGGTTTTCACAGTCCATACTGCAGAGCTTAGATCAACAGTTCCTGCCCCTCCCTACACAGAAGTGTCAAATTAGCATGTATGTAAATCTCTTAACCATTTAAAAAACAAAGCTTAGACCAAGTAAAGAACTTTTTCTTTCAGTTATCTTTTTGTTAATATGACAGAGCCAGATGACTTCAGAAGATGACAATAGAGGGTAAATACATAAGTCTTATCCCACATTTCATTGTATAGGACTTTGAGCTGTGGTTCAGTAGGAAAGGAAGTGAAATGCAATTTGGAGAAGGAAATAGGTATACTGTCTGCCAGCAGTATGATGAAGTGGCTAAGAGTGTGGGCTCTAGAATCAACCCTCTCTGAGTTTGAATCCTGGCTGCACCACTTAAATATTTTATCATATTGGATAAATTATTAAATCTCTTTGTTTTATCTATAAAATTATCTGTATAACATATAGCACAATGCCTGGCCTATAGCAGCT
Organism: Loxodonta africana; assembly: GCF_030014295.1. NCBI lineage: Eukaryota > Metazoa > Chordata > Mammalia > Proboscidea > Elephantidae > Loxodonta > Loxodonta africana. The sequence goes on along the minus strand of NC_087345.1, from coordinate 121,413,965 downwards.
GTTCAATAGATGGAGCATACATAACACGCACACACACACTCATGCGCACACACACACACGAAAGCAGAATTTCTTTAAGACTCTCTTAATGGACCACAAGATCAGGGTTCAAAATTCCATTCTTTCATTTATTTGCCTCTGTCAGCATCAGTTTTTGCAACTCTAAAGTGGTGATAATGACAAAAAACAACTTAGGAATTTTTGTAAAGATTAAGCTAAATTAGTAATTTACGTGGCTGGACCTAGCTAGTACATAGTTTTTGCTCAATGAACGTTAGTTGAATATAAATTTGACAGAGCTTAGAAAGCACTTGGCCATGTGTACAGCAAACTCCTGGGCACTTTGGGGCACAAAATTCAACATGTCTAAAACAACTTGACTGTGGCCAACTTTGTCTTAGTGGCATCCAATAGGATTTCAGGGCTTAAATACTTGAAACACTCAGTTCGTCCCAACTGACATTCTTACCTGTCAGTTTGGAATCTGATGATGCCAGTGTGAGCTCATGACAACTAAGAGCCAAGTGCTGAATGGGTCCTTGAAGATCAAGTTCAACTCTCTCACTTGATCTGAGCAAAATACCGCCCAGAGAGCTTACATAACTTGTCCAAGATGGTAGAGTTTTCACACATCCCAAGTTACTGAGAACCACCTTCATCAAAGGTCTGGGGCTTTTTGACCACACAATGAGTGTCAATCATGTGAACAGCACTTTGATAGCCAGATGATCTAACTGGGCACAAACGGGAGAGAAAGCCTGTGAGGCTTTGGCAAGGAGTGGCTCAGTAAGACTAGATATTTTATTTTTTAATAACCATTCATTGAGAGATTCATAAAATTCCATATTTTCAACTGAGGTCATTTGATAAGCCTGTGGAAAGATAGAAAAATGATACAAAATGTCATTTTCATTTTAAAATACCTTTTCTTCTTCTTTTAAAGATAAAAGTTTTTCAAATTAAAATATGTACTTCGTCCCATGTCCTGTAAGACAATGTTATGTCTTTATAGTCTTGCCTGAAGCACCTTCAAAAAATGAATTATTTTGGCTCATAGGCCATTTATCTTTCAAGATAGCAAAGTGAAATTGCTACTGGGATTTGGATTTGGATGTAGTTCTGGGAAAATTAGGTACTCTAATCCTGATCATTAAGCCACCCCCAATAGCTGTTGGCCCTATTTCTATTGCACTATCATGTTTATTTGTCATTTAACTGATCAGCTAAGCTGCGCTGCTACTGTAAGTGGGGAAAATGAACACATTAGAGGAATACCAAGAATAATCTTTTGTATTAAACTCAGTTTTAATGAAGTGTGTACACATGGCAATTCATGTACACAAAACTGCAATGGACTATATTTTCGTGGTATTTGTCTTAAAGTGAAATGGTTTCTTTGAGCTCGTTTCTATCTCCAGTACTTCTATTTTGGTGTCAGGATATTGATGTCATTAACCTGTAAGGTAAACCTCCAGGATATATTAGCAATATCCCAAAAGGCAGAACCCTGTCTTTTTCTTTCTTTCCTTCTTCTTCCCCTTCTTTTTTTTTTCCCGTATGTAAAGATGACAATCAAAATCTTGGGAGAAGCCAGTTATTAACTACCTGCTGAGTTTATTTGCACATGTCCTTCTCTGTTATATTCAGGCATCTAAAAATTAATTTGTTGCTAGATTACCTTTTGTATATATTATTATATTGAATAATATGAGATTCTGACAAAAAAAAAAAAAGGAAGGGCAATTCTAAAGCATTATTTTAGGTCATTCAGCCTCTAATCTTTTCTAGGGCTCTTTTGCATGTAAAGTGTTTTTTTATTAAGTTATGGAAATTGGAACCTAGCTCCTATTTTCTAAAAACAATTATTATTTTTGTCTGTGTACTAAAGGTGTTTATGCTTTCTCCTTTTTCTATTAGGATGTTTTTTCTTATTATTATATTGAATGTTTTGCACTCTGACTGAAAATATCTGTTTTCAGATCTTGCTTTTATTTTTGTATCCTTTCATTTTCCCAGGTGCTTATGCTTGAATAAGGCTCCCCTGATTTGTGCTGTCTCAGTTAAAACACTGTTCCTGCTTGCCTTTTGGAAAATGGTTCTTTCACTGAAGATAATATATGTGCATTCACATGTGGACTTGGACCTCATCATAAATATCTTTATCTTTCAAATATTCAAAAACTTATCATTTTATAATTTTATACAATAAAATACATTTTAGGAAATTCTGTATGTTGATAAAATGCACTGAATGCCAGTTATGATTTTCTCCATCTGCCCACAACTGTGGGATATACAAACGATTATTTTATTTGGTTGGACTAAGTGGCAAGATCTCTCCTGTTTGGCATCTAAGACTATGAACTTGAGTGAGCCATTTTTATTTTTTATTTTATTTTCAGTGCGATAATAGTACATCTGGTAGAATAAAAAGAGGGCAAATGACTAAAATGCCTGTCCTTTGATTTTGTTATTACTTGCCATTATCCTGAAATAGGCGTTTACTCCTTCACTACCTGACTATTTAAATGGATTTCTCAATAATTTCTCTGCATCCAATCTTTTTCAGATTCACTCTATTCCACATATACTATTAAGTCAATTATCTTAAAACACTGACTTGTACAAGCCATTCCTCTGATAAAGTCTTCATTGACTCTTTGTTTGGAAAAAAATATTCAAAATCCTTAGCCTGGCATTCAAAACCAAAAAGATATAGGTCCAACCCACCATGCCAACGTTATTCTTAACCCCCATGCCCCCAAATGGTATATATACCTACCTCCTGGATTTAGCGGAGTGTTAAAAATACTGTTTTAGATATTACCTTGCTCCAAAACTTGAATGAACTCAAGTATGTTATTTCTCTCTTCAAGCCTCAGTCTCTTTAGGCTTAAAAAGGAGATAATAACAGTACCTATTTCATAGAATCGTTGATGGTATTAAATGTGTTAATACATATGAATTGACTAGAACAGAACAGTCAAAGATAACTGCTCAATATATATTAGTTAAAAAACGACAAAAAATTATTATTTATTTAGCTCAAAATTTATTTAGTTCTCTTTCATAAGGATACAAATATAGTATTAAAAACAAACACTTGACCTGAAAAATCTGTTGCTGTAAACACTTAGGGCTTCTAATTTCAGTCCAGCATGTGAAGAACTTGGAAGTAATCACTCCTATATAGCAGTAAAAAAGCTAAAAAAAAACTGCAAATCAATGACTTTTCTTAGATACACCAGAAAATTGAGATTGGGGGCAAATTGCCACCCTCAAAATAGGACAAGAGAATAATGAGAATCACAGCCAAGATCAGCTTACCGTGAACAGAAGCCACTGGAGCCAGTAACTGATGCCAAATCAACCAAAACAAACCCATTGCCGACCAGTAACTGATACAATAGAAATATTTAAATGTTCCTATTACCAGACACATCATGCTTAGCTTTTAACTATGAACTATTAATTCAAAGGCATGTAACAACAACAACATATATATATGTATACACACATATGCAGCCCTTGGTCGGTGGTACAGTGGTTAAGACCTATTACTGCTAACCAAAAGGTCGGCAGTTCCAATCTACCAGCCACTCCTTGGAAACCCTATGAGGCAGTTCCACTCTGCTGTCCTGTAGGGTTGTTATATATATACATACATATGTATGTATATATATATATATATATATATATAATATATATATATATATATATATATATATATATATATATATATATATATATATATATATATAGTTGTGTTGTTAGGCGCAGTTGAGTCAGTTCTGACCCATAGCAACCCTGTGTACCACAAAATGAAACACTGCCAGGTCCTGCGCCATGCTCACAATCTTGTTATGCTTGAGCCTACTGTTGCAGCCACGTGCCAATCCACTGACCCTCTACTTTACCAAGCATGATGCCCTTCTCCAGGAACAGATCCCTCATGATAACATGTCCAAAGTACGTGAGACATAATCTCACCATCCTTGCTTCTAAGGAACATTCTGGCTGTACTTCCAAGAGATTTTTTTTTTTTTTTTTGGCAGTCCTTGGTGTATTCAATATTCTTCACCAACACCAGAATTCAAAGATGTCAGTTCTTTGGTCTTCCTTATTCATTGTCCAGCTTTCCCATGTGTGTATGCATAAATGTATTATATGTATATATATGTACATATGTGTGTGTGTGTATATATATAAAGCCATTAAGCTAAACACTTAACCACTGCACTGCTAGGGCTCTAAAATGAACAAATAAATGAATAGATTGTTAAAAAAATAAAAGATTCTACCAAAAAGTACCAACCCAGACCTACTGAATCATAAAGGGGGCTTGAGGTTTAGAAATAGAAACATAGATCCTGGGAAACAAGGTTACCAGGTGATTCTGTAAACCATGCAAGTTTGGAAACACCAGCTCATAAATTACAGGGCCGTACATATCTGGTAACAATATCATAAATACTTAAGTTCAGCTGATATCAGAATATATCTTTCACCTGCCTTTCATTTCAGAACCACCGTGTCTTTAAGTCCTCTTTTTGTGTATCTCTTTTCTTCTTTGTCTCACTCTGTTCAAATACTTCCCTTCCTAATGTCACTCTCTACTCTTCTCATATCTGCCTCTTCCAAACTAGTCTCTTATACTGTGCTGACTCTTTTCACATAAGAAGATAACTTTCCATTAGAATTAACAATGTTCAGAAATGATATATTTTTTAATTTTTCAAATCAGACACACAAATGTTATAGCCAACAATGCCTATAAATAAAAATCAAGTGTAAGCTTCATATGAATGAATATGTAGTTTTGGAGCATTGTACAATTTTTTCTCTCCTCTTCCTGTTGATTTATTTTACTCAGATGTTTTCCCTTCTGACTCTCGTTATATCAGTAGAACTCATTTGAAGGCTTATGAACTCAGTGAACTTCCAAGATAGTTATTTCTTTTGAGAGAGACGGAGAAAGAAGTACACTGGCTAGGCAGGAGTCTCTCCCATTCTTTAAGTTTTAGTGAACGATATTGCAGGAGCAGTAGGAATACTTTTTCTTGGTGCTGCATATATATTATTTGATCTAGTAATAAATGTAAAATACAGTTTCACATAAACAAACATACAAGCTAACAGTTGAAGGTGCCAAATGAATTATAGAACACAAAACCGGTCCCTAGTAGCCTGACTGTCCAGTGTGTATGAAATTGCGTACTATGTGAACAGAGCTCATTTAAAAGACTTTTTCTGAATATTTCTAAAAGTATAAGAAACCAAGACCTTGAAGTAAAACTTTTCATTTTTGAAAGTGCATTTACTACTTTAAGGTTCTGCCTGGAATCCTCTGTGCATTGATATGCTGCCTCCTACTTCTTCCCTGTGTACCTGAGTTCTGACATAGTAGAAGATGAGAAACCAGCTTATCCTCCAAAGCTCAGTTCTAACTGCTGATAGGGTACAGGTCGGTGCTAGCGTAGACCGCTGAATCTTATTACTTTGCTACCTGGGCACTGTTTATTGAATCTCAAGTGAAATGCAATCTCTTGGATCAATCGATCAACAAATGTTGAGTGAGCATCCATGATGTGCTAAGCAGAGTAGGATAATAAATTTGTGTAAGAGAATATCTGGGCCTTCAGGGAGCTTAAATTTTAGCTAGTTAATAATAAAAACATAAAAATGTATTTGCCGATAACACCATTAATAAAGCTAAAAAATGAGGTAAAGATTGGGATGTGGTGGTTGCAAAATATATAGTTGACTAATGATTGTTGTTGTTATTGTTGTTAGTTGCCATTGAGTCAATTCGGACTCATGGCAGTCCCATGCGTGTAGAGTAGAACTGCAGGTTGTGAAGCCTGTTTTCTGAGGTGCCTCTGGGTATGTTTGAACCACCAATCTTTCAGCTAATAGCAAGCACTGTTTATGCCATCCAGGGACTCTGAGACAAATAATTAGTAACCAGAATATATTACAATAAGTAAAAAAGTAAACAGTCCATACCAAAATATGCAAATGACATAGACAAACAATGTGGTTTGCAGTGAGACTATTGCAATAATCCTGGTAGAACTAGTTATAGTTATAGTAGTGAATGTTATGAGATAGGATTAAATATTTTAAGTATTTTCAAATTAATTTTCTGATAAATTCAGTGTGGAATGGGAGAGAAAGAGATATCAAGGAAGACTTTAAGATTTTGACCTGCACAACTGAAGGTGCAGATTGCCACAGAGAGAAGATTAAGGCAGGATCACATCTGAAGAATAAAATTAGAAATTTATATTGGGATGTGTTAAGCTATTTGAAATTCAAGTGGGGATGGCAAGGAAATAGAAAAACAAATCTGGAGCTCATAATCTTGGACTGGAATGAATGTATATATATTTGGTAGTCATCAGTCTATAGATAGTATCACACCCATGAGATTTGATGAGATGACTAAAGAATGAGCATGAACAGAGAAGAGAAAAGGTTCAAAGACTGATCCTTAATGCATTCCATGATGAGAAGAATTCAACAGATGAGATAAAGAACAGCTTATTACATAGAAGCAGAACCAACAGAGAGTGAACACCAGAAGCCAAGTGAGCAAACTGTTTCAGGAAGTAGGTATAAAAAATTGTGCCAGGTGATTTAGGTAAAATGATATGAGGAACTTCTAATGAGTTATTGACTACAGCCAATGATGATTTCTGACCTTAAAAATAGCACTTTTTTAGAAAGTTATGAAAGAAGGAATGATTGAGTGGGTTCAAGAGAGAGGAGAGATACTGGAGTAAGTACTATAATGACCACTTCTGGGGTTTTTATTTTTTTATGTTTTTTTTTCTAAATAATTTTTATTATGCTTTAAGTGAAAGTTTACAAATCATGTCAGTCTCTCACATATAAACTTATATACACCTTACTACATACTCCCAAATACTCTCCCCCTAATGAGACAGCCCGCTTCCTCCTTCCAGTCTCTCTTTTTGTGATCATTTTGCCAGCTTCTAACCCCCTCTACCCTCCCTTCTCCCCTCCAGACAGAAGATGCCAACATAGACTCAAGTGTCCACCTGATGCAAGTAGCTCACTCCTCATCAGCATCTCTCTCCAATGTATTGTCCAGTCCAATCCATGTCTGATGAGTTGGTTTCAGGAATGGTTCCTGTCCTGGGCCTACAGAAGGTTTGGGGACCATGACCACTGGGGTCCTTCTAGTCTCAGTCAGACCATAAAGTCTGGTCTTTTTATGAGAATTTGGGGTCTGCATCCCACTGTTCTCCTGCTCCCTCAGGGTTTTTATGTTGTGTCCCCTGTCAGGGCAGTCATTGGTTGTGTCCAGGCACCATCTAGTTTTTCTGGTCTCAGGATCATGTAGTCCCCAGTTTATGTAGCCCTTTCTGTCTCTTGAGCTCATAATTACCTTGTGTCCTTTGTGTTCTTCATTCTCCTTTGATCCAGGTGGATTGAGACCCATGGTGGATGCATCTTAGATGGCCACTTGCTAGCATTGAAGACCTCTGGGGGTTTTATTTATTTATTTATTTAATTAACTTTTATTGAGCTTCAAGTGAACGTTTACAAATCAAGTCAGTCTGTCACATATAAGTTAATATACATCTTACTCCTTACTCCCACTTGCTCTCCCCCTAATGAGTCAGCCCTTCCAGTCTCTCCTTTTGTGAAAACTTTGGCAGCCTCCAACTCTCTCTATCCTCCCATCCCCCCTCCAGACAGGAGATGCCAACACAGTCTCAAGTGTCCACCTGATATAATTAGCTCATTCTTCATCAGCATCTCTCTCCCACCCACTGTGCAGTCCCTTTCATGTCTGATGAATTGTCTTCGGGGATGGTTCCTGTCCTGTGCCAACAGAAGGTTTGGGGACCATGACCGCCGGGATTCCTCTAGTCACATCCAGACCATTAAGTATGGTCTTTTTATGAGAATTTGGGGTCTGCATCCAACTTATCTCCTGCTCCCTCAGGGGTTCTCTATTGTGCTCCCTGTGAGGGCAGTCATCGATTGTGGCCAGGCACCAACTAGTTCTTCTGGTCTCAGGACAATGTAGGTCTCTGGTTCATGTGGCACTCTCTGTCTCTTGGGCTCTGAGTTGTCGTGTGACCTTTGTGTTCTTCATTCTCCTTTGATCCAGGTGGGTTGAGACCAATTGATGCATCTTAGATGGCCGCTTGTTAGCTTTTAAGACCCCAGGCGCCACATTTCAAAGTGGGATGCAGAATGTTTTCATAATAGAATTATTTTGCCAATTGACTTAGAAGTCCCCTTAAACCATGGTTCCCAAACCCCCGCCCTTGCTCCACTGACCTTTTAAGCATTCAGTTTATCCCGGAAACTTCTTTGCTTTTGGTCCAGTCCAGTTCAGTTGAGCTGACCTTCCATGTATTGAGTGTTGTCCTTCCCTTCACCTAAAGCAGTTCTTTTCAGCTAATTAATCAGTAAAAAAAAAACCTCTCCCTCCCTCCCCCGCTCATAACCACAAAAGTATGTGTTCTTCTCAGTTTATACTATTTCTCAAGATCTTATAATAGTGGTCTTATACAATATTTGTCCTTTTGCCTCTGACTCATTTCGCTCAGCATAATGCCTTCCAGGTTCCTCCATGTTATGAAATGTTTCACAGATTCGTCACTGTTCTTTATCGATGCGTAGTATTCCATTGTGTGAATATACCACAATTTATTTACTCATTCATCCGTAGACGGACACCTTGGTTGCTTCCAGCTTTTTGCTATTGTAAACAGAGCTGCAATAAACATGGGTGTGCATATATCTGTTTGTGTGAAGGCTCTTGTATCTCTAGGGTATATTCCGAGGAGTGGGATTTCTGGGTTGTATGGTAGTTCTATTTCTAACTGTTTAAGATAATGCCAGATAGATTTCCAAAGTGGTTATACCATTTGACATTCCCACCAGCAGTGTAAGAGTTCCAATCTCTCCGCAGCCTCTCCAACATTTATTGTTTTGTGTTTTTTTGGATTAATGCCAGCCTTGTTGGAGTGAGATGGAATCTCATCGTAGTTTTAATCTGCATTTCTCTAATGGCTACTGATCGAGAGCATTTTCTCATGTATCTGTTAGCTGCCTGAATATCTTCTTTAGTGAAGTGTGCGTTCATATCCTTTGCCCACTTCTTGATTGGGTTGTTTGTCTTTTTGTGGTTGAGTTTTGACAGAATCATGTAGATTTTAGAGATCAGGCGCTGGTCTGAGATGTCATAGCTGAAAATTCTTTCCCAGTCTGTAGGTGGTCTTTTTACTCTTTTGGTGAAGTCTTTAGATGAGCATAGGTGTTTGATTTTTAGGAGCTCCCAGTTATCGGGTTTCTCTTCGTCATTTTTGGTAATGTTTTGTATTCTGTTTATGCCTTGTATTAGGGCTCCTAGGGTTGTCCCTATTTTTTCTTCCATGATCTTTATTGTTTTAGTCTTTATGTTTAGGTCTTTGATCTACTTGGAGTTAGTTTTTGTGCATGGTGTGAGGTATGGGTCCTGTTTCATTTTTTTACAAATGGATATCCAGTTATGCCAGCACCATTTGTTAAAAAGACTATCTTTTCCCCAATTAACTGACACTGGTCCTTTGTGAAATATCAGCTGCTCATACGTGGATGGATTTATATCTGGGTTCTCAATTCTGTTCCATTGGTCTATGTGCCTGTTGTTGTACCAATACCAGGCTGTTTTGACTACTATGGCTGTATAATAGCTTCTGAAATCAAGTAGAGTGAGGCCTCCCACTTTCTTCTTCTTTTTCGGTAATGCTTTGCTTATCCGAGGTTTCTTTCCCTTCCATATGAAATTGGTGATTTGTTTCTCTATCACCTTAAAAAATGACATTGGAATTTGGATCAGAAGTGCATTGTATGTATAGATGGCTTTTGGTAGAATAGACATTTTTACTATGTTAAGTCTTCCTATCCATGAGCAAGGTATGTTTTTCCACTTAAGTATGTCATTTTGAATTTCTTGTAGTAGAGCTTTGTAGTTTTCTTTGTATAGGTCTTTTACATCCTTGGTAAGATTTATTCCTAAGTATTTTATCTTCTTGGGGGTTACTGTGAATGGTATTGATTTGGTTATTTCCTCTTCGATGTTCTTTTTGTTGATGTAGAGGAAACCAAGTGATTTTTGTATGTTTATCTTATAACCTGAGACTCTGCCAAACTCTTGTATTAGTTTCTGTAGTTTTCTGGAGGATTCCTTAGGGTTTTCTGTGTATAAGATCATGTCATCTGCAAATAGAGATAATTTTACTTCCTCCTTGCCAATCCAGATGCCTTTTATTTCTTTGTCTAGCCTAATTGCCCTGGCTAGGACTTCTAGCAAGATGTTGAATAAGAGCAATGATAAAGGGCGTCCTTGTCTGGTTCCCGTTCTCAAGGGAAATGCTTTCAAGTTCTCTCCATTTAGAGTGATGTTGGCTGTTGGCTTTGCATAAATGCCCTTTATTATGTTGAGGAATTTTCCTTCAATCCCTATTTTGGTGAGAGTTTTTATCATAAATGTGTGTTGGACTTTGTCAAATGCCTTTTCTGCATCTATTGATAAGATCATGTGGTTTTTGTCTTTTGTTTTATTTATGTGGTGGATGACATTAATGGTTTTTCTGATATTAAACCAGCCTTGCATACCCGGTATAAATCCCACTTGATCGTGGTGAATTATTTTTTTGATATGTTGTTGAATTCTATTGGCTAGAGTTTTGTTGAGGATTTTTGCATCTATGTTCATGAGGGATATAGGTCTTTAATTTTCTTTTTTTGTAATGTCTTTACCTGGTTTTGGTATCAGGGAGATGGTGGCTTCATAGAATGAGTTGGGTAGTATTCTGTCTTTTTTTATGCTTTGAAATACCTTCACTAGTAGTGGTGTTAACTTTTCTCTGAAAGTTTGGTAGAACTCTGCAGTGAAGCCGTCTGGGCCAGGGCTTTTTTTTGTTGGGAGTTTTTTCATTACCGTTTCAATCTCTTTTTTTGTTATGGGTCTATTTAGTTGCTCTACTTCTGAATGTGTTAGTTTAGGTAGGTAGTGTTTTTCCAGGAATTCATCCATTTCTTCTAGGTTTGCAAATTTGTTAGCATACAATTTTTCGTAATAATCTGATATGACTCTTTTCATTTCATTTGGTTCTGTTGTGATGTGGTCCTTCTCGTTTCTTATTCGGGTTATTTGTTTCCTTTCCTGTATTTCTTTAGTCAGTCTAGCCAATGGTTTATCAATTTCGTTAATTTTTTCAAAGAACCAGCTTTTGGCTTTGTTAATTCTTTCAATTGTTTTTCTGTTCTCTAATTCATTTAGTTCAGCTCTAATTTTTATTATTTGTTTTCTTCTGGTGCCTGATGGAGTCTTTTGTTGCTCACTTTCTATTTGTTCAAGTTGTAGGGACAGTTCTCTGATTTTGGCTCTTTCTTCTTTTTGTATGTGTGCATTTATCGATATAAATTGGCCTCTGAGCACTGCTTTTGCTGTGTCCTAGAGGTTTTGATAGGAAGTATTTTCATTCTCGTTGCATTCTATGAATTTCCTTATTCCCTCCTTGATGTCTTCTATCACCCAGTCTTTTTTCAGGAGGGTAGTGTTCAGTTTCCAAGTATTTGATTTCTTTTCCCTAGTTTTTCTGTTATTGATTTCTAGTTTTATTGCCTTGTGGTCTGAGAAGATGCTTTGTAATATTTCTACATGCTGTCTCTCTATGGATTCTTGCAACTTATTAATTGTTCCACTATGTTCTTGAATAATCTTTTTGAGTTCTTCAACTGTTTTGTCAGTGTGTTCCTTGGCTTTTTCTGCAGTTTGCCTTATTTCGTTTCTGATGTCTTGAAGCATTCTGTTAATTAGTTTTTTATATTCTGTATCTGATAATTCCAGGATTTTTTTTTTTTATCTTCATTTGGGAAAGATTTTGATTCTTTTGTTTGGGGGGTTGTAGAAGCTGTCATGGTCTGCTTCTTTATGTGGTTTGATATGGACTGCTGTCTCCGAGCCATCACTGGGAAACTAGTTTTTCCAGAAAATCTGCTAAAAAAAAAATGCAGTCAGATCCCTATCAGAACTGTCTTTGGATTATAACTGCCACCTTGTTCCCTGTAAGGATAAAAGTCTGAGATTTGGATCATATATGCTTGGCTCTAGCTGGTTCTGTGTTTTTAGTCCAATTAGGGGTGGATTTTTGGTCCCTGGGTTTTTTGTGTTTCCTTCTCTCAGGCCGGAAGGGTGGGTTAGGAAAAGACCAAAAGAAAAAAAAAGGGGGCAGGGGAAGCAAAGCCGCTGCAGAGCCGGAACCGTTCTCCCTCTGGCTCAGGAAATTCCAATGTTAATGAAGCCACCTGGGGAGGGTGGGGGAGAGATCAGAGAGATAGGAGAGTAGTACCTCAGAATATAGCCAGAGTTGCTTGTCTTGCTTGGAATGACTATTATATCTGAGATTCCCACGGGGCGTGTCGCCTATGTGTACTGGCTGTGTGGAGATTTACCCCGGGGATCTGGCCCACTGAAGCCACAGTCAGATCCTCTACTGCCAGTCCCACACCCAGCGTCAAGGTTCCCCTGCTGGGACGGTGCACTCCCGACTCCAAAATCAGTCGCTGCCTCCCGGGGACTTCTCGTCCTGCCAGCCGCATCGCCGCGCCACTCCCGAAGACCGGCTGGGCCCCCTCCTGGCGTTTGTTCAGGGGAATTGAGCAGCTCTCCGTGCTTGCGCCACGACAGCACCCAGTCAAAAGCTCGGCAGCAAGATTCCCCGGCTGGGACGTTGCACTCCCAGCTCCAAGACCAGTCACTGCCTCCCGAGGACTTCTCCCTTGGCTATGTTGCCACGCCACCCGCGTCGACCCGCTGGGCCCCCTCCCGGGGTGAGTTCAGGGGGGTAGGGCTGCGCCCTTTGTTTTCGCCATCGGCTCCCCTGGGCCCTGCCCTAAATCAGGAGCCCAAGTTACCTGACTGGGACGCTGGCTCCAGGCTCCGAAAACAATCGCTGCTTCCCCATATTTGTTCGTTTTCCGTCTCTAAATCTGTGTTTATTGTTTGGGGTTCGTAGATTGTTATGTATGTGATCGATTCACTTGTTTTACTGAGTCTTTGTTGCAAGAGGGATCTGAGGTAGCGTCTACCTAGTCCGCCATCTTGGCCCCGCCTCTGGGGGTTTTATTTTTAAGGGAAATAAAAAAAATGGGAGAATAGCTAGATGAGAAAGTGAGTGGGATTAACACATCTTTCCATTATTAGGGGATATTCCTACAGCCTTATGCACCATTGGAATAATCTAGTAGACAGGAAATGACTAATGGTAAAGAAAGGAGAGGGTAAAATTTCCATAGATATCTCTGTAAGTAGAAATATTGGAATAAAAAAGACACACAAATTTGGTCTTAAAGACTTGCAAGTGGCCACCAAGATGCATCCTACTTGGAGCAAAGGAGAATGAAGAACACCAAAGACTCGAGGATAATATTATCCCAAAGAACAAAAGTCCACATAAACCAGAGACTCCGCCAACCTGAGACCAGAACTAGATGGTGAACTGGCTACCACCAATGAATGCCCTAACAGGGAACACAAAAGCAAGTCCCAGCTGGAGCGGGAGAAAAGTGCGGAGCAGAACTCAAATTCCAATAAAAAGACCAGATGTAATAACCTGACAGAGACTGGAAGAATCCCTGAAATTATGGCCCCTGGACACTCTGTTAACCCTGAAGTGAAACCACTCCTGAAGCTCTTTCTTGAGAAAAAGATTAGAGAGGATGAGTATAAAACAAAAAATAACACACATGAGGAGTATGCTTCTTAGTTCATTCAATCAGATACACAAGACCAAACAGGCAGCTGCTGTCCAGAGGCAGGATTAAAAGGCAAGAAGGGACTGGAACTGGTTGAATGGACACAGGGAACCGAGGAGTGAATAGGGTAGCATGCTGTAACATTGTAGGGATTGCAACTAATGTCACAAAACAATACATGTATTAATTTTTGTATGAGAAATTAACTTGAGTTGTAAACTTTCAACCAAAGCAAATTAAAAAAAAAAGAACACACAAATTAGAAGTTGATGTTAAACAGTAGCATAATGGTTTAACAGCAGTTGGAGAACACAAGGTGGAGTACAGATGCAAGTAAGTGGATAGGGATAGAGGTGCATCAAAGGAACAATCTTTTCTTTTTTCTTCTACAGTATTAGTGAAATAGGAAGTGAAGTTATTTTCCAAGAGTGAGGGTGATGGGAGAGATATTGGGGACAGTGTGAAAAAATTCTTACCAAGAGTGAGAGATGGGACTAGGAACTTGCAAAATACACTAGAAATGCCAAGCAGAACTACAGACCAACCTATATTTAATAGTCTGTTGTTACCAGCTGCCATCAGCTGACTCTGACTCCTGACGATGTTATGTGCAACAGAACAAAATATTGCCCTGCTTCATCTTCACAATTGCCAGCATGTTTAAGTCTATCACTGCAGTTATTAGCCAGTCCATCTCAATGAGGATCTCCCAATTTCACCATATATAATGTCCTCCACTAGCTATTTATCCCTCCCGATGACATGTCCAAAGCAAACAAGTTGGACACTGTTCTGTCGTGATCCATAAGGGTTTCACCAACTAATCTTCAGAAGTAGACTGTCAGGCTTTTCTTACTAGTCTGTCTATGTCTGGAAGCTCCACTAAAACCTGTTCATCATGGGTGACTCTGCAGGTATTTGAAATACCAATGGCATAGCTTTCAGAATCACAGCAACACACAAGCCACCAGAGTATGACAAACTGACAGAAGGGTAGTAGATAATAGTCTGAGACTAGTTTTTCTGTTTGTGTGTGTGGGGACATGTGCATGCTTTCAAGCCACATTCATTTGCTGAGGTGCAAAAAAAATAATAAGGGAACTGTATTTAAGCAGAGGATTTTTTTTTTTTTCAGGAAGTATGGCAGAGGGATAAAGTAGAAGAGATGTGAATGTATGTTAAAGGGAATTTTTAAATAAAGATCAATGAACTACTACCAAAAGATAACCAATAGAACATCAAGGTAGTAAGGAATACTGAAAAATTCATAAGATAAAAATGTCATAGTTCCTAGTCATGAAGAAAGTTTATTGGAGGGGACTCTAGAGATCATTAGCTGGACAGGTCACAGATGATCAGAGTGAGGAACTATTCTTGTTGAGATTATGGAGGGGTTTCAGTTATTGGCAATAGCAAAATTTTGTATCTAATTTTGAGAGGTTATAATTGAGGTAGGGATAGATCAAGATCATCAGAGTAGAGGTTAAGTAACTGAGAGGCCATATTTGAAGGATTATATCTATGTTTATTAAAGTCAATAAGAAAATTAAAAGAAGAAATATTAGAGTTAGTGTGGAGCTAAAACAATCAATTATGAAAATAAGTGACAAACATTGTAGACAATTACAAAGTGACTTACAAGAGTCTTGTAATGGATTGAATTGTACCCCCCAAAATTTGTGTCAACTTGACTAGGCTTGATTCCCAGTATAGTGTGCTTATCCACCATTTTGTCAGCTGATGTGACTATCCTATGTGTTGTAAATCATAACCTATATGATGTTAGTGAGGCAGAATTAGAGGCAGTTATGTTAATGAGGCAGGACACAATCTACAGGGTTAGGTTGTATCTTGAGTCAGACTCTTTTGAGATATAAAATAGAGAAGTGAGCAAAAAGGAAAGAGACCTCATATCACCAAGAAAAAAGAGCCAGAAGAGTGCATCCTTCAGACTAGGATACCTGTGCTGAGAAACTCCTAGACACAAGGGAAGATAGATGATAAGGACTTTCCCCCAGAGTTAACAGAGAGAGAAAGTCTCCCTCTGAGCACCCTGAACCTGGACTTCTAGCCTCCTAGACCATGAAAGAATAAATTTCTGTTAGCTAAAGCCATTCATTTGTGGTATTTCTGTTATGGCAGCACTGGATAACTAAGACGGATCTTAAAAAATTTCCCCCCATTTTCATTTGAAATGAAGCAGGGAGGGAAAATGGACTAGAAGTAACAACGAACAATATATCTACCACACTTTCAAAGTCGCTAACTTGGAGGGTATGTGAATTAAAACATGCAACCTGAGAGGGTTGAAAGGAAACCAGGTTTCAGTTAAAACAGAAAAATAAAGAGAATGCTCAGAGGAGATAGTGAGAATAAGGAATATTGGGATTCCTAAGTTTCAGACAGAGCAATGGAAGAATTTTGGGAATTGGGGAAGAGTAGATAGGCTTATAATACGGGTTCACAGAACCTTAAAGGGTGGGATTATAGGTGATGAGATGACTGGAGATTTTGACCTTCTTCTCAGGACTGAAGTAAATAACAATAGCATAATAGATTTAGTCTGATGGTCTTCAAGGTAGATCATGGTGCTGAGGCTATGGGCCGTGAGGAGATAGGAAGGGATGGAAGCCTTGCCTGAGGTGTAGAGCTATAGGGTCTCCTGTTTCTTTTGTGGAGGGAGGTGCAGAGGCCAGGGTAGAAGCAGGGTTACCAGGGGAACAGGTCTGATTTTATATTTTACAACAAAAATGAAAGAAGCAATAGAAATAAAAAAAAAAAATAGGATTTCCCAATAAAATAGGTAATAGTAATCTGAGGATAATTTTTTTTTTCAAAGTGGAAATGTTTTTATATTGTTTAAAATATGTATAATAAACCGTGGAGGCTAAAAATGTGGGGTTACCTCTACATGGAAGGAAAAGCATTTTGTAGCTTCTAATTTAATCTTTTTTTTTAAAAAAAAATTTGTTTTTAATTTAATCTACTGTAAAGGGAAAATAAAAGGAAGGAGGATATAAATTAAATTTCATCAAACCAACAGGAGATAGGAAGAAGTAAACAAAATTATTAGTAAACAGGAAATCAAAATAAGTAGATTTTGATATATTCACAATCATAGTAATTATAAATAAATAAACTCATCTACTAAAATATGGAATCTGAGACTGAATTTAAAACTAAAAGTAAATTCTATCATATGCTACTTATAAGAAATATACTTAAAATATTAGGACACAGAAAATATGAAAATTATACAATAGAAAATATGCATGAGGCAAATACTAAACAAAATAAAGTTATTGTCACAAGATTAGTATCTTAAAAATAGGACTTAAGCAAAAAAACATTATTACGAATAAAAAATAGAAGTAAAAGAAAAAATATAAGGAAGATATTTCAATAATAAACTTGTAGGCAACTAATAATGCACCTTTGAAATACATAAAACAAAAATGACAGAATTACAAGAATTTGTTAAGAATCATGGTGAAAATTTTTAATATAATCCATCAGAAACTAGATAAAACATATAAAAAACTGCCTTTACAATTCAAATTAACATATTTAAGTAGATTTCTGTGAACAACAGAAAGAAAATATTCATTTTTTCCAAGCATACTTAGAACAATTGAAAAAGTTGTCTACCATTAAATGCACAAAGAATATTTCATCAAATATCATAGAGTTTTTACCATCAAATTATGTGCTATTTCCAAATTTTAATAAAATTAAATGTGACAAAGGATTTATGGTGTAAGAAAAATCATATGTGTAGATACTAACATTTCACTCATAAATAGCCTAGAGATAAAAGTAGAAATTACAATGGACATTTTGAAATGTGTAATTCATAATTGAATGACAATGATCTATGTTCATGAGTAAAGCTAAATGTTTAGAAGTAAATCTATAGTCATATTAATTTAATTCAAAGATAAAAGAAAATATTTAAATTAAATTCATTCAACATTAAATTTAAAAATAATAGGAAAGTTAAAGTAAGATAAAGGAGGTAATAAAATAGCAGAAACTAATGAAAGTAAGCAAAAAAAATTTCAAACCAAATTAAAAAAAATAATAATAAGTGTTGAACAAGACTTTTTTAGAGAGAGGCACAAATAAATTATATTAGATGCTAAAAGATATTGAAAACAATGAATATGTCTAAGATTTTTAAATCATAAGAATATAGAATGAATAATCTATGCTGATACATTTAAAACTTGTGGGATAAGAACAATTCATGTGCATACTACAAAAGAAATTAAGAAATAGAAAATCTACATAAAACAATAATCATCCATAAAATTAAACAGATGATAATAAAATCTCCCAAATCTGAAATACAACTCTCCTAAAAGTTCCTAACATGTGAGTTTTATTAAATCTTCAAGTAAGAGATAATTGAGTTTATAACAATTCCTTCAGACACTGGAAAGATATACCCTTCACAGAAAAGTAGGGCAAGAAAAATAATATAATTACCTAGTCTTTATATAGGGATAAAGATACAAATACTTAAATATTAACAAAAATGAATCCAACAATGCAGAACAAATATTATTGGGATTACTTTTGATTATACCATGAATGTAAGAAGAGTACAATATTAAAAATTCATTCAGATAGACTTCCACTTCCAATCAAGGTGGAGTAACTCAACCTGGACCCAAGCTCCTTCCAGAAACAACTAAATATTTGTATGAAATACGTTACAAAAATATTTTCAAACATTGCAAAATGAGGTAAGGTAACAAAAGACAGTGATTTCTGAGAGAAGAGACACAGATAAGGTGAACCAGATGATTAGTTCAATTTATGGTTTGGGGAGGGTTTCCAGGTAGTAGCAGAGAAGAGATAATTAGGTGGAGTCCAAGGAACTGGAAGTTCAGGGAGTCCAAGGCAGATAGAGTTCCCAGGTCAGAATATGGGAAAGAAGAGAGCTACCCAGAGTGAGTGCTCTTGGAATTTGCAGAGGGTCCCCTGAGAATTCAGTAGAATGCTGTCAGCACATGCATGTGAGGAAACTACTCACGAATGAGGAAAGAACCTTCCAAAGAGGATTAGAGAGAAAAATCTCTGAAGCCCACATAGAGTTAGTAACAATTTGTATTTCCACCAGCCAGAGTGGAAAAAAAAAAAAAACATTATTCATGGACTATTGGGTAGACTACTCAGAAGGATGCTGCCTTAACAGTAGGGAAAGTATTAGCCCCAGATTAAAGGATGCTCTGATCCCACTCACAAAGCAAAAAGCAAGCCTCAAAAGAACTAGTGTTTCTGTGTAATTTAACAGTTCTGGAACAAAGCTTAAGAATATTTATTGGAATACAAAAATATTTAACACCCAAAAAGGTAAAATTTACGAGTGCTTGACAACCAATAAATAATGAAAAAGCATGTAAAAAAGAAGGAAAATATGACGTTAGTAGCAATCTGGCAATGTTTACCCCACTGCCATCAAGTCGATTCCAGCTTATAGGGCCCCCCAGGGCTTCCAAGGCTGTAAATCTCTACAGAAGCAGACCACCACATCTTTTTTCCATGGAGCCAGTGGTAGTTTTGAATCACCGAGCTATTGGTAGCAGTCGATTGCTTTAACCACTGCACCAATATGACTCCTTTGGCAATATTTAGTGAAGTTGGAAATGAAGCAAGACCACTTGTAACTATATAGCCTATAAAAAAAATTGCATATGAGTGTAAAGAGATATGTACAAGAATATTTATTGTAGCATTATAATTAATTGACAAAACTGGAATAACCTACTGTTCATAAGCAGTGGAATGGATAAAAAAATAGTCTCACATCTATAAAAAGGGATAACAGCTAGAATAAAATGAGTGCTCTATGTCCTGATACATTTAGTCTTTGAAAGCAGAAAGTTGAGATAATAATAGTAAGTGTTAGAAACATACTATGTAGATTAAAAACATACAAAAGAACACGACATACTCTTTACAGTTATCTACACACGTAGAAGAAGCGTAGAAGTAAACTAGATTTGAAAAAGTATGACATCGGGCGCCTTAGGGATGGAGGGGAGTAAATGAGACTAGGGAAGGAATTTTAAAGGCCTTCAACACTATCGCTAATGTTTTATTTTATTTTTTTAAAGCATAACAGTTTGGAAGCAATTATGATGCAATTTTTGGTAATAGGCAGATGTGCAATTTTATATTATGATTTTCATTGTTGTATGTTTTATTTCAATTATTTAAATAATCATTTTCGATTAAAATTATTAACCAGTTGTTGCCAAGTAAATTCCGACCCCATGTGTTGTCAGAGTAGAGCTGTGCTCCACAGGGTTTCCAATGGCTGATTTGTTGGAAGTAGATCACCAAGCCTTTCTTCTGAGGTACTTCTTGGTGGACTCAAACTGCCAACCTTTTGGTTAGCAGCTGGGCATGTTAACTGTACCACTAGGGACTCCATTGAAATTATTAATAACCATTAAATAGCCATATTAAATAACCAATTATTTAAATAATTTTTAAAGGATTATTTAATTTTTTAAATAATCAGGACCACACAAACTAAAGTAACAATGACATAATATTGCACCCATAAGACTGGGAATTGATAAAATCTAACAATATCAAGGATTGGCAAGGATGCAGGGACAAGTATAATCTCACACATTCATATACTAATCAAATAAATGGAAATAAATAGGTGCTATAAAATTTTTTTTTTTTTTATGATTGGCAACATGACAAAAACCTAATAAAATCAAAACGCTTATTTTCTAGAACTCAGCAATTCCGCTTCTGCATATACTTTATAGTATAAGACATACTGACTCTTGGCTAATGTTATGGAATTTATTAGTTAGGGTAAATGATGTTCTATAACCACCAATTTGCCAGTTGTTCCATGAGTTGTATCAGCCTGTCAGAATTGCTAAGTAATAATAATTTGATTTATGATTTTCACCTGGTTTGGTAGAGCACGGGTACGGTGTCTAGCAGATGTGGGTTCAATGATTAAGACTGGTCACGTAGCTAGAATGTTCCTACCTGACCAGCTCACTGTAAGAGATGCCCACTAGGGCAAACTTTGGGCTTCCTGGTACAGAGGTGCTTCCAGTCATGCTGCTAGCAGGCTCTAGACCTGGAGACAATATATATTTTGTGCAACTTGAATAGTGAACAGTCAAGAAGGACAGAAAAGTCTGCACAGGAGTCTCCAGGCATTTTTAATGCATGTAGTTCTTCTGTTGTTTCTGTCCTGTACCCTTGCCGGTGATAGAGATGTTCCATGAGTATAAATTGTTTGAGTCCCCTGAGTCCTTTCAACAATGAAACACTTAAAATGATTACTAAGTAATTATGCATATACTCATTCTTTGTTGCTGTTACTGTGTTCCGTCCAGTCAACTCCACTCACAGTGATCCCATATGACAGGGTAGAACTGCTCCATAGGGTTTTCTAGGCTGTATTCTTTAGAGAAGCAGATTGCCAGGCCTTTCTCCCATGGAGCCGCTGCGTGGGTCCAAACTGCCTACCTTTAGGTTAGAAGCCAAGTGCTTAATCATTGCTCCACCAGAGCTCCTTACTCTTTAGATATATTTTATTACAGATTATATCATAGGTACAAAGATTTTAAAGTATTATAGTTCAAATAATAAAATAATCACGCATCTAATCCCATCACCGGTACCTTCTAAAGGCTGTCCACATTCTTGCCTTCCCCAGAGATTAAAAAACTACCCTGAATTTTGTGTTAATCAAAGGCATACTTTGCTTTAGAATTTTGCCGCATTTGTATGTATTCCTAAAAATAGTGTCATTTACATTTGCCTGGTTTTGAACTATGATAAATGGAATCATAAAGTATAACTTATTTTTTTGACTTGCTTTTTTGTTTCTACTTAAGCTTGTGTATTTAAGATTCACCCATGTTGATGTCTACAGTTATGGGGATGTTTGGGAAGTTTTACATTCCATTATTGTAATGCCACAACAATGTGACAATCTTGTATGTGGTTCGTGGTGGATATATGCAAGCGTTCCTCTGGATACAAACACAGAAAGAGAATTTCTGAGTTACAGTGTTTGCACACGTTCAACTTTATGCGTTTATGCCACAACCCAAAGTTGTTGTACCATTTTGCATGCTTACCAGTAATACGATAAGATTTTTCATAAGAACTGGTCCAGTGGCAATGCCACTTCCTTGCCTCTGTGCACTAAATGCCCACATATACTTCCCTGAAACCATGGACAACAGACAGTGTACTCTGCTGTTAGGATACTGCTGATCTTTGTCCCCAGAAAGTAGCTGCCACTGCTGTGGCACTCTCTGCTTCTTTGCCTTACTAGTTTCTGAATCAGTATTAACGATGACTTTGATGATTGGCAAACCACAGATCAGGTGCCCATAGCCTAGCCACAAGGGAGGATAGAAGAAATAAGTATAATCTGTAGAATATTCTGTTTCTATTAGTTGGAAGTTAGTTCAGAGGCTGGGTGGCCAAAAATAATATATATATATTTTTTAATATCCATATTGTTTCTTTAATCCCTACAAAAAATGTTGATAAAACAAAGGCACGTGAAAGCTAAGTGACCCACCAAAACCTTAGAATTATTGTGGGGCTGAAACAAGAACACAAAACTTCATGCAGCTTGGCTTCAAAGAACAGAAACATCAAGGTATGCTAAATTGTCTCAATAAGAGGTAAGCCTGATATGTGTCCATATATATATGTATGTATATATATATACATAACCTAGTGCCGTCATATATATATATATATTTTCCTTAATGCCTGGGGACCAAAAATAAATTGGATGTCTTATAACTTTACCTATTCCCTGAAAAAGTTAATGATAAAGCTGTTAACATCAAAAGAATTTTTTTTTCCTGTTTCAGTAGAGGAAGGTTCTTTATGTCTTAAACTCTGCAATGTATTATAAATACTATATTCTGTTGTAAATCAAAAAGAATGAAAACTGTATTCTGAAGCTACTGTGCTATTGAGATGCCAGGACAGATTTGTCCATTTAGGCAACACTCAAATCTATCTATATTTCATTGACCTCTTTCCAAATACGAAGTGCTGCATAAATTCTTAATGATAAAAACAGTGACCTAAGTTACTGCTGTCTAATGGCTTGCAGCTTTAAATGTTGGTGATGTAAGTTCAGTTCATGAAAGACTAGTGCCTACTCCATGGAAACCTATGTCACAATCAGCACTAATTTGCAGTCTAAAAAGAAAGGCCAAGGTTTGACTAAAGAGGGTAAATTCCCTTCTTCTTTCTGTGACTATTTCTACTAGCCTGGCATTACAAGTGAATTTTCAATATAGTTACTTTACACAAATTCAAATTTTAGCATGAGATAAAGTGTGACAAGTCCAATTTGTATTGATAGAATAGCAGTACTTGCCAGAACAAATACAGGGTTAAAACTAGAAGATCTGGGTTTGACCTCCAGGGCTATTGGTTTTTTGTTTGTTTGTTTGTTTTGTCACCTGAACTTTGTGAGCCTCAGTTACTTCATGTGTAAAAGAGATTGCACAAGTTCGTCATTAATGTCTCAAGTAAAGTGCATGAAAAAGCACTGAGGTAAACTGCTATCCAGATGTAGGTTATTATTATTTTAAATTTTATTGTTAATTGATTTGCCACATAATCTGATAGCCGTTTCTCCCAAGTGTTACAAAAAATAAGGAAGTTAATGAAACCTGTGTGAATTGGATCAATACGCATATTACTTTTTTACCTGGGGGAAATCCCGTGAGTCTTTTTGGCTCTCATTTGGTAGGAATTTATTATTAACAGGTAGAAAAAAAAAAAAAAAAAGTTAAGTAATAGTTAAACCACTGGAAGAAGGGTGCCGCCTAAACTATTAAGCGGAGTTCCAAAACTGGTTTTTGGTTTCAACACTTCCTGAAATACAGCTCTTACATTTATCAGCAAATCCTATCAATTTCACCTAAAAATATATCTGAAATCTATTAATTTTCTCCATCTGGTCCCCTTGCTTCTGTTCTTTCTGCCTTTCTATACATTCTCTACTCATATGCTCTTGAAGTCTTTTACAAAACAATCAAATTGTGTTTCTCCCTTATATAAAATGATTTAATGGTTTCTTATCACATTTAATATAATCCAAACTCGGTAAGTGCTAACGTTCATGCGTAATCTGGCACCTGCCTCCTTCCACATTTATATCTCTCATCATTCTCCTCCCTCTAATTTTAACCGTAAAGGCTTTCTTCTGTATCTTCGATTTGCCCAGTTCTTTGCTGCCTCCCAGGCTACTGCAGATGCTTGTGCCTATGTTTGGAATGCTCTTTGCCTGTCGTTTCATGAGGCTGACACCTCAAACTTCAAGTCTCAAGTTAAATGTTGGCTTTTCAGAGAGACCTTTTCTGACCATCCTATCTATTCCCTTTGCCTTAATTTAATTAATGTATTTGTTAATTTGCTTTTGGTCTTGCTTCCCCCTAGAATAAGAGCTTCAAGCAGGCAGGGGCCACGTCTGTCACAATCACCAATGTCTCATACTCTTAGCACAGGGCCTGGCTCGTATTTGATGCTCAGTATATGTTTACGAATGAATGAACAAATGACTGGCTGACTGGCTAGCTGTCTAAACGGATGGCTATACTAAAATCTTGAACCCCCCCCCAAAAAAAGAAAGGAAAAAAAAAAGCTACTTATTAAGAAATTGATCTTGTTCCCAAGTCTGCATGTAAAGTAGAATTTTATTTAAAAAACATGATATTTCCATTATAATTTCATGAATTATTTATTATTTATTTTAAGTGATTTTGGTAAGTGCTGTTCTTAACAATTTAAAAGTATCTATCTGCAGGTGCTCAATAAAATAATTAATAGCATCAGGGAATGATGAAGTTTAAGAATACTGATTTCATGTGGTATATCCCAACCCCCAGTCTCCAACTAGAATCTTCTCTATGGTATCTGAACCATTCAGTTTTGTCATTCCATTGACAAGGAATTCACCATTTTCCAAGTCCCTGCATTTCATTTTTAACAGCTCTGATTGCTGGAAACTTATTCTATTCATCTGAGCCAAAATACCGCTTCTTTTCATCCATTGCTTCTAATTCTATCATTTTTAACCATAGAAATTAGAATAATTCTTTTGACTCATCAAGTCCTTCAAATACTGGGAGAGAGACATGTTGACTCCTCCTTACCCCTTTCTTCTTCTAGCTAGATATTACCAATTCCTTAAGCTATTAATCTCCAAGTCAGTATAGAAAAGCAATTTAAAGAAATTTATTGTAATATTTCTGTAAAGAACCTTATTATAAAGTGAATAATAACTGTCAATGCATATATGGTCTAAACTTGTAATTCTGATTAAGTGGGAAGCATACCCACATTTGTAAATACATATTAAAAACTTCAACGTATATCCTTAAAACTATATTAATACAATTTTTTTTTTCTTTTTAAGTTTGAGTATTTTTAGCAAGAGTTAAGGACATTCTTTGAACTGGAATTAGTACACAATTATTTAAATTATATAGGATTTTGTTTTATGTTTATATCTGTATAAACCATTATGCACTTGTCTCTTCCTCATGAGTATCTGAAGGCAATTCACCTCTCTGTCCCCACCCCATCGCTTCTTACCAATATGTGCATATATACTTATTTACTGTACTCACTTGGTAAACTAATTTGCTTTAATTTAACATATTTCATTTGCTCATACATGTTTTTCAAATATTAGTATCGTGTAAGTAAAAGAGTCATTTCTTTAGAGACAAGAAAAGTGGAAAAGATGAACTTTTAAATTTCTACTCCAGAGGAGTAACAAAATAATATCTTTGCTATTTGCTTATTTTAATTATTTTCACCAACAGGATCCAAGCATTAATTGTGAATTTGTGATGACAATAAAGTGAACCACTTAGCTTGAAAATGTTTTATGATTTTACTAATTTTAAAGTATTATCTCTGTAAAATATTAGAAACTAATTGCTGAAACTAGTTTGGTAATACAATGTATATGTGCCCATGAAAAGTTCACCTGTTTTATAAAAACCATTAAATAAAATAGGAGGACTCTGTTGTAACTTCGTATAAAAATACAAAACAAAAACAAAAACAAGGAACTTCATTCATGTTAGTTGAGAATTTCCGGACTCCAAGTCTTTGCCTTATTCATTATTATTATTATTTACAAAAACTGGGTTCAATGGGAAAACTAGCAATCATGAAAGAGAAACAGATCAAATTCATGTGAGTATAACACACTGAAACCAAATAGAGTCAAAACCCTTTCTTATGATACTGGGTATAGGCCTCTCGAATTTTATACTACAGGAAAGTTACTATAAAGTACACATCTACGTATCTATTAACAAATCAGCCTATATTAATTAAAAGAAAAAAGAAAAAAAAAGTTTACTCTAACATCCCTGACCCTATCTATTCCCAAATTTTGGTCAGAGTTCCTTTGGAGGTCTGAAACTGCAGTTGGGCCTCTAAGCCACAACATGGGCAGTACCTTAAAATCAAGCCAACACGCTGAAAAGCACTGCCCAAAGATGAATGGTGAGAGAGACAGTAACGCAATGACCTTATTTGAACCGTTGGAACTTAAAGCTGTTTAACCTACCAGATAAGGGACCAATGCACTTGTTTTCATATTTTTGCTAGTGTGTGTTTGCTTTCTATCACTTGTGCTGAAACAGTCCTGACTTTTACACATAATGCATATTTCTACTGATCAGATGGAATACAATAAAAGATTAAAAAACTTCCTGCCTCCTTTTGGCCTCATTTTGGGTAGTTATCCCATGAAATATCTCTTCAAATACTTAATTCAGTCATTTACAGAGGAAAAAATATTTATTTGTTTTAATTATATAATGCAATATCAGCTGACGGCTTCTTACATTTTGAGATTTAAATAAAATTGACTGAAGGTCCCTATTCCCTATCTTGTGAAACTACCATGTTTTTCCCAATATCTTTGCGGATTTTTTTTATGACTTATATCCTCAAGGCCTCTATTCATTCTGTTAGTACTTTAATCTTTCATTTTACATGACTCTTTTGTCTCATTTATACCTACTCAGTCAAGTAAACTCAGGCTTTTTATTTAAATTTCCCCCCCAGGCACATGTACATAGCAAATGTAATGGTTTAGGGTGGCAGAGGGGCGCTTGCATTTCAGCTAAGTAAACAATTTAATATTGAATATCAGAATCCTTTTTCATAAAAGCTCTTTGGTCTCCTTTCACCAAGAAATGATCACTGGTCACCTTTCCCAGTAGTTAGATCTTTGATTCAAATTCCCTATACTGTGTATTTGCTCTTGCTTTCCCTTTACGCTCTCGCTCTCTTTCTTTTTTGCTCTCTACCATTCCTAATTCTTACACATTTCATCTCCAGAGTAGCTTCACTTCTCTTTTCCTCACCCTTCCCAACTCCGTTCGTGAACATTCACCTTCCTTGCTAAAACCACTATGAGACTCTTTGGTCAAATAAAAACAGCCCCCTTTCCCAACACTTAGAGTAACTTATTTGCCAATTTGCTACATTTTTAAAACAGTACTGGGATAATAAATGTATAGCCTTTCTTTTATTCTGCAGATACTCTTCTCCCAGTCCTCATACCAAAGTAAGTATTTTCAGTAAAGTGGCAGAGGAGAGGCAAGTAAAGTTTATCTCAGCTAACTAATAAAAGGAAGAGATGTGATACCAATACAAGTATCTCACAAGTGGCCACCCAGATGAAATGCAACCTTGAGCAACCCAACTACATGTGGTGATGAGGAGCACATTGCCCAATCCATGTTTGAGCCATGTACCGGTACGCTTATAAGCAAGGACAGTGATGCAAAATTGCACTGATTAATTTGTAAAGGGGAAGCTTGTTTTGGGGAAGAGACAAAGTTAAGCTATGTGACAGAAAGGAAATCTTGCTCTATCTTCCTGGATTGTTTACTGAAAAAACAGTCTGCCTTCCAATAAAATTTTGGCCTGAACAAATGATATGGGAAATTAAGCAAATCTCTCAACTGGCAGATTCTCAGTCCTACCATTCCAGAACCAAAACTGAGTAAGTTTTTGAAATTCATAGGCATAAAGCTATTTCAGTAGTTTTTCGGCAAGCTTTGTAAATGCATAATAGCAGAATTGTTCTGGAGGTTATAAACCCATATACCCGTTGCCATCCAGTCGATTCCTGACTCATAGCGACCCTATAGGAAAAAGTAAAACCTCCCATAGGGTCGGTAAGTGTCATCAAGGATTTGTAGCAAACTTGTGTTGCCAAAGCTACTTTTCTGAGATACTCCTTTCACTCAGGCAGTGCATAATACCAATATGTTTCCTTTTCCAATCTTGAAGTAACAGTGAGATAGCATCTGGAAGGTGTTCTGAATTCCTTGGAACACGATTCTGTGCTAACTGGGACCACCTTTGGATTTAGTCACACAGAGTATTAGTCTTAGTTCTGATTGTCGTCTCTGAGCTGAGTTCTTTTTATTTTTTTAATTTTGTAGACTAGATTTAAAGTTTTTTTTTATAAGTAACTCTAAACTATTTCAACCTTGTAGATCAGATACTAGAAAATGTTTTGATAGTATAAGTACAAATCCCTTTTATTTGACCCATGAAAAAACAAAAGAGATTGCTCCAGCCTTGAACAGGATTCCATGGTAGTATTCACGTAAGAAGAAACTTCCTTCGAGTTTAAAACTAAACAGGTGGAAGCTGTCAGAACACACTAGCAAAGAATCTGAGACGCTAATCCTAGCTCAATCTTCCCTACTAATGCCCCTTTGCCCACACAATCTTATTTCTGCCTGATCTACTGTTGCATAAGATACTGAACACAGCTGTGGATCGATGAAGTCATTTATAGATCCACCTAGTGGGTAAGATAAATGATGGATTAATCTAAGTTTCCCCTGGGCTTTATTTTTGGAATATATCCTAATGATAACTGAAATCCCTTACTGGAGCTTCCTCAAATTGTTGTTTTTCTCTTTTGCTCCTTCCTAAATTTAAAGTATGTATATTTTCCTTTTAAAAACTTTCTGTTATTGCCTCCAAGTTAGTGTAATTCTGTAAGAGCTGTCCATGAGCTTTGGTTTCTGTGCCTAGCCATGGGTCTTTCCTGCCATAAAGATAAAAGGCACAGGCCTCTTGTCACACAGATGACAAATAATCACACAGCGAGTAATTTGTCTTTTCAGAACTATAGGGTGCACAACACAATTCCAGCACTTGATGTCAGTTAATATTGATGCTGAAGACCAAAAGAAAAATAACCAGAGGATGGAGAAATTTGAGAGAAAGTTAATGGTAATTTTTTTTTTTTCCAGTAAAATCATCTTTGGTGTAGTCATGCTAAAAATGCAACTAAAATAATGAAGTATGACTGCTAGATGGGCGTCCTCAATCCTTTTATATGCTGACAATCTCTGAACCATTATTCTGGTGGTGGTAGTGGTGGTGGCTTTAGTGTTTTGTATGCATTACCGCATTTAATGCTCAAGACAATACTAGGAAACAGATGTGATGTCCCTAATTTACAGATAAGGAGCTGTGGCAAAGCAAAGGAACTTCTCCGAGTGCAAAGCCAGTGAAGAGTTTAATCGAAGGTACATTGAATGTGAGAATTAACAGTTGATAGATTTGGGGAAATTACATTTGGAACACATGCGCCATCTATGCACAATCTGTAGTCTTACAAAAGGTCTTTACTTTTCTCTTACTCTCTGTGGGTACCAGAATATAGGAAATTGTTTATGCTTAGAGTTAACTACCAGTATCTTGCTTTCTTCCATAGAATCAGCACAACACTCAAGTGAAATTGCTCCTTTTATTTGGATTCTCTTTGCATATTTCAAATGACCAATTTCTTGATTCTACTCTACCCTCTGTATTAAGGTCTCTAAGTGTGTCTTTAGAGACCCTGGTGGCACTCAGTGGTTAAGTGTTCAGCTGCTAACCGAAAGGTCGGCAGTTCAAATCTACTAGCCACTCCTTGGAAGCCCTACGGAGCAATTCTACTCTGTTTTATAGGGTCACTATGAGTCAGAATGGACTCAATGTCAGGAGCCCTGGTGGTGCAATGGTTAAGCACTTAGCTTCTAACCAAAAGTTTGGTAGTTCAAACAACCTCAGCAGCTCTGTGGGAGAAGACCTAGTGATCTGCTTCCATAAAGATTATAGCCAAGAAAACCCGAAAAGGCAGTCCTATTCAGTCACATGGGGTTGTTACCCATGGGGATTGAATCCTCGGCACTTAACAACAAGTGCAACTTAGAGGATACATTATTTTATGTTTGTTTAGGTTACTTAAAACTGAGTCTAATAGAATGAGATTGTCTTATAACATGGAGGTGTGTGTGCGGGGGAGATGTTGGAGATAATACATCATCTAAAAGTGATTTAAGAAAACTCAGTCGTGACAGTCTGGGTTGAATTGTGCTAGCAGTTGATATCTTTTAAAATGTTAACTATCTACTGAATTTTTATGGTTATATTTTTCATTTGTTATATAGAAGGACATTTTTCCAGAACTAAGTCTACAGGAAGAACCCCCCTCCGATCTTAACCACCATAAACTATATTTAGAAGATTCTTACTCCTTATTTTATGATTTCCTGTTCCTTTGAAACAATTTGATTAACTATTACAAGGCTCTCTTCTTGAGGTTTTCATTAAAACTGACAAACGGCATACAATTCTATGAAATACTAGGTATTTCCTTTTGGGGTTTAGTGATCTTCAATGTAACATTCATGGGATAGGTAGCCCATGATGACCACTTTTGGTCTCTGTGATACTTATAAAGACACTATTTATTTAGGACCCAATCATCTTAGGAAATGTGTCTCATTACTCTTTGTAGTTATAATTAAATGAATTAAGTAACTATTAATAATTATATATTTACTGAAATCTCAGGAAAAAAGAAATGACATTTTTCTTGCGCTTTTTTTTTTTTTTGCATATATGTGCAGTTCTCTTCCGTGATGAAACTACACAGTTGAGTTCTTTGATTTGGAGACAAGATCAAAATTTATGGGGAGCTGTCACAGTTGGAGCAGGGAGAATGTTTGATTCAATTTTTTAAAAAATTATGTTCATGGCAGGAAAAGAAAATAGTTGGAAATAAGTTTATTTTTGAATATGCTTAGAATTTTATGCATTCTGACATTTTAAAATATCAATAACATACTTATACTTCACTTTATAAGCATTTGCTGCATATTTTCATGGCTTATAAAGATCTTTAAAAATTCATTAAAAAACCCAATGCCGTTGAGTCGATTCCTACTCATACAAACCCCATAGGACAGAGTAGAACTGCCCCATAGAGTTTCCAAGGAGCACCTGGGGGATTCGAACTGATGACCTCTTGGTAGCAGCTCGAACACTTAACCACTACACCACCAGGGATTCCTGAAAATTTATAGAGATAAAATTTAATTATTATCATTATTTTCATAATCACTACTGAATAAATAAACTGAGTAGATTCAAAATGTGGAACTATGGCTAGGGAAATACATAATAATGTCAACACAATTCTTATTATTACATTGTAAAATACTAGAAAAATTAACTAGAAAACTTTAGTTTTGCGTTCTACATTGATCACAGCAATATGCAAGGTGATAAGGATAATTGCAGTTTCTTTCAGATTTCTAAAGGAAAAAAGAAAGAACTTCCACAAAGAGTTGCCCACCTTTCATATCCTACTGAAAGTAATATTTTTTGGGGGGAAATAAAGACAGATTTAGTGCCTGAAACGTTTTGAATGATATCTAAAGAAGTCATCCAGCTTTTATACCTAAAGACTAATCTTATGCTACAGACTTTGTATTCTGAGATCTTCTCCTCACTCTTAAAGAATGAATTGAAGGATTAGTTTTAAACTAAATTCATCCATTGAATGTCTATTATGAGAATATAAAAGCAAATGTTTACCTTGGATATCTGGTTAACTTGGATTTAGGGTTGGAATTATTTACATTCTTGCCAAATCTTTCATTTCCCTTTGATAGGTAGGCCTAACCTTAGGCTATGGTGTATGACACATTCAGACTGAAATGTAACTTGTTCAGACACTGTTTTGTTAAGGGTTCTACACAGCTTATAAATTTATTCTACACAGTTTAGTTCTATATGGTTCTTAATAATGTCATAAAGTTTTTTTTTTAATTTGAAATTTTAGGAAGCAAACATAAGTATCATTTGAAGATGACCAAACTCACACTAATATACAGAATCTATACCAATGTAAAACGATTAACATAAATATTATTAGTTGTGTGTGATCAGTGGCCAGTGAGTATGTTATATACATGGTTGGATATCTTACATATCTACCATATTTTTACACAAATAATGCATGCCTTCTGGGTTTTTGACCACGTCCTACCCACTGGGAGGCACCCTTACAAGCACTGCCATGCCAATCCCCTTCCGCATGTTACTGTAAAAAAAAAAAAAAAAAAAATTAACATAGCACACTTACGAAGATACCTCATAGGGATAGGGTGCAGCCCTGAAGGTGTGTGTTATTTGCATAAAAATACAGTCTATCTATATCATCTCTATATACACACAAAGACACACACATAGACACACAACATACAAATGGGAACAGGGTATTAACTGTCAATCTTTGTTTTTACGGAATCGTCATAAATTTTGATCAAAAGTGCGTGAAGATAATGGAAATGCTCAGGTCATGATCTTGTCCATATCCTAGTTTTCTCTGCTACTTGATTCTGCAATGCACTTTGATGCTTTTTTCCTTTCTTTGTTTTAAAGAA
The DNA here is from genome assembly GCF_030014295.1 of Loxodonta africana. NCBI lineage: Eukaryota > Metazoa > Chordata > Mammalia > Proboscidea > Elephantidae > Loxodonta > Loxodonta africana. Next base: position 121,381,371 of record NC_087345.1, on the reverse strand, counting down.
ACTTTCAAAACCCGATTATTTTCTGCTTTGAAAGTTTTTGTTGATACAATGTGTTTCAGAAACCATGGTGGTGTAGTTAAGAGCTATGGCTGCTAACCAGGTGCTCCTTGGAAACTCTGCAGGGCAGTTCTACTCTGTCCTGTTAGGTCATTATGATTCCAAATCAACTCGACAGCAGTGGGTTTGGTTTTTGGTTACCATGGAAACATGCTGAATCATTGAGTGTTGTTGAATTTTTGGTAAGTAGTATAAATTTTTTTCCCCTCCAACAATTCTACTCTCCTAGTCCCCAGGGACATACTTTGTCCCACTAATTCTACCCCTGGATGCCCCCAGAGTTCAGAGGAACATATGGTGTCCCCAAAATTTTTTTTGAAAGTTTCTATTCTTCCTACCAAAAATACACCAAAACAAAACACAAACCTGTTACTATGGAGTTGATTCCAACTCATAGCAACCCTATAGGACAGAGTAGAACTGCCCCATGGGGTTTCCAGGGAGCAGCTGGTGGATTCAAACTTTTGACCTTTTGGTTAGTAGCCTATCTCTTAACCACTGCATCACCAGAACTCTCCCAAAATGCACACACCTCATAAAACACCCTGTAGAAACAGTAATTTGCAGTGTATGCCTGTTTTTTCTGTTTCAAACAGTCGTACAGGCCCTGTGGCAGCAGGCACTGTCAGTGGGAAAGCAGCTCCCTAATTAAACTAAGAGGTGGAAAAAGGGGGTGAACAACTGTATATCCCAATGGTCAAGAAAGAGTTTTAATTAATGCAGATCCATACCCCATATGAATATGAGGGAGAGCAGTCAGTCACTTCTTCCTACAATATGAGCTCATACAATTAATACAGGAAACTCTCAGTGTCTATTTGCTATTGCATAAAGTTCAAATTAAAAATTTGCACTCTGTATTGAATTGTCACAACTATTTAGTATTTTAGGATTTCTATTTACTACTACATAAATCATTGGAGCTTGTGAAAGATAATTATCCCCCAATGCTGCACTTCTCAAATATTAATGTGCTGCAATTTACTGGATAACATCATTAAAATGCAGATTCTGATTCAGTAAGTCTGGGTTGGTCCTGAGAATGTGCCTTCCTAACAAGGAGATGCCAGTGCTGCTGGTTCTGGCATATGCTTAGAGTAGGAAGGCCATGTTGTGGTTGTTTTTGTTGTGTGCTGTTGAATTGATTCCAACTCATAGTGACTGTATAGGACAGAATAAAACTATGCCGTAGGGTTTCCTTGGCTATAATCTTCACAGGAGCAGATCACCAGGTCTTTTTACCTGCGGAGCCACTAAACTGACAACTTTTAGTGAGCGATGGAGCTCTTAACTATTGCATCACAAGGAAGGCTATACGCACCCTCAACACAGCTTGCTGCTACTGCTGCTATCAGAGAATGCCTTTTCTCTCTGCTCGCTATGGTGAATGAGAAAATGTGTGTGAATGTATGTGTGGGTAAGAGAGATGCAGGTCAGTGAAAATTGTTTTTTACCACAGCTTTGGCTTCCAGGATAAGTGCTACCATAAAATGCCTTGCCTTCTTTACTCAACCATTCACTTACCCATGAATCAACAACTCCCTTGGGTACAGTAGGTTGAGGTGTTAGTATTCAACCATGTCATGCTATACATATACTTTCATGCATTCATTTACTCGACAATCATTTATTGAATATGTATTATACGTCAGAAAATGTACGGAGAACTAGCCATAGAGCGGTGAGTGAGACATTCCCTCACTCAAGGAACTCACACTTAAAAGGAGGAGACAGATGTGGTGAGGGAAATGCTAGTATTGAGTTAAGTACAAAGCACTGTGTTAGAGGTAACAACTGCATCTGTGGGATTCAGGAAACCCTTACGTGCATCGAGCACTCAAGGAAGAACAGGTAGCTCAAGATGGCTATGCGGGAGTAGCAAGAGATAAGACTGAACAGCTAGGCAAAGAATCCAATAAAAATGGATTTTCTTTATGTCATAGACAATATGGAAATATTGAGTAACTTTAATTAAGGTAGTTAATAGAATACATTCATTTTAGAAAATTATTTTCAGTAGCAGTACAAAATGCTGAATTTTAAAAAGAACAATTTTGGAGGGCATCAAATTTAATACGACTAAGAAAGAATTAATGTTGAATTGAGGGAGTATCAGTGAGGAGAGTGGAAGATATTCTGGAGGTAGAAATAACAGGACTTGGTGCTAAATTGGACATCTGAGAAGGACTAAGTGATGGTTTTCAAATTTCCAGTCTGGATAAATTGTTGGAATATGATGGTATTTGTTAAAGAATTGTGCAAGTAGAAATAATGAATTCAGTTTTTATCTTGTTGAGTTTGAGCTTTTTGTAGGAAAATTGGATAGAGCTATGCAGCAGGTTATTGGTAATATCCAGCTTAGACAAAGTACATATGGAATGTGGAAGTGGATATTTTACTAGCCTGGATCATCTAGTATCTTCTCTTTGTAATTTGCAAATTCTGCTTTGGTGAATGGCACGTTTAGTCTCTCTACAAGATCAATATTTATATTTCTTGTTTTTCTGACTGCTTTGGAATTTGAAAGGCCCAAGGATCAAAAGGTTGTAATGGTTCTTTCCATGATATTGTGTAACAGCAAGAATGGTTTAGCTGTTTTAGTGCAACATAACTAATAATTTAAACTATAAGTGTATTTTGGAGCCCTGGTGGTACAGTGGTTAAGAGCTTGGCTGCTAACCAAAATGTTGCTAGTTCAAATCCACCAGCCACTCCTTGGAAACCCTATGGGGCAGTTCTAATCTGTACTACAGGGTGACTATGAGTTGGAATCAACCTGATGGCAACAGGTTTGGTTTTTTTTTGTTTTTAAACATGTTTTACCTCCTTGTTTGTACACGTTTTTTTGGACCTATTTAAATGCTACTTTAAGAATTTACTACTTTGTGACAAGGCGACAGACCAGGGTCTCATATTTTTAAAAAATTCATGCTGAAGTATATTTCCCTTATTGATATTTCCTACCATCACTAAACATTACTGGATCCCATATTTCAAACAAGAACTTTACATCAGTTAGCGGTATAAGAAGTTTAGGGACTGTTGAGATATGGTATTGCTTGATCACATATGATTGGATGGGAGTGAGCATGATTTGATTCTAGCTGGGATGAGAGCTCCTAACAATTCACCTCCTTGTCTTCCTTTTGGGATTCAAAGTGGAAGATGGCTTTTTGGATACTAAATAATTGGTTTATAATATGTTACTTACACAAGAGCTTCTGATAAAGTATGATTGTTAAGGTGATTCCATTCCAAATTGAAGGAAAACTGAAAATGGATATTTTGGGACAAAAAGCAAGGGTTCATACTACTAGTGGACAGGTAATGAGTCATCGAGCAAACCAAGGAGTTATTATAGCTTGTGATTATATTTATTTACATACGCATCAAACTGATGACATGAGATTTATATATGCTCTACGTCTTTCTTTCCATCTGACTATAATTTCCTTTCAAGACTAAATAAATCATTTATTGAATTGTAACATCAAATAATTGTTAGTAAATTGCTGGGTAATTTAAATATGTTTAGATAAATATCATATATATATATATACACATATCCATCCTGAATCTGCATCCAAAGCCTCTAGTAACTTTGTGTAACTCTGCACCATTAATTTCTTCAGAGTGACATTCTGATGTGAGCTGAACAGATGGAATTGCAGGATTGTTCTAGCAAATTTATCATAAAAAATGCATCCGACACCTGTGTAATTTGCCTAATCATTTTCCTAATAAGCTCCCACCATTAATTATGCACGATTTCCACAATGCAATCAAGATAAAAGTAAATCTGATGACTTAATACCCTTCAAAATAATTGGTTCACCCAACACAAGGCCTCCTTTGCTTTCCGTAGCCATTTTAGTTAATTAGAAAAAGGGTGCACCCTGTTGGAGTCAGCAGAATGGAGGCTGATCGCTTGGTGGGAGGTAGACCTGCTGGGTTTTTGGGCAGGAGTCAAGGATATTAACTCCTGAAAGAACAGAAGAGAATTTTACCCCTTCCTCTTCTTCCCTTCACAACACTGCTCCCCACCCCCCGCCCCAAACTTTCCTGCCTCGCTCCACCTGCCCCAGTAGCAAACAGATGCGATTAGTGTTCTTCAGCCATCAGAAAACTGACTGCAGGACTCTGCGGGTCTAATGAGAATCAACTTTTCCGAGGCTGCTGTCTTGCGGTGCAACCCACCTGTCACATCATTAGGTGCAGCGTGTGCCTTGAATTCACTTTGCTAAATGAGATTTACAGGCCCCACTGAAACCCATCCTGCAGCATCCCTGCTTCAATTAGCTAAAGATTAATTGTCTGAGAAAGGGAATGAAAGTTTTACTTCAACTGACCTGAAAAAAAAAAAAGTGTACGGTTCAGGTATTCCACATAGGCCTGAGGCGGTGTGGAAAAACGTGATAATTTAAAGGTGCTGCAAATTTCCTACACCTTGCCTGGATGAATGAAATTAACTAGCACTAAAAGCTGTCAAATTAAAGGTTGACTTCCAGATATTAGCACCTTAAATGTCACCGAATATTCTCTCTTTCTTTCTTCTTCTTTTTTTTTTTTTTTTGGCAAACATTCACGTTCACACACCTGCACATGCACACAAAACGTTTTCTTACTGCCCTTCCTGCTAACTGCTTGTTCGTGCCCAGCCTGGAGTCACTTGCTATAAATCGTTAAAGTAACCATGGCTACAGAACAATTGGCAATTACAAAATTTCTTCCATTTTAATGTTACACTAATTATGTTTGAATATATTTTAATGGAGAAGAAGAGTTGGAGGTGAGAAAAGCTTCCGGAAGAAGGGCAGAACGCGAGATTTCTGCTTCCATCTGCCACCCGTTTGCTCTGCTCGTCAGCGGCAAACAATCCTAGAGTAGAGATAGATCACTGGTAGCTACGCCACCTTAATATCGAAGTCTTAATGCATAACATCCAACGTAAAAACTTTAACATTATGAGAATGGCTTAAAATAAATGGACAATTTGATTAATTTTTGGTATTGTGAGGTATACAATGATTTATCAGGGTTTGGATAGTAAAACTTGAAACTTCTCTTTTAAGCCAAAATTTATTTTTAACTAATGAATAAGAACCAAATTTTACATTCCTAATATTTAATATAAGGACTGGCACTGGGAACCTCATTTGGTTAGAATGTCAGATACAGTGCAGAGTGCATGAGGAGAGAGGGGTACCCCTACACTTGGGGGAGTGTGAGAGGGGAGCTTTCCTGCTTCAGTTCCCTCTAAGCCTGTTTCAGCTGATCACAACTTGTTTGTGCCAATTTAAGTAAACTTGTGGGTTATAGAACCCAGTCTCAACTAATCATATTTCCCAAAATACATTCATGCCTGGGGAAGATCCTTATTAAGACAACACAGATATACAAGAACACTAATAATGTGAGCATAAGAATAATCAGAACGTGCGGAACTGATACACCCAGTACTCTGAATGTGAGTTCTTTGTCATCTACATCAAGAGATTAAAAAGAAAAAAAATGATGCTATAATCAGAACAAAAAATTTAAAAAACCTTGAACGAATTATTTTATACATATCAGGGAATCTGTTGGACATACAGCTTTTGAACCACTATCATTAACTACAAACTTTGCCCTAAGTACCTATTTTACTATGAGTTATTACTGACAGTTCTATGATGTTCCATAATTTAAAAGTCATTTTTAAATATTGTTCATTTTATCTTCTCTTTATACTATATTTTATTTTATAATGTGCATATTCTATTAGTACAGTTATGCATAAATATAACTTGCAAATATATGAAAATATGTATTGCAAGCATACTTTCAATTTTAAAATTTTAAATCAGTTTTTTTCCTCAATAAGATCCATATCCAGAAAGTTCAGTGAATCCTATTCTAAGCCTCTACTCCTCATTTGTAAAATTAGACAAATGCTGAAAAAATATGCATGGCTATTTTAAGTTCTAATACTCTCATGGCCATGGATTTGTCTATGCCTATATGAAGCTTTGGTGGTTGAAGGGTCTTCATGTCCTGAACCCAATAAAAAAAAAAATAGTTAAGGCTTAATCAGATATGAGGAGATGGCGGAAATAATCCTCAGTGCAAAAACCTCCACTATGTTTTTTTTTTTGGCATTGGTTAGAACTATGTGCTATGTTCTTAAAAAAACTCTTTGTAAAAAAGAATACTTCACAATGGGTACCCTTTTTTTTTTTTTGGACAGTTATTTGCATGTTTACTTAATGAGGTTACCCTTAACATTTTTATTAAAAAAAATGCATCATACTTTTTGTGTCCCATGCCGTCCACCAAACACCCACATTTGTATAATATCCAACCTGCACTGAACATTTCTTATACTCCAAATTCTTTTGCAAATGCTTTATAAACATTTAATCTTTTACCACAATCTTATGAGTTAAGTGTTATTATTTTGCCACTTTCATTAATGAGTAAAATTGAATTATGGATATTAAACAACTTTCTCAAGGGTGCCCTAGTAAAAGGAAGACTACAATTCATGCCACATTCCATATCCTATACCCCAGTTTAACATGCTGACACCCTCCCGTGGATTTTGGTTAAAGTCAATACCCTTGTTGTTTTCAAAGAAATTTGAAATGGTGATAAAAGCAAAATTATTTCTGTTTTATAAATTTGGTTTCAAACCATGTAATCATAAATTTATTATATCTATCTACCTACCAAGCATCTATCTATCATCTATCTATCTATCTATCTATCTATCTATCTATCTATCTATCTATCTATCTATCTATCTATCTATCTATCTATCTATCATCTATCTATCATCTATCTATCTATCATCTATCTTCTATCTATCTATCTATCACCTATCTATCTATCTATTTATCTATCTATCTATCTATCTATCTATCATCTATCTATCTATCCATCTATCTATCCCTCTGTCTATATCTAATATATCTGTCATCTATCAATCTATCTATCACCTTTCTATCTATCATCTATCTACCTACCTATCTATCTATCTATCTATCTATCTATCTATCTATCATCTATCTATCATCTATCTACCTATCTATCTTATAGGTGAATGGTGAGGCGGTTAAGACGCAGTTGTGTGACTCAGCATACAAACTGACATTTAATTGAATCCTATGTGATATCCATGTGTATGCCTGAACATCAAAGTTATGAGACTTGATGAGTTTTAGCACTGCTTATGTTTTATTCTAGCTTGTGTCTTAGAAATATATTGCAGCATAATATACATAGGACTAATCTTGGTAAAAATGATAAAAAAACAATATGAATAAGGCTATATAATCTTACTAAAAGATACAAAAAGATTCTGAATACTTTAAATGTGTTAATTCTTCCTAATTAGAGTATATATTGAATATAATTCCAAGCAAAACTCTAGTAGAGATTATTTGGACCTTGACAAAATAATTTTAGAACACATCTGGGAAATTAATTTAATGAAGCCAGACATTAGCATTTTGAAAAAAGAAGAGTAAGAATAAAAGATAGATCATATTATAAAATCCTGATAATACGCATGAGAAAGTAATATTTATGAGAAAATTGACAGATGGATCAAAAGAACAAAATAAGCAGTCCAGAAGCAGAAAACCATATATGTAAAATTGTCCAGAAAAAGAAAATGTTATCAAAAATCACTGGGGAAAGAAAACGTCAGTTCATAGTGATGTGACTGTTGGTTAATTAATGGTAAAAATTTCACATTTATATAAAATAAGTTTCACATTACTTGAAGAACTAAATATATTAGGCATAAATAAAGTCAAAAAAATGGATTTTGTATTACGGAAGAATTTTCAAGTATTGATAAAATATAAGAGGAGCCCTGGTGGCACAGTGGTTAAGAGCTCAGCTGCTAACCAAGAGGTCAGCAGTTCAAACCAATCAGCTGCTCCTTGAAAACCCTACGGGGCAGTTCTACTCTGTCCTGTAGAGTCGCTACGAGTCACAATTGACTCGATGGCAATAGATTTTTTTTTTTAATAATATAAGAAACAGTATAGGAAAAAGAATAATAAATGTGACAATACAAAGGCTAAATCTTCTGTAAGTCAACAAACAATCAAAACGAAAAAGCCAGAATTAGACTGGAATTTAAATTTGATAACATATATAATGGGGAAATTCTAAGGTCCTTATGAATCAGTAACTTTTATAAATTAAATTAAAAACATGTGACAGCCTGGTAGGAATACTATGGGGAAAAGACTCAAAAAGGAATTGTTAAATAAATATTATTCACCCATTAAAAAATAAATTTTTAAAGACTATGTATTATATATTATTCATCCATTGAAAATAAGATTTTGAAGGCTATATATTATAGAAATATTCATCCATTAAAAAATAAATTTTGATGACTATGTATTACATAAATTATTCATCTATTAAAAAATAAAAAATTGTTTACTTTATTTGTATCCCAATTTTCTAATTTGAAATATGATGGTAGTAACTGGTGCCTTATAGCATTGTTATGGAGTTTAAAGTAGCTGTTCTATGCAGTGTGCTTAGCACAGGGCCAGACACTAAGCAAGAGCTCAATAAATGTTATCAGCTATTATTATCTGTAGGTGGTGATATGGTATTATGAATATTTTCCCTTTCAATGGCAATATGAAGTATTTTATAAAGAAAAAGCTTTAAAGCTTATATTTTAAAACTTCAGTGAAAGAGAATATGTATCTACTACTCAAACGTGAAGGTAGCTGCATAACATGGAACACCACATATTGAGGAAAGTCTATTCTTTCAGCTCTTTTCTGATTAAATTTAAAGTCATTCTATGTGATTAGTTCAGTCATTCATCCATTTCACATTAAAAAAAAATCTATATCATATACCAATAAATGCTAAAGTGAAAAATGAAGAAGAGGTAGAAGGTAAGTTATTTTTGATACAATGATCAGAGAGAACCTCCCTGAAGAAATAATTTTAGGCAGAAACGTGGTCAGACACTTATGGATACTTACCAAATTAATAAAATAAGAACTGTCCAAGGTCAGAAGTTCATAGTTAAATTTATAGGGCAAAGAGTAAATGCAATGTCATATTTAAAGTATACTCTGAAAACCAAAAGAGATCAAATTTTTAAATGAAAATTAAAACACTGTATATTTCTGAGTATACATATAGAAATAGTTTCGTTGATTTAAATGTAGTTTTAATTATAGTTTCTTTGTGTTCACTCTATCGAACTTTTAAGTGTCGTTTTTACATTTTCGTGTAACTTTTGGTAAAAAAAAAACTTTTTTTTTTAGGTAGATTGATATATCACACATATTACAATATCAACAAAATTCACAAATATTTACTGAAGACATTATGAGTTAGGATATGCTTAATACCATATGTGTATTATCTCATCTTAATCCTCACAGAAATCTTATGAAGTTGTTACTGGTGTTATCCTTATTTTAAAGAAAAAGAAACAAACTTACAGCAATTAATTTTTTTCCTGAGACCATCATTTTGTAATTGATTGAGCTCTGATTCCACTCCATGTCTATCTGATGTTGAAATCCACGCTCTTAATCTATAGGCTATACTGCCTTGTGTTTGTGCATATGAATGTATATGAGAGGTTTCCATTTTAACGAAGTTTTTATTTAATTATTTCCTAATTTGAAATTTTCAAACATTAAATCAGTCATTTGAAAGTATCTTAGTAGATTTGGCTCCAATGTAATAATAAACAGGTACATTGGTTTTAAATATGCATAAGAATTTGAAATAACTCAAGTGTTAGTTCATTCAATCTTGTAACTAAGAATTCCCTGAGATTCTAGTTTTAAAGGAGAAAGTTGAAAGCTTTCATCTATTACTATGTTAGTTTATAGTATGTTATGTATATTGGTGTCCTAGGCATTTAAAGATATTAAACAGATTATATGGTAGAGAATAAATAAACCAATTAAATATTTCTTAAATAAATACACATAACAGAGTAATTATAATTATATCATAATAACAATATATAAAAAAAGACTTATAACAATTAAATCCTTAGTATATGCCAGCAACCTATACTTTTCATGGTTTGCACACATTTTTTCAATTATTCACAACAACTCTATGAAGAAGTAGTATTTACCACTGTGCAAATGGAGGCTGTGAAAACTTCAATAGTATGACCAAATCCTCCCACTGATTAGAGTCAGGCTTTAAACTCATATCTTCCTGATAATAATAAAACTAGAATGGAATCTACTTCTAGGGTGTGCGGCATCATTATCCAAACACATTTAACTATTTATGTCATATTTACCTATCTATACAAATTTTTTTTTTTTTTTTTTTACAAAGGTTTTCATCCAGAGTATCATGATCAGCTCTGTTACTTGGAGGGAAAGGAATAACTTCCTAGCACACCAGGAAATATACAGATCCTTTAATAATCATTTTTCAGACTTTTGGTTGAGGCATAAAATATGAGTTTTTTTATGGGATTATGAAATGTCTGTAAATTATACAAAAATCATGGAGTATCATATACCTATTCAGTTTTTATAGTAATCAATATATAACACAACCTGCTTTATCGTTTAGGTAACCATCTGTTACAAATGTTAGAAAGCTTTTACTCTGTTTTGGTGTAATTGCATTGTAGTTGTTGTTGGGTGCCCTCAAGTAGACTTCAGCTCGTAGTCAACTCCAGGTACCAGAGTAGAACTGCCCCATAGGGTTTTCTTGGCTGCAGTCTTTACAGGAGCATGTCACCAGGTCTCTTTCCTGCAGAACCACTGGGTGCGTTCAAACTGCCAATCATTCAGTTAGCAGCTGACCTCTTAACCATTTACACCACCATGGCTTCTTATAAATTAGATTAAAGTAGGCCAAATAACATGATGATATTCTGCAGGAATATTTAATGTAGAGCTTGTCTGCTCCTATAGGTTTGTATCTTTTGAGTTTTAATTTTAGAAAGAATTTAATATATTTTTTATCACCCTTTTAATTGAAATATACGCCTTTCTGCCCCCTTCACCTATATAGTTCTGACCCCTGTCCCTGCAATGAACATAAAGGTACCTGGTAAGTAGATGCGTGATATGTTACTAGGTGTTAACTCCTGTAATAAGTTTTTATCTCCAAAAAGTACCAGCAGTGTCTTCTCTAATGAGCTTGATTTTGCTGTCAGTCAGTTTTACAAAATGGCTAGATCACCAAGTGGAAATGGATTTAAAAAAGCCATTAAAATGGGCACATGGGTGTGCAGGGAGACAAAGTCTCATGCTGCCTTCTTAACACCTGAACTGAAACAGGTTAATGCTTTGGGTGACCAGATGGCATTTTTGCTCAACACTGAGAAAACTAAACATAAACAACAACAAAAATTGTTCTCAATGTATCTATTGCATAAAAAAATAGGATATTTTAAGTATAATATTCACTATATCCAAGTGCACTTTTGGGATATTCTAATACACTTTTAGATAAAACAAAAGGGTCTTAAGGTACTGCTCGCCAAGCAGTTTTATGTAGCAAGTTGTCAAAAGAGAAGTTGGGAGGGTGGGGAATAGAGGGATGTTTAACCTACTGTACATTTATAAAAACAAAATGAGAAACATGTTACTTTCTGCAGCATTTAATTTTTTGTTTTATTTCTTAGCAGAAAAATTTAAAACACATGCATACACACCCTCCACACATCCACTGGTGACGGGGACGGGAATGCAAGTTTCCTCACTGCAGTGAACACTCAATCCCAGCTGTGTCTTCAGCGGCATGAGCCAGCTTGATTACGCTGAAGTACCCCCGGATTCCTTCCTCTTTTATTTCATTCCACCCAGGGTCTTAAAGCTTAAACATTTGACATGCTTGGGCAGTTTTTTTCTCTAATTTCACCCAAGCTGGCTATGCAGTGAGTTAAATGTGTAGGTGTTGCCTGTGGGTGCAATGAACTTCTTCAGTATTTTTTTCCTTTAGCAAATGAACACTGGATGGTTTCCAGTTTGGAGTGAATCTACGCAATGGTAAAAAGGTAAACCATGTCACAAAAGAAATATTATTAGACCAAACTGATTTAGATCAATATCAATACAGGCATAGGTTTGCTTTGAATCTGCTGTTACAATGCTTCTGGCTTCAACAACATAAATGTTGAAGCTCTGTAGGAAGTCAACAAATCTCCTTTTACAGGGTGTGTTAAGTTTAGATAAGACCTTTAGAAACCACGCAGTAAGAGAAAATTCAAGCTTATTTATCCACATGCTAATTTCCCAGGACCAGAGTTTAAACAATGGCCCTCTACCAGAATTTAGACTCATCACCTTTCTATCCTTTCGCCTTTTGAAGTGCCCTGTAACTGTTTGCTACTTAGTGAAAATCTAGCAAAGCACATTGTTACCTAAGTAGGAGATGGGTGAAACACTCTGAAAGTTAAGTGTCTGTGTCATCAAGGGGCAATCTTATTCCTGTAAATATCTCAAACTACAATTTAGACTCCCACATATACATGCATTTTCTGCAAGAGAGATTACATTGATTTTACCCAGGCTTGTGTCTTGCTTGCGTCAATTCCTTGGGTGATGTATTTGGCATTTTAAAAAATCTTCACCTCACGAAAGGTACAGAATTTGAAGAATTTTAAACATTGAGTGAAATATTTCAGAGATGGGAGACCCTGATGGCAATTCATAGTTTTATATTCTGTGATTATGTGTGTGTGTGTGTGTGTGTGTGAAATTTCACAAGTAAATAGACTGAAACTAGTGTGTCCTATGAGGAAACTGTTAGAACCTCCCTGGTGCATTAGTTCTCCATCTTTTATCAGGCACACACATATAAACAATGCCAGTCAGATGTATAACAACCTCCCATGTGCTAACCTAGGAAATACCTGTACCTCCATTTACCTCTTTCTCTTTCATTCAAGAAAGTACACTGATTGCAAGTGATTGTAAATAAGTTTATGTAGGCATAAATTTGAATCATATGTAATTTACTATTTAATAATTTGTTTGCAAACGTCAGTAATGTAAATGTTATTAGGAGCTTACTCAGGATACCCCATAATATATCTGAACAAACCATTATGTCATCGAATCTTAGAAAAGAGTCATTCCCTTTAAGCAGTTATTGGGGGAGCATGTTGGACCAAGAAGTATCATTCTTTGCACTTCTTGAAATGCCTTATTTAAAATCATGATAAAGTTTCTTGAGTTCTAATAAAACTTTTTAAGGATCCTGGGTATATGTTCTTAGCTTTCCGATGGAAACACTTATGACTGTCATCTTTATATCATTTATACTCTCTGATTAACCAGCCCAGTGCTGTCATTCTGTCAGAACCTCAGCAGTTGACATTGACTAGGAAGCCACCTTTCAGGCACCTAAAGTGGTGTTTTAAAGAAAAATGGTTATAAGAGAGAGAAATTATTCTCTATCACAGCACAATCAAAGTAAACTCTGTACCCAACACAGCAATGAAGAATTTCCCAACTACATGTAAAATGTTTCTGATTTCAGTCATTTGGACACAGGTGGAACTTGAATGGAGAGTTTCAAGGGACAATATTGAGTTATTTCATACAGAAGAAGGAAAAGAGAACCAGGTAAAAGAGACACAAGTCTTGAATCTGGTTTGACTATGACTTGGGGCAATTACTTAACCTTCTTCACCTTTCATTTTCTCTTTGGTAAATGACAGGGTTGAGGCAGGGCAGCAGATCCCAGCCTGCTTCAAAAAAACATAGGTTCCCTAAATGCTAATAGAAGAATAAGGGCTCAAGAGTATAATCCCCAAACCCAGTGCCGTCGAGTCGATTCTGACTCATAGCGACCCTATAGGACAGAGTAGAACTGCCCCACAGAGTTTCCAAGGAGCACCTGGTGGATTTGAACTGCCGACCCTTTGGTTAGCATCCGTAGCACTTAACCACTACGCCACCAGGGTTTCCCAAGAGTATAATAGATGTGATAAATTGTGTGGGTGCCATATATTTCCTCCTGCTGTTGTTGTTGTTAGGTGCCATCGAGTCAGTTCCAACTCATAGTGACCCTATGCACAACAGAACGAAACACTGCCCGGTCCTGCACCATCATTACAATCGTTGTTATGCTTGAGCTCATTGTTCCAGCCACTGTGTCAATCCACCTTGTTGAGGGTCTTCCTCTTTTCCGCTTACCCTGTACTCTGCTAAGCACGATGTCCTCCAGAGACTGATCCCCCCTGAAAACATGTCAAAGTATGTAAAACGCAGTCTTGCCATCCTTGCCTCCAAGGAGCATTCTGGCCGCACTTCTTCCAAGACAGATTTGTTCATTCTTTTGGCAGTCCATGGTATAGTCAATATTCTTTGCCAACACCACAATTCAAAGGCGTCAACTCTTCTTTGGTCTTTCTTATTCATTGTCCAGCTTTCACAAGCATATGATGCGATTGAAAATACCATGGCTTGGGTCAAGTGCACCTTAGTCTTCAGGGTGACATCTTTGCTCTTCAACACTTGGAAGAGGTCCTTTGCAGCAGATTTGCCCAATGAAATGCATCTTTTGATTTCTTGACTGCTGCTTCCATGGCTGTTGATTGTGGATCCAAGCAAAACGAAATCCTTGACAACTTCAATCTTTTCTCCGTTTATCATGATGTTGCTCATTGGTCCAGTTGTGAGGATTTTTGTTTTCTTTATGTTGAGGTGTAATCTATACTGAGGGCTGTGGTCTTTGATCTTCATTAGTAAGTGCTTCAAGTCCTCTTCACTTTCAGCATGCAAGGTTGTGTCATCTGCATAACGCAGGTTGTTAATGAGCCTTCCTCCAATCCTGATGCCCTGTTCTTCTTCATACAGTCCAGCTTCTCATATTATTTGCTCAGGATACAGATTAAATAGGTATGGGGAAAGAATACAACCCTGACACACACCTTTCCTGACATTAAACCAATGAGTATCCCCTTGTTCTGTCCAAACAACTGCCTCTTCATCTACATAAAGGTTCCTACTGAGCACAATTAAGTGTTCTGGAATTCCCATTCTTCACAGTGTTATCCATAGCTTGTTATGATCCACGCAGTCGAATGCCTTTGCATAGTCAATAAAACACAGGTAAACATCCTTCTGGTATTCTCTGCTTTCAGTCAGGATCCATCTGACATCAACAATGATAATCCTCATTCCACATCCTCTTCTGAAACCAGCCTGAATTTCTGGCAGTTCCCTGTTGACATACTGCTGCAGCTGTTTTTGAATGATCTTCAGCAAAATTTTGCTTGTGTGTGATATTAATGATATTGTTCTATAATTTCCACATTCAGTTGGATCACCTTTCTTGGGAATAGGCATAAATATGGATCTCTTCCAGTCAGTTGTCCAGGAAGCTGTCTTCCATATTTCTTGGCATAGATGAGTGAGCACCTCCAGCGCTGCATCTGTTTGTTAAAACATCTCAACTGATATTCCATCAATTCCTGGAGCCTTGTTTTTCGCCAATGCCTTCAGAGCAGCTTGGACTTCTTCCTTCAGTACCATCAGTTTCTGATCATATGCCAGCTCTTCAAATGGTTGAATATCCACTAATTCTTTTTGGTATAATGACTCTGTGTATTCCTTCCATCTTCTTTTGATGCTTTCCACGTCATTTAATATTTTCTCCATGGAATCCTTCACTGTTGTAACTTGAGACTTGAATTTTTTCTTTAGTTCTTTCAGCCTGAGAAATGCCAAGCCTGTTCTTCCTTTTTGGTTTTCCATCTCCAGCTCTTTGCACATGTCATTATAATACTTTGTCTTCTTGAGAGGCCCTTTGAAATCTTCTGTTCAGTTCTTTTACTTCATCAATTCTTCCTTTTACTTTAGCTGCTCGATGTTCAAGAGCAAGTTTCGGAGTCTCCTCTCACATCCATCTTGGTCTTTTCTTTCCTGTCTTTTCAGTGACCTTTTGCTTTCTTCATGGACGATGTCCTTGATGTCACTCCACAACTCATCTGGTCTTTGGTCACTAGTGTTCGATGCATCAAATCTGTTCTTTATATGGTCCCTAAATTCAGGTGGGATATACTCAAGGTCATATTTTGGCTCTCGTGGACTTGTTCAGATTTTCTTCAGTTTCGGCTCGAACTTGCATATGAGCAATTGATGGTCTGTTCCACAGTCGGCCCCTGGCCTTGTTCTGACTGATGATATTGAGCTCTTTCCATCGTCTCTTTCCATAGATGTAGTCAGTTTGATTTCTGTGTGTTCCATCTGGCGAGGTCCATGTGCATAGTCGCCGTTTATGTTGGTGAAAGAAGGTATTTGCAATGAAGAAGTCGTTGGTCTTGCAAAATTCTATCATTCGATCTCCGGCATTGTTTCTATCACCAAGGCCATAATTTTCAGCTACTGATCCTTCTTCTTTGTTTCCAACTTTCGTATTCCAATCACCAGTAATTATCAATGCATCTTGATTGTATGTTCGATCAATTTCAGACTGTAGCAGCTGAGCCTGTATAAAAATGGATTTTAATAATTTAAAGGCTTTAACGTGCCCTACAATAAAATATTGCTTAACCCCATGGCTCTTGAGTTTAGCTAGGAATTTGAAGCATCCAGGATGCTTTAAAGAAACACCCAGGAGGCTTTCTTAGACCTAATAATCAAGATGCTCTAAGGGTGGGTCCTGGAGATGAACAATTTAAAAACTTCCCACCTCCCAGGTGAGGAGAGCCAATGTGGAGCCACAAGGAATTGGCAGGGATCTAGATGAGCAAAAAAAACCACATTACCTGGGACTGTAAAGGATTCTCTTCAACAGTCACCACACCATGTGACAATAATTAAAGCAACTAGACTTGCCGGTTTTCTCTCTTAGCATTATGGAAGCAGGTTTGGCCCCGTTCAGCTGAATAAATCCCCTAGATGGGGATGATTGAATTACTGTTAGTAAAGGAAAATTGTAAACATTTAAGAGATGTGATCCTGTTAGAGTCCCATGTACCCAAAATTGGTGGGCAGCCCAAGTGGCATAGTGGTTAAGAGCTCATTTGCTAACCAAAAAGGTTGCAGTTCAAATTCACCAACTGCACCCTGGAAACCCTACGGAACAGTTCTACTCTGTCGTATAGAGTTGGTATGAGTCATAACTGACTGGACAGCAATGGGTTTGGTTTTTTTTTTGTACCCGTAATTGATTGTTCCAGCTGTCCAGTTGCATGTACATGCATGTATGTAACATAAATTTTAAATGTGCCTTCAATTTTTTTTCAATCAATTTCATTAATATTTCTCAAGAATGACTAAACTCAGTCCATTATTAATAAGAGTAGGCAATACAACTTTACTCATCACCCTCCCTTCTTTTTGCTGGAATTTGAGAAAATCATTTCCAAGGCCCTCTGGATATATTATTATTCTGAAACACTAGAAAAGTTTAAATATTTAGAAATAGAAAATGGAGCTTGGCTTAAAAGAAGTAATGGACAAATAAAATCTTGGGAATTTTTCTAAGACACACTTACTCTATGAAACCAAAGAAACCAAACTCAGGGCTGTCAAGTTGATTCCAACTCACAGTGACCCCATAGGACAGGGTAGAACTGCCCCATAGAGTTTCCAAGGAGCATCTGGTGAATTTGAACTGCTGACCCTTTGGTTAGCAGCCGTAGCACTTAACCACCACGGCACCAGGGTTTCCACTCACTCTATAAAAAAAAAAAATTTATTGGGGTTAAAGCTACGTCCCCCCCCCCAAAAAAAACTCATTATTATAGTGGTAATATAGGTCCATAATTGTGATCTTACTTAAAAAAAGTATGTTCTATTCTAATATTTTGCAATAACCACATAAACACCATAGTGATAAAATCTAAAGAAACAAGTAATACACCTATATAGAAATTATATCATATTATTGCTTTCTTTTTAGTAATTTTGCTAAAATTCTACTACTGTACTACTATACAACTATATCACTATTATACTACTTTAAAATTTCAAACTGGGATTGCTGTTTGTGGGGTTTCCATCTTTAGAGGAATGTATTTTTAAGAAACATTTAATTATTTTAAAATAATATTTAAGATATGAATATTTGGTTAATTCTTTTGAATATGCTAATATTATTAATTTAAAAAAAGATTTATTGCCTGTCTCTTCCTTTAATTTTATTTAGTAGTGCCTGATTTCTATGATCTTAAAAATATTGCTTATATCTTTACTTATAATGTGCAAAAAATAGAAAAAATCAAGGCTAAAATATAAAATATTTAAGGTGAGATAATAAATATGTTTAAATCCAGTGCAATAATTTTGACTTGGGAGCAACAGAAGTGTTAGTAAATGAGCATTATGGTGATCATATACTGAAATAAATTGTAAACAAAACTTGGTTTTTGAATATGGACATTTTTCTAGGGAAAGGGCCCAGGAATTTCATTAAAAGTTCAAAGGATCTTTGATTTTTAAAAACCAAAAGTGAAACTCAAAATCAAAGAGAATTGTATAGATATATAACTCTCTCTCCAATTTTACAGGAATGAAGAATTGATAATAGATATGGTTCTTGCAAGGATTAATAACAACTCACATAAAAAATCTACATTATTGATCTTTTATGTCAGTAGTTATACCAATCTTTTCTCTCTCTCTTCCATCCTACTTACCTCCCTCCTTTCTTTCTCTCTCTCTCTCCTCCTCTGCTATTTTCTGCGAAGAATTTCTCATGATAAACTTGTTCATTGTTTCTCTTACCAATATAAATATTAAATACCAATCCAATTCTATCATGAAAGGCAACCTAAACTCTTTAAAGCAAATAATATTATCACTGTTGGAAAAATATTTCCTTTCACGTCTAACTTTGTCTTCTGAACCATGGGCTGGTAAACTTTTTCTCTAAATGGCCAGATGATGAGTATTTTCATCATTGCAGGCAATATAATCTCTCTAGTAACTACGCTAACTTTGGTCTTATAGCACAAATGCAGCCATAGGCAATACATAAACGGGGATGGCTGTTTTTCAATAAAACTTAATGTAGAAAAAGAGGAGAGATGTAGTCCAGGAAAACATAGTTTGTTGACCTCTGCTCTAGATCATATGTCTATTTTTCTTTAGATTTCCACTGAGTTTTATTGTTAATTATTTAGTTACCAAAAAAAACCAAACCCATTGCCATTGAGTTGATTCTGACTCATAGTGACCCTATAGGACAGAGTAGAACTGCCCCATATCATTTTCAAAGAGTGCGTGGTGGATTCAAACTGCTGACGTTTTGGTTAGCAGCTGAACTCTTTTACCAGTACAGCACCAGGGTTTCCAAAATAGAACTATGTCAGAAGTGGATTCAAACCCACACCTCCATTTGTAGACCAGATACCCTGAGTGCAGGCAGTGAAAGTTTGAGTCTAGCACGTTAGACCTCTTGGCCAACCTGACATTATTTAATTAGTGGTGTATTAATTAGCACATTTAAAAGCTATGGGTGTTCTTATTCTTACCAAAGACTCAGACAATTATGTAATTATATCTCATATTTGCCACGCATAGGTGTTATTTTAAGCATCTGCACAGGTTATTTTTCTTACTTCAATCTGAACTTCAAAATGAAATACTAAATTCTAATTTCTTCGGCACGTTTTTCTATTGGTACTTCTCAATAGTCTTTTGGTTTCATGATGGATTTTCTCTAGATCCTTTCCTAATGCATAAGCGTTACATTATTTTTTTCATTGCTAATAATTTTCATGTTTATAATGAAGATCAAGACCACAGTCTTCAGTATGGATTGCACCTCAACATAAAGGAAACAAAAATCCTCACAACTGGACCAATGAGCAACATCTTGATAAATGGAGAAAAGGTTGAAGTTGTCAAGGATTTCATTTTACTTGGATCCACAATCAACAGCCATGGAAGCAGCAGTCAAGAAATCAAGACGCATTGCATTGGGTAAATTTGCTGCAAAGGACTTCTTCAAATTGTTGAAGAGCAAAGATGTCACCTTGAAGACTAAGGTGGGCCTGACCTAAGCCACGGTATTTTCAATCGCATCATATGCATGTAAAAGCTGGACAATAAATAAGGAAGAATGAAGAAGAATTGAAGCCTTTGAATTGTGGTGTTGGAGAAGAATATTGAATATACCATGGACTGCCTAAAGAATGAACAAATCTGTCTTGGAAGAGGTACAACCAGAATGCTCCTTAGAAGCAAGGATGGTGAGACTGCGTCTTACAAACTTTGGACATGCTGTCAGGAGGGATCAGTCCCTGGAGAAGGACATCATGCTTGGCAGAGTACAGGGTCAGCGGAAAAGAAGAAGAGCCTCAAGGAGGTGGATTGACACAGTGGCTGCAACAGTGAGCTCAAGCATAACAACAATCGTAAGGATGGTGCAGGACCAGGCAGGGTTTCTTTCTGTTGTGCATAGGGTCACTATGAGTTGGAACTGACTCGGTGGCACCTAACAATAACAACAACAATAATAAGATGTAAAATATCTTGCAAAATTTGATTATCTTTTCTCTTTTATGATATTACTTTGTAAATCCTAAAATTGATTCTGTCTGGTAGAGTATCAGCTGTCTTTTAGATCATGTTAACAGAGTTTAACTCTCTGCCACATCAGGTGACACATATGCTGGTGTAAATACAATAATTCATACTCAGGCATATGAGATGAGAGACTAAAGCAAAACACATTTTTTTAAAATAATTTTTATTGTGCTTTAAGCGAAAGTTTACAAATCAAATCCGTCTCTCACACAAAAACCCATATACGCCTTGCTACACACTCCCAATTACTCTCCCCCTAATGAGGCAGCCTGCTGTCTCCCTCCACTTTCTCTTTTCGTGTCCATTCTGCCAGCTTCTAATCCCCTCCACCCTCTCATCTCTCCTCCAGGCAGGAGATGCCAACATAGTCTCAAGTGTCCACCTGATCCAAGAAGCTCACTCTTCACCAGCATCCCTCTCCAACCCATTGTTCATTCCAATCCATGTCTGAAGAGTTGGCTTCGGGAATGGTTCCTGTCCTAGGGCAACAGAAGGTCTGCGGGCCATGACCACTGGGGTCCTTCCAGTCTCGGTCAGACCATTAAGTCTGGTCTTATGAGAATTTGGGGTCTGCATCCCACTGGTCTCCTGCTCCCTCAGGGGTTCTCTGTTGTGTTCCCTGTTAGGGCAGTCATCGGTTGTAGCTGGGCACCATCTAGTTCTTCTGGTCTCAGGATGATGTAGTCGCTGGTTCATGTGGCCCTTTCTGTCTCTTGGGCTCGTAATCACCTTGTGTCCTTGGTGTTCTTCATTCTCCTTTGATCCAGGCGGATTGAGACCAAATGATGCATCTTAGATGGCAGCTTGCTAGCATTTAAGACCCCCAGAAGCCGCTCTTCAAAGTGGGATGCAGAATTAAAGCAAAACACATTTTAAAAAGCACACTTCATGGCAGAGAACCCTGGAAGGTCAGCTATTGTAGATTTTTAGAGCTTTGTACCACATTTCTTACTTGAAGGCCGTTGGTCTCCATGAAATGGCATCAGTTGGGGCTGTTGTTTTGACCTAAGTAATATTCTCAGTGTAACTCAATGTATGTCATGATTTCTGGAAGGCAAAGCTGGAGAGATATCAGAGAACTATGCAGCAAGATGTATACTAGTTATCACTCAAAAGTGAAATGATATATTTTTTAAAAACATTGATGTTGCAGAAATAACTAGTAGATATCTCCTGAGTTCTAGCATATTGAAGTAAACTACATGTTTTAGTACCACTAATATAATTTCACACTGTCATTAACGCAGAGCTCAATGAATTGGGTATTAGGTCAACTGCCATAGATAACTATAAATAACAACTTGTTTTCCAACTTACCTGTCTTGATAAGTTAGAGAGGAGGTTCAATATTTAAATTTATTTCTTGCACTAGACCAATGTTTTCAGTTGTTACTTTTTCATGTACTTTATTGAAGTATAGTTTACATAAAATAAAATACACCTGCTTTAAGTTTAGAATTTGATGTGTTCATATTCCCCACTATAATCATCAGCCTAATCAAAATACAGAACATTTTCGTCACACTAAACTGTTCCCTCATGCTCTTCTGCAGTAAATTCTACTCTTCACACCTACCACAGTGAACTATTAACCTTATAAAAACCAAAAACCAAACCCAGTGCCGTCGAGTCGATTCCGACTCATAGTGACCCTATAGGACAGAGTAGAACTGCCCCATAGAATTTCCAAGGAGTGCCTGGTGGATTTGAACTGCCGACCCTTTGTTTAGCAGCTGTAGCACTTAACCTAATGGGTTTTGCATAGTCTAGAAATTCCTACAAATAAAAATATTTACTACCTAATTTTATTATATCAGTATATAATAGTTTAAAAATACTTCTAAGTCTTATTCAAGTTTCATGTTTCAGTAAATTGCTCCTTTTTTTACTGCCAATTTTGTTCTTATAGTTAAAACACCTTTCTTATGGACAGCATATAATCAGATCATGGGTTTCTTGTTTGTTTGTTTTTAACGTAATCTGACCATTTTTCACTTTTAATTTGTGTGTTTAGTCTGTTTACATTTAATGCAATTATTGATATTTTTATATTTCAGTCTATATCTTACTATTATTTTTTTCTAATGTCTCATATATTTTGTTCCTTTTAATTTTTTCTTTGAGATTAGTTACCATCAGCATTCTTTTTGATCTTCTCTACCGATATTTTTGTTAAATCATGTTATTTCTTGTTCTGATAGTTGCTGCAGGGTTTATAATTTGCACTTGGAACTTAACCACAATCTACTTTTAAATACAGATAATATTGCATCACGTATGCAACAGTTACTTTATATGTTTTTTTGTGTCATTACTGTCTTATATTTTACTTCCAAATGTGGCATTTGTTGTTGTTAGGTGTCATTGAGTTGCCAACTTGTAGTGAACCTTGTACAACAGAATGAAACACTGCCTGGTCCTGTGCCATCATCACTGTATTTGACCCCATCATTGCAGCCACTGTGTCAATTCATCTTGTTGAAGATCTTCCTCTTTTATGTTGACTCTCTACCAAGCATGATGTCCCTCTCCAGGGACTGGTCCCACCTCATAACACGCCCAAAGAACGTGAGATGAAGTCTCATTTCTAAGGAGTCTCGCTTCTAAGGACCATTCTTGCAGTACTTCTTCCAAGACATATTTGTTCATTCTTCTGGCAGTACATGGTATATTCAGTATTCTTCACCAACTCCATAATTCAAAGTCATCAATTATTCTTTAGTCTTCCTTATTCATTGTCCAGCTTTCACATGCATATGAGCTGATTGAAAATATCATGGCTTCAGTCAGGCACACCGTAGTCCTCAAACTGACATCTTTGCTTTCCAACACATTAAAGAGGTCTTTGGCAGCAGATTTGCCCAATGCAATGCGTCTTTTGATTTCTTGACTGCTGCTTCCATGGGCATTGACTATGGAACCAAGCACAATTAAATCCCTGGCAACTTCAATCTTCTGTCTATTTATCATGATGTTGCTTATTGCTCCAGTTGTGAGGATTTTTGTTTTCTTTATTTTGAGGTATAATTCATACTGAAGGCTGTGGCCTTTGATCTGCATCAATAAATGTTTCAAGTCCTCTTCATTTTCAGCAAGCAAGATTGTGTCATCTGCATATCACAGGTTGTTAATAAGTCTTCCTCCAATCCTAATGCCCCATTCTTCTTCATATAGTCCAGCCTCTCAGATTATTTGCTCAACATACTTATTGAATAAATATGGTGAAAAGAAACAACACTGACATACACCTTTTCTGGTTTTAAACCACACAGTATCTCCTTTTTCTGTTCAAACAACTGCCTCTTTGTCTACATACGGGTGAGCAAAATTAAGTGTTCTGGAATTCCCATTCTTGGTAATTTTATCCATAATTTGTTATGACCCACACAGCTGGATGCCTTTTCATAGTAAATAAAACACAAGTAAACATCTTTCTGGTACTCTCTTCTTTCAGCAAAGATCCATCTGATATCAGCAATCGTAACCCTGGTTCCATGTCCTTTTCTGAGTCTGGTTTCAATTTCTGGCAGTTCCCTGTTAATGTACTACTAAAGCCTCCTCTGCATTTAACAAAATTTTACTTGTGTGTGATATTAATGATATTGTTCAATACCCATTTCTCTGGAATGGGTACTAATATGAATCTCTTCCAGTCAGTTGGCTAGATAGCTATTTTCCAAATTTCTTGTCATAGATGAGTGCTTCCAGTGCTGCATCTGCTTTTTGAAACATCTTAATTGCTATTTGGTCAATTTCTGGAGCCTTGTTTTTTGCCAATGCCTTTGGTGAAGCTTGGACTTCTTTCTTCAGTATCATCATTTCTTGATCATCTCCTACCTCCTGAAATTTTTGAATGTCGACTAATTCTTTTTGGTACAATGACTTTTTTATTCTTTGCATCTTCTTTTGTTGGTGCCTGCATTGTATAATATTTTCCACATAGAGTCCTTCAGTATTGCATTGAATGATTTTAAGCAAAGATTCTATAGCAGGATCATTATCTAAATGAGAAAATGTTGAAAGAGTTGTAATTCTCCTGGAATCCAGATTTCTGGTTTTTTGGAGGTTGGGGTAACCCACACAGGACATTGTCTTTGGGTATTATTTTGAACCTTGAGCTTTGAGGAAAAAAATTAATTTCTGAAGCTACTTTTGAGTCAAACAATCATTTAGATAAACTTGTAAGACAATTTTGCTCTGGGTGTTGTGCTGTTTTGAAGATTTCAGCCTGTTTTGGGAAAATGACTCCAAAGATCAGACTGGGACCTATGTTTACAATGAATCAGTAATTATTTTAATTAGCCTTCAAGACAATGTTGTATGAAATACTTGTCTAATGTTTGTAATCAAACTGTCACTCCCTTGCTATGCAGAAAATTACATGCATCTCAAAGAAACCAGGTTCTCAGAGGAGACAACCTCATGCCTCAAGTCAGCCTTTTGGGAAACCAAGTAGTTCCTGCATTGTGGCCTTGCCCCGAAACTGGGGCACCTGGCCTAACTAAAATGGTTAACACAAGGTCCGGCTCAGACACCGTTTTGTCTTAGACTCCATTTCTGCTTCTGAGAAAGTGACCTATGACTGTTAATAGGTAAATCAGGGAGGTGCAGCTTGCCTGCGGGAAGAACACTTAGTATGTTTTAAAGAGATTAACTGAATACCTCCAACAAGAACTGTCCATCCTGTATTATCTTGCTAATCATATATTCACTAATGGAAAATTTGTTGTCACATGTAAATTTTTCTATATCTTGTTTCCTCTAAACAAACTTTGTGTCCAGCTTATTGATATGTTTTTTTTTTTTTTTTTGTGGTGAATCCAACTATACTAGTTTAGATGATCCTTTTCCAACCAACAGTGAGTTTACATGGGAAATCTCTTGTTTAGATTTCTGGTGAGTGTGTGGGCAATGACCTTGGGAACTTCAGGATTACTTTTCAATATTCATAGCAATGGTGCTAGTAAATATTGGAAAGGTAGTGTTAAATTGTTACATATTGGAAAACAAGAGTCACAAGAAAATCTATTGGTCCAACACTCAGAGCAGGGTCAGTCCTTTCTAATAGCTTTAATTCCTACATATGGTAGAGTTGAATTAGAGAAATCTTTAAGAAATTTATAAATCACTACGGGACAAATAGTCAGTGAAGTTGCTAAAGGGATGGAAACACAACAGCGGTCATTGACCTCATTAGCCAAGGTGGCATGAGATGACAGAATAGCCTTAGGGTTTTTATTAGCCTAAGAAGTTAGAATCTGTGCTGTAGCAAATATCTCTTGTTGCATTTGGGTAAATAACACAGAAGAAGTAGAATAAGAGATACATCCCCCATGTGTCCGTCAGTTTGTCGTCCTGTGGGGGCTTGTGTGTTGCTGTGATGCTGGAAGCTATGCCACCAGTATTCAGATACCAGCAGGGTCACCCATGGAGGACAGGTTTCAGCCGAGCTTCCAGACTAAGACAGACTAGGAAGAAGGACCAGGCAGTCTACTTCTGAAAAG
Source organism: Loxodonta africana (assembly GCF_030014295.1). Lineage (NCBI taxonomy): Eukaryota > Metazoa > Chordata > Mammalia > Proboscidea > Elephantidae > Loxodonta > Loxodonta africana. The sequence continues at coordinate 121,355,303 of NC_087345.1, read as the reverse complement.
CATTAGCCAGTGAAAACCTCATGAATAGCAGCAGAACATTGTTTGATATAGTGCTGGAAGATGAGCCCCCCCAGGTTGGAAGGCACTCAAAAGATGACTGGGGAAGAGCTGCCTCTTCAAAGTAGAGTCAATCTTAATGACATGCATGGAGTAAAGCTTTCGGGACATTCATTGGCTTATGTGGCACGACTCAAAATGAGAAGAAACAGCTGCAAACATCCATTAATAATCAGAATATGGAATGTACAAAGTATGAATCTAGGAAAATTGGAATCATTAAAAATGAAATGGAATGCATAAACCTCGATATCCTAGGCATTAATGAGCTGAAATGGACTGGTATTGGCCATTTTGAATCGGACAATCATATAGTCGACTATGCTGGGGATGACAACATGAAGAGGAATGGTGTTGCATTCATCGTCAAAAACAATGTTTCAAGATCTATCCTGAAGTACGATGCTGTCAGTGATAGGAAAACATCTATATGCCTACAAGGAAGACCAATTAATACTATTATTCAAATTTACGCACCAACCACTAGGGCCAAAGATGAAGAAATAGAAGATTTTTATCAGCTGCTGCAGTCTGAAATTGCAGTCAAGATGCATTGATAATTACTGGCGATTGGAATGCAAAAGTTGGAAACAAAGAAGAAGGATCAGTAGTTGGAAAATATGGCCTTGGTGATAGAAACAATGCCGGAGATCAAATGATAGAATTTTGCAAGACAACGACTTCTTCATTGCAAATACCTTCTTTCACCTACATAAACGGCGACTATACACATGGACCTCGCCAGATGGAACACACAGAAACCAAACTGACTACATCTGTGGAAAGAGACGATGGCAAAGCTCAATATTCTCAGTCAGAACAAGGCCAGGGGCCGACTGTGGAACAGACCATCAATTGTTCATATGCAAGTTCGAGCTGAAACTGAAGAAAATCAGAGCAAGTCCACGAGAGCCAAAATATGACCTTGAGTATATCCCACCTGAATTTAGAGACCATCTAAAGGACAGTTTTGATGCATCGAACACTAGTGACCACAAACCAGATGAGTTGTGGAATGACATCAAGGACATCATCCATGAAGAAAGCAAGAGGTCACTGAAGACAGGAAAGAAAGAAAAGACCAAGGTGGATGTCAGAGGAGACTCTGAAACTTGCTCTTGAACATCGAGCAGCTAAAGTAAAAGGAAGAATTGATGAAGTAAAAGAACTGAACAGAAGATTTCAAAGGGCCTCTTGAGAAGACAAAGTAAAGTATTACAATGACGTGTGCAAAGAGCTGGAGATGGAAAACCAAAAAGGAAGAACAGGCTTGGCGTTTCTCAGGCTGAAAGAACTGAAGAAAAAATTCAAGCCTCAAGTTGCAACAGTGAAGGATTCCATGGGGAAAATATTAAACGACGTGGGAAGCATCAAAAGAAGATGGAAGGAGTACACAGAGTCATTATATCAAAAAGAATTAGTGGATATTCAACCATTTGAAGAGCTGGCATATGATCAGAAACTGATGGTACTGAAGGAAGAAGTCCAAGCTGCTCTGAAGGCATTGGCGAAAAACAAGGCTCCAGGAATTGATGGAATATCAACTGAGATGTTTCAACAAACAGATGCAGCGCTGGAGGTGCTCACTCATCTATGCCAAGAAATATGGAAGACAGCTTCCTGGCCAACTGACTGGAAGAGATCCATATTTATGCCTATTCCCAAGAAAGGTGATCCAACTGAATGTGGAAATTATAGAACAATATCATTAATATCACACACAAGCAAAATTTTGCTGAAGATCCTTCAAAAACGGCTGCAGCAGTATGTCAACAGGGAACTGCCAGAAATTCAGGCTGGTTTCAGAAGAGGATGTGGAATGAGGGATATCATTGTTGATGTCAGATAGATCCTGACTGAAAGCAGAGAATACCAGAAGGATGTTTACCTGTGTTTTATTGACTATGCAAAGGCATTCGACTGTGTGGATCATAACAAGCTATGGATAACACTGTGAAGAATGGGAATTCCAGAACACTTAATTGTGCTCATTAGGAACCTTTACGTAGATGAAGAGGCAGTTGTTCGGACAGAACAAGGGGATACTGATTGGTTTAATGTCAGGAAAGGTGTGTGTCAGGGTTGTATTCTTTCTCCATACCTATTTAATCTGTATGCTGAGCAAATAATTCGAGAAGCTGGGCTATATGAAGAAGAACGGACCATCAGGATTGGAGGAAGGCTCATTAACAACCTGTGTTATGCAGGTGACACAACCTTGCATGCTGAAAGTGAAGAGGACTTGAAGCACTTATGAAAATCAAAGACCACAGCCTTCAGTATGGATTACACCTCAACATAAAGAAAACAAAAGTCCTCACAACTGGACCAATGAGCAACATCATGATAAACGGAGAAAAGATTGAAGTTGTCAAGGATTTCATTTTACTTGGATCCACAATCAACAGCCCTAGAAGCAGCAGTCAAGAAATGAAAAGACGCGTTGCATTGGGCAAATCTGCTGCAAAGGACCTCTTCAAAGTGTTGAAGGGCAAAGATGTCACCCTGAAGACTGAGGTGTGCCTGACCCAAGCCACGATATTTTCAATCACATCATATGCATGTGAAAGCTGGACAATGAATAAGGAAGATTGAAGAAGAGTTGATGCCTTTGAGTTGTGGTGTTGGCAAAGAATATTGAATATACCATGGACTGCCAAAAGAACGAACAAATCTGTCTTGGATGAAGTGCAGCCAGAATGCTCCTGAGAGGCAAGGATGGCAAGACTGCGTCTTACATACTTTGGACTTGTTGTCAGGAGGGATGAGTCCCTGGAGAAGGACATCATGCTTGGCAGAGTACAGGGTAAGCGGAAAAGAGGAAGACCCTCAACAAGGTGGATTGACACAGTGGCTGCGACAATGAGCTCAAGCATAACAACGATTGTAAGGATGGTGCAGGCCCGGGCAGTGTTTCGTTCTGTTGTGCATAGGGTCGCTATGAGTTGGAACTGACTCGACAGCACCTAACAACAACAACAACAAGAGATACATAGAATTAGACAGCACGCTACTTGGTTACGTAGAATAAACACCCTTAGAAACCCTAGATTTATTTCGTTGGCTACCATTAGGAATAAGTACATGGTCTAGATCACTATGGGCTAGATCGTTTTTGCAAGGAATAGTAATATGCTTAGTCTGCATTCTGATAGTATTAGGCATAATGAAACTTATCTTCCATTGTCTCATATACTTAAAAAGCAAAAGAAGGACTCAGGCTAAAATGTTGTTGTACATTGACTGCTTATTTTGGTAAATGAGAACACCACTTTTACTTAAGATCCTGGTGAAGAACCAGATGATACCCAGTGAAAAATCAGCCCATGAGTTTAAAGAGCCTACCATGGCAGTCAACTAGGAGCCTAAACCCAGGTTTTGATCACTCATATGTTATCTTGAACGCTTGATCAAAAGGAAGAAGTAATTTAGGAGTTAAAATTGGAGTCATTATACCTTGTCCTTGAGTACAAAGGATGTGATCCAGCTGGAGCTGGACTCACAAGGACACATCAACCAGGCCCTGAAGATAAAGACAATAGCTAAGACAATGTTGGAAAAGATCTTTTAAGGAAACTTCCACATAAACAAATCTTAGAGCACAAAAGACCCACGTATTTTCTACTCTTATCTTTTTCTGTTAGCTTTTAGTAAATAGTAAGATTTGTTGGACCAATGAAGACCCATCTGAATGTCATCACTGAAACTTGTACCAATGGTTATTAAGAAAGACAATTCAATCACAGTGATTTAACAGTTTTTAGTCAATCTGTGATTTTACCCAATTGTAATATTAATATATACTGATGATTCTGTAACATTCTTCATACTCGGGCAGGCATGGCTCTGGCCGGATGCTTGTCCATTTCCCACTTTTGCCTCTGAAGAGGTACCGAATGAAACCTTTCTTTTTGCTTTACGATAACTTTGTTGTGACTTTAGGCTAGGACACCATTTAATTTCTACTTTATTTGAAAGCTTCTATTCCTTGCAATCTGCTTTAAGATATTAAAAATAGTAAAAAGTTAGCATAACAATTGTATGAAGATTCTTTTAAAGGGATTAAAGCATTTTATTCTACTGAGAATGTTAACATGCTCTTAGAATATTAAAGTATTTACACTATTTTTTTGTCAGATAAGTTTTTTATTCATTCATAACATCTGGTATATCTTGTAGACTTTCATGCCTCATTTTATTTACTACAATTTTCTCCTCATTTTGCCTTTTCTTTCATTTAATGCTGCCTACTATCTTTCACTGGAATGTACAGGTATCCTTTAACTCCATATATTATACCCACACTTACAAAGGTTTGTGATCTTTTTCATTTATGGTCAACCAGTTGCGCATGTACCTCAGCCAAGAATAATACATAAATTTCCCCCTGGGAAGTTCAGAGTCTGTCCCAGATGTGGACAAGTAAAGAGAGAAGTTTCCTTTTTACCTGCTAATGAGTGGGTAAAATACCTCTCCTGCCAAATGGACATAATCTGTATGCTGAATTAATGCAACATGAAGGGGGTAATTGAGCAAAAAGATAGAATGACCCCATCATTTAAACCCTTGAATACAGCAATGTCTAGACCAATTGCATGACTGAATGTTCTAGTAATATAAGCCTATGCTTTCCCTGTGGTATGTAAGATACTTTTAATTGAGTATCTAGACTTGCTTACATACAAAGCAAGGAGATACAAGGATATAATTTCCACTTATGATTTATGGTTTTGTAATGGTATTATACTGATGCATTGGCCTGTTATAGTTGATATTTCATTTTGTATGTTTTTATATCCGTTTCTGTTTCATTCTAGTCCAAGTGTGCCTCTTTTAAGCAACATATGCATGACTTTTTAAATGGAGCCTTATTTTTTTTAAAACTAAATTTAATCCTCTACATTTATTTTCTTATTGATATATTTGGAATTACTTTAACATCTCATTTGATGTCTCTTGTTTGCCACCCATTTTCATGGCTTTTTTTTCTGGCTTTTTCCTACATCTTCTCAGACTCATAAAGATTTTCTACACTTCTGCTATAGAAGTTAAGCAATTTTGTCCAAGGTGACAGAGCTCGCCATTGACGGAAATGGGGTTTGGGTCCACATATGATTGAATCCGTAGTTTGCATTCTTAGTCACTGAATAATAATTCTCATAGGGAGCAGAAGGATAAGTATTTGCTTAAAACTTTTTACAGTAAGAGTGGGCAATCAAGGATAAACAAAAGATATGGCATTAAGTTGAACTGATTAGAATTAAAGAATTTTAGTGTTAAAAGTAAAAGACAGGGAGATATGTGGGATGACTAAAAGAATTATTGTTTGGGTGATTACTTGTGTGTTGCCCATACAATCTAGACAATAATTTCAAAGGCTGGGGAAATACTTTGATCTGGGGAGTGCCAGTGTGCCAATCAGATGGAGATGTTTCAGTAGATAGTTTGATAGAAAACTTGTAGTTTGGAAACATTGTCTGAACTAGAATTAAATATCGTGTCAATGTATAAATGTTTAGAGAAGCTATGGATTTAGATAAGAGCATTCAAAGTGACTGTATAAAGAGAGGCCAGAAGAAAAGGGATGGTAATATAAGCATTAATATAGAAGCCTGTGTTGTTTAGTTTAATGAGTTAGTAGATTCAGAGCATTAGAAATAGCAGCTGACATAAAGAAAGTACCCAGTAAAGGTTAGATGATGATGATATAAGAACTGCCTTCATTACACTTACACTGACTTACAGGATACTGAATTACGTCTAAGTCTGAAACTGGACCTTAGAAAATTAGTCCATTATTTGCTTCAGGTGATAAATGCTCTCCAACTCTTATCAAAATATTGAACCTGATACTCCAACTATGTTTTTGCTTCCAATGAAAAAGGGAATGAATACTAGTAAAGTGAGGACAAGGAATATTTTCCTTCACGGTGATTTTTGAGCCTCTGTATCAACTACACTAATTTCTAAGTGTAGAAATATAGTAGGAATAATGTAGAATAATAGTGGGAAGTTTTATGTATCCATATAAATTTCTTCCAGATAAAGCAGCATTAAGATTTATCTCTTAACATTTTTTTTAATCTCTCATCAGGTTTCACTGGTATAATTTGATTATGTCCAACTATATGTGAAAAGCACTTTTTCCATTTTTTCTCCAAACTCATCTTCAATAGTGAGGTAAAATTTGTGCATCTCTAGGGATTCTAGAAAAAGAGACAGGTGGAAGGAGAAGTTGAAAGGCAAAGAGTAAGTTCAAATTGTCAAGCCATGTGGTCTGTCTGAATTTTACCCAGGGGACCACCCTTTCTTATTGTCAGAGCAGAGAAATCTTGAGAAGCAAGAAAGACAATTCAAAAGTGATGGAAAAATCCCAAGCCAAAATGGCAAAAAATGAATGATAATATTTTACACGTTGTGAAGCATTTTTATCCCAAAGGGCTCTTTTTAGAACAAGCACAGTTTCTCAGCTACATACACTTTTTAACTCAGATAAACTTCATAACAATGGAAATAGCATTGGGAGGAAATGGAGTTGCTGAATTAAATTGGATCTACATTTTAGTTTTAAAAGGTAAAATGTAGAGAATATTATTTCAAGTCCTAATCAAATTATACAGGTATTTTATATCCACCAACTCCACTCAAGACTCTTAATTTTGTTCCATACATGTTTTGCCTGATTCTGATATATATTTTTTTTCTTTTTGTTATTTTGTGAAGCAGTAATGCTGAAATGAGCCAAATAATATATGAGGGTTATTTTAAGAGGGCACACTCCTCTATGACACCCTTGATTTGGTAGTATATATCTGTTCTTCATTTTGTGATGAAATAAGAATAACCAATAATTTATTAACTGTTCTTGAAAAATTATTAGGATGTCCATATTGCAGATACAAGAGATTAGTTTAAGGTCAAAGAGTAATAGAATGAGGAATAGGATTATTTAGCTTCAAAATTCAAGTCATTGTTAGTTCGTTATACCAAACTCTTCTTGGTTTAATGATTTTGAATATCATGGGCATTATAAAACTTTTCAAATACTTCTTTGGGCATGGCACCCAACTAGATACTCAACAATAAATTATGCAGAGAGTTCTTAGGTTTTAAAAGTTTATAATGTAAGAATATACACACACTGGACTCATGTATACAGACAATATATTCTATAACTAAAAAAATTAAAAAATAATCTTAGTAGAATAAAATATAAATAATTAGCTCATTTCAAAGATGGCAACTGAGTACTGATTTTTCTTTCTTTCTTTTTTTTTTTTTTGTCTTTCATATTTGTACCTGGTGGTGTGACAAAACAAAGCTATTCCAATAAGACCAGGCATGAAAATCTTCAGGGAATATATAATAATTGGTATGATCTTGATTATGTTACATGCTGAGTATTCCCATTAGGGTAGTAAAAGGATAACAGTGCCTAGGGCAACATAAAAAGCATTCTTTGTATCATTAGGACATGTAGAAATGGGATTGTAGATGTCAAAGACCGTGATTTGTTCTGAGATGCCCTGGGTAAGTGTTTTTTCTTTCTTCCATCTATGTATCTAGTTCTTTAATTTTTCCCTTTCCTTGTCCATGCAGTTTGAATGCTAGCATTGGCAGAGATTAGGGCCAGGGACTTTAAAAAAAAGAAAGAAACTGCTTAGAGATTGTCAGCATTAGATTGGGTCCTGTGATTCTGACATGTGAATGTTACATTGAAAGGTCTGTCCTCAGTTCATTTGGGTCCACCTTTCCATAGACAAATCTCCCTGTTAGCGTCTGTGTAGTGTCCAGATCATACCTGGTAAGCTTTTATCTTAATAACATTCAAACTTGACCTTTTCTTCACATTCTCAGAATTCATAATTTTTTGTAAATACAAAAAAATGAGGAAGGACAGAGAAAGATGGTGAAGGTCATGGAATATACTAGAGTAGTAAATTTGTCACTCCCATAAGTATAACCCTAATATATTACAATTCAATCAAACATAAACACTAAGGTATTGATTTCTCCCTCTTCTACCGAGAGCTAGTTTTGTGAGATAAAGAATGTGGGTAAAGATGTGACCACGTGAAAAGGAAGAGTGGTCAAGATTGAAAGACTGATATACTCCATTTCTGTTCTCTACACATGAATCCAATGGCAGGTTTAAGACTATGAAGTCATATACAGTAATTTTGTATGCCGTGACAACTCTTTACTACCTACTAAGAAACTCTGAGGAGCAAAGACAATGAGGTCAAAGTATTAGCAGTAATAGAAAAAACAACTTTGGTGATTTTGATGAGTACTGATCAGAGAACACTCGAAGAGATTTGTAAGGAATTATGAATCCAGATGGGGTGGGTAGAATTCTAATGATACTCCCTCTCCTGCAAAGTCCTGCCCCAAGATTATTCAATCAAACATTCATGTAGATATGGAAGAATTTGCAGATGGAATTCAGATTACTAATCACCTAGATTTAAAATGAAGAGATTATTCTGAATTATCTGAGCATGCACTGTGTAATCTCACCTGAGCCCTTAAAAGCAGAAGGTTGAAGAGTCAGTCAGTGAGATGTGGGGGAGAGAAGGCAGAAAAGATGATGCAGAAGGTGAGGTCAGCAAAAATGGAAGCATGAGAAGAACACAACCTGCTGTGGTGGTTTTGAGGTGATCCACCAGCTGGGGAATGCAGGTTGCTTATAGAAGCTAAGAAAAGCCACTGGGTGATAGCCAGGAGGAAATGGGATCCTCAGTCCTACAGCTGCATGAACTAAATTCTTCCAACAACCTAAATGAGCCTGAAGACAGATTCTCCCCTAGAGCCTCTAGAAAGGAATATTGCCTGTAGACATCTTGATGGCCGTTGAGTTAGATTCTAGGCAGAGAAACCAGTTGAACTATGCAATAGCTGTACTTCTAACAGAGAACTATGAGATAATAGAGTAGTTTTAAGCTCCTAAATTTGTGGTAGTTTGTTACAGCACCAAGAGAAAACTAATACACCAAACCTGCCTCTTTCTCATAAGGGAGGTCAGCTGAGTATAGAATAAGGTCAACATATTGGAGCTGATGACCTGAAAAAGAGAAGCTTCATGTCCCACTGATGATACAGAGAATCCTAGAGGACTCAGAAGAAATCTGTTAGGCAACAAAGCAGTGGTTTGTAGTGCTTATCTAGTATTAACTAGAACCAAAAACCAAACCCACTGCCGTCGAGTCGATTCTGACTCATAGCAACCCTATAGGACAGAGTAGAACCGCACCATAGAGTTTCCAGGGAGCGCCTGGAGGATTTGAACTGCCGAGCTCTTGGTTAGTAGCCATAGCACTTAACCCCTATGCCACCAGGGTTTCCATTAACTAGAAAAGCAATAGTTATTTATTCTATTATAGAAACAGAAGTTCTGTAGAGGTGCCCTGGTTGGACTTTCCGTCTACAAGAGTACTTTTTGCCAACACCTGGCCATGGTCCTCTGGTTCAATGTATCATGTAAAACTTTCATGCAACAAATGGCTATAAGGGGGGTGATATCAAATCAAGATAGAGAATATAAAAAGAGAAGGAGGTTATTTTATTAGTGAATAGAACATATTAGGTTTGAGAGGCAGAGAGATGTCCATACTTCTCTGAGGTTTCAGAAAAATATCCAGGGTGAAATGGTAACTTCTGGAAAGGCAACTTATTCCACTCTCGTTTTGGATGCAAAAGTGAGTTTAATCATCATGTTTGCATGTATATTCTTATTCAACTTTATTGAGATGAAATTTGCATGTGATAAAATGCAGGCATTTTAAGTGTTCATTTTGAGGAGTTTTGACCATTGTTTGTATCCATGTAACCACCACCCCAATTAAGATATAACCAAATCCACTGCTGTGGAGTCGATTCAGACTCATAGCAACCATATAGGGCAGAGTAGAACTGCCCCGTAGAGTTTCCACGGAGCGCCTGGCGGATTCGAATTGCCGGCCTTTTGGTTAGCAGCCGTAGCACTTAACCACTACACCACCAGGGTTTCCAAGCATATTGTCGTTGAGTTGATTCCAACTCATAGTGAGCCTATAAGAGAAGGTAGAACTGCCCCATAGGGTTTCCAAGGAGCACCTGGTAGACTCGAACTGCTGACCTTTTGGTTTGTGCTGTAGCTCTTAACCACTACACCCACAGGGTTTCCATAGAGTTGGCAGCAGTGGGATTCGAACTCACGCCTCCGCAGATACTGGAACCTCAATCCAGCGCCTTGGACCACTCGGACACACTACCATGAGCAATTAAGATATAGAATATTTTTATAACCCTAAAAAGTTTCCTCATGTCCCTTTGCACTCAATCCCTGCCACTCCTCACCCCTGGCAACCACATATTTTACTACTCTCGTTCTTGACTGATTTTGCTTGTGAGAACTTCATGTAAAAAGGAATCATATCAAAAGAGGTCTGGATTCTTACACTAAGTAAAATGTTTTTGAGGTTCTCCATGTTCTTGCGTGTATCAGTTATTTCCTCCCTTTTAATGTTGTATTCTCCATTTTTTCAATATATGAATATTTGGGTTATTAGTTTTGGTTAATTTGACCTACCACAATAGTCAAAAGGATACATTGAGAAGATTCTGGGTTTGCTCTTGCATGTATTGTTTGTCTATAAATAAAATGGAGCATCAATTTGGAAAGCCCAGAAGGAAACTGGAAGTGTGGATTTAGAGCTTCACAGGAAGACTAAAGCTGTAAATATCCATTTGGATTAATCAATTTACAGGTGGACTTTAAGGTTCTAAAGTTTTCTCCTTTCTTAAAGGTACACTTTTTTTTTTTTTTTTTACTGACACAATCATCATTTTGAGTTAATACAGTAGATTAAAAGATGTTAAAATAATGAATATTGGATGTGGTGTGGTTTATATTTGGGACTTTTTTTGTACAAAATACAATGCTTATCATGCATGCTGCTTCATTTAGTCATAAGCAGAATTTAAGATTCTATAAATCTAAAAATAACAACACAAATAATTAAATAGAATGTCTTTCAATTAATTACAGCTAGAATTTTAAATATATTTATCTGAATGGAATACTACATATATGTATTTTGAGTAAATATCAGTAACATGAATTGTAATTTTATTCTACCAGTAACATCTGCCCCACCAATACTTATAAGGTTCAACTTCAAATTACTGTTCTGTTTTGTTTTGTTTTTTTTTTTTGGTCCAAGATATTATTCTTAAAGAACTTAGATCCTTTATATAACTGAAATTTAGCTTTCTAAGTTCATGAAAAACTCTGATATACTATACTTTCTGAGGGTATTCAAATGTATTATCCAAGTTAATACTTTTTCCTTCTGGATAAACTTGTGGGTTTATATACTAAATATATATTTACTGATAAATACCTGTATACAATAGTACTAAAAGTATTAATTTTACTTTCTCTTAAAAAGATGTGTATTCTATTTATTGGCTGAAGCAAAAGGAATTTTTACTGTACCAGACTCTCCTAAGAAGGAAGATACAAGTAGAAAATAACTTTTAAGGATGTTTATTTTGCTAACTTGGGATTAAAACTTCAACTACTTTTGTGAGTAAAACGAACATCCAATTACAAACAAACGTTAGAGGCAACATTTAGCTGTTTTTTATCTTCCAACTTTCTTTTCTTGCTAATATTTTTTCTCTCTTACAAAAGTCCTTGAATGGCAGGTTGTTTTCACTCTACATTATACTTTTTTACCTAGTAATCAGGGCCAAGAATAATATGCATATTAAAAAAAAATTGCTGTGGAGTAGATTCTGACTCAATGACCCTATAGGACAGAGTAGAACAGCACCACAGTGTTTCCAAGGAGTTGCTGGATGATTTCGATGTTCGAACCATCAACCTTTTGGTTAGGAGCTAAGCTCTGAACCACTGTGCCATGAGAGCCACCAGATGAAACAGGAAATGGTTAATCCTTATTAACCACTGAAGTTACGAAGACCCTGCTCTATTGGTAGAAATTCTTGACTTGTCTAAACTAAGAGGCCAACCATGGATATCCTCTTATTTTATGAATGCTGGGGAACTTGGGTGATTTGAGTGGAAAATATATTGTATTTGACCAATGCCCAGTTTGTTCCATATTCCTAGGATTTGCTTATGGCGGATTCAGAGGAAAAAAAGTTACACAGCTCATTTATGAAAGTAAAATATTGCAGTGACTCAAAAGCTTTCCTTCTCTATTCTCCATTGATGCTTTCAGTTTCTTTTACCAGTAGCAAAGGCCTTTTAAGTGCTAACTTGAAAAGAAGCTTGAAAGATCTTAACTCTGATTTAATTGTACATTAAGGCACAATCCCCTTTCTTGGTATTTATGGTGGAATTTTAGAAAGAAGGAAGAGAGTAAATAGATATTGGATATTTAAAAACAGATAGGAAGTAACAACTGGATCTAAACCCATTTTGCCCAATTCAAATCTTATAATTCGCTCTGTAAAAAGGAGCCCTGGTGGCACAGTGGCTTAAGAGCTAGGCTGCTAACCAAAAGGTCGATGGTTCAAACCCACCAGCCTCTCCTTGGGAGAAAGATGTGCCAGTCTGCTTGCATAAAGATTTCAACCTTGGAAACCCTGTGGGGCATTTCTAACTTGTCCTATAGGGTCTCTGTGTGTTGGAATCCACTCAATGGCAGTGGGTTTAGTTTAGCTCTGTAAGGTATTTGTCTCAAACGATCACTAATTTAACTTCCAGCAGATAAATAAGGAAAACATTTTCCTTTCACTGTTAGCTGCACCAACTCTGTGCACAGTGGCCCAGGATTTAGTGGCATATCCAGCAACAAGTCCAGGGAGTTATAGGTGGGGAGCCCAAAGGAGATGAGACATGATGAAGTTTACTGCTTTCTTGTTTCCAAGTAAATGTCTCTGGGAGTTCATCCCTGGGGCTTTCCTTAGCCAGCTGCTCCTCAGTCTCTCCCATTCCTTATCTAGCACAGGAGAGCAGTAATGCATTAATGGCTAAGTGCTGGGAACACCATGGTGTGCATGATGGTATTCAGAAATCCTTATCCTCACATACTTTTGCTGTGCAGTTCATTTTTTAACAAAGGACTAGACAGGAAAATGTAGATGCCAGTGAAAGAGAAGAGCAGGGGGTAAAAGACTACTTTGTAACAAATGAATTACATTCAAAGTCAATTTTTAACTAATTCTTCCTGTGGCTATTAAAAGAGCTGGTGTTGCACAGAGTCACAAACCAGTCCCTAGAAAATGAGTATCACTGTGAGTTCTACTTCTGAGCATAAAGTATCCTCTTTAGAGAAATCATTCTTGAAGTTAGTATATGAAGTTTTTTCTCACTATTCTAAAGCAGGTTTAAAATATAAGAGAAATAAAGAAAAATCGTTGGATTTATCCATCTTAAAGAGGCTGTAAATTGACCTCCCACTGATAACAGTTTACTCAGCAAGGGAAAAAAATCAAAAAAATCCTTCACAGCCAACAATAGAGATTGCTTTAGTTCAATTTCCTCTCATATACAGAATATTTCTTTGTATTTTAGCCCTCTAATACAGTTATTAGGAGAAACTTCAGGAACATTATCAAATAACTGAAAATAAAACCCTAATGCACAAGGACAGAAAACATTTTTTGTGACTTTTTTGCTTGATTAGCTGTAATATAAACTTTTCTGTTTACTCTTTTATTTGTTCAGCCCTCCGTCCCTCCCTTCCTTCCTTCTCCCCACCCTATCACCCCTTCTCTCCTTCCTTATTTTCTTTCCTTATGAAAGGCCCTACTAAGTTGTGGGAAGTGTTATAGAAAGCTAAACTTCTTTTCCTTAAAGAGCTTATACTTTGGATTTCATTTATCAGCCTTTACCTGTAACATGAGGTCTTACGTCTTTAATTTTATGGCAGTATGCAATGACTGCACCTGTTTTCATAGTATCCGAAAGGAAAATCTCCGGAAAGTGTCTCTATTTCCACAGTCATCTAATTTGGGTATTAGTTGCTGTGAATAAACTTCTTGGAGGTGACCTCTTCGAGATACACACGCTTTGCCATCAACTATCCATAGGAGAATTTGAAATGGGGTGTGAGAACTAGCAACATTTTAGTCAGTGTCTTGGGAGACACCATTATCATGACCCCTTAAATTTACTGTCTTTGTAGACAACTTGCCATGGGAAAGGGGGATTTTGGAGTTAACTCAGCAGCTTCTGCAAATGAATTTTCCTTGAGAGTATTACTGCAAACCTCGTGAGGGGACATTAGTCTAGCTCTTCATTAGCAGGGGTGAGAAAAAGCTGTCCTCTGTGTTCCTGGTTAGGCAGACTTTATTCCAGCAGGACCTTCTCTCTGGAATTCAATTCTCTGAAATTCTTAGTGCTCCCAAAGTCAGACTTGTCTTTAATGGAAATGGAATAAGGGGAATCTGAAAATGTCAAGTGCAGAGTTTTATTTTTGAAGGAGACTGTGGGCTTACAAATGGGGGGGCGGAAAGGAACAATTCCTTTAAGCAGAATTAAAGTGCAATTGTAAAAGTCCAAAGCATGGCACTTTGACAATGTGCGCTAACTGATAACGCCATCCACTTGACTCATTTACCAATTCCAGGTTATTTTGTAATTTCCCTATGAGCTTCTCAACATAATAGCAAAACTGGGTGTGTGTGTGTGTGAGACTGTGCATATGTGTGTTTGTCTAAAACAACAAATAACTTCTCACAATGCTTAAAAAATATTTTTAACAACTCGTTGCCTCCCCCCCCAAGTAGCAATAATATTTGCATAAATGTAATTTTTTAAAAGCTAGATTTTAGTGCAGTGTGTGGGTGAACAAAATGCAACCGAAATTTCTAAATAATGTTAAAAAAAATAAATGAGAGCACGGCAAAAATATGGATGAAGTTGCTAAAGGTATTTAAATTTTAATACAGTGAAAATGGAATCTGAGTAGAGCAAAACCTTAATATTTGAAAAGACACAACCTTACTTACTAATTTACTTCTAAATTCAAAGTGAATAGCCACAGAAATCATTTGAAAATAATTTTCTCTTTTTCTCCCGTTACAAAAAAATGTTGATAAAGTCGATGTTACAGTGTGCCAATTTTGACTCATAACAACCCTATAGACAGAGTAGAACGACCCTATAGGGCTTCCAAAGCTGTGATCCTTATCGCGGCAGATTGCCACATCTTTCTGCTGTGGAGCTGCTGGTGGGTTTGAACCACCATCCTCTTGGTTAGCAGCCGAACACTTAACCATTATATATCACCAGGGCTCCTTATGCTAATAACAGAAAATCATAAATATAGAATGGCTTCCCTTCATTAAATTTTAAATTCCTTACATTTAACAATTTTAAAAATATCTACTTTTTTGGACATATCCTACATATACTAATTAAAGAAAAAAATTCAATTAGGACTTTTATCTATACATAAGATGGATATCATGATGAGTAATAAACTTGAGTCAGTTTTATTGTGATTTTTTTTATTAAAACATTTGTAAAAGTAGATTAATAAATAAAACATAGCATTTGTAAAATTTCCAATAATGACATCTGTCAGGAAAATAATTACAAAGTGCCTATTCATCATGATAAGTAGGGTTTGGGCCTTTGCAAAAAACCTACACAAATTGTTGTGCTCTAGGATTTTAAAGATGAAATGACATATTAGTTTTTCTGTACATATCATTGGAATTTTTTAGAGCTATACAAGACACATAGCCTGAGATTTGAAAGAAAAAAAAAAAGTAGGTCTTCTGTAAGGTCAGTGAGAGGTGGCTCTCCTGGCTCTGCTTGAACCATTCTAAGGATGAGAAATTTACTACGACATGACGGAAACTGAACCATTGATGAGAAACTCTGTTGGGAAACTCTCTTTTTCTTTTAACTAGTGCGACAAATTTTATTTCCTAAAGCAATCATAACAAATTTATCATACCTTGTCAACTCTTAGCATGTTTGAAGCCACTTGTCCTAGCTTGCTCCCTAAATTCCCAACGTTCCCTTGTATTGTTAATACATCCTTCTATTTACATGTATTATGGTGGTTATTAATGTTTGGGTTCTGTACTGTATTTGTTTAAATCAGCTAAAAGCTTGGCTTTAATCCTTTTTCACCGTGTAACCTATGTAGCACTTATAGAAATCTGTCCGTTCTCTCCTACTTTTCTCTTTATTCTACTCAGATTCTCCCTTTCTCTTGCTTTGTCTTTATCTCTGTTTCTCTATCTCTCTCTCTTTTTTTTCTCACCTTAAATTTTTTGGCCTCAGACATTTTTCTCCCTTTTTTTTGGACTTGGTCTTCCCTGGACTGTAAGCTTGGAGGGTGTTCTGTTTTGTTTTCCTTTTCCTTCTTAAGCTCGCCTTCACCCCTACATACTATTTTTGGCCCCCCTCCCTCAGCATGTCATACATATTCAGTCTCAGGCCTTTCCTAATTGTACACAAACCATGTTATGTTAAATAAATCTGACCTACATTAGAGCTCAGGCATTCTAACTTTCCAAGTGATATTTTTAAATACATATTCTAGAAGTCCATGTCCCTCATGATTCCATTTCCATGATCCAGGACATTAACAAAATTGTCCCCTGAGTGTGCTGAGATTCCTTGACTCTGGCAATTAATAACTGATTCAAGCACAGCACAGCAGAAAAGCCTTCATGCTGAGTTGGTGAGGATAGGTAGATAGATGATGATAGATGATAGACAGAAAAAGAGAGAGAGATGATAGATAGATAGATGATTGATAGATAGATAGATGATAGATGATTGATAGATAGATAGATGATTGATAGATGGACGTGTTGACTTCAATTCATGGTAATTTTAAATACAACCGAATGAAACGTTGCCGAGTCCTGCATTACCCTCATAGTCAGCAGCATGTTTGAGACCATCACTGTAGCTATTGTGCCAATCCATCCCACCAAGGTTCTTATTTGCCGTTGCTAACCCTCTGCTTCATCAAGCGCAATGTTTTCTTTCAGCCATTGATCCTTCCTGATGACATGCTCAAAGTAAGTGAGTCAGGCAATATTCTGTTTTGGTCCATAAGGTTTTAATTGCCTAATTTTTGTAAGTAAATCACTAGGCCTTTCTTCTTTCTCTTAGTCTGGAAGCTTTGCTGAAACATGCCCACCATGGTTGACCCTGTTGATATTTGAAATATTGGTGGCATAGCTTTCAACATCATAGCAAAATGCAAGCCACCATAATATGAAAAATTGATAGACAGGTGGTGGCTGGTAAGTATACGTCTTCTGATTTCCCAATGGCAGTCTCCTCAGTCTCACTCTCTGACCTCCCACATCAGCATTCCAGTTAAAATTTTTCAATTTCAGAGTTTTGGAGGATTCATGCATCAAAACCCTCTAGCAGTAACAGAGCTTACTTCAGTGCAGAGTACAAAGTTGAGAATATGTTATAGTCACTGGTATTATGGCTGCTAGACCAAAAAAATTTACCAGTATGGAAGACTCTCTTTTCTTTTAAGGAAAACAACTCTCCTTTCTCCTTATGTGGTGACTGTACTCTGATGTAATAACTACAAGATTGCAGGGGGCAACTTGAATCCACTTTTTGATTGCTAGAAGATATTTGGAACATCCTAGCAATATGAAGTTCTGTTTTCTGTGATCTTAGAATGGAATGAAAAAACTACTATACTCAGGATGTGAGAACAGAAGAGTTGGTGACCCATACAGGACCTAAGAAAGGTTGACTGAGGTCTCTATTTTTGTTTCAAGTCTTCAAATGGACTCTACATTATAAATTTATGTGAGACCCTAGAATTCCTAGCTTTTCTGAGCTGGTAATCTGGCCCCAGGTAGAGGCTGCTGAGAAACCTTGTTGGGTTTTTTACAGATGCCCCTCGCTTATATTCATTGGACAAAGGGGAGAATTCACTTCAATGAGGAAGCTTAATGGTCCTTCCTCTGTAACTCACTAGAACACCTGAACGTGACTCTGGTCAGTGGAGTCCTACTCCCAGATTGAGGTTATTAGGCAGTATAATTGGTGGTTTTGAGGATCAAGTCATGGTACAATGGACCCAGATTTTCATCTGACCCTAGACCTAATCCACATGAAGGAGTACCGCTGATGGATAGTCCCAAGTAATGGGGATGTTATGTCCTTGGGATTCATTTCATTCAATTACATATGGTGGAACAGGTGGAGACACAAGCTACTAACTGCCCATTGTGCATGGTCTTTCTTGCTGGAAGCCCACTCATTTTCATATCACTTGCCTCCACAGTTATCACCTTAGACCCTTATTTGAAATGTCTAACCAGCCATATCACACTGTGGCAGGGACAGAATACCCAGTAAGCAAGGCATGCACATGTGGTGAAACCCATGTGAAGTTGTGCACTAGAGATTAGTAAGTAAGCACAAGTAAGCCCATGTGTACCTTGCTTAATTAAGCCCATGGGTATCTTGCTTACTGGTTAATGACTGAGGGTTAATATTGAGTTTGTGGAAAACTAAACCACCAGTACTCTTTTGTGACCGTTTTTAATTTGGGTCTTCCCACATCTCGTACTTGTCCAGTAGTTTATTTTTTTAAGTCAAAATTGTCACTTGTCTAGAAGAAGGAGATCATTTGGAATCTGTATTTAGTCACCTATGAGTTATCCTTTCCATGCCTTCCTTTACCTGTGGTCTTTTCCCTTCTACAGTTAATTTAATTCCATATTAATGCCTCTTGCTTTATCCATGCTTCAGGTCTACATGAAAGACATTTCTTAGTACTTGGGATTAATTAGAGAAGATATTCTCAATCATTTTCCTCATCATTCAGTGAAGAAACATGAGGCCCTTGAGGCTTGACACCGTCCTAGTCAAAGTGGATCTTTGGTGTAAGGTATCAAAACCAACTCTGTAGAGCCCTACTTCCAGATGGCCAGGGGCTGAAGAAAAATTGTGTGACAAAATTAGCTGGGCCTCACTTTTCCCCAAGGGCATATTTATCTAGCCCAAGTATTACAAAAAAAAGTAAATAAAACTCCATTCAATAATTTCATTGTGGCACCTTACATAAAGACACTTATCAAAGGAAATGTTACTGAAATGTTTTTGACTAGCCATCTGGCTGCAGTGAAGGGAAAAACTAAACAATTACATCAGTAAGACCCACCAATAATCACAAATCTAGCTAGAAAAGTTTATAGCTCTTAGTCATAAGATTTTAGGGTCATAGGCGTGATAAACATTTGCTTATTTTGATCATTTTCTTGTATGGATCCAGGCAGAATAGTTTCATAAAATGGCAATAGGCAATATAGTATTTCTTTAAGATATTTTGCTTAAAATATATTCAGGGTGACATAGATTATACAGTAAAAATCTCAGTGACAATAACTAGCATACGGATGATCCTTTACGAAAAGGTAATATACTTTAAGTACACTAAGAGTACTTTAAAAACTGCTAGCACCTCATGGGAAAACTCTGAAGAGTATATTCAGAAAATTCTATTTAGCTTATGTTCTTTTGCTTTCCTTTTTCCTATTCTTCATTGATACAGACAATGATATAATTCCAAGTTATTCTAAAAGCCTCATATATGTTTTGCAGCTCCTTCTTCTTATTCTATAAACATCAAATTTTCTCAAGTCTATATTATCCTAAAATTAAATTTTGTTTCCTACTTCCCATTGCAATCAGCTTCTCCATAAAAATGGGAATTCAATGACAGTTTGCGTTATATTTTTATAATTTCATTTATAACACTTGTGCTTTGTTAAGGTTTTTTTTTTTCAAGGCTGGAAATATCTTCAAGGCAAAGACTGTATTTTATATCACCAATACTTAACACAGTGCTTGACATATGTTGTCGTTAAGTGCTGTCAAGTTGATTCTAACTCATAGCTACCAGAGTAGAACTGCCCCATAGGTTTTTTGGCTGTAATCTTTATGGAAGCAGATCACCAGGCCTTTCTCCTGGAGAGCCGCTGGGTAGTTTTGAACCACCAACCTCTTGGTTAGCAGCTGAGCGCTTAACTATTTCCACCACCAGGGCTCCTTGCTTGACATATACCAAACCAAAACCAAACCCATTGCTGTGGAATCAATTCTGTCTCATACCAACCATACAGAACAGAGTAGAACTGCCCCACAGGGTTTCCAAGGAGCTGCTGATGGATTTGAACTGCCAATGTTTTGATTAGCAGCTGAAGCCTTAACCACTGAGCCACCAGGGCCCCAACATTGTGGGTGCTTAAATGTTTGTGGGTGTGAACTGTTTTATATTTTGGATAGTCTTTATCCATCAAATGTTCATAACTAGATTTTCATTGATTCACACTTTCTGTCCCCCACTTCCCCAATTCTATTTAAATGAGATTTGTATATCTGAGAGTTCTCCATGGATTACTGTTTCCCTGGGCAAACTTTAAGAACATTGAATACTGCGGTTTATTTCTCAGCAGGGAACGGAATCTTTCTTTCAGTGCATTATAACATATGCCCTGGGCAATTTTCCAAGCTACTTTGCTAAATACTTTCAAATTTATTTCATATACAAAATAATTGAACAAGTGAACACCATAATTTGTGTACAATCTCCAGAATCACTATAACCATTTTATTCATTTCTACCATATTCCATTTCTTCATTTTACTTAAGAAAAGACAAGCATGTGCCTTTAGCAAATATTCTCAGATTTTGAACATAGACATAGCTTGTCACAAAAACCAAGGAAGGGACTGATGTTTCTTTTTAACACACTGCCTGATTTCCATTGGCCCTATAACTAATTTCTTTTAGGCCTTGGGCAGGTGGGCCAGTTCTATTTTCAGGGCTTCATTAAGCTGTCAAAAGTTAAGGGCAATGGCTTGACAAATCATCTTCAGGAGAAGGTGAGTTTAAGAAACATATTTGTTTTCGTGGCTTCACATAGTTAAAATAAAGGAAGAAAGATGCATAGTTTATGGCCTGTTATACTAGTAAATGTGTTTGTGAAAGCTATTCTTCAAACAGCTTTTTTTTTTTTTTTACCCTATGTGGCATACATTTAAGGGCTAACACTCAATTCTCCCACATTTCTAATTTCAACTTTCTGGGTTTAGGCAAGCATTGTAGTTGCAGGCACCATATTCTATTATACAATTATTGTACATAAACAATGCCAACCATCTAATTGTATCATTGGAATACAATGGACTAGAATTGGACTCTAAAATGTTCTGCCAACTTTTTTTCAGAATTTTAGACTCTTGGAAATTACATAAATTTTCCTTCCTTCCTTCCTTCCTTCCTTCCTTCCTTCCTTCCTTCCTCCCTCCCTCCCTCCCTCCCTCCCTCCCTTCCTTCCTCCCTCCCTCCCTTCCTTCCTCCCTTCCTTCCTTTCTTCCTCCCTTCCTTCCTTCCTTCCTTCCTTCCTTCCTCCCTTCCTTCCTTTCTTCCTCCCTTCTTTCCTTCCTTCCTTCCTTCCTTCCTTCCTTCCTTCCTTCCTCCCTTCTTTCCTTCCTTCCTCCCTTCTTTCCTTCCTTCCTTCCTTCCTCCCTTCCTTCCTTTCTTCCTCCCTTCTTTCCTTCCTTCCTTCCTTCCTCTCTTCCTCCCTTCTTTCCTCCCTTCCTTCCTTCCTTCCTCCCTTCCTTCCTTTCTTCCTCCCTTCTTTCCTTCCTTCCTTCCCTCCCTCCCTCCCTCCCTCCCTTCCTTTCTTCCCTCCCTCCCTCCCTCCCTCCTTCCTTCCTTCCTTCCTTCCTTCCTTCCTTCCTTCCTTCCTTCCTCCCTTCTTTCCTCCCTTCCTTCTTTCTCCCTGTCTTTATTTCTTTCTTCTTTCATCCACCTTTTATTAGCATCTCCCATGTTAAGTTATTTTCCGGGCTGTAAGGAACATAAAGAAGTCCTGGTGGCACAGTGGTTAAAGCACTTCACTGCTAACTGAAAGGTTGGCAGTTGGAACCCACCAGAAGCTCCATGGGAGAAAGATGTGGTGATCTGTTTCCATAAAGATTTACAGCCTTGAAGACCGTATGGGACAGTTCTACTCTGTTCTACAGAGTTGATGTGAGTGGGAATCGACCCGAAAACAGTGGGTTTTTTGGTTAAAGAAACATAAAATGAACAAGAAACATCACTTAATTGCTCTCACAAACATAAATCCTACTACAGAGACCACTTGGGTAGTGGATAAAGTAATAATAATAATTAATACACTAATAATTGTTTTATTCTATGCATATGTGCACGTTCATGAACTAGGATGCAAAAACTTTAATGTTATTTGTTAAAACACTACTTGTTTAAAATGAAACCCCATCCCACCACAACGGTGGAAATTTAATCTCAGTTAGGACTAGAGTCTACTACTGTTTTTGTAGAGTTTCTTCTATGTTCTGGGGAATTTATGTTATAGCAGGGCACTGGTGGAGATTGGGATGAATCCATTTGGTCTACTAGAAAATTTTCCACATATATATTCACCAAAAGTTTGAGGAGCTTACTCCTATATTTCCATGCTATGTTTATGGTCATGGGAAGTGTTCTGCTGCTCCTCTACCCTCCGTTTCTTGTTTACATTTATGTCTGTCATGCCCAGTAAAGTACCTTGTAAGTAGTAGGTGCTTTCTGTGAGGCTGCTCATAGCCTCCATCAGGTATTCCTGAAATTTGTGAAATTCCTGTATTCATGAAAACCTACAGTATAAATCTCTATAAAAATTACTTCAGACAGCAAGAATAGATCATATTTGAAAACTGCTCATGATCTTCTTGTCTGAGGTAGTCACTTTCTAACATTCTTACTTTTGACATGGTATCATCACATATATGAGCACATAATAAATGATGTAGTTTTGAACAATTTAAATTTAATTTTATCAAGCTTGAAACTACCTATAGTCTTTGCATGTGCATGTCTGTCTATCTACATTGGCCATGCAGACAGACTGTGTCCCAAGCTTCCAGGCAGCCATTAGATTGTTAGGAATGAGGCACATATACCCACTGGTGTCAACCATTCTGTGGGTGCTACCTTCATCTTCAGTCAAGCCAGTCACCTGGGACACTTACACAGTGTTGGCAAAGTGAAAGCCATTATTATTATTTATAGAAACAAACAGTAAACAATAACTGCAGATCCCCAATGGGGAACTACTTATTATTTCCAAATTACGCATGTCCATTTTATGTCACCGGGCAGGTTGTACCGTTGTTCAGATCAGATGCTATGTTCATTATCAGTGCTGCCTCCCGCTACTGCCGCACTGCTTGGGGGAACTTCACAGCTTCCGAGGGTTCTTCTCTGCTGCTGAGCCTCACTGGGCCTCACTGCAGGCTGGAAGAACCCTGCACAGGATGTCCCAAGCCTCTGCTCCTGGTTTCTGACACACTACCCAGGCCTATGGGGTTCTTTTGTCACAATATTACTTAGGTCCCTGCTGCCCAGGGGAAAAGGCATACAACCCTCTTGCCCTATGCACAAGCGTTACAGCTCTTTTAACTCTGCTGGCGAGCCTTCTACCCAGAAGCATCCAGCTCAGCCTTGCCGTAAGAAGATCTCTGGACAGGATCCTCCAAAGCAACCCTTGCACAGGGCACACTCAGGGCTCTGCCTTGCGTAGGCAAGAGTTGCAACTCTTTTAGCTCCTTTGGCAAGCCTCCTATCTGAAGATGCTCAGCTCTTGCTCCATGGGCGGGGCAGGCTCACTGTCAATGTCTCTCGCCATCTTCAGCATTCACTTTTTCTTCTGGGTCTAGGAGGTTCTCAGCCCAGGGACCCCAGGTCCTTGGTCCAAAGGAAGTCCTCTGCTCCAGACTCTTCTGCATGGTAGTGAGATCACCCTGAAACTCTGTGGAATTAGGCCTTTTAAGCCTAGCAGGATGGCAAAACCCACCAAATCCTTTGGTAAGCCACAGTCACCTCATAAACTAATTCCTGCAATGGGTTATTTACACAATTCCTGCCAATCATTTTGTGGGAGTTACAAAACCATGTCTAGAAAGGACATATAAAAGCAATTCACTGAACTGCTGTCTTGCATCCATATCATGACTATTTGGGTCTATAATTAGTAGTAGCAGGAATAGTAAAAGAAGAAAAGTAATAATTAGCTAACATTGTTGAACTTCATTTATTTCATGCTTTGCCCACATCATCTCTGCTACTGTTTCAAGCTTTCTGTCAGCATTAAACAGACCTTCGTAAATGCTGTTTTCTAAACTTGAGGAACTAGTCCCATGTTTTCCTGGCTAACCGCTACCCATTCTCCATGTCTCAGAGTAGATACCATTCTCTAATAAACCCTTCTTGCATCCTTCATGACTGAAATAAACTCCTCCCTCATGTGCTCTTTGGTTTTCTTGCACCAATCACTATTACAGAACGTATCACACTGTATCATATTTCTCTGTCATCCCCCACTAGACAGTAAATTCTTAGAAGGGGCATATTTTTTCTTGCTCATCTTTTTGTTTACCCAGTGCTTGTCACAAGGCCTGGGATAAAGAATTGAGTAAGACCATGGAAATAATTTCCCTCTTCCAAAGGCAGAGATGTCTTGTGTTAATTACAGGTTAAATGTTGGTAAAATGGTATAATCCCTTTAGTTGCCATCAGTACTTCATGGTGCTGATGAGAGGGTCACAGGTAGAGTCTCTATCATCTCTTTAAGTCTCTAGTTAGGGCGACTGTAGCTGTAACCAGTCATATATGAAAAACAGATTCTCCAAAGTGAGGAAACTGGCATGTATATTTGAGGAAGCATATTTGCAAGCTTAAAGGCAATCAAAGTGATACCATAGCTGCTGGCTCAAACTCTACTATAAACCCATTTCCAACTCATAGAGACCCTATAGGATAGAGTAGAACTGCCCATAGGGTTTCCAAGGAGTGGATTTGAACTGCTGACATTTTGGTTACCAGCTGTAGCTTGCCATAACTCTTAACTGCACCACACGGGCTCCAAAAATCTCTATTATAGAGCATGTATAACCACAGAATGATGTCAGGCTGCTGACAACTAGTCAAGGACAGTGACCTAGCACCCCTAACCAAGCAGAGCACCAACACCCAGAATGTAAATACTATGCGTAGGAGCACAGCCTATCCTCCTCCTTCAGCCACATGAAGGTCCCTATCTCCATGTCTGATAGATCTATCCTTTCACTTACAGCTGCATCCTTTGCAGCTGATAACATCTGTGGATTAAAAAAGAAAAAAATCTCCACACATTTTTACCACTAGACCCCCTTTCGGGGAGCATCACAATACCACTCGAAGCCCTGTAAACCTATCTTTGCCTGTACTAATGCGTAGGGTATAAAGTAGTATAGTTTCCTCAGTGCACTCTGCATCCAAAGCAGCCATAGATCTCAACTTGTTATTGTGTGCTATCAAGTGGATTGCAACTCAGTGACCTCATGTGACAGAGTAGCTCTGCCTCAAAGGGTTTTCTAAGCTGTAATCTTTATGGGAGCAGATTGCTAGACCCTTTCTCCTGCTGACCTTTTGGTTAGCAAGCTGAGCACTTAACCATTGCACTCCAAGGGCTCCTTCAGTCCTCAACTACCTCGCTGAAATTTTCCTCTATCTTCTTGTCTTACCTAAGTCAAGGCATTCTTCTGAGGACAATCATTTCTCTATGACCTTCTCTAGGAGAACTATTCATTTTCTCACACGTCAGAATTGGAAGGAGAATGGGATCCAGACCATTCTTCTTTGACCCTCTTTTTAAAATAAACAAACGCACACACACAAAATCTACTTTGATATTCAAGATCTCAGCTTATAGCTCCTGGTATCTCTCCTGCTTGCCCTTACCCACCACCCTTATGGATCTCCACTCAGAGTAGTTTGTCAACTGGCTCCCTGTCTTCCTCTCCATTAAGATTTTTGTCATCACCTCAGATGATTCTGATCTGCTGATCAGCACCTAACATAAATGATCTAATAAAAGCCCTAATTTTAAACTTCAAACTTTAGAAATGTACCGCTACTTGGCTATCTGAAAGAAATGGTATCTAACCATTAGCAACTTTCAGAGTCTGTATATTATCCCATAATCCCATTGAAGTGAAGCAATCGAGGATCACATAGAATCCAATGTCCTATGGTGAAAATGTATTTCTTTAAAGATAGTGTTAGTGTATCAAAATGGAAAAATATCTGTTTTTATCACTTTATAGGACTATATTTGTGAGAACAACTTCCAGAAAAACAAAATATTTTCTTATGTACTTGATCTTCAGTTAGATCAAGCTACCTTCTTTCCCTAAAATCTCCTGGTTCAAAAATATAGGCTTTGCACATAGCATTGCTAACTGAAAGAGAAATGAACAATGCTAGCCTCTTAATCACTCCTTCCAAAAATAAATATATATAGACATAGACTCCATTATTAAAATTATTTGACACACACTAAGAACTCCATTAAAGATCTAGAGATTTGCTACTATGAAAGAACAGTGCATTTTTAGTTGTTTCTATTAATTTTAATGATTGATTTAGCATAGTTTTGATCATTGGGGAGCTGTTCTAATATTTAAGATCTAAGGATAAAACGCTGGAGTTTTAAGCAAGGATATTAAATTTTAAAGGAGTGAGAATATGTCTCTGACTCCATTCAACTTATAATCGAGGGAGGAGAAAGTCAAGAATCTACCCAGATTCTAATTATTACATATGTAAATGAATATAAAAGTGTAGCTGTAAATACTTTGCTTTTCTTCTTATTGGGTATTTTCATTTATTCTTATTTGAATGAGCTGTCTGTAGTGTATAGATTCTAAATTATTATCTTAATAGGACATATAGTCGTAGTCTGTCTCTCTTTCTCCCTCCCTCTCTCCTCCATCTCTTTTGATATATATGTGTGTGTGTGTATGTGTGTACATATAGATGTGTGTACATATAGATGTATGTACATCAGAAGAGACATATATATAAATTTTTCCCCCTTAAAATGTTTTAAATAATTTATTTTGCAAGAAATCTCTGTATCTTTCGTGACCCTACAATTTACTATAGACTTACGATCTAAAATAAGGAGACCTGACAAAACAAATAAGCAAAAATAAATAAATAAATAAATGAACAATGAAGATTAAACATTAAAAAAAAAAATCAGGTTTTTAAAAAAATGCACCATAATGGATAATTATAATTCTAAATTATATAACATTGGTCCTTATCCCTAATTTTAGGCAGTATTAGTTTTAAAATAAATCCATCTAACCTTTTTTTTTTCGGAATGTAATATAATCAATTCTTCATTTTTATTGGATGTAATGATAAACCAACGCGTGCAGGACCCCAGCCCTCTTTTGAACTTATACTTTACAATGGAAAAGAATCATTAACTACATCAACACATAAATAAATGTAATTTATTTACTTGCTGTAAGTGTTATGAAGAAACAAGATGTGATGCAATAAGAATAAAAGATGGGTGTATTTAACTTCTTTAGAGAAGTCAAAGAAGGAGAAACTTATGATTTAACCGAGATCAGAAAAGAACCGGGTCACTGGTGATGGTGGAGAGGTGGGGATTTGGAGTGAAGGGAAAGAGCCTATGCTAAGGCCCAGTAATAGGAGGCACCTCACCTAAGAAAGGTCTCTGGGGCTGTTGGCACCCTCCTAGACTACAGACCTGTGTGGCTGTAGAGTAGATGAGGGGTCTTAGTAGCAGACAGGAGCCCTGGTGTTACAGTGGTTAAGTGCTCGGCTGCTAACCAAAACTTTGGCAATTTGAATCCACCAGCCACTGCTTGGAAACCCTATGGGACAGTTCTATTCCATCCTATAGGGTCGCTACAAGTCAGAATTGACTCAACAGCAATGGCTTTGGTTTTTTGGTTTGGAACTGGACAAAGCTAGAGGATCTACCAGGCCCTTCTTTGTTGCAAAAACCCTTTCAAGACCTAATTATTTTCTGCTTTGAATTTTGTGTTGACACCATGTGTTTTCATCAATGGAATACATATTGAATCATCATATTGGGGCCCTGGTGGTGAAATGGTTAAGAGCTTGACTAATAACCCAAAGACTGACAGTTTGAATCCACCAGCTTTTCCCTGGAAAACCTATGGGGCAGTTCTACTCTGTCCTATAGAGTTGCTGTGAGTTGGAATTGACTGAGTGACAATGGGATTGTTTTTAGTTTTAGTTTTTGTTTTCATAGCTCATAGTGACCCTATAGGGCAGAGTAGAACTGCCCCATAGAGTTTCCAAGGAACGCCTGGTGGATTTGAACTGCCGACTTTTTGGTTAGCAGTCTTAGCACTTAATCACTATGCCACCAGGGTTTCCATGAGTCAGAATCGACTTGATGGCAGTGGGTTTTTGGTTTGGTTTTTGTTTTCAGTTTATTTGAATTTCCGGTAGGTAATATTTTTTTTTTTACTATGGCTTTTTTTCTTGCTTCATCCCACCAATCCTACCCTCAGAGTCCAGAGGCACAAATGTGTCCCACTAATTCTACCCACTCCCCTAGATTCCAGTGGGATGTATGTGTTTCAAAAAGCTTTTTATCAAAATTCATATTTTTTATACCAAAAACATTGATTCAGCATCACCTCATACAATACTCTCTAAAAACAGTAATTTGCAGCACATGCCTAGTTTTTCCATTTCAAACTTTTACAGGTCCCTCAAAAAAAAAAAATTTTTTTTTTTTCTTTTTTAACTTGTGGCAGCACACACTAAAAATGGTAAAGCAGCTTCCCAAGAAACGTGAGAGGCAGAAAATGTTGCTGGGCAAATGTATATACCAACAGTCATGAAAGGAGCTGTTTGGGGGTATTTAAGCCAGAAATATTATCACATTTGGAAATAAAATTAGACGATAGTTTAGTTGGTTGGTTGGGTTTACAGTGTTTGAAAAGAAATGGTGGGAGGTATATTTTAACTTTATTCTCTAAGGAATGGGGACTCAATGAAGGATTTGGTGAAGGGTGTAGCATGTTCAAGAACTCTGGTGGTGCAGTGGTTAAGAGCTATAGCAACCTACAGCTGCTAACCAAAAGGTCAGCAATACAAACCCACCAGCTGCTTCTTGGAAACACTATGGAGCAGTTCTACTCTGTCCTGTAGAGTCACTTACTCAAAGGTAATTGTTTTAGTTTTGGCAGATTGCTCAGAGCTATGCATAGAATGGATGACAGTTGCCACAGTGGGATCTAGAGACCAGGCTATTGTAATAGGCCATTAAGGAACTGGAGGGAAGTGGGGAGGGAGAAAATTACTTTGGAAGTAGAATCATAGCACTTGGCCAATAATTAGGGAGAGAGAGAGAAATTTAAAGTAGCTGTAATTTAAAGGCTTAGAGGTTGGATGATTAAAAAAAAAAAATTTTTTTTTTTTCCATACTTGAAAAAGACAAGATGGAGACACATTTGAGAGGAAAACCAATGAGTTCACTTTGTGGTTTATTATATTTGAAGTACTTTGAAAAGATGCATATGGAGGTATTTACTGTAATAGAAACATGTGCATATCAGGGTATAAGGAGGTTTTGAGAGAATATCTCAGGACATGAGCTAATGTGAAAGTCCCCTGTCATGAGCCTTACCATGTACAGGGATCTTGGGGTACATTCAATACACTTATTTATAACATGTATACATACTTTCTGTATTTTTTTAATTTCATACATATCTATGTATTAAACATGTATGTACTGAATATAGTGCAACTTATTGTTAAGAGAAAGATAAATTTTAGGAGAAAGATAAATGAAAACAAAATAAGCTAATATGTTTAGTAAAAGGAACATACATACTATATTCTAAGTTTAATTCATCCTCCCACACATCAAAAACATAATACTTTCACAACATAATTGATGTACATTTTTATGAGTTTGAGAAACTACAAGATCCTCAATTATCATAAAAAGAAAAGCAAAAATGGTACTGTGGTCTCTATTTACAGGGTCAGGAAAGTGTTCTGATAATATTGTGAAAGGTTGTCAATGGCAAGTTTTAGAACTAAACAAGCTTTCTTAAAAATAAAATTATTTCCAGTAATTTAAGCATCTCATTTTATTCATTTAAGGATTTAGTTTTCTTATCTGCTTCACCTTAACTTCAAAAAATGACAGTAATGATTCCCTTTGCACTGTGGGAGCCCTGGTGGTGCTGTGGTTAAGAGCTAAGCTGCTAACCAAAATGTTGGCAGTTCCAATCCACCAAAAGGGTTTGGTTTGATTTATTTTTACAATTAAAAAAAGTTATAACTAAGTAAACCAAAACCAAGCCTAGACCTGTTGCCATCTAGTCGATTTTGAGTCATGGTGACCCTACAGGACAGAGTAGAACTGCCCCATAGGGTTTCCAAGGTTTGGCTGGTGGATTTGAACTGCCAACATTTTGGTTAGCAGCTGAGCTCTTAACCACTGTAACACCAGGGCTCCAATTGTAAAAATAGGACTTTCAATTTGATCTTTTTTGAAATAGCTGTTAAGCTACTGTGTATTTATCAAGTAGGTCTCTGAGCTGCATTGTGACCATTAAAAAAGGAAAACAAAAAAATTTTGTCATTGAGTAGATTCCAACTCATGGCGACCCCATGCCTTACAGAGTTAGAACTGCTCCACAGGATTTTCTTGGCTGTAATCTCTATGAAAGCAGATCTTAGGCCTTTCTTCCACAGTATTCCTGGATTGATTCAAACCTCCAACACTCAGGTTAGTAGTGAACACAAACAATCTGCATTGCCCAGGGACTCATTGTGACCATACCAAAACAACACCCACCCCTGATGAGTCCGTTTGACTTATAGTGACCCTATGGGACAGAGTAGAACTGCCACATAGGGTTTCCAAAGCTGTAAATCCTTATGCAAGCGGACTACCACAGACAACCACAGAGGGCTGGTGGGTTCAAAGCCCCAACCTTTTAGTCAGCAGCCAAGCATTTTAACCATCCGCCACCAGGGCTCCCTATTGTGACCTTAGGGTATTTTTAAAAAAGAAGAAAAAAAAATTAGTTAGATATACTGTAGTAAAATGTCTGGGAAAAAAAATGTCTTTGATTCAGGGGTGAGATAAGAATATCTGTTGTTTAAAATTTATTTTTCTTGTTACCTGCCAGTACAGCGTGTCACTGCTTCTTTTATATTAGAAGATACTGTCTTCAAGTTGAACAATAACAGTTGGATGCAGACCTCAAATTCTCTTAAAATGATCAGACTTAATGGTCTGACTGAGACTAGAAGGTCCCAGAGGTCATGGTCCCCAGACCTTCTGTTAGCCCAAGACCAGAATCATTCCCAAAGCCAGCTCTTTCCCAGAGGTCATGGTCCCCAGACCTTCTGTTAGCCCAAGACCAGAACCATTCCCAAAACCAACTCTTTAGACAGGGATTAGACTGAACTATAAGACAGACAGAAAATGATACCGGTGAAGAGGGAGCTTCTAAGATCAAGTAGACACGTGAGACTATGTGGGCAGCTCCTGCCTGGAGGAGAGATGAGAAGGCAGAGAGGGACAGGGGTTGGCTGAAAGGACATGAGGAATGCAGGATGGAGAGGAGGAGTATGCTGTCTCATTAGGGGGAGAGCAACTAGAAGTACATAAAAAAAACAAACCAAACACAGTGCCGTTGAGTCGATTCCGACTCATTGTGACCCCATAGGACAGAGTAGAACTGCCTCATAGGGTTTCCAAGGAGCGCCTGGTGGATTCGAACTCAGCTGTAGCGCTTAACCACTACACCACCAGGGTTTCCCAGGAGTACATAGCAAGGTGTATATAAATTTTTGTATGAGAGACTGACTTGATTTGTAAACTTTCACTTAAAGCACAATTTAAAAAAAAGTTGGACAATAATAGATTGAAAGTATTTTAAGGATATATGTTATTTTTAGAAGATTGTATTTAGCAATTAGAAAAAAATTTACAATTTAATAAAAAAAATTCCTCAAAACAAAGTAGAAAACTCATACTAAAAAGGCAGGACTGGCTCTGGAGCATCCCTATTTAAGGCATACTAAATTTATATTTTTCAGATGTTTTTCACAGAAGCAAATTTAGTCTCGAATATTTTTATTTAAGAATGTCATGCATCATTTTAGCTATTTATGCATATTTCTAAATAAAAATTCACATGTTATAACTACTTGTATATCTCTATATTGTCTTCATCTCTTGTTCTTAATCTCTCATTCCAAGATACACACACACACACACACACACATAAGCAATTATTGAAAATGTTGGAAAACTTTCATTGAACAACAGGGAAATCAATTTATGTCTCTTCTAGCATATTTAAAACAAAAACCAAACCCATTGCCGTTGGGGTTCCATATTTAGGTTATAAATATGTTATTGAGAACTAAGAAATTAAAGAGTATTGCCAAACAATTTAAAAAAGGACCAATGTGAAAGCACTAGAAATGGTTCCTTCTGAGAAACAAGGACGAAAAAAGAGTACTTGAATGACAATATAAAAAAATAATTAAAACTGGAGAATTAATGTTTGTCTTCACACACACTGGCTGATGCTAACACAATTGCAGAAACCATGTATTTAAAGCTACATTTTATAAAACCTCACTGGCAAAAATCAATAGAAAGCTTTAGTGGGTAGAATGTGTGTAATAGTAACAAGTAGAAAGGTTAGTGTAGAAGTTAATGGTTCTATCAGGAATAAAACAGAGTTAAAATGTGAAGGAAAGGTCTACCACAAGTGGTTCATTAACCTTTTAGAACCCCAGTGTATCCTCGCTGTAAAGATTACAACAAATCTGATTCAGACTCTACTAGCATTTGCTAGTACACCAACTCAGCACAGAATTATTTTCATTTCACTGACATGTTAGTGTTACAAACTAAAATGGCCGGGCTAAATTGCAGAGGACATCAGGAAACCCATACCAGTAGGTCTTTTTTGGTTTTGTTTTTTCATTGCAGCTTTTCTTTTTGCATCCTATACAATTCAAACTGACCCAAGTGGTAGCACTCGAGGCAAACTCCAATGAAGAATTATCTCGCGGCCACAGTCATGTTTTCAATGTATAGTTGCCCTTATCTCAGAATTCTGTTATTTTTTCAGTGTGCTCCTGGCATTAATGGACTATTGAGAAGGGTGGGGAATATTTCAGACCCTGTTTATATTATTCAGTGAAATAAAATAATATCATTATCTTCTTTTTACGTAAAAATGTGTTTATAAGCCCTGTATCACCTGGAAAACCTGTCTGGGAGGATGGTGATTTGACTTGCATTATTATCATTCTAAAGCAGTAATTAGCGTAACAGAAGTCACAGAAACACATTGGCACCAACAATGGTTTGATGTCTTTAGTCTGAATTTAGTCACAGTGTTCCTCTATTTTCTGTGATTTCCTTAGATTATTTTTTAATTGTTTTATTGTGGTAAAAATAGATACAACAAAACATTTGTCAATTCAACATATTTCACATGTACAATGCAGCAACATTGATTACCTACATCATGTTGTGTCACTATTACCACTATCTGTTTCCAAATTATTCCACCATTACGAACAGAAACTCAGTGCTTGCTCAGCAACGTTTCCCTCTTTCCTCTTCCCTCCCGTTCCTGTTAACCATCAATAAATTTTGGTCTCTATACATTTGACCATTCTAGGTAATTCATATAAGTGGAATCATACAGTATTTTCCTTTTGCGACTAGCTTATTTCACTCAGCATAATGTTTTCAAGGCTCATCTGTGCTGTAGCATGATTATTTTTTTTATCTTAAGAAAAGAATTAATTCCTAACTTCTCTCCTCATTGAATCTTTTCTGCTTATCTTCCTCTTCCTACCCCTTCCAAATCATTCTTGCTTTCTTTTCAGCAAATTTTAGGGTTGAAGTTTAAATGAGCAGCTGCCACAGCAGGCACTGCCAATGTTCTCTGGCCAACCAACCAACAGGGGGTACTCTTGTACACAGGATGGCTAGCTCCCCTTCGGAGACAAAACTAACCTCTGTGACAAATTCAGAGTCCACCAGCTTGGAGCCTGAAATCCCACACCTTACATCCTTTCCAACTTTTCCGGTTGGTGATCTATCCTGCTGGGCTGATTCCTTTCAAATTTCCATATAATTCAAACATGAAGTTTTTTTTTTTCTTCCTGTGTTTTTTTTTTTTCAAAGAGGGGAGAATTCAGTTCATAATTAGGGGTGGAGCAGTTTTTGGATTCTATCCCCTACATGAAATCTGTTATAACTATGTCCTGCCAAAATCCGAAACTATAGCGTGCCAAGTTTGTAATAGGTTTAGTTCTCTGGTCTTTTTCTCTAAGTCCAAATTCTCTGTCATTTGATAACGTTTTGTCCTTGAAATCTTTTTTTCCCTGCACAATTTTTTTTTCTTTTTTTTTTTTTTTTGAGATGATGTGGTATGAATACTATAAGCCGTTCCATCTGTGACAGCTGAAGACAAAAACATCAGCTTGAGTTTTGGCACAACTTGGGCCTCCATCCTGTAATCTCATTTGTGCCTGTCCTAGAACAGTTCTTATTAACCAGAACTCTTATCTCATAGCCACAGCCGAGGGCAGCATTGTGGCTCTTTAAGCACAATCCATGCACTGGCTAAAACAATGTCCATATCTTTGTGGGAGCAGTCACCATCTTTGGAATTCACTCTGATGTTGAAAATTGCTGGACCCCTTAAGCAGTTTCATTTCTCTTGCTTGAATGATAGTCTGAACAGGGCAACTTTAGAGAATAATGGCTTTGGCTGTTTGAAATGTTGATTTTCATCTGTACTATGATGTGATGAGCACATAAACTTTTTATATAGTTGGTCAATGATAATAAGGCCTTCTAAAAAGAACATCATATTAACCACTTAGTGTTCACCTTACTTGCCAAAAAAGCTTTGCCCATAAACACAGAACAGATTTCATGAAACCTAAGGTGAGAACTTTGAATAAGCTGCAATAATTTTAAATCTTTACTTTTTTTTTTCTTGTATTTCTTTTACAAAATTCTAGACACAAATCTCCATTACATCTTGAGTTTTGGGCTCCACAAATTTTTTTTTTAAGTATCACAATTGTAGTTTTCTCTTAGGTTTGATGCTTATTTTTTTTGATAGATTTTTATGTCTTTATTCTATATATTAGTTTGCACAGAAATAATTTATAATAAAGTAATTCTATTTATCATGGAGGTTACCTCACAAGGTCCACCTCCTCTAGACTGCAAGTTTTATCTTTTTAGTGTAAACAATTTTATGAATTGTTAGTAACTTGGAAATGAGTCTATAATACAAAATTGTGACTATTTAAAATACAATTCCATACAGTTGTTGTTGTTGTTGTTAGGTGCCATGGAGTCAGTTCTGACTCATAGCACCCCTATGCACAACAGAACGAAACACTGCCCAGTCCTGAGCCATCCTTACGATCACTATTATGCTTGAGCTCATTGTTGCAGCCACTGTGTCAATCCACCTCCTTGAGGGTCTTCCTCTTTTCCGCTGACCCTGTACTCTGCCAAGCATGATGTCCTTCTCCAGGGACTGATCTCTCCTGAAAACATGTCCAAAATATGTAAGACACAGTCTCACCATCCTTGCTTCTAAGGAGCATTCTGGGTTGTACTTCTTCCAAGACAGATTTGTTTATTCTTTTGGCAATCCATGGTCTATTCAATATCCTTCACCAACACCACAATTCAAAGACGTCAATTCTTCTTCAGTCTTCCTTATTCATTGTCCAGCTTTCACATGCATATGATGCAATTGAAAATACCACGGCTTGGGTCAGGCGCACCTTAGTCTTCAAGGAGACATCTTTGCTCTTCAATACTTTAGAGGTCCTTTGCAGCAGATTTACCTAACGCAATGCATCTTTTGATTTCTTGACTGCTGCTTCCATGGCTGTTGATTGTTCATCCAAGTAAAATGAAATCCTTGACAACTTCAATCTTTTCTCCGTTTATCGTGATGTTGCTCATTGGTCCAGTTGTAAGGATTTTTGGTTTCTTTATGTTGAGGTGCAATCCATACTGAAGGCTGTGGTCTTTGATCTTCATTAGTAAGTGCTTTAAGTCCTCTTCACTTTCAGCAAGCAAGGTTGTGTCATCTGCATAACGCAGATTGTTAATGAGTCTTCCTCCAATCCTGATGCCCTATTCTTCTTCATATACTCCAGCTTCTCCTATTATTTGCTCAGCGTACAGATTGAACAGGTATGGTGAAAGAATACAACCCTGACACACACCTTGCCTGACTTTAAACCACTCAGGGCACTTCACAGTCTGTGTGATCCTAGCTTGTTTAAAAAAACAGTTTAAGGGAGAAGTTCTTAATTAATTAGCTTCAACGACGGAAAAAAAAAAGGATTGTGAAAAGCTAAAATTGAATTCCCAGATGCTGAAAGCAAGAACTGTGGGGAAGGGATGATTTATTTCCAGTTAATTTGATTGGATAGCAGATGAGCAATATTACACTCAAAAAAAGGCACATAATGTAAATAAAATAGATTTTTTTTAATTTAGTTACAAAAACATGATATTAAGCTTCAAGTTTTGAAAGGTACACATTGTTTTTTTGTTCATTAAATTCATTGCTACATTAATCTTTTATTGTATTGGTTTAATTTTTTCTGACTTACAAAGGTATGGGAATTGATCTCCAGTCCAAGCATGCTTAGCAATCTCTAGCCATAGTCAGTATGAGTGACAATCGAAACATCAACCATCAGTCTTCATGTTTTCCAGATCTGCACAACATCTGGACTCCACTACATACTATCTACGGGCTTTGGGGCAATTTACTTAATCCCTCTAAGTTTGAGTTTTATAGTTTATGAAATAAGGATAATAATAGATCTTTCTGCTATGGTTCTTCAGGCTAAATTGTATACTGTTTTCTTCTCTCCCTACTTTCATTAGTTTTCTCTTCCTCCAGCCGCCCCTCAACCCTGCATGGGTATCAATTCATCCACCTCTAAAACAAGTTAGCTAGCTAGCTATATCTATCCACAATTTATTTATCTGATGTTACTACACAGATTTGGAAATGAGTTGCGTAAAACAACAATATTAGAAAACATGAAACAATATAATAGAAAATAAAGAATGAGGAAAAGGACAAATAAATTGACACATTAAATTTTTAAATGATGATAAAAAATCAATTATGGTACAAAAAAACAATAAAAGTAGTCCATTTTTTTTTTCTATGACTATATTTTCCAGCTTTTTTTTTTTTTTGTCAGTTTAGAATATGGCTGTACCCATTTCCATATCATCATGATAAGCTTTCACTACCAAGTGAAACTGATAGAGTTGGCAGCAAGGGTATAATGAAGGTCATTCTGTAAGAGAGCCATAACAGTACCAAATACGCAAAACAGTGTATGGTATTTTGCAAATTGTACATTGCATTTTGCCAGTGTAGTAATAACCTTATTTTTTTAATTTATTTCTTTATGAGGCCAGGATCAGCAAACATACATGTAAACTAAATACTTAATCCTGATATTTCTAAAGCTATTTGTATGTATTAAAATGATTAGGAGGCAAAATGTTACAGTATAAATATAGCATACTGGCTCAAAACAGTAAAGAAAGACAAAGAAAGAAAAGAAAATCTCAACTTTGTTGCCTATAAACAGCACACTTTTAAACACTCTACTTCAATATTCTTTAATATAAATAGGTGACTACTATTTTAATTTATAGGATGCAAACGATAGGATTTATTATATCCCACAAAATAAGATGATTTAGCAGTTTCAACTAAATCTTGGATTTTTCTCATTATTTGAACGTAATTCCTAAAATTTTGAACTTGACTAAATTTAGCTTAGATTTAAATCCTAGAAAATTTAGTTTTTTTCCTTATGTATGCGGTAAATTAATCAAACCCACACTTAGATTAATCAACTGGATTAATCCTTAACTATTTTTTTTAGAAAGAGGCTGGCCCATTTTTTCATTGTCAATTCTAGAGATAATGTCTCTAAAGGATCTTAGTACATCTAAGGATTCCTGGGCAATATTTAAATGAAATCTTCCTAAAAATCATTAGCCTGAAATATCTATTAATTCTTGGCCGTAATTAACATTATGAAACTTACTGTAATTAGGAAACATGTACATATTAAATGAAGCCTTATTTTTTTCATTATGGACACCACTCTTAGCTGTGTCAAAATATTCTTTGAAAAATATATTTTTATTCTCTCTGTAAAATATCATTAGATACAAAATTTGACAATATATCTCAATTTATGTCAGGCTGAGATTTCAAGCAATAAAAATGTTCACCATTTATCTCAGAGATCAAGGAAAAAATATTTGGAATCTTGGGAGAATTTCAGGTCTATATTCATGATGCAGACTCCATTTCTCTGGCTCAGACAGCGAAGATGAATAAGAACCCAACTCTCTCCAGGTTAAAACATTTCCCTTTATTCATTTTTATGGCCATTTATCTCTATATACCTACTTTGCAGTGTTCTTATAAAGACAAGTGGAATAGCTTGCTCTAAACTTCTTAAACTCTTAGGAGGAAAAGAATTCTATAAGAGCAAATTATTATTATCTTTATTGCTATAACATACACAGGGAATAATTATTTTTCAGTCAAAAAGAACAAGGCAAAGTGTGATTTTGTATCAAAAATGACATGGTGGGTGGTAAATGATTTTCACTGCTGAAAAGAGCAATACAATAATTTCCACACTGCACTCCTTATACCATTTATCCTCTTAAGACCTTGCTTCAGGAGCTCACTTTCCAAATTTCTACTCTCTTTTCTTCCCACATAAGTTTGCTCTAATTTGTCCTTGCAACACCTGTTTAGGTTTAGCAAACTTAGAGAAAAGGAGTTAACTTCTTGCCAGAAAAGAACTCTAAAGAACCCAAAGCATCATGAACAAGAATTCACTTTTCCATTGTATGTTTTTTTTTTTTTTTAATATCATGGTTTTAAAGTAAATTTGTACTTTTTAATAGTAGGTTTTTTCTTTGAAGATTTTCTGTAAGTTTTTCTTGTTTATCCTATTGCAACCTTTGGTTATAGAGAAATGGCCTTCTCTTTTCATATTATGTTCCTGGGCTTCATTTTCAATAATGTATCTATTTCCTGATTTACTTTAACTATGCATGCTGTGTAGAGCTCAGCTTTGCTGTTGTTAGGTACTGTTGAGTCGGTTCCAACTATCAGTGAACATAAGTATAACTGAACAAAACTTTGCCCCATCCTGCGCCATCCTCAAAATCATTGCTATGTTTGAGCCCATTGTTGCAGCCACTATGTCAGTCTATCCCACTGAGGATCCCCTTTTTCTGCTGACCCTCTACTTCACCAATCATGACTTTCTTCTCTAGCAATTGGTCTTTCCTGATGACATGTCCAAAGTAGGGGAGGTGAAGTCTCACCATCCTCACTTCTAAGGACCATTCTGGTTGTACTTCTGAGACAGATTTGTTCTTTCTTCTGGTGTCTACTGTATTAAATATTCTTCACCAAAATCATAATTCAAAGGCACCAATTATTCTTAATCTTCCTTATTCATTGTCCAGCCCTCACATGCATGTGACATGATTGAAAATACCATGGCTTGGGTCAGGCACACCTTAGTTATCCAAGTGACATCTTTGATTTTTAGGATTTTAAAGAGGTCTTTGGAAGCAGATTTGCCCAACATAGTACGTTGTTTGATTTCTTGTCTGCCGCTTCCATGGGCATTGATTGTGGATCCAAGTAAAATGAAATCCTTGACAACTACAATATTTTCTCCGTTTATTAGGATGTTGCTTATTGCGTAATCCATACTGAAGTCTGTAGTCTTTCATCTTCATCA
Organism: Loxodonta africana; assembly: GCF_030014295.1. NCBI lineage: Eukaryota > Metazoa > Chordata > Mammalia > Proboscidea > Elephantidae > Loxodonta > Loxodonta africana. The sequence continues at coordinate 121,315,512 of NC_087345.1, read as the reverse complement.
GTAAGTGCTTCAAGTCTTCTTCATTTTCAGCAAGCAAGGTTGTATCAGTCGCATATCACATGTTGTTAATGAGTCTTCCCCCAATCATGATGCCACATTCTCCTTCATATAAACCCAGTGCCGTCGAGTCGATTCTGACTCATAGCAACCCTATAGGACAGAGTAGAACTGCCCCATAGAGTTTCCAAGGAGCACCTGGAGGATTCGAACTGCTGACCCTTTTGTTACCAGCCGTAGCACTTAACCACTACACCTCCAGGGTTTCCGTCTTCTTCATATAATCCAGTTTATCTCGGATTATTTGGTCAGCACACAGATTGAATAATTAAGGTAAAATGATACAACCTTCACACTTCTCCAGTTTTAAACCATACAGTATTCCCTTGTTCTGTTCAAACAACTGCCTTTTGATCTATGTTGGTTCTGCATAAGCACAATTAAATGTTCTGGAATTCCCACTTTTCACAATTTTATTCACAATTTGTTATAATCCATACAGTCCGATGCCTTTGCATAGTCAATAAACCAAAGGTAAACATCTTTCTTGTATTCTCTGCTTTCAGCCAAGATCCATCTGACACGAGCAATAATATTCCTAGTTCCACGTCCTCTTCTGAAGCCGGCTTGAAATTCAGGCAGTTGCCTGTAGATATTTCTGAATTACTTTCACCAAGATTCTGCTTGTGTGTGGTATTAATGACATTGTTTGATAATATCCACATTCTGTTGGATCACCTTTATTTGGAATGGGCAAAAATATGGATCTCTTCCTGTCAGTTGGTCAGGCAGCTGTTTTCCAAATTTCTTGACATAGATGAGTGAGCGCTTCCAACATTGTGTCCATTTGTTGAAGCATCTCAACTGGTATTCTGCCAGTTTCTGAAGCTTCGTTTTTCACCAATGCTTTCAGTACAACTTGGATTCTTCCTTCAGTACCACTGGTTCTTGATTACATACTACCTCATGAAATGGTTTTTACATCAACCAATTCTTTTTGGTAGAGTGACTCTGTGTATTCCTTCCATTTTCTTTTGATGCTTCCTGAGTCATTCAATTTTTTGCCTATACAGCCCTTCAATATTGCAACTTGAGGCTTGAATTTTTTCTTCAGTTCTTACAGCCTGAGGAATTCTGAATGTATTCTTCCCTTTTGATTTTCTGACTCCAGGTCTTTGCACATTTCATTACAATATTTTACTTTGTCTTCTTAAACTGTCCTTTGAAATCTTCTGTTCAGCTCTTTTACTTCATCATTTCTTCCATTTGCTTTAAATACTTCTGTGTTGAACAAGTTTTAGACTCTCTTCTGAAATTCATTTTTGTCTTTTCTTTCATTTCTGTCTTTTTTTTTTTTAAAGACCTTTTGCTTTCTTCATATGTGATGTCCTTGGTGTCATCCCATAACTCTTCTGGTCTTCAGTCATTGGTCTTCAATGCATCAAATCTATTCTTGAGATGGTCTCTAAATTAGGTAGGATGTATTTAAGATCATACTTTGGCTCTCACGAGACTTGTCTTAATTTTCTTTAGCTTTAACTTAAACTGACATATGAGTAATTGATGGTCTGTTCTGCAGGTGACCCTTGGCCTTGTCTTGACTGATGATATTCAGCTTTTCCATCATTTCTTTCCACAGATGTAATTGATTTGATTCCTGTGTATTCCACCTGGTGAAGTTTATTTGTATAGTCATTTTATGTGTTGTTGAGATAAGGTATTTCCCATGAATAAGCTGTTGGTCTTGCAAAATTTTGTGATGTAATCTTTGGCATTGTTTCTATTAACAAGGCAGTATTTTCAACTACTGATACTTTTTCTTTCTTTCCAACTTTACCATTACAATCACCAGTAACTATCAATGCATCCTGACTACTTGTTTGATCAGTCTCAGACTGCAGCAGTTGTTAAAATCTTCAATTTCTTCATCTTTTGCACTAGTAGTTGGAGAATAAATTTGAACAACAGTCATATTATCTGGTTTTCATTGTAGGCATATAGATATTTTCCTCTCACTGACAGCAGTGAACTTCAGGATAGACCTTGAAATGTTCTTTTTAACAATGAATGCAATGTTATTTCTCTTCATTTTGTCCTATTCAACATAGTACACCATATGATTGTCTAATTCAAAATGGTCAATAATTGTCCATTTCTGTTCACAAATGCCTAGGATATCAATCGTCAAGTGTTTCATTTCATTTTTGACAATTTACAATTTTCTTTGATTCATACTTCATATGAATTGATTCATTCCACGTATTAAATACTGATAAATGTTTGCATCTTTTACTTCTCATTTTTTTTATGGTAACATATCAGCAATTGAAGGTCCCAAGCTTTCACTAACAGCATTTTGAGTAAAAGCAGGGCATAATTCTATTACATAGCCTTGGTGTTCATAGAAAACACAAGCTAGATTTTGCAAATTACTGTAGTTGGAACAAAGGAAAGGATTATCAGTTTTTAAAGGATTTCAAGTCTAGAAGGATATTTTTAGGTCCTCTTCCACTTTTTTGTTCTTAAATCTCCCCTCTTACATATAGTCTTTGATCCCTCTTTCTCATCTGTTGCTTCCACATTTGCACTTCAGCAGGACACTAACCTACATACTCTTTTCCTTGCCTTACTCCCAACATCATATTCAGTTTTTGAGCATTTTAGGATCGGTAGCATTTAGTTTATTCCTGAGATATTTTCTCACATTCATTTTATCCTATTTCATTAGATGGCAGGGAGTAGAGTTTCTAAGAGATAAAGATGGAGGGAGGATATGAAAGGCAAAGACTGTTTTGCTTTCTTCCTTAAATATCTTAACCTTTTGGAACACATGAGCCTCTCTGAGGCTCAGGAGTGGCAAAAACAGTTTGCTGTCAGATACTAATCCCAGGAGTTGACTTCAAACCCACCCAGCAGCATTGCAAAAGAAAAGTCACGTGATCTACTTCCATAAAGATTATACCAAGACAATTCTATGGAACAGTTCTACTTGGTAACTCTCTAAATTGGAATTGACTTGATGGCAATGAATTTTATTTATTTTTTGGTTCTCCTTCTCTCTTTTTATGTATGTGTGTGTGTATATATATATATAAATATATATTTATATACGGCCTGGATATATATAGCCTATATTTGTATCTATGTCTATCTCTATAACTCCATAAACATATTATAGACTACATATTGCTTGAATTTGAGACATCTTTTGGTGACTATGGAAAGAAATTTAGCAGTAAAGTCGTATCCTTTTCTTTTCCTTACTACAACGTTGTTTAGAATTTTCCAAGAAAAGAAATTTGATAGCTCATAGAAGTATTCTTTATCAAATTCTTCTTATTTTTAACTTGATTCATAGTTGACTATCAGAATCTTCTTAGTACCTGACTTTTAGAGACAGACATATATCAATTTCCTACTGAGCATTTTAGGATTGGTATCACGAAGATAAGGAGCCCTGGTGGCACAGTGGTTAAAGTGCTCAGCTGCTAACTAAAAGGTCAATGGTTTGAACCCACCAGCTGCTCCATGGAAGAAAGATATAGCACTCTACTTCTGTAAAGATTTACAGCCTTGGAAACCCTATGAGGGATTTCTACTTTGTCCTAGAGGGTTGCTATGAGTTGGAATCAACTTGGTGGCAATGGGTTTGGTTTGGGTTGGTAATAAGAAGACAAAAAAAAAAAAGTACCATCGAGTCGAAGATAGATGGTTTCAAAGTTGTAAAAGCCTGAGTAGCACTGATATATTCAACTTCATGCTAATTTCTGCAGTTACAACGCAATGGACTTTGGCAAATGAGGACTTGGAGGAACTAATAGGTAAAAGTGTTCCATTGGAAGGATATGCATGTTGTAAGCCCCTATATATTATTTACTTTATATCAACCAAAGTAAGATGTTTCTACTATGAGGTATTGAAAGAAATTAGATTTTATTTATGATAAATAAATTAGAAATAGAAGAAATTAATTTATTCAAGGAAGAGGGACCCAGTAGTCTACCACTGAAAAGAATTAGCCAGTGAAAATCTTATGAATAGGAGCAGAACATTGCCGATATAGGACTGAAAGATGAGCTCTTCGGGTTGAAAGGAACTCAAAAGCTGACTAGGGAAGAGCTACCTCCTCAAAGTAGAGTCGACCTTAATGACTTGGATGGAGTCAAGCTTTCAGGACCTTTATTTGCTGATCTGACACAACACAAAATGAGAAGAAACAATTGCAAACTTCCAGTAATAATTGGAGAGTGGGATGTTCAACATAAGAATATGAATCTAAGAAAACTGGAAATTGTCAAAAATTAAACAGAGCACATAAACATTAGTATCCTGGGCAATAGTGAGCTGAAATGCACCAGTATTGGCCATTTTTAATTGGACAGTCACATGGTCTACTATGCTCAAAATGATAACTTGAAGAGGAAAGATACCACATTCGTCTTCAGGAAGAACATTTCAAGATCTATCCTGAAATAAAACACTGTTAGTGATAGGATAATATCCATACGCCTACAAGGAAGATTAATTAATATGACTATTATTCAAATTTATGCACCAACCACTACAGCCAAAGATGAAGAAACAGAAGATTTTTACCATCTTCTCCAGTTTGAAAGTGATCAAACACGCAATCAGGGTGCACTGATAATTATTGGGCTGGTAGTTGGAAAATATGGCCTTGGTGATAGAAATGATGAGGAAGATAACATGATATAATTTTATAAGACCAACAACTTCTTCAATGCAAATACCTTTTTTCAACAACATAAGTGGCGACTATACATGTGGACTTCTCCAGATGAAATACACAGGGATCAAATTAACTACATCTGTGGAAAGAGATGATGAAAAAGCTCAATATCATCAGTCAGAACTAGGCCAGGGGCCAACTGCAGAATAGACCTTCAATGGCTCTTATCAAGTTTGAGCTGAAACCGAAGAAAATCAGAACAAGTCCAAGAAGCTAAACTATGACCTTGAGTATATCCCACCTGAATTTAGAACCTGTCTCAACAATAGATTTTACGCACTGAACACTAATGACCAAAGACCACATGAGTTGTGGAATGACATCAAGGACACCATACATGAAGAAAGCAAGAGGTCAAAAAAGAAAGAAGATGTCAGAAGAGACTCTGAAACCTGCTCTTGAATATCAAGTAGCTAAAACAAAAGGAAGAAATGATGAAGTTGAAGAGCTGAACAGAAGATTTCAAAGGGCGGCTTGAGAAGATGAAGTATTACAATGACATGTGCAGAGACTTAGAGTTAGAAAACCAACAGGGAAGAACACAGCATTTCTCAAGCTGAAAGAACTGAAAAAAAAAATGCCAGCCTCAAGTTGCAATAGTGAAGGATTCTACAGGGAAAACATTAAACAAAACAGGAAACATGAAAAGAAGGTGGAAGGAATACACAGAGTGACTATACCAAAAAGAATTGGTTGATGTTCAACCATTTCAGAAGGTAGCACGTGATTAGTAACCAATGGTACTGAAGGAAGAAGCCCAAGCTGCACTGAAGGCATTGGTGAAAAACAAGGGTCCAGGAATTGACGGAATACCAATTGAGATGCTTCAACAAATGGATGCAGCACTGGAAGTGTTCACTCATCTATGCCAAGACATTTGGAAGACAGCTACCTGGCCAACCAACTGGAAGAGATGCATATTTATACTTATTCCCAAGAAAGGTGATCCAAATGAATGAGGAGATTATCAAACAATATCATTAATATCACACACAAGTAAAATTTTGCTGAAGATCATTCAAAAGCTGCTGCAGCAGAATATCAACAGGGAACTGCCAGAAATTTAAGCCAAATTCAGAAGAGGACATGGAATCAGGGACATGATTGCTGTTGTCAGATGTACCTTGGCTGAAAGCAGAGAATACCAGAAAGATGTTTATCTGCATTTGACTGTGTGGGTCATAACCAATTATGGATAACATTGTGAAGAATTGGAATTCTAGAACAATTAATTGTGCTCACGAGAAACCTGTACATAGATCAAGAGGCAGTCGTTCAAACAGAACAAGGGGATACTGTGTGCTTTAAAGTCAGGAAAGTTGTGCATCAGGGTTGTATCCTTTTGCCATACCTGATCAATTTGTATACTAAGGAAATAATCTGAAGAACTGGAGTTTATAAAGAAGAAGGTGGCCTCAGAAATGCCGAAGACTCATTAACAACTTTCATTATGCAGATGATGCAACCTTCTTGCTGAAAGTGAAGAGGACTTGAAGCACTTACTAATGAAGATCAAAGACCACAGCCTTCAGTAAAGATTACACTTCAACATAAAGAAAACAAAAATCCTCACAACTGGACCAATAAGCAACATCATGATAAATGGAGAAAGATTGAAATTGTCAAGGATTTCATTTTACTTGGATCCACAGTCAACAGCGGTGGAAGCAGCAGCCAGGAAATCAAAAGACACATTGCATTGAGCAAATCTGCTGCAAAAGACCTCTTTAAAGTCTTAAAAAGCGAAGACGTCACCTTGAAGACTAAGGCCCACCTGACCCAAGCCATGTGTTTTCAATTGCCTCATACGCATGTGAAAGCTGGATGATGAATAAGGAAGACTAAAGAAGAATTGATGCCTTTGAATTGTGGTGTTGGAGAAGAATATTAAATATACCATGGACTGCTGAAAGAACAAATCTGCCTTAGAAGAAGTACAGCTGGAATATTCCTTAGAAGCTAGGTTGGTGAGACTAACTCTCACATTCTTTGGACATGTTATCAGGAGGGATCAATCCCTGGAGAAGGACATCATGCTTGGTAGAGGGTCAGCAAAAAAGAGGAACACCTTCAACAAGATGGACTTACACAGTGTCTACAACATGGGCTCATGCATAACGAGGATTGTGAGGATGGCGCAGGACTGGGCTGTGTTTCATTCTTTTGTACATAGAGTGGCTATGAGTCAGAATCGGCTCCACGGCACCTAACAACAACAACAACAATTTATTCTGTGTGGCATACACTGCTCTATGCACTCAGGATTCGCTGTTGAACCAAACTTACCAGGGCTGTTAAATTAGTGGGGTTTACATTTTAGTTTAGAGAGACAGACAATAAACATTAAGTTACCAAATAAATCATACAGTACATTAGAAATTAATGAACTTAAAAAAAAAAAAACTTGAACAGCAGAGTAGGAGGTTTGGTGAGTGCTAAAAGTGGATGGACACTAGGAAAAAATGAAATCAAGCAAAAACTTGAAAAGAATGTGGTTCTAATTAATCAGGTGTCTGGGGAAAAACAGGCAAAGGAAAAAATGTAACAGAAACTCTAAGAATGTGTTCTGCAAGTTCCATAACTGAGGCCAGTGGGGTGGATTATAAGGAGCATAGAAGATGGAGTTTGTCCAAATGATGATAGAGTCATAGGGCCAATGATCTATCTGACTTTTACTCTGAGAGAAATGTGTAGCCCTATAAATTTTTGAGCAGAGAACTGAAATGATCTGACAACTTAAAGTTTATATCCCATTAGGATAGAGCCAAAGGGTAGAGTCAAAATGGGATAGTAATAACGCTGAAAACAGTATCAGTATATCTTTCCTTTTTCAGTAAATTAAAAAAAAAAAAACTCTCTGTAAATCAAGATTTTCCCCAATTGAATCAATTAAAATTCACCTGAGGATTTTAGTTTTAAAGAAACCTTGTAGTCAGCCTTTCACAAACTAAAGACTTCTTTGCTTCTCTACGAATAACCATGTCACAGTTTAAACTCAAAGCATATACAGCACCATCTCTAATAAAATGGAAATTAGGATAAAGAAACCCCAGGTAATCAAAGAAGTGGAAGTTGGAGTGCAGAAATTCTAGAAAATCAAAGAAACCCAAGTCCCATCCCAGATAAATTGATAAAATGTTTTTGAGGAATGAGGCATGAGAATAAGCATGTTTAAAAAGTTTTGAAGATCATTTTGAAATTGCAATGATCTTCTAGCCTTTGATATTTATGCCTTTCCATGTGTGTATATGAGATATGTGTGTGTGAGAGACAGATAATGCAATAGATGAACAAGTAAATGTAAAAAAGAGCATCTTCTTTTCTGTCTTCTATCACCTGTCTATCATCTATCTATCTGTCTGTCTATCTATATATCTATCATCTATCTGTCTATCATCTATCTATCTATCATCTATCTATCTATCATCTATCTATCTATCATCTATCTCTCATCTATCTATCTCTCATCTATCTATCTATCATCTATCCATCTGCCCCCCCACCCACCCGCCTACCCATCCACCCATCCACCCATCCACCCATCCATCCATCCATCAGTCCATCCATCCATCCATATGTTATTTGTTTTTCTTCTAGAAAGCTTGTGCCTGGTATCATCCAGGAAAATCAGTTAGATAAAAAAATTACTTGGCATTAAATTTCAGTAGGAGTAAAGTCAAGATAACCGTGGATAACAGTAGAATGAATCCCTTTATCCAAAGCAGCAGAAACAACAAATCATTAAGGGAACATAATTTTTAAAAGTATGTTCTATCTCACCGCACTAGTATGTGACACTTCAACTGCTCTCCTTCTCACCTCCTGCTTACAAAGATTGCCATGCAAATTGCTTAAGTTGTCAAAGTTCTTTACAAAATTGTGTACTTCACTTTCTGGTATTTCACTAGTTTACTTTTATTCCATGTATCTGTAGGTTGTTACTCTGATTTTTTTTTTTTTTAAATAAATAGGTAAGCCTTTATTTATAGCTGTTGTTGTCTCTATATTTCTTTCTTTTTTAAAAAACATCACTGGGGACTTTTTTTTTAATTTTATTGTGTTTTAGGGGAAGTTTACAGTGTATATCCAATTTTCATTCAAAAATTTATACACAAATTTTTTGTGACATCGGCTGCAGTCCCCACAATGTGTCAGCACTCTTCCCCTCTCCCTTTCCATCCTGGGTTCTCCGTGTCCATTTATCTAGTTTTCCTGTCTCTTTATGCCTGCTCATCTTTGTTCTTGGACTGGTGTTGCCCATTTGGTCTCATATACTTAATTGAACTAAGAAGCGTATTCCTCATGTGTGTTATTGTTTGTTTTTAGGCCTGTCTAATCTTTGGCTGAAAGGTGGACTTCGGGAGTGGCTTCTGTTCTGAGTTAGCACTGTGCCTGGGGCCATAGTCTCTGGGGTTCCTACAGTCTCCGTCAGGCCAATAAATCTGGTCATTTTTTTGTGTGTGTGAATTTGAATTTTGTTCTGCATTTTTCTCCTGCTCAGTCCAGGATCCTCTATTGTGAGCCCTGTCAGATCAGTCAGTGGCAGTCCTTTGGGCTAATCTTCCCCTTGTGTCTTTGGTTTTCTGGACTCTCCCTTGCTCCAGATGGGGTGGGGCTGGTAGAGTATCTTAGATGACCATTCATAAGCTTTTAAGACCCCAGATGCTACTCATCAAAGTAGGATATAGAACATTTTATTTATGAACTGTGTTATGCCAACTGACGTTGATGTCCCCTGAGACCATGGTTCCCAGCCCTCAGCCCCTGTAAGTCAGTCCCCTCAAGGTGTTTGGATGTGTCTGGGAAGGTTCTATGACTTTGCCTTTGTCAAGCTGTGCTGACTTCCCCTATTTTGTGTCACCAAAGTTAATTTTTTTACTATTTAGTTAGTGATTTCCACTCCACACCTCTCCCCTAAGTAGTAACCAGCAAAGATTGTTTTGTTTTTTGTTTTTCTTTTTCTGTGTAAAACTTTCCTTGAGTTTTTATAGTAATGGTCTCATGCAACATTTGTCCTTCTGTGATTGACTTATTTCACTCTGCATAATACCCTCCAGATTCTTCATTGTTGTGAGATGTTTTGAGGATTCATCACTGTTCTTTATTGTTGTGTAGCATTCCCCATGTGTATAGGTACCATAATTTGTTTATCCATTTATCTGCTGATGGGCACTTAGGTTGTGTCCATATTTTTGCTGTTGTGAATAATACTGCAATATACATGGGTGTGCATATGTCTACTCATACGATGGCTCTTATTTGTCTAGGATACATTCCTAGGAGTGGAGTTGCTGAATCGTATGGTATTTCTAGGTATTTATTGAGGTGCCATATCGTTTTCCATAGCAGTTGCACCATTTTACATTCCCCACCAGCGGTGCAAAACAGTTCCAATCTCCCCACAATCTTTCCAACATTCCTCATTTTCTGTTTTTTTTTTTTCCTTTGTGCCAGTAATATGGGGTGAGAAGGTATCTCATTGTAGTTTTGATTTGCATTTCTCTAATAATTAATGATCACAAGCATTTCTCATGTGTCTGTTAGCCACCTGAATGTCTCCTTTGGTGGTGTGCTCATATTCTTTGTCCATTTTTTAATTGGATTATTTGTCTTTTTGTTATTGAAGTGTTAAAGTATTCTATAGACTTTAGAAATTAGATGCTTGTCAGATATGTCATAGCCAAAATTTTTTCCCAGTCTGTAGGTTTTCTTTTTATACTTTGGTGAAGTCTTTTGATGAGCATAAATTTTTAATTTTTAAGAGCTTCCAGTAATCTAGTTAAACTTCTGGTGTTTGTGCATTTACTTTTTTTTTTTTTTTTTTACCTTTGTCCTTATTTTTTTCTTCCATGATCTTTATTTTTTTAAGTTTTATATTTAGGTTGTTGATCTATTTTGAGTATGTTTTTGTGTATGGTATGAATTATGGATCCTGTTTCTTTATCTTTTTCTTTTTTTCTACAAATGGACATCCAGCTTTGCCGGCACCATTTGCTAAAAGGACTATCTTTTCCCCATTTAATGGACTTTGGTACTTTGTCAAAGATAAGATGACCACAGGTGGGCAGATTTATGCCTGGGTTTTCAGTTCCATTCCATTGGTCTATGAGTCTGTCCCTGTACCAGTACCAGGCTGTTTTGATTACTGTGGCTGTACAGAAAGCTCTGGGGTCAGGCAGTATGAGGCTCACTACTTCGTTTTTTCTTTTTTGTGTGTTTTTTTAAATAATTTTTATTGTGCTTTGAGTGAAAGTTTACAAATCAAGGCACTCTCTCACACAAAAACCCATATACACCTTGCTACACACTCCCAATTACTCTCCCCCTAATGAGACAGCCTGCTCTCTCCCTCCACTCTCTCTTTTCGTGTCCTTTTTGCCAGCTTCTAATCCCCTCCACCCTCTCATCTCCCCTCCAGGCAGGAGATGCCAACATAGTCTCAAGTGTCCACCTGATCCAAGAAGCTCACTCTTCACCAGCATTCCTCTCCAACCCATTGTCCAGTCCAATCCATGTCTGAAGAGTTGGCTTTGGGAATGGTTCCTGTCCTGGGCCAACAGAAGTTCTGGAGGCCATGACCACCGGGGTCCTTCCAGTCTCAGTCAGACCATTAAGTCTGGCCTTATGAGAATTTGGGGTCTGCATCCCACTGCTCTCCTGCTCCCTCAGGGGTTCTCTGTTGTGTTCCCTGTCAGGGCAGTCATTGGTTGTAGCCGAGCACCAACTAGTTCTTCTGGTTTCAGGATGATGTAGTCGCTGGTTCATGTGGGCTTGTAATCACCTTGTGTCCTTGGTGTTCTTCATTCCCCTTTGAGCCAGGTGGATTGAGACCAGTGATGCATCTTAGATGGCTGCTTGCTAGCGTTTAAGACCTCAGAAGTCACTCTTCAAAATGGGATGCAGAATGTTTTCTTAATAGATTTTATTATGCCAATTGACTTAGATATCCCCTGAAACCATGGTCCCCAGACCCTTTTCCCTGTTAAGCTGGACTTCGAAGCATTTGGTTTTTTCAGGAAACTTCTTTGCTTTTGGTTTAGTCCAATTGTGCTGACCTCCCCTGTATTGTGTACTGTCTTTCCCTTCACCTAAAGTAGTTCTTATCTACTATCTAATTAGTAAATACCCCTCTCTCACCCTCCCTCCCTCCCCCTTCTCGTAACCACGAAAGAATGTTTTCTTCTCAGTTTAAACTATTTCTCAAGTTCTTATAATAGTGGTCTTATACAATATTTGTCCTCTTGCAACTGACTAATTTCACTCAGCATAATGCCTTCCAGGTTCCTCCACGTTATGAAATGTTTCACAGATTCCTCACTGTTCTTTATCGACGCATAGTACTCCATTGGGTGAATATACCATAATTTATTTATGCATTCATCCATTGATGGACACTTTGGTTACCTCCATGTTTTTGCTATTGTAAACAGTGCTGCAATAAACATGGGTGTGCATATATCTGTTCATGTAAAGGCTCTTATTTCTCTAGGATATATTCCAAGGAGTGGGATTGCTGGATCGTATGGTAGTTCTATTTCTAGCTTTTTAAGGAAGCACCAAAAAGATTTCCAAAGTGGTTGTACCATTTGACATTCTCACCAGCAATGTAGAACTGTTCCAATCTCTCCACAGCCTCTCCAACATTTATTATTTTGTGTTTTTTGGATTAACGCCAGCCTTGCTGGAGTAAGATGAAATCTCATTGTAGTTTTGATCTGCATTTCTCTAATGCCTAATGATCGTGAACATTTCCTCATATATCTGTTAGCTACCTGAATGTCTTCTTTAGCGAAGTGTCTATTCATATCTTCTGCCCATTTTTTAATTGGGTTTTTTGTATTTTTGCAGTTGAGTTTTTGAAGTATTATGTAGATTTTAGAGATCAGGCGCTTATCAGAAATGTCAAAGCTAAAACTTTTTCCCAGTCTGTAGCTAGTCTTTTTACTCTTTTGGTGAAGTCTTTGGATGAGCTTAAGTGTTTGATTTTTAGGAGCTCCCAGTTATCTAGTTTTTCTTCTACATTCTTTGTAATGTTTTCTACACTGTTTATGCCATGTATTAGGGCTCTTAATGTTGTCCCTATTTTTTCTTCCTTGATCTTTATCGTTTTAGATTTTATATTTCGGTCTTCAATCCATTTTGAGTTAGTTTTTGTGCATGGTATAGGTCTTGTTTCATTTTTTTGCAGATGGATATCCAGTTATGCCAGCACCATTTAACTGCTTTGGGGACTTTGTCAAATATCAACTGCTCATATGTGGGTAGATTTATATCTGAATTCTCAATTCTTTTCCATTGGTCTGTGTCTGTTGTTGTACAGGTACCAGGCTGTTTTGACTACTACGGTGGTATAATAGGTTCTAAAATCAGGTAGAGTAAGGCCTCCCACTTTGTTCTTCTTTTTCAGTAATGCTTTACTTATCCGGGGCCTCTTTCCCTTCCATATGAACGTGGTGATTTGTTTCTCCATCTCATTAAAGACTGTCCTTGGGATTTGGATCGGAATTGCATTAAATGTAGAGATCGCTTTTGGTAGAACAGACATTTTTATAATGTTAAGTTTTCCTATCCATGAGCAAGGTATGTTCTTCCACTTATGTAAGTCTCTTTTGGTTTTTTTGCAGAAGCGTACTGTAGTTTTCTTTGTATAAGTCTTTTACATCTCTGGTAAGATTTATTCCTAAGTATTTTATCTTCTTGGGGGCTTCTGTAAATGGCATTGATTTGGTGATTTCCTCTTCAATGTTCTTTTTGTTGGTGTAGAGGAATCCAACTGATCTTTGTGTGTTTATTTTGTATCCCGATACTCTGCTGAACTCTTCTATTAGTTTCAGTAGTTTTCTTGAGGATTCCTTAGGGTTTTCTGTGTATAAGACCATGTCACCCGCAAATAGAGATACTTTGACTTCTTCCTTGCCAATCTGGATGCGCTTTATTTGTTTATCTAGCCTAATTGCTCTGGCTAGGACTTCCAGCACAATGTTGAATAAGAGTGGTCATAAACGGCATCCTTGTCTGGTTCCAAATCTCAATGGGAATGTTTTCAGGCTCTCTCCATTTAGGATGATGGTGGCTGTTGGCTTTGTATAAATGCCCTTTATTATGTTGAGAAATTTTCCTTCTATTCCTATTTTGCTGAGAGTTTTTATCATGAACGAGTGTTGAACTTTGTCAAATGCCTTTTCTGCATCAATTGATAAAATCATGTGATTCTTGTCTTTTGTTTTATTTATGTGGTGGATTACATTAATTGTTTTTCTAATATTGAACCATCCCTGCATACCTGGTATGAATCCCACCTGGTTATGGTGAATTATTTTTTTGATATGTTGTTGTATTCTATTGGCTAGAATTTTGTTGAGGATTTTTGCATCTACATTCATGAGGGATATAGGTCTATAATTTACTTTTCTTGTAGTGTCTTTACCTGGTTTTGGTATCAGGGATATGATGGCTTCATAGAATGAATCTGGTAGTATTCCATCCTTTTCTATGCTCTGAAATACCTTTAGTAGTAGTGGTGTTAACTCTTCTCTGAAAGTTTGTTAGAACTGTGCAGTGAAGCCGTCCGGACCAGGGCTTTTTTTTTGTTGGGAGTTTTTTAATTACCTTTTCAATCTCTTCTTTTGTTATGGGTCTATTTAGTCGTTCTACCTCTGTTTGTGTTAGTTTAGGTAGGTAGTGTGTTTCTAGGAATTCATCCATTTGTTCTAGGTTTTTAAATTTGAGTATACCTTTTCATAGTAATCTGATATGATTCTTTTAATTTCAGTTGGGTCTGTTGTAATATCGCCCATCTCATTTCTTATTTGGGTTATTTGGTTACTCTCCTGTTTTTTCTTTTGTCAGTTTGGCCAATGGTTTATCAATTTTGTTGTGTTTTGCAAAAAAACAGCTTTTGGTCTTGTTAATTCTTTCATTTGTTTTTCTGTTTTCTATTTCATTTAGTTCAGCTCTAATTTTTATTATTTGTTTTCTTCTGGTGACTGTGGGTTTCTTTTGTTGCTCTTTTTCTATTCCTTCAAGTTGTAGGGATAGTTCTTTGATTTTGGCCCTTTCTTCTTTTTGAGTGTGTGCATTTATTGATATAAATTGGCCTCGGAGCACCGCTTTTGCTGTGTCCCAAAGGTTCTGATAGGAAGTGTTTTCATTCTCATTGGATTCTCTGAATTTCTTTATTCCATCCTTAATGTCTTCTATAATCCAGTCTTTTTTGAGCAGGGTATTGCTTAGATTCCAAGTGTTTGATTTCTTTTCCCTGCTTTTCCTGTTATTGATTTCCACTTTTATGGTCTTATGACAGAGAAGATGCTTTGTAATATCTCAATGTTTTGGATTCTGCTAAGGCTTGCTTTATGACCTAATATGTGGTCTATTCTAGAGAATGTTCCATGTGCACTAGAAAAGAAAGTACATACCTGGTTGCTGTTGGGTGGAGTGTTCTGTATATGTCTACGAGGTCAAGTTGGTTGATTGTGGCATTTAGATCTTCCGTGTCTCTATTGAGCTTCTTTCTGGATGTCCTGTCCTTCACCGAAAGTGGTGTGTTGAAGTCTCCTACTATTATTGTGGAGCTGTCTATCTCACTTTTCAATGCTGATAGAGTTTGTTTTATGTCTCTTGCAGCCCTGTCATTGGGTGCAAAATATTTAATATGGTTATATCTTCTTGGTCTATCATTATATTTTATCCTTTCTGACGGATTTAACTTTAAAGTCTATTTTCTCAGAAATTAATATTTCTACTCCTGATCTTTTTTGTTTGTTGTTTGCTTGATATATTTTTTCCACCCTTTGTGTTTTAGTTTATTTGTGTCTCTAAGTCTGAGATGTGTCTCTTGTAGGCAGCATACAGACGGATCTTGTTTTTTAATCCATTCTGCCACTCTCTGTCTCTTTATTGGTGCATTTAGTCTATTTACATTCAGGGTAATTATGGATAGGTATGAATTTAGTGCTATCATTTTGATGTCTTTTTTTGGGTGTTGACAGCTTCCTTTACCCACTTGATATTATGTGCTGAGTAGATTTTCTTTACATATTGTCCGTTTCTCATATTTGTTGTTGATTTTGTTTCTGCTGAGTCTGTATTTTTCCCTTGTATTTTATTTTGATGGGTAGGGTAGTTTGTCTCCTTTGTGGTTACCTTATTATTTACCCCTATTTTTCTAAATTTATAACTAATTTTTATTTCTTTGTATCGCCGTATCTTCCTCTCCATATGGAAGGTGTATGATTACATTTCTTAATCTCTATTATTTTAATGTTGTCTTCTTTTATATAATAACATTGCTGTTACCCTGTGTTGGTTTTTTTTTTTTTTATAATCTTGCTTCGTTTTTTTTTTTGTTTGTTTTTTGGATTTCCATGTCTGGGTTGACTTCTGGTTGCTCTGCCCAATGTTATAATCTTGGGTCAATACCTGATATTATGAGTTTTCTAACCAAAAAACTCCCTTTAGTATTTCTTGTAGTTTTGGTTTGGTTTTGACAAATTCCCTCAACTTGTGTTTATCTGGAAATGTCTTTATTTCATCTTCATATTTAAGAGACAGTTTTGATGGATATATGATTCTTGGCAGGCAATTTTTTTCCTTCAATTTTTTAAATATGTCATCCCATTGCCTTCTTGCCTGCATGGTTTCTGCCAAGTAGTCCGAGCTTATTTTATTGGCTCTCCTTTGTAGATGACTTTTCTTTTATCCCTCTCTGCACTTATAATTGTCTCTTTATCTTTGGTTTTGGCAAGCTTGATTATAATATGTCTTGGTGACTTTCTTTTCAGATCTGTCTTATGTGGAGTTCGATGAGCATCTTGGATAGATATCTTCTCATCTTTCATAATATCAGGAAAGTTTTCTGCCAACAAATCCTCAACAATTTTCTCTGTATTTTCTGTTATCCCTCCCTGTTCTGGTACTCCAATCACTCGTAGGTTATTTCTCTTGATAGAATCTCACATGATTCTTAAGGTTTCTTTATTTTTTAAATTCTTTTATATGATTTTTCTTCAAATATACTAGTGCCAAGTGATTTATCTTCAAGTTCAGAAATTCTAGCTTCTACTTGCTCAATTCTGCTCCTCTGACTTTCTACTGAGTTATCTAATTCTGTAATTTTATTGTTAATCTTCTGAATTTCTGATTGCTGTCTGTCTATGGATTTTTCCAGCTTATTGAACTTTTCATTATGTTCCTGAATAATCTTTCTGAGTTCTTCAGTTGCTTTAACTGTGTGTTCCCTGGCTTGTTCTGTGTATTGCCTGATTTGCTTTCTGATGTTTTGAAGGGTTCTGTATATTAAACTTTTGTATTCTGCATCTGGTAATTCCAGGAATGTGTTTTCATCTAAAAGATCCCTGGATTCTTTGTTTTGAGAGCCTGTTGAGATGATCATGGCCTGTTTCTTTATGTGACTTGATATTGACTGTTGTCTCCGAGCCATCTATAAGTTATTGTATTAGTTTATGCTTGCTTACTGTGTCATAGCTCCTTGCTTTGTTTTGTTTTGGTATACCCCTGTGGGTTGCTTGAGTGAGCTAGCTTGATTATTTTCGCCTTTGGAGCTCTGGTGTCCTGTCCCCAGCTGGCTCGAGCTGTTATCAGGTATATCAGTCTAGTAGTCCATTCAGTTTTCTTATATGAATTCAGCTCAGGTTTCTAGGTAGGTGATATCAAGCATGTGGTACAGGCTCTGTCCTACAGGTTTAGAGGGGCAGGGGTGATTGGTGTATATACCGGTATCTGATTGCAGCAGGGGGTCACGCTCTGAACAAGGCAGGGGGCTAAGAACTGACCCCCAAGTGTCTCTGAGGAAAAGGCATCTCCGTTCCCTAGAGCGTGCTGGTGGGTGGGTTCTGCAGAGGGACCATGGGCACCCAAAGATTTTTTATCCCTGGGCACCTGTCGCAGGTGGCTGGGTGACCCAAGAGGAGCCACCAGTCCTTAGGTCCCTGTTGTGAGTAGGTGAGGACCTTGTTTAATAGGTAAAGCAATGTCAAACATCAAACACCCACCTCTCCACTGCACCACTGAAATGGTTGGAGTTTGCCAACAAGGGCCTATTCTCCCGAAATAGGCCCACACAGGTCCATCAGAAGGGAAAGGTGCTCAAGGTCCACGGACAGTTTATGCCTGGACAGGAGCCGCTTCTGTCCTGAGCTACCCCAGTTAATGGAGCTAGCAAATTATCTTTTCCCCCAGTTGCAAATTTTTTCCTTCCCCAAGGCCGGGAGGATGGCTCCAGGTGCTCACCAGGGTCTATCTCAGGCCTAGGGATTCAGCCACCGAAGCTGGGTTGGGGGTGGGTGGGGCGCGGTAAAATATACTCAAATACTTAGCTTTTGCTGAGAGCGCCCTTCTCCTCAGGTTCCGGAGGTGTGAGTGGGCTGTGTGGCTGGCTTCTTCTCCCTGAGGAAACTGCAGTGAACACTGGTGCCATCCTGCCACCGCCGTTGCCGCTCCGGGAATGGTGCCTGAGGGCTCCCTGCGATTCAGGTCCAGTAACTCCTCTCCACTTCCCCTGCCCCTCAGTTTGTTGTCTAAGCTTGACTTTGATCCTCAGGGCTCCCAGCTTGTCGCAAGTATATTCGTTTCACTTGTTTTTTCAGGTCTTAGTTGTAAAGAGGGCTCGGCAGAAGCATCTGCCTATTCTGCCATCTTGGCTCCGCCTCCTCGTTCTTTTTCTTCAGTAATGCTTTACTTATCTAGGGCCTCTTTCCTTTCCATATAAATTTGGTGATTAGTTTTTCTATCTTGTTAAAGGATGTTGTTGGTATTTAGGTCGGAATTTTGTTACATCTGTAGATCACTTTGGGTAGGATTGACATTTTCACATTGTTGAGTCTTCCTATCCATGAGCATGTTATGGTTTTCCATTTATGCAGGTCTCTTTTGGAAACCCTGGTGGCATAGTGGTTAAGTGGTATGGCTGCTAACCAAAGGGTTGGTAGTTCGAATCCACCAGGCCCTCCTTGGAAACTCTGTGAGGCAGTTCTACTCTGTCCTATAGGGTTGCTATGAGTTGGAATTGACTCAATGGCACTGGGTTGGTAGGTCTCTTTTGGTTTCTTGCAATAGTGTTTTTTATAGGCCTTTTATGTCCCTGGTTAGATTTATTTTTAAGTATTTTATCTTTTCAGGGGCTATGATAAATGGTATTTTTTTCCTGATTTCCTTTTCAAAGTTCTCTTTGTTGTTATATAGTAATCTGTCATGGATTGAATTGTGTCCCCCAAAAATATGTGTATGAGATTGCCTAGACCATGATTCCCAGTACTGTGTGATTGCCCACTATTTTGTCAACTGATGTAATTTTCCTATGTGTTGTAAATCTTATCACTATGTTATTAATGAGATGAGATTATCAGGAGTTATGTTGGTGAGACAGAACTCAATCTACAAGATTGAATTGTGTCTTAAACCAATCTCTTTTGAGATATAAAAGAAAGAAGTGAGCAGAGAAGGGGGACCTCATACCACCAAGAAGCAGTGCCACGAACAGATTGCGTCCTTTGGACTAGGGGTTCCTGTGTGGAGATGCTCCTAGAATAAACAGAAGATTGATGACCAAGGCCTTCCTCCAGAGTCAACAGAGAAGGCCTTTTCCTGGAGCTGGCCCCTGAATTCAGACTTCTAGCCTGCTAGACTGTGAGATAAGGAGGGATCAGTCGCTGGAGAAGGACATCATGCTTGGTAAAGTAGAGGGTCAGTGAAAAAGAGGAAGTCCCTCAAGAAGACGGATTGACACGTGGCTGCAACGCTGGGCTCAAGCATAACAAGGATTGTGAGAATGGTGCAGGACTGGGCAGTGCTTCATTCTTTTGCACATAAGGTTGCTATGAGTTGGAACCGACCCACAGACACCAAACAACAACAGACTGTGAGAGAATAAAGTTCTGTTTGTTAAAGCCATCCACTTGTGGTATTTCTGTTATAGCAGCACTAGATAACTAAGAATTCAACTGATTTTTGCATGTCGATCTTGTATCCTGTTATTCTGCTGAGTCTTTCTATTAGTTCCAGTAGTTTTCTTGCAGAACCTTTGGGGTTCTGTGCATATAGGATCATAACATCTGCAGACATAATAGTTTTACTTCTCTCTTTCAAATTTGGATGTCATTTGTTTCTTTTTCTTGCTGTGTTGCTCTACCTAGGATTTCCAGCACAATGTTAAATACAAGTGGTGATAAAGGGCATCCCTGCCTCATCCCATTCTCAGGGGAAATGGTTTCAGCATCGCTCTGTTGAGAATGACGTTAGCTGTTGGTTTTGCATAGATGCCCTTTATTATGTTGAGGAATTTCCCTTCTATTCCTATTTTTTTTATCGTTTTTATCAGATATGAGTATCGGACTTCATCAAATGCCTTTTCTGCTTCGATTGAGGTGATCATGTGATCCTTTTCTTTTGTTCTGCTTACGTGGTGGATTACATTGATTTACTAATGTTGAACTATCCTTGCACACCTGATATGAATCCCACTTTATTGTGGTGTATCATTATTATTTGATATGATTTTGAATCTATTGGGTAGAATTTTATTGAGAATTTTTGCATCTATATTCACAAGAGATGTTGGTCTGTAATTTTCTTTTTTTGTGGTCTCTTTGCCTGGCTTTGGTATCAGGGTTATGCAGGCTTCATAGAATGAATTTGGAAGTATTCCTTCATTTTCTATGCTCTGAAATAGTTTGAGTAGTACTGGTGTGAACTCTTCTCTGAAAGTTTGGTAGAATTCTCCAGTGAAGCTGTCCAGGCCAGGGCTTTTTTGCTGTTGTTGGGAATTTTTTTTTTTTTTTAATTTTCTCTTTGGTCTCTTCTCTTGTTATGGGTCTGTTCATATTTTCTACCTCAGCTTGTGTTAGTTTAGGAAGGTAGTGTGTTTCTAGAAATTTTCCCATTTCCTCTAGGTTCTTAAATTTGTTGGAGTACAATCTTTCATAGCATTCTGTTATGATCCTTTTTATTTCAGTTCGTTCCCATGCAATGACTTCATCTTATTTCTTATTTGTATCATTTGCTTCCTCTCCTGCTTTTCTTCTGTCAGTTTGGCTGTTGGCTTGTCAATTTTGTTGATCTTTTCAAAGAACCAACTTTTGGTCTTGTTGATTCTTTCTATTGTTTTTCTCTTCTCTGTTTCATATTAATTCTGCTCTAATCTTTATTATTTCCTTTCTTCTGGTGCCTGTGGTCTTCTATTGCTGTTTTCTTTCTATTAGTTTGAGTTGTAGGGCTAACATTTTGAATTTGGCCCCTTCTTTTTGATGTGAGCCTTTATTGCTATAAATTGACCTCTCTGCACTGCCTTTGCTGTGTTCTAAAGATTTTAGTACGAGTGTTTTCATTCTCATTTAATTCTAGGAATTTTTTATTCCCTCTTTGATTTCTTCTATTACCCATTTGTTTATAAGCAAAGTCTTGTTCAGTTTCCATGTATTTGATTTTTTTCTTTTCTTGGTTATTACAGATTTTGTGTTTACTGAGGCTTTACATTTTTCTTTCCTTTTTATTCTTTTGTGTAGGTTTGTTAACTTTCTTTGTGGGTATCTTGAAATTTACCCTAATCTTCCTAAGTTTGAACTAGACCTTTATCACTTGTTGTCACCCTGGCTGACTCTCCATTTAAATTTTACTCCTACACTGATTATTCCCTCTTTGTTTTGTCATTGTCATTATTTACAGATTTATACCTCTATTTCCCTGTTTTAAGTCTTTTAGCTTTGATTTGTAGTTGAGAGTTCTTTACCCAGGTTGGTATCTTGCTGATGTCATCCTGTGACCTAGTCTCCAGTTGTTGTTTGATGTTGCTGCTCTTTCAACTGAAGGACTCCCTTTAATATTTCTTGTAAGTTTGGTTTGGTTTTTGCAAACTTCCTTAATTTCTGTTTCTCTGGAAATATCCTAATATTGGCATTATATTTGAGAAAGTGTTTTGCAGGATATAATATTCTTGTTTAGCAGTTTTTCTTTCAAGATTTTGTATATGTCATCCCATTGCCTTCTTGTCTGCATAGTTTCTACCTAATAATCAGAGCTTACTCTTTTTTTTTTTACTCTTATTGTTTCCCTTTTTAAGCAACTTTTCATCTTTTCTGAGCAGCTCTCAGGATTCTTTCTTTGTCTTTGGTTTTGGCAAAGTGCTATGGATTGAATTGCATCACATATCAATGTAAGCTATGATTCCTTGTATTGTGTGACTACCAACCATTTTCTCATTTGATGTGATTTTCCTATGTGTTTTAAATCCTACCTCTATGATGTTAATAAGGCAGAATTAGAGGCAGTTATGTTAATGAGGCATGATTCAATCTACAAGATTAGGTTGTACCTTGAGTCAATCTTTTTTGAGATATAAAAGAGAAAAGTAAGCAGAGAGACGTGGTGACCTCATACCGCCAAGAAATCAGATTTGGGAGCACAGCATGTCCTTTGGGACCAAGGTTCTTGAACTGAGAATCTTCAAGACCAGGGGAAGATTGATGACAAGCACCTTCCCCCAGAACTGACAGAGAGAAAGACTCCTCCTAGAGCTGGCATCCTGAATTTGGACTTCTAGCCTTCTAAACTGTGAGAGAACAAATTTCTGTTAAAGTCATCCATTTGTGATGTTTCTTTTATTAAAAAAAAAAAGAGATATTTCTTTTATAGCAGCACTAAATCACTAAAATAAACTAGTTGCCATCGAGTCAATTCCATCTCATTGCCACCCTATAGGACAGAGTAGAACTTCCCCATAGGGTTTAAAAGGAGCACCTGGTGGATTTGAACTGCCAACCTTTTGGTTAGCAGCTATAGCTTTAACCAATATGGCACCAGGGTTTCCCAAATAACTAAGATAGCAAGTATGATTATGATATGTCTTCATGACTTTCTTTTGCAGTCTATCCTTTATGGGTCAGATTTTCATCTTTCATGATATTTGGTGAGATTTTTGTCAGCAAATCTTCAACAATTTCTTCATGTTTTCCATTTTATCCCCCTGTTCTGGAACTCTGATCAAGTGCAAATTTATGCTCTTCATTGTGTCCCACATAATTCTTAGATTTTCATTTTTTCCCTCAATTTTTCATTAAGAAAAGTGGCATCCATGAATTTGACTTCAATCTTGCTGATTCTATCTTTCATTGTTTCAAATTTGTTCCTAAAACCTTCCATTGAGTTGTACATTTCTGAAATTTTGTTGTTTAATTTTTGGATTTCTAGTTGTTGTATGATTTCTAATTGTTTATTTTGACGTTTTGTTCTTGTATTATTTTCTCAAAGTCTTCTATTGCTTTGTCTGTGTTTTCCTTGATTTTGGCTATATTTTCATTAGTCTGTGTTTTTCTTGATTTTGTCTATTTTTTTCTTGGTTTTATCTGTGTTTTCCTTGATCTTTTTCATAATCTCTTGGCGAGCCCTAAATATTAATCTTTTGAATTCTACATCAGGTAGTTTCACTGGTTTTTCTTCTGCCTGAAGGTCAGCTGCTTCTTTATTTTGGTCACTTGCTGGAAGCATCTTGTCCTGATTTTTTATATGCTTTTAAATTGTCTGCTGTCCCTGAGACAGTGAGGTATTATTTTCTTCATTTATTGATTGCATGTTTGTTCCTTTCATCTTGCTTCTTTGTTTTGTTTTGATATGTCAGAGTGGGTGGGCCAGGCATGCTTTGCTGCTTACTTGTCTGTGGGCACAATAGCTCTCACCACCTTGCCTGGAAGGGTAAGGCAGCAGCAGGCAGGGTGAGCAGTTTTGCTGTACACTGGTTAGGTGAGGTAGCTGAGGGTGAACTGGGCAGGTGCTGTCTGCCTCCTGATGTTGCTCCATTGGTGTGGGAGTATTCACAGTCCCTCACCAGATAGGCAAGAATGTCAGGTGGGGATCGGCATGGGCTCATTTTCCACTGTTCAGCATCTGGTAGACTGATGGGAGTGGAGGGGCAGTGCAGGCCCTGTGCTGCAGTGAGCCTGAGCTAGGGACACTTTAGTCATGGTGGAACAAGAAGGCCTCAACAGAATGGGGGATGTCTTGTGAGACTTGGTGGGGGAAGAAAGAAAAGAGAGAAAGAAAAATAAAAATGGTAGCTGGTGAGTGGGGGTGGGGCAGACATGAGGGTAGGTGGAAACTAGGGTAGGTGGTATATGGGGTTAGGTGGGAGGTAGAAAGTGATGGGAAGGTGGCTCTCTAGCTGCAGTGGTGTGGTGTGGTAGGTTGGAAACAGGGGTGGTGGCACACAGGGCTAGCTGGGAGGGAGAAAGGAAAGGAAGAAAGGAAGAAAAATGTCACAGTGGAAGCCAGCACATAGGGGTGTGGTGGACCCAGAGTGTTGGCAGGCTAGGGTTTCTTGCTGTGCAGCTGCAACATGGCTTGACAGGAAAGGATAGAGGTGTTACATGGAGCTAGTTGGGAGGGAGAAATACAAAGGAAGAAAAGAAAAATAAAAGAAAAAAATGTTGTGTGGTAGGAGCCAACCTTTGGAGGCAGGGCAGACGTAGGCTGGCCTGGCAAAAAGGGGTAGAGGTGGACTGCAGGGCTAGGTGGTAGGGAGAAAGAAATGGAAAAAATGGTGTGTAGGGAGCCAGCAGGCATGGGTGGGGTGGACCTGAGGTGGTGGCAGGCTGGTGGCTGTCTATGAGTGGCAGTTTGGTGGCTGTCTACCAGTGGCAGTTTGGCATGGCCCAGTGGGAAGGTGTAGACATGTCATATGGAGCTAGGTGGGAGGGAAAAAGAAAAGTAATAAAGGGAAAAAATAGCACAGCTGGAGTTGGCGGGCGGGGGCTGGTGAAGTTGTGTGTGACCCAGAGCTGTGGCAGGCCAGTAGCTCTCTACCCACAGTGGCGCAGCAATGATGAGTGGGAGTAGGTAGAGGTAGCATACGGAACTTGGTGAAAAAGAAAAAAAAAGGGTGTGGAGGGGAGAAAAAAATGGTGTGGCAGGAGCTGGTAGGTGGAGGTGGGGGAGACCCAGGCTGACAATGGGCTGGTTGTACTCTAGCCAAGTAGGCACTGCGTGGTCTGGTGGGTGGGATAGAGGTGGAGTAAGGAGCTTGGTGGGAGGGAGAAAGAAAGGGAAGAAAGGGAAAAAATGGCATGGTAAGATACAGCAGGTGTGGTTGGGGTGGACCCAGGGTAACAGTGGGCTGGTAGCTC
Organism: Loxodonta africana; assembly: GCF_030014295.1. Classification (NCBI taxonomy): domain Eukaryota; kingdom Metazoa; phylum Chordata; class Mammalia; order Proboscidea; family Elephantidae; genus Loxodonta; species Loxodonta africana. The sequence continues at coordinate 121,290,636 of NC_087345.1, read as the reverse complement.
TCTACCTGAGTGGTGTGGCACAGCATGGCGCTTCAGGAAGGAGGATGAGGGGCATATGGGGCAGAAGGGTAAGGGGTGGAAAAGTATCTTTCTCTGGTTACTGGATGTTCTGTGTCTTGTTGGGAACTCTATGAAGTTGCCTTCCCATACCCACTGTCTTGGGTCATTTGTGGCTGTGCTCCAAGATGGTAATGCTGTACTGAGTTGGCAGGGGACTTCCACTTTGTATCTCTCCTTGTTCTCTGTTTTCTTTCAGCTCCTTCTTCCATTTGGTGTTTGATCTATTTCTTTATCCCCTCATTTGATACTTATGGTTCCAAGACTGATATTTGTATCTGTTTTACTTAGTTTTTTGGGTCTTTGCTGCAGAGGGACGACATGATGTTTCTGTCTAGGGAGCCATTTAGGTTCACCTGCCTGTTACCCTGATTTTGAATGGATATCTGACTAACAATTAATGGGAAATCACATGTGTGTCAGAACAGGATGAGGAGGAAATAGCTATAGATAAAGACAACTCTTGGAAGAAATGCCACAATGTAATTACATACAAAACAAAGCTTAAATTTTCCTCTGGTGTTAGCTAAAACCATGTCTCTTAGAATCATCTTAAATTTCACTTTTTTCACCCATACTGTAAGTGATTAATCCTTGTTGTGATAGTTAGGTTGTGTGCCACCTTGGCTGTGCCATGGTAGTAATGATGTAATTTGGCAGTCATATAATGATATAATGATTTCCATGATGAAATCAGATATAATGTGATCACCTCAAAGATGGGATCTGCTGTGACTAGCCATTCAGTGTAAAGGGAGTTTCCTAGGGTATGTGGCTTACATCCAATGTAGGTGGATTTTCTGGCAAGGCTCAGGGGCTTTTGCTCGCTCTGGATCCTGCAGCTAGCTCCTGTTCATCTGACCTCTGGTCAGAGCTAGCAGCTTACCTGCTGATCTTGGGATTTGTCAGTCTCAGCAGCCTGTGAGCCAGAGACCTATTGTCTAACCTCTTGATCTTGGGTTTGCCAGCCTCTGCAGCTATATGGGTCAGGAGAAGCCTCTAGCCTGACCCCCGGGGTGGGGATTTTCCAGCCCCTACAGCCGTGGGAGCCATTTCCTTGATATAAAGCTCTCTTTCTGTTTTCACTGGTTTTGCTTCTCTACAGAACACAGCCTAAGACGCTAGTTATATCACTATTTGTGTTCATTGTTATATATTTTTTTTTATTTCCTAGAATGTAGCATTCCTAAAACCGTTTAAGATTTTGAAGTTCATTATTTAGCAAGAGGGAATCTGACAGGCAAAAATTAAGGAAGTTTTTGAATAATTTTAGCTAACTTTCTCTTCTTTATGTATTCCAGGTATTAACACCTTTCTGATGTCTTGTTGAAGCTGAAGAGAAAAAAATATCCCACGGGCTTTTTCTTTTAAAGCTAAGAAAATTCTACAGAGAATACACTCAAATTTAAAATAATTTATATTATGTTAAGTTTATTAACTATGTGTTGCTTGTAATAAGATGAGGAGCCAATTCTAACAGCCAGTCCAAAATTATATACAGCCTAACACAGTCCATACGGATTAAGTATGGTGAAAGGAAACAACCCTGATACACAACTTTGCTGATTTTAAACCATGCAGTATCCCCTTGTTCTATTCTAATGGCTGCCTCATGGTCTATGTACAGGTTCCACACGAGCACAATTCAATGTTCTGGAATTCCCATTTTTTGCAAAGTTATCCATAATTTTTTATGTTTGACACTTTCAAATGACTTTGCATAGTCAATAAAATATAGGTAAAATATAGGTATCTTCTGCTTTCAGCCAAAACCCAACTGACATCAGCAATGATGTACCTCATTCTACACCCTCTTCTGAATCCAGCTTCTTTCTGGCAGTTCCCTGTTGATGTGCTGCTGCAACCATTTTGAATGATCTTCATCAAAATTTTACTTGTGTGTGATATTAATGATAAAAAAACTAAAAAATGATAGTGTTAAATAATTTCCACATTCTGTTGTATCACCTTTCTTTGAAATGGGCACAAATATGGGTCTCTTATAGTTGGTAGGACTATATGAAAAATGCTGCACCAGGATTGGAGGAAAGCTCATTAATAACCTGTGATACACAGATGACACAGTCTTGCTTGCTGAAAGTGAAGAGGACTTGAAGTACTTACTGATGATGATCAAAGACTATAGCCTGCAGTATGGATTACACCTCAACATAAAGAAAACAAAAATCCTCACAACTGGATCAATAACCAATATCATGATAAAAGGAAAAAATACTGAAATTTTCAAGGATTTCTCTTTACTTGGATCCACAATCAATGTCCAAGAAAACAGCAGTCAAGAAATGAAATGACTTATTGCATCAGACAAATCTTCAGCAGAAGACTTCTTTAAAGTGTTAAAAAGCAAAGATGTCACCTTGAGGACTAAGGTTTTCCTGACCCAGGCATATGCCTCATGTACATCAGAAAGGTGGACAATGAATAAGGAAGACTTAAGAAGAATCGATGCCTTTGAATTATGGTGTTGGTGAAGAATATTGAATATACCATGAACTGCTGGAAAAATGAATAAGTCTGTCTTGGAAGAAGTACAGCCAGAATGTTCCTTAGAAGCGAGGATTGTGAGACTCCATCCTATGTACTTTGGACATGTTTATCAGGAGGGATCAGTTTTTGCAGAAGAGCACCGTGCTTTGGAGGGTCATCAAAAAAGAGGAAGATCTCAATGAGATGGATTCACATATGTCTGCAACAAAGGGCTCTAACATAGCAACGATTGTGAATGCTGAGGGACCAGGCAGTGTTTCATTCTGTTGTACATAGGATTGCTATGAGTAGCAACCGATTGAACAGCACCTAACAACAACACAATCCATAAATATATGCAACCTCCAAGAAGTGACAGACATATGTAGTGTACAAAAGATTTTATAGATATTTTTGGCAATATGAAAAATTTCTGTTAGCATATACTCACCTTGTCTTGAGCTTTTTCATAATTGCTATGTCAAGAATTTAAAGTATTGGTTAAAATTACAGGTGTTTATATTTCCTTTGCCTCATTGTTTACCACTAATATGTCACATTTATCCATGTGCAGTGACAACCGGTCACTCATCGTTAATAAACTGACAAGTATTTTATCCAAGCTGTAAACACAGTAGGTTTTAAAAGCAAAGTTCAAAAGGTTAAATCTCCTTTGCAATTTCCTACAGAGTGTACACATCAGTAGAGTTGGCTGTGTGCTGTCACTTTCCTCTCTTAAGGCTAGCTAAATTTTCCACTGCATGTTATACACTTAAACTGATAGTATTTTTTTCTTGAACTAGAGTTGAATTTGATCACGTGTTTAGAATGTCTTGTCTTCTTTTGGGACTCCAAGTTCATTTGTAAAATGAAAACAAAATAGAGAGCTAGAAATATAACTTTAAGCTTACTAAACACAGAATTTTCTTTAATTGAATTAGCAACTTAAAATAGCCTTATGTCTCAAGACATTTATATTTAATAAAATTTTGTTAAAAGAAACTGATTCAAGTTACACAAGTCAGTCAAAAAATCTGGATGTATAAAATAGAATTAATGTATATTGTTAAAGTTCTATGTTATAATATTCTGTGAGCCATACTTTGCATACAGTTTGCAAAATGAAGTCAATACAGTTTGCAAAATTAAATAAACACCCTATCAAAAACTTGTATGCAGTGTTTATAAATTTTGTTTTACAGGTGGAGGGTGTTTTAAGACAGCATCAACTGATGATAGCAGGAACATCTACAGGGAGTGTATATGAGTATTCTAACATCTTTACTTCTAAATAGAATATTTGCAATTTAAATTTTATTCATAAGCATAGACAATACTTCATATTTTAGTAGTATTCAGTCATTTACTCATTGGTTAAACTTATAAAATCAATTCAATATTTACTATGAGTAAGGGACAGATAAAAAGGATGAGTATAGTCACTGTTCTCAAAAATCTTGAAATCAAATTTGTGATGTAAAAGGAAAACACTATAATCATCTTAAAAATACTGTAAACAAATTCTGTAAATGTTACAGGTCAACAAAGGTATAACAATAGAAGAAACATGGAATATTCTAGAAGATTTTTTAACAATAAAACTGACAAGACTTTGTGCCTAAACAAATGCGAGAAAGGGAAAAATCAATCATTTCTAAAATTTATGGCTTATATAGTTGGGTGGATTGACTCTCATGGCCCAAGGTAGTTACAGCAAGTTTTGTAGGAAATAGTATTTAGTTTGGAATGAATGGAATTTAACGCACCTGCTGTTCATTTTGACAGAATGGCCAGTGTTCCAAACATTTACTAAGAGGTCTGCTAAAGGTAATTGGAAATGAGCCTGCAATTCAAAAAAGATTTGGTAGTTATCAGGAAAGTGATAGCAGTTGAAGCCATTGTTGATATATTTTCATAAAGAATAAAAGATTAATCTTGACTTCAATAAAACTTTATAGACTACATGATCTTTGAGCTTGTCTTTCAAAACTGAATATGATTTCCATAAGTAGAAAAGAGAGCCAAATCATTTCAAGCCTAGTAAAAACCAAAGGTAAGAAAATTGCCATTGAACTTTTGGAATGCGTAAGTAATATTATTCTTCATGTATGTTCAAAATCACATACAGATGCCAACACACACCTTTATGCACACCAGCACATAGATATAGACATGTATGTATGTAATATTTTTTCAATCTTAATTAAAGACTCAAAATGTGCTTGTTTTTAGAGAGAATTTGATATTTTAGGGTAATTCACCAGCCACCTACTGGTGGTATTTTCTTTCATTTTTTTTCTCTCCATTGTATGTTTTTAGATAAACAGTACATTTTATTGTGTATTTTATAGGGATTCATAGCGATCCTATAGGACAGAGTAGAACTGCCCCATAGGGTTTTCAAGGCTGTAATCTTTACAGAAGCAGACTGCCACATCTTTTTCCCATGGAGCGGTTGGTGGGTTAAAACTGCTGACCTTCTTGGTTAACAACCAAGGCTTAACACTGCACAATTCCAAAAAACCCATTGCCATCTAGCCTATTCCAACTCACTGCGACTATATAGGACAGAGTAGAACTACCACATAGGGTTTCCAGGGAGAGGCTGGTGGATTCCAACTGCTGACCTTTTGGTTAGCTGCCATAGCCCTTAACCACTGTGCCATCAGTTATCCACTGCACCACTAGGGCTCCTTTTACAGTGAGGATATCTCAGTTTTTGTGAGATATATAAACCTCTTTATTTTTACCTTCAACTTTGAAGAATTATTTTTTCATTGTGTATAGAATTCTATTTTGGCAGTTGTTAAGTTTAACACTTTAAATACAGGCAGTCCCTGGGGTGCAATTAAGATTCATTCCTAAGTACATCTTTAAGTCATATTTGTAGATAAGTCAGAACAGGTATAAAGTTCTTATTTAACTTTAGTGCAAGAGAAGGCTTGAAGCTTTTTCAGTGATTTAAAAGTTGCAAGTGCAGCAAGTGAAGGTGATTGTGATGAAGAATTTGGTGTGAGTAGAGGTTGGTTCAATCATTTCAAAGGGAGGACAAATTTGCATAATATTAAAAGACAAGTCCAGGTTATCCGTAAATGGTATGTTCTGGGGATTTGCTGTTTATTATTCCATTGTCTCATACCTTTTATTGTGCCTGCTTGAAAATCAGCTGTCAATCTTCTTGTTGCTTATTTGAAAGTAGTGTGCCTTTTTTCCTCTGGCAGTTTTTAAGATTCTTTTCTTTGCCTTTGTCTTTCAATGGTTTAACTAAGACATGTTAAGGTGATTTTTTAATGATACTTATGACTATGATCCAAGCCATGGTGTTTTCAGTTGCCTCTTATGCATGTGAAAGCTGGAAGATGAACAGAGAAGACCAAAGAAGAATTTATGCCTTTGAATTGTGGTGTTGGAGAAGAATATTAAATATACCATGGACTGCCAAAAGAACAAACAAATCTGTCTTGGAAGTACAACCAGAATGCTCCTTAGAAGCAAGGATGGCAAGAATAGTTCTCACATACTTTGGACATGTTGTCAGGAGGGATCAGTCTCTGGAGAAGGACGTCATGCTTGGTAAAGTAGAGGTCCGGAGAAAAGAGGAAGACCCTCAAAGAGATGGATTGACACAGTGGCTGCAACAATGGCTTTACGCATAACGATGATTGTGAAGAAAGCGTAGGACCAAGTAGCGTTTTATTCTGTTGTACATAGGGTCGCTATGAGTTGGAAATGACTCAATGGCACCAAACAATAAGAATAACATGGTTCTCACAGTTTCTTCAACCCATGGGCTAATGTCTCCTAAATTTTGGAAATTTCTCAGTCATTGTCACCTCAATTTTTTTTTTCTTCTTCCCTTTTTTCCCCTTCTCATCTTCTGGGACTCCGATTATTACTATGTTAGATTTTTTGTGTGATCTACTCACACATTCCTCTTAGATGCCTCTCTGTATTTTTATTTTTTATTTACTCTGTTGTTTCAGTTTAAATGTTTTCTATTTCTCTATATTCAGTTTGGGAACCCTGATGGCGTATTGGTTACGTGCTACAGCTGCTAACCAAAAGGTCAGCAGTACAAATCCACCAGACACTCCTTGGAAACTCTATGAGGCTCTTCTACCCTGTCCTATGTGGTCACTATGAGTCAGAATCAACTCAGCGGCAGTAGGTTTAGTTTTGGTTTATATTTAGTTCACTAATCCTGGCTTCTGTATCTAACTTTTTTAAAGATAATCTACTGGTAGTCAAAAATTATTTCTGGTTTTTAAATTCCATTCAATTCTTTTTTATTAAATGCCAAATCTCAGGTGAACATCTTTATATTTTTATCTTAGCTGCTAATTTTTCTTCTTACATATTACTTGTAGCCATTTGAGAGCTCATTTGCTAACTGCAATATCCAGCCCACCTATGAGTTTTTCCTCGGTTTTCAGTCTTAACCTTTATCTTATGAATTGAATGTGTATACATATTTATATAAACACGTGTATATATGTACACACACATTTAAATGCACATGTTTTTATAAAAATTAACCTTCCACAAAAGAGAGTTTACCCCTTCTTTTACTGGAAAAATAGAATTAGAGACAGAGTTGAGAAGAGGCTGGGTTATAAAAGTTTGCCTTTGCTCCTAGAGCATGTTTTTGTTGTTGGGTCACATGGTATTTCATTTTTCCACTTGAGAGCCAAGTGTATTCACTGGGCCATCTTTTCCTGGGAGATTCAAAGCTCTAACTTTTACCTCCTTTGAACGGAAAGACTACCATAAACTGTGCCCTCTGGATAGATTTTTAGCATCTTACCTCAAATAACTTCTGAATTTCGTAAATGTCTCAACGGGAAATCCAGAATACACGAGGCTGAGTTCTCTATCTTTCCCTTCTCACCAAGATGTTTTCAGCTTAAGCTTCCAGTCTTGATTCTCTAGCTATCTGAGACTGGACTCCTATCTGCTAAAGGTGGCTTGCTGTCCAGGAAAAAGTTCTTAGGCTTATATTTTGGCAGATAGTCTCAGGTTACAGTGGCTTGAACTGTCAGCTTACCTGAAATGTGGTTTCTCCTCCCCAATCTATAATAAGTGTGTCTACAATTCTGATTTCTATAGCTCCTCTTCAAATGTTTTTGTGTGTACATTATTTGGCAACTTTTTTTTTCTTTAATTTTCTTGTTGTCAACATTGTACTTCCGCAAGCTACTTCATCATATTGTGAAGTGGAAATCCTGCAATACTTCTTTAAAGGACAAATTAAAAAGACATCAAGTTAAATGTAAACAGTGATTTTTTTTTTTAATTTTTACCTCACAGGATTTTTTAGAGTTTAAGTGAAATGAAAGACTTAGAAACAGTATAGAAGTATGGACATAGTTATTTCTTTCATTATTAATGGAAAATTACCAACTTTAATTTTATTTGTTTGTGTCCTGTGTAGTATTACCCACTGAATTATGTTAATAATTGGTGATTGTTGGTTTTTAAACTACAGAAAAATAAATAGGTAGATATCTTCAGGATTAGACAAAGCCTCCATTTAAGAAAGTTCTGTTTTGGCTCCCCCAGTGCCGTCGAGTCGATTCCGACTCACAGTGACCGTATAGGACAGAGTAGAACTGCCCCATTGAGTTTCCAAAGAGCACCTGGTGGATTTGAACTGCTGACCCTTTGGTTAGCATTGTAGCACTTAACCACTACACCACCAGGGTTCCCTGGTTATTGGACAGGTAATATAAAAAGGTAATCAAATACTTTAAGGGAGTATTGGTGAAAGAATGTGGTAACCTATTAATTATGAACCCCTTTTGTAGTACCAGGTGGGAAAAATGACTCATTTCCCTAGGTCTCCAGCTGTCTGGAAAAAATGTAGTTAGTATTGTAAAGGCATGCGATATTCCTATAGTACATAATTTTGCTCAACTGAAATGTATATGAGTGGTTAATTTGTGGCTGTAATCTGAGGGCTTTCTTTTTATTTGTGATAAAGAAATTCTGATGTGCTTAAGGTATTATAAAATTTATAATTCACACTTATATGAATAATTCCATTTACAAAAAGTAGTTAAAATAATTGCAAAATTAGTTTTATTATATTAAAAAGGATAGGGAAAATAAAGCCTGTTCTCTCTTTACCTAGCAACTAGTATGTGTGTATGAATGGCGTTAGATGTGGATGGTGGTAATAGCTAGACACAAAGCCTCCAACCAAAGGGAATACAATGAATAAGTTCAGCTATAAAATTTAACAAATGTTTCAGACATTTACAACTCTGCATAAATGTAAGGCACCTTTACTCAATACCCATATTAAACCAAAAATTCTATGTGGTAAAATACTATGCCCAATGAATTAGAAATGCTTTATAATCTTTTGGTGAAAATAAAGACAATACAGAAAATATCCTATTTATTAAATAAAGTATAAATTAAAAAAAATTTTTTTCTTTTATAAATTAAGTAAAACCCTTTATGCCTTAGTGACAAAAGCTCATATATTACCTTAAAATTACAGCTCCATACTATAGCCTGCAAGAAGTGTGCAATTTGCTGATTACAAAACAAAACCTAAATTTCAAGAAGAAAAAAGATTATGCTTAAGCATATCGCATGGTATTAAATCTTAAATTATAATGAACTGAAAGCTTAACAAGATTTTGGCACAAAAATTTCATTTTTGTGGTGGGTACATTTACTATGAACATAACTCATTGATTTTGTATGAGAATGCATCATGTAGCAATTTTCCCCCATAAAACACTGTATCTGAGAAGAAGTAGAGTAAGTTTGATCTGATCAACTTTAAGTAGTTTAGTAAATAGAAAAGAGTATATTCAAACTGAGCACTGAGATAGAAAAAAGATTGGGGACAAAGATGATGCTCAATTTTTTTTTTTTAATCAGAAAAGTGATATGTATTCTTTCTAGAATACACAAGATGTTGATAAAAGTCATGATTATGCTACCTTAAGATAATTATTGTTAAAGTCTGGGAATAAATGCACTAAATCAGTGCTCCTGACACTGTGACATAAATGTATATGGACCAGCTGCCTGATCACAAACTGTTACTAGTCTAAGATGTTTCATTAAGAATAGTGTTTATTTTAGTTGATCTTAGATTTGTAGCAGGACTTCACCACCTTACTGACTAATGGCATTTTGGATAACACTGTGCTAAATGTTAGCAGAGGTTATCTATCTAGCTCTCATCTATCTATCTACTATCCGCATATACCCATATAAGAATATAATTTACTATGGGAAAAAGACAAGATGTATGGATGCATTATTGCTCCCATTCTCTTGCTCCCAAAGAATTTCCCCAAACACCACATTATCACCATCCCTATCTCTCACTAATCACTGAGAAAGAGAATTTGTAGAGCCAGGTCTCTCACCTGATTTTTGGTGTTTTACAGCCTCTTATGAAGATAATTTAACTAGAAAGCCTGTGTTGAAAAAAATCACAAAGATCTCTGACAGATGGGGAGGAGGGAAAATATCTACTCAGTGGTAGGTCAGGAGACAGAGATTTGGTGTTTGTCTTGCGATGATCTTCTGAGTAGGTAGTTGGGGAGTGGAGATGAGGTTTTTTTTGGTGATATTGTTGAGATGCATGCATCAAATCCCTTCATAATGCTCTTTGAAAAATGAGTGACTTTAATTTTTTAAATTACTACATGTTTGACAAGTCAGACATATTTAAATGTCATCTTTTCCTAAGTCTGCCACATAAGAGAAAAATGAGATCGAGGATGATTTTCATGTGAGTGTATAGAAAGGGGCAGAGGGAAAACAACTGGATAATAATTCAGCCCAATAGGAACAGCAAGGGTCAAAGAGGGGTAAGAACATGGAGATCACTTGAGAAAATGTAAGTTATAACCCTATGACAACATCTGAACCAAATACCACTTGTACCTTGCCCCTCAACTACCCACTTTAATCTCCTTTTAGTTATTTGGGAAAACAATCGACATCTCAAGCTTCACAGGTCTATAACCAAATTCATGATTTCTTCCACGAACCTTTTCCTTTCTTTTAACTGTCTTATTATATAGTAGCTTTTTTCTATCAATCACTGAGGTCAAAATACTTGAAACCATCCTTGATTTATTTTTCTCACACTCTGCATTCAAGCCATCAACAAATACTGTGGGCTTTATTTTCATAATACAGGAATTTAACAACTTCTTACTACTTGTAGACTATCACTCCTCCCTGGAGCATTGCCATCCTCTCTTACCTGTTCCTCTAACTTCTATTGACCTGATACAGTTTTCAGATGGATCCTTTTAAAATATAATCCAGATTGTATTATCTTAGGCTTGAACCCACCAAGAGCTTTTCATTTTACTTGAAATAAAATCCAAATCCTTTCCAAGGACTACAGAGCCTACATGGATCTACCCATAACTAGTTTTCTGACATCATCATCTACTTTTCTTACATTCCTTCTTCCCAGTCCCATCCACTCCATCCTCCCTGTTTTCCATGATGTTTGTAAATAACTTTAAACATGCTTCTCAGAACTTTGCAACTTTTACTCTCTTTGTATAGTAAGTTCTTTCTTTAGGTATGTACGCAGTGTGCTCTCTCAATTCCCAGGGGTGAATTTTAGAATTTATCCACATCCGACACATTATTTGTTCACATTTTGTCCATATCCCACACTGATGTAAGTCTCCTGAGACCAGGGGAAGGAATTTTGTTATTTACTGTATTTGCAGCACCTAGAAATGTGCTTTACTTATAGTGGGCTCTTATTTAATGTAATACTTATGAAATTAATGAATAAATATCTCCCCTAGAGCAATCATTTTATTTTAGTGTGATTTTTGTTTGCATATAAACATCACTATAAGAATTTATGAACTTTGAGTATAAATTGATTTGGTTTAGGTCAGCTTGACAAGGAGAAGGTGTCAAACCCATTGCCGTCGACTCTGAGTTATAGCTACCATATAGGACAGAGTAGCCCCATACAGTTTCCAAGGAGCACCTGGTGGATCTGAACTGCTGACCTTTTGGTTAGCAGCCGTAGCTCTTAACCACTATGCCACCGAGGTTTCCAAGTTTAGGTCAACTCATAAAGAAGCACATGTCAAAAAAAAAAAAAAATTAAATGTGCATAAGATTTACTGTGGTAAATGTCTGTGAAACATAAGGAGGACTGAGCCAGAGAAGGTGGAGAGAGCCATTATACTGCTATGCAAGTCTGACCTCAGTGAAGTAGAGGGGAAGGAAGGAACATTGAATAAGAAGTCTCAGACTGTGTTTCACTCTCAAGAGAGTTTCAACTAGTCTAATGGGGAATCCTTATGCCAAAGTTGCAATGGATCTGCATCATTAGCTCATGGTACTCTCTAAGAGGTGGGAGCAGGTGTGGGAAGCATGGACTCAGAGCAAATGTGGTAGGTGCAGGATGGCGGTACCTGGGGTTATTAGTCAGTTATGCTCCGTGTAGCAGGAGATATGAACAGTGTATTTTCATGGACACCACAGGTACTAATTTTTTAGATATATATTTATACTTCACATTGCCTCACATGACTACATCTAGAGTACATGAATAATTATATTTCCCATGGCTAGGATGTCGCTCATTATTCTTTGCCTTATAAAAATATAGCCTCCTTATCTATCTTTCCAGGAGTCTGGGTGGTACGAGTGGTTTGCAGTCAGTTGCTAACCTCAAGCTTGGGGGTTAGAACCCACCCAGCAGCTCCATGGAAGAAAGGCCTGGGACACTGCTTCCATAAAGATTACAGCCAAGAAAATCTTATGGGGCATTTCTGCTCTGTAACACATGAGGTTGCTATGAGTCAGGTCCAATGTGACTGCAGATACCAACAACAACATCTATCTTTCCAGTATAATTTTAAGTCTTCTGCTCCATGAAAATCTCAAGAAATATTAAATATATTAGCTATTTTTAATTTGGCATCAAAACAAATACTCTCTAATACATTACTTTTTTCTCTTTTATGAACTCACCGATATCTGAAAGAAGATCTATCTTGGCTATTTCTAAAAGTATTAAATGTGTAAGAAACAGATAAATTCATGGTAATTACTTAATAAATGTGCATTAAATAAAATATGACTGAGTATTCTGGTCACTAAACAATGTGAAAAAAAAGTCTGAAATACAGTATCAACTGAAGAATCTGGAGTGTGAAGTAGAGGGACTATTGTTTCTATAAGTGGGGGGAAAACAAACAAGAGCCAAGGTGGCAAATTTTCTGAGGGAAAAAAAGCATCTTTACTTTCCTATATTGCAGTCCCAAGTAAGTGAAATTTTAATTTACAGTGTAAAAGATTGATACATAGTTCAGTCTTGATAAGCAGTATTTCATCCTAGAGCTGACTTCTGTACCAAATACGTAAAACTCTCTCATCATGTGACATGGAGAAAAAGATAGGCCTAGATATTAATAACATTAAAGACAAGTTTTGTAAGTGGAGACAAATTTTAGTTGACATAAGGAATGACAAGGTATAAACTTAATAAAAAAAATAAATAAGGTCACCTTTATTTAGAGGATATTGTTAACCTAAAAACTAAAATTGTGAGAAAAACTTGCATATATAAATGTGGACCTATGAGTCCCTACAAACTTTAAAAAAAATTGAGATAATTTGGCCTTACAAAAATAGATTGTTAGGTTGACTACTTAAGTCAATTAAATAATGGCCAGACCTTTCCATTCTTGTGAATTGTGTAAAAGCAGACTGTCATGGATTGAATTGTGTCCCCCCAAAATATCTGTCAACTTGGCTAGATCATGATTCCTAGTATTGTATGATTGCTACCATTTTGTCACCTGATGTGATTTCCCTATGTGTTGTAAATCCTATCACTATGATGTAATGAGATCGATCAGTGACAGTTATATTGATCACCTACAAGATCAGATAGTGTCTTCAGCCAATCTTTTTTGAGATATAAAAGAGAGAAGTGAGCAGAGAAACATGGGGACATTATACCACCAAGAAAGCAAAACTGACAGCAGAGCTCATCCTTTGGACCTGATGTGCCTGCACTGAGATGCTCCCAGACCAAGAAAAGACTGATGACAAGGACCTTCTTCCAGAGCTGACAGAGAGAGAAGGCCTTTCCCTAGAGCTGGTGCGCTGAATTTGGACTTCTAGCCTACTGAATTGTAAGAGAATAAACTTCTCTTTGTTAAAGCCATCCACTTGTGGTCTTTCTGTTATAGCAGCAAGAGATGACTGAGACAGTGGCCAATTGTATAAACATGAAATACCATTTGCTTGCCTAGTTACTGTAATGACAAGATGAAACAATTTACACTACTGCATGAGTTATAGGTGAGAAATAGAAAAGAATTACAAAAACCAGAGGGAGATTTGGTAGGCAGAACAAGATTTCCTTTGTAATGAAATTTAGAGTTCAGTGGGTTAACGTTCCCAATATAACCAAAATTATTGTTTAAAGATTCTAAGAAAGAAGTTTAAATTTTTCATGACAGTTTCCCCAATATATCTAAAAATATCATGTGGTAGACGGAGTGCCACCTACTAAATTTCTGTGCTGAATGCAAATCTTTGCCAGGCAGAATTACATAAATGGACTATTTGTGGTGTTGCTACTTAATAGCTAGATAGGAATACCTATTATTCTTAGGGATAAAAAATGTGATACAGATTTCCTAAGAAACATAAATATTTCCATTAATGGATTGTTGAACATGAAAGATCTATTCTTTCCTCAAGGAGCCTGCTCCCTCCATGGCATATTTGTGTCACAGTTTGACTCCTTTGGAGTAAAGAATTGACAAAATCTAACACATCAAGACTAATAACTTTATCGGCTTCTGTTTCTTCTTGAATCTCACTTTCCCTCAAAATATCTTTGAGAAGATTGAGAAAAAGAAAACTTACAGATCATTCGTAGAGTTGTAATTTATTGGATGCTTGTTAATCTTGTCTTCTGATCTATGATAAAGAATCCCCTGGCTACACTAGTCATCTCAATTGTTTTATACTTTGTTCAGCTGACCAAAATTATACCTTAGTTGGAGAGCCTCATTGACATGTATCAAAATATAAATGTTATATGACTTCTTTAGCAATTTCATCTCTGCCCCACAGTTCCCAATATGAACTAGTGCCCATGTTTTAGACACTGAATGTTGTAAGATACCAATAATTTAATACTATTTCTGTGCAAGCATCAACTAAGCATAGTATAGCCATGCAATAGTATATTCCTTATCACTAAAATAGAAAAAAATAACTAATAGATACAAACAAGAAAATGTGGATGAATCTCAATTAAAATACGTTAATTGTTAAATGAGAGAAGCCAGCCACAAAAGGCTACCTACTATATGATTTCTTTCATACGGACTTCTGGGAAAGACAAAACTATAATGACAAAGCAATTATTAGCAAGTTCTAGACGGAGAAAGAGATAACTCAGTGGAACAAAAGAAAGTTTTCGAAGTATGGACATAATCTGTGTCTTGTTTGTGGTGATTGTTATACATCTGCATATGACGTTGCCAATTGAACAGCATATTTTAAAATGATTGATTTTATTCTATGCAAAATTTACCTCCAGAAGCATTTATAAAAAAAGAATGCTTATGAAATGAGATCTATTTTGCATTTTTACACCTTAGTCCCTTTCTGGATCTTTACTGTATTAACACATGAAAGAAAACACATTTGCCTTTTCTAAAAGTTGAGTATATGCCATCTTGTTGGATCTGTCACTTTGTAAAATGGTGCAATGACTTGTCAATAAAAAAAAGATAATTTTTAAATTCACAACTGAAACCAAAGAAGTGATAGACTAGATGAGAAAATCAAGGCGAGAGGGCACTGTTTTTGATTAAAAAAAAAAAAAACTATATATTCCATATTGATAATACATATTAAGGAGGAAAAGCAAAAATTATTGCAAGAAAAAAAAATGGGGCTGGAGTTAGTCTCCTAGCTTTGTAAAACTTTAACTGTATTAGCTTAATGAAGTAGATGTTTCTCTGAGGGTTCAGTTTCTTCATCTGAATAATGAAAGAAGTTGGAGTACTAATGCCTGAATTTGCTACCACCTACATAGGAAGATAAGCTCAGGATCCCAAAATCTGTCCGTGTGTATTTACTGCAACCTGAATTACGTGTTAGGTTTTACAGTACGCCAATGAAGATGGCGAGGTATGGCAGAGCTGCAACACACTTAAGAGTGATTTGGGAAGTTTTGGAAACTCATCTGCAACAGGGCTACCAAATACAGCTTAAAGGATCTTAAGAAGAAATTAAAGAACCGTAAATCTCAGAAAAGAAAGCAATAGCACTGCCTTACTCTATGTTAAAGAGACCAAACTGAAGCATTTTTCTCATTATGAAAATCACACTTAATAATGCTGCAGACACACTATGACATTTATAGGAGAATAGGCAGAGTATAGAAGGGACTCCAAACCATCATTTCTAGTAAAAACTGAACTGAATTTTTCTATCCTCTATTTCTAAAAAAATCATGTCATCTTCAAATATTTAAAAAGTTACCATATGAAGAAGGATTGGACTTATTTGTATTGTGTCTCTCAAAGGTCTAAAACTGGGGCTAACATATGTAAACTCGGAGAAGTTAGCTTTGGAGGTGGCAAACTAGTTAGGTGCCATAACTATCTAAAGAAAAATGCAGATGCTGGGAGAACTGGTTGAAAACCGTACCCGAGGAGTTATTTAGCCATAGGATGTATGGCCATATGTGTGTGCATTTATAAGAATCAACTGGGTGGTTGGATTAGATCAGATACAAGGCTCTACTAAACCTGAAGATTCCATAATAGTTCTTTTGTGCTACAGAGCAAGTGTTAAAGCTAAGAAAAGACAAATTTCAGCTCAAGATGAGTAAGAATTTGCTAAGAGTTACGGTTGTACAATGATTTAGAGGGTTCTTTCAATAGTACGTTTCATACTAGTGGAAATGTCAAGGTATATTCACTGTTTAAGACCATTTGTAGGTCCCCTGAATGCTATTACAATCCCAATATTATGCTTGACATTCAGGTCCTTTCTGAAGGATTTTGCCCTATCAATCTGTATTTATGTCTATTCCCCAAATCAAAGTCTCACTACAGATACATTTATATCTATACTATTATTTACATATTGTTTTCCCATTATAACTCTGATTATTATATATTTTTCCAAAGAAGAATACTTTCTCTCTTCTTCCTTTTATTCAAATCTTACACATTTGTCAAAAACCAGTTAAACTCTAATCTATTTCATGATCCTTCTCTGACTCAACACATCATGCTGATTTTTTCACTGCAGGATGCTACCTGCTTTGTGAATGTCTGTCCAAACAAAACTCACTGTTCTGTAATAATTTCCTGTGTGTATATTCTGTTTTATCAATTTGAAGTGAGGCACTAAATCTTATGCTGTTCTTTATCCACAGAATTGATATTTGGTAAGTATTTACTGTTGCTATTAACAGATTCATAGGAGCCTAATCACATCCATTCTATGGCTCTAAATATTATAAATACCATTGTTACTTAATATTGTTACAGTCATCTTACATTAGTTATCTATTGCAAAATACCCCCAAATTTAGCAGCTAAAAATACACGTGTTTGTTACCCTTGCATCATTTCTGATATTCTGGAATCTGGGAGTGGCTTAGCAGGATGGTTCTGTCTCCAGATCTCACATGAAGTTGCAGTCAGGGTGTTGACTGGGGCTGCAGTGATCTGAAGGCTTTACCCTGGGGCTTAAGAATCTTCTTAAAAGATAGCGCAACAACAGAGCCGTGTCTGGAGGCCTGTGTTTGTTGGTGGGTGTTAGCAGGAGGTTTGAGTTCTTTACCTTGTGGCTCTACCCACAAGTGTCCTCATGGCATGGCAGTTAGGTTACCACAGAGTGAGCAATCCAAGAGATCGTAAGGCAGAAATTGCATTTCATCTTATAACCTAGTCTCGGAAGTCATGCACCGTCGCTTCTACTGTATTCTACTGGCCCACTACATAACAACTCTAATTCAGGCACTACACAAGGGTGTACATATTTGGAGGTGAGGATCATTCAAGAGCATCTTGGGGGCTTGCTACCACATATCTCCTGGGTGGCACAAATGGTTAATTGCTTGACAACTAGCCCAGAGTTGGCAGTTCGGACCCACCCAGAGATGCATTGGAAGACAGGCCTGGCAATCTGCTTCCAAAAGGTCGACTTGATGGCAGCTAACAACAACACCTCCACATAAAATGTTTCACATAATCACACTTATGAAGTGATTTTTATTATGTGTGCTTCATATAATTGTAAAATAATCATAATAACAAGAACAACAGGCCAAACTGTTCTACTTCCTTTCAGTTTCAGGTATTTTTAATTTTCTTAGTTGAATTAGATTTCTTTATATTTTGATTTTTAATGGAGACTGAAATGAATCGAAGGAGCCCTGGTGGTACAGTGATTAAAGTGCTGGGGTGTTAATCAAGAGGTCCATGGTTTGAACCCACCAGCCGCTCCACAAGAGAAAGATGTGGCAGGCTGCTCCTGTAAAGATTTACAGCCTTGAAAAGCCTGTAGGGCAGTTGTACTCTGTCCTGTATGGTTGCTATGAGATGGAATCATTCTGAGGGCAACTGGTTTGGTATTTGGTTTTGGTTGGAACGAACTGAGAAAATGAAGGTAGTTGAGTAAAGAAGAAAATAAAGAATTTAATTAGATCCTTCAAATTTGATTCTGTGTTTTCAGTGTGAATTGTCTGTTTACTGAATAAAGTAGAAATTTAAGAGCTTAGATTTTATAAAGGCAGAAGAAATGTTCTTAACAGATTTTAGACAACTAAATGTACTTTCACCTTCCCAGCCAGAATGTCATCTCCTGGAGATGACAATTTTACTCCTCACACCTAACACTGTGCCTAGCACATGTCAAGTTTCCACAAATATTTATTGAATTGAAATATCCTTGCCTTACTCCAGATTTCATTCTAAATTTAGAGCTGTATTTATGACCTTATAAGCCTATATGTGATATTTCCTGTGTACACATAGATGAGTTTACTTAAATTGCTGCTACATTTGGACAATTAATCCATTATTAACTTGTTTTGATTAATCAGATATTTCTGAAACCATCAGACACACTGTGCAGTGATTTCTGAAAAGATACTAATATTCTAGCTGGAAGTGCTTTCTGAATCAACAAAGATGTATTAATTTATGTTCAGGCTTTAGTATTATGTAATTATATTTTAATAACTTTCAAGTGGAAAATCTATGTATGATAAATCAGTATTTCTTTGTCCTTCTTTAGAAAATTGTATCTGGCTTCTGTTTGGAAAACATCTCTCTTCTTAGTCCTTTTGCTTTTGATGGGGCTCTACTACCAGCTGAGGGATGGAGACGGTGTATCAGATCTAAACCAATGAAAGCATTGTATAGTAATTTGTTAACGGATAAAAACCAAAACCCTTGCCGTCGGGTTGATTCCAACTCATAGTGGCCCTATAGGACAGAGTAGAACTGCCCCATTGAGTTTCTAAGGAGTGCCTGGTGGATTCAAACTGCTGACCTTTTGCTTAGCAGTGGTAGCACTTAGCCACTATGCCTCTAGGGTTTCCAATTAATGCCTCTAGGGTTTCCAATTAAGGGACAGTCACCATATAATTATAACTCCAAACCAATGAGAAGAAAGAAGGTGTATCTAGAAAAAAAATTTTTTATTTTCCCCTTCTGATATTTGAAGTGGAGCCATGTAAGGGAAATTTACTCTAATATCTTTACAACCATGAGAGAAAAGCTTATCTTATAAACAAACCAACATGAAGGAGACTTGAGCAAAGAGAGAGAGAAAGTAGGTTGTTTTATCATTCAAACCCCTAATTTACTTATACCTTCTTATACAGAAATCAAACAAAATTTACTATTGCACAAGATGGAAGCATGGACAATATACACAAATGGTTAAATTATTTTAAACTTTTTATTTCCTGGTGAATATGCACTTGACATTTTTGAGTGTAGTCAGTGGCTTGGCCTGTCTCTTACAAAGCCTATTAAGCTAAATAAGTTAGGCTCCGTACCTGTTAATTTTTCCCTATCTGACCTAATGATAATTACTTATTACTAAGATGCTCTGTGTTTGCTTTTCTAAAAATCTGTTTACTGACAACCTCAAATACTTATTAAGCATATAAAGATATTTCCTTTCTTCTAAACTATCTCTTAGTAGTTTGATTAAAGTCTGGAAATGCCGATGTGATTTCACACTGGAATAGACATAGGGATTGCCCATGATTCAAAACACAATTAGGAAATGTAACTGGGCTTTTTGTGGACAAGAGACCCAGGAATCTGTATCACTGCAATATATTCAAATTTATATTACATTCAGACACGAGGCCATGTCAATTAACTCTAAATTTATTGCTATTAGCTTGTCTTCATCTCACTTGAAGTTCTCTCGCTCAAGTCCTATTGGTTGCTTCAGTTAGGCATGATTTCAGGAACAAATAAATAAGTAAAACCTTTAACATGGGAAAAAAAACTTGTTTCGTAGTAGTTTAATCTTCCTCGTTGGTATCCTTAATGTCCACTGACATATATATTTTCTATTATTTGTTAATTTAGTTTGCTGTTAACCCTGGTAAACAAACTGTCTTTGTATAGAAATTTTCAAAAGTCATATTGAGTTTATTGCTTTTATTAAATCAACTCTGGGTTTAGTAGTCAATATCTGTTTCTCTTGCCTAAAGCAATACCTGAAGTAACATCACAAAGGTTGACACCAATCCCCTGGAGTCTGCCCTAAAATTTCCCCAACATGTTTGTGGCCTTAACAGGTCATTGGCTAAGACCTGATGAAATTTTAAAATGGCAAAATCTTGTCTTTAAGGAATATCTTAGTTTTTAGAGTCTATACTTTTTTAAAAAAAGATTGAAAATCATTTGAATTTTTAGCTTTTTCATAAGTCTGGTTTCATTGCATTTCAACTCACTGTAAATACTGTATTAAAAATAACTAGAGTAAATTTAACATTTTCCATGTGATGATTTCCAGGGTTCATTACCTTTTCCTAGAGCAGTGCTTTGATGTAACAGATGGGGTAAACATCTAAACATCTAATATCAGGATCTTCTGGAGAAATGATTGCTTTCCTGGTCATAAACAGATTTATCAAACTTTTATCAAAGTTCATGGTATAATTCAAGACCTCAAAAGGAAATTGTAACTCCCAACTTCATGGGGGTGGATTTCTTGCTTTTTAACTTAGAAAAAAAAAAAAAAAAGTCCCCCTTTAATGTAATCTCTGTTATATCTTCC
Organism: Loxodonta africana; assembly: GCF_030014295.1. NCBI lineage: Eukaryota > Metazoa > Chordata > Mammalia > Proboscidea > Elephantidae > Loxodonta > Loxodonta africana. Next base: position 121,269,777 of record NC_087345.1, on the reverse strand, counting down.
AACGCATGATCTTGTGCTTTAGAACAGTTTGGGAGAAAGTTTCTAGGAAAATAAATCTACCTGCTGTACTGAATTACAGTATTTTCTCAGTCATATCACATCTGTGATGCCACTTAACACCTGCACCACACTTATATTGGCAAGTCAATGTTGCCTGTTCTGTAACTTAATGGCACATAATATACAGCATATGTTGGCAATTCTTTTGTAAAATGTTTGAAAATGTGCATACCAACGAATCCCCTTCAGGTGCAAGAGCATGAATTTATAGTGTAATTAACAGTTTGAGCTCACACCTGCTTTAAATACCACATACGTTTGTATTTGAATTACAAGGTATGCAGAGAGACCACCCAAGTCTCTAAAGAATTGTTGCAGAATCTATTTCTAAGTTTTGAGTCTTTTCTCACAGTCCATGCATTTTACATTTAAGAAACAACAAATATATTCCTGTTATTGGAAATTATTTAAGGAATTAAAAAAGAAATGACATACATTTTTAAATAAAAGAAAAAAGATTGAATTATTGAATGTTGACTAGTTGAAAATATGATGCAATTCCACTCCTCTTAAGAATTAAATTCATAATTTTTAGTTAAATATTTCCTGAAGCTGTGCCTCCTTATTATCTAGTTCATCATGTCTTACTTGGATTACAGAATTCGTCTTCTAACTGGTCTTCTCGACTCCATCTTTCATTTCCACCAGCAGTGTGTAAGAGTTACCATCGCTTCAAATCCTTATCAACGTTATAATCAACTGACTTCTTAATTTTTATCCATCTTGGAGATATATCACTGTGATCTTGAGATTTCTTTGGTACTGATGTAGTTTGCGTGTTATTATTAGTCATTCTTGTTTCCATTTCCATTAAATTTGGTTTGTCAATTTACTCAAATGTCTTTTGCCCAGCTTTAGATTGGGTTGTTCATTTTATTGACTTGAAGTCTGGTTTTAAATGCTCTGTGTACTAATTCTTTTAGGGTCATGTTAATTGAAAGTATTTTCTCCCAGGTTATACCTAGTCATTTAATTTTCTCCAGAGAATTGTGTCATAAATTAAAAAAAAAAAGCTTTTGCCGTAGAGTCGATTCTGACTCATAGCGACCATATAGGACATAATAGAACTGCCCCATAGAGTCTCCAAGGAGTGTTTGGTGGATTCGAACTGCCGGCTTTTTGTCAGCAGCTATAGCACTTAACCACTACGTCACCACGGTTTTCATGTCATGGATAGAAAGCTTAATTCTAATACTGTAAATTTATCAATATTTTCTTCACTTGTATATGTTTTTGAATTTTTTAAATATTTTCCTACCTGAAGTCATAAAGCTGTTATTTTCTTCTTTTCTAAAAGTTTTAAAATGTTTCTTTCTCACCTTTAAGTCCTTGATTCACTTGGAACAAATTTTTGTGTTTGGTGTGTGTGAAGCAGGGAACCAATTTCATTTTTTCTTCAAATAGATATTTGTCCCAGCTCCATTAATTTAGTAGTTGTTATTTTTAAGACTAAACTGAGACTTCACTTGCTGTACTATAAGTGTCCATGTTTGTGATGATCAGTTTTCTGATCAGTGCCTAGGAAGCATAAAGAGATCCATGGACTTCCTCGTCCATTTGGCAGAAGCCAAGAATTGAGATGGAATTATCCAGGAAATATCTGTGCAGAACCCTCTTATCTAATGGAGTGAATCTCTGCAGCATATACAGGAGAACAAGAAGGTTTTGAGAATGTCAAAACAGCAGCAAAGCTGCCAGCTTGGACTGAAAAAGACAGAGACAGGACAAAATGAAAAAACTTCCAAGATTGTAAGCAGGAAACAGGCTGACAAAACTACTCAGTTGCAAACATAAAAAGGAAAGATGACATTCAGGGTAGAGCCTTGGGCTCAGAGAACAGAGACTCAAAGAATTATTCCCAGGCCTAGAAACACAGTGGGGTTTGCACAATTGGAATTTAAAATTGCTTGGGACTGAGGGGGCTTTGATGAAAGTTTGGACTTTACTTGGTGCTGTAATGGGTTGAGAATTTAGCGGATGTTGAAATGGAGTGAATGTATTCTACACGTGGTTTGGATGTTAATATTTGTGGGCCAGATGGTCTCCTGTGGTAAGCCGAATGTTGTTGTTGTGTGCTGTAGAGTCGATTTGATTTCGACTCAGAGCGACCCTATAGGACAGGGTAGAACTGATCAATAGGGATTCCGAGACTGTAGTCTTTACAGAAGCTGACATCCACATCTTTCTCCAGTGGAATGGCTGATGGGTTCAAACTATGGGCCTTTTGATTAGTAGCCGAGCACTTAAGCACTACACCACCAGCTCTGCTTAGTAAGCTGAATTAAGAAGAAAAAAGCCAAACTCATTGCTGTCGAGTCAGTTCCAACTCATAGTAACCCTACAGGCCAGAGTAGAACTTCTCTATATGGTTTTCCAGGAGTGGCTGGTGGATTCAAACTGCAGAGCTTTTGGTTAGCAGCCAAGCTCTTAACTACTGTTTCACCAGGGCTCCAGGTAAGCTGAATAAAAAAGTGGCATTCAATTATATCGATTTTCTAATCCTCAGAAGCTATAAATGTGACCTTATATGGCAAAAGGAATTTGCAAAGGTGATTAAGTCAAGGATCTTGAGATGGCAAGATGATCCTGGATTATCCTCATGGGACCTAAACGTATTTATAAAAGTACACAATTCAAAAGGAGAGAATTATAAGAAAAAAAGTCATAAAAGTGGGGCAAATAAGCAATAATTAAAATAATACATATTTCTATAGTAACACTTTCTAATAAATGCAATTAATGCAATTGAAGTATATTTCTAATTAAAATTTTAGTTTTATGGTGTTTACAAGAGATTAACCAAAATCATAAGAACTCAAAAAGGTCGAGGTCAAATAATAATATTAAGCAAATACTAACCAAGAAATTGATAACACACAAGTTAGACACAAATAGATTGTAAATGAAAAGTCTCATTACTAGAGATAATGTAGCATTAATAACTTGGTTTTATTTTTTATCCACAAAACAAAAAAGTGAAGCAATTATGACCTAAATGTTAAAATACCCAAACTATTTATTCTAAAATCAAGAAAAAACACTAAGAATTATATTCAAAACTATACGCAGTTCCTGATATGTGCATTAATACAGTTAAAAGAAAAAAAAAGATTAGAAAAGCACAATCTTTAAGATTATTCTCCCAAGATCCTTGACTTTTAAAATTTAGTAATTTTTTGCTCTATCAAATGAATTTCACAAGTGGGGCACATATAACATCAAGATATTTGTCTACTACCTTTCTGAAAACAGCAAACAAAATTAAAAATATATAATTTTAAAATGACATTACTTTGGAATAAAACTAACAAATATGTTTTAAGTAGAAAATCATAAATCTAAGTGAAAGTTCGTAATGAAGACCTAAATACATGTCGATATATATCATATTCATAATAGAAACACAAAATATCATACAGATGTAAATTATTCCTTGGTTGATTCAATGTTATTACAGTAATAAAAAAAAAATCTTACAAAGATCTGAAGGAAACTTTCCAAGCTAATTTCAACATTTTTATCAAAAAGATCCATGAATCAATATACTTCTGAAGAAAAAAGATCACGAAGGAGTACGTCACATCATTGATATCTAGAACAGTAGACAAGATTAAGGTAGAGTGGAGTTGATGCAGGGGTAACATATTAACCATTGGGACATTATAATTATAAAGGGTTGAAAAATAGAACTAGAGAACAAAACAAATAAGGTAAAAATGATAGTAAATGGTGTTTGGGCAATTAATTACTCATATTAGGGGGAAAAAAGAAATCGATCTCTTACTCCTATCATACACAAAACACAATTGTAAATGGATCAAGCTCTTAAATACGAAAACACATTTTCAAAATTTTAAGTAGAAATTTTTTAGTAGTGAATTTAGAAGCATAGCTTTTTACCATGAGGTTAGAATTCTGAAATGAGACATTCCTGCACACACAAAGTAACCACAAAAGAAAAGATGAGTAAAAATAAATTATTCTTAAAGTTATAAACTTATCTTAAATTGAAGAGAGTAAAAGAAAAAGAAAATCACTAACTGAAAAACAGTAGCAGTAAAAGTTATAAACATTAAAGAATTAGCACACAGGATATTTATAAAAATGTTTCAAATTCAACAAGGAAGACAAAAACCTAAAAGAAATATACACAACGTTAAGTCAAAAAGTGTTGCTACTAAGATTCCAGTTCACACATTCACAGGTTTATTCCAAACAACACTTGTTTAAACATGTCACTGCAATCAGTGCATGGCTACAGACAAGTTCTCTCAGTAATGTTGTGTTAGTCTCATAACGGTGCCTTCAAAACAAACAAAAAAAAAAAGGATACTTTCTGTGGGAAAAAAAGATTTTGAGTTCATGGCTAATATCAAATTTTTAACAAAAATCAAGTGGATATTTTCCCAAATCATTGAACCTTTGCAACAAGTTTATGGGAATGCTGCCCCACATAAAACAAGAGTTTTTAGATAAATCAAGAATTTTAAGGAAGGTAGGGAAGACCTCAAAGATGAGCCAAGAGAGGGAAGATGGCGCAGAGGGTTATGGTGACTGTTTTTCTGGGACTCCAAGGAAGTAATCTTCCAGATATTCTCAAAGGACACAGGACGATCCTGGGAGCTTATTATGAAGTTTCAAGAAAATTGAAAACTGCATTGGTGAGAAAAAGGCCAGGAAAGCTGCACCAAGTAATTTTTTTTCCAGCACAACAACGTACTTGCTCATTCTTCAAGGGTAGCAAGGGCTCTCCTAATAGAATTTCATTGGAAAATCTTACCCTATCCACCCTAAGACTTGACCTTGCCCCTTCAGACTTGCTTTTGCTCCAAAAACTCAAAGAACATTTAAAAAGAACATGATTTGTGCCCCTCAAGGATGCCAGAACTGCTGTTTTGACTTGGTGTAAATCGAAGGATGCAGGATGCTTCAGGGAATGGTTAGAGAGATGGAAACACCTCCTTCAGAAGTGTATATATCTAGAAGTAAAATTATCTCTATTTGCAGATGACATGGTATATATACATAGAAAACCCTAAGGAATCCTCAAGAAAACTACTGAAACCAATAGGAGAGTTTAGCAGAGTATCAGGATACAAGATAAACATACAAAAATAAGTTGGATTCCTCTACACCAACAAAAAGAACATCGAAGAGGAAATCACCAAATCAATACCATTTACAGTAGCCCCCAAGAAGATAAAATACTTAGGAATAAATCTTACCAGAGATGTAAAAGACTTATACAAAGAAAACCACAATATACTTCTGAAAGAAACCAAGAGAGACCTACATAAGTGGAAAAACATACCTTGCTTATGGATAGGAAGACTTAACATTATAAAAATGGCTATTCTGCCAAAAGCGATCTGTACATTTAAGGCAATTCTGATCCAAATTCCAACAACACTTTTTAATGAGATGGAGAAACAAATCATCAACTTCATATGGAAGGGAAAGAGGCCCCGGATAAGTAAAGCATTACTGAAAAAGAACAAAGTGTGGGGGGGGGGGCTCACACTACCTGATTTTAGAACCTATTATACTGCCACAGTAGTCAAAACAGCCTGCTACTGGTACAACAACAGATACATAGACCAAAGGAACAGAATTGAGAATCCAGACATAAATTCATCCACATATGAGCAGCTGTTATTTGACAAAGGCCCCAAACAGTTCAATGGGGAAAAGATAGTCTTTTTAACAAATGGTGCTGGCATAACTGGATAGCCATCTGCAAAAAAATGAAACAAGACCCATACCTCACTCCATGCACAAAAACTATCTCAAAATGGATCGAAGACCAAAATATAAAATCTAAAATGATAAAGATCATGGAGGAAAAAATAGAGACAACGTTAAGAGCCCTAATACATAGCATAAAGAGTATACAAAACATTACTAACAATGCAGAAGAAAAACTAGGTAACGGGGAGCTCCTGAAAATCAAACACCTATGTTTATCAAAAGACTTCACCAAAAGAGTAAAAAGATTACCTACAGACTGGGAAAAAGTTTTTAGCTCTGACATTTCTGATCAGCACCTGATCTCTAAAATTTACATGATACTGCAAAAACTCAACTACAAAAAGACAAATAACCCAATTAAAAATTGGGCAAAAGATATGAATAGACACTTCACTAAAGAAGACATTCAGATGGCTGACAGACACAAGAGGAAATGCTCAGGAGCATTAGCCATTAGAGAAATGCAGATCAAAAATACAATGAGATTTAATCTCGCTCCAACAAGGCTGGCATTAACCCAAAAAACACAAATCGATAAATGTTGGAGAGGCTGTGGAGAGATTGGAACACTTATATACTGCTGGTGGGAGTGTAAAATGGTACAACCACTTTGGAAATTGATTTGGCACTTCCTTAAAAAGCTAGAAATAGAACTACCATACTATCCAGCAATCTCACTCCTTGGAATATATCCTAGAGAAATAAGAGCCTTTACATGAACAGATATATGCACACCCATGTTCATTGCAGCACTGTTTACAATAGCAAAAAGATGGAAGCAACCAAGGTGCCCATCAACAGATGAATGGATAAATAAATTATGGTATATTCACACAATGGAATAGTATGCATCGATAAAGAACAGTGAAGAATCTGTGAAACATTTCATCACATGGAGGAACCTGGAAGGCATTATGCTGAGTGAAATCATAATGCATAATGAAATTAGCCAGTTGCAAAGGGACAAATATTGTATTAGACCACTATTATAAGAAGTGGAGAAATAGTTTAAACAGAGAAGAAAATATTCTTTAATGGTTATGAGAGGGGGGAGAGAGTGAAGGTGGGAGAGGAGTATTCGCCAATTAGATAGTAGATAAGAACTACTTTAGGTGACGGGAAAGACAACACACAATACAGGCGAGGTCAGCACAACTGGACTCAACCAAAAGCAAAGAAGTTTCCTGAAGAAACTGAATGCTTTGAAGTCCAGCATAGCAGGGGCACCGGTTTGAGGACCATGGTTTCAGGGGACATCTAAGTCAATTGGCATAATAAAATCTATTAAGAAAACATTCTGCATCCCACTTTGGAGAGTGGCGCCTGGGGTCTTAAATGCTAGCAAGTGGTCATCTAAGATGCATCAATTGGTCTCAACCTGGATCAAAGGAGAATGAAGAACACCAAGGACACAAGGTAATTATGAGCCCAAGAGATAGAAAGGGCCACATAAACCAGAGACTACATCAGCCTGAGACCAGAAGAGCTACATGGTGCCCGGCTACAACTGATGACTGCCTTGACAAGGACTACAACAGATAATCCCAAGGGAGCAGAAGAGCAGTGGGATGTAGACCCCAAATTCTTGTAAAAAGACCAGACTTAATGGTCTGACTGAGACTAGAAGGACCCCAGTGGTCACGGCCCCCAGACCTTCTGTTGGCACAGGACAGGAACCATTCCCAAAGCCAACTCTTCAGAAAGGGATTGGACTGGACAGTGGTTTGGGGAGGGATGTTGGTGAGGAGTGAGCTTCTTGAATCAGGTGGACACTTGAGACTATGTTGGCATCTCCTCCTGGAGGGGAGATGAGAGGACAGAGGGGCTTAGAAGTTGGCCAAATGGACACGAAAAGAGAGAGTGGAGGGTTGGAGTGGGCTGTCTCATTAAGGGGAGAGCAATTGGGAGTGTGTAGCAAGGAGTATATAAGTTTTTGAGTGAGAGACTGACTTGATTTGTAAACTTTCACTTAAAGCACATTAAAAAATTTTTTTTAAAAAAGAAGTGTATAGATCTAGTTGGAGTATATGCTAAGAAACAACAGCTTCACATTATGATATTTTTGTTTAATAAATAGTTCTATGATTTTGTAGCAATACGTTTTGACTTAACCTCGTATGCATACTTATAAATACGTATATATTTCTTTTAGTTTCAGAAAGTTCTTTTAGGAATAGAAATTTCACAGAAGAGGCAGTTTGAATGACTAAATAACAAATGAAATATATTATCAGGAAAGTACGAATATACTGATTCCATTTAACATGCACCGAATGAGTTAAAATAAAACTTTGGGAAATATCAACTGTTGATCAGGGTGTGGAACAATAGGAATTCATATGTGAACATATATACTGATGTGACTGTAAGCTGGCAAAATCAGCTTTGAAAAGTTCCCCATCACCTAGCAGATTTGTATGTGTATGCCTAAAGATCTAGAATTTCCACTCCTAGGAACTCACTCACACTTAGAGACACACGGGCAAATGTGGATCAGGATATTCAGAGAAGCATTATTTTGAGATAGCAAATATTTGAAGAAAAAAAAACTTTGAAGGCTCTTAGCAGGCTAAAGAGTAAAAATATGGTAGTATTGGAATAACATGGAATATTACACAATAGTGAAAATAAATCAATTATAGCTATATTCATCAGCATAGATTATTTCTCTCAAATAATATATCAAATATAATAAAAATCTACCACTAAATAATATTTTTGACATTATTCCACTCATATAAAATTGTAAAAGGAGGCAAAACTGAAAAATATAATGATAAATAACACATATATATGAAGAAACTAAAGAAAACAGGAAATAATTACTATTACATTGAGAATACTACTTTGTCAGAGAGAGAATGAAATCTGGGAGATGATCGGAGCATGTTTTAAAAGTTGTTATTAATACTCCGTTTTTTAAACTGTTATGTATACACACACATAAAAATTAATAATATATTATTATATTAAAATTATATTAATAATCACATATAAACCCAGTGCTGTCAAGTCAATTCTGACTCACAGCGACCCTTTAGGACAGAGTGGAACTGCTCCATAGAGTTTCCAAGGAGCACCTGGTGGATTCAAACTGCTGACCTCTTGGTTAGCAGCTGTAGCACTAAACCACTATGCCACTGGGGTTTCCATAATTGCATATACTCTTTCAAAATATTATAAACATGATATATACATTGTTTCTTTCCTAATTTTCTATGACATAAATGTAAATATTTAAGAATATGAATGTTTTAACTTATTCAGATGGACTATTCTATCATATTCTGTGATGATGTTTTTAAAAAACCAATTTTGCATATAGTAATGACTGATATGTCATTAAGGAGTAAGTTCTTAGTATGAAAAGGCAATGCCCACAAAAAGAGACACCACAGAAGTTGGGAAAATCAAGAACTAGTGTAGATATGATGTTTATGAACAGATTTAGGCTTTTCACACTTGACTTTATTGGGAAGGAAAACAGATGGCTTCTATACACAAGAGCGGAGGACCCACAAGTATGTAGGATTCAGGGTTTGAGTTTCAAATTTAACAGGCATTTATACAATGACTACTTCTAGAATCTGAACAATGTATTTTAACATTTCTCACGTCATTTAAGCTAAAATACACTTATGAATTAAATATTATGTCCAATTTATAATTGGGAACACAAAATTAGAGAAATTAAATTATCAGCTCAAGATTATATTGTAGTAACAGAGTCAGAATTTCAACATATGCCTCCCTATCTAGACCCCGTTTTCTGATATCGTGACATTTTATTCAGGGACAAATGTGTTGAAGATAAACATCTGAAAAATTTCATCCTTGGCTTTTCAAGTAATCTTTATTATTTCGTTTATATAATTTTGGCATAAGTCCTCTTCTTTCATCCCAAGGTTCATCATAATTGGCCTGTTAACTTTTTATCCTTTCAAAAAATAGCCAAATTTTTCATTTAAAATAGGACAGATTACATGGCTTTTAGGACCCCTTTTTTTTTTAGTGGTTCAGTGGTTAAGAGCTTGGCTGCTAACAAAAAGGTTGGCTGTTCAAATCCACCAGAGGCTGCTTGTAAACCCTAGGGGGGCAGTTCTGCCCTGTCTATAGGGTTCTTATGAGTCAGAATCTACTTGACGGGCCAGGTTTGGTTTTGGCTTTTTGATGGTGCAGTAGTTCAGTGCTAGGCTACTAACCAAAAGGTTGGTGGTTTGAATCCACCAGCTACTCCATGGGAGAAAGATGTGTCAGTCTGCTTCCATGAGGATTACAGTATTACTGCCCTATGGGGCAGTTCTACTCTGTCTTATAGAGTCTCTATGGGTTAGAATTGACTCAATGGCAACGAGTTTTCTTTTGATTTTAACTCTACTTTTACGTAGACATATGTAGAAAGATCAAAAGAAAAAAAAAGTAAAAGACAAAAAATCACATTGTAACCAAAAATAAGACTTACCATCAACATATTCAATAAATTTTAGAGAAGTTGAAAGATAATTCTTTTTAATGTTTTTCTCCCTGCCTTGAAATGCTCCAAAAATGAAAACATGAAGGATTTAATGAATTGTGAAATATATGTGTTTCAAACTTACAAAAAAATTAAAACCTGCGGATGAACTGTGACAAGAGAAATAAAGATGAGAAACTAAGATAAAGCCAGGACAATGGTAGTAACCAAGATTTACATGCCATGGTAATCCTGCATTTTTGATAGACTGTGTGAAAATAGGTAGCCCTAAGAATCTCCAAAGAAGACAAATTTAGGCATGGAGGATTTTTAGTATTAGCCAACTCCTGCCATATTCTAGGACTGCTCCAATGAAGACTCTACTAACTCTACAGTTGGCCATAAAATTGATAGGTTGAATGGCTGATGTTAGGCTCCAAACTTCATTGCTGGTGCCCAAAAGCCAGACACGTCTAGTGGCATTTCACTATGAAATAGATTCCGCATGGAGCCTATCACCTCATTGAGCCAGTAGAGTCTATATTACATCCCTGTGCCCTATCTGCCAAGCAGGTCGGGAATATGAGTTTCTGGCTAAATCTTTAAAACGTAGAACTTACTGTAGGAAATTTCTTAAACAAAGTAATGATGGTCAAAATGTATAAGTGAACACAATCATGACACATGTCCATTATATCTATCAAAATACATTGTAACAAAATTTAAAATATATATATATTCTTCTGAGGATTCATAGCAAGGCTTAAACCTTGAAAATTTTGTATTACAAACACTACAAGAAAAAATTTTAAATCCTTGAGGTTCTCAATAGTATACAAGAAAATATGGCCTGTTTGAAAGAGATATAAGGAGAAGATATAAGATATAAGGAGATATAAAGAAATATAAATAGAAGAGAAGGTATGGAGATGATCATTGGTCTGGGATAAATAAAATTTGCAATGTATTTGAATATGCCATATCAAATATGAAAGTATCATTTGAAGCTGTAAAAGTAGAATTGATTTTTAGAAAATTGAAAAAGTAATATGAGTGACAGTATTCAGTCAAGGTCCCAGCAGTAAATGTACACTCAAATGGGAAAGTTGAGAAAAGTTTAGTAAAGCAAAGGTGTAGACAGGTGTAAGGAAACCAACAGGGCTTCCTCAGGGAAATGTAAACACCTCGGGGCCAAAGAGTTAAAGAAACAGAATAACTACTACAACCTGGAGAGAATATCTCTATGCTGAGGAAGATCAGAAAGGAGCTGTGAAATTTGGTAATTAATTCAATCAATCCATGATGACTCAAAGGATGAAGCCTGTCTGGCAAATAATACCCAAAGTTCCTTCTTCTCTGATCTGCCTATGTTTCATATTGGTCAGAGCCATTCAGAAGCTACCAGGCAAGAGAATTTAGTGATGCAGGTCATAAGGGTCAAAATACAGTGATGCAGAGAAAGCTAGGAAAGGGGGGAGTGTGAATCTGGGGAAAGCACACTTTGTAATTTCTTTTAAAATGTGGAGGTAAATAAACAAAAATACCTAATAATTTCTAAGGTTAGTTGAAATTTCAGAATGTATTAGGCATTGCGTGGAGCATATTATATGCATCATTTCATTTAGTCACTACAGGAAACCTAAAAAATAAATACTGCTATTGTCACCATCTAAGAATAACAATAATAAGATTAAGAAAATTTAAATAATTTCTCCAAGATTACACATCATAATGGACAATAATGGCTGCCTCCTTAACATCCCTTCTGCTCCCATTTTATCTACACACTAGAACCAGATCATGTTAAAAAAGAAATCCAGAGGAGGCAGGCCAAGACGGCAGAGTAGTCAGATACTTCCGATGGTCCCTCTTACAAAAAAGACCTGAAGAAACATGTGAATTGATTGTATATATACGGCAGTGGGTGGGTTTTATGACAAACTAGGAGCCCTGAACATCAAAGGCAAAGTTAAGAAATCAGACTGAGTGGAGGGGGAGGCAGAGACAGTTCAGAAGCAGCAAGGAGTTTCCAGACTTGACACAGAGGGAACTGGTGCCCCTAAGTCCCGATCCCCTGGTACAACCATGGCGGGGCTGGCGGTAGTGTGCTGGATGCAATTTTCTTAGCAACAGAGAGCAAGCAACAGTGTTTACTCATGCCTCAGGAATCAGGGAAGAATAGCAGCGCTCTCAGCAAAAGTTAAGTGCTTGCATCTAATTTACCACACAGATCTAAAAGCACCCCTTTCGAAAGGGCTCTCTCCCATTTATCTGATACCTCCTCCCTCTCCCCCAGGCCCCAAGCCAGCTTTGGTGATAGTCAATTTCCCTGGGCCTGAGATAGGTCCCACTGCGTGCTCTGAGTCACTCTCCCAGGCTTGAAGGAGGCATAAATTAACAAATGGGGAAAAAATAATCTACCAGACCCTTTAAGCTGGGAACTTAGGGCAGAAGTGGCTCCTGTCCAGGCACAAATGGTGCACAAACTATGAATGTCTTTCACCCCTGCATGGACTCTTGTGGCCCCATTTCAGCAGCTAGGCCTTTGTAGTTACAGTGCAAGGGCATACGTGCCTAAGGTCTGACTTTAACTATTTCAGCTGTGCAGTGGAAAGGTGGGTTTTCGACTTTTGACGCTGCTCTGCCTATTATGCAGGGTCCTCACTCACCTGCATAAGGGGCTTAAGGACTGGTGACTACACCCACACCACCCAGCCACCCATGACAGGGATCCAAGGATAATTGGTGACTCCCAGTCCTTACAGTTAAAAGCATTGGGTGCCTACGGCATGGCTGCAGAGACCACTCACCTGTGCACTCTATAGAACAGGGACACACATTCCTCATGGACAATTGGGGGATGGTTGTCAGCCACCTGCCTTACTTAGAGTGTGACCCCCTGCTGGAACAAGAAACCTGTGCATATACCAATCACTACTGCTCCTCTAAGACCATAGGTGGGAGCTTGCACCACACACTTGGTGACCGACTACCTGGACACCTGAGCTGAATCCATGCAAGAAAAGTGAATGGAATCCTAGGCTCATATACCTGGCAACACCACTAGCCATCTGGCGACAGGACATTAGAGCTTCAAAGGCTCCAATAATCAAGTTAGCTCACTCAAACAGCTTATTTGGGGATATCAAAACAAAACAAAGCAAGAGGCTAGGACACAGTAAGCAAACATAAAATAAATTAATACAGTAACTTATAGGTGGCTCAGAGACAACAGTCAGTATCAAATCAGATAAAGAAGCAGACCATGATGGCTTCAACAAGCTCCCAAAATAAAGAATCAGTAATCTTTGGAATGAAGAGGTCTTCCTGGAATTACCAGAGGTAGGATACAAAAGATTAATATACGGAACTCTTCAAGAGATCAGGAAGGACATCGGGCAAAATGTAGAACAAGCCAAGGAACACACACACAAATCAAGAGAGCAACTTAAGGTTATTCAAGAGCTTAGTGAAAAAAATTAATAGGCTGCAAGAATTCATAGAGAGACAACAATCAGAAATTCAGAAGATTAACAATAAAATTTCAGAGACAACTCAATAGAAAGTCAAAGGAGCAGAACTGAGGAAATGGAAGTCAGAGTTAGTGAGACTGAAGATAAAACACTTGGCACCAATATAGTCAAAGAAAAATTAGATAATAGAGTTTAAAAAAGTGAAGAAATCCTAAGAATCACGTGGGACTCTATCAACAGAAATAACCTATGAGTGACTGGAGTACCAGAACAGGGAAGGAAAACAGAAATAAAGAGATAATTGTTGAAGATTTTTGGCAGGAAATTTCCCTGGTATTGTGAAAAATGAAAAAATATCTATCCAAGATGCTCATCAAACCCCACACAAGGTAGATCCCAAAAGAAAGTCACCAAGACATATTGTAATCAAACTTGCCAAAACCAAAGATAAAGAGAGAATTTTAAGGGCAGCTATTTTTTTTTTTAGGGATAAACAAAAGGCCACTTACAAAGAGAAACAAGACCTACACCTCACGCCATGTACAAATTCTAACTCAAAATGGATCAAAGACCTAAATATAAAATCTAAAACAGTAAAGATCATGGAAGAAAAAAACAGTGACAATGCTAGGAGCCCTAATACATGGCATGAACAGTGTACAAAACACTAACAGTGCACAAGCAACAGAAGAGAAACCAGATAACTGGGAGCTCCTAAAAATCAAAAACCTATGCTCATCCAAAGACTTCACCAAAAAAGTAAAAGATTACCTACAGACTGGGAGAAAGTTTTTAGCTATGACATTTCTGATCAGCGCCTGATCTCTAAAACCTACGTGATACTGCAAAAACTCAAGAACAAAAAGACAAATAACCCAGTTTAAAAAAATGATCAAAAGATATGAACAGGCACTTCACCAAAGACGACATTGAGGTGGTTAACAGATACATGAGGAAATGTTCTCGATCATTAGCCATTAGAGAAATGCAAATCAAAACTGCAATGAGATTTCATCTTACTCCAACAAGACTGGCACTAGTCCAAAATACATAAAATTATAAATGTTGGAGAGGTTGTGAAGAGACTGGAACACTTATATACTGCTGTTGGGAGTGTAAAATGGTACAACCACTTTGGAAATTGATTTGGCTCTTCCTTAAAAAGCTAGAAATAGAAGTATCTTGGGATCCAGCAATTCCACTCCTTGGAATATAGCCTAGAGAAATAAGAGCCTTTACATGAACGAATATATGCACACCTGTGTTCATTGCAGCTCTGTTTACAATAGCAAAAAGATGGACGCAAACATGCTGTCCATCAATGGATGAATGGATAAATAAATTATGGTGTATTCACAGAATGGAATAGTACACAACGATTAAGAACAATGAATCCGTGAAACATCTCATAACATGGAGTAATCTGGAAGGCATTATGCTGAGTGAAATTAGTCAGTTGCAAAAGGACAAATATTGTATCAGACCACTTTTATAAGAACTCAAGAAATAGTTTAAACAGAGAAGAAAATATTCTTTGGTGGTGACAAAAGGGGAGAGGGAGAGAGGGAGGAAGAGGGGGATTTACTAATTAGATAGTAGACAAGAACTAATTTAGGCAAAGGGATGGACAACACACAATACGGGAGAGGTCAGCACTACTGGACTATACCAAAAGCAAAGAAGTTTCCTGAATAAACCAAATGCTTTGAATGCCAGAGTAGCAGGGGCAGGCGTTTGGGGACCATGGTCTCAGGGGACATCTAGGTCAATTAGCATATCAAAATGTATTTAGAAAACGTTCTGCAACCCATTTTGGTGAGTGGCATCTGGGGTCTCAAATGCTAGCAAGTGGCCATCTAAGATGCATCAATTTGTCTCAACCCACCTGGAGCAAAGGAGAATGAAGAACGCCAAATACATAAGGTAAAGATGAGCCTAAGAGACAGAAAGGACCACATAAATCAGAGAGTACATCAACCTGAGACTGGAATAACTAGATGGTGCCTGGCTACCACCGATGACTGCTCTGACAGAGAACACAACAGAGAATCCCTGATGGAGCAGGACAACAGTGGGATGCAGACCTCAAATTCTCTTAAAAAGACCAGACTTAATGGTCTGATTGAGGCTAGAGGTACCTCAGAGGTCATAGCCCCCAGACACTTTGTTAACCCAAGCCTGGAACCATTCCTGAACCCAACTCTTCAGAGAGAGTTTGTACTGGATGATAAAACAGAAAAAGATACTGGTGAAGAGTGAGCTTCTGGGCTCAACTAGACACATGAGACTATGAGGGCAACTCCTGACCTGAAGCGCGATGAGAAGGCAGAGGAGGATAGGAGCTGGTTGAATGGACACAGGGAATACAGGGTGAAAAGGAGAAGTGTGCTGTCTCATTAGTGGGAGAGCAGCTAGAAGTACATAGCAAAGTGTATATAAGTTTTGGAATGAGAGACTGACTTGATTTGTTAACTTTCACTTAAAACACAATAAATTAAAAAAAAAAAAAAAATCCCCCCTCCTCCACACAGCCCTATATTTCAGATGAAGGTCATCTCATCAAAGCCAAGTTCTAAGAGCTGGAGTTGAAAACAAGCACGTTGTTGCATTCCATTCCTTGTTCATTCTGGTTCAAAAGTGGGTTTGTGTCCAAAGATGGCTCAATCAGACTGATCAGCTGCTGTCATCAGTTGTCATTAAGCTGACTAGGACTCATGGCAACCTCACATGTGTCAGAGTAGAATTGTGCTCTATAGAGTTTTCAACAGCTATTTTTTGGAAGTAGATTACCAGGCATTTCTTCCTAGATGTCTCTGGATGGACTCAAACCACCAACCTTTGGGTTAGAAGCCAAGCAGAGTGTGTAAACCCATTTGCACCACAGACTGAAGAAGTGTTTTGATGTTTAGGCTAAATTTCTGTTTGTATCTCTATGTTTCTCACATTTTAGTTTATTCATACTTTACAGCATAGTTAAAAGTGAGGCCCAGGAGTTAAATAGACTTGAATGTTGATTTCTGGATCTGCCACTTACAAGGTGTAGGTAGCAGTATTCAGTTGCGAGAAACAAAAATTTGTGCATGGACACTGTCTTAGTCTTTAAGACACATATTACCTTATATAACCAGAAGTCCAGGGAGCAGAAAACTGTCTTGGTGAAATGTGATCACTAGTTCAATGATGTCCTCAGGATGCAAGAGTTTTCTTTCCCTGATCCATGTTGGTTTCATTCTAAGGCTGTTTCCTTTGTAGTTGCAAGATGGTTGCTGGTAGCAAGTGGAGCTATCTATCCTTGCTCATACCCAGAAGAAGAGAGCTCCAAGGGGACAGGCAGACCATGGGGTTTTAAGGACATCATTAAGCATACTGTAGGGTTTTGTTAGGTAGATATGAGGTGGTAAGAGAAAGGTGAGGTGGTGGTGAGGGTGAAGTGTTAATTGTACACTGTACAAAAGAGATCGAAAGGTGTGTAATGTACTATCATCCTTAGATAGGTTTAGAAAAACATCCAACCAAGATCATAACAGAAAAGGGCAACCATATGGGTTCAGAATCAGGGAGGTGGTTGAAGCTTGCAGAAGTAACCATCTATATTATTTTTCTGTTGCTGCATAACAAATTACTACAACTTACCTGCTTAAAACAACACACTAATGATGCTGCTGGTATCTATATGCCACTAATAATAATGCTACCAAAATTGGCTATTAATTTAGTGATTAAGTCAATTCTCTTAGTTCTATTGCTAATGTCCGTAATGTTGCTTCAAAATAAATTTAAATTATGCTCTAGTAGCATGAAAAAGTAACATATTTCACTAAGGGTTCAATTTGATATCAGTGAATTAGACACTAAAGTTCTATAGTATAAATTATCCTATTACATCTGAAAAGTCTTTAGTTCACCTAGATATGAAATACTACACTAACACCTATAATCTATAACAATTATTCATTTTTTGTTTAGCATGTGTGACACTTCACAAGTACCCATGTTAATGTGGTTGATTTGTGTGGTACCTGTAATAATCCAGAAAAATTATGCAAAACAAGGAAAACTGATAATTATTAATATTTTAAAGATTCCTGATTCCTGAACAAAAGGTATAAATCTAACTGGAAAAATGGCATGGAAGATGAAGTAATTGCGTTGTTTTAAAATCATGACACTAATAGGAGGAAAAATTTAGAGGAAGAGAAAGCATACCCATAGTGATTTCCTTCAAAAAAAAAGCTTTTGAAACGAAATTATACGCAAAGAACAGGGTTATTTTCTGCTCCAAGAATTATAATTTATATGATTTGAAACTGTAATTTTTTTTAGATCAAGCATACTTGATCATTTTCCTCATTTGTACTTTTTCTGCATCCTTGCCTGATACTTTTTATCATTTAATTACCTTATCAATCACTTTCCCTCCTCTAGTTCTTAAGCACTACTGAAAATCATCTTCACAATGTTGGAAAGCAAAATTGATTTGTTCTTCCTCCTTCTCTCTCTCTCTTTTAACTAGCAAGTACTGAACCCAACACAGCTTAAAATTATATATTAGATTTTAACAGGGTGGTTAAGTGTTTATTAAACTTTCACCTTCCTAGCATGTAGTTGAAGGAATCTAGTGGAAGAAATAAATTAAAAGAACAAAAATGAAAATGATATATTGGCACAACCAGACAGAACTGAGCATGCCTCTAGTGGATTAGTCCCTTAATTACAACCAATCAAGGATAAGTTAATAGGGACATTTAAGACACACACGCATACACTTCTTCAATGACTAGAAAGTAATTTCTGCTTGGTTTACTGTGATGATTAACAGACATAGAGACAAAGAAGCAGAAGCAAATGAACTTAAACACTTAGTATATCAGCTGCTATTGTGCAAACTTGCACTAGTGGAGACCCCCTGTGTGTCAGAGTGGAACTGTTCTCTACGGGGTTTACAATGGCTGATTTTTCAGAAGTAGATAGCCAGGCCTTTCTTCTGAGGTGCCTCTAGGTAGACTTGCACCTCTAATCTTTTGATTAGCAGCCAAATGCTGCTAACTGTTTGCATCCAGGCACTCCAAACACCTAATATGCTTGCAACCAAATATGTTATTTTTTCTTTGACTATTTGATTTTGCAAGATACATATTTTGATCATTTGGGGATAGAAAAGTTTGTGAAGATAGGCTGAAATAATTGGTTTATCTGTGTAGGTCATTAAAAAAATTAAGTTCTTATAAAATATCAGACCCCATGCTAGAAGCTAAAAAATAAAAAAAGTCAGAGAATTTGCCTCTTCACAGAATACATGTGGTAACTTTCATAGTATTCTGGAACAAAAATTGTCATTCGGAACAAACCAAATGAAATCCAAATAAAATGTGGCAGTTGTTGTTGTTAGGTGCCGTCGAGTACGTTCTGATTCACAGCGAACCTATGCACAACAGAATGAAACACTGCCTGGTCCTGCGCCATCCTTACAACCGTTGTTATGCTTGAGGTCATTGTTGCAGCCACTGTGTCAATCCACCTTGTTCATGGTCTTCCTTTTTTCGGCTGACCCTGTACTCTGCCAAGCATGATGTCCTCCAGGGACTGATCCCTTCTGACAACATGTCCAAAGTATGTAAGACGCAGTCTAGCCATCTGTTCCTCTAAGGAGCACTCTGGCCGCACTACTTCCAAGACAGATTTGTTCATTCTTTTGGCAGACCATGGTATATTCAATATTCTTCGCCAACACCACAATTCAAAGGTGTCAACTCTTCTTCGGTCTTCCTTATTCTTTGTCCAGCTTTCACATGCATATGATGTGATTGAAAATACCTTGGCTTGGGTCAGGCACACCTTAGTCTTCAGGGCGACACCTTTACTCTTCAACACTTTGAAGAGGTCCTTTGCAGCAAAATTACCCAATGCAATGTGTCTTTTGATTTCTTAACTGCTGCTTCCATGGCTATTGATTGTGGATCCAAGTAAAATGAAATCCTTGACAACTTCAATCTTTTCTCCATTTATCATGATGTTACTCCTTGGTCCAGTTGTGAGGATTTTTGTTTTCTTTATGTTGAGGTGTAATCCATACTGAAGGCTGTGGTCTTTGATCTTCATTAGTAAGTGCTTCAAGTCCTGTTCACTTTCAGCAAGCAAGGTTGTGTCATCTGCATAACGCAGGTTGTTAATGAGTTTTCCTCCAATCCTGATGCCCCGTTCTTCTTCATATAGTCCAGCTTCTCGTATTATTTGTTCAGCATACAGATTAAATAGGTACAGTGAAAAAATACAACCCTGATGCACACCTTTCCTGACTTTAAACCAATCAGTATCCTCTTGTTCTGTCTGAACAACTGCCTCTTGATCTATGTAAAGGTTCCTCATGAGCACAATTAAGTATTCTGGAATCCCCATTCTTCACAGTGTTATCTATAGTTTGTTATGAACCACACAGTCGAATGCCTTTGCATAGTCAATAAAACACAGGTAAACATCCTTTTGGTATTCTCTGCTTTCAGCCAGGATCCATTTGACATCAGCAATGATATCCCTGGTTCCACATCCTTTTCTGAAACTAGCCTGAATTTCTGGTAGTTCCCTGTCGATATACTGCTGCAGCCACTTTTGAATGATCTTCAGCAAAATTTTGCTTTCATGTGATATTAATGATATTGTTCTATAATTTCCACATTCGGTTGGATCACCTTTCTTGGGAGTAGGCATAAATATGGATCTCTTCCAGTCAGTTGGCCAGGAAGCTGTCTTCCATATTTCTTAGCGCAGATGAGTGAGCACCTCCAGCGCTGCATCTGTTTGTTGAAACATCTCAATTGATATTCCATCAATTCCTGGAGCCTTGTTTTTCGCCAATGCCTTCAGAACAGCTTGGACTTCGTCCTTCAGTGTCATCAGTTCCTGATCATATTCCACCTCTTGAAATGGTTGAGTATCAACTAATTCTTTTTGGTATAATGACTCTGTGTAGTCCTTCCATCTTCTTTTGATGCTTCCTGCATGGTTTAATATTTTCCCCACGGAATCCTTCAGTATTGCAACTTGAGGCTTGATTTTTTTCTTCAGTTCTTCCAGTTTGAGAAATGCTGAGCGTATTCTTCCCTTTTGGTTTCCCATCTCCAGCTCTTTGCACATGTCATTATAATACTTTACTTTGTCTTCTCGATACGCCCTTTGAAACCTTCTGTTCAGTTCTTTTACTTCATCAATTCTTCCTTTTGCTTTAGCTGCTCGATGCTCAAGAGCAAGTTTCAGAGTCTCCTCTGACATCCATCTTGGTCTTTTCTTTCTTTCCTGTCTTTTCAGTGACCTCTTGCTTTCTTCATGGATGATGTCCTTGTTGTCATTCCACAACTCATCTGTCTTCGGTTACTAGTGTTCAATGTGACAAATCTATTCTTGAGATGATCTCTAAATTCCCGTGGGATATGCTCAAAGTCATATTTTGGCTCTCATGGACTTGCTCTGATTTTCTTCAGTTTCAGCTTGAACTTGCATATGAGCAATTGATGGTCTGTTCCACAGTCGGCCCCTGGCCTTGTTCTGACTGATGATATTGAGCTTTGCCATCTTCTCTTTCCACAGATGTAGTCAATTTGATTTCCGTGTCTTCCATCTGGCGATGTCCATGTGTATAGTTACCGTTTATGTTGGTGAAAGAAGGTATTTGCAATGAAGTCGTTGGTCTTGCAAATTTCTATCATTAGATCTCTGGCATTTTTTCTGTCACCAAGGTCATATTTTCCAACTACTGATTCTTCTTCTTTGTTTCCAACTTTCACATTCTAATCACCAGTAATTATCATTGCATTTTGATTGCATGTTCTATCAATTTCAGTCTGTAGCAGCTGATAAAAATCTTCTATTTCTTCATCTTTGGCCCTAGTGGTTGATACGTAAATTTGAATAATAGTCGTATTAACTGGCCTTCCTTGTAGGCATATAGATATTATCCTATCACTGACAGCGTTGTACTTCAGGATAGATCTTGAAACGTTCTTTTTGACGATGAATGCAACACCATTCCTCTTCGAGTTGTCATTCCCAGCATAGTAGTCTATATGATAGTCGGATTCAAAATGGCCAATACCAGTCCATTTCAGCTCACTAATGCCAAAAAAAAAAAAAAAATTTTTTTTTTTTTTAGGCCTAGGATATCGATATTTATGTGTCCCATTTCATTTTTCAGGAGTTCCAATTTTCCTAAATTCATACTTTGTACATTCCAGGTTCCGATTATTAATGGATGTTTGCAGCTGTTTCTTCTCATTTTGAGTCGTGCCACATCAGCAAATGAAGGTCCTGAAAGCTTTACTCCATCCACATCATTAAGGTCAACTCTACTTTGAGGAGGCAGCTCTTCCCCAGTCTTCTTTTGAGTGCCTTCCAACCTGGGGGGGGCCCATCTTCCAGCACTATTCAGACAATGTTCCGCTGCTATTCATAAGGTTTTCACTGGCTAATGCTTTACAGAAGTACACTGCTGGGTCCTTCTTCCTAGTCTGTCTTAGCCTGGAAGCTCAGCTGAAACCTCTCCTCCATGGGTGACCCTGCTGGCATCTGAATACTAGTGGCATAGCTTCCAGCATCACAGCAACACACAAGCCCCGACAGTAGGACAAACTGACAGACACATGCAGGATGTGGCAGTTAGTTATTAGTAATATAAGGAACTGATTATAATATATTAGTAATATAAATAATATAATACTGGTTCCTTAGTGGTGACAAAAGTACCATTGTAATGTAAGATGTTATAAACTGAGAAAACTAGGTAAGGGATATAGGGGAACCCTCTGTACATTAAGAGGTGAAATCTTTTTTACCATTCTTTGATTCTGGGCTGATCTTGTGACTTTCTTTGGTTAATAGAATGCAGAAGGTATTTTGAGAATTTCAGCATTTCAAAAGCCTAACAATTGCTACACTGAATACGTACATATATATAAAGCAAAAAATGTCACCTTGAAGACTAAGGTCCACCTGACCCAAGCCATGGTATTTTCAGTCTCCTCATAAGCATGCAAAAGCTGGATGATGAATAAGGAAGAATAAAGAAGAATTGATGCCTTTGAATTGTGGTGTTGGCAAAGAATATTGAACATACCGTGGGCTGCCAAAAGAATGAATAAATCTGTCTGGGAAGAAGTACAACTAGAATGCTGCCTAGAAGTAAGGATGGCGAGACCATGTCTCACATACTTGGAACATGTTATCAGGAGAGATGAGTCCCTGGAGAAGGACATTATGCTTGGTAAAATAGAGGGCCAGTGAAAAAGAGGAAGACACTCAACAAGATGGATTGACACAGTGGCTGCAACAATGGGCTCAAGCATAACAATTGTGAGAATGGCACTGGACTGGCAGTGTCTCCTTGTGTTGTACCAACTCAATGGAACCTAACAACAACAGTATATACATATATATACGTACATGTATAGTTTTTCTCCTGAACTACTGCAACAACCTTTCAAGCCCTGAGTCCATTCCTGCCCCCTTGGTATCCATAGGAATCCAAGGATGAAGTTCTAAAAATAAAAAAGAAAGAAAAACCTGCTTATCATGATCATTATCTAATCCATGCCTACTTCTCTGACCACTCTGTTTTGTGTCCAGTAAAACACAGCCAATTTTTTTTTGTATCTTAAGATATTTCCACTTAGCACGTCGCCTCTCTAAAATACTGCATTTAAAACAATCTTTTCATTTTTGCTGTCTTAGAATTTAGTTCTCTCCTGAAATGTCTCTTTCCTCATCATTCTAGCAAAAAAAAAAGTAATCCCTATTTACACCCATTACTTCTTTACATCTTAGCCTCTATTCTTTTCATTATTTTTATCTGATATTAGACTAATTTTTTTTTTTTTTTACTTTTTGTCTTTATTATCTAGTGCTGCTATGAGAGAAATACCACAAGTGGATGGCTTTAACAAAGAGGAATTTATTCTCTCACAGCCCAGTAGGTTGAAAGTCCAAATTCAGGGGGCTGGCTCCAGGGTAAGGCTTTCTCTTTCTGTCGGCTCTGAAGGAAGCTCCTTGTGGTGCCTCAGCCTTCCCTTGGCCTGCGAGCATCTTAGCGCAGGAACCTCATGTCCAAAGGAGGTGCCCTGCTCCCAACGCTGCTTGCTTGGTGGTATGAGGTCCATCTCTCTGCTCCCTTCTCTCTTTTATATCTCAAAAGAGGCTGGCTTAAGACACTATCTAATCTCATAGACCTCATCAATATAACTGCCGCTAATCCATTTTATTACATTATAGTGACAGGATTTGTAACATAGACAGAAATCACATCAGAAGATAAAATGGTAGACAATCACACAATCATACAAGGGAATCATGACTTAGCCAAGTTGACAGATATTTGCAGGTGATACAATTCAATCCATCACACGTTATTTATTTTTTTTTTTTGGTCTGATTTTTCCCAAGAAAAGATAGGTCCCCTGAGCACAAAAACTTTATCTGTACTCTCTTTTTTCTAGACTCTAGAAGATATCTAGCTGCGTGAATTAATAATGCATGACTCAGAATTATAAAACAAGTTTATACCCAGGTTTAATCACTTATTTTGTGACCATGGGCCTCATTTTTTTTTAGCATTTTTTAAAATTGTACTTTAGATGAAGGTTTACAGAACAAACTAGCTTCTCATTAAATAGTATGTGTATTGTTTTGTGACATTGATTATCAATCCCATGACATGTCAACACTCTCCCTTCTTGATCTTAGGTTCCCTACCACCAGTTTTCCTGTACCTTACTGCCTTCTAGTCCTTGCCCCTGGGCTGGTGTGCCCTTCTAGTCTCATTTTGTTTCATGGTCCTAATCTTTGGACGAAGAGCAAACCTCAGGAGTGACTTCATTGCTGAGCTAAAAGGGTGTCCAGGGGGTCATACTCCCACAGACCTCATTTTGTCATCTAGAAACTACTGATTTCATTGTGTAATTGTAAGAAAACAAACAAGAAAGAATTGAAAACAGACTGCAGTATAAATTTGTATTATATTAAAATAATAAAAATAAGTTTAATATCTTTTTTGAAAATCTCACAGCCATCACCAGTCTACTATGACCATTTTTTTTTTTTTAGCTGTACTTTAGGTGAACATTTACAGCTCAAGTTAAGTTTCTCATTCAAAAATGTATACACATATTATTTTGTGACATCAGTTGCAATCCCCACAACATGACAGCTCTCTTCCCCTTTGCACCCTGGATTTCCTGTGGCCATTCACCTACTTGTGATCATTCCTAAACACAGGATAGGAGTTTATAATAGCATAATTTTACAACCATTGAAGGATGACATCTGATTTTGGCATTTATTCACACTATTTTATCAGTCGGTTTTAATATATGCCCTTATACCACATGTCCTTAAACATTTGTTTGAAGAAATATATATGACATTGTCAACTTTAAAAGGATTTGAAGGTAGTCATTTTTTTCTGATATCTTCAACAAAAACCAAAGCAAATAATTCATTGAGCCTATCCTCTTTCCTCTAGATTCCAGAACCAGCTTCTTGTACTGTGACTATTATGTGTTTGCATTGATTCTTCAGCAAACTTTGCTGATGTTAAAATAATGATGTTAGACAAGATTATTTCCCAGATCATATCTATTTTCAATATTTTGACAGCATTTTTGAAAACTGCGTTGTTAACTAAGTGAAATAATATATAAGTACCTAGTATGTGCTCACAAAATTTGAAATGACTTTTCACATGTTTAGAGAGGCATTGGAGGATGCCTCTTCCCTTGTATTTACTACAAGGCTGATTTAGCTCCTTCACTTTTTTGTTTTTTATTGCAAATAGGAAATAGGACCATTGAGCCCCATTTTCTCTATCCTTTTTATTTTGCCTTTTATGAGGATGTTATGTTTTTCTGTGATTTTTTTTTATTAGACGAAAAAGACATAAGTCACTTAAATTTCATTCACACTAAGACAATATTTTTAACCTTTCAACATTATTTGGCTGGCATTCTTGAGATCCTCAATAGCTGGGTTTCTTAATCAAAAATATGAAATATCCTTCTCAATAAATGGACTATTATTAAGGATAGAAATCATGTATTAGAGCATATTTTTACAAACAAAAGTATGTGGACAAGGTCATATAAAATTTGCTTTGCCACACGCTGCAAATTTCTCTTTATGGGAATTTTTTTCCTAAAATAAGACAGAACTGGCAAGTTTTCTCCTACCTGAAGAATTAGGTAGATATGTATAAGGAGGCGAAAACCCTGGTGGTATAGTGGTTAAGAGATACCACTGTTAACAGGAAGGTTGGCAATTCGAATTCTCCAGCCACTCCTTAGAAACCCTCTGGGGCAGTTCTACTCTGTCCTATAGGGTCATTATGAGTCAGAATCAACTTGACGGAAATGGGTTTGGTTTTATTTATTTATTTATTTTGGTATGAGGAGGTGATAGTCATACCTTGGTAGGAATTGGTAACTGGTAGATGTAGGTTCCTCATACTGGCCTAGGAAAGACATAATGGAAATAAAGTATCTTAGAGAGAAAAACTCTTCAAAATATCAATATAATATATTGGCCAAACTCTGCAAGTTGATTGTAGGACATGGGAAGAACTTTTGAGTTAAAAGTAAGGGGGGTAATAGATTCCTGCACTTAGTAATATCTGGGTTACCTCAGCATTCCTTTTTTGTTTTTTTCTATTTTTGTCTTCAAATAGCTGTGCAATCAGCTGTCAATAAAACACTCTGTATTTGAAACGGCTAGTGTAGTTTCTGATTTCCCTATTGGTCACTGGCACAGTATTAATTACCCATTCTTACAGTTTTTGCTTCTCATCACCTTTCCTTTGGACTCTGCCCATTTCAGATGTTGCTTTAGAAGCATTCCTTCCAAAGGAAAGATTGCTTCTATCAGAAGGCCTAATAATGCTTTTTGAATAATGCTTCTTGAATTGGATTTTGTCCCTGACCCCTGTCAATTTACAACTCTTTATGACCCTCTACCAGGAGACAAAATGAAGTTAATATTTCAGCTGGGCAATTGACTACAATTATCAAGGAGAGATTGGATTAATGCTACACAATTTGGTACAGAGTGCTTTGTCTTAAACTCAGATAATTTTCTGGCAAACCTCTTAAATTCCATGGAATGGTAAAAACTAAATAAAGACAGAATTATTGAGGACTCAGTTCCTTCAGGAATGAAGATTTAGGTAAGAAAAACTTCAAATAGCTGAAGTACTGGCTGAAGGCAAAGGCACATTGAATACGCAAGAAGACAATGAAGTTATAGCTATCGATTTACACCTTTGTGACAAGTTATAAGACAAAAACATAAAGAAACTTTTATGTATATTTCCTTCCTTGATTGTAATGTGTATATTTAAAAATGCTGACATCTTCTCATTTCTTCTATTATTTTGGTTAACTTTTTAAATGACTCTTTAGGTTACAGAATATCCAGGTGAGGTTGTGTTCAAGTGGAAATAGACTTATCAGCACTTCAATGAGGGATATAGTGTGTGTTGGGACTTTGAATCTAACATATATCAACAGGGGGTGAAAATGTTTTCATGTGAATGAAGTGTAGTTCCTTCACATTAGGAGGACACACTAAAATGCTATTAGTGTTTTATGGAAATTTAAATATGCTTAGAAGGAAGTATTACAGATGCTGAGTATCCAAAGGGGTGGACCGTGATGGCCATTTTTCTCACATCTCCAAGCCTACCCTTCTATACTCTGCTCTTTAATACTGTAACTGAGGATTACATACTCTCTTAATATCTAAAAAATCTAGGTTCCTACATTATTCTGTTAGTGGGAAACTTAGAGGGAGTTTTATTGGCAGGTAGGACTGATAAGAAACTCATTCTGAGGTGGAGCCAACGTGGTGCTATAGACCAAAGCACCACATCATCCCCCCACAGCAAGACCCGAAAAACTGAGTAAAACAAAGACTAACATCAGTCCTGGAACCCTAAACATCAAACAAAGAGATAGAGAACTCGAAGAAGCAATGGATAAATAAGAAACTGACGGAGAACGGAGAATGAAGAGAGATACAGAGTGGAGGTCCCCTATCAGCTAACGCAGCACAGATTCACCGTCTTGGACTCCTGTTGGAAGTCAGGGGACAGGAAGTACAGGAAAGCAATTTCACAGAGCTCCCAGCAGGAGATAGAGCACCCAGTAACCAGCAATACATTCTTTTCCATTCCCCATCCTTCTTCCCCCTGCTTGGCCTCCGCTGCTTCCCAGCATGCCAAGGTCTTTCAGCTAGGGAGAAGTGGGATCCATGCCATTTGGATTTGCGCTGTCCACACTGGCCTGCTTCTTCAGTGCCATTTCTTTGTAGCTTTTTTTGGCTTCATTAGGCTTCCTCCGTCTCTCTCACCTCCTTCTCTTCCTTTCTCTCAAACACTTGGCTTCATGTGACATCTCTGCTTCTTGACAGGCTGTGAAGCACCACTCAGCTGTAGAACCTCTTCCCGGATCCATGCCACCATACCAGTGGTAATCCTGGGGCTTTTTTCTTTTTCTTCATTTCTTAGTTTCTTATCTCTCTCTACTTACCTTCTTTTCCTGTCTCCTGAATACCTGGTGCTGTGTGCCATCTCCACCCCTTCTAGGGGAGCTGCATAATGTAGCTTGGGAGCCATTTCCCCGGTCTATGCCACCACAACAGTGGAATACCTGCAGGCATTTCTTTTTTCTTTTTAATTTTTATTATTACTTTTTTTATTTTTTCCATTTTGTTTTTCTTCATTTCTCGTATCTCTCTACTTACCTTCTTTTCCTGTCTCCTGAATACCTGGCATGCTGTGTACCATCTCTACCCCTTCTAGGAGGGCTGTGCCCTGAGGCCTGGGAGCCACTTCCCTTATTACTAGTAGGATCCCTGGGGTATTTCTTCTTTTTTTTCTTTTCCTTTTTTCCTTTTGGTTTTTCTTCATTTCTCAGATTCTCATCTCTCTCTACTTTCTTTTCCTGTCTCCTGATTACCTGGCACTGTATGTCATCTCTGCCCCTTCTAGATGGGGTGTGCAGTGCCTAGTGGCTTGGGAGTCACTTTCCCAGTCTGCGCCGCCAAGCCAGTGGGCTCCCTTGCAGATTTTTTTTTTTCTTTTCTTGATTTCCTATCTCTCTCTACTATCCTTCCCTTTCTTCTCCTGAACGTCTGGCACCATGCACCATGTCTGTTCCTTTTAGATGGGCTATGCAGTGCCACACGGCTGGGGAACTACTTTCCCAGTCCATGCCACCCTGCCAGTGGGCTCCCTTGGGGCATTTTTTTTTTCTTTCTGTCTTCTTTTCTAGATTTCTTGTCTCCCTCTGCATTCCTTCTTTACTCTTCTTCTGAACACCTGGCACCATGTGCCATCTTCACTCCTTCCTGAGGTGCTATACAATGCCACTAGGCTGGGGACCCACTTCTGATGGGCTCCCTTAGGGCATCTTTTTTTTTATCTTCTTTACTTTCTTTCATCTTTTGCTTGGTTTCATGTCTCTCTATACCTTCCTTCCTTATGCTTCTCCTGAACACCTGGTGCCATGTGCCAGCTCTGCTCCTTCTTGACAGGCTGTGCAGCCCCACTCAGCTGGGGACCCACTTCTGGTGGGTTCCCTTGGGGCATTTTTCTTTTCTGTCTTTCCTCTTTTTTATCTCAGTTTCTTATCTCTCTCTACCTCCCTTCCTTACCCTTCTCCTGAACACCTGGCACCATGTGCTGTCTCTGCTTCTTCTGGAAGGGCTATGCAGAGCCACTCAGCTAGGGACTCACTTCAAGTGGGCTCTCTTGGGGCATTTTTTTTCTTTCCTCTCTCTTTTTTTTCCCCCTCAGTTTATTGTCTTTCTCTACCTCCCTTCCTTTCCTTCCTCCCAACCACCTAGCATCTTTTTCTTTTTCCTTTTTCTCTTGATTTCTTGTTTCTCTCTATATTCCTTCCATTCCTTTCCCCTAGCCACATAGCCATGTATGCCTTACTCTCCTTTTTTTAAAATTTAGTTTCTTATCTCTCCTTTCCTTCCTTTTCTTTCTCCCACCCATGTATCTGCATGTGCCATATATGTCCCTTCTTGATGGACTGTGTCTTACTGCCTGGCTAGAAAGTCACTGGCACAGGGCTTCCCCAGGTCTACGCCACTCCAATGACAGGCTTCCTCAGCACTTTTATTTATTTATTTATTTAGGCTCCTGTTTCTCTCTCCTCTTTCTCTTCTTTCCCATACCCACTTTTGAAATAGGGTTTTGAAGGTGCATTATCTTCTTCAATCACCAAGACATGAGGACGTGGGCACAGTAATACCTGAGCCACTTTGGGCTCTCCATGGCAAATCCTGTGGAATCTTTTAAGGTAAAAAAATAAAAAAAATCTTGAATCTGAGCTCTGCTCCCTTGTGTTGATAGCTTTTCAAATTTTATTGTGAATTTAGTTTGGTTCTTGTATGTAAAAGTTTGTTTTGACTGTCATAAAATTGGAAATGCCATATCCGAAGGAGATTTAGAGCTATCTTCTAGGACTCCTGTTCACTACACAAACAAGAATTTTGGACCTTTAATGTGCATGTTTTTGCCTGTCTGTCATAACCTCACTTGAGATAGTTTGGAAGATGAGTGGCTATTTTGGGGTTCTTTTGATCTCTCTAAGTTATCATTTCTGGATTCAACAGTCCCTGTGGCAGTACTTTTGTTGGTTTATTTGGGTATCTGAAAGACATCAAGACAGTAAAACTACTTCCTTGCAGGACACTGTCTCTAAATTAATATTATAATGTCAAATTTCAGTTCCTACTCCTTCTGCTTCCCTGTTGGCTGCTACCTCTCTATACCCTTCTTTGTCTTCCTACTCCTCTGATAACATTTTATCTCAACTTCCCTTTTTCCCTAAAAAAAAAACAACACTAAATAAACCCATTTCTGAAATGCCCTTTAAAATTTGCCCCAGGAGTAACGCTGAAGATTCCTCTTGTATCACTTTTGCCCTGGGGGCATGCTAGTAATTACATAGCATTGTGAAAGATTTTCCTAAAATCCATGAGGACACCTACAAATATTCTGAATAATTTAAAATCTTAGTTGAAGCCTACCATCCTGGGCTCCGGGATTTATATAAGCTTGTTCACAAGATTACTGGTCCAGGGAAAGCCCAATTATGACTAGGACAGGGCAGAATGAAAAGACCACAAGGTCTTTCAATATTGATAAAATGGCGACCAAATCATTGAAAGACTCCCAAGTCATGTGTAGAAATTGCTAGAGATTATCCCAAAATACTTTCCTTCAATTGATTGGTCTAAAATTCACTCTTGTTAACAAAATAAAGATGAAAGTGTTTATGATTATCAGACTCGGCTGCTCCAAAAATTTTCCAAATACTCTGGGCTAGTTTTTGACCACACCGGGTACTTCTGGAACTTTCAGTGCTTTTTTCATATCTGAGATCTCAGCCATAGTAAAGCAACATTGATTATACTGGGAGACAGCTCCTATTGTCAAGCTAACCAACTTAGCTTAAAAACTTTCCCAAATTCTTGAAGCCAAAAGGA
This sequence comes from Loxodonta africana, assembly GCF_030014295.1. NCBI lineage: Eukaryota > Metazoa > Chordata > Mammalia > Proboscidea > Elephantidae > Loxodonta > Loxodonta africana. The sequence goes on along the minus strand of NC_087345.1, from coordinate 121,238,511 downwards.
TTTCTAAGGCTAACAAATTAATGGTCCTTCAATTACAACAATTACGGTCTCCTAGTACAAAGAAACATCCTGAACCTTAAAATGGTACAAAGGCAGGTACTTGTTACTATTGGAAAAATAAACGCTATAATTACAAAATATATAAACAAAAGACTGACCTAGTCCCCTTAAAAACTCAACTACCTGATTCAGAATGAAGTGGCTTCATGGACAAAATGGGGGTTTTTCCTGTGGTGGATCTTAATCTCCAAGGTGAAACTACTTTATTTATTACCAGAGAATGTTATCAATTTTTAAGTGACACTGGAGTCACCCTGTCTGCTGTTAACCCCACCTGTTTAAAAAGCCGCTGTGCCAGAGAACTAAAACTTCAAAAGTTTAGATTGCAAGTCACCAATTAGGAACAAATGTCGATTCATTCTCAATCTGTTCTGATATTTTTTCGTCCTATTGAAGATTTACAACCTTTTTTTGCTCATCTCTGATACCACTGGTGGATTCGAACTGCCAGCCCTTTGGTTAGCAGCCATAGAATTTAACCACTATGCTACCAGGGTTTCCAGATTGAAGACAGTGTAGCTTTATTAAAACATTTGGCTTCTGGTGGAAACAATGTTTCTGAAGAAAAATCACAGTTGTCTCAGGCTTCTGTTAAATACTAGGCCACCTAATTTCTGCAGAAAGCATCTCTATTGATTAACAGAAAGAAGTTATTCTTGTCTTTTCTATACCCAAAACAAAGAAACAGCTACAGGGGTTTCTAGGACTCTGTGGCTATTGTTGACCTGGATTCCCAATTTTCCTTTGTTGGCTCAATCTTTATGCAAATGTTTAAAACTCTCTGAACAAGATTCATTCCAAATTACACTGGATGATCTGGAGGCTGTAGTTCAATTGCAAAGGGCTTTAATGCACACGCCCACTCAAAAAGCTAAAAACAAAACAAAACAAATCTGCTGCCATCAAGTCAATTCCAACTCATAGTGACCCTATAAGACAGAGTAGAGCTGCCTCATAGAGTTTCCAATGACCTTTTGGTTAGTAGCAGCCATAAATCTTAACTACTACGCCACCAGGGTTTCCTGCCTGCTCTAGGATTTCCTATTTACTACCTATATTTTTCCTTATTTGTACATGAAGTATCTGGAAACACTTTAGGCATACTAACTCAAAAATATAGAGAACATTAAAGACCCCTATGTTATTGTAGCTCACAACTTGACCTTGTAGCCAGGGGATACCCTCCCTGACTTACGGCTCTGGCTGCTACTGCCAAACTAATGGAAACCACAGCAGATGTAGTGCTGAGAAAAATTTTAGAAGTCTATATGACTTATGCTGTATCTGCCTTACTTAATTTTGCCTTGACAGACATCTTTCTGCCAGCAGGCTTACCTATGAAAGTCTCCTCCTGGCTGCATCCCACATTAGACTACACCCTGGCCTTCTAAAATCCAGCTAATCCTCTCCCTGCAACTAATGAGAACAACTATCCTATATGCTACTGTCTAGACTTGACTGAGCAATCTGTAGCCCGTTGGAAAGGCTTACAAGAGACACCCTTAATTAATCTTGATTTGGTTTTGTTTGTGGGGGGGTTTTATTTAAAACCTAATCCTACTAATCCTCACTATTAAGCTGAATATGCTGTTACAACATCTACTAATGCTCTTGAAAGATAGGTTGTCCCTGAAGCCACTTCAGCCCAATGAGCCAAATTAATTGCCCTCACTAGAGCCTGTAGAATTGCTTCAGGAAAATAGGTTACTATATTTACCTGATAATAGGTAATATTTTGAGATTGTACATGATTTTGGCATGTTATGGAAAAAAGAGGATCTTTAACCTCTTCCAGGAATGACATAAAAAATGAAGCTTTGGAAGTGAGGTCAGCTTGGCACTATAGACAGAAGCAGCATGCTGTCCCGCCACAGCAAAGAGCCAAAAAAAGAAACTAAGTAAAACAGAGACAACCAACAATCCCAGAACCCTAAGCATCAAATGAAGAGATAAAGAACTCAGCCAAACACTGGATGGAACAAGAAACTGACAGAAGAGAGAACAAGGAGAGATACAGACTGGAGATCTCCTATCAGCTAACAAAGCACAGATTCACCATCGTGGACTCCAGGCAGAGACTGGCAGACAAGCAGCACAGAAAAGCAGATTCATGGAGCTTCTAGCAGAAGACAGAGCACCTGATAATCAGTGACACACAACTTTCCCACCCCCCACACTTCTTCCCACTGCTGGCCTCCACCACATCCCCATGGGACAACTCACCATTTCCCCATGCAGGGCCTAGTGACTGTGGCCAGGAGGCACTGGCTTCATGCCATACAGTTTTGCCCCACCTACACTGGCCGGCTCATTTTGTGCCATTCCTTTCCTGCTAGTGTTGCTTTTCTCAGCTTCTTTTGGTTTCTTCCCTGCTTCTCCCTCCTCCCCCTCCTTTCTCTTGAACACCTGAGTCTGTGTACCATCTTTACTCCTTCTTGACAGGTTGTGAAGCACCACTTAGCTGAGGAATTGCTTTCTTGGTCCATGCTACCACATTGGTGGGATCCCTGGAGCTTTTTAAGTTCTTTTTCTTTTTTTTAAATTTGTTTCCTCTTTCTTTTTATCTTTTTATTTTTCTTCATTTCTTGGTTTCTCATCTCTTTCTACCTACCTTCTTTTCCTGTCTCCTGATTACCTGGGTCTGTGTGCCCTCTCCACCCTTTCTAGGTGGGTTGTTCTGTGCAGGTTGGGAGACACTTCCCCGGACTGAACAGTTGCAGTGGTGGGATCCCTGGGGAATTTTATTGATTTGTTTGTTATTTGTATTTGTTTTTTCCTTATTTTAGTTTTTCCTTTTTGTTTTTCTACATTTTTCAGTTTCTCATCTCTCCACTCCAACGGTAGCCTCCCTCAGCACTTTTTTTTTGCTCCTGTTTCTCTCTTCCCTCTCCCTTCTTTCCCATACACTTCCTAGGTACACACAGCATAAACTCCCCTTTACCCCTCTTTCCTACCTATCTGCAGTGTGTGCTGAACATTGCATCCCTGAGCAGCACCAGCATGGCCTACCGGAATGTGCCCCACAGTGACCCCAGTTCCACCTTGTCAGCTTCAGTACCTGCCATGAACAACCCATCCCAGCCTCTCCCCTTCAGCTGGACCTGCCCTGCTGCACCATAGTTGAGTGACTGGCCCTGCTCATTGGACATGGAGGTGAAAAACGTAGTGCCCACACATGAGCAAACAGCAAAGAACTCATAGCCTGTCTGCTCACACATAGCCAAATAAAACAAAAAAGGGTGAAACAAACAAATCTACAATCAATAAATGAAGATAATAACTACTGAACATCCCAAAGACAGCAGACAATATCTAAACATAAAAAAGAAAAAAAAAAAAAAGTCAGGATGGTTCCAGTAGGTGTCCAAAACAAAATGCTAGATAACTTTTCAGCAGAATAAAAGTTACTGGAACCACCTGATAGGGAATTCAAATCTCTAATATTCAGAGCTGTCCAAGACAGCAGACAAAAATGAGAAAAAAAAATAGACAAATTCATGGAAAAGGCAGAAAAATTTATGGAAAATACAGAAAAAAGATGGAAAAATTCAGGAAAATAATACAGGAAAAATATCAAAATGAATTCACATCTAGGAATCATACAAAAGCAACAATTAGAAATTCAAAAGATAAGCAACAAAATTCTAGAAATGGACAGTGACATAGAAGGTCTAAGGATCAGGTCTGAAACAAGGGAAGACAGGATCAGTGAAATCGAAGACAAATACTTGGATGCCACTTTGAGGAAAACTCAGAGAAAAGAATGAAGAAAAACTAAGAAACCCTGAGAATAATGTGGGATACAATCCAAAGCAAAAATTTGAGAGTAATTGGAATTCCAGAACAGGGGGAGAAAATGGAAAACACAGAAAGGATCACTGAAGAATTGCTGACAGAAAACTTCCCTAATATCATGAAAGATGAAAAGCTGACAATCCAAGCTCAACAAACCCCATATAAGTTAGACCCTGAAAGAAAATCACCAAAAGCAAAAAGCCTTTGCTGTCGAGTGAATTCTGACTCACAGCAACCCTAAAGGACAGAGTAGAACTGCCCTACAGGGTTCCCAAGGAGTGCTGGTGGATTTGAACTGCTGACCTTTGGGTTAACAGCTGTATCTCTTAACCACTATGCCACTAGGATTTCCGAAAATCACCAAAACATATCATAATCACACTTGCTAAAAGCAAAGACAAAGAAATAATCCTTAGAGCAGCTCGAGAAAAAAGAAAAGTCACTGACAGAGGGGAAAACATAAGACTAAAACTCTGCTTACTTGGCAGAAACCATGCCGGCAAGAAGGCAATGGGATGACATCCTGAAAGAAAGAAACTGCCAACCAAGAATAATATATCCAGCAAAACTCTTGCTCAAATATAATGGTGAAATTAGGACAAATAAGCAGAAATAAATCTAAACCAAACCAAACTTACAAGAATTATTAAAAGGAGTCCTTCAGTTTGAGAAAAAAACAACATCAGATTACAGCCTGAATCTAGGACACAAGACCACACCAGCAAGATACTAACCTAGGAAATGAATGTTCAAGGTCTATTCAAAACCAAAGTATTTACAACAGGGAATGAGAGAGGTTAACCTGTAAAAAAAAAAAAACAACGTCATAACAATAAAAGAGGGAATAAACGGTATAGGAATAAAACTTTCTAATGGAGAGGTAGTGTCTTTGTCATCTAGTGCTGCTATAACAGAAATACCACAAGTGGATGGCTTTAACAAAGAGAAGTTTATTCTCTCACAGTAAAGTAGGCTGAAGGTCCAAATTCAAGGTATCAACTCCAGGGGAACACTTTCTCTCTCTGTTGGTTCTGGAGGGAGGTCCTTGTCCTCAATCTTCCCATGGTTGAGCTTCTCAAGCACAGGTACCCCAGGTCTAAAGAATGAGCTCTGCTCCTGGTGCTGCTTTCCTGGTGGTATGAGGTCTTCAAATCTCTGCTTGCTTCTCTTTCCTTTTATCTCTTGTAAGATAAAAGGTGGTGCAGGCCACACCTCAGGAAAACTTCCTCTACATTGGTCAAGGATGTGACCTGGTAAGGGTGTTACAATCCTACCCTAATCCTCTTTAACATAAAATTACAATCACAAATTGAGGATGACCACAGAATACTGGGAATCATGGCCTAACCAAGTTGATACACACATTTTTTGGGGAACATAACTCAATCCATGACAGGTAGGCAAGGCGATACCAAGTTATAATAGACTGGTTCAAACCTATGACGATAAGGGTAAATTTCAAGGTAATCACAAATAAAGTTAACAAACCTACACATGAAAATAAAGAATAAAAACATGAAGTCTCAGTAAAAACTAACTCTACAAAAACAAAAGAAATGAAAAAAAAAAAAAAAAAAACCCAAAACAAAAGGAATTCAGCACAGGAGAGTAAGAGGAAAAAGGAAAATGTCAACACCACAAAAAAAAAAAAAAAAAAAGGCATTGGAAAATGACAGCAATAAACTCACATCTGTCAATAATTACACTGAATATAAATGGCCTAAATGCACCCAAAAAGAGACTGAGAGTGACAGAATGGATAAAGAAAAAAAAAGCAGGATGCATCAATATGCTGTCTATGAGACAGACTTTAGAAATAAAGACACAAATTTATTAACAATCAAAGGATGTGTCATGGATTGAATTATGTCCCCCCCAAAATGTGTGTACTAACTTGGTTAGGCCATGTGTTGTTGTCCTCCATTTTGTGATCCTCCTATGTGTTATAATCTCTGCCTGTGGTTAAAAAGGATTAGGGTGGAATGTAACACCCTTACTCAAGCCACATCCCTGATCCAATATAAAGAGAATGTCCCTGGGGTGTGGCCTGCACCACCTTTTATCTCTCAAGAGATAGAAAGGGAAACAAGTAGAGAGTTGGGCACCTCATACCACCATGAAAGCAGCACCAGGAGCAGAGCATGTCATTTGGATCTGAGGTTCCTGTGCTGAGGTGCTCCCAGACAAGGAAAGACTGATGACAAGGACCTTCCTTCAGAGCTGACACAGACACAAAGCCTTCCCCTAGAGCTGGCACCCTGATTTAGATTTCTAGCCTACTGGAGTGTGAGAGAATAAACTCCTCTTTTATAAAGCCATCCACTTGTGGTATTTCTGTTACAGTAGCACTAGATGACCAAGACAGAATGGCACATATATATATATATCAAGCAAACAGCTACAAAAAAGCAGAAGTGGCAATACTAATCTCGGAGACAATAGACCTTAAAACAAAATCCACCATAAAAGACAAAGAAGGGCACCATATAATGATTAAAGGCATGATCCATCATGAAGACATAATCATAAAAAAATCGATGTGTCAATGACAGAGCTCCAAAATACATGAAACAAAATCTAACAGCACTGAAAAGAGAAATTGACAGTTCCACAATAATAGTAGGAGGCTTCAACACACCACTGTAGGTAAAGGACAGAACATCTAGAAAAAAACTCAACAGAGATACAGAAGATTTAAAGGCCACAATCAGCCAACTTAAACTCATATATAGAACACTCCACCCAACAGCTGCAAAGCACACATTCTTTTCCAACACACATCGGATGTTCTTCAGAATAGATCACATCTTAGGCCACAAAGCAACCCTCGACAAAATCCAAAACAATGAGAAAATACAGGAATCTTCTCTGATCACAATGCCGCGAAAGTAGAAATTAACAACAGGATGAACAAGGAAAAAAAAAATCAATTACATGGAAACTGAATAACACCCTGAGTAATAACCCTGGTTATTACCACTGGGTAATAACCCAAAAAACCAAACCAATTGCTGTCGAGTTGATTCTGATTTACAGCAACCCTATAGCACAGAGTAGAACTACTCCATAGTGTTTCCAAGGAGTACCTGGTGGATTTGAACTGCCGGTCTTTTGGTTAGCAGGCATAGCTCTTAACCACTATGCCACCAGGGTTTCTCCACTGGGTAATAGGAGAAATCAAAGATGAAATAAAAAAATTCCTACACTCAAATGAGAATAATAAAAGCACATCATACCAAAATCTTTGCCACTATATCACTAGGGCTTCCTTGTATGTGCAGCTATTGCTAAAATTGACCTCTGAGGACTGTATTTGCTGTGTCTCAAAGATTTTGGTATGATGTGTTTTCATTCTCATTTGAGTCTAGGAATTTTTTTATTTCATCTTTGATTTCTCCTATTGCCCAGTGGAGAAACCCTGGTGATGTAGTGGTTAAGAGCTATAGCTGCTAACCAAAAAGTTGGCAGTTCAAATCTACCAGGTGCTCTTTGGAAACTCTATGAGGCAGTTCTACACTGTCTTATAGGGTCACTATGAGTAGGAATCAGCTCATTGGCAGTGGGTTTCATGGGCACACATAAAAAAGGGACAAAATCAAAACATTAGCTACACAACTCAAACAAATAGAAAGAGAACAGCAAAAGAAGCCTACAGCCACAAGAAGAAAGGAAATAATAAAGGCCAGAGCAGAAATGAATGAAATAGAGAACAGAAAAACAACAGAAAGAATCAACAAAACCAAAAGTTGGTTCTTTGAAAAGATCAACAAAATCGACATACCACTGGCAAAACTGACAAAAGAAAAACAGGAAAGGACACAAATAATCCAAATAAGGAACGAAATGTAGGACATTATAACAGACCCAAATGAAATAAAAAGGATCATAACAGAGTATTATGGAAAACTATACTCCAACAAATTTGAAAACCGAAAGGAAATGGGTGAATTTCTAGAAATACACTGCCTATCAAAACTAACACAAAATGATGTTGAAAATTTGAACAGACCCATAACAAGAGAAGAGATTGGAAAGGTTAACAAAAAACAAAATACTGCCAACAGAAAAAAGCACAGGTGCAGATGCCTTCAATGGAGAATTCAACCAGTCAGAGGGGACCTTACATCAGTATTAATCAAACTATTTCAGAATATGGAAAAGGAAAGAATACTTCTGAATTCATTCAATGAAGCCAGCATAACCCTGATACCAAAACCAGGCAAATATACCACAAGAAGAAGAGAATTACAGAACAATATCTTTCATGAATATAGATGCAAAAATTCTCAACAAAAGTCTAGTCAACAGAATTCAGCATCATATCAAAAAAATAATACATCATGACCAAGCAGGATTCATACCAGGTATGCAAGGATGGTTAAACATTAGAAAATCAATCAATGTAATCCATCACACAAATCAAAGAATCACATGATCATCTCAACTGGCACAGAAAAGGCATTTGACAAAGTCCAACACCCATTCCTGGTAAAAACTCTTGATAAAACAGGTATAGAAGGGAAATTCTTCAAAACAATACAGGGCATCTATACAAAACCAACAGCCTACACCATTCTTAATGGAGCGAAGCTGAAAATGTTCCCCTTGAGAACAGGAATAAGATAAGGATGCCGTTTTTCACCACTCCTATTTAACATTGTGTTGGAAGTCCTAGCTAAAGCAATAAAACAAGAAAAAGAAGTAAAGGGCATCCAAATTGGTAAGGAAGAATTAAAACTGTCCCTATTTGTGGATGATATAATACTATACATAGAAAACCCAAAAGATTCTACTAGAAAACTATTGGAACCAATAAAAAGATTCAGCAATAGCAGGATAAAAGATAAACATACGAAAATCAGTTGAATTCCTATACACCAATAAAAAGAATGATGGAAAGGAAATCAGGAAAACAATATCACTTACAATAGCCTCTAAAAAATTAAATACTTAAGAATAAATCTAACCAGGGATGTTAAAGACCTATACGAAGAAAACTACAAAACACTACTCCTGCAAGAAACAAAAAAAAGACCTACATAAAAGGAAAAACATACCATGCTCATGGATAGGTAGACTCAACATTTTGAAAATGATAATTCTACCCAAAGCAATCTACAAATATAATGCAATTCTGATCCAAATACCAACAACATTCTTTAAAATTATGGAAAAACTAATCATTAACTTTATATGGAAAGGGAAGTGGCCCTGGATAATTAAAACAATATTGAAGAAGAAGAAGAAAGAAGGAGGACTCGCACTACCTGACCTCAGGACCTACTATACAGCTATGGTACTCAAAACAGCCTGGTACTGGTACAACGATAGATATATTGACCAATGGAACGGAATTGAGAACCCATATGTAAGTCTATAGGTGAGTGAGCACCTCCAGCGCTGCATCTGTTTGTTGAAACATCTCAATTGATATTCCATCAATTCCTGGAGCCTTGTTTTTCTCCAATACCTTCAGAGCAGCTTGGATTTCTTCCTTCAGTACCATCAGTTCCTAATCATATGCTGCCTCTTGAAATGGTTGAATATCGACTAATTCTTTTTGGTATAATGACTCTGTGTATTCCTTCCATCTTCTTTTGATGCTTCCTGCATCATTTAATATTTTCCCCATGGAATCCTTCACTATTGCAACTTGAGGCTTGAATTTTTTCTTCAGTTCTTTCAGCTTGAGAAACGCCGAGCATGTTCTTCCCTTTTGGGTTTCCATCTCAAGCTCTTTGCTCATGTCATTGTAATACTTTATTTTGTCTTCTCGAGAGGCCCTTTGAAATCAGCTCTTTTACTTCATCAATTCTTCCTTTTGTTTTAGCCTCTCGATGCTCAAGAGCAAGTTTGAGTCTCCTCTGACATCCACCTTGGTCTTTTTTTTCTTTCCTGTCTTTTCAGTGACCTCTTGCTTTCTTCATGGATGACGGTCACCTGGTCTTTGACAAGGGCCCAAAGTCCATCAAATGGGGAAAAGAAAGTCTTTTTAACAAATTGTGCTGGCAAAACTGGTTGTCCATCTGCAAAAAACAAAACAGGACCCATACCTCACACCATACACAAAAACTAACTCAAAATGAATCAAAGACCTAAATATAAACCAAAAAGTGTAAAGATCATAGAAGAAAAAATAAGATCAACATTACAGGCCCTAATACACAGCACTAACGGGATAGAAACCATAGCTAACAACACACAAACTCAAGAAGATAAGCTCAATAACTGGGATCTTCTAAAAATTAAAGACTTATGCTCATCAAGACTTCACCAAGAGTAAAAAGAGAACTTACAGACTGGGAAAAAATGTTCAACTATTACGACTCTGACAAAGGTCTAATCTCTAAAATCTATGGGAAAATTCAACACCTCTACAACAAAAAAACAAAAAATCCAATTAAAAAACGGGCAAAGGAAATGAACAGACACTTCACCAAAGAAGACATTAAAGTGGCTAACAGACTCATGAGGAAATGCTCATGACCACATTTGATTAGAGACATGCAAATCAAAACCACAATGAAATATCATGTCACCCCAGCATTACTGTTACAAATCAAAAACCAGAAAATAACAAATGTTGGATAAGCTCCAGAGAAAATGGAACTCTTATGCAGTGCTGGTGGGAATGCAAAATGGTACAACCACTTTGGAAAATGATATGACACTTCATTAGAAAGCTAGAAGTTGAAATACCCTATGATCCACCAATCCCACTCCTAGGAATATATTCTAGAGAAATAAGAGTTGTCCCATGAATAGACATATGTACACCCACGTTCATTGCAGCATTGCTTATAATAGCAAAAAGATGGAAACAACCCAGGTGTTCAGCAACAGATAAATGGATAAACAAACTATGGTATATATACACAATGGTATATATGGTATATATACACAATGATAAAGAATAATGATGAATCTGCAAAGCATCTCACAACATTGATGAATCAGGAGGGCATTATGCTGAGTGAAATAAGTCAATCAAAAAAAGATAAATATTATATTAGATCACTATTATAAATAGTCATGAAAATGTTTATGCACAAAAAGAAACAATCTTTGACAGTTATGAGGGAGGGTGTGGGTGGGAATGGAAAAACACTAAATAAACAATAGATAAATGGTAACTTTGGTGAAGGGTAAGACAATACACAATACTGGGGAAGCCAGCACAACTTGTACAAGGCAAGGTCATGGAAGCTTCATAGACACATTCAAATTCCCTGAGGAACTGAATTGCTGGGATGGGGGCTATGGGGACCACGGTCTCGGGGAACATCCAGCTTAATTGTCATAACATAGTTTATAAAGAAAATGTTCCACATTCTACTTTGGTGAGTAGCGTCTGGGATCTTAAAAGCCTGTGTGTGGCCATCTTAAATTCTCCACTGATCTCACCCCTTTAGGAGCAAGGAATAATGAAGAAAACTAAAGACACAAGGAAAAGATTAGTCCAAAGGACTAATGGACCACCATGGCCTCCACCAGTCTGAGTTCAGTACAACTAAATGGTGCCCGGCTGCTACCACTGACTGCTCTGACGGATCACAGTAGAGGGTCCTGGACAGAGCTTGAGAAAAATGTAGAACAAAATTCTGACTCACAGAAAAAAATACCAGACTTACTGTCCTGAAAGAGACTGGATAAATCCTTAGAGTATGGCCCCCAGTAACTCTTTTGGCTCAGTAACGAAGTCACTCCTTTGGATGAGGCTCACCCTTCATCCAAAGATTAGACAGGCCCATAAAACAAAACTGAACTAAAGGGGCACGCCAGCCTAGGGGCAAGGACTAGAAGGTAGGAGGGGACAGAAAAGCTGGTAATAGGGAACGCATGGTCAAGAAGGGAAAGTGTTTACATGTTGTGGGGTTGTTAACCAATGTCATAAAACAATATGTGTACTAACTGTTTAATGAGAAGCTAGTTTGTTCTGTAAACCTTCATCCAAAGTACAATAAAAAAAAAAAAAATTGAAACTTTAGTAGTGGACCTTCTAGACACTCTATTACTCCCCTCTGGAACTATTGTGATAAAAATACAAGTTCACCAACCAAAAGGAGTACCGCAAAATGAAGAAATTAGAGGAAATAATCTTGCTGACATGATAGCCTATCAAGCTGCCTCTCAAGTTATTTCTGCACTTATGATAAGTAAACAGAATCCCCAAATTTGTCTATGGATAACTCCAACCGTTATGAATTAACTTCAGAAAAAAATTTAAAACACCAGCAATTAGCCCAAACAGACAAAGCATGGGAAGAAGCAGGCTGCTACCAAGATCCTGCCACAAAACTGTGAACTGGGCCTAATAACACAGTTTTACCCAATACCTGCATGTTCCTATGAAGTGAGCCTTATATGAACGTTCCCATGTGGGACAAGATAAAATGATTGAGACCTTAAAAGAATATTGGTAGGTTTCATGGATTGAATTGTGTCCCCCAAAAATATCTGTATCAATTTGGTTAGGCCACCATTCCCGGTATTGTGTGATTGTCTACCATTTTATCATCTGATGTGATTTTCTGTGATTTCCCTATGTTTTGTAAATCCTATCACTATGATGTTAATGAGATGGATTAGCAGAAGTTACGTGGATGAAATCTAAGACTAGCTTCGGTCTTAAGCCCATCTCTCTTGAGGTATAAAAGAGAGAATCCAGCAGAAAGACATGGGGACTTCATACCAGTAAGAAAGCAGCACTGGGAGAAGAGTGTGTCCTTTGTACCCAGGGTTCCTGCATGGAGAAGTTCCAAGGCCAAGGGAAGATTGATGACAAGCACCTCCCTCCAAAGCCAACAGAGACAGAAAGCTTTCCCGTGGAGCCTAGTTCTAGCCTACTATAACAGTGCTAGATGACTAAGACAGTGGGGAAAATTTTTCAAGGCTGCCGAACATATTAGCACCCATTGCTCTATTTGCCCTCATTACATTCCTGCAAAACACTTAAAGTCCTACCTGGACAATACCCTTTACCTTCCAGGTAAATTTTATTCAGCATTTACCTGAAAATGATTATAGATATATATTTATAATGATTTGTAGATTTTTATATTGGGTAGATGCCTTCCCATACCATTGTGCCATTGCAGCCTTTGTAGCAAAAAAAATTCTTGAAAACATCACTGCCTCTGGGGAGCACCAAAAATCCTTTGTAGTCATCAGGGAACTCATTTCACTAGTCAAGTCATCCAAGAACTGTGTCAGGTTTTTCCCATTTATCAAAGACAGTGTTTTGGTGGGTTGTGTTCCCCCTATCATCCTCACTCTTCTGGTCGAGTAGAGAGAGCTAATGGAATAATAAAGACCCAAATAGCAAAAGCGTTGTGAAACTTAAAATTTATCCTGGACTAAGGTCCTTCCCTTAGTTCTTTTAAATTTGAGGTCCACACAATTTGGATAACATAAACTTAAAAAAAACCCACTGTGGTTGAGTTGATTCTGATTCATGGTGATTTTATAGTACAGAGTAAAACTGCCCCATAGGGTTTCCAAGCTTGTAAATCTTTACGGAAGCAGGCTGCCACATCTTTCTCCCATGGAGTTGCTGGTGGGTTCAAAATTCTGACCTTTCATTTAGCAGCCAAGTGCTTTAACCACTGTACCACCAGGGGTCCCTTCCCATGGTCCTTCCTTATGTTATCTGCACCAACCCTAACATTGTTTGATCTGAATTACTATAAGTATTGCCAGTCTTTAATATTCTAAACAATATCTTGCACAAGTTACAGAAGCCTTTGACAGGCAGAAGCTAGGCTCTCGAAGCCTGGCTAACATCACCCCAGGAGAGTATGTTTATTGGAAGAGACATCAAATAAAAGACTCATTAGAACCTCATTGGAAGGGCCTATAATTAGTCTTCCTCACCAATCTATGCACAGCCACATTAGAGGGAATAAAAACTTTGGATTCATTTGTCACAGTTATAAAAGGCTATGACTCCTCTTTGGACTAGCCAACCCACTGGATAATTGAGGTTGCATTTAAATGCCCATGTGGTCAGAAGCAGATGACATTTGAAGCAGACGGCTGACCCAAGACCCCGGACCAGGCCTGAAAATTCACCTCTTTATCTTTTTTTTTTTTCTTTTTACCTTTGCTATATTCATGCCTCTACTAATGTTTTCCTAGATTGGGAAGATGCTTATGTTCACCATTTTAAAGGGTTTAACTGTTAGATATGTGGTGCCCTCTCAACCTCAATCAGTCTGGTCTTCCCTAGTAGATCTCTCCACTACAGGATCTGATTGGGTTGCTCTTGGTCTGTGGATACAAGAACACAGAGAAATAGTTCGTTACTACAGGAAACCACTATTACTAGACGTTCCACTGATAGTGGCCTCTTTTCAGATCTGAATGAAACCCAGGCCATAACTTAACCTTTAGTCTTAACGCAACCCTTATTTTACTAAATAAAGTCACCCAAGAAGAGCTACCTAAAGAATCTTCCAAACCCATAAACAGTAATCTTCGTATTGTTAGTCCATATAAACAACTGTGGGACAATTTCATCAGGTTCACTCTCCAAGCAGGGAGACTAAGTCAAGTTGCTCCCCTTTGCTGGGAACAATCTAACTACACCCATATGAACAACCCAGCCCTCACACGACCTATGGAATGGCTTCAAATGTCTGAATGTGCATCAGAGATAGCCTTACAAGCTACTGATTGGTTTGTCACCATCTGGCTATGGTACTATGGTATCTATTGGGTAGCCTCTTATGGCATATTTGGGCTACATAGAACCAACCTTTGGTCCTGGATTCTGCCAGGCTGGATTGGAAGATGCACCCTGGGCCTGAGTTGGACTCAAAGACGTATTTTAACTGAATTCCCTTTACCAGCTAAGGCACCCATATTAAGAGCTCAACATTCTTAATAAGTGTTTCATTGGCTTAATCATTTAACACCAGCATTTGCACCTCAGATAGGAGTTGAAGACGTAATGGAACATGTAGAAATATTAGCCAAATATGTACAAATTGCCCTAAAAGACATTGCCCATAGATTCTAAGAGGTCAATATTGAAATAGCAATGATGAGAAAAGTAGTATTCCAAAATAGAATGGCCCTTGACATTCTCACTGAAGCCCAAGGGGGCACCGTGTCATAGTAAAATCTGATTGTAGTGTCTATATTCCTGGCAATAGTTATAATATTAACCTTTATGTTAACCATATGCAACATGTAGTAACTTGCTTTAATGATCCTGTACCTTCCTTACCTGAAATTACAAGTGATTAGTTTTCTTCTTGGGGTGAATGGTAGAAAAATTGCAAATTTATTTTGGAATCCTCATATTTCTCATTGTTTCTATTACTGTAATTATAAAATGCCATTTTGCTTTAGTTCAATGCATTTTATTCATGAAAAGCTCTACTTCAAAAAAATTTTGACCCGTCACATAAAATCATGCTTGTTGAACAGGCTTTCACCAATGACTGTTTTGTTTAATCATTTCCCTTTTGCCTCACTGGGTGTGTTTAACCTGGACCTCCATCATTCTATCCTGACTGAGACATGTTCCTCAAACATGGCCTTGTCCATTAAGACACCCCCCATGAAACCTACTTATTCTGAATTTGAGGCCTATTAGCTCAGTAAGGTGAAGCAAATGATTTTATTCAAGAAAACAAAGTCCTACCAAAAGAAAGTTACCCCATTGTGGGTGATCAGCACTCCTTAGTGGAAGCTTGGTCAAAAGGGGGAAATGTAAACTAAAACTTTCAAACTGAAGGTGATCATTTCAGACTAAAAATGATAGAGCCAACATGCATTCTCCGAAAACAAAAGGTCAGGATATAAACCTCTTGGAAAGAAGGTGTAAATGATTTGCTCAAAGAACTGACTATAATCATGAATTTTAAAAAAGACAACCAAACTTGTTGCCATCAAGTTGATTCTGACTCATAGCAACCCTGTAGGACAGGGTAGAACTGCCCCATAGAGTTTCTAAGGAGCACCTGGTAGATTTGAACTGCCAACCTTTTGGTTACAACCACAGCACTTAACCACTACACCACCAGGGTTTCCTAATCATGAATAATAGCTGACAACAATTCTACAATCAAGTATAAATGAACAGACTGGCATCTCACCCCTAAGTAATAACTCATTCCTCCCTAACAAAGTGATCAACTTTTACATCTCAGAGAACTTAAAGCTGAAGCTGATCTTATTTACAATCAATCATTAACCGTCTACCCTTCCTTTGTTCTCTAAGTGTATAGACTACTCTCTGTCTGTTTTTACTGTGGAGAACTCTGTATTTCTACATAATGCTGCCCAGCTATAACTGTTATTCCTCAATAAAACTGTTTTTGCTTTCATTCCTAACAGAGTAGGAGATTTTCTTCATTGACAGATATAAATGTAATATATGATAATTTTTTTGCCTATGATCTTGCTGAATATCTATGATTACCAGCCCAACTAAAGCTTATATTTTATTTCCAAAAACAGTTGTAATTTAAACTGAGTCCAACATTCTTCTACCCAGCATTGCATCAACTTCATAGCTATGACAGGACAATAAAAATTGATGCATATGGGAATATTCCTGATATCCTAAAAATTCTTTTCATGTGTTCAGGACGACAAACACAATGGATGAATCCATGTTTTGAATTGTGTTTGTGTTCAACATGTTTTATTATCCTCTGGAGTAAGGAAATTGATAATTTGACTGTAATATATATTAATTCTGTGGACTAAATTAATTGATTAGAACATGCTATTTCTCAAACAAGCTTCTGAATGCCAAAGAAAATAGTAATTTTTAATGCTTTAAAGTTTTGTCCTATTCTATTGCATACAAAGGAAGGAAAAAGCAATTTATGTGTAAAATGAAAAATATAATTCAATTGTCAACAAATATACCAGAAATTATACATTCAAATAAGTATTGTCCTCTTCAAACTTAGTGAGGGACTCAGGGGGAGTGGAGTTGGGGCTTATTATTTATAGTTATGGAAATAATCAAGCTAGGGTGAAAAACACTATCATGAACTCTGGAATTATTTTCAAAGTTTATAATATATTCTAAGCGAGCAAAAATGAAAATTCTTTATGCCTTGACAATGGATTTGATTTTACAAAACAGCCAAACACTGTTCTTAATCTAAGCCTGAAGGAGAAATGGTTAATCAAAGTGATAAATGATTTTGTCAAAAAGGACTCATGATTATAAGATTATGAAATGGGTATTTCTCATTAAATTGTAAATTTACCTAAAAACATTTATAAAACTGTTTTGAGATATAGATACATGGTTGCATACATTGATATGTTTTTTAAGAAACAATTTACTCTTTGCTAGTTCTTATCAAGAATTTGTATGTGTTAATTCACTAATTTGTTGTTAATTCAAAGAGAGAGTAGCTATAGAATGCCTTAATTTTGGTTCTAAGGATATTACATCTGGATCTTACCATGGAGAATCAAACTTTGGAATAAACATTTGACGGGTGCTGGGGAAAAATCCAACTGACTCTTACTTTGCCAAGCCTTCACCTAAGCACAGTGTATTGCCTCAAGGAAGAGAGGGAATCTCCTTCTAATTTCCACAGTATTGTTGTGCAAGTTAGTGGGAGCATTGCTGTCATACTGCTCCCTTTCCCACACCCTTCTTATTCTATTATACCTATCAGCAATTAAATAAATGAAACATATTATAAAGTGAAATCATTTACAAAAGATAACAGGATGAATGAGGGGCTTATTTTTTTATATTTGATCTGAGATGCTTTGGAAGAAGTGCAACCAGAATGCTCCTTAGAAGCAAGGATAGCGAGGCTGCATCTTACATACTTTGGACATGTTGTCAGGAGGAATCAGTCCCTGGAGAAGGACATCATGATTGGCAAAGTACAGGGTCAACGGAAAAAAGGAAGACCCTCAATGAGGTGAATTGACACAGTGGCTGCAACAACGAGCTCAAGCAAAACAACAATTGTAGGTAGGATGGCGCAGGACTGGGCAGTGTTTTGTTCTGCTGTACACAGGGTCACTATGAATCGGAACCAACTCGACAGCACCTAACAACAACAACATAGTTTTCAACAGAAGTGAGTTCTAAGGTGTCAGAGTGACATGGGCTTTTTTTTTTTTAATTATAAATTTAGACCTGAAAATTGCATAGAAGTGAGTGTTTAGAAGATGAAGGAGTATTGTTTTTCATCTCTCCTCTTCCCACTTTGCCATATATTCACATATTAGTGCTCCAAAATTCGAAATACATAGATATCTTCTTTTGAGACTAATGGCACGGCCTCTGGCAGTTTGTGGTATTTGTACCAATTACTACTCAAGTAATCCTCCTGTACTTCAGAGGTTGCCTAGAAAGCATAATGGTGTCATAAGGAACATGGGCTTCAGAACCCTTCAAGTCCAGTAGCTGAATCCTTCCTTTCTCTGCCTCTTTGGGTGAGCTACTCTGAGACCTCTGTTTATTCTTTTGTAAAACGGAAATACTAATTTCTAGCCCTCAAGATTGTTTTGAGAATTAAATTAAAGAGCACCTGACACACTGAGGACATTTAATAAATGTTAATGCCCATCTCTCATAGTGGAGATTGAAATGGATATCTGAAGGAAAATTTACTTTCATTCATTGTCTTTGTTAATTCAAAATACTGATTGGACACCTGTAGTGTTCCAGGCGCCCTTCTAGGGTACAGTGACACATTACTAAAGAATCACAGAAATCCCTGCCCTCATGGGGCTTACATTCTAGAAGGTGAGATGAATAATTTTTTTCCCCCTGTGGACAATCATATCTACAGAGAAAACAAAGCATGTAAGAGGCATATGGAGTGACAGAAGAGTGAAAGTTTAAATAGCGAAGATCACGAAAGACTGAGAAGGAAAGTTGTAGGTAAATACCTGAAGGATTACATGTGGAATTGCAACTTGAAGAAATAAGTCATGCAAATATCTAAAGAAAGATTGTGTCAGGTAAACAGAATACCAAATACTAAGACCCTGGATGTAGCATAACTGGTTATCTTGAGGAACAGCAAGAAAACCTTAGTTGGACTAGGATGAGGAAGGGTGAGAGCAATAGACAAAAAGTTCACAGTTATTGGGAGGCATTCCAGGGCTTTGAGGATCATTGTAAGGACTGCATAAAACAATCTGACTTATGCTTTGAAAATACCACTTTGGTTGCTATGTTGAGAATACACTGCAAGGACAGAAGCGTTGAAATCAGTTAGCTGGCTATTTAAATCAGAGATAGAAATGATAGTGCAGGGGTGAAAGTGAAGTTGGGGACAAGCTGGGATTTGGGTTTGTTTTGATGGTAGAGACAACAACGTGTGAGAAATCCTGGTGGTGTAGTGGTTAAGACCTATAGCTGCTAAACAAAAGGTTGGCAGTTCTAATCCACCAGGTGCTCCTTGGAAACCATATGGGGCAGATCTACTCTGTCCTACGGGGCTGCTATGAGTTGGAATCAACTCGATGGCAATGGCTTTGGTTTTCTTTTAGTAAATGTATATAAGAAAAGAACTTTTTATGATAACTCTAAGGTGTTAAGTCTGAGTAACTTGAAGGATATAGTTGCTATTTACTGAATTGGGGAAGAGTGGGAAGGAACGGGGGAGAAAGATCAGAAGCTGTCTTCTGTATTAATGTCATCTACAAAAACCTTTGAAGGCAAAGTAGTCAGTCTCGTTAAGCAGTGTCTATCTTGTTTTCCCTTAAGCTCCCATTTTCAATCTTCTGTCTGATAAAACTACTTTTATTACTCATTTTCTTTGGTGATCTCATTCAGAGAGGCTTTAAATTTTTTTTTTTTATTATTAACTTGACACATGAGTAACTTCTCAGCTTTACCACTAATCTCACTTCTTCTGTAGACTTTGCATGATCTTACAAGGAGCCCTAGTGGTGCAGTGGTTAAAGCACTCAGCTGCTAATCAAAAGGTCAGTGGTTAGAACCCACCAACTGCTCTGTGGGAGAAAGATGGGGCAGTCTGCTTCGGTAAAGATTATAACCTTGGAAGTCCCACGGGAAAGTTCTACTCTGTCCTGTGGGGTCACCATGAGCCGGAACTGACTCAACAGCAGTGGGTTTGGGTTTTGGGTTTTTTGGATGAATAGTTTGAGAGTGCAGGTTTTGTTTTGTTTTGGTATAGAACACAGTCAATTCATAATCAAAACTGGTAAAAGAATATGGATCCCTACAAAGAATCAAAAAAATAATAATTTTCCTGGATAGTACTTAGTTGTCACCATAATTCCTAATTATTATCATATTAATAACAATTATCATAGACCAGTGTCTGAGGATAGAAACCAATATGTGATTGGTTTTAAGCTATGAAGGTTTATGATCTTACAGGTAAAATGACTGCAGCCATGTGGGTCAAAGCTTGGCAAGTGAACTGCAAGGCTAACCATATAGACTGATTCTCTGCCACTATTAACACTGTCATCCCAATGAAATAATATATCCCACTTCTAACTATTAAGAATTTCATCAAGAATATCAAACAAGATATTCATCCATATACTCACTCAAAAAACATTAATTATGTATTCTTTGGATGGGAGCTTAGTTCACTGGATAGGACAATGAGCAAGACATTCCCATTCCTTCCCATCGTAGAAAGTCCAATTTAGTCTTGAGAAAAAAACAAATATGCAAATAGCCGTTTAAAGAACCATTTGCAATAGAATGTGCTGAGAATAATGATAACATATCCAAGTATTTATCTCCTGAGTCCTTCAGGTTATAATGTTGCCTAGGAAAATGAAAGTCATCTCATTCTGAGAGCATTCACTAATGAACCAACTACTTAAAGAAAAAAAAAAAAGATTCTCATTTAAACATTCTGTCCTACTTAACTCTAACCTATATCCAGGGATGACACAGTCATTAACAGAAAGTGATGATGTCAGATAAAGCACTGGGTGATGGCCGTGGTAGCCTTGTGCTGGGCCTGGAATTTCATGAAGAAATATGGAGATCCCAGAGCAGGGCTAGGTATTGGGGGCAGTAGCATCTGACATTCACTGGGCTTAATGAATTGAATTTCATTATATTTCAAGGTATGGATGTGCCTCAATAACAACTGAAATGGCTACACAGAGGGCACTGGCTGAACATCAGCCCTGCCTCTAATGCCAAACATCTTCCCATCGTATGGAAGTCTTCATTCTTCATTGGCCAAACTTTCACTGGTTGTTAGCTGTCATAAACATCTAAAAACCACGCAGGCAAAATGGCATGTGATTGCAAAGTGAAATTGCAAGTCTGTGAAATGTGTACATTTTCATGAAATTCTTGAAAGTGATGTTAGAGAACTGCATTAATCACTTGTAATGATTAACTACATTAATCATTGGTAACTACTGATTAATGCAATTAGCTGTAGTTAATGTAGCTAATGTAGATTAATGAGATTAATGTAATTTTAAAAAAAGCCTGCATTTTTCAGGAAATAATGAAGGAAAAAATATCGATAAGGATGAAGGATAGTCTTTTCAAAGAGCTTGAATTGACTATCAAAGAATAAGATAGACTTAAGGGAACATTGACAAGCCCTTGAATTCTCCTTATAATTGTGCTGCAAAAGAGAGACTGTCTTTATAATTATGGTAGGTGAATTTTATAACTATGCTTCAAAATTAAATTCTAAAATCGTTATGCAAAAGTTAGATGTGAAGTCAAAGCCAGTTTCCACATTATTATGTGCTTCATTTTTTTTTTTATCATTTTAAGAGTAGGAATATAGTCACACATATAAGCTGAATTTCAATAAACATCAGATAAAATAGACATACATGCATATTTGAGCTCCTTTTTTTTCAAGATATATTTTTAGTTCCTTTTTTTTTTTTTTGAAGTGAATTTTTTCAAAATGGTTTCAGAGTTAAAACCACATAAGACCACATAAGAGAGGCACCCAAAGCAGACTTGGAAATGGACAGCGAACACTTCCCAGAAGTCATCAAATCTGGAAGTTGAAGAATGAATTTCAAAGTTAGTTTAATGCAATAGCGACTTCTCCTCTCTTTTAATAGCTACCTTCTTCTAATATATGCACATGTGATCTCTGCAACTCTTTGTTGTTTTCTTCCCCTCTCAACCATGGGCCTCTCCTATCTTCCCTTCTTATGAGGTCTGAAACTCAAAGCCTTGTCATGGTACTATCTCTGCATGGGTACTAAATTTGGGGCCTATCACCCATCTGCCAGTTTGTCATACTGGGGTGGATTCAGTGTAGCTATGATACTGGAGGCTATGCCACTAGTATTTCCAATACCAGCAGGGCCACCCTGATAAACAGATTTCTATGGAGATTCCAGATTAAGACAGACTAAGAATAAAGGCCTGGTGATGTACTAAAATTACCTAATGAAAACTCTACTAATCACAGTAAAATATTGTCATATATATTGCTTAAAGATGAGCTCCCTAGGTTGGAAAAAAAAAGGTTGGAAGGCACTGAAAATACACAGTGAACGCAACAACGGACTCAAGCATACAAACAATCATGAAGATGGCACAGGACCAGGCAACATTTCGTTCTGTGGTGTTTGGGGTCATCATGAGTTAGGAGCTGACTCAAACAGCAATTACAAAAATAAGTTTGGGGCAGGCTGCAACTGCATTTACAGTCCTAAATATTAGTTGCCTTCTTAACTCTACCAAAAAATAAACCCAGTACTGTCGAGCCGATTCGGACTCATAGGGACCCGATAAGACAGAATAGAACTGCCCGTAGAGTTTCCAAGGAGCCCCTGGAGGATTCGAACTGCTGTCCCTTTGGTTAGCAGCCATAGCACTTAACCACTACGCCACCAGGGTTTCCTCTTAACACTGCCAAGATAATCAAATGAGTAGACCAGGGTTGTGGGAACCCTGGTGGTGTAATGGTTAAGTGCTATGGCTGCTAACCAAAGGGTTGGCAGTTCGAATCCGCCAGGCACTCCTTGGAAACTCAATGGGGCAGTTCTACTCTGTCATATAGGGTTGCTGAGTCAGAATCGGCTCGACAGCTCTGGGTTTGGTTTTTTTTTTGGTACCAGGGTTGTAGGAAATCAAAGGGCATTTCCATGAATAAGGTAAGTGAGTATTTGGCAAACAGTCCTGTCATTCCAGCCTGCAAAGAATCTCTTCTTAGGACTAGACATTGATTTTGAGGGTATGAGTCAGTGGCTGACAAATAAGGGTGACAGGTAATGCTAATTCATTTTGTTTGCTACGGTGAAATTTATTACAAGTTGGGACCAGTGAACAAGATAATCTGTTTTGTTTTTGCACCTCAAAAGTACAAACATATTACAGCATTCAAATTAAATTCTGATTTTAGACATTCTGAGTTGGTAACATTCCAGTATATTTTGTAAAGGCACTCATGGTTAATGGTGTGGACTTTGGAGCCAAACTGCCGAGTTAGAATAATGGTTTTACCAAAGCCTAGCTCTGTAGTCTTAGAGAAGTTAATGAATCCCTCTGTGCCTCCATTTCGTCATCTGTAAAGTGGAGAAAATATAAGTATCTATCTCATATGGCTGTTGTGGACTAAATTAATTAACATTTGCAAGTATATCACAAAGAGAGTTTTGAAGTATCTGTTAGATGGAATATAATACATATAGATTAGCTATTATTATGTGTAAATAGTTAACCTCTTTGAGAATCTATTTTCTTATCGGAAAAATGGGAATAGTAATATCTACTTTATTGTCAGTATTAATTTAAATGCATGAATGTAGGCAAAACGTCTTAGCACACTTGTGAGACAGGTGAAGACCCAGACATGTGTCCCTCCCCCAGGTTCCTGGGGCAAAACAAGCTTTCCCTTGAACCCAGTTGCCATTTTAGAGAGTAGATGGAGAGTGGTAGTGTGACACATAGTCCTGAGAGGAAGTTGGACTTTGAACTTACTGATAGTGAAAAGGGATTGAAGTAATTTGACACATATATATTTTAAATTGGATATGAATAAGATATCTGTAAAGAGCCCTAGTGGCACAATGGTTTAAGCACTCAGCTGCTAACTGAAAGGTTCGTGGTTCAAACATATTCAGTGGCTCCCCTGGAGAAAGACCCGGTGACATGCTCCCATAAATATTACAGCCTAGAAAACCCTTTGGGGCAGTTCTACTCTGTCATATGGAGTCACTATGAGTCAAAAATCGACCTGATGGCACCTAACAACAACTACAACAAAAAGATACCTTTAATTGGCAAATTTTAGTTTTTTCACTGTAGTCAGAAAGAGATAATTATAGAGAATTGTAAGTCAAGGATAGTAATCCCCCTAAAGTTTTGCCTGTCTAAATGGTGACACGTAGACTTAGACATCCCTGTTAGAACAATGCTTATAGAACTGATGAATTTTAAAAGTGAACATCACTTGTGCTTTTCTATTTTCCCTTTTACAATAGGGATGTTCCTTAACAATCTAATAGTCTAACTACATTTACATCTTTGAAAGTGTGAATTTCTATTAGCGCATTCCTTGAAAACATGCAAAAAAAGATATGTAACAGTTTTAGGCTAGCAGAATTTGGTTTGTTTTTATTCCTCCCTGTCTTCATGGTGCCATATGAAAGTCTCATTTCCAATTGCACAGAATCTTCCCAGGGATAAGGCTACATGCTTGACACTTAGCAAAGCGATTTTTTCCCCGTTGTTGTTGGTTAAATGCTCAGGCTTATGTTAACTTTTACATTCTGCAAGGGGCATAGTAAATCTATATGCGATAACTTCCAGGCTGAAACACACAGACAGTATCAATGAAGGATGTTATGTCATCTGTGAATTAAGCAGCAATTGGCCTTAGTCATCACTCATGAAAGTGTTGTGTTTGTCATCCTCTTTGATATTAAAGGACATTCAGCTGCTTGTAATTGACAGATAGGCTTAATTTGTGTTGGTTATAGTGCAATGGGCAAACCAAAGAAACAGATTCTGATTTTTTTTAATTGGACAAGGACTTTGTTTAGTCACAAATATAGGGAGTTGCTGAGATTACAGAATTCCTTCTAGCAGAAGATAAGTTTTTCTTTGATCTCAATTAAATTTTTTTAAGTATCCATTGAGGAAGACTCAGTCTTCATTTAGATACAGCAGTCTTTCCAAAGAAATAATAGATTCATTTGTTATTTCACACCCAATACTAGTAATTACAAAGACTGGTGTTTTGCTTTTATTTTTACTTCCAACAAACTTCTACATGAAATTCAGATTAACCACAAAGTATAACTTCTAGAAGGCTGTATTGTTTGTAATCTTCAAAAAGTGTTTTGAAATGTATCTGAAAAAACAAGGGTTCTTCCTATAGTTCCATCAAACCTGAAAGAGAAAAGGCCAAGATTCAATAAATTACTTCAAATTCTCATTGGAAACTAGACCTACTGGACACACTGAGACTAGAGAAACTTCTGAACCTATTGCCTGGAAACAGATTTTCAATCTTGAACTGAAACTATCCCATGAAGTTATCTTTAACTAAACAACAAATCAAGTTCAATGAAAAAAAGTCTGTCCTGAGCATTGCGCCTTTATGAAGTATTAAATATATGATGTAAAAATGACAACAGTAACTGTAAAGCACAGACGAGAACTTTAAGGGGCAGAGGGTCTAAGTTAGTGGTGGTGAAACAATATGGTGAAACGATACGGTGAAACAATATGAAAATACACAGGGGCCACAACAATGTATTTGAGCTATGTCTGCTAACTAAAAGGCTGGCAGTTGGAATCCACCAAGTGCTCCCTGGAAACTTTATGGGGCAGTTCTACCCTGTCCTATAGGGTCGCTATGAGTCAGAATCGACTTGATGGCAACGGGTTTTATATATATGAAATGTCTTTATCCTGAAGTCTAAGTCACAGAGCCTGTAGTTTGTACTTCGGGAAAGAATATAATCAAATGTGAAAAGGACTTGAGTACTCAGAGACAAGCAAAAACTGTCTCTCCTCCATTCTGGCATTCTCTAGCCATACAACCTTTGTTGAGTTACTTAAATGCAAGTTGTTTCCTTATATGTAAGATGAGAGGGTGAGTTCTGCCCAGCTTTAAAACATCCTATGATTCTTTAACACAATATATTAAAAACAATTAAAATATTAGCCAACAGACAAAAGCCTTCATTCAATGATTAAAGTACAATACTTCCCTTACAGTGGAGCCCTTAGTGGTGCAGTGGTTAATCGCTGTGACTGGTAACAAAAAAGCTCTGCAGTTCAAATCCACCAGTTGCTCCTTGGAAACCCTGCAGGTGGTACTCTGTCCTATAGAGTCACTATGAGTCGGAATCGATTTCATGGCAACAGGTTTGTCTGTTTTGGTTCCTTAGAGTACCACTAATATATATCTATATAGATATATATATAGATATATATATATTCTATCCCATGTTATCCTTTTCTTCTTGTCACCTTGAGCTTCCAGAAGACAGTGAGTGAACAGTTGGGTAAATTCTAATATTAAATGCAAATATTCTGTTAGGTTAAAGATTTCAGAGGCATTCATCACAAGCGATTATGGAAACAAAGGACAGCACAAAAATCCCAAAATATTTTTAATATCTGATCCAGAAATCAGGGAATAATTTAGACTTGGATTTTAAAGACCTTCCAAACATCACTAGATTAATAGAAAAGTATATTATGTAACACAGTTTTAAGAATATAGCAGTGTTTTTGGTACCAAATTGATTAGAAGATAGCAATACATTAAAAAGGAATGCAACTAAAGTATCTTCCCAAAACTCAGTTGGGTAGGCCAAGAATTTCATTCTGAAATGGATTGCAAAAATTATTTGTATGCTCTTCATATTTATAGGAAAAGTTAAACTGCTATATACAGAAAAGTATTTAAAAAGATTATCCTTCATAAAAATCACCTACTTACCCAGAATTCAAGTAAGTTAGATTTATAAAAAAAAGGAATGTCTTATAGATAAGATCATTTCATAAAATCTAAAGAGAAAATTGCAACATAATAGAAGTCAACAAAGAGCTTCAGATTTTTATTAAAAAAAAAGTTTTATAGAACATAAGTATTAAATCTATTTCTTTCATCATCAATAATAGCAACTCTCTACTTAAAATTAATTTTGAGAGCTATTTTAATGAGACACTATAGGATCCATAACTGTCAAGGAAATTTAAATTCCATTTCTCATACCACACACATGAAGAAGAAGACAAATGTATCTCATTAAAAAATTTCAGCACAGAAAATTTTCTTAGAAAATCCGATTAACAAGAATAATGACCTCTAATAACAAGACAAATAACACAAACAGGGAAAAAACAAAAACAAAAAACTTAGTTATGATCTTCATTGCAGGGATTTTGTGTCTTCTTCCTCACTCTCACCAGCTTCTACAAAAGTTTCTACCAAATAAAAGCAAAAAAAAAAAAAAAAACCCTTGCCACCGAGTTGGTTCCGACTCACAGAGACCCCAGAGAACAGAGTAGACCTGCCCCAGGGTCTTTCCAAGGAGCAGATGGGTGGATTATGAACTGCCGACTTTTTGGTGAGCACCAGAGCTCTTAACCACTGGCCATCAGGGGCCCTTCTACCAAACAGTATCTACTCAATTATGAACGTTAATAATAACATTATTGTTTTACCTAGTGCTCAACGGAAACCCTGATGGCCTAGTGGTTAAGGGCTAGGGCTGCTAATCAAAAGGTTGGCAGTTTGAATTCACCATGCACTCCTTGGAAACTCTATGGGGCAGCTCTACTCTGTCCTATACGGTTGCTGTGAATCGGAATCTACTAGATGGCAAAGGGCTGATTTTTTTTTTTTTTTTAAGCACTCAATAAATATTTTATAGCGAATGTTGCTGCTGTTGTTGTTGGGTGCTGCTGGGTAGGTTCCGACTCATAGCGACCCTATGCACAGCAGAACAAAACACTGTCTGGTCCTGAGCCATCCTTAACAATCCTTGTTATGCTTGAGCTCATGGTTGAAGCCACTGTGTCAATCCACCTCATTGAGGGTCTTCCTCTTTTCCACTGACCCTGTACTCTGCCAAGCATGATGTCCTTCTCCAGGGACTGATCCCTCCTGACAACATGTCCAAGGTATGTAAGACGCAGTCTTGCCGTTCTTGCTTCTAAGGAGCATTCTGGTTGTACTTCTTCCAAGACAGATTTGTTCGTTCTTTTTGCAGTCCATGGTATATTCAATATTCTTCACCAACACCACAATTCAAAGGTGTCAATTATTCTTCAGTCTTCCTTATTCATTGTTCAGCTTTCACATGCATATGATGTGATTGAAAATACCATGGCTTGGGTCAGGCGCACCTTAGTCTTCAAGGTGACATCTTTGCTCTTCAACACTTTAAAGAGGCCTTTTGCAGCAGATTTACCCAATGCAATGCATCCTTTGATTTCTTGACTCCTGCTTCCATGGCTGTTGATTGTGGATCCAGGTAAAATGGAATCCTTGACAACTTCAATTTTTTCTCCGTTTATCATGATGTTGCTCATTGGTCCAGTTGTGAGGATTTTTGTTTTCTTTATGTTGAGGTGTCATCCATACTGAAGGCTGTGGTCTTTGATCTTCATTAGTAAGTGCTTCAAGTCCTCTTCACTTTCAGCAAGCAAGGTTGTGTCATCTGCATAACGCAGGTTGTTAATGAGTTTTCCTCCAATCTTCTTCATATAGTCCAGCTTCTTGTATTATTTGCTTAGCATACAGATTGAATAGGTATGGTGAAAGAATACAACCCTCACGCATACTTTTTCCGACTTTAAACCAATCGGTACCCCCTTGTTCTGTCCGAACAACTGCCTCTTGATCTATGTAAAGGTTCCTCATGAGCACAATTAAGTGTTCTGGAATTCCCGTTCTTCGCAATATATCCATAATTTGTTACGATCCACACAGTCAAATGCCTTTGCATAGTCAATAAAACACTGGTGCACTAGTTTTTTTATACATCCGTCTGGTATTCTCTGCTTTCAGCCAGGATCCATCTGACATCAGCAATGATACCCCTGGTTCCACGTCCTCTTCTGAAACCGGCCTGAATTTCTGGCAGTTCCCTGTTGATACACTGCTGCAGCCATTATTGAATGATCTTCAGCAGAATTTTGCTTGCGTGTGATATTAATGATATTGTTCTATAATTTCCACATTTGGTTGGATCACCTTTCTTGGGAATATGCATATTGTCAGTTTATAGTACTGTGGGGGCTTGCGTGTTGCAGTGATGCTGGAAGCTATGCCACCGGTATTCAGATATCAGCAGGGTCACCCATAGAGGACAGGTTTAATCTGAGTTTCCAGACTAAGATTTAGAGAATGAGTGAATGGTAATTAGGATTTCTATGTAGTCTGTACATGTACAATTCATTTTTGTTCCATAATTGTCAAAATGAAACCTAGAAGTAGCCGAGATTTGTTATTCTGTAGTCACTACACCTCAAGTTTTAAAAACTTGTTTTCAAATAGGTATATGTTTGTAACAATTGCCAGTTTTGGAATAACAAGTCAAATTATTCAGTAGTTACTAATACAGATTTCGAAGTTTTCTGACCTTCTTAACGCAGAGTACAACCATATTACCATCATTATTTTTAACATTAAAAATCTCTTGGTTGTTCTCCTAAAACGTAATTTTTCTGGCAAAGAACAAACTACTATTGTCTTTTTGATGTATTTATATTGTAGAATTGTGTGTGTATATATAGAAATATGTATCTGTACATGAATATATATAAATAATATCAAATAATCAGTATAATCGATGCTATTTTATATCCTTGTGCCTTGAAGGGAAAGGCAATTTTACAAATCTAAAAAATAAATCAATAAGCAGCATATTCTATATAAAGCATTCAAACACATATTGGCAAAGACATGCATATTAGTAAACCCATTTTACCGTAATAAATCCTGACCGTTGATATTCAAGGAGTCATATTCTTTTAATGACTTGGATGTAAATAAAGTGCAAATTAGAAGTCTTTGAAAGATATATTAACCATTTTAGCTCATTAAGTAATTTTTAGTTAAGTAAAGGAATTACTAGAAGTCGAGGAGGATTTCAATTATGAAGAACACACACACAGACTTACAAACTTGGCTTATAATAAACCATCTTCTGAGAACTACCTTCTCCTCCTTTCTTATTCTTAAAAGCCTACATCCTACATCTTTTGCAACTTTCCTCAATTCTCCCAAGGATTTTACCACTGGATGGTAAGCATGATTTCCCATACAGTGAGAATGTTAATATACCAATTCAACATACATAACTATGAGATAGAGAATCTAGTTAAAAGCTCATTTTCAAGCTCAATCTTCATTTCCATTCCCTTACTTGAGCCAATCCTTAATTCTGTTTGCATTTTTTAAATCATATCAAGGACCATTCTTAGCCAGTATCGTTAATTTTCTGCAACATACAAATAAACTATCAAAACTTTTGAGATAACCTAAGAAACCATTATGAGAGCAAGGATGTACATAGTATGTGGGATGTGAAATAAAGCCTATCTTTATTATATCCTGGAACAGATTGGAAAACATTCACTCTACATTCAATTAATGAGAAATGGTAAAGGTTATTAAAATGTGTGGATAAGTATGAAATTATGCTGTGTTTGTTTCTATGAAAATGTGACACAATAGAAAATCATCAACAGAGTTAGTCTATCAAATGGGTTGTGGTTTAGTTCTTAGTTATTTTAAACATCATAAAACAACAAACAACAATTAAAAAAAAAAGATTTTGTCCTATTCACTGGAAGTTTTTTAAATGAAAAAGTTTACCCTGAATTTAAATATAATACACTCAGAAACATTCTTTCCCATCAACTATATACTCATCCAAAAGAAAGATTTTTCAAAGCCCCCAGAAGTTTTAGATTTGGAAAGCACACTTTCTGAGACTTTCTGAGATATTCACTTGTAAATTCTATGCTCAAGTAAAATGATCTCATGTTCCTTTAAATTAAAAAATCTAGGACATTAAGTGAAAGAAGAAAAATGAAATGGCAGTTGGCCATGCCTTAATGATTTAACTTGGCATCTGGTCAAATGACCTGGGCAAATGTTCTTTTGAAAAATGTCGTGGAATTTTTATTAATGATGAATATTTAAGGTCTCAAACCAGACTCATCTTAAAGGAGACTAGCAATCTAGGTTCTGTCAAAACTGGGTTTTGAATGACTTGACCCTCATAACAATCGAACTAGTTCTGCATGTAAATGTAGTCTAAATCACCTGTCTCTCAGGCATCCAAATTCTTTTCTTGAATGTGTATAAACCATATACCAAAAATTAAAAAAAACTACAAATGTATTTATTTCTTCATGAAACTGGTATTTTCCATTCAGTTGCTTATTGCAATGCTGAATTTTGTGGATTTGAAAGTTGCAAACTTAGTTACATAGTCTCTGTAATTTTTAGGAAGTACTAGGAATTGCTCATTTCTCTGTACAACTGATTCCAAATATCCTAATATTGGGGAAATATAGGATAATGTAAAATATTGGTAGTTTGAAATCATAAATAATTTTGTCCTTAATCGATTAAGGAAATTTGAACAATGACAACAATAGGGTGATTCTTAACATTTTTGTTTTTCTTATAGCTAATGTTTACCATTTGAAAGGCATTTCCTTAGTATTTTTCATGAATTTTCTCATCTGCAATTTCTGTTTGAAACTTTATGTGAGGTAATAACATGAAGTCATAGAGCTAATAAGTGATGGAACCACAATTCAGTAGAATGACTTCTGAAACGAAACTCCCAACCTCTGTGTAGGAGTGCAAGTCGTGGAATGTGAAAGACCTGGGCTCAGACACCAGTGCTACCTCTTATCAGCAGTAAAACTTCCTGCAGCTTATTCAACTTAACCTCATTGTGACAGTTTTCTTATTTATAAACTGGGATTAACAATAATATCTGTTCCACAGATTCACCATGAGAATTAGACAATGCACATGACACCCTTAGTTGACTGTGGTACATTCACTCAATACTTTTATCATGATTATTTTCACCATTATTTATTTTCTATTGATTTATCTTTGGCAACTATTTTTAGTTACTCTAAGACAGTTGTTACATCTCAGAAACATCGAGGATATAACAAAGAACTTGGGGTTTATGATAGATTAGCAAGATTTAAGAAGATAAGACCTCTGTTATGCCAGATAGGTATTCTTGTGATTACCCTTTGATTACCTTCTCTTTACCTTTTCTATTGGTGCTTTTAGTAACCTAGTGATTATAATTTATATCTTAAATTTATAACAACATATTAT
The DNA here is from genome assembly GCF_030014295.1 of Loxodonta africana. Classification (NCBI taxonomy): domain Eukaryota; kingdom Metazoa; phylum Chordata; class Mammalia; order Proboscidea; family Elephantidae; genus Loxodonta; species Loxodonta africana. The sequence goes on along the minus strand of NC_087345.1, from coordinate 121,206,385 downwards.
AAATCACATACAAAGTTAGTTTCAATCATATACAAAATCCTCCCTTTATGTTTTTATTGTCCCAAATTACATCTTTTTTACTTTGTGTATTATTGACATAGATTCATAATTGTTGTATGGATTTGTCTTTTAAATCATGTAGAAAAAAAGAATAGTTACAAACTAAATGCACAATAATACTAATTTTACTTATACTACAAAGTGAACACATAAATTTACCTATGTTGTTACCTTTTTAAGGAGCCTTGGTGGCACAGTGATTAAAGCACTTGACTGCTAATGAAAAGGTCTGCAGTTCAAACTCACCAGCTGCTCCACAGGAGAAACATGTGGCAGTCTGCTTCTATAAAGATTTACAGCCTGGGAAGCCCTATGGGGCAGTTCTACTCTATCCTATAGGATCACTATGAATCACAATCAACTTGATGGTAGTGAGGTTTTTTTTTTTTTTTTTGGTTTAATTACCTTTACTAGTGTTCTTTATTTTTTCATATGGCTTTAAGCTGCCATCCAGCTTTCTTTAATTTCAGCCTGAAGGATTTTATTTAGCATTTCTTGTAGGGTAGACCTATTAGTTATTAACTTCCTTGGTTTCTATTCAGCTGGGAATGTCGTAATTACTCCTTCACTTATTAAGGAGAGTTCTGCCAGATACAGAATTCTTGGTTGACAGCTTTTTTTTCTTTCCTTTCAGTACTTTAAAAATGTCATCCCATTGCTTTCCTCTTCTGTGGTTTACGATGAGAAATCAGCTATTAATCTTATGAGGCTCATGTTTACATGATGAGTTGCTTCTCTCTTGCTGCTTTCAAGATTCTTTCTCTTTGGCTTTTAACAATTCGATGGTAATGTGTCTCAGTGTGAATCTGTTTATCTTGGAGTTTGTCGAGCTTCTTGTACGTATACATTTATGTCTCTTATCAAATTTAGGAAATTTTTGGCCAATATTTCTTCAGATCTTCTTTGTGTCTCTTTCTGTCTCTTCTACCCTTTGGGACTCCCTTTATGTGTATGTTGCTACATTTGACAGCGCTCCACAAATCTCTTAGGCTCCATTCATTTTTTGCCACTTTTTTTTTTCCTGCTGTTCAGAGTAGATAATCTGAATTGACCTATCTTTAAGTTTGCAATTCTTCTACCTTTTCAAATTTACTGTTGAATTCTTCTATTGAACTTTTCATTTTAGTTATTATACTTTTCAGTTTTAGATTTTCTATTTGGTTCCTTTATATAATTTATTTTTCTTTGTGGATATTCTCTATTTGGTAAGACATTGTTCTCCTGTTTCCTTTAGTTCTTTGTCTCTGGTTTCCCTTAGTGCATTGAGAATAAGACAGTTGATATAAAGGCTTTATCTGTTGAGCCTAATTTCCAGGCTTCCTTAGGTACATTTTGATTTTTTTTCCCCTGTGAATGGACCACATATCCTAATTTCTTTGCAGCCTCTTGATTTAAAAAAAAATGACATTCTGAATATTATAATGTGGTAAATCTTGAAATCAGATTATTCCACTCCCCAGGGCTTGTTGTTACAGTTTATTGTGGGCTATTGCTGTTTATTACATTGCTTACCGAAACTGTTTTTGTAATGACATTGTTGATGTGTGTAGCCACTGAAGTCTCTATTTCTTTAGCTTAGAGATCAAGTAGTGATTTGACAGAAATTTCCTTAAATATACATATATATATATACATATATAAACTCTCCTGGTATTTGCAGATTGTCTCTGTCCTGGGTTACTCCTTCAACACTTAGCCAGTACATTTATTCTGCAATTGTTTTTTGCTTGATGCCTAGAGGTGAAAGTTTGGCATTTTCTCAGGTCTTTTCTGAACTTGCCTGATCTCTTAATATACATGAGAAATTTTCAAAAAAAAACCTCAGTTCTTTGATAATAAGGTCCATGTTTCTTTGAGCGGTACCAGCAATCTGCACCAGGAATACAGGCTGCTGTTCATAGTCACCACCAGCCTGGGGAGTGGAAGATGGTAAGCATGTACGTTAAAATACCACAGTGCTTGCTTAGCAAAATTCAGCAGCTTCTTTATTAAGCATCATTCCTTTTTTGGTGAGTTTTTGGTTACAGTCCAGAGTTCTTCTGACAGATTTTTGCCAGCTTAATTGTTGCTTTAATGGAAGGATGAAGTTTTGGAGTTCTGTACTGTATCATTATCAGTGATGTCACCCCCAACCCTTTTGTTCTGATAATTTCTTCTAGAAATTCTAAGCTTTTGTCTTCATTTTTTTGATTTAATATTTAAAATGTTTAATTTGTTGACTACATTGAAGATAATTCTGTTTCCATGGACATTTGAAAAGACAGCCCATCGATACATTTAATTACTCAATCTTTCTTATTTCTTACATCAATCAAATTCTCAATAACTTTATAATTATTGTAACTGATGGTCTTGTTTTTGAATGACTGAAAGAGGATATAAAATTATTACATTTCTTATATTGTCCTTAATTTCTTTAAAAATACATTTTCTATGTTTTGAAATAATTTTATCAGGGAGGTAGAAGTTAATGAATGTTAGATAATTATATTTTTATTGCAAATTGAACTTCTAAAATGCATATTAAATTTCTCTTTGTCTTATTTAATATTTTTTCATTGAGTTCTACTTTGTATGGTAACAAAATGTTCTTAGTGTGTTCTATTGTTTTCACTTCCCTAATAAATTTTAACCCATTTTTTTCTTTTTACCATGTAAGAGGCACTTTTTTTGAGATTTAACTCTTGTAAACAAGATAAAGTTTTATTCTTAACTACAGTAAGAATTTTTGTCTTTATTTAGAGGTGCTTGCAAATTTGCATTTAATTTTACAATTTCAAGTGATTTTTTTTAAAAGTTTCTAAGTTCTTTTACTTTTTTAAAACTCTTTTACTATATGGATCTTTTTTTCTATATTGTAGTATGTTATTAATCAACCATTTTTTACATCAAGAATCATAGAAAATAACATGATTGTCATACTATATTGAATATACAAAGCTGTTTATAGACAGAGATAAACTAATCAGTTCTTTTTGGCTTCAGTAAGGGCTGAGGGGCAAAAAAAAAAGGGGGGGTCACTGTATTGCCACACCTGTAACCCATTAATCACAAACCTTTAAATGTGCCTCGGTGCATTCTCACAGTTTGACAATCTTGATGAATTTACCACTTACTATTTAATTACCCAAAATCTGTTCACCATTTTTACAGCAAGAGCATGCAAATGTTATTTCAGAGATCATGATTTTTCTCTATTCTCAGTACATGTTGTTTGGGTGAGATGTGCACACTTTTCCCTGGGACTGAGGCATGTGAGTTAGGCTAAACCAATCAGAGTATTCTATTAATATGGCCACAGTGACTGGATCAGAAACAGGCAGATAACCCAATCTAAGACAATGAGAAACAATGATTTCATGACTCTTATTGAAGCTACAAATGTACCACTTTCCTCTGGATTTGATGAGGTGAATGTGTGAGATTTGGGACTTATGCAGCCATCTTTTTAGCATCTTGATCTGTGATTTGCTTGCTGACGTATAGAAGAATAAGAGTCAGTAAGTGGATTCTAAGGTATCATTTGATTCCTTAATTAATCCATTTTAAGTCATCCAGTTACGTGAGCCAATGAATTTCTTAACTGTTGGAGTGATTTGTAAGAGACAAGCAATTTTCCATCTTAATAATGGTAATATGCCTTAAAATTTTTCAATGTATGTTTTTATGTTGAAATGAATAATTTTTTTTGAAAATAAATAATAACATGCATGAAGAATATCATAGTATTTCATAGAAAAGTAAGATATCCTAAATTCAAAATCAGCATGTTGATTGGTCATTTAAGTCATTACGGTATAGGGTTATAATCTTTAAATCTTCATATTACTTTGTATCTTTCAATTTTTCTCTAAATAAAAAAAAAGATACAAAATTTTTAAAAAGAATGGCTCATACTGTCATTTTAAGGTTAGGTTAGGAATTTTCAGGTCCAGTTACCAAATCTGTTAATAACATTTTCCTGATGACTACCCTCAGTGGTCTCACTTTCTTTGTCTGTATAACCCAGAGTTTTAAATAATCACACAATGTGTAGGCCTAAATATTCTCACATGCCTCATATTATCCTTGTCCATACTTTGAGGACACATCCCTTGCAACCAAACTATCTCTCCACTTTTCCTCTCATAGTAACTGTTTCTTTCTGCCTGGTTGAAAACCCTTAAGAATCAGATTAAATGCCCCTGCCCTCCCATCACCCAATAGCAGAGTTCCAGTCAACTCAGCATGGAAAATATTCTGATTAAATCTACTTCTTTCATTTTCCATTATGAAAACTACAGTCTAAAAAAAAAAAAATTCTATTTCTCCTGGACCACTGAAGTAACCACAAAACTTGGTCCCTATATTATGCCATGTTCCTCACAGTTGCAAAAAGAATCCTTTAAAGCAAAATCAGATAATGTCACTCACCTGTTTAAATTCTCCAATGTTTTCCCATAGAGCTTAGAATAAGCCCCTAATTCTAGTTTATAAAGCCCTACATGATCTAGCTTTTTCCTGTCCTTTCTATCACTCTTAGACTACTCTCCCTCTCTCATTCCACTCCAGCAAAACTGGCCTTATCATCTCTTCCTCTCTTAAGCCTTTGGACATGTTGCTTCTTTTTCCTAGAAGACTCTTCCATCTGATATTTAAAGCATTAGCTCTTTCTTGTCATTCAGAACACAGTTCAAGTATTGCATCCTCAGAGCTTTCTCTGGCCATTCAATTTAAAGTATCTGTGAGAATGAATTTTATTTGCCAGAATAGCATGTTTTACTCTCACAAGCTTTTTTGTTTATTTAGGTGTTTATTGTATTATCTCCCACACTATAATGTAAGTTCTGTTATGTCTGTCTTCATCTTCAGTGCATCCTCAGTATCTAAATCAGCTTGTATTTTGTTGTATAAATGATTAAATGAATGACTGAATGAACAGGTGACTATTCCAGAAAAAAAATTCTTATGTTGGAATTAATCTCCCATTTATTAGTGTTACTTGGCTTCTAATCATTACTATATTATAATGAGATTTGTACATGTCTTTATCTTCCATTATGCCCTAAGCAACTTGATGGCAAGGATTTTTTTTTTCTTTATTCTTCCCAAGTGTCTTCCACAGTGCTTTAGTATCTTAGACATAATGGCCATTCACAAATGTTTGTGTAATTGAATTATGTTGCCTTTATAAAATCTTAAGAGTCTCTCATGAGTATTCCTAAGGGAAAGGTTTTTCTCTTGGAGCCTCTCACGAGTCCTCACACCAAAATGAATTGCTACTTCCTCTCTGTTCCCATTGTAATCAGCATATGCCAAGTGTTTTTAACAATGTTTTATATTGTAGACATTTACTGATGTGTCTACTTCCACAGCTAGATTGAGATAATTTCAGCACTTTTTAAAAAAATAACAGAGCTCAAAAATATCATTGGTAATAAATTGACTTATTTACCAAATTAATTTATTTACTTATTTACCAATTCCAATTAAATTGTGGAGAATGAAGAGAGGAAAGCATTATATACTTGAAGATTTAGCAGTCTTTCTAATTAGGAATTGTTACCAAAGAACAGTCATACATAATTCTAGAGAGACCTTGCATAACTAAGACAGACTCATACTCATTCAACCTTAAGCAACTGGCTTTGAGAACACAAAGCTGACGTTACTTAGATATGTTTTGTCTAACTAAGCAACAAAACCTTATGACAATTGAGAATAGCCCATTTCACTTTTTTTCTGCAGGTAGGAACATTTTTTCTTTTGGTAAAACTTCTATTTTTCATTCACTTTTCTATTCTGATCACACTAACAATATTTTCAGGAGAGGGGAAGTTGCTCCAGGTGTATAAAAATTATAATCTCATTAATTTATAACATTTTTGCTTTAATCTGACCAAATGTGAACATATATTATTAAAACAAACACATCCAACACAAAAGAACATTCAGTCCAAAAAGGATACTTCCTAGGCAGTATACACACCCTGCCTGATTCTGGCCCAAATCCCTCACCATATATTCAGGAGGAGCAGAAATGTGTGCTTTTGATATAGGGAGTTGCACTTTGAGGAAACCCAACACTGTGGTGCCTTCATATGACCACAGCTACAATGTTCGTTCAACCTATAATTTTTAAAAAAATAAATAAATCATTTTTGCCAGGCACTGTTGTGGTTTCTGGAAATACAGAAGTAAACCAGATAAAATATACCCTAGCTATCATAGAACTTTCGTTCTAGTGGAAAACTTGGAAGTTCAGCCTATACCAGATAAGGCAGGAATTTTTTAAAAGCTTTTTCTTTTATATTCTTTATAAGATGAAGCAGCCAAAAGTAAAATGGTAGAATTGAGTGATAAACTTGTCACCAAAACTGGAATAGCATAGAGCAGCAAAGGTCATCTTTCTCAACAACTTGCTCTGATAGAGAAAAAATAGACATTCAAACTCTATTTTTCTGCTATGATGTCATCCCATAGAGTCACTAATCCATTCAAAATACTGACTGTGGCTTGGAATGAGGGCATGTGGAAGTTGCTCTCAAGTATTTGAGCACAAATGATGAATGCTGAGATTAAACAAGTCCAAAGATTATAAAATGTTATTCTATTTTAATCCTGGGCCACCACCATGGCGATTTTTATCTTGAATCTTTCTCCTCCTATAGTTATGGTACCATCTTAGTGGTGGTGAATACTTTAACCAAGAAGACACACTTAATCCTTTCTGTCATCTATACAAGCCACCATTACACAGCTCATAAAAAATTTCATCGTAGCAGATATTGATGAACCTAAATGCCTTTACTCATCTCCAGTTTATATTCCTTTCTCAGTGTACTCCTACAACTCTATGCCAATGTAATAAGTATATATTTGAATAAAATTAGGCCTGGGATATATCACCTAGGTCCTGAAAGATTGCTTCAAACAGACAATTGGAAATTTAACCTTGGCATTACAGAATCTGTCTACAACAATTTACTAAACTCTTTTACTCAAGGCCCTCAGAGCCATAGACTTCTACCACCACTACCTCCCCAGCAATAGATTAATACCTACAAAGTTTTCTGCAAAATACACCACATTGGGCCAATGAGCAGCATCATGTTTTCCCTGGCTGACGTTAGAAAATGCAGGTGATGATTTTGATATGGCATCATGAATGGAGGTGGTGGCAGAAGTTGGTTTATATTTGAGTGAGAAATAATTTTTAACTCTCCTCCCAGCATATACACCATCTGCCTTTGCCAAAATCTGGAGAAACGTTTCCTGGAGACTTTCAACGGAATAGACATCACCAACCTTATGTTTTCAAAACTTTACCTCCATCCATGAAAATCCAAATTATCTTCCATCTCTCCATGGAAGATAACACTCTACAAACAAGCTACACTCCATCTCACTCCTAGAAATAATAATTTGTAGACAGAAATGGATTTACATTATGGCTGAAGTACAAACTTCTACTGACATTGTGGTGAATGTTAAATCACACCTCTAGCTTTATTTGTTGAATCTTTCGTTTATTACATTAATTCTACTGTTTACTGGGCTTTTTTTTTTTTGATCATGCTTAATTTGCCTCAAGTAAGATTTCTGAGTTTAATGCACACTCTCAGCCAAGTCATCCTATCTAATCCAGAAGGAATTTAGACAGGTCCAGGTAAATTATTATCGATTAATGGTTGTCCTGTGATAATTATGATTAATAAGAATAGCAGTACTAGTCACCATCAACATAATTCCAAATGAGGTGATACCCTGTACTCAGAACACACTCATTCAAGGGGTCAAAGCTTCTCTGTCAGAAAAGTGGCCTGTATACTAGCTCTCTTAAAAAAATATTTAACAGAGCAGTCCTTAAAACTTTACAATTAATTGGTAGTTCGGGCTATGTATAAACTGTGGGTTACTTTTTTGTCCCTGTAGTAAGATTACACTAATGATTATTTTACTATATTTCTAGATTATAGATTGTCAAGATAATAACTCTGTAACTTTATATTCTTAGACAAGAAAAATAGGCACTTGTCAAACATTAGAAACTTTTATTGTAGGGCTGTTTATTTGCCACTGAAGTAGAGTGTCTCACTGCATTACATGTTGGCACTTTTTAAAGCATCTAGGCAGGGATTCTTTACCAATTTAAGGGCAAAGGGCAAAGGACAAAGGACACAAGGAATGATATAGGCATTATAGAATAATACCATCTGTAAGTAACCACCATGTTGCATTTGCTGTGGAAAAAGGACATGATATCTCTAGTGCCTTCAGATTAAACCTTCTTGGTGTATATAAACTGGAAATTATAGTGTCTGAATGCTTATGAAGCACTAGAAACTAGAGAATATGAAAAGCTGCAGGTGGAAACTTTAAGTAGTATGTATTTTATTGGATGGTTCTTTCTCCATGTTGCAAATATCAATTATTAAACACTACCAACATTATTTAAGTCGTCACTTTTAATCATAATATTTTACATGTATATTTATACCACTATAATGAAGTATCCCAATGTGCTTTATAGACCATACACAGCCTTATTAATAAAATGTGTTATCTCCATTAAAACCACATTTTTATTCAAAATTATTGTAAAATGCAAGACATAGATTATGCTAATAGAGAAGAGAAAGAACATGAATAAATAAAAGCCATAGATAATCCGAAAAATCTAATTTTAACAACTATTTTAAATTTTACCCTTCTACCAAACCTGTATAAGGACTGCTAACAAGTAATAAAATTGACTGATTGCTATTTTATTCCTCTGCCTTCTGTTGCTCACCTACTGGTGGAAATGCTAACAAGCATAGAAATGGCCAATGAACAGGCAGTAGACGAAAAAGGGGAGAGAAGGAGGAGCAGAGGTAATCCACCACCTGGATAATCAGCTCATGAATAACAGAGACTTGACTGAGATGGTAACACTTAAGTAAGTACTATAATAAACTCAGTAATCAGTATCCTCAGTGGCTCAGTGGCAAGGAAGAGAACTACCACCTTTACAACTACAAGGAAGTCCATGATTTTTACAGGACTTATACTGCAAAAGACATATCAGCTTCAATGCAAAAAAAATTATGTGTGTTTTAACTGGAGGGTTTAGATGTCTGCAACATCTTTTCTTATATTACATAAAGGCTTCAAGTTTCCAAGGGGCACTTAACAGACACACACACATCATCATGTTGTTATTGCCACTTACAAAATCTACCAATCACAGCATTCAAGATACATATTATGTGACACTGTGGATTGTTTTAAACTTCCCCAAATTATTATTATTATTTTCTGCAACTGCCTGAAGTTACAGATTATTTTCCTGGAGACTCAGGGATGCTTTGTGAGATGACGAACAATTGGGTTCAATGCTTCTCTATGACCAGATAAAGAAACACATCTATCTATAATAATCTTGTTTGGGTAAACAGCTGATCACAGCTATTTTGAATATCACTCCTAATTAAGGACCCTATCTTTAGTTACTTTTCTATTTGCTCTCACAAAATTCTATAATGCACGCAATGGAAAATGTATTTTTTTCTTCATAGGAGCCAATTGCACTCTAGCTATCTTCAGGGAATTCCAATTTCCAGGACCCATTTGTGCTTTGCAAAGCAATGTTTTGACTTCTAAATCTAGAATGTTACCAATTTCAAAGCAAACCATAATGATTCAGTTTTAGAATGTTGAACGCTGGCAAATAAGTTAGTGACCTCACCCCTAGATCTATGCTTGCTATCACATGTTTGTATTTGGAGTATTAAACTCCTGCATTTGTCATTCCTAATTGTGTCCTAAGCAGGAAAAAACAGTTCACAGCATGCCCCCCATGAGCTGTCATAAACAGAAATTTGAGGCAGTGCCAAATTCTCCAGGGCTTGACAGGCAATGATTAGGATGTTTTAATTTAGTGGACATACAGAGCACCCTCTGACATCTAAATGGGTGAATGCCGTAAGTAATCTATTTTTGCACACATTCAAATTTAGAACAAACAAAAAGTAGCTTAAAGTAGCATTTTAAAGAAATGGAGTCAGCAGAGGGGTTGATTCTTGCATAACACCGAATTTAGAAGTATGTTGACAGTATAATGAATTATCACAACTGAAATGATTAAAATACTATTCAGACCTTCCCTTTCTAGAACATTCATAATATGGAGGGAATGCGTGCACATGGGGAGTTCTATTTTACAAAGATTTCTTTTTTTCCTATGATATGTCTTCTGGCTGGATTACTTACATCTGTAAAATGAAATGAGCATAAACAGGAAAACATGAATAAGAAATGTTATATGTAATCTCCTGTGACTTGGAAGGAGAGATGGACAATGGACAATCACAAGACCTATTGGAATGTGCTTCACGTCAGATTGCTTAAGAGTTAGGATAGTTTTATCATTATATTTTGTTTAAAACAAAAACTGTTCTACAAACTCCCCATCTACAAACCCCCAAGTAAAAGTTAAGAAATTCTTGTTTTATTTTTGCTTCCCTTTTTGGATCTATTGAAGAAATGAGAACATCTATGATTTCAGGTATTCTGAGGAAGATTCATTTACTCCCAGATATCCACCCCCAATTATTTGTTGCTTGCTATGATTCAAATGAAAATTTTAATCTTTCAACTTCAAATTTTGATGCTTGATGGAATAATAACAATAAAAAGCAGTTATCGTTAATTATAGAACAGTGGCATTTTAGATCTACTTGTAAGTATGTTTGACAACAGGTAGGAAAGAACCCTTATGGAAGCTTGAAGAGAGTAGGTGAGTGATTACTTTTATAAGCCTGCTTAGAGGTACCATAAACTTGATAACTGAAAAAAGCAGAAATTTACTCTCTCACCTTTCTGAAGATGAGAAGTCTGAAACGGAAGTTTTGACAGGGCCGTGCTCTCTCTGAAGTTTCTAGGGGAGAATCTTTCTTTGCCTCTTCCTAGCTTCTGGTAGTTACCAACAATCTTTGGCCTTCTTTGGTTTGTAAGACTTATCACTCCGATCTCTCTCTGCCTCCATCATCACATGGTGTTCTCACTCGGTGTTTGTGTCTCTTCTCTTCTTATAAGGATACTAATCATATCGGATTAGGGAACACTCTATTCCAGTATGACCTCATCTTAACTATTTACATTTGCATAAACCCCATTTTCAAATAAGGTTCTTGGTAGATGAGAATTTTTGAAGGACATTGCACAACCCAGTATAGAAAGTGTTGCCTTTAAACTAGGGAGTGAGCAAAACACCCAAAGATTTAAAAAGAGTCTTACCTACTTCACAGTTTTGCCTTGGATAACTCAATTCAACTATGATTCCCTGCTATGGTTCTTAGGAAGAAAATACTGATTACTGATTACCAGTCAATTATAAATAATGCTCACCAGTACTTGAATTTGAATTTATAAATCATCTTTACTACGGAAAAAATTTATCTTAAGAAAAAAAATACAGAATGAGGGGTCTAATGACAATCATTGTTAGAGGACTGCAACTAATTGTTTGGCTAATTGTGTAAGAATCAGAAATCTTGCAACTTACTTTAACGACCTTTAGTGTGCTTTATGAGGACCAGAAATATTTCATATGTCTGAACTTCTCACACTTAACTGCATTGACATGAATAGTCAATGTAGAAAAGTATGAAGACTACATGGAACTAGCCATCAGTAGTTATTTTCTGTCGACCTTTGTATACTGCTGAATTGTATAAACAGCATGAATGGGCATGAATACTCTAGGGCCCTGATTAGACCAAACCCGGAGTATCCTATTTATTTTTAGTCACAATACTTTATGGGGTGGCACAGGGGTCAAGAGCTCGGCTGCTAACCAAAAAGTCGGCAGTTCAAATTCACCAGCCACTTCTTGGAAATCCTACGGGTTGTTCTACTCTGTCCTGTAAGGTCGCTATGAGTCAGAATTGACTCAACGGCAACAGGTTTTTTTGTTTCTTTAGGGGAAATAGGAGAATTTTCATGGAAGGGTTCCCACAATCTATTACTAAATGTTAGTTTTATCATATGTAGAAATTAAATATTTACCTTGGAGAAGAGAAGATTTAAGGTGGGTATTATAGCTATACTCAAATATTTGAATGTCTTTCATACCTAAGGTATTAGACTTAATATGAATGGCTATGCCAACTTTCATATGTTGAATTTTCACATAGACAACATATGGCTCAATGTAAGAACTTTTTATCATTTTCTATAGATAATATATTTTTTTGTGAGACTGTAAACTACCTATTGTTTGAGTTGTTCAAACAGAGATTAGATGATAAAGTAGCTATACTACAGGAGATTATACAATGTCAAAACTGGAATTGGGTTTACCTTATTTCAAATCCTGGTTCCTTGATTTATGAGCTGCATAATCTTGGTCTTGTTTACTTAAATTTCTGAGGGCCATCTCCTTGATTTATAGCATGGGGATAATAATACCTATCTCTCTATCTCTTTGAATGTTTATGAGGATGTTATTAAGTATTCAAGGCACTAACTATAGAACATGGAGCCTGTAGTACCTCAAATATGGTAATTGTAATTTTATTGTCAAATAGATTATTAATTACATGGTAATTGGACTAAAATAACTTCAGTGTAATGTCCAATATTAATATTTTTACATCAAGCAGGAATTCATAAAATTAAAAACAATTTGCTATAGTAAACATATTTTTAAAGGAATTTTGTTTCAGTCCACACTTTCCTAAGCACCTCCATACACTTTTATTATTACAAATCTGTTCCTGTCTCTTGCTATTTTGATTTTCGGATGAAAGTCTTCTTGTTTCAATGCTATTATTTTGGGATTTCAGCAAATATGCTCCTTACCTACTCAACTCAGATACAATTCATTTTTTTTTGAGATCTTCTTTTCTAACATTTTCTAAGAGATAAGTGACCTTAAGCACTTTGACATGCTGATTCAGTAAGTTTATATTTTGAAACAGATTTTGTTATGTTTTCTTACTGCATTTTATAACATTGCTAATATACTATTGAAAATAACTTAATAAAACAATAATGATAATATTTACCCACTCCTTTCATTTCAAGTCAAACTCATATAAATCAAAGCTCACCTTAGTCACAAAATACATTTAATAAAATTATAAAGAATTATTTAAAATTTTCTTGTATTCAATTTTTTTTATTCGAATACAAACATAATATGTCTTCACTCTTTCATTCCTATGTTTAATCATATCTTGGCTTGTCTCTTGGTTTATTTCAAAGTTCATTTTGCAAAATTATATAAGTCAGTTTTGCTCTTATATGAGTCAGTTTTGCTTTTTTCAACAACATAAACAGCGACTACACACACGAACCTCACCAAATGGAAAACACAGGGATCAAATCAACTACATCTGTAGAAAGAGATATATGACAGAACAAGGCCAGGAGCCTACTGTGGGACAGACCATCAATTGCTCATATGCAAGTTCAGGTTGAAGCTGAATAAAATTTTTAAAAGTACACAAGAGCCAAAATACAGCCTTGAGTATATCCCACCTGAATTTGGAGATCATTTCAAGAAAAGATTAGATGCATTGAACACTAATGAATGAAGGCCAGACAAGTTGTGGGACAACATAAAGGACGTCATACATGAAGAAAGCAAAAGGTCATTAAGAAGACAGTGTCATGGATTGAATAATGCCACCCCCCCAAATTTGTGTATCAAATTGATTAGGCCATGATTCCCAGTATTGTCTGGTTGTCCTCCATTTTGCAATTATAATTTTATATTGAGAAGATTAGAGTGGGATTGTAACACCACCCTTACTCAGGTCACCTCCCCGTTACAAGGTAAATGGAGTTTCCTTGGGGTGTGGCCTGCACCACCTTTTATCTCTGAAGAGATAAAAGGAAAGGGAAGCAAGCAGAGAGTCAGGGACCTCTTACAACCAAGAAAGCAGCACCATGAGCAGAGCATGTCCTTTGGACCCCAGGTCCCTGCACCTGAGAAGCTCCTCGACCAGAGAAAGATTGAGGACAAGGATCTTCCTCCACAGCCGACAAAGAAAGGCTTCCCCTGGAGCCGATACCCTGAATTTGGACTTATAACCTACAAGACTCTGAGAGAATAAATTTTTCTTTGTTAAAGCCATCCACTCGTGGTACATCTGTTATAGCAGCACTAGATAACTAAGACAGATGGGAAAGAAAAAAAGACCAAAATGGATGTTAGAAGAGACTCTAAAATTTTCTCTTGAACATAGAGTAGCTAAAGCAAATGGAAGAAATGAAGAGGAAAAAGAGATGAATAGAAGAATTCAAAGGGCAGCTCAAGAAGACAAAGTATTATAATTAAATGTGCAAAGACCTGGAGTTAGAAAACAAAAAGGGAAGAACATGCATTTCTCAAGCTGAAAGAACTGAAGAAAAAATCCAAGCCTTGAGTTGCAATATTGAAGGATTCTATGGGCAAAATATTGAACGATGCAGGAAGTATCAAAAGAAGATGGAAGGAACACACAGAGTCACAGTACCAAAAATAATTTGTCGACATTCAACCATTTCTGGAGGTAGCATAAAATCAAGAGCCAATGGTATTGAAGGAAGAAGTCCAAGCTGCAAAGAATTCAATGGCAAAAAACAAGGCTTCAAAAAGCTGGTTCTTTGAAAAAATTAACAAAATTGATAAACCATTGGCTAGACTGACTAAAGAAATACAGGAAAGGAAACAAAAAACCCGAATAAGAAACGAGAAGGGCCACATCACAACAGACCCAAATGAAATTAAAAGAATCATATCAGATTATTACGAAAAACTGTACTCTAACAAATTTGAAAACCTAGAAGAAATGGATGAATTCCTGGAAAAACACTACCTACCTAAACTAACACATTCAGAAGTAGAACAACTAAATAGACCCATAACAAAAAAAGAGATTGAAATGGTAATCAAAAAACTCCCAACAAAAAAAAGCCCTGGCCCGGATGGCTTCACTGCAGAGTTCTACCAAACTTTCAGAGAAGAGTTAACACCACTACTACTAAAGGTACTTCAAAGCATAGAAAATGACGGAATACTACCCAACTCATTCTATGAAGCCACCATCTCCCTGATACCAAAACCAGGTAAAGACATTACAAAAAAAGAAAATTACAGATCTATATCCCTCATGAACATAGATGCAAAAATCCTCAACAAAATTCTAGCCAATAGAATTCCACAACATATCAAAAAAATAATTCACCACGACCAAGTGGGATTTATACCAGGTATGCAAGGCTGGTTTAATATTAGAAAAACCATTAATGTAATCCACCATATAAATAAAACAAAAGACAAAAACCACATGATCTTATCAATTGATGCAGAAAAGGCATTTGACAAAGTCCAACACACATTTATGATAAAAACTCTCACCAAAATAGGAACTGAAGGAAAATTCCTCAACATAATAAAAGGCATCTATGCAAAGCCAACAGCCAACATCACTCTAAATGGAGAGAACCTGAAAGCATTTCCCTTGAGAACGGGAACCAGACAAGGATGCCCTTTATCACCGCTCTTATTCAACATTGTGCTAGAAGTCCTAGCCAGAGCAATTAGGCTAGACAAAGAAATAAAGGGCATCCGGATTGGCAAAGAGGAAGTAAAATTATCTCTATTTGCAGATGACATGATCTTATACACAGAAAACCCCAACGAATCCAACAGAAAACTACTGAAACTAATAAAAGAGTTTGGCAGAGTCTCAGGTTATAAGATAAACATACAAAAATCACTTGGATTCCTCTACACCAACAAAAAGAACATCGAAGAGGAAATCACCAAATCAATACCATTCACAGTAGCCCCCAAGAAGATAAAATACTTAGGAATAAATCTTACCAAGGATGTAAAAGACCTATACAAAGAAAACTACAAAGCTCTACTACGAGAAATTCAAAAGGACATACTTAAGTGGAAAAACATACCTTGCTCATGGATAGGAAAACTTAACATAGTAAAAATGTCTATTCTACCAAAAGCCATCTATACATACAATGCACTTCCGATCCAAATTCCAATGTCATTTTTTAAGGTGATAGAGAAACAAATCACCAACTTCATATGGAAGGGAAAGAAGCCTCAGATAAGCAAAGCATTACTGAAAAAGAAGAAGAAAGTGGGAGGCCTCACTCTACCTGATTTCAGAACCTATTATACAGCCAGAGCAGTCAAAA
This sequence comes from Loxodonta africana, assembly GCF_030014295.1. NCBI lineage: Eukaryota > Metazoa > Chordata > Mammalia > Proboscidea > Elephantidae > Loxodonta > Loxodonta africana. The sequence continues at coordinate 121,190,152 of NC_087345.1, read as the reverse complement.
CAGCCTGGTATTGGTACAACAACAGGCACATAGACCAGTGGAACAGAATTGAGAATCCAGATATAAATCCATCCACATATGAGCAAATGATATTTGACAAAGGCACAGAGTCAGTTAATTGAGGAAAAGATAGTCTTTTTAACAAATGGTGCTGGCACAACTGGATATCCATTTGCAAAAAAATGAAACAGGACCCATACCTCACACCATGCACAAAAACTAACTCCAAGTGGATCAAAGACCTAAACATAAAGACTAAAACCATAAAGATCATGGAAGAAAAAATAGGGACAACCTTAGAAGCCCTAATACAGGGCATAAACAGAATACAAAACAGTACCAAAAATGATGAAGAGAAACCCGATAACTGGGAGCTCCTAAAAATCAAACACCTATGCTCATCTAAAGACTTCACCAAAAGAGTAAAATGACCACCTACAGACTGGGAAAGAATTTTCAGCTATGACATCTCCGACCAGCGCCTGATCTCTAAAATCTATATGATTCTGTCAAAACTCAACCACAAAAAGACAAACAACCCAATCAAGAAGTGGGCAAAGGTTATGAACACACACTTCACCAAAGAAGATACTCAGGCAGCTAACAGATACATGAGAAAATGCTCTCGATCATTAGCCATTAGAGAAATGCAAATAAAAACCACAATGAGATTCCATCTCACTCCAAGAAGGCTGGCATTAATCAAAAAAACACAAAATAATAAATGTTGGAGAGGCTGCGGAGAGATTGGAACTCTTATACACTGCTGGTGGGAATGTAAAATGGTACAACCACTTTGGAAATCTATCTGGCGTTATCTTAAGCAGTTATAAATAGAACTACCATACAACCCAGAAATCCCGCTCCTCGGAATATACCCTAGAGAAATAAGAGCCTTTACACAAACAGATATATGCACACCCATGTTTATTGCAGCTCTGTTTACAATAGCAAAAAGCTGGAAGCAACCAAGGTGTCCATCAATGGATGAATGGTTAAATAAATTGTGGCATATTCACAAAATGGAATACTACACATCGATAAAGAACAGTGACGAATCTGTGAAACATTTCATAACATGGAGGAACCTGGGAGGCATTATGCTGAGTGAAATTAGTCAGAGGCAAAAGGACAAATATTGTATAAGACCACAATTACAAGATCTTGAGAAATAGTATAAACTGCGAAGAACACATACTTTTGTGGTTATGAGGGGGGGAGGGAGGGAGGTTCGGAGAGGGTTTTTTACTGATTAATTAGTAGATAAGAACTGCTTTAGGTGAAGGGAAGGACAATAGTCAATGCTTGGAAGGTCAGCTCAACTGGACTGGACCAAAAGCAAAGAAGTCTCCAGGATAAAATGAATGCTTCAAAGGTCAGCGGAGGAAGGGCGGGGGTTTGGGGACCATGGTTTAAGGTGACTTCTAAGTCAATTGGCAAAATAATTCTATTATGAAAACATTCTGCATCCCACTTTGAAATGTGGCGTCTGGGGTCTTAAAAGCTAAGAAGCGGCCATCTAAGAGGCATCAATTGGTCTCAACCCACCTGGATCAAAGGAGAATGAAGAACACCAAGGTCACAGGACAACTAATAGCCCAAGAGACAGAAAGGGCCACCTGAACCAGAGACCTACATCATCCTGAGACCAGAAGAACTAGTTGGTGCCCGGCCACAATCGATGACTGCCCTGACAGGGAGCACAACAGAGAACCCCTGAGGGAGCAGGAGATCAGTGGGATACAGACCCCAAATTCTCATAAAAAGACCAGACTTAATGGTCTGACTGAGACTAGAGGAATCCCGACGGTCATGGTCCCCAAACCTTCTGTTGGCACAGGACAAGAACCATCCCCAAAGACAACTAACTCATCAGACACGAAAGGGACTGGACAGTGGGTAGGTGAGAGATGCTGATGAAGAGTGAGCTAATTATATCAAGTGGTCACTTGAGACTGTGTTGGCATCTCCTGTCTGGAGGGGGGATGGGAGGATAGAGAGAGTTGGAAGCTGGCAAAATTGTCACGAAAGGAGAGACTGGAAGGGCTGACTCATTAGGGGGAGAGTAAGTGGGAGTATGGAGTAAGGTGTATATAAACTTATATGTGACAGTCTGACTTGATTTGTAAACGTTCACTTGAAGCTCAATAAAAGTTAATAAAAAAAAAAAAAAAAAGGCTTCAGAAACAGACAGAATACCAAGAGAGATGCTTCAAAAAATGGATGTGGCACTGGAGGTGTTCATTCGTCAACGCCAAGAAACTTGGAAGACAGCTACCTGGCTAACCATATGAAAGAGATCCATATTTGTGCTCATTCCAAAGAATGGTGATTCAACAGAATGTGGAAATTATCAAACAACATCATTAATATCACATGCAAGTAAAATTTTGCTGAATATCATTCAAAAGCTGTTGCAGCTGTACATCCACAGGGAACTGCCAGAAGTTCAAGCTGGATTCAGAAGCTGACATGATGGGGGATATCATTGCTGATGTCAAATGGATCTTGGCTGAAAGCAGATAATATCAGAAAGATATTTACCTGTGTTTTATTGATTATGCAAAGGCATTCAGCTATGTGGATCATAACAAATTATGGATAACATTGCAAAGAATGGGAATTTCAGAACATTTAATTGTGCTCATGAGGAACCTGTACATAGACCAAGGGGAAGTTGTTGGAACAGAATAAGGAGATACTACCCACTGCCTTGGTTTAAGTTACGAAAGGTATATGTCAGAATTGTATTCTTTCATCATACTTATTCAATATGTATGGTGAGCAAATAGTCTGAGAAGATGGACTATATGAACATGGCATCAGGATTGGAGGAAGACTCACTAGCAACCTGTGATATGCAGATGACACAACACACAGCATTACTTGCTGAAAATGAAAAAGACTTGAAGCACTTACTGATGAAGATCAAAGACTACAGCCTTCAGTATGGATTACACCTCAACATAAAGAAAACAAGAATCCTTACAACTGGACCAATAAGTAACATCATGATAAAAATTGACATACCTAAGGCTTTCATTTTACTTGGATCCACAATCAATACCCCTAGTAACAGCAGTGAGAAATCAAACAATGTATTGCCTTGGGCAAATCTGCAAAAGACCTCTTCGAAGAGTTGAAAAGCAAAGATGTCACTCTGAGGACGAAGGTGTGTCTGACCCAAGCCATGGTATTTTCAAGCACCTCATATGCATGCAAGAGCTGGACAATGAATAAAGAAGACGGAAGAAGAATTGATGCCTTTGAATCATGATGTTAGCAAAGAATATTGAATATAACATGGACTGCCAGAAGAATGAACAAATCTGTCTTGGAAGAAGTACAGCCAGAATGCTCCTGGAAAGCAAGGATGGCAAGGCTTCCTCTCACATACTTTGGACATGTTATCAGGAGGTATCAGTCCCTGGAGGAAGACATCATGCTCGGTAAGGTAGAAGGTCGGCTACAACAATGGGCTCAAAAATAGCAATGATTGCGAGAATGGAGCAGGAACAGACAGTGTTTGATTCTGTTGTACATAGGGTTGCTGTGACTTGGAACTGACTGGTCGGCACCTAACAACAACATTCAAAAATGTTGAAAAAGATATTACAGGAATGAAAATAAAAATAGCCTGTATATTTAACTTTAATATTAACAATGTGTTTTCACCTTGATTACTTTATTTACTATGTACCAGTGAGACTAGGCTGGGCTGTGCTAACATTGCATGGCTTTTTCCGTGTCACTATACATGTTTATCGTGGGTAAACTTAGGTGTAGCTTTGTATTATAGCAGTCAGGAAGCTGGGTTTCCTTAAGCTTGACCTCAATACATTATTCCATAATCTATACAGTAATGAAGAAAACAAAAAGTAAAAAAAAAAGAAAGTTGGTTGTGCACTGACTTTAAATGTTTCATCCAGAAATGATATACCTCTCTCCATTCACATTTCATCATCCAAAGTGAGTCACATCGTCACATTCAAGGTGTGAGGATATGAAATCCTACCAATTGCCTAGAAAGGAGAACGCTTGGAACTACCTCATAAGTGCACTGGTAATTATTATTTTTATTTCTATTTCAGAGACTCATTCCTTCACTCATACATGTACTCAGCATATTTAATTGGGGACCTTTCACTGCCAAGTTGTGTAATAGGCATTTTTTTTATTTGTTTATTTTCCAAATCAGGTTAATGCTAACTAAACCCTAACGAACTGGAAATCATATCCAGGACTTCTGTGTTCTTTTACCTTTCTTTACCATATCTATTGAAGTATTCTCAGTTCACTGTGATGGAACCCCAATTTACCGCTGTAATCATAATGCTTCCAATCTTCACCCTTATGTTGTTCTTGTTAGGTGCGTTGAGACGGTTCTGACTCATAGCAACCGTGTGCACAACAGAAAGGAACACCGCCCAGTCCTGAGCCATCCTTACAATCGTTGTTATGCTTGAGCTCATTGTTGCAGCCACTGAGTCAATCCACCTGACTGAGGGTCTTCCTCTTTTCCACTGACCCTGTACTTTGCCAAGGATGATGTCCTTCTCCAAAGACTGAGCCCTACTGACAACATGTCCAAAGCATGTAAGATGCAGCCTCGCCATCCTTGCCTCTAAGGAGCATTCTGGTTGTACTTCTTCCAAGACAGGCTTGTTCATTCTTTTGGCAGTCCATGATATATTCAATATTCTTCACCAACACCACAATTCAAAGGCGTCAATTCTTCTTCATTATCCAGCGTCTTCCTTATTCATCGTCCAGCTTTCACATGCATATGATGCAACTGAAAATACCTTGACTTGGGTCAGGCGCACCTTAGTCTTCAAGGTGACATCTTTGCTTTTCAACACTTTAAAGAGGTCCCTTGCAGCAGATTTACCCAGTGCAATGTGTCGTTTGATTTCTTGACTGCTGCTTCCATGGCAGTTGATTGTGGATCCAAGTAAAATGACATCCTTGACAACTTCAATCTCTTCTCCGTTTATCATGATGTTCCTCATTGGTGTGGTTGTGTGGATTTTTGTTTTCTTTATCTTGAAGTGCAATCCATACTGAAGGCTGTGGTCTTTGATCTTCCTTAGTAAGTGCTTCAAGTCCACTTCACTTTCAGCAAGAAAGGTTGTGTCATCTGCATAACGCAGGTTGTTAATGAGTCTTCCTCCAATCCTGATGCCCCATTCTTCTTCATACATCCCAGGTTCTCAGATTATTTGCTCAGCATACAAGTTGAATAGGTATGGTGAAAGAATACAACCCTGATGCAGACCTTTCCTGACTTTAAACCAATCAGTATCCCCTTGTTCTGTTTGAACAACAGCCTCCTAACCTATGTAAAATTTCCTCATGAGCACAATTAAGTATTCTGGAATTCCCATTCTTTGCAATGTTATCCATAATTTGTTATGATCCACACAGTCAAATGCCTTTGCATAGTCAATAAAACACAGGTAAACATCCTTCTGGTATTCTCTGCTTTCAGCCAGGATCCATTTGACAACAGCAATAATATCCCTGGTTCCACTTCCTCTTCTGAAAACAGCCTGAATTTCTGGAAGTTCCCTGTAGATGCGCTGCTGTAGCCGTTTTTTGAATGATCTTCAGCAAAATGTTGTTTGCGTGTGATATTAATAATATTGTTCTATAATTTCCACATTTGGTTGGATCACCTTTCTTGGAATAGGCATAAATATGGACCTCTTTCAGTTAGTTGGCCAGGAAGCTGTCTTCCATATTTCTTGGCATAGACGAGTGAGCACCTCCAGCACTGCATCCATTTGTTGAAACATCTCAATATATTCCATCAATTCCTGAAACCTTGTTTTTTGCCAATGTCTTCAGAGTAGCTTGAACTTCTTCCTTCAGTACCGTAGGTTCCTGATCATGCGCTACCTCTTGAAATGGTTGAACGCTGACTAATTCTTTTTGGTATAATGATTCTGCTTATTCCTTCTACCTTCTTTTGATGCTTCCTGTGTCATTTAATATTTTCCCCATAGAATCCTTCAGTATTGCAATTCGAGGCATGAATTTTTTCTTCAGTTCTTTCAGCTTGAGAAACGCTGAGTGTACTCTTCCCTTATGGTTTTCTATCTCCAGCTCTTTGCACATGTCATTATAGTACTTTACTTTGTCTTCTTGAGCTGCCCTTTGAAATTTTCTGTTCAGTTCTTTTACTCCATCATTTCTTCCTTTTGCTTTAGTTGCTCAGGTTTTGTGAGCAAATTTCAGAGTCTCCTCTGACATCCATCTTGGTCTTTTTTTTCCTTTCCTTTTTTTTCAATGACCTCTTGCTTTCTTCATGTATGACGTCCTTGATGTCGTTCCACAACTCATCTGGTCTTTGGTCACTAGTGTTCGATGGATCAAATCTATTCCTCAGATGGTCTCTAAATTCAGGTAGGATATACTCAAGGTTGTATTTTCATTCCTGTGGACTTGCTCCGATTTCCTTCAGTTTCAGCTTGAACTTGCATGTGAGCAATTGATTGTCTATTCCATAGTCGGTCCCTGGCCTTGTTCTGACAGATGACACTGAGCTTTTCCATCATCTGTTTCCACAGATGTAGTCAATTTGATTCCTGTGTGTTCCATCTGTCGAGGTCCATGTGTACAGTTGCCGTTTATGGTGGTATATGAAGGTATTTGCAAAGAAGAAGTCACTGGTCTTGCAAAAGGCTATCATTCAATCTCCAGCATTGTTTCTGTCACCAAGACCATATTTTCCAACTACTGATCCTTCTTCTTTGTTTCCAACTTTTGCATTCCAATTACCAGTAATTATCAATGCATCTCGATTGCTTGTTCGATCAATTTCAGACTGCAGCCGCTGATAAAAATCTTTTTCTTCATCTTTGGCATTAGTGGTTGATGTGTAAATTTGAATAACAGTCATATTAACTGGTCTTCCTTGTAGGTGTATGGATATTATTATATCACTGACAGCATTATACTTCAGGATAGATCATGAAGTGTTCTTTTTGATGACGAATGCAACACCATTCCTCTTCAAGTTGTCATTCCCAGCATAATAAATTATATGATTGTCAGATTCAAAACGGCCAATTCCAGTCCTTTTCAGCTCACTAATACCTAGGATATTGATGTTTTTCTTCTCATTTTTGATGATTTCCAATTTCCTAGATTTATACATTCGCAATTCTGATTATGAATGGGTGTTTGCAGCTGTTTCTCCTCATTTTGAGTTGTGCCACATCAGAGAATGAAGGTCCCGAAAGCTTTACTCCATCCACGTTTTAAGGTTGACTCTACTTTGAGGAGGCAGCTCTTCCCCAGTCATCGTTTGAGTGTCTTCCCACCTGGGAGGCTCATCTTCCAGCACTATATCATATGATGTTCTGCTGCTATTCATAAGGTTTTCACTGGTTAATGCTTTTCAGAAATAGATTGCCAGGTACTTCTTCCTAGTCTGTCTTGGTCTGAAAGCTCAGCTGAAACTTGTCCTCCATGGGTGACCATGCTGGTATCTGAATACCGGTGGCATAGCTTCCAGCATCTCAACAACGCACAAGCCCCCACAGTACGACAAATCCTTATAAGATAGCCAAAGTGAGTGCTTCTGAAAATGATCTGCCCTCCAGTATTGTCAACTTACCCAAGTAGAAAAAAATGTGGGTGGACTACACACAGGACAAGCTATGAAATTAGAAGCTTCCCACTGCGTGAGATTAACCAAAATAGAATGGAGATTCCAGCCTGGGGGTCTCTTTAATTACTCAATCATAGTAAGTAAATAATAGCTGTTTCACCAGGACATCCTGCCAATTTTAGATAAAATGTTTCACCATTACAGCTGTGGTGAGTAAATGGGAAATGATTAGGTAGATTTGTAATGGCCTTCTTTTTCTCGTTTCTGTATTTATTTTTTAGTTTTCCTCTCTATAATTCTGAATACATAACAGGCTGCATTTAAGAAAAAATAATGAAGTACATGTGGGCATGTCTATTAGTTTCTTTATTTGAGAAATGCCATTACTTTCCTCAACTTGTTTTGCATACCTAAGAGCAGTCCTAATGCAACCTTAAAATTTGTCATTAGCTCAAATTTGGTTCACTAACGCATCTGCACAACTGAGCTCCAGATAATTTTTTGGATTCTTAATTTTGCTCAGTTTTTAACCACTTTTTAAAAATGTGATAAACAAGAGACCTATATGACCTAAAACCAGTGAGGAATCTTCCCTGATGCAGCTTTATGTTCTAAATCCTATACTGAAATTTTTATATGGTCCTGACTGCTTTCCTTCAAATTTCCTGTGTGACTTGAACTTAACCCCTCAAACCTTCATAGCATATCATTGATGATGTGATCGTTAATAATGCCTGAATTTTATGCAAGTGTATGTTTATTACAGTCATGTGCTTGTCACTAAAAAGAAAAATTGATAAAGCAAAGTATTTTATTCAGAGTCCTTGGTTAAAAGTAACAGGGTAATGAAGAGTCCTTTTCAACAAAAAGAGTTACTAAAAGTGAATTTGGACTTAAAATCAGTAGGAGCTGACAGCCAAGTTTGGAAAATTGGAAGAAGCCAAAGAAGCTTTTGAGGGTGAGCTTGTGTCAGGAGCCAAAATGTTTGCATACCATCCAGGCTACTGCATGAAGTCTGACCTCCAAGTGTTCCCTCTGCTTCTCAGCCACTACCACGAGACACAGGCTTTCAGGAGTTTCTAATAGATGGAGCTGAAGTAACATGCTGGAATGCTGGCTGTACCTATGGGTGGAAAAGGCAAGAATTTGCCTTACTTCCCCCCAAACACGCCTAAGAGTTTATGGGGGTTTTCTGTTGGAAGTGATCACCAGAAACTGTCATAAGAATATACACAATGTGAAATTCTTACAAAAGAGATACTGGTATATTAAGGTTCAATAGGTATGGAGTGGATTGGGATACTGGACCAAAAATTAAAAAAACAAGCAAACAAACAAAAAGCAAAGTGCACACCACACAGAAGTACTCATAAGATTATAATTTGAAAAAAAAAAAGCTACAAATTTTATTTTTATGAAAAATTACTAAATATTTATAAATTATATTTTTCCCCTTTTGTTAAAGATCTTAAAGAAAACAGAAGAGTTTTATATTTAGCATATGTCTTTTTAAATTTCTTTCCTATGAAATTAAACTTCTTTTTTTTTTTTAATTCTTCAGCAGCCATGGTAGTGTCTCAGTTGCTTCGGTAAACATGCCCAGGACTGGTAAGATTATGTAACAGGTACTGTAGTAACTTAGAAGGAACTTAGCAAAAACAGGAGTCCCTGGGTGGGACAATGATAACACTGCTAAAGGAAATGTGGAAGGTTACAGTCTACCCAGATGTGCCTCAGAAGGAATTCCTGGAGATCTGCTTCTGAAAAATCAGCCATCGAACAGCCTATGGAGCACAGGTCTACCCTGGTGCACGTGAGGTTCCATGAGTTGGAATGAAATACATGAACACACCTACACAAAATAAAGGAATACTATTCCCCTGGTGGCGTAGTGGTTAAGTGCTGTGACTGCTAACCAAAAGGTCAGCAGTTCAAATCCACCAGGCGCTCCTTGGAAACTCTATGGGGCAGTTCTACTCTGTCCTATGGGGTCACTATGAGTCGGAATCGACTTGACGACAGTGGGTTTGGTTTTTGGTTTTATTGCCAAATAGCATTAGGCTCAGGGATTTACAAAAGAGGAAAAAAAAAAAAAAACCTTCCCTTTTAAATTGATTTTTTCTTTGATCTTTTGAGATTTTATACATAGCTTCTCTAATTGTCTGGGAAACCTCTGCAACAAAATCTCCTCAGAGACAGGATAATTGTATAAATGCAGATTTGTGATCCTTATCCCAAAACCCCTATATTTGAATTGGGGATGGTGGTGTTAGAAGTACACATTTTAAATAAAAAATCCAAGTTTATTTGAAAATTTAGGAACTTGTATATTAGAAATTGTTCCCAATAGTTCAGTCTGAGGTTAACTTGAGTTAGATTGAGTTTGCTAACTGGGAAAAAATAGAAAGATCAAGCTGGCTTTAAAAAAAAAAAAAAAAAAAGCATCAGGGAATTACATATATTCCTGAAATTTTATTCTTTAATATTTGGCCCTTTAATGTGCCAAATAATGAGATATCTGTGCTGCTGCACAAAAGTGTTTTAGGTGCTTAATAATATATATTTTTTAAAAAGTGAATTTTACTGTGGACCAAAGTCATCTTCTGGTTTTCTCCAAACAATCAGACAAAATTTACTCAAGGCTTACAAGAGAATTTTAACCCAAATATTTAAAATATAATTTCCTTATTTGTGATTTTTCTTTATGTTTATCCTAAGAGAAAAGTTATTCTGCACGAAAGAGATACTGCCAACAGAAAAGGAAGTTACTGTGTGTCTTTCGACAGCATTCTGGCCTTAGAGTGTTCCAGCAAACTGTACTGAAATGAATGGAAGCAATTATAAAAGGAAGCTGCTGACCTTTCTGAAAAGGCTGCCAATCCGTAATACCTCCTGCAATGCTCTTCCCTTTATTTTTGCTTAACAAACCTTGTCACCCTTGTCGCAGTGTCTCAGAACCCCTTGTTAACTTTTCCCCTTTTGTTGTCTTTAGGGTATCTGCAGCCTGCCTGTCTGCTGAAGCATCTCTCATTTGCCAATTAAAGGAAGTTTAAGAATGAGCACCTAGGGATGAATTAACCTAGCAAGTTAACCTGGGGAAGAATGTGTTAGGGATACAAACTCTCATCACCACAGCTTTACGTATCTGACTTACTTGGGGGAGGGTATGGTTATGTCTTTGCACAGCAGTCAGAAGTCATCTCAATCCAGTTTTTCAGGGTGTAGACAATTTTAAAAAGCAGACAACAGCACCTTAGAAAAAAAAATTTTTTTTCCCTTCCTCAGTGTGTTCATTTTCTCTCAAGTGAAAAACTGCTAATATTTTAGCACTGCTTTGCAGAAACCCTTAACAGGTAGCTGTAGGTAGCATAAAAACAATTCCTCCGCGAGGGTCTTATCCAGAATATCTTCTTGTTTTATAATGCCGACTTAACATACAAGCCCCTGGGTCATCCCTGTGTGGATTAAGAATTATTTCTCTAGCATTGTGTAGTTCTGGCACTCAGATAAGGAAAAAAAAAAAAAAGCTTACGTTTAAATTAGCTGATATTTGAACAACTAACCAAGATTTTTTTTTTTTTTTTTTTTTTTGAGGAGTAGGAGGTTGTGTTTGGCTTTTTTATTTTATTTTATTTTTTTACCTTTAGAGTGAGTCGTTTTCTTGAAGAAGCATTTTGGACAATGAATACTTAGCATCTACGACTGCATGACTTGTTAACCTGCTCACAATAGAAGAATAAAGAGAAATGAGATGGGAGAATTTAAAATATGCAATGAATTTAATACCGAGATACATCTTTTATTTATTGATTATAGATTATTGTTAGTATTTGTTGGCAACATATCTAACCTTACTTGATTTCATAAATGTTGAGGGCAAAGGGGAGAAAGAACATATAATGAGCTGTAACTATTATGTGCCACGTGTTTTCCACAAATCTAATTTAACATTTCAACGGCTCTGTGATGTCACTATTAATCCTAATTTTTAGATGAGGAAACTGAGATACAGGTAGATTGACTTATTTATCTAAAGCCACATGGCTAGTAAGAAACAGCAGAGAAATTCAAATCCCAAATAAAATTTCCAAATTCAAATAGAATTCTCCCTGAACACAGAGTCGATTTTTTTTTCCTTTTTTTTTTTTTTTTTTTAAACCACACTACTTTCTTTCTTTTAAATTCTTCACTGGGTAAATAGGTACCACACAGCAAACCAAACACAAGCCAAATGTATCACTGCTTATATGACTTGTAACTAGATGATTTAAAAGAATGTTGGAAGATAAAAAAGTTAACTTGTGTAAAGATATCTTTCTACTTGTTTTATCAGTATCATCTGAAAAAGTTTGCTTCTTGAGGTTCATTCAAGTTCATATTAGACTGGAAAGAGGGTACTCAGTTTTTGAAGAAAAGTACAAATATAAGAAATGTGACCTAAAAGCAACCACAGCTACCCCTTAGTTCAAATTCCTGATTCCAAAGATGATGTCATTGAGACAACGTAATCTGCCCGAAGTTATACAGCAATTATGTCAAATCTAGCATAATATTGGATGCCCTGTCATTTTTTTTAACATGGATGAGCGTGCTAGCTTAAATTATTTTTGTTTCCTCATATAAGACTTGCCAGTGCAGTGATATAAGAATTAGTCCGTTACTTGCTCCCAGGCTTCCTGTGAATATCTAAAAGCAGCCATGTTAGTGCTTCCAATAAACCATGGTCATTACAGCAACCCAATAGCACCTCCCTTCTCCTCTATTTCCACATTCTTGATATCTTAATATCTGACCTACCTTATGATGGCTGAATTATTAGGGAATTCTCAATAATACAGCACACCTTCTGCACAGTGTATTGCCCTCCTCCACGTGAGCAGCTTTCACAGCGCTAGGATCTATCTGTATGTGCATCAGTTATTGTCTGCTATTTTTTTTTTAATAATTTTTATTGTGCTTTAAGTGAAAGTTTACAAATCAAATCAGTCTCTCACACAAAAACCCATATACACCTTGCTACACACTGCCGATTACACTCCCCGTAATGAGAGAGCCTGCTCTCTCCCTCCACTCTCTGTTTTCATGTCCATTCTGCCAGCTTCTAACCCCCTCCACCCTCTCATCTCCCCTCCAGGCAGGAGATACCAATGTAGTCTCAAGTGTCCACCTGATCCAAGAAGCTCATTCCTCACCAGCATCCCTCTCCAACCCATTATCCAGTCCAATCCATGTCTGAAGAGTTGGCTTCGGGTATAGCTCCTGTCCTGGGGCAACGGAAGGCTTGGGGGCCATGACCACCGGGGTCCTTCTAGTCTCAGTCAGACCATTAAGTCTGGCCTTATGAGAATTTGGGGTCTGCATCCCACTGCTCTCCTGCTCCCTCAGGGGTTCTCTGTTGTGTTCCCTGTCAGGGCAGTCATCGTTTGTAGCTGGGCACCATCTAGTTCTTCTGGTCTCAGGATGATGTAGTTGCTGGTTCATGTGGCCCTTTCTGTCTCTTGGACTCATAATCACCTTGTGTTCTTGGTATTCTTCATTCCCCTTTGATCCATGTGGATTGAGACCAATTGATGCATCTTAGATGGCTGCTTGCTAGCATTTAAGACCCCAGGCACCACTCTTCAAAGTGGGATGCAGAATGTTTTCTTAATAGATTTTATTATGTCAATTGACTTAGATGTCCCCTGAAACCATGGTCCCCAGGCCCCTGCCCCTGCTACACTGGCCTTTGAAGCATTCAGTTTATTCAGGAAACTTCCTTGCTTTTGGTTTAGTCCAGTTGTGCTGACCTCCCCTGTATTGTGTGCTGTCTTTCCCTTCACCTAAGGTAGTTCTTATCTACTATCTAGTTAGTGAATACCCCTCTCCCACCCTCTCTCCCCCCTCCCTCTCGTAATCACAAAAGAATGTTTTCCTCTGGGTTTAAACTATTTCTCCAGTTCTTCTAATAGTGGTCTTATACACTATTTGTCCTTTTGCAACTGACTAATTTCATTCAGCATAATGCCTTCCAGATTCCTCCATGTTATGAAATGTTTCACAGATTCCTCGCTGTTCTTTATCGATGTGTAGTATTCCATTTTTTTTTAGTATTCCATTGTGTGAAAATACCATAATTTCTTTATCCATTCATCCGTTAATGGGCACCTTGGTTGCTTCCATCTTTTTGCTATTGTAAACAGTGCTGCAATAAACATGGGTGTACATATACATCTGTATGTGTAAAGGCTCTTATTTCTCTAGGATATATTCCAAGGAATGGGATTGCTGGATCATATGGTAGTTCTATTTCTAGCTTTTTAAGGAAGCGCCAAACTGATTTCCAAACTGGTTGTACCATTTGACATTCTCACCAGCAGTGTAGAAGTGTTCCAATCTCTCCACAGCCTCTCCAATATTTATTATTTCGTGTGTTTTTTTTTTTTTTAAATTAATTCCAGCCTTGTTGGAGTGAGATGAAATCTCGTTGTAGTTTTGATCTGCATTTCTCTAATGGCTAATGATCATGAACATTTCCTCATATATCTGTTAGCTACCTGAATGTCATCTTTAGTGAAGTGTCTATTCATATCTTCTGCCCATTTTTTTAATTGGGTCATTTGTCTTTTTGCAGTTGAGTTTTTGCAGTATCACTTAGATTTTAGAGATCAGGTGCTGATCAGAAATGTCATAGCTAAAAACTTTTCCCAGTCTGCAGGTAATCTTTTTACTCTTGGTGAAGTCTTTGGATGAGCATAGGTGTTTGATTTTTAGGAGCTCCCAGTTATCTAGTTTTTCTTCTAAATTCTTTATAATGTTTTGTATACTGTTTATGCCATGTGTAAGGGTTCCTAAAGTTGTCCCTATTTTTTCTTCCATGATCTTTATCATTTTAGATTTTATATTTAGGTCTTTGGTCCATTTTGAGTTAGTTTTTGTGCATGGAGTGAGGTATGGGTCTTGTTTCATTTTTTTGCCGATGGCTATCCAGTTATGCCAGCACCATTTGTTAAAAAGAGTGTCTTTTCCCCATTGAACTGTTTTGGGACCTTTGTCAAATATCAACTGCTCATATGTGGATGACTTTAATGTCTGGATTCTCAATTCTGTTCCATTGGTCCATATATCTGTTATTGTACCAGTACCAGGCTGTTTTGACTACTATGGTGGTATAATAGGTTCTAAAATTAGGTAAAGTAAGGCCTTCCACTTTGTTCTTCTTTTTCAGTAATGCCTTATTTATCCGAGGCCTCTTTCCCTTCCATATGAAACTGGTGATTTGTTTCTCCATCTCATTAAAAAATGTCGTTGGGATTTGGATCAGAATTGCATTAAATGTATAGATCGCTTTTGGTAGAATAGACATTTTTATAATGTTAAGTCGTCTTATCTACGAGCAAGGTAAGTTCTTCCACTTATGTAAGTCTCTTTTGGTTTTTTGCAGAAGTGTACTGTAGTTTTCTTTGTATAAGTCTTTTACATCTCTGGTAAGATCTATTCCTAAGTATTTTATCTTCTTCTTGGGAGCCACTGTAAATGGCATTGATTTGGTGATTTCCTCTTCAATGTTCTTTTTGTTGATGTAGAGGAATCCAACTGATTTTTGTATGTTTATCTTGTATCCCGATACTCTGCTGAATTCTTCTATTAGTTTCAGTAGTTTTCTTGAGGATTCCTTAGGGTTTTCTGTGTATAAGACCATGTCATCTGCAAATAGAGATAATTTTACTTCTTCCTTGACAATCTGGATGCCTGTAATTTCTTTATCTAGCCTAAATGCTCCGGCTAGGACTTCCAGCACAATGTTGAATAAGAGGGGTGATAAAGGGCATCCTTGTCTGGTTCTGGATCTCAGTGGGAATATTTTCAGGGTCTCTCCATATAGGGTGGTGGTGGCTGTTGGCTTTTAATAAATGCCCTTTATTATGTCGAGAAATTTTCCTTCTATTCCTATTTTGCTGAGAGTTTTTTATCATGAGTGAGTGTTGAACTTTGTCAAATGCCTTTTCTGCATCAATTGATAAAATCATGTGATTCTTGTCTTTTGTTTTATTTATGTGGTGGATTACATTAATTGTTTTTCTAATGTTGAACCATTCCTGCATGCCTGGTATGAATCCCACCTGGTCATGGTGAATTATTTTTTTGATATGTTGTTGTATTCTATTGGCTGGAATTTTGTTGAGGATTTTTGCATCTATGTTCATGAGGGATATAGGTCTATAATTTTCTTTTCTTGTGGTGTCTTTACCTGGTTTTGGTATCAGGGATATGGTGGTTTCATAGAATGAGTTTGGTAGTATTCCATCCTTTTCTATGCTCTGAAATACCTTTAGTAGTAGTGGTGTTAACTCTTCTCTGAAAGTTTGGTAGAACTGTGCAGTGAAGCCATCCGGACCAGGGCTTTTTTTTTGGTTGGGAGTTTTTTGATTACCTTTTCAATCTCTTCTTTGTTATGGGTCTATTTGGTTGTTCTACCTCTGTTTGTGTTAGTTTAGGTAGGTAGTGTGTTTGTAGGAATTCATCCATTTCTTCCAGGTTTTCAAATTTGAGTATAGTTTTTCATAGTAATCCGATATGATTCTTTTAATTTCAGTTGGGTCTGTTGTAATATCGCCCATCTCATTTCTTATTCAGGTTGTTTGCTTCCTCTCCTGTTTTTCTTTTGTCACCTTGGCCAGTAGTTTATCAATTTTGTTGAGTTTTTCAAAAAAAACAGCTTTTGGTCTTGTTAATTCTTTCAATTGTTTTTCTGTTTCCTATTTCATTTAGTTCTGCTCTAATTTTTATATGTTTTCTTCTGGTGCCTGTGGGTTTCTTTTGTTGCTCTCTTTCTATTTGTTCAAGTTCTAGGGATAGTTCTTTGATTTTGGCCCTTTCTTCTTTTTGGATGTGTGCATTTATTGACATAAATTGGCTTCTGAGCACCGCTTTTGCTGTGTCCCAAAGGTTCTGATAGGAAGTGTTTTCATTCTCATTGGATTCTATGGATTTCTTTATTCCATCCTTAATGTCTTCTATAATCCAGTCTTTTTTGAGCAGGGTATTGCTTAGATTCCAAGTGTTTGATTTCTTTTCCCTGCTTTTCCTGTTATTGATTTCTACTTTTATGGCCTTATGGTCAGAGAAGATGCTTTGTAATATTTCATTGTTTTGGATTCTGCTCAGGCTTGCTTTATGATCTAATATGTGGTCTATTCTAGAGAATGTTCTATGTGCACTAGAAAAGAAAATATAGTTGGTTGCAGTTGGGTGGAGTGTTCTGTATATGTCTACGAGGTCAAGTTGGTTGATTGTGGCATTTAGATCTTCTGTGTCTGTTTTGAGCTTCTTTCTGGACATCCCGTCCTTCACCGAAAGTGGTGTGTTAAAGTGTCCTACTATTATTGTGTAGCTGTCTATCTCACTTTCCAATGGTGATAGAGTTTGTTTTATGTATCTTGCAGCTCTGTCATTGGGTGCATAAATATTTAATATGGTTATATCTTGGCGTATTGTCCCTTTAATCATTATATAATGTCCTTCCTTATCCTTTCTGATGGATTTAACTTTAAAATCTATTTTGTCAGAAATTAATATTGCCACTTCTGCTCTTTTTTGTTTGTTGTTTGCTTGATGTATTTTTTCCATCCTTTGAGTTTTAGTTTGTTTGTGTCTCTAAGGTGTGTCTCTTGTAGGCAGCATATAGACTGATCTTGTTTTTGAATCCATTCTGCCATTCTCTGTCTCTTTATCGGTGCATTTAGTCCATTTACATTCAGGGTAATTATGGATAGGTTTTTTTTTACGAATTTAGTGCTAACATTTTGATGTCTTTTTTTCTGTGTTGACAGTTTCTTTTTCCCACTTGATTTTATGTGCTGAGTAGATTTTCTTTATACATTGTCCTTTCCTCATATTTGTTGCTGTTGGTTTTGTTTCTGCTGAGTCTGTATTTTTCTGTTGTATTTTATTTTGATGAGTAGGATAGTTTGTCTCCTTTGTGGTTACCTTATTATTTACCCCTATTTTTCTAAATTTAAAACTAACCTTTATTTCTTTGCATCGCCATATCTTCCTCTCCATATGTAAGGTGTATGTTTACATTTGTTAGTCCCTCTTTTTTATTTTAATGTTGTCTTCTTTTATATAATAACATTGCTGTTACCCTGTGTTGGGCTTTTTTTTTTTTTTTAATCTTGCTTTTTTTTTTTGGATTTCCCTGTCTGGGTTGACTTCTGATTGCCCTGCCTAGTGTTCTAGTCTTGGGTTGATACCTGATATTATGGATTTTCTAACCAAAGAACTCCCTTTAGTATTTCTTGTAGTTTTGGTTTGGTTTTGATGAATTCCCTCAACTTGTGTTTATCTGGAAATGTCTTAATTTCGTCTTCATATTTAAGAGACAGTTTTGATGGATATATGATTCTTAGCAGGCAATTTTTTTCCTTCAAATTTTTAAATATGTCTTCCCATTGCCTTCTTGCCTGCATGGTTTCTGCCAAGTAGTCCGAGCTTATTCTTATTGGCTCTCCTTTGTAGGTGACTTTTATCCCTCGCTGCACTTATAATTGTCTCTTTATCTTTGGTTTTGGCAAGCTTGATTATAATATGTCTTGGTGACTTTCTTTTCAGATCTACCTTATGTGGAGTTCGATGAGCATCTTGGATAGATATCTTCTCATCTTTCACAATATCAGGAAAGTTTCCTGCCAACAAATCCTGAACAACTTTCTCTGTATTTTCTGCTATCCCTCCCTGTTCTTGTACTCCAATCACTCGTAGGTTATTTCTCTTGATAGAGTCCCACATGATTCTTAAGGTTTCTTCATTTTTTAAATTCTTTTGTCCGATTTTTCTTCAAATATATTAGTGCCAAGTGATTTATCTTCGAGTTCAGAAATTCTAGCTTCTACTTTCTCAATTCTTCTCCTCTGACTTTCTATTGAGTTATCTAATTCTGTAATTTTATTGTTAATCTTCTGAATTTCTGATTGCTGTCTGTCTATGGATTTTTCCAGCTTTTTAAACTTTTCATTATGTTCCTGAATAATCTTTCTGAGTCCTTCAGTTGCTTTATCTGTGTGTTCCTTGGCTTGTTCTGCATATTGCCTCATTTTCTTCCTGATGTCTTGAAGGGTTCTGTATATTACACTTTTGTATTCTGCATCTGGTAATTCCAGGAATGCACTGTCATCTGCAAGATCTCTGGATTCTTTGTTTTGAGAGCCTGTTGAGGTGATCATGGCCTGTTTCTGTATGTGACTTGATATTGACTGTTGTCTCCGAGCCACCTATAAGTTATTGTATTAGTTTATGCTTGCTTTGTTTTGTTTTGGTATACCCCTGTGGGTTGCTTGAGTGAGCCAGCTTGATTATTTTTGCCTTCGATCTCTGGTGTCCTGTCCCCAGCTGGCTAGGGCTGTTATCAGGTGTATCAGTCTAGGAGTCCATTCAGTTTTCTTGCATGAATTCGGCTCAGGTTTCCAGGTAGGTGATATCAAGTGTGTGGTACAGGCTCTGTCCTACAGTCTTAGAGGGGTAGGGATGATTGGCATACATACTGGTATCTGATTGCAGCAGGGGGTCACACTCTGAACAAGACAGGGGGCTGAGAACCAACCCCCAAGTGTCTCTGAGAAAAATGCATCTCTGTTCCCTAGAGCGTGCTAGTGGGTGGGTTCTGCAGAGGGACCATGGGCACCCAAAGTTTTTGGTTGTAAGGACTGGGAGGTACCAGTTATTGTTGGACCACTGTGGTGGTTGGCTGGGTGACCTGAGTGGAGCTACCAGTCCTTAGGTCCCTGTTGTGGGTAGGTGAGAACCTTGTTTAATAGGCAAAGCAATATCAAACTTCAAACACCCACCTCTCCACTGCACCACTGAAATGGTTGGAGTTTGCCAACAAGGGCCTATTCTCCCGAAATAGGCCCACACAGGTCCATGCAGAAGGTAAAGGTGCTCAAGGTCCACGGGTGGTTTATGCCTGGATAGGAGCCGCTTCTGTCCTGAGCTCCCCCAGTTAATGGAGCTAGCAAATTATCTTTTCCCCCAGTTGCAAATTTTTTCCTTCCCCAAGGCGGGGAGGTTGGCTCTAGGTTCTCACCAGGGTCTATCTCAGGCCCAGGGATTCAGCTGCTGAAGCTGGCTTGGGGGTGGGGGGAGGCGCAGTATAATATACGCAAGTACTTAGCTTTTGCCGAGAGTGCCATTCTCCTCAGGTTCCGGAGGTGTGAGTGGGCTGTGTGGCTGGCTGCTTCTCCCTGAGGAAACTGCAGCGGAACGCTAGTACCAGCCCACCGCTGCCACCACCACCACCGCTGCTCCAGGAATGGTGTCTGAGGGCTCCCCACGACTCAGGTCTTGTAACTCCTCTCCACTTCTGAACGGCCTCTTCCTCCCCCTACCCCTCAGTTCATTGTCTAAGCTTGACTTTGATGCTCAGGGCTCCCAGCTTGTCACAAATATACTCATTTCACTTGTTTTTTCAGGTCTTTGTTGTAAAGAGGGCTCAACGGAAGCGTCTATTCCACCATCTTGGCTCTGCCTCCACCTGTCTGCTATTCTGGTTGTGTCAGGCTGCCTTGGTGCTTTGATTTAAAGAGAAAAAAAGGAGGCTTTTTTTGTTTGTTTCTTTTTTCCACAGCATCACGTTAAATTTCCTACCCTCTAGACAGTGTCAGGAGTCCTGGTGGAATAGTGGTTAAGAGCTTGGCTACTAACCAAATGGTCAGCAATTCGAATCTATCAGCTGCTCCTTGGAAACATTGCTGGGCAGCTTTACTGTGTTGTATAGGGGTGCTGTGAGTTGGAATCCACTCAATGCCAACGGGTTAAACAGTGTCACTTCTAGTTCCCTGTAGAACTATTTCACTAAGGTACCTTCCAAAACACTACTAGAATGCTATGAGTTGTATTACAAAGATATGTATTATAATGTGTTTCTATATTGGAACTTTCCAGGATGGATTTCTTTCTTTGAATTACATCGAGTGTCAAGGTAATTCATAAGAGAGAAAAGTACTATCATCTAAGAGATCATTCTATTAATTAATTTTTTTTTACAATTTTTATTGTGCTTTAAGTGAAAGTTTACAAATCAAGTCATTCTATTTATTTTAAAATGCAGTGTGTTTTCTAATTTGAAGTAAGGAAATTATTTATTAATGTGTTGATTAATTAGTAAATATTGACTCATTTGGAAAAGTGTCTAACATTGGGTCCAATGGAATAGAATAAATTAATATTGCCCACAAAAAGATTAGAAAAAAAAATATATATATATATACATGGAGTCCTGGTGGCACAGTGGTTAAGAGCTCAGCTGCTAACCAAAAGGGGGCAGTTTGAATTCACCAGTTACTCCTTGGAAACACTATGGGGCAGTTCTACTCTGTCCTATAGGGTCGCTGTGAGTTGTAATTGACTCAATGGACAACAGGTTTTTATATATATATATATATATATATATATATATATATATATATATATAATGTATGTATATGTACATGTACATATGTATATACATAATATGATGTTATATATACGATTTTCCAGTCTTTTTTGAGGACAATAAACTGTTATATACCTGTAAAGCTTTGAAGGATAGCTCTCTTTAATTTTATACGGAAAGAATAATATTCTTTTTCTCTTCTTTGATTAGCAACTCCATTCCCAGTATTGGAAAAGAAATGACTCTCAAAGCTACTTGTTCTTCCACAGAAGAGATTAACAAGTTCTCACCTTGGCCCTGTGCTATTTCTTACAAGGTTCCTTAGTGCTGAAGAAGGAAATCTTAGAATCACAATTATATAAAACAGGTTAAGAAGAGTAACAGGCAACCCTGGAACCAAGAACTAGGGAAGTGAAATGAAATCCTCTCCCCTTGCCTTTTCCCTGTGCCTGTTTACCTGGTATTCAGAGGAGAAGTGAACTCATATTACATCATTTTCTTTTGCAATTTTGTTTGGGTAAAATATGTCCCCAATCTCATTCTAACTGCTCAGCATGATTCTTCATAATCTGAATCTATGTAAAGAAAAAAAGTCTGGTATAAGTTTATTCTTTGAGGCTTCTGTGACACTTTATAAGATTCTAAACTTATGGTCTAGACCATAATTTCTTTTCCCACGTCTTGTACTTTGATCTCATTCTCAGCTAGACAAGGCCTTATGAAGGGGGAAAAAGCTGGTTTACCTGTTACAGCAATTAAGAGCTAAAAAGATGCTTTCCCAGCTGTTGCTTTTGAAGTCCAGTCTAGTTAGTGGCAATGCGCCAATTTTCAATTAGAAATAAGGTTTTTATTTAAAAAAGTATAATGTGCTATGTCAATAATTCATTTTAACACATTATTTTTCTTTTCTTTTTTAATTTTCTATGTTAGTAGCAGAAGTCCAAGCTATCGATAATTAAAGGCAGAGTCCTTTGACAATGACATAACTTTGTGTGTTTGCTCAGCTTTTGTGTTGTTCATAATTTGTTCCAAAAACCCACCAGCTGATATAAAGCCCTTCCACTCTTCCTCCTAAATGCTTAGAGGAAATTTTAGCTAATGTATATTTTTCTGTTTTTGCTTCATATCTGAAAATTTATTCCAAATACATAAACCACACATATGTATACACACTCTGTTTTAAACTTGGAGCTGAAGGAAAATGGTACTACTACTGACATGAGTTGCTTGGTAGTAATTAAACCTTTTCCCTGGCCTATCTTTCCTTATAATAATAAGGATGTGTTTACCTGTCATTGTCATTGGTGGTGGTGTTGTTAGAGACTATCAGGTTGGTTCTGACTCATATTGATCCCAGGCACAACAGAACAAAACACTGCCTAGTCCTAAGCCACCCTCACAATCGTTGCTATGTTTGAGCCCCATTGTGCAGCCACATCTTGTCGATGGTCTTCTTCTTCTTCGCTGACTCTCTACCTTACCAAGCATGATGTCCTTCTCCAGGTGCTGATTCCTCCTGATAACATGTCCAAAGTATGTGAGATGAAGTCTCGCCGTCCTTGTTTCTAAGGAGCATTCTGGCTGTACTTCTTCCAAGACAGATTTATTTGTTCTTCTGGAAGTCCATGGTATATTCAATATTCTTTGCCAACACCATAATTCAAAGGCATCAATTCTTCTTTGGTCTTCCTTATTCATTGTCCAACTTTTGCATGTATGTGAGGGATTGAAAATACTATGACTTATGATAGGTGCACCTTAGTCCTAACCTGGGCATATTAAGCTGCTCTTTATATTTAACAGAGGAGTAACATCAGAGGAGGCCCAAGAATGACGTTTTAGCCTATTGGGAATATAGCCTTGACTTTGGCTCATAACAAAGCTCAGAGAGTAACAAAATGTGAAAGAATGCCTGCCTAAGGAAATACTAAATGTAATAAGCAAACACTTCTTTCTGTAATAATATTGTTGCTGCTGTTTTCAAGATGTTGGGCCAAACCCTAAGGAATTATTATTTACATGATCTTCCATCAAGGGGGAAAAAAAGAGAGAGAGAGAGAAAGGAAATGTTTCCATTTCTTCTCTCTGTCACCTCTTCTCTACTACTTTTGGGTTCCTTCTGGCCTAGTGTCCTACAACACTGATGAAGCTCTACTTGGTTCAAACTCAGGTTTTCATTGTGAGGTAATTAACTTGGTGTTGCAGTTGCCCTTGGCAGACATAGCTTTTGACTTGGAGATAGCTAGCTAAAAGATTGGCAGATCTTCAATTCATTGCCAAATTAATTTGTTTTGTGTGCTAAACCAAAATTTAACAATTTGTTTTTCCCTCCTCAGATAAGTTTATTTGGCTAGTGATAATTACAATGATGGTAATTTGAATTGCTTGTCAGGTGTGGGAGTTATAAAGAGTGTTAGTATCTGAGCATAAAACTTAAGGGACGAGTACTTAACATTTCTTGTTATGTTTCAAGCTAGATAAAATAAGATGTTTCAAAGAGGAAGAGTTTCCTTCCCTGATATTGCTTTCCCTGAAATAATCTGGATTTATATACTGGGAAATTGATCTGCATTTTCACCCCAAATTATTTAGCAGACGTTAAACCCTCAATAACAAAACGTGCAAAGATCTGGAATTAGAAAACCAAAAGGGAAGAACACACTCAGCATTTCTCAAGTTGAAAGAACTAAAGAAAATTTTCAAGCTCCGAGTTGCAATATTGAAAGATTGTATGGGCAAAATATTGAATGATGCAGGAAGGATCAAATAAAAAAAAAAAAATGTGGAAGGAATGTACAGAGTCACTGCACCAAAGAGAATTGTTCAATGTTCAACCATTTCAGGAGTTAGCATGTGATCAAGAACCAATGGTACCAAAGGAAGAAGTCCAAACTACACTGAAGGCATTGAAAAAAATCAAGGAATTGACAGAATACCAATTGAGATATTTCAATAAATGGATGCTAGGCTGGAAGTGCTCACTCTTCTATGCCAAGAAATTTAGAAGACAGCTAACTGACTGGAAGAGATCCACATTTGTACCCATTCCTAAGAAAGATGATCCAACAAAATGTGGAAATTATTGAACAATATCATTAGTATCACACACAAGTAAAATTATGCTAAAGATAGTTCAAGAACTAATGCAGCAGTGCATCAACAGTAACCGCCAGATATTCAAGCCAGATTCAGAAGAGGACATGGAAGGAAGAATATCATTGCTGATGTCAGATGGATCATGGCTGAAAGCAGAGAATATCAGAAAGATGTTTACCTGTGTTTTATTGACTATGCAAAGGCTTTGAGTGCATGGATCAATTATGGATAACATTGCAAAAACGGGAATTCCAGAACACTTAATTGCACTCATGAGGAATCTGTACTTAGACCAAGAGGCAGCCCTTGAACAGAACAAGGGGATACACTATGGTTTAAAATCAGGAAAGTGGTAACATCATGAATAATGGAGAAAAGATTGAAGTTGACAAGGATTTCATTTTACTTGGATCTGTTATAGCAGCACTAGATGACGAAGACAGATGGAGAGACTACGTCTCACATACTTTGGACATGTTATCAGGAGGGATCGGTCCCTGAAGAAGGACATCATGCTTGGTAAAGTAAAGGGTCAGTAAAGAAGAGGAAGACCCTCAATGAGGTGGATTGACACAGTGGCTGCAACAATGGGCTCAAAGATGGCAACGATTGTGAGGATGGCACAGGTCCAGGAAATGTTTCATTCTGTTGTACATAGAGCCACCATGTGTCGGAACTAACTCAATGGCACCTAACAACACCAACAACAAACTCAAACTATGAATTTCTCTAGAGAATTTTAGAAGTGAGGAAGATACAAGAGGAAAGTAGAAAAAGGAGCAATTTTACCAAGAATATCATTATTATTTTGCTATATTGATGTAACAAAATTTCGATTCTGTTTAAATGTAGCTTTTGGCTTGTTCCTTGTCTTTGCCCACCCAGCTTATTACGACTAGAGAGGAAAACACAATAATTCTTGCTTATTTCACTTAAAATTCATTACTATTAAATTTTGCCAGGCCATTGGTGTTGGCTGGCATTTTGATTACATTTTATTTTTTCAATCCCCAGTCAGAAATGACTTTTCCATATCTCCTTTTCTTTTCTCAAACCTTCAACACCTTTGCACTTTACTCACTTACACTGATAACTGTAGTTTTACATCACTGACAAAAATAGAAGGAATCGGCAGTCAGAAGATGATTTCCACAAGCCCCCATCGTCACATATGCCCACACACTTGTATATCTGCCCTCATCTTTGACTTCTCTCCTGTCAATTTAAATGAACTGTCCATGCTTCTGTCTAAGGACAATTCCTCCACCTGTGCACTAGTTCCATTTTTTACACCTATTTAGCTACATTGTTCCAGGAATTCTACATTCATTTTCTTAACTCATCAATATTTTATTACTACTTAATCACATTGACATATAAATGGACTGTAATTTCTACAATTACAAGGATTAAAAAAAGAAAAAAGGATAAAACTCCACCCCCCCTTATTCTACTACATTTTCATTTCTCTCTGACTTAACATCAAATCTCCTGAATGGTGGTCTAAACTCTCAGTCCAGTTCCTCTCTTTTAATACACTAAGGAGCACAATCCAATCAGGCTTTCCTCCCAACAAAATTGCTCTTGCTAGGGGCAGTTAATAAGTCCAAAATGCTAAATCCAATAGTCAATTTTCAGACCCCTGTTTACATGAACTTACAGCAGCATGTCATGCAATTGGTACTTTCTTTTTCATTGAAATACTGTCTTCACTGGAAATGAAGACACCACACCACTCTTCTGGATTTCTTTTTACCTTACTTAGCAATCTCTTCCTTATGAGTCTCCTTTGCTTGTTCCTCCTTATCTCTAGGACCTCTTAACATTGGTATGCAGCCATTTTGGAGCCATTCTCTCTCTGCATTCACACACTGTGGCATTAAATTCCATCTATACGCTGAAAACTCCCAAATTTGTATCTTCAGGCTGAATAATTTTCTGACATTCCATGGCCTTAATAGCTAACAACCTACATGACAACTCTCAATGGGATATCTAATAGATATCAAAAGTCTAACCTCAGTTTCCCATCCTCCCCCTCCTTCACCACACCCGCCCCCCAAACATAAGCATACTATCCTGCATTCCAGCAATTTTTCTCATTGCCAGAACTAGGAACTATGTTCTTCCAGGTGCTCAGGCCAAAAAATCTTGACAAAACCTGTAATTCCTTTTTTTCTCACACCCCACATCTAATGCATCAGCAAATTCTCCAGTTTTATCTTCAAAATATATTAAGAACCCAATCACTTTTCACCACCTTTCCTATATCATCCCAATCCAAATCATCATTATTTATTTTCCTAGACTATTTCATTAGCCTCCTATCCGGTATCGCTGCTTCTTTCCTCCTCTCTTCAATATTTTGCCTAAGCTTAGTAGTAAGAATAATTTTTTTAAAACAAAATATAGGTCATGCCATTCCTTTTATTAAAATAATCCAGCCATTTCTCATCTCACTCACATTAAAAGCCAGAGTCCTTCCAGATTCCAAATAGCCTAGCCATGCTTCCCCCTATGGAGTCTCACCTGCTGTTTGTAGGGTGCTTTCCACTTCTGTTACCTGCATCGCTCAACTCCTTGCTCATGTCTTTCTCACACAGCTTTCACTACCAATACATTTTAAATTATCGCCTTCTGTCATAATTTCCTATACTCCTACTCTGTTTTATTTTTCTTCATAGCATTTATCCCCATCATACTTACATTATGTTTTATGCACTTATTTGTTTATTGTAAATTTCCTTCCACTTAAATATGAGGTTTATTGAGAACAGAAGTTTTGGTCTTTACATATTGTCTATGCCCATTTTTGGAAACCCAGGTGGCTTAGTGGTTAAGTGCTATGGCTCTTAACCAAGAGGTTGGCAGTTCAAATTCACCAGGCACTCCTTGGAAACTCAATGGGGCAATTCTACTCTGACCTATATGGTCGCTATGAGTCGGAATCGACTTGATGGCAGTGGGTTTGGTTTTGGTTTATGCCCAATTTCTAGAACAACATCTGGCATACAGTAGATGATCAACAACAACAACAACAAAGTTGGATGAACTGTCTGAAAAGGGCAGGCAAGAAAAGTCATGTGCAGAGGTAAAACTATGCTTCATTCTTTTGTCTACCAATGGGTGAAGAGCCTGACCTTGGTTACTCTTTCTCCACCCTGGTCTCTATGAGTCAGGATCAACTTGGCAGCAGTGGGCTTGATTTGGAAGTCCTCTTAGGGGATCTTAACTATACTTGGAATATAAGATAAATAACTTCTCCAGTCTTTTACCCACTATCCAGGGATACCCACAAAAACCTGGTTTACTTAAAGCATATAGGGATTGATTAAGCTATTACAGAGAGACTGTACTAGTTAGAAGTGACTGCAGGAGGTACAGTTAGTGTTGTAGTATCTCAAGCTGAGGAATTAAGAACTCAGAATATCAAGTTTGCTTCAAAACAATTATTTTATCATAAACACATGATCTCGAAAATAGGGATATTGATAATGTTTTACAATGATAATCTTATCTGGCAAAAGATAATTTCTCAAATTGTGTTTACTTTTGAAATACATTACCAATAAGTATGTAGCTTTTAAATCCTTAAATATATTTACAAATAATAATTAAAAACAACTATACAGTGAGAGTGGAATTTAAATAAATTTTCATAGATTCTTACCTTTTAATGTTTGCACACCTCTCCAAAATGTTTCTTTCATTTAATTTTTCTCATATTGTACAGCTTCTTTAACAAAATTTTCAAGAACTTACAAATTACACTTTTGAGCAAAAAGATTATAGTCATTCCAGCTTGAGATAATGTTTTTCTTTGGATACTCACAGCGTTTGGAGACCTCCATACCTACATAAGGTATAACACCATTCATGTTCTCTCCAGGTTAGAAAATATATCCCTGATTTTTTCTGTGGAACTACCTATATTATCATATACTCAAATTTAATTTCTTCACTTATTTATTCAAAAATACTTTTTGAATATCAGTGATCTTCTGAGCGATGTTCTAACCAGCAGGGGTGAACAATCTGAAGACCAAAGAGAGGGATGAACAGATAAACAAGCAAGAAAATAACTAATTTAATTTCAGATCTTGTAATTTTAAAACCTGTAGCAATAGATGACAGGAACGTATGGTGTTTCAAGAAAATGAAGCTGTGTATGGATTCTCAGAGTTAACAAGGTAGGCAGAAGGGATATATATATATATATAATCAGAAGGATGGTCAGCAGGAGCCTTTGGGTACACATGACATGTCACAGGCTCATATGAGAAACAGGAATGAATCATATGAAGGAGAAAGAATCAGGAAATTGTTTTTTTGAAGAAAAGTAGTCTGGGTAGGAAAGAAAATCAGAAAATGGAAAGCCTGTGGGAGAGGGGGGAAAGCACAGCATATTTAGTAAAAAATAGGTTGCTATGATTTTTTTTTTTTTATGACTATAAATAGGGGAGCAAGAAAAGGTATAATAGGAGATGAGGTAAATCCTGCCTAGTCAAGATGAAGTAGGAGAAAAGATTGAAGAGAGATCCAGGGAAAATCATAAAGGGCTTCATAATTTTGGAAAATAATTTGAGTTCTATTCTAAATATAAGGGGAAACTATTGAAAATTTTTAAGCAAAGGGGGGGTATTTTATTTATATTTAAAAAACATTACTTTGGCTGTTGTGTCAAGATAGAGCTTAGGGGATGGAGTGAGAGTGGAAGCAGCAAGACCAGTTAATACTCCTGTTTTCTAGAAAAGAAATGATGGGACTTGAAAAAAGTATTCATAGTCAAGAAAATAAGTGGTTACAGTCCAGATATATAAGGCAACAATAGCTAACAGGATTTGCTAATGCATTTTTGGTGATATCCAAGAAAAAAACAGGGAAATAGTATGATTTCTATGGTTGGTCCATGGAAGATTCCAGAAGCCTACTTTGATCTTGTTAAGCTTGAAGTGCCTATTACTTATCCATCCCATGGTGAAGTAGAACAGAGGGCTAGACATACAAATGTGGATCTCAAGAGAAGCATTGGAACTGGTGAAACAAATGTGGAAGGAGTTATTTCTCTCAAATGTGGCATTTAGGACAATATGGTGTAAGGACAAATACAAATAGAAAATATTGTTGTTTTTGTGTGCCATCAAGTTGATTCTGACTCACATAGACCCTATACGATGGAGTAGAACTGCCCCATACGTTTTCCTAGGCTATAATCTTTACTGGAGCAAATTGCCAGGTCTTTTTTCTCATGGAACTGCTGGTGGGTTTGAATTGCTGACATTTTGGTTAGTAGCCAAGTGCCACCAGGGCTCCTTATATTGAAAATAAAAGATTTTAATCCCGCCTGCAGAATATAAGAGGTTGCCCTCCTCTCCAGTTCTTTCAGAGTTCACTTCAGATAACTAGTAATTGTAAATTCTCTCCCTGTCTTTTTGAAAAGTATGTAAATCAAGGCAGTTTCTTCAAGGGCCTGGTAACTGTCTCTTTTGGAACATAACCATCAAAGAAGATCACACCCCTACCTCCCAATTTTCTGGGAGAAGAATAGCATAATTTCAGGCATTCTGCTATAAAGATATTAGAAAATTAACAATTTTATCTTAAAATATAAAAGTAATAGGTTGTATCCACTTAGCTATATAAAGGGCCAGATTCATTTCTGTCTTTGCAACTCCTTTAGCAGATTGCCTGTGATGCATCACATTGTGGTCCAATGCTTAGTTAATAATAAATTTTTTCTTTCTTTTCTGTATTTGTTGAGAGGTTTTTTGGGACAGGAGTAGATTTTACTCTTAACTATATTTCCCCAACAATGATTATGTGAAATCACTGGGCAGGGAGTGTGAAAAAGAGGAGTTCCAGGACTAAGTAAACTCAAATATAGAGAGGAGGTAAGAGAAGAAGAATATACCAAAAAAGGCTAAGGTGGGTGTGGGTACCATAGAAGGAAATCCTAAGTGTGATACTCTGGAGACCAAATGAAGAAATTATTTCAAGGAGGGAGTAGTCATTTGTACCAACTTAGCTAAGAAATTGGATAGACAGGGTTGAATATATGCCATAAAACTAGCATGTATATAAGTAATTAGTTAATAAGCTTGGAAAGAAGATTTCTTACCTTTCATTTCTCTATGTCTTATTTGAAAATGATTTACAATAATGGGACAGATGATACCTGGAATTGTAAAGCCAGCTGTCCCCACACCATGGACTAAGTTCCACCAGTCATCTTCTAGGCTCACTCATCCAGACCAGGGCATGGAGAATAAAGCCAAACTGGTCTGAATAAACCTCTTGGTTATGCCTTCAGAAGGAAATTGGAATTCTGATGTGTAAAATTAATAATAATACTAATAAAGAAAGAAATAAAATCATCCATACTACTGTCCCATTCCAGGGTTTTCCAAGACATAAAGAAGCATCCCTCTGTTTAAATAAACAAAGAACAGCAATAAGGCAATTACATAAAAGACTCCTGTCTTTGCAAAGAAATATGGAGAGAGAGGCAATGCAGACAAACTAATAAAATAGCATTTACATACAGAAGAGATTTTGTATCTTCAAGAGATTATTGTTTCACTCTAAAGTCAAGCGCTGGCTCCCATTCAGGATGAGGTACAGTTGTTATATTGAGAGCAGAGATGTGCAGTAGCTCTAGTCTTGGCATGGTAATGCTAACACACATATTATTAGCAAATGAATGTGATTCAAGTAAAAACAGGAGCAATACTGAGCACTTTAGGCTTACAATTTTTTTTTAAAACTCAAATGACGTAAGGAGTTAAAACTTTGGTTTAAGCTGGGATGTGCCCTCCAAATATTTTTGCATCCATTGTATCTATAGCAGACACTCTGTCCCTCAATATTATGCTCCTCCCACTTCCAGGACTGCAGTATTAATGAACGCATCCAGCTTCGTACCTTGGAGCACTCAGAGACTTTCTGCAGTTACAAATGATGGCAGAACAGGTGTAGAAATTGGCAGGCCACATATTCTGCTCTGGGTACTGTCTGCACTCCTAGAGTTTTTACCTTCAACCCTCAAAACTACTGACCTTGTCATATTAAGAATTTCCTAATGTTGAAATTTACAGATTCCCGTATAAGACTCTCCTTGCCAGTCAGTTGTATATTAGAAGAGCTAAGGAATGCCTCAAAATTGCATATATTTCATCATTTGCCATTTGAACATGACCTTTAAATTCTGTGAATGCATTGTTTATGCATTTCAATTTCCATCTTTTAAAAAAATCATCCTGTGAAATAATCAATTCAATAATTATTTTCTTATGGCAATAAAGCTAGATAAGCCTGGAGCTTATTTGCTAACTGTAAGCATGTTTTTCTTGTCTTTTTTTTTTTTTTAACTCTATGTATATACTTGGAAAGAAATACTTCCATCCATCTTAGGGTAAGGGAGTGACTCAGGTTAATTTCATGCAGACCATTTTCCCTTTTTTCCATATATCAATTCTAAATTAATACACTAGGTACACTGCAGCCAGCATGGCTGCACATTGATCTTGGCCAGCTTGTTTACAGTGTTTTGGCAAGTTGCTGATGTACTTCTCCCTGGGGATAGAGCAGGGGTTAATTGCTGTTAAACTCTCAGTGCCAAGTAATGGTTCAGCCTCTCTGCTACATTAAAGATGACACTAATAAGGAAAGAGTGCAGTGGATTGCTCTATGTTGAAAATTGGACTAGTGGTGACAGAAACTTGGAGCAGAGCTGATGTAATAGGAAGGCCATAATGTAATTATAACTGCTGAACATGTGTCATACCAAGTTAAATGATACATTAATGAATCAAAACAGGTGATGAAGTGTTGCTCTTTCAGCGAATAGAGGTGCTTTCAAGGTTAGATTGCCATTAATTTAATAATCTGTAATATGGATATTCTTCAAATCACAAATGAAATCAACCTTAATGCTTTCATAGAGCATTGCTTCTTGAGTTTCAAATAGATAAAAGAAAGAAAACAAAAGTGGGCAGAGTTCAATGCAACTCATTCTGTGCTTAATTTTGTAAGAATGGGCTTTACATTGTAAGGTGAGTGGTTGCCCAAGGCTTTCTTCTTGTCCCGGTAGACTACTTGATCATTTTAATCCACAGCTAGCCAGTCAATAGCTCTCAAGGGAACATAGGCCTTCAGAATCAAACAACTACTTCCCTTCAAACAGACTGTTATATATTATCAATATATAATATCTTAAAATGTTTTATCTTAAATTCACAATAGGTAGAATATAATAATCTCCCTGAAATCTTCTAATCCATCATGCTATCCTTTTTTTTTCATTTTCCTAAGTCTTGGTAAATTTTCCAGACTTATTTTCCTTATACAGTATTTTTTCATTGATTTTGAAATTCATAAACAATAAATTACTCAGTTTTCATAGCTTAAATTTTCTATCTCAATTCTTTTTTCAATAATACCACTATCACAATTGTTCTTACTTTTGTTAGAGCTATTTAAACAAAAAACAAAAACCATTGCCATTGAGTCAATTCCAACTCATAGCAACCCTATAGGACAGAGTAGAACTGCCCCATAGAGCTATTAGGTGACAGGTAATACAATATTTATATTTACACTTGGTGTTTTGGTCTCAAATATGCATCTATTCTGAAAGAAATCAGTAAATTCACCTTCCTGTTTAAACACTCTAGAACCGTGCTATATTACTTCTATGTTATATGAAGCAATTTTATAAGAAGGTTATTTTAATAAGTTGGATCTACCCTATATGGATTTCCATTCTATAGTGTTCAATTTTAATTTTAATTTTCTCATGTATTTTTTGTTCAGTGACAAGTGCTTATCATTAGGCAATATTTTACCAAATGATAGAAACAAATTACAGAGGTAACTGGTTGATTATTTTCCACAGAGCACAACTATGGTAAGATGCTGGGATATAGACAAATAAAAAAATTAAACAAATAATATATCATATCTGTCTTTTGAAAGATATGAACCATAAATCTCCACCTTACAATACAGCTCCAGTTTTAATTTAATATTTGTGCATATTCTCAGGAAACGATGGAAGATTTGGATATTACTGGATTTACTATTATTGTTTTCATTAAAAAAATAAATGCAATTACTTGTAAGAGAGCCCATGATTAAGAAAAAACAATGTTTTAAAAGCAATTTAAATATTTTAATATGTAGGTAGCCAACCTGTGTATTTACACTTGACTACTATTCTAAAGGTTGATGTTCTAACCTACTCAGGGACACTATAGAAGAAAGACCTGGTGATCTGTTTTCATAAAGATCACAGCCAAGAAAACTCTATGGAGCAGTTCTACTCTGTAACACCTGGGGTTGCCACGAGTCAGAATCAACTTGATGGTAATAGATTTGGTTTGGGTTTTAGCCAAACCAAATCTGCCGTGGTAACACAGAACTTTAAATGTAAAAACAATCAAACAAACAAAAAAAACCCTAGGCTATCTAATATAGGCATTGCATTTTATCTGCTCACACATTTTCTATTCAGGAAAGAGAGTATAACATTATTTCCATAAGGGTATGAGCTGTATTTACCTCAATGTTTCCATAATTCTATCAGAAGTATTCCTCTGTTTGGTCCTGGATGAGGATAGGAGAGTATATTTGGAAGCTAGTCTTGAACTTGAGGGAAGGATCATGGTTGGTTGAAAATTTCTTGAACATCAGCAACTTACGACTTGTTATTTTCCTTCACTCAGGTGGGAATGCCTGTATGGTGCCCTGACAGAAGCTGTGTATTCATGTACAATGTCCAGCCTAGGTAAAGACCTTGCCCCCAAACTTGTCATTAAAGAAATAGTCACCTTCTTCCAAGGGTTTCCAGGAATCAGAAACAAGTGTGCCAGCAGTGACGAGTGTGAACTGATGAGGTATCTTTCCCCTGAAAGTTGTGAAAAGTACAAGACCTCAGATATCTTGGACTACCCTAGGGTGGGATAAGATTCCCTAAAACACTATACCTGAGTTTGAAGTTCTTATTGCCTGGGAATAGAATAGCTTGGAGAAGTGGACATATTGTACACCTGAAACACAGCAGGTAAACCCTACCTTCACTATACATTGAGTACTTATTTTGCACCAGGAATTATTCTGTGCACTGAATGAATATACATTATCTTCATTTTTTCTCTAAAGGTGAGTAGCATTTTCTCAAGTTCTCAAATATGAAATTAAAATCCAGAGAGATTGATAATTTTGTTCAAAGTCTCACTGCTAGTATACTGCAGAGATGAGGCCTAGTCTCTCTGACTCCTGGGCCTCAGCATTGACCAGAATATTCCATCGCTTTGGAAGAATAAGGAGAAATGAAAAAATAGTGGTTTATTCCTCATAGTTGCTAACACAATTCAGTTTTCAATTATTCTGTAGAAAATATCTTTTGTAACTTTAAATAAACTGTTGTAACACTTAGAAATATATCTTATAACTATTTTAGTTCTATTTGAGAATTGAGCATTATAGGAAGTCTTTGACTTTCTTTTAAATAGAGCTGTTTCCCTGGTTAAGAGGTGAATATATTTCCCTTTAAATGCAAAAAATCATCTCTCTGTGTATTATTGATTATCTAGAGGTTTGATAGCTAAGTTCATTTATTCATTCTACCAATCATTTAGTTAGAGTCTATTCTGTGCCAGAAATTGTGCTTACTGTAGACAGCCAAGAAAAAAGATACCTATTTTCAAGGAACTGATGGTCTCTCATAGAAAGGTAGGTAAATTAATAGAAAAATAGAGACTCATGAAAATTGCAAGGGTTCAAGCACGGGCATCGCATGAAATAAACATTTATTCCAACACTATTGGATTTGGTTTGCAACAGAGACAGAGGGAGAAATGAGAGACAGAGAGAGAGAAAAAGAGAGAGGGAATAGATAGATGGTAGACAAATAGATGATCGGTAGATAGATAGATGATAGATAGACAGACGGACAGATAGATAGATTAGATAGACAGACAGACAAACAGATAGACAGGTAGATAGATAACTTGAGCTTCTTAACTAACAAGGAACAGCAAGGCAGTTCTTTTTCCTGCTTAGGTTGAGAGAGTACCAGCAGAAGATAATATAAGTATGGTAATGTTTGAGTAACGTAAGTAATAGTGGTGGGACTTAAAATGACTAGGGGTAAATGGAAAAAAGAAGCTTAGAGAAGAAAAGATGGGAGCCAATTACTACAAGCTTTACTTTGTCCTCAAGGCAGAGGGAAACCAATGGAAGATTATTTGTGAGAGAAAGTCCTGTTCAGAGTTGCATTCATAGTAATGTGAAAAATGGCTATGAAGGAAGAATTATGAAGTCAGGGAAACATGTTAAGAGGGGGTTAAATTAACAACATAAGAATTATGAAAAATGAACTAAGGTGTCAGTCATAGATCTAGAGAACAGAAAACTGACTTGGAAGATATCAAGAATGTAGAAGATACGGAATGTGTTTAAATAGTTGCAGGGGATAATGTAAAGCATCAAGTTTGACTTCTACCTTCCTCTCACAAGCAATTTAGTGACCTTTCCTAAAGACAAGAAAATATAAGAATGGGAAGGGACCAGTTGGAGAGGCAGTATGAATACGACATAGGACAGCTAAATGAACTTATTGGTATGTATCTCGAGCTCAGAAGAAAAGTTTGTCTAATGTCATTAAATAAATACAGTTTGAAGTCATCAAATTGAGGTGATAGTTGAATACCCTCAACCCATGAGTGAGAGAATGAGATCAAGGACTGGGAGCACCACCATTCAGTAGATAGGTAGCTGGAAAGTCTCACTACAAGGAAAGTGGTGTTGTTTTCTAGGAAGCAGAGAGCGGTCCATAACATTTAATGATGAAGAGTGGAAGTGATGTATTGCCTGCAAATGGCTACAGACTTTAACCACAAAAAAAGTATTAGTGGCTTTGACAAGAGAGAGACAGCAGCAGCAGCTACTCTACAGTAAGTGAAAGAAAATATGTGAGATGGCAATGTGTGGAAATCAAGTGTACGGTACTAAGAACTACACTTTATTCATGAAGAGGTGTGAGAATTTCACTAGTTAGAGAATGGCATAGGGTTGAGAGGACATCTTAACTTTAAATAAGGAAAGAACTTGACATTGTTTATATAGTGTAGGGGTAAGTGTGATAATTGATACAGGGAGTAAGAGTGAATGGCAGAGGAAATAATCACAAGCAATAGTAGGAAAATTAATTTTCACCCAAGGCAGATAATTCATCCATAAAAATTGAACAGAATATTAGGTGTTTACAGTTTGAGGTAAGATTTTTTTGCTTGCTGGCCATCGTTACGTACTCATTTAGTTGTTTGTCTGTTTTTCTATGAAATAGATGATGGCTGCTGCTTATGATGTTAAATGATATGCGACAGGGGCTTGAGGAAACTGGTAAAGTAATTGAAATATCTGCTGGGGTTACATAAGAAGTGTTTAACTGGGGACTTAGAGAAAGCTTAGAAGACGACATTGGAGGAGGGGCTGGATTTTAGCTTCAGAGGATAGGTAGAAACTCCTCAGAACCAAGGTACCCTATAACTTCAAGAAAGTCAGTGCAAATTTGATTGAGTTTACCTTTTTCACTTTTTGGAGCTCGAATTCATATTTTCTCCTATTTATTTATTATTTGGTCTGGAAAAGATGGTTCCTTGCTGCTCCTGTATTTCAAGAACAGGGATGAGGCTGAACAGGATGATCTGAGGAACTAAAACAAATCAAATGAGGGTATTTGTGTGCTCTGTAAGGTTTATCTGAAGTCAACATATAGGTTCATACAAGTGGGGCCTTAAATTATAAAGATTGCCCCCAAATAAATTGAGTAGGTACAATAATTCACTGAAAATTGCTCCTGAGTTATTGCATACTACTGCTGACCACAAAGAAAAACAAAAACAAAACAAAAAAAAACACCTACAAGTCAGCAACTTGTGGTTAATGTCCCCTTACTTTATGTTCCTCTATTTAATTTTTTTTTTTTTCCTGGATGGCACTCAGAGTGATATTAAGTTTTTATGTTTTTTTTTTTTCCCAGAAGAATCATGTACTCTGTTTACCAATATGTTGTTTTCTTTTTATGTTACTGTTTAAATGGGAACAAGTTAAAAAATTCTTGAAAAAGGATGCCTCTTTATTACTAATAAAGACAACACACAGTCTAAAATGAACAGTTACAATCACTTTTTATTTATATAACTTCTTGCCTACAAATGTTTTATTTTGATGGTTATCTTTATTAAGGCCCTAACTATTTTCTCTGTTGTTTAATATTTTAAGGTCTATAATTGGGTTTGTTTTATGAGGATACTTATTATGAGCAAGATAATTTTTTAAAAAATCATTGACCCTATACACTAAAGATTTATAATGACTTCCTTTGTCAAGCACTGACGTGGTAATAGAAATTCTACTAATAAAGTATTTCTTAATTAAGGAAGCTATAATTTTCTAACAGGGCTCACAACAGCTGCCTGTGGAATAAGACAATATGCTTTTCCTCTCCCTACTGGGCCTAATTCCCCAGTAACCTTATTGAAAATGTGCATGGGCTACAAAACTAAAGATTAACTGTCCAGGGACCTGCTTCCCGGAGCTTATTTGAAGATTAAATCAAATGGCAGGCAATATATATTTGGTAATATGGCTTTGTTTCATCGTTGCAGTCTTTTCCCACGTAGTGGTAAGTGAAATAGAAGGAGATGATGCTTTATAGCTGTCTGGAAAAAAAAAATTTTTTTTCTAAATGTGAAATAGTTTTGTTCTCATGCTGAAAAAGAAATGAATAATTTATTTTCTCATAACCGGAAGCACCTTCTGCTTTTTGAACACATAATAAAGAGTCTCTAATTAGAAATTATCCATAATTACAAATTGTTAAGCTTTTTAAAAGGTGATTATTATTCATTATCTATTTATTTCACAACAAATGCCACTGAAGGTGTTAAAGATGAGCTTTAAATGCCAACTGAGCTGTTGCGATATTTTAATTAAATAGAAAGCAGTTCAAACATATATATATTTATACGCTGAAAAACATAGCTTTTAGACTGCACATTAGTGAATGGATTTCTACTTAACAAATCAGAGAAAGATGGATGAAAATCTTCTGCTTTCAAAAATCCTATATTTAGAATGCCTATGTAGAGACACTGAAGTGTGATTTGTCCTCATAGCAGACATCTGAAGAACAAGTGACATTCTTACACAAAATCCATATTGGTGATGTATTTAATTACAGAGCTGATTGAAATTGACAGCTCTAGTGACCTGCATTTGCACTCACGGTGATTGATGTATGCTTCAACTCTGGTTACTTTTAAACCAATTCACAGATTGCTCAATACTGTAATATCATCCTGTCAAATTGAAAACTACATTCTTACAAGTATGGAGAATGGAGAGAGCACATGTTTAATTAAAATGAGGTAGAGAAAAATTGTTTAAAAACAGCTATACGACTGCTAAACTGGAACCACTGTTATTTGAAAACAGAATGGAAAAACAAATTCCATAAACAGGCATTTATGTTCCTGTAGTGATGTATAACTTAGAAAATATACACCTGACTGATATTTGTGATTAGGAGAGAGGTTTCAGAACCTTAGACTTCCTGCTCTAAAGACTCTATTTTCTTAGACATAAAGTCAGCCTTTGGATATAATAAGTAAACGAAATTAGCATCTTAGAGCAAGGAGGGACTTTAAGGATCTGGGTTACGCCCAAATATTTGTCTGGTTTTGTCTGCTTGTTTGTTTCTTTGTTTCTCAGACCAGAGAACTGCTATCCAGAGAGGTGACATATTAGCAGAGGACCACACAGTTACTTTCAACTGTATGTATTAAGCTGGAACGGGTACACTTATCTTTTCTTTCCCAGTTCAATGTACCTTACACTACACAGAAACAGAATTCCCTACTCTAGACATGTTTTAAAAGAGCCTGGTTGTGCAGCCATTAAATACTTCGCTGATAGATGAAAAGTTGGCAGTTTGAACCGACTCAATGGTAAAGATTACCGAAAAAACAAACCCGTTGATTCTGACTAATAGCGACCCTATAGGACACAGTAGAACTGCCCCATAGGGTTTCCAAGGAGCTGGCTGGTAGATTTGAACTGCCAACCTTTTGACTAGTAGCCCGAGCTCTTAACCACTGTACCACCAGGTCTCCATTGTAAAGATTACAGCCTAGGAAACACTCTGGGGCAGTTCTTCTCTGTCACGTGGGATCACCATGAGTCGAAATTGACACTGTGGCCCCGACAACAATAATAACAGACATATTTTCACATCTTATTTCAGTTTGTTAGGTGTGAACATATTAAGATTATAGCCTTTATTACCATGTGATTCACCTGGTTTAAGTACTTTCAACTATTTCTTGAATAATAGCAACAATAGCCATTGATTGAATCTTGATATATCCCACACTCTGAAACAAATCCTTAACTTAAATTATCTGTAACAACAAATAGGCAAGGTATGTGATATTATTGCCAATTCACAGATGTCTAATGAGACTGAGGGGTTCACACAATATTTTAGATGGCATCATGCACTAAGTGGCTGAACTTGAATCTGAATATGTTGAATCCAAACTCCACAGTTCTTCTACTCTACGACACTTTTTTTTTAATATACAAAAAGAAATTGTATTAAATTAAAATAGATTCCCTCACTGTCAGATGATAAAGAAGAGATTGATCCCTCAAGGGAGATTGTTACATGTACACTTGATAAGAATTCAGATTCAAAAAACTTGAGTGGTTTAGACTTGCATCAGGCTAAAAAGTAGATGGCTTGGTGGAATGCTACCTAAGACTACTTCCCAGAGATAGATATTTATGTTAGAATTAAATTTGTCATTTCTGTTAAAGGACACTAGTTTTAACACTATAGAGTTTATAGCAATTTTTAAAATATAATAATAAAATGGTTTGAATTACAATCCCAATTACTCAAGGAAATAGAATTAAATACCCAATATTTCTTAGTTTTCATAAAATATGAATTGCATAGGGGGAAGCATAATTTCCCCTTCTGTCCCTTATTGACTCAAAATTTCTGTATCTTATTTTATTCTTCAGTAGTCTGTATAGCAACTCATCTTCTACAACAATGATCCAATCTATCTCATTCAGAGACCTATGTGTTCTCCTTCATTCCAAAATTACCATGTAAAGATATCACAGCATGACACAGAAAAATGGTAGAAGGGCATAACTAAAATTTAAATATTAGACATCCTAAACCGTAAGGTTTGTTATCTTTCTACTTATACTCAACTAGTCACTTTATTTTGAAGGGCCACTCACTATTTAAGAACCCTCCTTCATGTTCTCTTCTTCTCTATTGAGTTTCCTATTTTTTTCTATAATAGAATGCCATAGAAAACACAAAAATTCAGGATACAATTTACATATAGCAAAAAACATTCCTTTTTTCTATTACTATCCCATTAATTGTCAGATTTGTTATCATTAAAGTAATTCATGGATAAATCTCATTAAAAATGATAGACTAAATAAAATCACATATTCCATTTCTTTCTCATAATGCATCCCCTGCCTCAGAAAAAGAGTTGAGTAATAAAAATGGTAAAATCCCAACAAGATGAAAAAAAAAATGGATAGAAGTCACCACATGAGAGATTCCATCAAGCTTTTAAAGATAGAAAGAAAGGGGAAAAAGTAATTGAATAAACCCAACCAAAACAGCCCAAATCTCAGAATCTATAGAATCTATCCATGGATCTCTAAAAGAGTTTGATATTGAAGGTTTCACATTTACTGGATATTAAATGTATGAAGTAGAGTTTCATTTAGAGAATAAGATATCTTAAGCAAAAAAGGACTTAATACAGGAAATTAGTTTCTTATACAATTATTGGTGAATTAAATTCTGGACTGCCCCTTCAAGAATGATTGCCAGAATAATATAGAACATAAATTCGAAACAGAACGGGTACCTCTGAAGTGGATGTGTAGTTCTGAGTTCAAGAGCATACTCATTGCTTTCTGTAATCCTGCCACAATTACTTCCTCATATTTAAGAAGCTTTACAATGGACATTGAAATGTCTTTGCACAATACTCTTCTTTTCCATAACCTTACTTTTCAGGGGAAACTGTCAGGGAGCAAGAGAAAGGACTCTGCCTCACTTCTAGCTTTCAAACCTCACCCATCTAATTTGTGTAGCCTAATTCATTTTTTTTTTTTTTTAATTCGTAGAGAGAATCCTAGCAAAAAGAGGGTGTAATGAGATTGAGTGTGGTCAGTCAGTCCACAGTTTGGTTTTATGAAGGGGTGAGATAAAGGGCTAAAAACAGATTGAAAAC
The DNA here is from genome assembly GCF_030014295.1 of Loxodonta africana. Taxonomy (NCBI): domain Eukaryota; kingdom Metazoa; phylum Chordata; class Mammalia; order Proboscidea; family Elephantidae; genus Loxodonta; species Loxodonta africana. The sequence goes on along the minus strand of NC_087345.1, from coordinate 121,148,685 downwards.
ATGGTACATTCTAGAGAACAGTTAGAATCACAATTCCTCCTTTCCACTCTGTGTAGCCAGGTGATTACTCATTGTCTACTAAAAAAAAAAAAAAAGGTTTCTTTTTTTCCTGAAGACGCTAAGGAATATCTGAAAACATCAGGGACAGTGAATGGCGTGCACTTAAAACAGAAAAAAATCAAGTATAATGAAGGATGAGACCACCACTCTCTGCTTACAAATACCAAAAAAAAAAAAAAAAAAAATCAAGCGCAAACATATTGTATGTGGGGATTGATTACAAAGGATTATGAATCAGAAATACATTAGACTTTTCAACTTAATCCTAAAAAACTAGATGACATTGATAGAAAGCTAGATGTCACTGATAGAAAACAACTTCCAATGTAATTTTCCATATACAAAGTACCAATCAAATGTGAAGTTAATGTAAAGATATTTCAGACAAGATAAATTGCAAAAAAATGTACCTCTCTTAGCCTTTTCTCAGGATAGCACTGTGGAACCAGTTCCAACAAAATGAAGAAGCAATTCAAGAAATAAAGAAGCTATGGAATTCAGAAAGCAGGATATGAAAGGAATTCTTAGACTGTTCCCTGTCAAGAGCTTTCCAACGGTTCCAGAATGCCTAGAGAGCAATGAGACCAGATTAGAGCAGAAAGATTGAATACTGCAGGGGTATCAAGGAGAAATAATAGGGAGAGACAAAGAGACGGAGAAACAGAAAGAGATACTGAGTGACAGAAAAAGGAAGGAAGGAAGGAAAGAAGGAACAAAGGACGGAAGGAAAGAAGGGAGGGAGGGAGGGAGGGAGGAAGGAAGGAAGGAAAGAAGGGCAAGTCAAGGGTAAATAAAAGGAAAACTACAAATTACCTGATGCAGTGAAAATTATTAAGGCTTGATCTGTAATTCTGCCACAGTGTGGGAAAGAATTAGCCAAAATTATGTAGGGAATGCATGGAAAAATAAATTATTAACTTCAGCAAATAGTATACATTGCGTACATAAACCATATACAGTGATAGTACGTTATTTCTGAAAAATAGCTACATGGTCATAATTATATAAATTCAGAATTTTAATTGAAGAAAAAATAGTGATTATTTTTGTATTGAGAAGATTTAGGGAGAATTTTGCACAAATTGATATAAAAATACAATTTTTTTAAGTCGTATTTATTTGGATGTTATTTCAAAACATTTGGGATTAAAAGGTATTTCAAAAAGAAAGTGAAGTAAGTGAAAATGGTACAATAGGCAACTTCAATTACATGTCCACCACAAAAACATTGAAAAATCAGACAGGAACTGCCATAATCAACATGCCAAAACTCTAGAAAACAGGAAAGATTTACATCCCACAAGTGAATACAGAATCAAGAAAAGCGCAATTCAAAAACGGGTAGAAAACCTGGTGGTTTCTTTTTTTTTATTGCTTTTGTTCTACCCCTCCCCACCTCACCTCAGCAGTGGCCTTTGTGTGTTTGTTTTAATGTATTTATCGTACTTAAGGCAAAAATTTACAAATCAAGTCAGTCTCTTATACAAAAAGCTATACAAACTCCGCCATGCACTCCCAGCTGCTGTCCCCTTAATGAGACAGCACATTCCGCATCTCCACCCTGTATTCCTTGTGTCCATTTAACCAGCTCCTGTCCCCCTCTTCGTTCTCATCTCACCACCAGACAGGAGTCACCCACACAGTCTCATGTGTCTACTTGAGCCACGAAGTTCACTCCTTGCCAACATCATTTTTCTGTTTTATAGTCCAGGCCAATCCCTGCTGTGGAGTTGGTTTCAGGAATGGTTCCTTCTTGGGCTATCAAAGGGTCCAGGGACATGACTGTCAAGGTCCCTCCAGTCTCCGTCAGACCATTAAGTCTGGTCTTTTTATGCGAATTTAAGATCTGCATCCCACTGTTCTTCTGCTCCTTCAGGGATTCTCTGTTTTTTTTTCCTGTCAGGGCAGTGATGGGGAGGTGGGTAGCTAGGCACCATCCAGCTCTTTCGGTCTCAGGCTGATGGAGTCTCTGGTTTATGTGGCCTTTTCTGTCTCTTGAGCTCATATTTACCTTGTGTCTTTGGTGTCCTTCTTTCTCCTTTGCTCCAGGTGGATTGAGACCAATTCATGTATCTTAGATGGCTGCTTGCTAGCGTTTAAGACCCCAGACGCCTCTCACCAAAGTGGAATGCATACTGTTTTCTTAATACATTTTGTTATGCCAGTTGACCTAGACGCCGCCTGGAACCATGGTCCCCAGGCCCCCGTCCCTGCTACTCTGGCCTTCGAAGCTTTTGGTTGTATTCAGGAAACTGCTTTTGGCTTAGTCCAGTTGTACTGACTATCCCTGTGTTATGTGTTGTCCTTCCCTTCACCTAAAAAAATTTTTGTCTACTATCTAGTTAGTGACTATCCCTTTCCCTCCCTCTCCACCCTCATAACCATCAAAGAATATTTTCTTCTGTGTTTAAACTTTATCTAGAGTTCTTATAATAGTGGTCTCATACAGTATTTGTCCTTTTTGCAGTTGACTAATTTCACTCAGCATAATGCCTTTCAGATTCCTCCATGCTATGAAATGTTTCACAGATTCATCATTGTTCTTCATCATTGTATAGTATCCCATTGTGTGAATATACCATAATTTATTTATCCATTCATCTGTTGATGGGCACCTTGGTTGCTTCCATCTTTTTGCGGTGAACATGGGTGTGCATATATCTGTTCATGTGAAGGCTCTTATTTCTTTAAGGTATATTTCAAGGAGTAGAATTGCTGGGTTGTATGGCAGTTCTATTTCTAGCTTTTTACAGAAGCTCCAAATTGATTTCCAAAGTGGCTGTACCATTTTACATTCCCACCAGCAGTGTATAAGTGTTCCAGTCTCTCCACAGCCTCTCCAACATTTATTATTTTGCATTTTTTGCATTAATGCCAGCCTTGTTGGAGTGAGATGGAACCTCACTGTAATTTTGATTTGCATTTCTCTAACAGCTAATGATCATGAGCGTTTCCTCATGTATCTGTTAGCATTCTGAACGTCTTCTTTGGTAAAGTGGATGTTCATATTCTTTTCGGTGGTGGTCTTGAAGACAGTAATGCACATTCTCAGTTTAGGACCTTCACCTTTGGCTCTTCAAGTAACAGAGCAGACCTCATTTACAAAGAGTTGTATATCTGTTCCAACCTGTCTGAAGGCTGTATGAAGGACTCATGCAAGGCTCAAGTTTTTGTTTTGCATTCCTCAGGGCTCATCCAGGGCAAAAGAGTAGCAAGCATTCTTCAAAAACTTTGTAAGGCAAAGTAACAAAATGCAGTTGCCTGGGGCAAAGCATTACAGTTACACATACTCTAGAGCATCAAAACATAACATAAAAAATTGGGAACAGAGTTTCTATGGGAGATTATGACATTCAAAAATGTCTTTGTATAGCCGGGAATTTAAAAAGACGTGCATGTTCAGAGCAGAATGTGTCCATTCCACCAGCTTCTAACCCTCTCTACCCTCTCATCTCCCCTCCAGACAGGAGATGCCAACATCGTCTCAAATGTCCACCTGATCCAAGAAGCTAACTCCTCACCAACATCCCTCTCCAACCCATTGTCCAGTCCAATCACTGTCTGAAGAGTTGACTTTGGGAATGGTTCCTGTCCTGGGCCAACAGAAGGTCTGGGGGCCATGACCACTGGGGTCTGTCTAGGCTTAGTCAGACCATTAAGCCTGGTCTTTTTATGAGAATTTGGGGTCTGCATCCCACTGCTGTCCTGCTCCCTTAGGGGTTCTCTGTTGTGTTCCCTGTCAGGGCAGTCATTGGTTGTAGCCAGGCACCACCTAGTTCTTCTGGTATCAGGCTGATGTAGTCTCTGGTTTATGGGACCCTTTCCGTCTCTTGAGCTCATAATTACCCTGTATCCTTGGTGTTCTTCATTCTCCTTTGGTCCCGGTGGGTTGAGACCAATAGATGCATCTTAGATGGCTGCTTGCTAGCATTTAAGACCCCAGACACCACTCTCCAAAGTGGGATGCAGAATGTTTTCTTAATAGATTTTATTATGCCAATTGACCTAGATGTCCCCTGAAACCATGGTCCCCAAACCCCCGCCCCTGCTACACTAGCATTCTAAGCATTCAGTGTATTCAGGAAACTTCTTTGCTTTTGGTTTAGTGCAGTTGTGCTGACCTCACCTGTATTGTGTGCTGTCTTTCTCTTCACCTAAAGTAGTTCCTATCTACTATCTAATTAATGAATGCCCCCTCCCACCCTCCCTCCCTCCTACCTCTTGTAACCATCAAAGTATATTTTCTTCTCTGTTTAAACTATTTCTCAAGCTCTTATAATAGTGGTCTTATACAATATTTGTCCCTTTGTAATTGACTAATTTCACTCAGCATAATGTCTTCCAGATTCCTCCATAGTATGAAATGTTTCACAGATTCATCATACCTATTCAATCTTATGCTGAGAAAATAATCTGAGAACCTGGGATATATGAAGAAGAATGGGGCATCAGGATTGGAGGAAGACTCATTAAAAACCTGGGTTATACAGATGACACAACCTTGCTTGCTGAAACTGAAGAGGACTTGAAATGTTTACTGATGAAGATAAAACACCACAGCCTTCAGTATGGATTACACTCAAACATAAAGAGAAGACAAATCCTCAAAACTGGAACAATAAGAAACATCATGATAAACAGAAAAAAGAAGTTGTCAAGGATTTAATTTTATTTGGATATACAATCAACATCCATGGAAGCAGAAGTCAAGGAGTCAAACGATCCATTGCATTTGGTAAATCTGCTGCAAAAGATCTTTTTAATGTGTTGAAAAGCAAAGATGTCACCTTGACGACTAAGATGTGCCTTACCCAACCCATGGTGTTTTCAATTGCTTCATATGCATGCAAAAGCTGGATGATGAATAAGGAAGACCAAAGAAGGAAGGCCTTTGAATTGTGGTATTGGTGAAGAATACTGAACTGACAATAGAATGAACAAATCTCTCTTGGACGAAGCACTGTCAGAATGCTCCTTAGAAGCAAAGATGGTGAGACTACTTTTACATACTTTGGACATGTTATCAGTAGGAATCAGTCCCTGGAGAAGGACATCATGCATGGTAAAGTAGAAAGGCGGTGAAAAAGAGAAAGACCCTCAAGGAGATGGCTTGACACAGTGGCTGCAATAATGGGCACAAGCATAACAATGGTTTTGAGGATGGCGCAGGACTGGGCATTGTTTCATTCTGTTTACATAGGGTTGCTATCAGTTGGAACCAACTCGACAGCACCTAATGACAACAACAGACAAAGACTGTAGATCACATGTCTCACATATGCTCAAAGAGCTAAATAAATCATGTGAATGAAGCTGAAAGAAATCAGGAGAATAACATATGAACAGATAGAGAATATCAACAGCAAGATAGAAATAAATGAAGGAACCAAACAGAAATTGTGGAGCTGAAAAATACAATGAAATGAAATTTAAAAAGCTCATTTGTGTTTAAATAGCAGATATGAGCAGGCAGGAAAAAAAAAATAAGCAAACTCAAAGATAGCTCACTTAAAATTATCCAATATGGGAAGCAGAAAGGAAAAGGAGACTAACCGATTTGTTGGGTAACATCAAGCCTACCAACATATTCATAATAGAATTTCCAGTGGCAAACAGAAAAAGGGGCAATTATTTGAAGAAATAATGGCTGAGAATTTCCAAACTTTGATAAAGGCATGAATTTACATATTTAAGAAGCTCAATAAACTCCAAGAAGGATAAATACAAAGAGGTCCACACTTAGAAGGATTTTATTCAAATGATCAAAATCAAGGACAAAGAAACAATCTTGAAAGCAGCAGGAGAGAAGCAACTTATCATGCATGACCGATCTTGACTAAGATTAACAGCTGATTTCTCATCAGAAACTATGGTGTCCAGAAGGAAGTGGAATGGAATTTTTAAAGTGCTGAAAGAAAAAAAGATGGCAACCAAGAATCTATGTTTGACAAAACTGTCTTTCAAAAAAGAAGGAGAAATTAAGACATTCTCAGTTAAGTAAAAGTTAAGGGAGCTCTTTGCTAGTAGACAGCTTACCAGAAATGCTAAATGGAGTTCTTCAGGCAGAAACTAAAGGAAATTAGACAGTAACACAAAGCCATAGGAAGATATAAAAAACTATGGTGAAGGGGAGGCGGAGCCAAGATGGCGGACTAGGCAGACGTTACCTCGGATCCCTCTTACAACAAAGACACGGAAAAACAAGTGAATCGATCACATACATAACAATCTACGAACCCTGAACAACAAACACAGATTTAGAGACGGAGAACGAACTAATACAGGGAAGCAGCGATAGTTTCCAGAGCCTGGAGCCAGCGTACCAGTCAGGTACGGCACAAGCACAGAGACCTGCTCCACCCCCCTGAACTAACCCCGGGAGGGGGACCAGCCGGTTCCACGGGCGGCGTGGGACGCAGCCGGTAGGAGAAGTCCCCGGGAGGCAGTGACTGATCTTGGAGCAGAAAGAGCAGCATCCGAGCCGGGGAACCGTCCCGCAGGGATTTGGACTGCTCGCAGGTATGCCATAAACACGGAGAGTTGCTCCACCCCCTGAACTAACCCCGGGAAGGGGACCAGCCGGGTCGCGCGGGCGGCGTGGGACGCAGCCGGTAGGAGAAGTCCCTGGGAGGCAGCGACTGGTGTTGGAGTGGGGAGAACAGCGTTCCAGCCGGGACACTCGGTCGCGGCACAAGCACGGGGAGCTACTCCACCCATCTGAACTAACCCCGGGAGGGGGCCCACCTGGTTCACGGGGGCGGCACGGCCACGCGGCTGGAGGGACGAGAAGTCCCCGGGAGGCAGCGACTGATTTTGGAGTTGAGAGTGCACCGTCCCAGTAGGGGAGCCTTGACGCTGGGCGTGGGGCTGGAAGCGGAGGATCTGACCGTGACTCCAGCGGGCCAGACCCCCTGGGGGCAATCTCCACACAGCCAGCACACATAGGCGACTAGCCCACGGGAATCTCAGATATAACAGTCATTCCAAGCAAGACAAGCAACTCTGGCTATATTCTGAGGTGCTACTCTCCTATCTCTCTGTTCCCTCCCCCACCCTCCCCAGGCGGCTTCATTAACATCTGAATAGCCTAAGCCAGAGGGAGAACTCTGATAGGGATCTGACTGCAGTTTTTTTTTAGCGGATTTTCTGGAAAAACTAGTTTCCCAGTGATGGCTCGGAGACAACAATCCATATCAAACCACTTAAAGAAGCAGACCGTGACAGCTTCTCCAACCCCCCAAACAAAAGAATCAAAATCTTTCCCAAATGAAGATACAATTTTGGAATTATCAGATACAGAATATAAAAAACTAATTTACAGAATGCTTAATGATATCACAAATGAAATTAGGATATCTGCAGAAAAAGCCAAGGAACACACTGATAAAACTGTTGAAGAACTCAAAAAGATTATTCAAGAACATACTGGAAAAATTAATAAGTTGCAAGAATCCATAGAGAGACAACATGTAGAAATCCAAAAGATTAACAATAAAATAACAGAATTAGACAACACACTAGGAAGTCAGAGGAGCAGACTTGAGCAATTAGAATGCAGACTGGGACATCTGGAGGACCAGGGAATCAACACCAACATAGCTGAAAAAAAATCAGATAAAAGAATTAAAAAAAATGAAGAAACCCTAAGAATTATGTGGGACTCTATCAAGAAAGATAACCTGCGGATGATTGGAGTCCCAGAACAGGGAGGGGGGACAGAAAACACAGAGAAAATAGTTGAAGAACTTCTGACAGAAAACTTCCCTGACATCATGAAAGACGAAAGGATATCTATCCAAGATGCTCATCGAACCCCATTTAAGATTGATCCAAAAAGAAAAACACCAAGACATATTATCATCAAACTCACCAAAACCAAAGATAAACAGAAAATTTTAAAAGCAGCCAGGGAGAAAAGAAAGGTTTCCTTCAAGGGAGAATCAATAAGAACATGTTCTGACTACTCAGCAGAAACCATGCAGGCAAGAAGGGAATGGGACGACATATACAGAACACTGAAGGAGAAAAACTGCCAACCAAGGATCATATATCCAGCAAAACTCTCTCTGAAATATGAAGGCGAAATTAAGATATTTACAGACAAACACAAGTTTAGAGAATTTGCAAAAACCAAACCAAAGCTACAAGAAATACTAAAGGATATTGTTTGGTCACAGAACCAATAATATCAGATATCAGCACAACACAAGGTCACAAAACAGAACGTCCTGATATCAACTCAAATAGGGAAATCACAAAAACAAACAAATTAAGATTAATTAAAAAAAAAATACACATAACAGGGAATCATGGAAGTCAATAGGTAAAAGATCACAATAATCAAAAAGAGGGACTAAATACAGGAGGCATTGAACTGCCATATGGAGAGTGATACAAGGCGATATAGAACAATACAAGTTAGGTTTTTACTTAGAAAAATAGGGGTATATAATGAGGTAACCACAAAAAGGCATAACAACTCTATAACTCAAGACAAAAACCAAGAAAAACGTAACGACTCAACTAACATAAAGTCAAACACTATGAAAATGAGGATCTCACAATTTACTAAGAAAAACGCCTCAGCACAAAAAAGTGTGTGGAAAAATGAAATTGTCAACAACACACATAAAAAGGCATCAAAATGACAGCACTAAAAACTTATTTATCTATAATTACCCTGAATGTAAATGGACTAAATGCACCAATAAAGAGACAGAGAGTCACAGACTGGATAAAGAAACACGATCCATCTATATGCTGCCTACAAGAGACACACCTTAGACTTAGAGACACAAACAAACTAAAACTCAAAGGATGGAAAAAAGTATATCAAGCAAACAATAAGCAAAAAAGAAGAGGAGTAGCAATATTAATTTCTGACAAAATAGACTTTAGACTTAAATCCACCACAAAGGATAAAGAAGGACACTATATAATGATAAAAGGGACAATTGATCAGGAAGACATAACCATAATAAATATTTACGCACCCAATGACAGGGCTGCAAGATACATAAATCAAATTTTAACAGAACTGAAAAGCGAGATAGATACCTCCACAATTATAGTAGGAGACTTCAACACACCACTTTCGGAGAAGGACAGGACATCCAGTAAGAAGCTCAACAGAGACATGGAAGATCTAATTACAATAATCAACCAACTTGACCTCATTGACTTATACAGAACTCTCCACCCAACTGCTGCAAAATATACTTTTTTTTCCAGCGCACATGGAACATTCTCTAGAATAGACCACATATTAGGTCATAAAACAAACCTTTGCAGAGTCCAAAACATCGAAATATTACAAAGCATCTTCTCAGACCACAAGGCAACAAAACTAGAGATCAATAACAGAAAAACGAGGGAAAAGAAATCAAATACTTGGAAAATGAACAATACCCTCCTGAAAAAAGACTGGGTTATAGAAGACATCAAGGAGGGAATAAGGAAATTCATAGAAAGCAACGAGAATGAAAATACTTCCTATCAAAACCTCTGGGACACAGCAAAAGCAGTGCTCAGAGGCCAATTTATATCGATAAATGCACACATACAAAAAGAAGAAAGAGCCAAAATCAGAGAACTGTCCCGACAACTTGAACAAATAGAAACTGAGCAACAAAAGAATCCATCAGGCACTAGAAGAAAACAAATAATAAAAATTAGAGCTGAACTAAATGAATTAGAGAACAGAAAAACAATCGAAAGAATTAACAAAGCCAAAAGCTGGTTCTTTGAAAAAATTAACAAAATTGATAAACCATTGGCTAGACTGACTAAAGAAATACAGGAAAGGAAACAAATAACCCGAATAAGAAATGAGAAGGACCACATCACAACAGAACCAAATGAAATTAAAAGAATCATTTCAGATTATTATGAAAAATTGTACTCTAACAAATTTGAAAACCTAGAAGAAATGGATGAATTCCCGGAAAAACACTACCTACCTAAACTAACACATTCAGAAGTAGAACAACTAAATAGACCCATAACAAAAAAAGAGATTGAAACGGTAATCAAAAAACTCCCAACAAAAAAAAGTCCTGGCCCGGACGGCTTCACTGCAGAGTTCTACCAAATTTTCAGAGAAGAGTTAACACCACTACTACTAAAGGTATTCCAAAGCATAGAAAATGACGGAATACTACCCAACTCATTCTATGAAGCCACCATCTCCCTGATACCAAAACCAGGTAAAGACATTACAAAAAAAGAAAATTATAGACCTATATCCCTCATGAACATTGATGCAAAAATCCTCAACAAAATTCTAGCCAATAGAATCCAACGACACATCAAAAAAATAATTCACCCTGATCAAGTGGGATTTATACCAGGTATGCAAGGCTGGTTTAATATCAGAAAAACCATTAATGTAATCCATCACATAAATAAAACAAAAGACAAAAACCACATGATCTTATCAATTGATGCAGAAAAGGCATTTGACAAAGTCCAACACCCATTCATGATAAAAACTCTTACCAAAATAGGAATTGAAGGAAAATTCCTCAACATAATAAAGGGCATCTATGCAAAGCCAACAGCCAATATCACTCTAAATGGAGAGAACCTGAAAGCATTTCCCTTGAGAACGGGAACCAGACAAGGATGCCCTTTATCACCACTCTTATTCAACATCGTGTTGGAAGTCTTAGCCAGGGCAATCAGGCTAGACAAAGAAATAAAAGGTATCCGGATTGGCAAGGAAGAAGTAAAGTTATCACTATTTGCAGATGACATGATTATATACACAGAAAACCCTAAGGAATCCTCCAGAAAACTACTGAAACTAATAGAAGAGTTTGGCAGAGTCTCAGGTTATAAAATAAACATACAAAAATCACTTGGATTCCTCTACATCAACAAAAAGAACACCGAAGAGGAAATAACCAAATCAATACCATTCACAGTAGCCCCCAAGAAGATAAGATACTTAGGAATAAATCTTACCAAGGATGTAAAAGACCTATACAAAGAAAACTACAAAGCTCTACTACAAGAAATTCAAAAGGACATACTTAAGTGGAAAAACATACCTTGCTCATGGATAGGAAGACTTAACATAGTAAAAATGTCTATTCTACCAAAAGCCATCTATACATTTAACGCACTTCCGATCCAAATTCCAATGTCATATTTTAAGGGGATAGAGAAACAAATCACCAATTTCATATGGAAGGGAAAGAAGTCCCGGATAAGCAAAGCACTACTGAAAAAGAAGAAGAAAGTGGGAGGCCTCACCTTACCTGACTTCAGAACCTATTATACAGCCACAGTAGTCAAAACAGCCTGGTATTGGTACAACAACAGACACATAGACCAATGGAACAGAATTGAGAACCCAGACATAGATCCATCCTCGTATGAGCAGCTGATATTTGACAAAGGACCAGTGTCAATTAACTGGGGAAAAGACAGCCTTTTTAACAAATGGTGCTGGCATAACTGGATATCCATTTGCAAAAAAATGAAACAGGACCCATACCTCACACCATGCACAAAAACTAACTCCAAGTGGATCAAAGACCTAAACATAAAGACTAAAACGATAAAGATCATGGAAGAAAAAATTGGGACAACCCTAGGAGCCCTAATACAAGGTATAAACAGAATACAAAACATTACCAAAAATGATGAAGAGAAACCAGATAACTGGGAGCTCCTAAAAATCAAACACCTATGCTCATCTAAAGACTTCACCAAAAGAGTAAAAAGACCACCTACAGATTGGGAAAGAATTTTCAGCTATGACATCTCCGACCAGCGCCTGATCTCTAAAATCTACATGATTCTGTCAAAACTCAACCACAAAAAGACAAACAACCCAATCAAGAAGTGGGCAAAGGATATGAACACACATTTCTCTAAAGAAGATATTCAGGCAGCTAACAGATACATGAGAAAATGCTCTCGATCATTAGCCATTAGAGAAATGCAAATTAAAACTACGATGAGATTCCATCTCACACCAGCAAGGCTGGCATTAATCCAAAAAACACAAAATAATAAATGTTGGAGAGGCTGCGGAGAGATTGGAACTCTCATACACTGCTGGTGGGAATGTAAAATGGTACAACCACTTTGGAAATCTATCTGGCGTTATCTTAAACAGTTAGAAATAGAACTACCATACAAGCCAGAAATCCCACTCCTAGGAATATACCCTAGAGATACAAGAGCCTTCATACAAACAGATATATGCACACCCATGTTTATTGCAGCTCTGTTTACAATAGCAAAAAGTTGGAAGCAACCAAGGTGTCCATCAACGGATGAATGGTTAAATAAAATGTGGTATATTCACACAATGGAATACTACGCATCGATAAAGAACAGTGACGAGTCTCTGAAACATTTCATAACATGGAGGAACCTGGAAGGCATTATGCTGAGCGAAATCAGTCAGAGGCAAAAGGACAAATATTGTATAAGACCACTATTATAAGATCTTGAGAAATAGTAAACCTGAGAAGAACACATACTCTTGTGGTTACGAGGGGGGGAGGGAGGGAGGGTGGGAGAGGGTTTTTTTATTGATCAATCAGTAGATAAGAACTGCTTTAGGTGAAGGGAAAGACAACACTCAATACATGGAAGGTCAGCTCAATTGGACTGGACCAAAAGCAAAGAAGTTTCCGGGATAAAATGAATGCTTCAAAGGTCAGCGGAGCAAGTGCGGGGGTCTGGGGAGCATGGTTTGCGGGGACTTCTAAGTCAATTGGCAAAATAATTCTATTATGAAATCATTCTGCATCCCACTTTGAAATGTGGCGTCTGGGGTCTTAAATGCTAACAAGCAGCCATCTAAGATGCAGCAATTGGTCTCAACCCACGTGGAGCAAAGGAAAATGAAGAACACCAAGCCCACATGACAACTAAGAGCCCAAGAGACAGAAAGGGCCACATGAACCAGAGACCTACATCATCCTGAGACCAGAAGAACTAGTTGGTGCCCGGCCACAATTGATGACTGCCCTGACAGGGAGCTCAGCAGAGGACCCCTGAGGGAGCAGGAGATCAGTGGGATGCAGACCCCAAATTCTCATAAGAAGACCAAACTTAATGGTCTGACTGAGACTGGAGGAATCCCGGCGGCCATGCTCCCCAGACCTTCAGTTGACACAGGACAGGAACCATCCCCGAAGACAACTCATCAGAAATGAAAGGGACTGGTCAGTGGGTGGGAGAGAGATGCTGATGAAGAGTGAGCTGATTATATCAGGTGGACACTTGAGATTGTGTTGGCAACTCTTGTCTGGAGGGGGGATGGGAGGATGGAGAGAGAGGGAAGCCGGCAGGATTGTCAAGAAAGGAGAGACTGAAAGGGCTGACTCAAGACGGGGAGAGTAAGTGGGAGTAGGGAGTGAGATGTATGTAAACTTATATGTGACAGACTGATTGGATTTGTAAACGTTCACTTGAAGCTTAATAAAAGTTATTATAAAAAAAAAAAAAAAACTATGGTGAAGGTAACTGCATAGGCAAATATAAGAGCCAGTGATATTGTAGTCTTTGCCTTGTAACTTCTTTTTTTATTTCATCTGTGATTTCAAAGACAAATTCATAAAAATATAAATCTATGCTAACGGACACACAATACATAAAGATCTAATTTGTGTCAGCAACAACATAAAGGGTAAAGGGATAGATTTCTATAGTTGCAGAACTTTTTAATGCTATTGAAGGTAAGTTGGCATCAACACAACACAAATTCTTGTAAATTTAGGATGCAAATTGTAAACCCTATGATAACCACAAAGAACATACCTAATAAATACAAACAAAAGAAATGAGGAGGAAATTAAAACTGCACATTAAAAAAAAAAAATAGAAGAAGACAATATTGGTGGGAATGAACAAAAAGTTATAAAACACACAGAAAACAAATACATAAATGGTCAAAGTAAGCTTTTTTTTTTTTTTAATTTTAATCAATGACAATTTAAATGTAAAGGAATTGAACTCTCCAAACAAAAGGCATAGATTGGGAGAATAGTTTAAAAAAGCAAAGGACAACAAGAACAGAAACATGATCCAACTATATGCTTGTTTATCTGAAAAACATTTGTCAGTATTTCTATTAATATGGGTTTACTTGTACCTCTTTTTTTCTCTCATTTAATTTTTGATCTGAATATATCTTTTGTTTTACCATCGCTATTGAATATATTTTCATTTGAAATAGATTTCTAAGTTTTCAGTCATTTTTTCCTAGCACACTGAGTATGGTATTTTTACATTGACATCTGGCTTTTATTGTTGTTACTAGAAGTGAGCTGTCAAGTATTATTGTTACCACTTTAAAGATAATGTGCCTTTTTTTCCTCTGTATCTTCTTAAAATTGTTATACTTGTCATTGATTTTGATTTTGTCATCTTGATTGGAGTTCACTGGATTTTTTTATTTGCAGTTTGATGTCTTTCATCAAACATCAGTTTACAGACTTTGGACAACAGACAACTCATGATATTGATCACTGAAAGAAAAATATGAGATAAGCCCTCCGTAGAGATAATACAGCCCATAGTGCAAGGAGGGGGGCTCTAAGTAGAGCCATGTAGTCTCTCTTGTTGAGGAACCAGAATTTGGAGTTCAGGAACTCCTGGATACAGATTATATAGAAATATATCAGAAATAGAAAGCTGCACAGAGAGAGCTCCAGGAATATTTGAAAGTTTCTCCTTTAAAGAGAGGAGTAGTTTTTGGCACTTTCATTTAAAGAGGTACTGAAGTCAGGGAAGAATCAGAAAAGAAATAAATGGAAAAATCATGAGTTCCTAAAAAGAAAAAAAAAAAAAATACAGGAATAGTTTGCATTCCCAACAGTCAAAGTGGAAAAACCTGCCAATAAGCAAGGCATCCGGTGAAGTGCTCAGAAGTGTGTGACATCAGTAGTGGAAGTGCTAGAAATTAGCCCTAGACTAAAGGTTATTCTAGACACACTAATAAAATTTAAAAGCATGCTTCAAAATGATCAAATTTTTCCAATAAATTAACTCTGTCCCAGAAGGAAGTAAAAAATAACTAAAGAAACACCAACAGCCAATACCCAACAAGGTAATATTCACATTGTGTGACATCCAAAGAAAAATTACCAGGTATACAAACAAGAAAAGGTAAACCATAATGGAGAAAAATCCATCAGAAGAAACTGACCCCAAAATGTCACTGATGATTGAATTGGCAGCTCTGTGTGATAAAGCAACTATCATACCATTTATGTAACATGTATATATTGTACAGTATATTCCATATATAAAACTACATATATCATATAATATATTCCATATTTCAAAAATATACAGGAAATCATAAGCATAATATAAAAAATATGGAAATCATAAACAGACAGATTTCTATAAAAAACACATTTGTGAAGAAAATCTGGATGTGATTAATGACATATGGTTAATAAATTTAAAAAATACATTGAATAATAAATACATTAATTAATTCAATAAATTGCCTTAGTCTCTATGATAAACAATTTATGTGTAAATTTCATTGGGCAATTTTCAGTCTTTATTTAAATACTTTACACATCTTTCTTTGCAACTTCCACCACTTTAGGTATTTTTTTTTTCTTAAATCACTTTCCTTTCTACCCCCTTAACAATCATGCCTTTTTTATTAACTTGTCTATCTTTATTCAGAAATGCTTCTGTTATTCAGGGCTATTTCTGCCCTATCTCATCCACTTCTAGGTATTTAATTTCTCGTTTATATATAGACAAGGTAAGTTCATTTGTTAAGCTTCATAAAACATATCATGATGGTTAAGGTGTATGTCAACTTGGCTGGGCCATGATTCTCAGAGTTTTGGCAGTTATGTAATGATGTAGTTTGTCAGTTATGTAATGGTGTAATTCGGCTACTATGTAATGATGTAATCATTTGTGTTCCGATATGATCAGCCAATCAGCATTAAGGGGAGTCTCCTAGTGGGTGTGACTGTGACCTGCATCCAATACGTATATGGATGCTGTTAATCCTGTGTATGGCTCATCATCACCTGACCTTTGTTTCTTGGGACTTGAGCCAGCTAACTGTTGTATTGCCTGCCAGTCTTGGAACTTGTTAGCCTCCGCAGCCTGTGAGCCAGCAGTCTGTCATCTTACCTGCCTGTCTTGGATTCATCAGCCCCTGCAGATACATGATCAGAAGCCTCCAGCCTAATGCCTGCCCCACAGACTTGGGAATTGCCTGCCTCTATAACAGCATGAGCCATTTCCTTGAGATAAATCTCTCTTTCTCTCCATATATATATGTATTAGGATACAACAGCTCAGGGAAAAACTCAGTATTTCTACAATTTAAAGTATTATCCAACTGAAAGAAACTTTTCCACCTTTTTATTATTTTCTGTTTTGCTTAATTGTACTCTTAATCCAGTTGTTCAATCTTTGATTCCTTTCTTTTTCTCACCTCCCACATCTTATCGGTCACCAAATATTACACACACACACACTATATATATATAATATATATATATATATATATTCACAGATATATATATACCAAAACCAAACCTAGTTGCCATTGAGTCTATTCTGACTCATAGCAACCCTATAGGACAGAGTAGAACTGCTCCAGAGAGCTTCCAAGGAGCACCTGGTAGATTCAAATTGCCGATCTTTGGTTAGCAGCTGTAGCACTTAACCACTATGCCATCAGAGTTGCTATATATATATATGTATATGTGTATATATATATATATATATATATTTATATACATATATGTGGGTATGTGTGTATATCCATATCTATCATCTATCTACCTATCTAACTCCTATTTAATAGCTTCTCAATTTCTTTCTTGGCTCCTAGTACAAAGATTTCAATTATGGCCTGTCCTGTCTCTCATTTGAACTTTTGTCATATCATTCTCTCTGTTTTATCTGTCTCCTATCCCTGCTATTAGGCTTTGCATGTAGCTGCCATTTTCTGTCTTTCTCAAACTTTTCTGCATATTCATTCAGCCCTCTCCTAAATATGACCTCTTTTGTTGTATTTTTGATCTCTCATTTTCAGTAATTCAAAACTTTTATAGAATTCTTATTGTAGGCCAGGACCTGACCAAGGAGCTGTGAAGCAAAGGTGAATTAATCACATTTTCTAGTCTCAAGAAACTAGAGTCTAATAAGAAAGATAGACAACAGAGAAATTCATAAAATGAATAATGTAATAATGTGGACCTGTGAGTCATAGCACTTGTGCTAAAACTTTAGATATGTTGGTTACTATGACCTCTAGAAATTTGTTGAGCCTCATTATGTGTCATTTTCCTTTTGTATGAAACAAGGATAATGAAAATGCCTACTCCATAAGATGGAAGTGAGGAATAATTGAGCTTAGTATAATTTATGTTCTGTAGTGAATCCTCTGAAATATTAGCTATTAATTCATTATTAAGTATTATAACCATAATGAGAGAAAAAAGGACAATTACAGTGGTGGTAGAAATGTCTAGATGTTCACTACATGCTCTTCTTCTTCCCTAGTGTGAAGTTGTCACTGGGAGGTGGATATTCAAAGAGAAGCTACATCTGACAACCTCATTTGCACTCAGTTGTAGTCATATGACTAGTTCTGACAAATAAAGTGACATAGGAAGTGATAAGTATCACTTATGAATTAGAGTTTTTAAGAAATTGGTAAATTCTCTACTTTCCTTTTTTTTTCATCCACTGGCTGCAAAGAACCCCAGGGCCCTATGGGACACAAAAAAGAAGAAGCTACTTGATGGAAACAACATCTGTATTTGACTGGTAGATGGGAGAAGAACATTTATTATATTATGCCAGTGAAATCTCAGGTTTGCTATAGCAACTAGCATCACCCCCAAAATTCAGGTTGAGACATTCAGAAAGGAATGGTAATTTTGTTTGGGAGGAGAAGAGTTTATTGAAAGCTTCCTATGTGATATACTACATTATTTTCAGGGTGAAAAATAAATATATGGACAAAAATTTCATGAAAGGATATTTCTGCTAGAAAAATAGTGCTTGCAAAGAATCGAATATCATGTGAGCTCATGGAATCATAATAGTTTAATAAAGTTAGAGTGAGTGTTAGAGGTAAAAAGAGGCAGGAGATATACCTGGGCAGAAAAATAGAAGCCAGACTGTATGGAGCCTTGAATGACAAGCTAAGAAGTCGACAGGGATAGAGAAGAAGAGACATATTTTAGAAAACAAATAATTTTACAGTAACTTCACTTTTTTTTTTTTTACTAGATCATTCAGATTACAGATTCTGGAAGCAATGCTTTCTACTCAAATAGGCATCTATAATATACCAAACTATAAGCACTGAGACTTATGCTGTTCAACTACCACACACCAAAATGGGTGAATAGACTTGTCTTTCATTAATAGACCATTGGCCAAGTACCCACTCTTGTTAAAGAGGTCTTTGGGACCAGCCATGTTTGTCTTCCCTGTAATCATTACTCAGCTATCTTTTACTGCAGTAGCATTTTCATAGTGATCTCTATCTTCTTCCAGCTCAGACTCTTCTTTGAGTATTCTATCCAGTTATTTGTCTTTATTGAAAACCTTACCAACATGGAAAGTCCTGAATGAAGTTCACTGTGGTACAGGAGGCATGGGGTAGGAAAGGAATGGTTATAAAACCTAACTAACACACATATATTCCAGGTAAATAAAGTTTTGTAATGCATTTAGGTAAGTCAGTGTTAGAGATAACTAAGTGAATCAGCTCATAGAGAGGTGTGGTCTCTTTATAAACCAAAAACATATTGGGATCATTGACTCTATCTTCTGGATATGTTATGGATTGAATTGTGTTCCCCAGAAAGATGTGTCAACTTGGTTAGACCATGGTTCTCAGTATTGTGTGGTTGTCCACCATTTTGTGATATGATGTAATGATGCTATGTGTTGTAAGTCCTAACCTCTATGATGTAAATAAGGCAGGATTAGAGGTAGTTGTGGCAATGAGGCAGGACACAATCTACCAGGTGAGGTTGCATCCTGAGTCAATCTTTTTTGAGATTTAAAAGAGAGAAGCGAGCAGAGGGGAGAGGGAGCTGCTACAACCAAGAAAGAAGAATCAGGAGTGGAGCACGTCCTTTGGACCTGGGGTGCCTGCACTGAAAAGCTCCTAGACCCAGGGAAAGGTTGCTGATGAGGATTTTTCCCCAGAGCCAACAGAGAGAGAAAGGCTTCCCCTGAAAATGGTGCCCAGAATTCAGACTTCTAACCTCCTAAATTGTGAGAGAATAGATTTCTGTTTGTTAAAGCCATCCATTTGTGCTATTTCTGTTACAGCAGCACTAGAGAACTATGACAGAGTACAAAAGTATTAACTCTGTCAGTCATACTTGATGAATGAGCTCTTAAGTGAATTTGTCTCAGCCAGTGTTCCCATATGTAGTTTTCTGATACCATGTTGACCACGTGATTCTATGACTGAGGTCCAAATGGCACTCACCTTTGAGATAGAAGATAAAATTTGCTGTAATTTAGTTATAATGATTTAAATCTGTGTGTATTCCCCTCACTAGTGCGTAAGCAGAACTGTGTTTCATTCATCTTTATATCTTTATCTATATTTGTAACATGGTAAGGAGTATATGATTGGTTATTAAACGAAAGAATTATTAAATGAGTGGATATCACGTTTTATTGGTGATTTGACTAATTAAGCCCCGTTCATAATACAGGTATCAGTGAGTAAATAATCCTGACACAAACTTCAGGCTAAAACAATATCATAGATCTTCATGATGAAAAGGACTGCAATGGTCAACTATTCCAGACCAGTTTGCCTTTTATTTTTACTAAGAAATCTGAGTTTAGTATGAACAGTAGCCGTCCCAGAATTCCTTAGGGTCTTTTTTCTGTGTGTTTAAAATTTTCCTGACATCAGAAAAACAACAGTTGAATGATGACCAGATGGCGGGAGAGCTGTGGTAATTTGGCTGGAAGTAAGATGAGCATTGAAGCATAATGAGCGAATTAGAGATTTAAATCTTTCCTATGAGCAGATCAACCTAATGGGGTGGACAAGATCACCCAATGGATTCTTATTAAGTTTATTTATTTCTTTTTATAGTTACTGATTCATTGGTATGATGATATTTGGGGGAAATATGACTCATGTATTAAAGGGAAATATTTTTCAGGTATTATCTGTTTAAAGCTACACAGGGTAAATCCTTCCCAATCTTAGTGTGTGAGGAAAGGAATGATGTCATTGAGGTAAATAGCTAAAACCTTGGAAACAATCTTATATTCTCTATCCAGGAGAGTAAAAGAGGATGAAAATCTCCCAATTGTTCCTTACCTTGTCATCTTTTTAAGGATTATGGGATCAAGGGGGTTTTCATGTCTTGGGATATAATTCTGGTCTTAAAAAATTCTGAAATGACTCTCTGAAGTTAGAGATAATTGTCACAATCATGTTTTATAAAAATTGATGGCAAATCTGTCAGCACCTGAGGCTTTCCCTAGGTTTATGGCTTGGATTTGGGGTTTCTCGCTTTTAATGGTATTGTGTTGTCTGACTGATTGACTTGATGGAGGGAGTAAATTGAAAGCAATTTTTCTGTGTGATATTTAATAGGAAAAAATAACTAGATTCAAAAAATTTTTTAAATATCAAATACTTCTCATTTGTCTTCCTGAGTTATTGGAACAGTTTACATGCATTTTACTTGCATCCTTAGTATTTTGCTAGCACATATGCAACTGATGAGAAATACATATTGCATAACTTAATCAATATTTGCTATATTAGAAATATGAGTTCTATGTAGGCTGTGATATTAATATGAGTACATGAAATAGTGTGTATTCCCGATTCCATGTGAAATGCTGGCGATACCAATTTTCTTTTTAATTAAATGAACAATAGAACAAATCAGTATGATACATGTCTTTATTTAAACTCTATTCCTTAAAATATGACATAATTGTGCATCTTGAAAATTAGAACTTAATTCTGTTTTATTATTTTCTACCAGTTGTTATTATTAAACTACCAATAAACTCATGATAATAACGATATACTACTAAAAAAAGATAATGTAAAAACAGTGTAGGGGCAGTGTCTGATCTCCCTCAAACCCACAAGGGGGAAAGATAACCAAGATCAACAGCCCAAGACTGTCTCCCATGAAGCAGAGGCCAGACAAGCCTCCTCTGTCTGCATCTTTACAAACTGTGACACCAACTGTTGCTCACACAGCACTGTCTACTTCTTTGCTGGGTTCGATAATTCATTGGAAGGGCCACAAAGAACTCAAAGACCATACTCTCGATTCTGGGGTTTATTATAAGGGAAGTAACAGCTACAATTCAGGCTCAGGAGCACTCAGGATTCAGTTCTTTCATCAGAATGGCCTTTTCCCAGCCATGCTTGCAGGCACACCTCTTCTTGGCCCTCAGTCTCTGCCCAAAGGCACTCAGCTTTCTCTCTCTGTGGATCAGGAAGCCCACTGTGCCATCTCCTGAAGCCAAGTCTCTGCTGCTGGGTCTCTCTTTCCTTGCTGGTGGTGGACCTCCTCCTCTCTGTTTTTGAATAGGCTCTCTCTTTTTAAGGCAAAATTGACCAATCCCTTTGGTAGGCCACAATTACACTATCACACAATCTGCCTGGGTGGGCTAGAAAGGCCACACACAAGAGTAATTAATAGCCCCCCAGATAATAATAAATTGCGTGTGGATATACATTCAACTTTCTCAAAATTTACTTTAAGGCTAGTTTTATATGTATATCATCAAATGTTTTCCTGATGTGGATATATATATACTTGTGTGTGTATGTACGTGTGTGTATATATATATATCTTTTTTTTTTTTAATCCAGGACTTAGGCATATCTATGGATTAAGAAAGGAATAGCTATCACTATCTTACTTAAAAAAAAAAAAAAAATTGGTCAGATTTAGTGAGATATGAATTTGATGAGAGAAGATGCTGCAGTAGGCTAATTTCCTTTTTGTGTTCCAGCACTTCCTTTTCTGCTGGATAATTTTCTATCTTTTAATTATGTAGGTGTGCTAAGACAATTATAATGTCTAGCTGGTACAATGCCTAGCTCAGGCTTGTCAGAAAAGCATGAAACTTGGGCCTAGGCAATCATGAGACACCTTCCAGTACCAGTAATTGCATAAGAAATTCCTCATGCTATTTGCTATAAGTGTGCTTAGAGATAGGAATCTCAGGACCACATAGCCTGTAATTCCTGAGATCCATCTTGTTGTCATATAGACAGAATTTGTCTAAAAACAAAGTCTAGCACAGAAAAACATTTTCTGAAAGTGAAAATGGGTAATAAACAAAAGAAAAAGAGAGATCCAATATTATCATTTGAATCTCTGGATTATGCATAATGTAAAGTCAATGCCAAACTTTTGACTTTATAGTTATGTCAGCCAACACATTATGCAAACCAACATGTCTGTTTAAGTTTGTAGAGTAGGATTTCTGCCACTTAAAATCAAAAGTTAGTTTATAAACTAACTTAATGGCGGAATGTGGAAAATAAAGAGCAATTAGTTAAGGTTAACTGTAAAATATACATACTTTATGGTTTACCTTAAAAAAATAGGCACTACTTTTTATATTGAAGTTGTCAAGGATTTTATGTTACTTGGATTGACAATCAACACCAACAGAAACAGCAGTCAAGAAATCAAATGATGTATTTCATCGGGGAAATATGCTGCAAAAGACTTCTTTAAAGTGTTAAAAAGTATAGAGTTACCTTGAGGACTAAGGTGCGCCTGACCAAAGTCATGATATTTTCAATCACCTCATATGCACGTGAAAGCTGGACAGTGAATAATGAAGACAGAAGAAGAATTAGTGTGTTTGAATTATGCTGTTTGTGAAGAATATTGAATATACCACGAGCTGCAAGAAGAATGAACAAATTTGTCTTGGAAGAAGTACAGCCAGAGTGCTCCTTAGAAATGAGGATGGGGAGACTTCGTCTTCCTTATTTTGCACATTTTAGCAGGATGGACCACACCCTGGAGAAGAACTTCATGCTTGGTGAAGTAGATCAGTGAAAAAGAGGAAGACCCTCAATGAAATGGACTAACACAGTGGCTTTAACAATGGGCTCAAACATAGCAACAATTGGGAGGATGGTGCAGGACTATGGTCACTATGAATTGGAACCAACTCGAAGGTACCTAACAATAACAGCTATTTATCTGGATGGTCAATGAAGTAGGAAAACCATGACCTTTTGATGGATATAAATATTTTCTTTGAGCTGGTCAACAGTGGAACTTAAATTTCCCCAAATCCCCTGAGATAGATTCAAGGAAGTTGCAGTCAGTATGTCAAAATGACCTTGACTTTTAATACTAAGGTTCTTTTGCTTTTGAAGGGGAGATAAAAGCTAAGAAGACAGAAGTAATTTCAGTGGCTGTACAATTTATTTTCCACTTTGGCTGCCATCTGGAGAAAGTTAGGAAAAGGCAATATAGTAACCTGGAAATACTTAAAAGGTTAATTTAGTGGTGGATGTTGAAAATATGGTACTACCACTAGGGCTTTTAATCATGTATGTGTATCTTTTGAAAATTTTTGAAATTACCATATCATAGTGCAGATTGGGCAAGATCTTGGCTTTATCTGATGAAGAATGGGACCAGCAGACAGCCACTAAATCTATTTGCACTCCTTGATTTGTACCATGAGTAGGAGCCTTTATTCAGCCATCAACAAACACTTATGGAGTACCTACTCTGTGCCAAGCACTGGAAATAAGTGAACAAGGAAGAAATATTTCCTTCCTTCAAAGATCTTATAATACAATCAAGAATATATATAAACATGCCAATTTAATACTTTAATATTGTATAATATGAGCTATGATAGGAGGAAATAGAAGATGTAAAAAGAATATGTATTATATAAATATGTATATGTATATATGCACCTTCTAACCCTCATTTGGAGATTCATGGAAGGCTTCCTGAAGAAATGACTGTTTAAACTTATTCCTGATCTAGTTGAATATGGCTCAAACACATACTGCAATTGGCAGAAGATAAAAATGGAGAGGTATTTAATGACTATATCTAGAAGGCTGGGGGAATCCTGTGGAGGGATTTTTACTCTCTCTTAAATAAAAGATAGAGTTATTAAAGAAGCAGTTATAGGATTAGATTTTACATTTGAGAAATATGACTCTGGCTAAAGGTTGGTGAGTGAATCTGGGAAGACAATGCTAGAAAAAAAAAAGGACCCTTTCAAAAATATTTAAGAGCTTAACTATTTGGTAATCGATTAAATTAATTGAATAAAGAAAGAAAATAATTTGGATAATGCCTCACCTATGGCTTGAGCAAGGAGCTAGATAGAGATGCCATTCACTGATACATTAAGTTTTTGACATATGAATTTTTGGTGCTTGAGAGGCCCAATCAAAGGTAGAGTTTTGTTTAGACCTGAGAGACAGCTGGGCTGAAGTTACAGAATTTGTAATCTATAGATAACACACTTGAAAACATGAGAGTAGTCTCTGTTATCTAGTGCTGCTGTAACAAAAATATCATAAATAAGTGGCTTGAAAGGCCAGATATTTATTTTCTCATAGTACTGGAGGCTAAAAATCCAAATTATGGTCTTGGTCATGTTTATTACTTCTTTGTCAGTTTCTCTGGGTGTTCTTTAGAGTTCCTTGGCTTGTAGATCTTCACATGGCATATGTCTTCCCCTTGTTGTGAGTACCTCTGTGTCTATTCTAATCCTTTTATAACTCAGAAGTGATTAGGTTTAGGATGCACCTCCACTGGTATGACTTCAACTGATTGATTGATTACATAATTGCATTATGGAAGGTGGTTGCATTGTATTACATGAGCTGTCCTTTCCATTCCATTCTGCTCCCATTCCATTCTATTCCATTCTGTTATGGGATGAATCTGTGATACCCAAGGCCAACTGATTTAATATCTTGGAACTACTCCACAACAGCAATTAGAACTTAAATGGTGTTTGGCCAAAACCACAATTACAAATAACTATCACGGGAAGGGCCAATGTATAGTCAGAAAATAAAACGGTCTAGGATGAAAAAAACATAACAAAACAAACCCGTTGCCGTTGAGTCAATTCCAACTCATAGTGACCCTATAGGACAGAGTAGAACTGACTCCATATGGTTTCGAAGAAGTGCCTAGTGGATTTGATCTGCCGACCTCTTGGTTAGCAGCTGTAGATCTTAACCGAGAGAACTCTGAAAAATATAAACATTCAAGAAATTTCTACAAAAAAGACAGAGTATCCCTAAAGATATGAGGAATGGGGAAAAGTAACAAGTCAAGAGCTAAAGAGTGAAGGCAAGGATATCCTTGACTTTCCTATTGTCTCCTGATGTAGATCTGTTCTCCAGTGGAAGAAACTTACCTCTAGTTATTCTACGTTCTTTTTTTTTCTTTCTTTCTCTCTTTCTTTCTCTCTTTCTTTCTCTCTTTCTTTCTCTCTTTCTTTCTCTCTTTCTTTCTCTCTTTCTTTCTCTCTTTCTTTCTCTCTTTCTTTCTCTCTTTCTTTCTCTCTTTCTTTCTCTCTTTCTTCTTTCTCTCTCTCTCTCTCTCTTTCTCTCTCTCTCTCTCTCTCCTCCCTCCCTCCCTCCCTCCCTCCCTCCCTCCCTCCCTCCCTCCCTCCTTCCTTCCTTCCTTCCTTTCTAGGCAAGAGTGATAAAGCAGACATTTATAATTTTGAACCTGGAATGCAAACTGTTTACAGGATTTGTCTGGGAACGCCAGATCTCTAGCATCTACAGACACTGGGACTAATGGAAGTTGCAGGACCCTCCTGTTAAGAATAGGAACCAACTGGTCCAATGCACAGCTGAATACTAGTACATCTGCTCCATTTGGCGGTTGAGGAAGGAGCCACTGCCCTGACCCCTGCCCAATCCAGCTGGTCTATTTTCCAGGCAACTCAGACTAAGGGTGTATGGTTATTTTCATATAATTCTTTTTGTTGCACCACTGGATGGGGTCTCAAACACTAAAAGCGTGTTTTAAGGAGTGAAAGATTAGCAGTATTATGCGTTGATGAAGGTCAAATTAAGTGAGTACTGAGGTATACCCATTGTCTGTAGCAACAAGGAAGCCTTTAGGGACACTGCTGAGAATAATTTCAATTGAATGATTGAAGAAGAAACCAGATTGCAACATTTGGTGAGTGAATCACTTCTAATTTTTTGAAATAATTTGTTCACTTCAGTTTCACTTCTCCTTATTTCCTTTTCTAGATCCTTTTTTTCTTCCCAACCTATAAATTTGGAGCACTCTAGTTACAGCTATACATGACTCAGTGTGTGTATGCAACTTGTATATGTGTGTGTATGTTTCCATAGAAAGGAGATAAAAAAATAAACAGAAGATTAAGAATATTAAATATTTACCTCTGAAGTTTGCAATTGGGTATATTGAGAGGGAGTGAGGAAAGCTGTCACTTCTACATTATTTATGTTTTACACTGAAAACATTTTACTTTTTGCAATTAAAAGAAGATTCATGAAAAAATGCTAGAATTGACCTGGCATAAGAGGATTAAAATGATTAAGAAAAGAGATGAGAGAAGTATTAAAAAGAAAGGCAAAGGAACAATAAAATGGATGAAGAAATTTGAGATACAAAAAATAGGCAGAATGTATTTAATAAGACATTCATAAACTTTTTTTTTCCCTCCCCAAAGTTAAGTCTTTCATTTTGGAAGCCCTTAGTCTTCAAATAGTTCATAGACTCTTTACATTACATTATCCTAAATTGATCTGTTTTTAGCTCCAACTAACTGTAGATTCAAAATAAAAGATTACAAGATTATATATTTTATAAATTCTAAATGTGTCTTAAAGATGTCTATTTAGAAAATCGTTGAACATAAATTTCTACTAACCGTTTGTTTTCAGATGACAGTAGGCTTGCTAAAGGAAGTTCAAAGCAAAATGCAGAAAAGTCATTTTAAATTTTATACAGCCATAAATTCAAGTAAATTAGGAAAAGTTATGTCTTCCTGGACAGTTGACGCAAACATGTGCCACCATTGTCATCAAGTCTAGCTCTTCCCACTTGTGACACATTTGTGAGAGCTGGTTTGACCAGAAAGTGTGATTTAAATTGGAGAATTATTAAGTTTATCCACGTCTCCACATCAGTCTCTCAATCTTCATGGTGATCATGCTATGAAATAATTGAAGAGCCTCTGATAGAAGCAAGATACCGTTATTGAGGTTACATAATGTTATAAACTCGCCCTTAGGATGGACAGGCCACATCACTTTAAGTCTACTCCATCAGCCACTTATGGTCCATTAGGCAGAGGAAAGAGAGAAGCCCTCAGGAGGACAGCTGAAGAACAAAAACAAAATCTGAGAATCAGAAGATAGTAATCTGGGAAATTAATCAAATTGTTAAATTAAGATTATTTTTCCAAATATAAACTTTGAAATGACATTATGGCAGATGATGGAGGAGGTGAACTTCTCTGCATTCCTCACACTGAGTACGACTGAAAACGCTGGACATCATGTATAACATAAACATGAAAAGATTCTGAAGGTGGAGAAGACAGTAGATGGCCAGGGATGGCAGGACACAAAGAAAAACACGGTTTTGAGTTGCCTGAGTATTTTTCTTGGCTTCATATATTCCAGACTTGGAGCAGAATAAGCTGGAAACCTGACATAGAAACAGAAAAGAAAAGAAAAGAAAAGAAAAAAAGTCCGTTCTCTGTAGCCAAAGGACAAACAAAGGAGAACCTAGCAAGAAAGAAAACTTATAAACAATAACTTCTGTACTCTAGCTGCCTTAGGCTGGGTTCTCTAGAGAAGCAAAACCAAGAAAGGGTATAAATATACATACGGAGAGATTTACATCAAGGAAACCGCTTATGGGATTATAGAGGCTGGAACATCCCAAATCCATGGATCAGGTTAGAGGCCTTTCCCAATTCGTGCAGCCACAGAAGCTAGCGAACCCAAGATCAGCAGGTCAGAGAGCAGGGGTTCTGCTCACAGGATGTAAAGGTCGACAAATCCCAGGATCTGCAAGTAGGTGGCAGAGGGCAGAGAGATGATGGCTGAGAGGGTGGTGAGCCACCACAGGCCCTGCCCCGACAAGTACCACTCAGCAGATTACATCATGGGGGTGATCATATATCAAAGTTCAACAGGGAAGTGATCACAACATTATACAACTGCCAAAACACTGAGAATGATGGCCCAGTCAAGTTGACACACAATCTTAACCATCACATCAGCCAAACACCACAGAAAAAATATCTGTGGCCCTACCTCCATCAACACCAACAAAGGCTGTGTGGAATGTCTTATTATTCACCTCTGGAGATTCTAAGGTTGTGCCTCTGAATCCTTGTGGGAGCGATGTTAGAGAAGACCAAATAGGGAGCCTGGACTTATACCTCCACCAGGAGCTAAGAGGCAACCCTGCCCCTACCAGCTTAGGTGGTGTTATAGGAGGCCTAGTGCATAGTCAGGATTTTCACCATCACCCAACTCTAAAGATTCCACCCTATTATGTTATCAGTAGAGATCATGCATGAAGCCAAACCTTCCCCTACCCTGACCTGTAAAAAAAGGGAAGCCCCACCACTTGGATGTCAGCGGAGCCAACTCTTCAGACAGGGATTGGACTGGACAATGGATTGGAGAGGGATGCTGGTGAGGAGTGAGCTTCTTGGATCAGGTGGACATTTGAGACTGTTTTGGCATCTTCTACCTGGAGGGGAGATGAGAGGGTAGAGGGGGTTAGAAGCTTGTGAAATGGACATGGAAAAAGAGAGTGGAGGGAGAGAGTGGGCTGTCTCATTAGGGGGAAAGTAATTGGGAGTATGTAGCAAGGTGAATGTGGGTTTTTATGTGTGGGACTGACTTGATTTGTAAACTTTCACTTAAAGCACAATAAAAATTATCTTAAAAAAAAAGATTTACAGCCTCTGAAACCCTATGGGGCAGTTCTACTCTGTTCTACAGGGTTGCTATCAGTCAGAATCAATTCAACAGCAGGGGGTTTTGGTTTGCCATACTAATAGACTAAAGCAGAAAAATCACATTATCATCTCAACCAAAGAAGAAAGATTAAACAGAAGTATCTAAAATTTTCATTAACATGGGATTTGTTAAATAAGTTTAATATGCCCAAAATATCGTGTCTAGCAAAGCCATGCTAAAAATTACAATTGTTTAATATGAACTAAGAATCAATCACTACACGATAAATTGTAGTTTGGCAAATTAAATATCCATCCATTAACAAATAAAATAAAACTTGCAGCAAACTAGGAATAGAAGGAATCTTCCTAAACTTTATAGACAGCATCTAAAAAAACACTACAACTAACATTATATTTAATAGTGAAAGAAGGCAGTCATCCCTCTAAGATTGGGAATAAGGCAAAGAATATGCTCTCCCCACTCTTGTTGAACATAGCACAAGAAGTTCTAGCCAGTGCAGCAAGGAAAGGAAAAAAATGAGAAGATACACCAATCAGAAGGGAAGAAATAAAACTCTCCTTATTTTCAGGTTCCAGGATTGTTTACATGGGAAAATTCCAAAGAATCTACAAATTAAAACTCCTGGAACTAATAAGTAAGTTCATCAAGGTTGAGAAAACACGATAAATATGCACACATCAATAATATTTCTATATTCTACCAATGAACATGTGATTATCAAAATTAAAAACACAATGTTATTATAATTGCTCAAAAAAAAAAAGAAAATGAACTACTTAGCTGTAAAGCTAACAAAGCATATATAGGCCTATGCAATGCTGATAAAAAAATGAAAGATCTAAATAAACTGAGATATATACCATGTTCATGGATCAGAATTTTCAACGTAGTAAAAATGTCAGTTCTTAAATTGCTATATAGGTTTAATATAATTCTTCTCAAAATCCCAAAAAGATTATTCTAAGCCAATATAGACAAGATTATTCTAATATTCATATGGGAATTCAATTGAATTAAAATAGATAAAACAATTTTGAAACAGAAGAACAAAGTTGTGGGAATTATTTTACACAATTCAAAGACATATTGATAGTCAAAACTGGGTGATATTGGTGGGAGTATACGCAGATAGATAAAAGGAACAGAATACATAACTCAGAAATAGACCCACACAAATATGCCCTACAGAGTTTTGGCAAAGTGCAAAAAAATTCAGTTGAGAAAGATGGCTTTTTCACCAAATGGTGACGGAACACTTGTGTATTCACAGGCAAAAAATAAAAAACAAACACCACCACCACCAAAAAAAAAAAAAAAAGCCTTGATTGAAACCTCACACCTTATGACAATAAAACTCGTAGGACATCTTATACAAAAATTAACTCAAAATGGATCACAGGCTTCAATTTAAAATGTAAAGCTGTAAAACATAGGAGAAAATCTTCAGGATCTAGATCTAGACAAATAAGTCTTAGACTTGACACCAAAAACGCAATTCATAAGAGGAAAAAATTGATAAATTGGACTTCATCAAAATTAAATCTTTTGTTCTCCAAAACACTCTCTAATAGAATGAAAATACAAGCTACTGGCTGGGAGAAAACATTTGCAAACCATATATATCTGATAAAATAATAGCATCTAGAATATATAGAGAGCTCTCAAAACTCAAGAGTGAAAAAAGAAAGCATCCAAGGAGAAAACAGGTAAAAGACACAAAGAGACATTTCACTGTACAGGATATCACTAACCATAAGGAAAATGCAAGTTAAAACTTCAATATGATATCACTGTACATCTATTAGAATGGCTAACATTAAAAAAAAAATTAGTGTCAGTAACAAATGTTGACAAGGGTATGGAGAAGTTAGATTTCTCCTACATTGCTGGTTGGAATGTAAAATGGTACAGCCACCCTGGAAAACACCTTGGCATTCTCTTCATAAATGAAACATAAAACTATCACGCAAATCAGCGGTTGTACTTCTAGGCGTTTACCCTGAAGAAATAAGGATTTATGTTTACACAGAGCTTGTGCATGAATATTTGAACAGGTTTTTTTCATAATAGTAAAAAAAACTGGAAACAACTGAAATGTTCATCAACAAGTGACTGATGAGACAAACTTGTACAGCCACGCTATGTAATAATACTCACAATAGGAACAAGTTATTGACGCATTCAACAACAACCTGGATGAATTTGCAGAGAGTTTTACTGAGTGGGAAAATCCCAAAAGTTACAGACTATTTAATTCCATTTAAATAATAATCTTTAAATGACAAAGTTATAGAAATTGTGAATAGTATAGTGGTTGCCAGATGTTAAGGAGAGGGTGGGAGGAAAACGGATGCGGCAACACGAGGATCCCTTGTGGTGATGGAAATGTTTTATATCTTGACTGTATCAATGTCAATATCCTGGTTGTGGTATTATAATTTTGCAAGATGTTTCCATTGGGGAAAACTGGGTAAAAAGATACATGGGGTCTCTCTGTATTATTTAATATAAGTGCTTTTCGATCTACAAGGATCTCAAAATTTAAAAACGTAATAATTAAAAATATTATTATGGCTTGATGTATAACAACATCGACATGGACAGGGTAGCTGTTTGAATCTGAGCAAGTGAGTGAATCTTCCTGTGAATCAGTCATCTGCTGCATGTGGGAAATCTCTGTTCCCACATCCCTATCACGGATACAAAGTAGATGGTTCTAAGAGATATTTACGAATACCTGTGAGTGGTTTTGATTTGTTGGATTGTGGCCATTCTATAATCAAATTTTAAGTATGCTGTAAACATTTTAATGGAAAATGAAGTTTATGCTAAAATGGCCACATTTTACAAGATGCCATAAAAAAAATCAGATCTTTTGTTTTGTTTGGCTAATCAGTTACTTTTAAGTAAAAAAAAAAAAATCTAAAAGACTATTATACGATTACAAGGCATGGCATTTAGTTCAATTTGTGCCAAAAAGTACAAGTGGAAGTCAAAAATGTCAAATTTAAATAATGAAACACAAAATGTATGTTTTAAGTTGTCAACTGACAACTTCCCAGGTAGATGACATGTGCAATGTAGGTGTAAAATCATATTTTATTTTTAGACAACTACAGGCTGCTTATTGGTTAGTTGAGAAGTTGAGAGTCATTTAATTTTTATAACTTTATACAATTTTCGATTTGTGGGCGAGGCTAAAGTAACTTGGATAAAAGAGAACTAAAGCTAACAGCTATAAAAGAGTCCAGAAAAACTTTATACACAGTTCTCACTGTGTATAAAGAACTTAACTCCAGTGGCTATTTAATGGGTATTCAAAACGTATGGTACTTAAATTGGGCATATGTCAGGATTATTATCTTTTGTTGTTATCATCATTATTATTTTTGAGGGTTTTGTCATACTAGATAGGGAATGGTTTAATAAGAATTGTCCTGGAGAATAGTATCAACAGGTCAAAGAAAGAAGAGGAAAATCTGATACTCTTCCTCCAGGTTTTTGTTCTGAGAGGTTGTCACAGTAGGTAGCTTTGGCATAAGTTGAGAAAAACGTGTTTATCTTCCTTGTACCTTTCTCTCCCCAACTCCCATATACGCACCCTTGTTTTTAATGTATCCTTAACTGCTGTATTCAGTAAAATTCAGCAAAAAGAAATCAGTCTTAAGGAATTACATATTAAATAATATTGTATGATGCAAAGTAAAATGTAAAAGCTAATTTTTGATAAATGAAATGATTTTTTTCTTTGCAAAGGATGAAAATGAAACTGTTAAGAGTCTGTTATAAAAACTTTAAAAAATACTATGACATAGCATAAGCAAAAAAAAAAAAAAAGACCTGTTGCCATTGAGTCGATTCCAACTCTAAGGGACCCAAGGAACCCTGAGGACAGAGTAGAACTGCCCCATAAGGTTTCCAAGGAGAGAGTGGTAGATTTGAACTGCCGACCTGTTGGTTGGCAGTCGAGCTCTTTTTATTAACCAAAATAGCAGGATATTTATTTGGGACAAACGGGTGGCAGAAAAAACACCTCCCCCCACCAAAAAAAAAAAAAACCTTAAATGTAACTGTGTCGTTTTTGCTAAGCATGAGAGATTATTTAGAAGAAAAGACATACATCAGAGAGAAAGAAAATGATTAGCTATATTAAATGCTCAGTGAATTTTAAACAGAAAATAAAGAAATTCAAAGGAAATATACTTGAAGGAAAAGTAAAATGAAGAATTAGAAGGGGAAAAAGTTTTGCTCTGTTTTAGGAACAACTATATCCACTTTGTAGCAGTCCTTAACAGAATACTAAAGGATTTCTATTTGGAAGTTCACAAGCATGCCGCATGAATCCCTCAGTGACTGAATTTACAGCCCTGTGGTTTTTGAATTTGGCTTGAATAGTGCTTTACGCTTCCAAGGTTAGTGTTGTATTAAATTCTAGCTAAAATAATCTTTTTTATATCACATTGTCCATGTAAGATACATGTCCTTCTTTTTGACGGCTAGTATATATTTTCTCAGATAAAATACTTATAACGCATTTGGGGATTTTTTTCATCATTTTAATTAAAAGTGTTATTAAATATTGAATGTACATAAACCAAATTATTTCCATGATTTTTTGTCTGCCTGTAAGTCTGCCCTTTGGGTCTGGGGTTAGAATTCAATTCTGAATGACAGTTTAGTTGCTGTTGATGTTGTTACCTCATGGTCCTTACTGTTGTTTGGCCACTTCTCTCTCCACCATTTTTCTAACTGCCATCTGTTGCTATTGCCGTATACTCTGTGTCTATTCCATTCCCAGCTGAGTGCTGCATAAATTAGGTAATGAAGGTTAAATGCTATTTGGGAGATAATTGTCAAAATAAAGCTCTTTATATACTAAAGGGAAAAAAATCTGAAGTATTCCTTTAAAGAAGCAGAAACTGTTAGCCGATTTATGTTCTGGCTAGTAATGAAAATCAAATGTTTAACGTTTTAGAAATGTTTTCCCTACATTAACCTCATAAATCTATACTCCCTCTCTATCTTTATCCATGTCTTAGACTAACACTTTCTGAAATAAAACAATATTACATCTGAAAGCAGAAAATCATTTATGAGGTCTACAGTTTTGAAAGCATATTGTCCTGTGACTTAGAAAAAAAAAAAAAGAGGAGATATACTATCTTTCTAAAGAGCACATACAGGAGGCGTTAAAGTATGGAAGTAGGTAGATAAATCAGGACTTGTTTGGGGATGATGGCAAGTGGACAAGTGTTGTGACACTGTGAATGGAGAAAAAGGGTTCATTTCAGAAATAATTAAGAGACATTGGCAGGACTTAATGTTTAATTGGGCATTAAGGGCAAGTCAAGAATATTTAGAGAAATCTGACTTGAGAAATGAGAGCATGGTGTTGCCATGTACCAGAGGGAAGTTTGCAGAGAATGGGGGAAAATGATCATTTTGGCTTGGAGGTCTTGATTTTGAAGTGTTGTTATTGCTGAAATATCTCTGACTTCAATTATTAGACTTAAAAAGGAGGAAATAAGTATCAGAAAAGAAATAGACCCAGAGATCACTGATGAATAGCTGTGGTTAACCCATCTGGCAACAGGCTAGAAGGACAGTTAGGCCACATTCTTGGTTGCCATTGACCAGTAAGGTTGATTAACATGGCTATTAAGTGTCAAGCACCATGGTGTGTTTTATGTCTGAAACTGATGATGCTTTCACGGATAAAAAAGGATAATTAATCAGAATGAAGCACGCATCTAAAGATTGTTGAGTCCTCTGTATTGTCAATGCGTTGCAAGGAAAAAAGCTCTTAAAAGACAAATTCTCGAAAGACTGAATAACTAAATCATCTAGTAAAATATCCAGTGGCACTAGTTTGCAAAAAAGCTGGGCATTTCATCAGACTAGAAAGCATATGTGGAAAGAGGGGAACCTACCTTGTAATCTCCATTGAGGCTAGAGATTTCATCCTATTTCTCTTTTAGTTGTTGTTGTTGTTAGGTGCCATTGAGTTGGTTCCACCTGGAAGCTGCTCTTT
Organism: Loxodonta africana; assembly: GCF_030014295.1. Classification (NCBI taxonomy): domain Eukaryota; kingdom Metazoa; phylum Chordata; class Mammalia; order Proboscidea; family Elephantidae; genus Loxodonta; species Loxodonta africana. The sequence goes on along the minus strand of NC_087345.1, from coordinate 121,113,607 downwards.
GTACAAAAGAAAGAAATACTGCCCGGTCCTGTATCATCCACACAATCATTGTTATTATGCTTGAGCTCATTATTGCAGCTACTATGTCAATCCATCTCCTTGAGGGTCTTCTTTTTCAATGACCCTGTACTTTACCAAGCATTGTGTCTCTCTCCAGGGAATGGTCCCTCCTGATAACATGTACATAGTTCATGAGATAAGTCTCAACTTCATTGCTTCAAAGGAGCACTCTGGCTGTACTTTTCCAAGACAGATCCGTTCATCCTTCAGGCAGTCCGTGATATATTCAATGTTCTTTGCCAACATCATAATTCAAAGGCATTAATTCTTCTCAGGTTTTCCTTATTCATTGTCCAGCTTTCACATGCATATGAGGTGATTGAAAACACCATAGCTTGGGTCAGGCGCATCTTAATCCTCAGAGTGACATCTTTGCTTTTTAACACTTTAAAGAGGTCTTTTGCAGCATATTTGCCTAATGCAGTGTGTCCTTTCATTTCTTGATTGCTGCTTCCATGGGTGTTGATTGTGGATCCAGGTAAAATGAAATCCTTGACAATGTCAATAATCTTTCTTGACTTGTCATGATGTTGCTTATTGGTACAGATGTGAGGATTTTTTTTTTTTTGTATTGAAGTGTAAACCACACTGAAAACCATTGTCTTTGATCCTCATCAGTAAGTGCTTCAAGATCTTTCACTTTCAGCAAGCAAGGTTGTGTCATCTGCATAATACAGGTTGTTAATGAGTCTCCCTCCAATCCTGATCCGTTATTCTTCGTATACTCCAGTTTCTCTGATTATCTGTTCAGCTTATAGATTGAATAAGTATGGTGAAAGGATACAACCCTGATATACATCTTTTCTGACTTTAAATCAAACACTATCTCCCTGTTCTGTTCAAAGGACTGCCTTTTGGTCTAGGTACAGGTACCTCATGAGCACAATTATGTGTCTGGAATTCCCATTCTTCAAAATGTTATCCATAATTTGTTATGATCCACAAGTCAAATGTCTTTGCATGGTCAATAAAACACAGGTTAACATCTTTCCGGTGTTCTCTGCTTTCAGCCAAGATCCCTATGACATCAACAGTGATATCACTTGTTCTATGCCCTCTTCTGAATCGAGCTTGAACTTTTGGCAGTTGCTTGTCGATGTACAGCTGCAACGGCTTTTGAATGATCTTCAGCAAAATTTTACTTGCATGTGATATTAATGATAATATTAGATCATTTCCACATTCTGTGGGATCACTTTTCTTTGGAATGGGCACAAACATGGATCTCTTCCTGTAAGTTGGCCAGGAAGCTGTCTTCCAAATTTTCTGACATAGACAAGTGAGTACCTCCAGTGCTGCATCCATTTGTTGAAACATCTCATCTCTTAGTCCTTACAACCTAGTAAAGTTTCTGGAACATAGCAGATTCACAAAAATGTCTGATAATTGTTGAATGACCTATAATTGATGGTCAGACTAAGGAATGTCCAGTAATAAATAACATTATCACAGATTTCGTTTAAAGGCACTTCAGAAGTATATTCCTTTGTTTTTATGATTATGGTTCTTGGGCTCTTAAACGAAAGAAACCTTTGTTAACCTTGGTATTTTGCTCTGGGAAATGTTAATTAGGGGGCCGTATGGGTCTCTGGGAGGTACAAAAGTTTTGTGTTTCACTACTAACATAAAGGTTGGTGGTTTGAACACACTCATTGGTGTTGCAGAAGAAGGCCTGACAATCTACTTCTGTAAAGATTATGGCCATGAAAACCCTATGGAGGAGTTCTACTCTGTAACACATAGGGCCGTCATGAGTTGGAACTGACTTGACGACCACTTTTTTAATGGTAGCTACTTGCTGGTATACAGTGTTTCAATAAGTATTGATTTGCCTTCTTTTTTTTTTTTAATTTTTATTGTGCTTTAAGTGAAAGTTTACAAATCAAGTCAGTCTCACACACAAAAACTTACATACGCCTTGCTACATACTCCCAATTGCTCTCCCCCTAATGATACAGCCCGCTCCCTCCCTCCACTCTCTCTTTCCGTGTCTATTTGGCCAGCTTCTAATCGCCTCTACACTATCATATCCACTATGTTGGAGGAGATGCCAACATAGTCTCAAGCATCCATCTGAACCAAGAAGCTCACTCCTCACCAGCATATCTCTCCAACCCATTGTCCAGTCCAATCCATGTCTGAAGAGTTGGCTTTGGGAATGGCTCCTGTCCTGGGCCAGCAGAAGGTCTGGGGGCCATGACCACCGGGGTCCTTCTAGTCTCAGTCAGACCATTAAGTATGGTCTTTTTATGAGAATTTGGTGTCTACATCCCACTGCTCTCTTGCTCCTCAGGGGTTCTCTGTTGTGTTCCCTGTCAGGGCAGTCATCGGTTGTAGCCGGGCACCATCTAGTTCTTCTGGTTTCAGGATGATGTAGTCTCTGGTTCATGTGGCCCTTTCTGTCTCTTGGGTTCGTAATTACCTTGTGTCCTTGGTGTTCTTCATTCTTCTTTGATCCAGGTAGGTTGAGATGGCCGCTTGCTAGCGTTTAAGACCCCAGATGCCACTCTCCAAAGTGGGATGCAGAATGTTTTCTTGATAGGTCTTATTATGCCAATTGACTTAGATGTCCCCTGAAACCATGGTCCCCAAACCCCCACTGCTGCTACACTGGACTTTGAAGCATTCATTTTACCCATGAAACTTCTTTGCTTTTGGTTTAGTCCAGTTGTGCTGACCTCCCCTATATTGTGTGCTGTCTTTCCCATAACCTAAAGTAGTTCTTATCTACTACCTAATTAGTGAATACCTTTCTCCCACCCTCCCTCCCTCCTCCCTTGTAATCATTAAAGAATACTTTCTTCTCTGTTTAAACTATTTCTTGAGTTCTTATAATAGTGGTCTTATACAATATTTGTCCTTTTGCAACTAATTTCACTGAGCATAATGCCTTCCAGATTCCTCCATGTTATGAAATGTTTCACAGATTCCTCACTGTTCTTTATTGATGCATAGTATTCCATTGTTTGAATATACCATAATTTATCCATTCATCCATTGATAGGCACCTTGGTTGCTTCCATCTTTTTGCTATTGTAAACAGTGCTGCAAGGATCATGGGTGTGCATATATCTGTTCGTGTAAAGGTTCCTGTTTCTCTAGGATATATTCCAAGGAGTAGGATTGCTGGGTCATATTGTAGTTCTAATTCTAGCTTTTTAAGGAAGTGCCAAATCGATTTCCAAAGTGGTTCTACCATTTGGCATTCCCACCAGCAGTGTATAAGTGTTCCAATCTCTCCACAGTCTCTCCAACATTTATTGTTTTGTGTTTTTTCGGATTAATGCCAGCCTTTTTGGAGTGAGATGAAATCTCATTGTAGTTTTGATGCATTTCTCTAATGGCTAATGATTGTGAGCATTTACTCATGTACCTGTTAGCTAACTGGATGTCTTATTAAGTGAAGTGCCTTTTCATATCCTTCACCTATTTTTTTAATTGGGATATTTGTCTTTTTGCAGTTGAGTTTTTTCAGTATCATGTAGATTTTAGATATCAGGCACTGACAGGAAATGTCATAGCTAAAAACTTTTTCCCAATCCATAGGTAATCTTTCAATTCTCTTGGTGAAGTCTTTGGATGAGCATAGGTGTTTGATTTTTAGGAGCTCCCAGTTATCTACTTTTTCTTCTGCATCATTAGTAATATTTTGTATACTGTTTATGCCATATATTAGGGCTCCTAACATTGTCCCCATTTTTTCTGCCATGATCTTTATCATTTAAATTTTATATTTAGGTCTTTAATCCATTTTTAGCTCATTTTTGTGCACGGAGTGAGGTATGGGTCGTTTCATTTTTTTGCAGATGGATATCCAGTTACGCAGGCGCCATTTGTTAAAAAGTCCGTCTTTTCCCCATATGACTGTTTTGTAGCCTTTGTCAAATATCAATGGCTTGTATGTAGATGGATTTATGTCTGGATTCTCAGTTCCATTCCATGGGTCTATGTGTCTGTTGTTTTACCAGTACCAGGCTGTTTTGACTACTGTGGTGGTATAATAGGTTCTAAAATCAGGTAAAGTAAGGCCTCCCACTTTGTTCTTCTTTTTCAGTAATGCCTTATTTATCTGGGACCTCTTTCCCTTCCGTATGAAGTCGGTGATTTCTTTCTCCATCTCATTAAAGAATGTCATTGGAATTTGGATCGGAATTGCATTAAATGTATAAATTGCTTTTGGTAGAATAGACATTTTTATAATGTTAAGACTTCCTATCCACGAGCAAGGTATGTTTTTCCATTTATGTAGGTCTCTTTTGGTTTCTTGCAGAAGTGTTTTGTAGTTTTCTTTGTATGTCTTTTACATCTCTGGTAAGGTTTACTCCCGAGTATTTTATCTTCTTGGGGGCTACTGTAAATGGTATTGATTTGGTGATTTCCTCTTCAATGTTCTTTTTGTTAGTGTAGAGGAATCCAACTGAATTCTGTAGGTTTATCTTGTATCCCAATATGCTGTTGACCTATCAGTTTCAGTAGTTTTCTTTAGGATTCTTTGGGGTTTTCTGTGTATAAGATCATGTCATCTGCAACTAGAGATACTTTGACTTCTTCCTTACCAATCTAGATGTCCTTTATTTCCTTATCTAGCCTAATTGGACCTCCAGCACAATGTTGCATAAGAGTGGCGATAATGGGCATCCTTGTCTGGTTGCCCATATCAAGGGAAGTGCTTTCAGACTCTCCATTTAGAATGATGTTGCCTGTTGGCTCTGTATAAATGCCCTTTATTATGTTGAGGAGTATTCCTTCTATTCCTATATCGCTGGGAGTTTTTATCATGAATGGGTGTCGAACTTTGTCAAATGCCTTTTCTGCATCAATTGATAAAATCATGTGATTCTTGTCTTTTGTTTTATTTATATGATGGATTACATTAATTGTTTTTCTAATGTTGAACCATCCAAGCATACCTGTTATGAATCCCACTTGGTCATGGTGAATTATTTTTTTGATATGTTGTTGAATTCTATTGGCTAGAATTTTGATGAGGATTTTTGCATCCATGTTCATGAGGGATATAGGTCTATAATTTTCTTTTTTAGTGATGTCTTTACCTGGTTTTGGTATCAGGGATATGGTGGCTTTGTAGAATGAGTTTGTTAGTATTCTATCCTTTTCTATGGTGTGAAATACCTTTAGTAGTAGCGGTGTTAACTTTTCTCTGAAAGTTTGGTAGAACTCTCCAGTGAAGCCGTCCGAGCCAGGGCTTTTTCTGGGGGGGTAGTTTTTTGATTACCTTTTCAATCTCTTCTTTTGTTATGGGTCTATTTAGTTGTCCTACCTCTGTTTGTGTTAGTTTAGGTAGGTAGTGTGTTTCTAGGAATTCATCCATTTCTTCTAGGTTTTTAAATTTGTTAGAGTACAATTTTTCATAGTAATCTGATATGATTTTTTTAATTTCAGTTGGGTCTGTTGTAATATCACCCATCTCATTTCTTATTTGGGTTATTCGCTTCCTCTCTTGTTTTTCCTTTGTCATTTTGGCCAATGGTTTATCAATTTTGTTGATTTTTTCAAAGAACCAACTTTTGGTCTTGTTAGTTCTTTCAATTGTTTTTCTGTTTTCTATTCCATGTAGTTCAGCTCTACTTTTTATTATTTGTTTTCTTCTGGTGCCTGTGGGTTTCTTTTGTTGCTCTCTTTCTATTTGTTCAAGTTGTAGGGATAATTCTTTGATTTTGGCTCTTCTTTTTGTATGTGTGCATTTAGTGGTATAAATTGACCTCTGAGTACTGCTTTCTCTGTGTCCCAAAGCAGACACTTCTGTGTCACTCTGTGTCACTTCTGATAGGAAGTGTTTTCATTCTCATTGGATTCTATGAATTTCTTTATTCCATCCTTAATGTCTTCTATCCAGTATTTTTTGAGCAGGGTATTATTCGGTATTATTCAGTTTCCAAGTGTTTGATTCCTTTTCCCTTTTTTCTTTTCTGTTATTTTCTGTTATTGATTTCCACTTTTATGGCAGAGAAGATGCTTTGTAATATTTCATTGTTTTGGATTCTGCTAAGGCTTGCTTTGTGACCTAATATGTGGTCTATTCTAGAGAATGTTCCATGTGCACTAGGAAAGAAAGTATACCTGGTTGCTATTGGGTGGAGTGTTCTGTATGTGTCTATGAGGTCAAGTTGGTTGATTGTGGCATTTAGATCTTCCATGTCTTTATTGGGCTTCTGTCTGGATGTCCCATCCTTCACCGAAAGTGGTGTGTTGAAGTCTCCTACTATTATCGTGGAGCTGTCTATCTCACTTTTCAAAGCTGATAGAGTCTGTTTTATGTATCTTGCAGCCGTCATTGGGTGCGTAAATATTTAATATGGTTATAGCTTCTTGGTGTATTGTCCCTTTAATCATTATATAGTGTCCTTCCTTATCCTTTCTGATGGATTTAACTTTAAAATCTGTTTTGTCAGAAATTAATATTGCCACTCCTGCTCTTTTTTGATTGTTGTTTGCTTGATATATTTTTTCCATCCTTTGAGTTTTAGTTTGTTTGTGCCTCTAAGTCCAAGGTGTGTCTCTTGTAGGCAGCATATAGATGGATCTTGTTTTTTAATCCATTCTGCCACTCTCTGTCTACTTATTGGTACATTTAGTCCATTTATGTTCAGGGTAATTATGGATAGGTATGAATTTAGTGCCATCATTCTGATTTTTTTGTGTGTGTGTGTTGTTGACAGTTTCTTTTTCCCTCTTAATTTTATGTGCTGAGTAGATTATCTTTATATAGTGTCTTTTCCTCATATTTCTTGTTGTTTTTGTTTCTGCTGAGTCTCTATTTTTTCTTGTATTTTATTTTGATGAGTAGGATAGTTTGTCACCTTTGTGGTTACCTTATTATTTACCCCTATCTTTCTATATTTAAACCTAACTTTTATTTCTTTGTATCGCCGTATCTTCCTCTCCATGTAGAAGTTGTAAGATTACATTTCTTAGTCCGTCTTTATTATTCTAATGTTTTCTTTCATGTAATAACATCACTGTTACACTGTTTTGAGTTTTTTTTTGTTGTTGTTTTTTTTTTAATAATCTTGCTTTGTGTTTTTGGATTTTCCTGTCTGGGTTGACTTCTGGTTGCTCTGCCCAGTGTTCTAGTCTTCAGTTGATACCTGATATTATGGATTTTCTAGCCAAAGAACTCCCTTTAGTATTTCTTGTAGTTTTGGTTTGGTTTTTATGAATTCCCTAAACTAAATGTCCTGATTTCACCTTCATATTTAAGAGACAGTTTTGCTGGATGTATGATTCTTGGTAGGCAATTATTTTCCTTGAATTTTTTAAATATGTCATCCCATTGCCTTCTTGCCTACATGGTTTCTGCCAAGTAGTCCGAGCTTATTCTTATTGGCTCTCCTTTGTAGGTGACTTTTCATTCATCCCTCGCTGCTCTTATAATTCTCTCTTTATCTTTGGTTTTGGCAAGTTTGATTATAATATGTCTTGGTGACTTTCTTTTAACATTTACCTTATGTGGAGTTCAATGAGCGTCTTAGATGGATATCTTCTCATCTTTCATGATATCAGGGAAGTTTTATGCCAACAATTCTGTCTGTATTTCCTGTTATCTCTTCCTGTTCCGGCACTCCAATCACTCGTAGGTTATTTCTCTTGATAGAATCCCACATGATTCTTAAGGTTTCTTCATTTTTTTTAATTTTTTATCTGATTTTTCTTCAAATATATTAGTGCCAAGTGATTTATCTTCAAGTTCAGAAATTCTGCCTTCCACTTGCTCGATTCTGCCCCTCTGACTTTCTACTGAGTTGTCTACTTCTGTCATTTTATTGTTAATCTTCTGAATTTCTGATTGCTATCTGTCTATGGATTTTTCCAGCTTATTAAACTTTTCATTATGTTCCTGAATAATCTTTTTAATTTCTTCAATTGCTTTATCTGTGTGTTCCTTGGCTTGTTCTGAGTATTGCCTGTTTTCCTTCCTGATGTCTTGAAGGGTTCTGTATATTAATCTTTTGTATTCTGTATCTAGAATACAAAGTGGAAGGCACTTTCATCTAGAAGATCCCTTGATTCTTTGTTTTGAGAGCTTGTTGAGGCAATCATTGTCTGTCTCATTATGTGACTTGATATTGACTTTTGTCTCTGATCCATCTATAAGTTATTGTATTAGTTTATTTTATGTTTGCTCACTGTATCATAGTTTCTTGCTTTGTTTTGCCCAAATGGGTTGCTTGAGTGAGGTAGCTTGATTATTTTCAACTTTGGAGCTCTGACGTCCTGTCCCAGGATGGATAGAGCTGTTATCATGTATATTAGTCTAGGAGTCCATTCACTTTTCTTGTATGAATTCAGCTCAGGTGTCCAGGTAGCTGATCATCAAGTGTGTGGTAGAGGCTCTGTCCTACAGTCTTAGGGGGGCAGGAGTGGTTGGTGTAGGTACCGGTATGTGTTTACAGGAGGGGGTCACACTCTGAACAAGGCAGGGGACTGAGAACTGATCCCATACTGTCTCTGAGGAAAGCACGTCCCTGTTCCTTAGAGTGTACAGGTGGGTGGGTTCTGAAGATGGCCCATGGGCACCCAGTGTTTTGGTGGTAAGGACTGGGAGGTACCAGCTATCCTTGGACCCTGTCATGGGTGGCTGAGTGACCTGAGTGGAGCTACCAGTCCTTAGGCCCCTAATGTGGGTAGGTGAGGACCCTGTTTAATATGCAAAAAATGTCAAACATCAAACACCCACCTCTCTGCCACACAGCTAAAATTGTTGGAGTCTGCCAACAAGGGTCTATTCTCCTGAAATAGGCCCACTCAGGTCCATGCAGAGGGGAAAGGTATTCAAAGTCCTTCGACCATTTATGCCTGGACATTTTTTGGGTCTTTGTTGTAAAGAGGGCTTATCGGAAGCATCTGTCTATTCTGCCATCTTGGCTCTGCCTCTTCCGTTCTTTCTGCTTTCTTTTTTAAACATTTTCTTTGGGTACATTGTGGTTATTGACCTGAAGATAAAAAGTTGAGTCAAATGTTGAGAAATTAATCCATTTTTCTTAGAAGTTTTAAATCACTATAACCACCATTTTTGAAAGTTAATTTTGTTCTTATTTTCACAGATATGGTTGGCCAAAGATACTAATAAAACTTATAATATTAAAATAAAATTAATGATAATAGTATTTAACATTTGCATAGAGGTTTACAGTTTACAAATTATTTATGCATCTGTTAAAGAGGACTGGTGGCTCAACGGTTAAGGGAAAGGTTGGTGGTTTGAACCTAATAGTTGTTCTGCAGGAGAAAAGATCTGGCAACCTGACCTGTTCAAGATTACAGCCTTGGAAACCCTATGAGGCATTTCTACCCTATCCTATAGGGGTGCCATAAGCCATAATTGACTCCATGGCACACAGCAATATACATCTTTTATAATATATACACCAGAAAACAACCATGAGGACAAATGGGGGGATAATTTTTCTCATCTTACAATTTGGAAACTCAGACTTTTTGATTAACTAATGAGAAGCCAAATTCAGTTCTTCAGTCACAGCACATAAGCATACTTGTATCCGTCTCTGTCCAGAACAATCTTAGCAGTAGTTTCCACCGGTCTTGTAGTCATGGAGAGAAGTAACTGCAACTACTACTGTCAACACAAACAAAGAGACTCATAACAGCTGCTTCTCCTATGCACTCATGATATTTGTGAGGTGATCTGACAGTGTCTTGCCTCAATCTTGACTGAAACGTTTGCCTGTTTACCTGGGGCTTCTCCTTTACCACTGTGCCACAATATATTGCAGGGTTCATTTGACCTACAGATGCATACAACTCAGGAATGTAGGGCTGTGAGACATTTGAAGGAAAACTGACCATGTGGAAAGAAAAACAAGTAGATAAATTGTTCTCACTCCCAGTCCCTTTTCATTTTGGGAATACAATGCCTTCGTACAGATTCTTTAAGTTAACTTTAATCAAAAAAGAGTTTGTTGAAATGTGATTATTTTGTTTACCTAAGAAATGATGCTCTCTGAATAAACTGTTTATTTCCCCCCCAAAAAGAAAAAAAAATCATCTTGTCAAAAAGCTGTGATGGACAATTGTCTTAGTTTCCTAGGACTACTGTAACAAAGTATGACAAAGCAGGTGGCTTTAAAGAACAGAAGTTTATTGTCTCAGAGTTCTGGAGGCTGGTGTTTTTCTCAGGACCCATTGAGTCAGGTGCAACTCATAGTGACCCCATGTACAGCAGAATGAAATGCACCAGGTCCTATGCCATTCTCACAATCATTGCCATGTTTGAGCCCATTATTGTAGTTACTGTGTCAGTCCATCTCATTCAGTCTTTCTCTTTTTTGCTGACCCTCTACTTTACCAAGCATGATGTCCTTCTCCAGGAACTGGTCCCTCCTTATAACATGTCCAAACTAAGTGTGATGAGGTCTTGCTGTCCTCGCTACTAAGGATCATTCTAGCTGTACTTCTTCTAAGGCAAATCTGTTTGTTCTTCTGGCAGTCCATGGTAATTTCAATATTCTTCACCAACACCCTAATTTAAATGCATCAATTTTCTCTTGGTCTTCCTTATTCATTGCCCAGCTTTTGCATATATATGAGGCGACTGAAAATACCATGGCTTGGGTCAGGTGTACCTTAGTCCTCAAAGTGGCATCTTTGAGGACTTTAAAGAGGTCTTTTGCAGCAGATCTGTCCAATTTAATACATCCTTTGATTTCTTGACTGCTGCTTCCATGGACATTGACTGTGGATCCAAGTAAAATGAAATCCTTGACAACTTCAATCTTTTTATCTTTTTTCTGTTTATCATGATGTTGCTTATTGGTCCAGTTGTGGGAGTTTTGTTTTCTTTATATTGAGGTGTAATCCATGCTGAAGGCTGTAGTCTTTGATCTTCTGAAAACTAGAAGTCTGAATTCAAGATGTTGGCAGGGCCATGCTCTCTTTGTTTGCTCTAGAGAAAGATCCTTACTTGTCTTTTCTGGCTTCTGGTAGACCGGATCATTTCTTGGCATTATTTGGCATCCATTTCTTGGCATTCTTGGCATCTTTGCATGGTGTCTCTCTTCCTCCTATGTGTGTGCATTTGTGTCTCCTTGTCTGTTCTTATCTTTTATAAGAAACCACCCAGAAGGAACTGAGAACATCTTCAAAGAAAGAATTTATTTTCATACAAGATCACATTTACAGATACAGGTGTTAAAACTTCAACATATCATTTTTGGGGACACAATTCAATCTATTACAACTTTGTAAGTGAATTCCTTGTGCATTCTGTCTCCTTTCCCAAGTCACTTTCTGTTCCCCTCATTCCTGTTTCCCTGGGATTGACACTTGATATGCAGCCAACGGTGGATCAAACTTATCATTTTAAATTCTCATCAATTTGGATGATGAAATACATTTCATTTTTGCATATTAAGTCAGCAGTACAGATTCTCTATCTTATCCCAGGACTAAATTAAATCTCTCTCACCCTGTCAAAATATGCTTCACAGGGACCTTTGATTGTCTTAAATTCCATAGAAGATCATGTTGATCCACTATATTTATCACATCATATTGATTATATCTGGTGAACAGGACTTAACACATATATTACATGCCCTAGTAAGAGAGATATGCTAGAGGGTGAAAGGCATATGCATTAACAGTTTGAAATGAACCTTTAACACATTACGATCCCTCTCAAGAGTGTTATGAAGGCCAATTGTGAAGAGAAATTCACACAGTAGACAGAGCTGTTAATTGTATCAATGGTCATTTACTGTATTTGGATGGAAAGGTGACCAGAGGTATATGTATACATACCTGAACAGTGATGAGTGCCTTGACTGATTGAAAGAGTCCTGAAAGGAAGAAAATGAAGGAAAATGGCATATGGATGGACGTATGGGATCCTGAAAATTGGGGTGTGGCCATAGTGGTAAATTTGATAAATTTTCCTGTATCTTCTTTGCTAGTAGAAGCAGTCATTCCATCCCTGTCTGAAGAATTTAGTCCATCTTCCCACCATTGTTTGAGAACACTGTAATGGTCTTCCATGAAGTAGTTGCTTCATAAGGCACTGCTGAGGTCTCCTCAGGACTTATCCCCACCATCTCTTCTTGCTTCTTCAATAGTCGGCAACCTTTTTTACTTGATTTGTTTATTTTTAGAATAGCTTATGATCTGCAGAGAAAATCTGAAGATAGAGAATTCCCATGTATCCCACACCCAATTTACTTTATTACTATCATATTACATTATTGTACATTTGTCACAATTGATGAACATACATTGATTCATTATTATTGAGTAAAGTCCATACTGTATTCATATTTCCTTAGTTCTCATCTAATGTCCTTGTTCTGTTCCAGAATCCCTTTCAGATATTATATTACATTTTGTTGTCATCTCCTTACGGTTGTTTCAGTTTCTGAGATTTTTTTTTTTTTGCAGACCTTGACAATTTTGAGGAGTATTGGCCAGACATTTGGTAAAATGTCTTTCTATTGGAAGTAGTCTGATGTTTTTCTCATGATTGTTTCTGCAGCTGTTAGGTGCCATCAAATCAATTTCCACTCACAGAGACCCCACGTGACAGAGTAGAACTGTCCCATAGGGTTTCCTAGGCTATAATCTTTACAAAAGCAAGTTGCCAGGTTTTTCTCCCAGAGTTGCTGAGTGGGCTCAAATCACTACCCTCTCGGTTAGCAAGCCAAGCACTTAACAGTTGTGCCACTATGGCTACTTTTCTCATGATTAGACTGTGGTTAAGAGTTTTAAGGAGGAAGATGGCAGGGGTAAAGTGTCATTCATATCACACCTTATCAGGGTTATATACTATCAATATAATTTATCTCTGTTGATGTGAATCTTGACTACCTTGCTGAGGTTGTTGTTGTTAGGTTCCATCGAGTCAGTTCCAATTCACAATGACACTATGTACAACAGAACAAAACACTGTCTGATCCTGCACCATCCTCACAATCATTTTTATGCTTGAGCCCATTGTTACAGCCACTGTGCCAATTCATCTCATTGAGGGTCTTCTTTTTCACTGACCCTCTTCTTTACTAAGCATGATGTCCTTCTCCAAGGACTGATTCCTCCTGAAAACATGTCCTCACAATTAAGTGTTCTGGAATTCCCATTCTTCACAAAGTTATCCATAATTTGTTATGATCCACACAGTTCAATGCCTTTGCTTAGTCAATGAAACACAGGTAAACATATTTCTAGTATTCTCTGCTTTCCACCAGAATCCATCTGATATCAGCAATGATATCCCTGGTTCCACATCCTTTTCTGAACCCAGCTTGAATTTCTGGAAGTTCCCTGTTGATGTACTGCTGCAACTACTTTTGAATAGTCTTCAGCAAAATTTTACTGGCATGTGATATTAATGATATTCTTTGATAATTTTGCATTTGGTTGGATCACCTTTCTTTGGAATAGGCATAAATATAGATCTCTTCCAGAGGGTTGGCCAGGTAGCTGTCTTCCAAATTTCTTGGCATAGACAAGTGAGCACTTCCAGAGCTGCAACCATTTGTTGAAACATCTCAATTGGTATTCCATCAATTCCTGAGACCTTGTTTTTTGCCATTCCCTTTAATGCAGCTTTGACTCCTTCCTTCATTACTATAGGTTCTTGATCATATGCTACCGCCTGAAATGGTTGAACATCGACCAATTCTTTTTGGTACAGTGACTCTCTGTATTCCCTCCATCTTCTTTTGATACTTCCTGCGTCGTTTAATCTTTTCCCCCATAGAATTCTTCAATTTTGCAACTCAAGGCTTGAATTTTTCTCCAGTTCTCTCAGCTTGAGAAATGCCAAGCATGTCCTTCCATTTTGGTTTTCTAACTCCAAGTCTTTGCTCATGTCATAATAATACTTTGTCTTCTCAAGCTACCCTTTGAAGTGTTCGGTTCGGCTCTTTGACTTCATCATTTTTTCCATTCTCTTTAGCTATTTGATATCCAAGAGCAAGTTGCAGAATCTCTTCTGACATCCAGTTTTGTCTTTTCTTTCTTTTCTGCCTTTCCTGACTTTTTAATGACCTTTTGCTTTCTTCATAATAATGACCATGATGTCATTCCACAACTCATCTGGTCTTCGGTCATTGGTGTTCAATGCATGAAATCTATTCTTGAGATAGTCTCTAAATTCCAGTGGGGTACACTCAAGGTTGTACTTTGGCTCTTGTGGACTTGTTCTAATTTTCTTCAGCTTCAACTTGAATTTGAATTTGATATACCATCTCTATACATTTGCTATTGCAGGACAACATATAGATGAAGCCGTATAGTATGTAGCCTTTTCATACAGGATTTTTTTACTTAGAAATATGTTTATGATCCATCCATGTCGTCAAATCACTGGATAGAAAATTCCTAACTATTGCTGAAGATTACTCCATTGTATGACTCTACTAAACATGTTTATTGATTTGCTTGTTGAAGGATATCTTGGTTACTTCCAGTTTTTCAATTATAAATCAAGTTGCTATAAACATTCATGGGCAGTTTTTGTGTGCAGTTTTTAAATAAATTGGGTAAATACCTAGAAGCATGGTTGAGGAATTATATGATAAGACTCAGTGGTATCACTAGGGTTGGTGTCACCCTCTGTGTTAACTCATAATGTCACCTCCCCCCCATGCACCTCCCCCTGTACCACACCAAACAGAATTATTGGTAACGTTTGCTATCAATTTTATTCATAGAATATTATGTAATAAATATAGTTGTAAATTGCTTAAATGCAATACTTCTTAGGTTCTATATTGTTTTCTAAAATCTTTGCACAATGAATTACAACATTATTGGTTACAACATTATTAGTAACTGAGCAGAAGGCTTTTTTTTATTTTTCTCCCTCTTTTCCTTTAATTACTACTTTATTCTACAAGAAGTCATTGATATAGGTACACAAATACTAATTACCACAATATTGTAGCTAAAGCATTAGAAAATTTGACAAAATCAGAGACCATAATAACACCGGCAGTAACGAAAACAACAGCTCCTGCTTGTAGCCAGTGCAGATGAAACCATGTGATTCGAAGTGTTATTTTAATTGGGTAATGATAACAGCTCTGATTGGAGCTCATTAAAAGTCTCAAAAAGTAAATTAGTATAAAGTTTTAGCCTTGTAAGTATATTGATACGTGTAAACTGGGCTTACGAAAAATGCGTTTGTTGTTACAACTAACTACAGGGATATTTTTGTAAACAATAATAAATTTCTGCTGAAATGCTGCACAAAAATTTTATAGACAGTCATTTTGGTGTCATCCCCTCTGATAGTGTTACCTGGTACAGTCCACACCTTCTGTACCCCCCCAGTGACGTCACTGGTCAGACTATGTTGAGCTTTGCAGGAAACTGCCGAACTGTCTTCCAAAGTGGCTATGGCATTTTGTAACCATGTCAACAATAAGTGAGAGTTCCTTTTGATTCCTATCCTTGTCAGCCGTTGATACTGTCAGATTTTGGATTTTAGCCATTCTAATTAACAGTTGTGTAGTATATACCATTATGCTTTAAATTTATATTTTCCTAATGGCAAAGGCTGTTGAGCATATTTTCATATGCTTATTTGCCATCTATCAATCGTCTCAAAGTGTCTGTTGAGACATTTTGCTAATTTTTTAAATGCAGTTGTTTATTTTCTCATTGTTGAGTTTAAAGCTTTCTTCATATATTTTAGATACAAGTCCTTTATTGTAGTCTGTTGAATAACGCCCACCCAAATATATCAAGTCCTAATCTCTAGAATTATAAATGTTACCTCATTTTGAAAAAGGGTGTTTGAAGATGTGACTAAGTTAAGGATTTTGAGATACGGAGATTAACCTGAATTGTCCAGGTGAGACCTAAATTCTATCACAATTGTCCTTGTAAAATAGAGGCAGAGGGAGATTTCACACAGACTAATAGTCTGAGAAAGTAATGTGAAGATGGAGGCAGAGATTGGAGCAATGTGGCCACAAGCCAAGAAAGTCTAGGAATGCCAACAGCCAAGAAAGGTAGTGGAGGCAAGTAACATATATTTCTCCAGTGTTATAGTTTTTCACCCTGCCTCCTACTCCCTTCCCTGGATGCAGTAACCCCAATCCCTTTCTTTGAATTCCTAACCCTTGTTGATCATGTGCTCCCCTTTTTGGTGATACAAGAAGCTATAGGAGGAGGGGTGGGTGAAATGCCCTTCCCCCAATTGTGCTAATGTTCTAGCAAAGCCGTTTCTCCTGAAGATTAGACAACACGCAAAGCAGCTGTTATGGAGAATGCTGTGGATATATTTCACAGTGATCACTCTTCTTCCCATGCCAGGTCCAAGAGAGTTTTTTTTGGGGGGGGCGGGTGGGGGGATCTTCTCCATAATAACCTGGTAGGGTTCCTGAAGGGAAAGTCCAAGAAAGTGTGGGTACCCCAAAGATTATGCCTTCCTAAGACTTTCTTATTCTCGAGCTAGGCTACACTTAGTTTCCACCAATTCTTCAAAATTACCATTTAATTGTCATTACCAGTTTGTGGTTTCAGTGGCTTCTGCTCTAGGTAGGCAGATGCCAGATGTGCCTCTGGCTGTAGCTGGCTCTTCTAATTTTTTGAGTTGTGTTTTCCATGAAACCTCTGTTCTCTGATATGTCCAAAAAAGTCATTGGTTTCCTGTTTGTCCATCTTTTTATTTGGAGTGACAAATTCAGAGCTCTTTACATGTTCTTAAAGGGATAGGTAATATATATTTTAGACTTACAAGTCGTAGGTTGTATGACCTTTGTCATAATAGCTCAACTCTGCTGTTGCTATGTAAAAGCAGCCATAGACAATACATAAACAAATGTGATTGTATTCCAAAAAAACTTTATTTACAAATACATTTCACCCCATTGTACAAATACAAAAATACATTTCATCCCATTGACCCTTGTTTTAGACCTATAAAACCAGTTGCCTGGTGATTTCATGTGTATCAGAGTAGAACTGTGCTCCATAGCGTTTTCAAAGGCTGATTTTTCAGAAGTAGATCATCCGGCCTTTCTTCCAAGGCGTTCTGGATGATTTAAACCTCCAAACTTTTAGTTACTAGCTGGTAACAAGGAGTTCTTTACACTTAGACCTAGGCTTAAGACACAGGAGGCCCTGAAGCAAAAGGTACAGAGTGAAACCTCTCAGAAGGTGTGATATACATCAATATTTTTGCACAGTATAGCCAATTTATATAGGCAGGAACCTGGGTAATATGTGTAGAAATGGATTTTATGGTTGTGGGATCAAGGTAGAGGAATATATAAATTTGGATCAAGCCAGATTTATTGACAGTAGCTCTTTAAGCAGATATTCTGGATTCAGTGTTTCAGCTTAAATGACTAAAAATATTCTAACAGGTTTTTTGATTGCTTGGGTGAAATATGGACACAAAAAGTCCTACGCTAAATGCAATCAGAATGTTCAGACTACCTTTGGACTACTGAAAAAGGTATCCGCAGATATAGAGAGAATATCATGTTAAAGAGGATTTATCATGTAAGATTTACTTGCCTACTTGACAGGAACACTCTATTTACATTTGTTATACGTTTCTGAGGAGTTTCCCAGTTCACAATTCCAGAGCCCTTTCAACAAGAGAGTCTAGGTATCTTTGAGTAAAGTTCCTGAAATTGTTCCAAAAATTTATACTGTTAATCATTCTCCGATCCTATAATCCGACTGCACATTAAAAGCTAAAATCAAACCCAAGTTGCCATCGAGTTGATTCCAACTTATTGCAACCCTAAAGGACAGAGTAGAACTGCCCCATAGGATTTGCCAGGAGCAACTGGTAATTCGAACTGCTAACCTTTTGGTTAACAGCTGAGTTCTTAACCATTGTGCCACCAGGGCTGTGGGGTGCTGTATGTTAGGGAAGGGGAAATAATCAGAATTCTAAGAGATTATTGGACATTGATTCTGTAGATTAAAAACATCACTCTGGCCTACCAATCCTTATGGAGCTCAGGTGATCAATGAAGTTTTGCATCAGGTCTGTCTCACAATGTGCTCAGTCTTCCTGGGATATATCCACGCAGTTTTGTGCTCACCTATTTCCCTTGGAAGATTGTATGTGTTGGAAATATTTACTACTCTCCATAAAGAAGAGTTTATATGTTGCCTTCCAAATGGGTCCATATGGTACTTTCCACAGCACCATTAGGTCATGGTACCTGGTTGTGATGGTCTGTCCTGTAAATAGCCTCTTATTTTGAGGCAAGTGTTGAAAACATTGCCCTACGGCACACATCTTTATCTTGTCTGGCCACCAGGTTTCTATCATTAGCACGTATGCTTTCATTTCCTATAAGACATTTGAGTAGACCTGCCCGACTGGTCTTAACAAACAATAATAATTAATTTGGTTTTATAAAATAGAGTTATATTACTGATAAGGGCCAAACAGATAATAAAACAATATAAAGAAATTAATTTTAATTTCCACCCAAGCTGTTTCATGGACTTAAAATAAAAATAGCATTTACTTTTCAACTAAAGAGATAGCTGAAGGTGTACCACAAGTACTTTCTTGATCTTGCTAAGACATCAGACAAATCCATTTTAAAATGAACCCCTCTATATCAATCATAGCATAATTAAATCTAACTATACTGATAGATATAAATACACTTCTCAGTGCTCAAAAAAACACTGTTTTACAGTACAGTGTATTATTTAACTCAAAGGGCTTATACTAAAATTCAAGTAATTTTAGTGGATTAGGTGTCATCATGTGAGCATCTTTGTCAGCAATTACTGGATATAAAAATATGAAAACAAGTTCAATTTGTCTAAAATAGACGTTTTTCTTTGAAAAGTAATGTGACTGTTTCTTTAGTTGTCCTCTTTCATGAAGAACTAGAAATTAGAATCGCCCAGAGAAGTGTCAAAAATTTACCTTCACTTTTCTTAAACTGCAGCTTAATTGAGCTTAACATCAAATAAACGAACGTTACCTTTAACATTAATGCACCCAAAAGACAGTTTCTATTCGTTTTGTATGATTAAAACTACATTAGGAATATAAATGTATTAATTTATAGATACAGATACTAATTGCTTAAATATTGAGTTCAAAACCAGACACTAATATGTGTGGAATAATTGGTTCTTGCTGTAGAAGGAAACCATAATAAAGAACTTGAAAGTGCTGTCATATAACTAGTAAAATCTTAGAATACTTGAAAAATATTCTGAAAGAAAATGTCTTGGGGCTTTCTTAATGAGAATGAATGTGGTTTGAAAAGATCAAATAATATTCACATATGTCAACTACAGATTTTAATAACAGTTAGAGATAATGAATCAAATTAAAGTAGGTCAATTTAAGTCATTTATTTTCCAAAAGGAGGTACACATCCTAATCATTATTTGTTAAGATATAATTAAAAGCAAAAAATAGTATTTACAAAAGAAAGCCCAGATACTATGTGTAAAATAAATAAATAAATGAGTTATTTTATCATCTTTCGATTTTCAAGCTTATCATTTTACTAACACACCAGAATTCTGTAGTTAATGACATAAAAATATGGTGACCTGATAATAATTGGGATAATAAAATAGCACATTTATGAAAGCAGAATGCCTTTGTTTTTCCACTGGTGTCACTATGGTTGGGAAACAAATCAGATGTTTTCAAGCATGGAAAAAATTTTCTTGAACATATGTATCTTATCTTTGGGAATAAATGAATTAAAAAAAATGAAAAAATTCCTTAAATTTATTAAAAATAATTCTATATGTAAAACATGTTCTTCAAATACATAAATTAAATGACATAAGGCTATAATCCTTGTTACAGTAAAACTTTTATTCTTTGTAAATAAGACTTTGGTACTGGCCTGACAGATGATGACTTTGAAGAGACTATTTCTGTTAGAGAGTGTAACTAGCTTTTAAAAAGTCTGCCATAGTTCAATATAAAAACAGAATTTCTTTTAAAAACAAGGCTTTAAGAAATTGCTTCTTTAGAATGTTTTATTTAACTTCTGAAATTCAATATGTGTACTATTTGTAATACTTTTCTTTGAAAGGTCCTCACTTAGAGTTACCCATTTGAAAACACTTTTAGATAACAAATCTACATTCTAGTAGTTATTATTATAATTTCTTACCTTTTAAAATGGAAGGAGTAAGAAACTATCAACAGAAGAATTGATAGCTTGAGTAAGAAAGGCAGGAATCATAATCCTTATGCTTTCATAGACATTGCAGACATGAATAATTTTTTAAATATATTGTTTATATTTTTGACAATCAGATATAAAATAATAATTAATTTAGTTCTGTTACTTTTAATGTCTGTTGTACTGTGGGGGCTTGCATGTTGCTGTGATGCTGGAAGCTATGCCACTGGTATTCAAATAACAGCAAGGTCACCCATGGTGGACAAGTTTCAGCTGAGCTTCCAGACTAAGACAGACTAGGAAGAAGGGCCTGGCGGTCTACATCTGAAAAGAATTAGTCAGTGAAAACCTTATGAAGTACAGAAGAACATTGTCTGATACAGTGCCAGAATATGAGCCCCTCAGGTTGGAAGGCACTCAAAAGATAACTGGGGAAGGGCTGCCTCCTTAAAGTAGAGTCAACCTTAATGATGTGGATGGAGTCAAGCTTTTGGGACCCTCATTTGCTGATGTGGCACAAAACGAAATGAGAAGAAACTGTTGCAAACGTCCATTAATAATCAGAACTGGGAAAGTAAAAAGCACAAATCTAGGAAAATGGGAAATGTCAAAATTGAAATGGAACCCATAAGCTTTGATATCCTAGGCATTAGTGAGCTGAAATGGAAGGGTACTAGCCATTTCGAAAGACAATCATATGGTGTACTATGCTGGGTATGACCACTTGAGGAAGAGTGGTGTTGCATTCATCAACAAAAAGAACATTTCAAGATCCATCCTAAAGTACAATGCTGTTAGTGATAGCATAATATCCATACACCTACAAGGAGGACCAGTTACTACGAGTATTATTCAAATTTATGTACCAGCTACTAAGGCCAAAGATGAAGAAATTAAATATTTTTACCAACTTTTGCAGTCTGAAATTGATCGAGCATGAAATCAGGAAGCATTGATAATTACTGGTGATTGGAACTCTAAAGTTGGAAACAGAGAAGAAGGCTGGGTAGTTGGAAAAAAGGTGTTTCAAACAACATACAGTGAATATACATGTGGACCTCAGCAGACAGACTACACATAAATCAAATTGACTACATCTGTGGAAAGAGATGATGGAAAAGCTGGATATTTCCAGTCAGAACAAGGCCAGCAGCCGACTGTAGAATGGAGCATCAATTACTCATACACAAGTTCAAATTAAAGCTGATGAAAATTAGAACAAGTCCAGGAGAGCCAAAGTACAACTTGAGTTTATCCAACCTGAGTTTAGAGACCATCTCAATAACAGATTTGAAGCATTGAGCACCAATGACCACAGACCAGATTTGTTGTGGAATGACATCAAGGATATCATACATGAAGAAAGCAAGAGGTCAATAAAAAGACAGAAAAGCAAAAAAGACAAAAATACACATCAAAAGAGACCTAAAACTTGCTATTGAATGTCGAGAAAACAAAAAAGGAAAAACAAGCTTGGCACGTCTCAAGCTGAAAGAACTGAAGAAAAAAGTCAGCCCTGGACTTGCAATATTGAAGGATTCTCTGGGGAAAAAGAGTCTCCTCTGACATCCATCTTGGTCTTTTCTTTCTTTCCTGTCTTTTCAGTGACCTCTTGCTTTTTTTCTGCAACTTGCTTTTGAGCGTTGAGCAGCTACAGCAAAAGGAAGAATTGATGAAGTAAAAGAACTGAAAGGGCCTCTCGAGAAGACAAAGTAAAGTATTATAATGACACGTGCAAAGAGCTGGAGATGGAAAACCAAAAGGGAAGAACACGTTTGGTGTTTCTCAAGCTGAAAGAACTGAGAAAAAATTCAAGCCTCAAGTTACAATAGTGAAGGATTCCATGGGGAAAATATTAAAAGATGCAGGAAGCATCAAAAGAAGATGGAAGGAATACACAGAGTCATTATACCAAAAAGAATTAGTCGATATTCAACCATTTCAAAAGGTGGCATATGATCAGGAACCGATGGTACTGAGGAGGAAGTCCAAGTTGTTCTGAAGGCATTGGCGAAAAACAAGGCTCCAGGAATTGATGGAATATCAATTGAGATGTTTCAACAAACAGATGCAGCACTGGAGGTGCTCATTTGTCTATGCCAAGAAATATGGAAGACAGCTTCCTGACCAACTGACTGGAAGAGATCCATATTTATGCCTATTCCCAAGAAAGGTGATCCAACTGAATGTGGAAATTATAGAACAATATCATTAACATCACATGCAAGCAAAATTTTGCTGAAGATCATTCAAAAACGGCTGCAGCTGTATATCGACAGGGAACTGCCAGAAATTCAGGCTGGTTTCAGAAGAGGATGTGGAACCAGGGATACCATTGCTGATGTCAGATGGATCCTGGCTGAAAGCAGAGAATACCAGAAGGATGTTTACCTGTGTTTTATTGACTACGCAAAGGCATTCGACTGTGTGGATCTTAACAAACTATGGATAACACTGCAAAGAATGGGAATTCCAGAACACTTAATTGTGCTCATGCGGAACCATTACCTAGATCAAGAGGCAGTTGTTCGGACAAAACAAGGGGATACTGATTGGTTTAAAGTCAGGAAAGGCGTGCATCAGGGTTGTATTCTTTCACCATACCTATTTAATCTGTATGCTGAACAAATAACCCGAGAAGCTGGACTATATGAAGAAGAACAGGGCATCAGGATTGGAGGAAGACTCATTAACAACCTGCGTTACGTAGATGATAGAAACTTTCTTGCTGAAAGTGAAGAGGACTTGAAGCACTTACTAATGAAGATCAAAGACCACAGCCTTCAGTATGGATTACACCTCAACATAAAGAAAACAAAAATCCTCTCAACTGGACCAATGAGCAACATTGTGATAAACGGAGAAAAGATTGAAGTTGTCAAGAATTTCATTTTACTTGGATCCACAATCAACACCCATAGAATCAGCAGTCGAGAAATCAAAGGATGCATTTCAAGGTGCGAATTTGCTGCAAAAGATCTCTTTAAAGTGTTAAAAATCAAAGATTTTACCTTGAAGACTAAGGTGCGCCTGACCCAAGCAATGGTTTTTTCAATCGCCTCATACGCATGCAAAAGCTGATCAATGAATAAGAAGACCAAACAAGAATTGACATCTTGGAGTTTGGTGTTGGTAAAGAATTTTGAATATACCATGGACTGCTAAAGGAACGAACAAATCTGTCTTGAAAGAAGTACAGCCAGAGTGCTCCTTAAAAGTGTGGATGGACAGGCTACCTCTCACATACTTTGGATATGTTATCAGGAGGGACCAGTCCCTGCAGGAGGACATCACACTTGGTAAGGTAGTGGGTCAGTGAAAAAGAGGAAGACCTTCAACGAGATGGATTGACACAGTGGCTGCAACAATGGGCTCAAGTATAACATAGATTGTGAGGATGGTGCAGGGCTGGGAAGTGTTTTGTTCTGTTGTACATAGGGTTTCTGTAAGTCAGGACCGACTCCAGGTCACCTAACAACAACATTACTTTTTTATAACAATTCTTTTTAACTTCTTACTTATATGGCATTGACCAAAATAACTACTAGATGTAATTTACTTTGAGTCTAAAAATGAAAAGATATTCATGTATTTCACTCTATTAAATCAGAATTTATGATTATTGGAGCAGAGTTTATTTGTACTCTATAAAACAAGTTCTTAATAATTAAATTATAATACCATGATTTTGAGTAAAATTTGGGATTAGGAAAAAAGACCCTTAATAATATTTTATGACATGAATATGAAAATAAATATTAGCTTTCCACTGGAAGGTTGTTCCTGTAATTTCAGCAGGTGAATTATCACCCATTCTTCAAGCCTCAAATCAAGGCTTAACTCCTGGAATCAGATACTCCAAGGCTTACTTACATCCTCTGATGTACTACTTTAGTGTATTTTCCGTATCTACATTTTATTGTGTCATAATTTACTATCCTTAAAAAAAAACCTGTTTTATTAAAATACAACATTCAGCAAAGTGTATTAATCGTAAGTATAAAGCTCAATGGATTTTCGCAAAGGATGCACACTCAAGATACTTCCAACTAAGTGAAGAAATAGGACATTATCAGCACCTAGAATTTCTTACTTAGTAACCTCTCCTAATCAATATCTTCTATTCAAAGGTAACTTCTAGTTTAAATTTTTTCACAAAAAGTTTTTGGAGTTTATTTATTTTTCATCAATGTTATATTTGTGAAATATACTCCTGTTATTTAATGCCTTCATTTTCATTGTTATTTAGCACTTTACTAAATAAATATACCAAAACTTATTTACCCATTGTATTGCTAAGGGACATTTTGATTGTTTTCAATTTTTGACTACTATGACTAATACTGCTAGGAAAACTTTGGTACGCGTCTGTTGCTATATGTTTGTGTACTCTATTAGCCAAACAGCTAAGAATGAAAATTCTGTGTCATAGGGCATGAATATGTTCAAATTTAGCCAATGAGGCCAAAGAGTTTTCCAAGTGGATTGCCAATTTACTGAGATATAAGCACTGTATCAGTAGGGTAAATCTAACCTGTCTCACAACGATCTAAACCCAGCTCATGTTCCAACAGCCATGGAAGCAGCAGTCAAGATATCAAAAGACGCATTGCATTGGGCAAATCTGCGGCAAAGGACCTCTTCAAAGTGTTGAAGAGCAAAGATGTCACCCTGAAGACTGAGGTGCGCCTGACCCAAGCCATGATATTTTCAATCACATCATATGCATGTGAAAGCTGGACAATGAATAAGGAAGACCAAAGAAGAGTTGACGCCTTTGAATTGTGGTGTTGGCGAAGAATATTGAATATACCATGGACTGCCAAAAGAACGAAAATCTGTCTTAGAAGAAGTACAACCAGAATGCTCCTTAGAAGCAAGGATGGCGAGACTGCGTCTTACATACTTTGGACATATTGTCAGGAGGGATCAGTCCCTGAAGAAGGACATCATGCTTGGCAGAGTACAGGGTCAGTGGAAAAGAGGAAAACCCTCAACGAGGTGGATTGACACAGTGGCTGCAACAATGAGCTCAAGCATATCAACGATTGTAAGGATGGCGCAGGACGGGCAGTGTTTCGTTCCGTTGTGTGTAGGGTCGCTATGATTCGGAACCGACTCGACAACACCTAACAACAACAACAACAAGCACTGTATGAGAGTTTGAGTTTCTCTAGATCTTTCCAACTACTTGTTAGTGGATATATAGTGGTGTTCAATGTGATTTTAATTAGTAATTTTCTCATTATTTTAAGATTGCATATATTTCATATTTATTGGCCATTTGAATATCCAATTTTGTAAACTCTTTTTGTATCTTTTGCCCTCTCCACTTTTCTTTGGTTTGGTCTATCTCTATTTTTTCTTACTTAGTTATAGGAATGTTTATAAAATTTGAATATAAGGCCTTTATAGCTTTATATCTGAAAACATTGCATTGCAAATATTTTCTCGTACTATGGTGATTGTGTTTGCATTTTCTCAGTGATGACTTCTGATGAAAAAAAGATTTCCAACTGTGATGTATGTCAATGATCAGTCTTTTATTTCATGGTAGTATATTTTGTTTCTTGTTTAAGAAATGATCTCCCACTCCAAAGACCTTAATTAATTCTTCTATGGTATATTCTATAGGATTTATTGTTTTTCTTATTCCATATAGCTATATAATCCACATGAATTTATTTCTATGTGTAGAATATAGTTGGTGTCAATTTCCTTTAGTTTTCTTCCATATAGAGATATATATAGATACATATACACACACACATGTATATATGCATGGATCTGTTACTGGACACTTTATTTCAATTTATTAATTTATTTTTTTATCTTGGTTCCAATATGAGAATTTTTAATTATTACAGTTTTAGACCAGGGCATGTTATATAGGAAAATATTCTTCTTTCTTTATTCTTCTTATTCAAGATTTTCTTGGCTATTCTTGTCCCTCAACTCTTTGCTTTTCACCAAGCCCAAACCAGCTAGGCATTAATTGGGATTGGTAGGAAATCCAAAAGTATCTTATATATACTATTACTCTGAATTAGTGAATTTTAAAATGTTGCTGAAAAAACATTAGTCTACACACTTGTAGATCAGTTCAGTGAGAACTGGCATAGTACATCCTTCCTTTCTTTAAGTTTAATTCAATTTCTCTCAATAATTTATAGTCTTCTCTGTAAAGATCTTGCATTTTTTATTACCCTAAGGTATTTGATATGTAGGTTATTGAATATGATTTTATATTTATTATTTTTAATTCTAGTGTATTGAACACAATTTTGACTGTGTGTTTACGTAGGTGTGTGTGCCTTTGGGTGTGTAGACTAATGTTTTTTCAGCAACATTTTAAAATTCACTTATTCAAAGTAATAGTATATATAAGGTACTTTTGGATTTCCTACCAAAAAAAAAACTGCTGTCCACTTGATTCCAACTCATAGCGACCCTGTAGAAGAGAACAGAACTTCACCATAGAGTTTCCAAGGAGCAGCTGCTGGATTTGAACTGCCCACCTTTTGGTTAGCAGCCTAGCTTTTTTTAACCACTGTTCCACCAAGCCTCCATGTAATTTGTAGGCCATTTGTGTGGGTCATTTATATGGCCTATATGTTTATATTTTTTGGAATTATCTTTCATATATTTGTTGTCAGAATCATTTTGACATCATGAAATACATTAGAATTCTTTTTTTCTATTCTTTAGAGGAGTTTTAAAAATACTTGTATTTTATTTTTTAATATTTGATAAAGTCTCAAACTGTAGCCTTTCAGGTGAGTCTGGAATTTCCTTAGTGTGAAGTTTTTTTCTTAATAGTTTCAATTTTTAAATAGATAAGAGATTATTCATGTTTTTAATTCTTTGTATGTCACTTTAATATGTTTTTGAGCAATTTGTCCATTTCATCTAAATCTTTATATTAATTGTCATGAAGTTATTAGATCCTTTAAAAATATAATTATATTTTTAAAGTCTGTACACTCATTGGTGACATCCGCTTGGTCTTAATTTTCATTCGTGATTTGTGTCTAACTCCTTTTTCCTTCATCATTCTCACCAGGAGTTCACATTTTGAGTCTTTTAAAGCAACTTGCTTTAGACATTATTGACTCTCCTTTTTGTACATTTGTTTTCTCTTCTATTAGTTTCTTAATTCCTTTCTAATTTTTAAATTAATATTTTCAATTTTTTCTATGTTTTTGGAATGCTTGTTAAATAATCTAGTCTCCACCTGTTTCTTATCTAATGTGGATATAATTGTCTTACATTTTCCTCCAAGTATGACTATAGTGGCAACCTATACATCTGATAGGTAGATAGATACATAGATAGATAGATAGATGATAGATGATAGATAGATAGATAGGTGATAGATACACACAGTGGTTTTATTATCATTCAACTCAAAATAGTTTTTAATTTGCATGTTCAATAGAGAGGTTGACTTTTTTTTTATGTTTGACAGCTGACAGCTTTCAAATCCCACCATTTCTCCTTCCCCTTCTGTCTTTTATATGGCAAGCTGATAAGAAAACCCAGTGTCCCCTCCTTTGGCTCTGATAAAAAGTTCAAACCACACAAGTCCCAATCTCTGTAGGGGAACAATCATTCCAGTCCTACCCCCTAAGCCGTCTGGCTTTCTCAAGCCATTTTAGACAATCTTGGGAGGCTCCTCGGCTCCCCACCCCTCCAAAAGCCTTGTTGTGTGAGCACAAAATCTTTACATACCCTGTTGCTGCATGTGTGGCATCATCAGTCTCAACATCAGAACCAACTATGGGGGGGGCCATTGGGTGACCACAACAGTATGTGATTACTTTTGTGATCCATGTGCTATTTATTCTGAAAGTATCATTTTCTTATTGATTTCCATATCAATTCTCCTTTAGTGAAAAATAATATTTTGTAATATTTTGATCCTATGAAATTTGTTGAAACTTATTTTATAGCCAATAAAAAAATAGTATGATATATATTTATATATCTGCATATGTATATATCTATATATATGTAGAGAGAGATATATCTATATATATGTATAAAATCATGCATCCCTGTCTTTTTTTGTTGATTTTTTTTTAGCTTTTTAAAAATTGTATTGAGTTTCTGGTAAAAATTTAGTAAAATCTAACTTTCTACATACTTTTCTCTCTTCAGCTCTATTACTTCAACTTTTGGATTTGTTTGTTACTTCCTTAATTTAAAAAAAAATTTTTTTTTCTTAATTTTAGTTATTGAAATGTACTTTTGTTATAATGCTAGTTATCTGTAAAATTTTCCATTTTGCCCGTTAATTCCATGAGTGGCATAAGTGATTAAATGCTTGGCTGTTAACCAAAAGTTTGGCAGTTCAGATCTTCCCAGAGGTGCCTTGGAAGAAAAGTATGGTGATCTATTTCTGAAAAATCAGCCATTGAAAACCTGTGGAAGACAATTCTATTTGATACACGTGGAGTCACCATAAGTCTGAACTGCCTCAAGGGCAATTTTCTTTTTTTAAATTCATCATGTTTATTTTAAATTCTATGTATAATAACTATGCTATTTCCCCCCCCCCCGTTGGCGTTTGGTAATCTCTTTGCTTCTCATATGTCTGATTACTTTATGTGGAAATTCAAGGACCTGAAAGGCCCAAAGTACTTTTGGGTCCCTAACACAACCTGACAGAAAAATTTACCAAGAGATTGAGAGGTGAGAAGAGATTTCTAGACTTTAAATGATCGATAGAATGGAGGATAAAAAAATTAGCATTTAAGCCTCACAAATGGGCTCGAGCCTATGAGAGGAGGCAGTCCTTCAGTTGGCCCAAAACCAAACCAAATTCATTGCCATCAAGTTGATTCTGGCTCATAGTGACCCTACAGGGGAGAGTAGAACTGCCCCACAGGGTTTCCAAGGGTGTAAATCTTTATGGGCGCATACTGTTGGACTGCCCAAAAGCCTATAATTACTCCCTGTTCCTTGTCTCCTGCTGGCAAGTTTTGACTTCAGAATAAACCATTGTGCCTCTTCTTGTGAAGCTAAATGGTTTATCTAACTAAGCATCAAGGCTAAATAGATACAATTCTGGGCTACCAATACCTGGCTGGTGCCACCATGCCTAACTACCCCCCATCCTTGGTCAATCAGACAGGAAAATTTGCATTGCATTCTATGCAATGAAATATGTAAACTCTGGAATATAAAACTGGGTGGGGGAAGGTCCTTGGGGTCTTTAGCCTGTGGTGCAAAGAGGGAGGGCACCCATGGAAATTTTCCGTAATGCCTGGACACCTTTTGAGCCAGGGAGGACTGCTCATGATGGACCTTTTCCTGTTGTACACTGTCTGTAATTAAAACAGCTTTCACTATTGCCACCACTTTGTATGTGTCTTGTGTGTACAATTAATTAGGATAAATGGACATAACATCCACGGAACGGTTGGTATTACTGGGTGGAATTCTCATCTCAGTACTCTGGTGGGTACTTGGGATCTGGAGATAGCCTTTAAGGCAACCTGTGTGTGCAGTGTACCCTAAAAAACTTACAGAATTATATGAAGGGCTACACTCTTGGAGTAAAGATGGTGCAAAATTAAACCAGTCCTCTCAGCTTCAAATAATTTAAAAGCCTGATTCAATTAAAGGGTTCTGTAATTACTAACACTCTAGAACAGCTGCCTGTTAGAAATCACAGTAAATGCTTTCAGGTGGGAGATATTGATACCATCCAGAGCTTTAAATTATTTTCTGTTGTTGTCGTTAGGTGCAGTCAAGTTGGTTCTGACTCATAGTGGCCCTATAAGACAGAGTACAACTGCCCCATAGTATTTCCAAGGAGCGACTAGTGGATTTGAACTGCCATCCTTTTAGTTAGCAGCAAAGCTCTTAACCACTAGGCCACCAGGTGAAGCAGTTTCTTTGTAATGTTTTGTTATTTGGTAAATCAAGTTAGCACATGCTTTTTCTCCTCTACTGTCTGAAAAAAGTATGTACAATTGGTGCTATTTCTTATTTATGTTTTTGATAGAATTTAACTCTGAAGGCACTAGGGGAAGATCCCTCCTTGCCTCTTCAAGTCCTTGGCTTTCGGCACATAACTCCAATCTCTGCTTCCATCTCCACATAGGCATCTTGATTTCCTTATCTCTTATGCTTATAAGGACACTGGTTGTATAGAATTAGGACCCACCCTACTCCAGTATGACTTCATATTAACTTAACTAATATACCTGCAAAGGCTCTATTTCCAATTAAATTCACATTCATGGATACTGAGGGTTAGGACTTAACCATATCTCTTTTATTATTTTTTTTGGAGGGGTGAAGAGGACACAATTCATTTCATAACAAGAGGGAAAATTGGGCAAAATGACAACATAACATAACATAAAATTTAGCACCACAGTCTCAGTCTCTGTGGTTGGTTTTCTAAACTAAGTTGGCAATCACATTCCCTTCTTCAATTACCCATTTCGTGTTGCATTTACTCTCTGCAAGCATTTTGCCTAGATTGAGTTCTTTACCTAGTAGGGTAACAAAAGCTTCATTCCTGCTGGATCTAAGTTATTACCGGTGTTGTCTTTATTAAGTTGTCAGAGCTTCCCATCATTAGGTTTATTGGACAAGGAGGTATAAGAGGTAAGCTAGTGAACCCCTGGATTCCAAAGATATTCCTCCTTGTACCCATTTTGTATAAGCATTCCAATTTCTCCAAGGTTATTTGAATCAGTCCCCCAAGCAAGTAATTATTTTCTCTGCCTTTTGTTTCATTGGTAAAATGAGCCCCAAATGGCCATCAAGCAATCTCAGCTTCAAGTTCATCAGAAGCATGAAAATATTCTCTGGTGGAAGTATTCCTCTTTAGGGTAATTGGATCTCTGAACCTACTGAGTCCAACATCATGAAGATGCAAATAAAAAGTATTTCCAGTGGCTTATTAGATTGACAGGAAAACTGACTTATGAAATTTTTGGTCTATATAATAAGAAGATGAATCCCTAAAAGAGGCTTATTTTCTTTTGATATATCATCTTTTCCCCTTAGGGAATTGTGTAGTTAGATTTGGTTTTATGCTGTTTGAGCTAGGCTATGTAGACAAAGAAGCCTGATATATATATAGTAGGAGACTTTGAGTTTGAGTTAGGCTGTTTAGACAGAAAAGTCTTATATACAGTAGGAGATGAGTAACTGAAGCCCTCAAGACTAATTAGATGTCAAGGTAGATATCTATAAATTTTCTATAAATTATGAAACATATATACAGAGTAAATATGATTTCTCAAGACAATAAAATAAGTAAAAATTTGACCATGAAGACTTTTGATATAGTTATATTTAGTCTTTAGAAGAAGAAAAAAAAAAGCTAGCAAAATAGGCAAAAGAATAATCTGAAAGATAGGAGAGGAATCAAGATCATGAATGTAAAGGAAAATAGAAAAACAGGATTATCACTGAGAGGGAGTTAATAATAGTGTGAAATTCTACCGAAAAAATATGGAATATCCTTGTTTGTTCTTTTAGAGTTCATTCAGGATCTTGGAAAGGAAAGTTTTGGGAAATCAATTTAATAGAGAGGTTGGGAGTTATAAAAAGTATAGCTGGTTAAGACATTAATTGAGACAATAAAAATATCAAAAACCAAACTCGCAGGAATAGTAAAAATAAGCTTCCCTTTAAAAATTTAGTAGTTAAGAAGAGAGAGTTGATCATAGGTCATTTTTTTAAGCTAAATGAAAATTTGTGTCTTCATACTGAAAACGTTTACTAATAGACGAAAAGGAACAATAAAAATAACAATCCTATAAAAAACTCCTTGATGTATTACTGAATTTTCAAGACGTAATGGTAAAGAGCAAGCATTGAAAGCTTATCGAAGAAAATATAGGTTTTGTAAAACAGGTAGGTACAAGAACCAGATTCATTTCAGACTTACAACCTACAATAATTTATGCTTGAACACTAAGTTCTTAGAAAAAAATTATCAAATACACCCCCAGTCAATGTATTATTCAAATAAGAAGGTAAAATCAATGATTTTTTTCTACGTTCAAGGGCTAAGGAAACTTGTTTTAAGTGTTATTATTTTTGTGGTGACACAGAATCCTTTGAACATCCATCCTATCTGTCATGGATTGAATTATGTCTCCTCCAAAATGTGTATATTAATTTGGCTAGGCCATGTTTCCCAGTAGTCTGTAGCTGTCCTCCATTTTGTGATTGTAATTTTATGCTAAAGAGGATTAGTGTGGGATTGTAACACCCTTACCAGGTCACTTCCCTGATCCAATGTACAGGGAGTTTCCCTGGGACGTGGCCTGTACCACCTTTTATCTTACAAGAGGTAAAAGGAAAGGGAAGCAAGCAGAGAGTTGGGGA
Source organism: Loxodonta africana (assembly GCF_030014295.1). Taxonomy (NCBI): domain Eukaryota; kingdom Metazoa; phylum Chordata; class Mammalia; order Proboscidea; family Elephantidae; genus Loxodonta; species Loxodonta africana. The sequence goes on along the minus strand of NC_087345.1, from coordinate 121,081,067 downwards.
ACCTCATTCCACCAAGAAAGCAGTGCCAGGAGCAGAGCGCATCCTTTGGACCTGAGGTTCCTGTGCTGAGATGCATCCAGACCAAGGGAAGACTGATGACAAGGACCTTCCTCCAGAGCTGACAGAGAGAGAAAACCTTCCCCTGGAGCTGACACCCTGAATTTGAACTTGTAGACTACTAAACAGTGAGAGAATAAATTTCTCTTTGTTAAAGCCATCCACTTGTGGTATTTCTGTTATAGCAGCACTAGATAACTAGGATGCTATCTTTGTAGAATTTCCCATGAGTTTTTCTTTCCTAAAGAGGGAACCAAAATGTAGTCTCCCAGCCTCCCTTCCTTCTAGAGTAGAAACACGTGACCTAGGAGCTGTCAATCAAATTGGTTGAGATTTCATTGCACAGAGTGCAATGCAAACTGTATTACATCGATTCCCTGAGTAGTGAAATAAAAGACATTATAATAATAATTTATAAATGAACAATGTGAGAAAGAAGGCACTGAACAGGCTCGATCTTTTGGTGAGTTGGCAGTGGAGGCTTTTTGAGGGCAGCAGTTGTAAAGCTTCTGACCTCTTTAGTGTGAGTTACATTGTCTGTTAACAGCAGTAGCTTTAGTCACTGGATCTGTATTGAGTCCAACTCCATGACCATATTAGAAATTTGTGGGCTATTTGACATCCTTCAACAACTTACTTTTATTCTTTAACTAGAGTGGATTCTGTTGTTGCAACTATGAAAACAAATACAGTAACTGGTGTCAGGAGTGGTTAAGGCAACAGCAAAGGCAAATCTGCCAGTAAGATTTTAGTTGAAAAAAAAAAAAACAACATTGCCATCAAGTCGATTTTGACGCATAGTTAGTAGTACTAAGATGTGACTCATGCAGTTCACAGTGTTCAGAGGCAGTATCACTAATTAAATTAGTACCTTTGATCAACTGTAATAAAGTCCCCATTGAAAGCAAAGCTTTGAGGTACCCAGTAGCCACTGGCATTAAAGAGTAAGATGGGCATGAGGAATTGAAATACTTTGAGGTGACCTTGAGGTTAACACTGCAGAGTTAAATGAAAGTTCAAAATTTTTGGCTCAATACTTGTTCAGAAAGCTGGAGGTAAATGTGTCATTTATTATAGAATCAGGTAAAACAAAGGTTAAATTTTAATTTCGTGATTTTTCAAATTATGAAAACAATTTTGTTAAGACTTTAGAGAAGTTTATATGAAAACTGAGGCACAGGTTTGAAAATAATAGGATCCTGTATCGGAAGAAAAAACTACAGGATGATTTAGATGTCTTAAGAAAACTCAAAACACCTGAGTTTTATTACCTGCTCCATAGTTAACGAATCCTGGTGGTGCAGTGGTTAAGTGCTCAGCTACTAACTGAAAGGTTGGTGGGTTCAAACCACCTGCTTCTGCTTCTATAAAGATCACAGCCTTGGAAACCCTGTGGGGTGGTTCCACTCTGTCCTGTAGTGTTGCTATGAGTTGGAGCCAATTCAACCACTACGGGTTTTTTAGTTTATGTGTATAGTTGGAAGAGATAAAATTAGAAACTATATGGCATCGATTCCCAGAGTAGTGAAATGAAAAATATTATAAGAAATGTCAACTTGAAGTCCATGAGATCCCCACTTTTAAGAGCTCTGAAAGTGTCTCACATTCTCAGTAAAACAAATACATACATGCAATTATCCAGACTTAACCAGTTTTTGGTACACTCTCATGATTCTGACAGGCATCATGGTGAAGAGATTAACAGTGTAGTTGCTGGAGACAGAGACTCTAGTTTAAATTCTAAGTCTACCACTTATTAGGAAACCCTGGTGGTGTAGTGGTTAAGTGTTACGGCTGCTAACCAAAGGGTCGGCAGTTCGAATCCACCATGCGCTCCTTGGAAACTCTATGGGGCAACTCTACTCTGTCTTATAGGGTAACTCCACTCTGTCTTATAGGGTCGCTATGAGTTGGACTCGAAGGTACAGGGTTTGGTTTTTTGGTTTTACCTCTTATTATATGCATGTCCTATCTTGAACAAGCTGCTGTTGTTTTCTGTTCTCCCTTTCCTTATTTGTAAATGCAAATAAAAAAAAATACTATCTGTCTGCTGGAGCTATTACATGGATTGAAGGAGATAACAATCACAAAGTTCTTACAACAGAGCCTGAAATAATGTGTGTGTTTAATTAAAAAATAAACAAATAACAATCTGGCCAGTCTACAATCCACATAGATGCTGGAAATGGCAATGAGGTTTTTCAAGTTAAACCAAGTTTTGGGGGGTGCTGTGCCAGATATGGAAACCCTGGTGGCACAGTGGTTAAGTGCTACTGCTGCTAACCAAGGGGCCGGCAATTCAAATCTGCCATGCGCACCTTGGAAACTCTGTGTAGCAGTTCTACTCTGTCCTATAGGGTCGCTATGAGTTGGAATCTACTTGACCATACTGGGTTTTTTGGTTTGGTACCAGATATGGCCATGATACTACAGGAAAAAACAAAAGCATCTGACACAATTATGGAGTTTTTGAACTGTCAAGGGTTTTTTCTCTGTTAGTCCAAAAAGGAGGAAAACTGATGGAGCCATTATCTTTAACAAATAAGAAAAAATATATAATTTCCATCATATAGCAAGATAGGACACGAAGATGAATGGTATATATCCACATATATATGGATATACAACCAATCTTGTTATTGTTGTTATTTACAAGGGATCAAAAGAAAAAAAAAAACTGCTACTGATTTCTTCAGTGGTCACCGAGGGAACTTCTAGATTCAGAAAATTAAAAAAATGTAAACAGATGTATATTTTAATACATTTTTTAGGTTACTACAAAAGAAATAAAATCAAAAAATTGTAATTTCATATAAAACATATTAAATGCTCATCCTATATTGATAGAATGTAAGACCAAAGACAACGTAACATTTATGAACCTTAATATTTTCATTTGGACAGCAGCCCTGGTGGTGCCAGTGATTAAGCATTTGGCTACTAATCAAAAGGTGGGCAGTTCTAATCCACCAGCCGCTCTTTGGAAACCCTATGGGGCAGTTCTACTCTGTTCTATAGGGTTGCTATGAGTGGAATCAACTTGATAGGAATGAGTTTTGTTTTTTTTTTTAAGTGTGTTTATACTCTTATTGGACCATTTATTTCCGAGTAATCCTCACTGCCTTCACTGCTGATCTTACTTTTATATTTGGGCTACCTGTTAGCATACTCAGAGACTGTCTTAGGATGGGTTTTCTAGTGGAGCAAAACCAGTGAAGCTTATACACACACACACACACACACACACACATATATATATATATATGAAGAGAGAGATTTATTTATATCAAGGAAATGGCCTACCCTGTTGTAAAGGCTGGAAAGTCCCAAGTCCATGGGTCAGGTGTGAGGCTAGAGGCTTCTCCTGATTCACGTAGCTGCAGGGGTTGATGAACTCAAGATTGGCATATGAGACAGCAGACTAAGAGCACAAGGCCCAAGAACAAGAGGTCAGATGATGACGAGCAAGATGCAGGATCCAGAGCAAGCAAAGCCCAGTGAGCTTTATCAAAAAGTCCATATATATTGAATGCACACCACACCTTCAAGGAAAATCCCCTTCAACTAATAGACTGCTGATAGCAGATCTCATCATGGAAAGTGATTACATTATATCACATCTCATCATGGAAGTGATTGCATCATTACCTGTCAAACTACACTATAACTGCCAAACCACTGAGAATCATGGTCCAGTCAAGTTAACATACAACCTTAACCATCACAGTCCACCCTTGTCACCTAGGCACCTGTACACATCTCCTTAAACTATATATAATTTCTAAAGAAAGACAATTATAAAGTCATACTTGCACCTAACATGATACAATGAACATGCATACAGCCAAAAACACACTAGCCCCATTTGCATCTTATATTTTATAAGTGAAGAAAACAAAAACATTGATGCACACATACAAAGAAGAAATACTTATAACAATTACAATCTTCTTGTAGCTTGTATTCAGAATTACCTTCTTCCAACTCCCATTCTGTATTCCCTTTACCCTCAGCAAGCCCCTCTGCCGGTATGGTTTTTTGCCTTGTGGAGTGAGCCAAATCTTCATTCCTTAAGGGTCTGGGCCACTAGTAGTCATGTAAAAATTGGGTCGTGTAGTATTCCATTGACTTTAATCACATGGTGTGATAGTACTAAGAAATGTTCTAAAGGATTTCCAGTATTCCAGACATACTCATCTTTATCTCCATTATGTAATATCAGTCTGATTTCCTCTTGGTAATCAGGATCAATCACATCAGCCAATACAATAACTCTCTTCTTTGCCTATTGATACAGAGGCATGAGGATCTCAAAATGGTTGGTTGACATTCTTAATTTTCACTTCAGTGGAACCAGTGTATGTCTCCTGGTGTGAGCATTCCTCCCTTTGTAGCTGAGACCTCTAGACCTGCAGAGCATAGGATCGTGGGGACAGGAAGAAAATATTTTTCAAAGGGGTCACTAGAGGTAATAATGAGTGGTGCCACTCCCATTTCTACCCCTTGACTCCTGGACCCATGAATCCTGGCCATGAAAGAAGCAGCACTATATATTGGACACTGGTTTAGAGCACATACATTCATTCTCCGGAAGAACATTGCTCCAATACTGCAAGATATTGCCACCTAGAAGGCACTATAAGTTGCATGAAGAAGGGGCCCAAAAGCCTATGTTATCCACTCCTGTCACTTTATATTCCATCTTCCAGTCTGCGCCTATGGCCCCATAAGGAGTTCTTATGATCAGTTGTTTGAGGAAGAGAAAATTAGTACCTAGTTTAGAGATGCTTCTGCATGATATGCAGGCACTACTTGAAAGTGAGCAGCAGCAGCACTACAGTCTCTTTCTGGCCCCTCCTCAAAGGACAGTGGTGAAGGGAAATGTTCCCAGTGGGCAGAACTTTGAGTAGTGTGCTGGTTGTTCACTTTGCTTGGAAGGAGAAATGGCCAAATGTGTGACTGTATACTGATTCATGGCCTGTGGGAAATGGTTTGGCTGTATGATCAGGGATTTGGAAGGAATGTGATTAGAAAATTGGAGACAAGGAGGTATGGGGAAGAGGTATGTAGATAGACCTCTCTGAATGGGCCAAAGAAGTGAGGATATTTGTGTCTCATGTGAATGCTCGCCAAAGAATGACATCGGCAGAGGAGGATTTTAACAGTCAAGTGGAAAGGATGATATGTTCTTTGGAAATCAGTCATTGTCTTCCCCGAGTCACTCCTGTTATTGCCCAATGGGCTCATAAACAAAATGGCCCATAGTAGTAGGGATGGAGGTTATGCATAAGTTCCGCAACATGGAAATCCACTAATCAAGGACAACTTGGCTACAGCTACTGCTGAGTGCCCAATACGCCAGCAGCAGAGACCAATACTGAGTCCCCGATATGGCACCATTCCTTGAGGTGATCAGCCAACAACCTGGAGGCAGGTTGATTAAACTGGATCATTTCCATAGCAGCATTCTGTTCTTATTGGACTAAACACTTACTCTGTATATTAATTTGCCTTCCTGCAGGTAATGCTTCTGGATTTACAGAATGCCTTATACACACTGTCATGGTATCCCACACAGCTTTCTTTCAGATCAATGGTCTAACATCACAGCAAATGAAATGTGGCGGTGGGCCCATGCTCATGGAATCCATTGTCTTAACATGTTTCCCATTATTCTGATGCATCTGGCTTGATAGAATGATCAAATGGGCTTCTAAAGACACAATTACAGTGACTGCTAGGTAGCAATATCTTGCAGGATTGGAGCAATGTTCTCTAGGAGGCTGTATATGCTGTAAACCAGTGTCCAATATATGGTGCTGCTTCTCCCAAGGCCAGGATTCATGGGTCCTGGAACCAAGGGGTAGAAATGGGAGTGGCACAATTCATTATTACCCCTAGCAACCCCTTTGAAAAATATCTGCTTCCTGTTCCCAGGACCCTATGCTCTGCAGGTATAGAGGTCTTAGTTCCCAAGGAAGGAATGCCTTCAGGTCTTGCTTGGGCCAGATCTCTTATGTACCACTTTAATTTCATGTTAGAGTACTGATGTGCACGCCAGGCTTTATGACTCTCTGGGTCAGAAAACACCCTGTTCATGACGGGCAGCTCAGGTCTTATGTTGACTTGGTGGCCCATGGTTTCTACTAAGGCCGAGTAACAATCCAGAAGCTTTTTCTCAAAAGCAGAGTAGTTATCTGTAGAGGAAAGCAGGGCTTTGCTCCAAAATCCTAAGGTCCTACAGTGTGTTTCATCAGTAGGGGTCTTCCAAAGACTCCAAACCACTGACACTTCAAGCACCATTGGATCAGCGAGATTATATGGTCTAAGTGGCAGAGTGGCTTGTGTGGCTTGCATGGCAGCATGAACCTGCCCCAGAGCCTTCTCTTGTTCTGGGCCCCACTCAAAACTAGCAGCTTCTCTAGTAACCTGATAGAGAGGCTGGAGTAGCACACCCAGATGAGGGATATGTTACCTCCGAAATTGAAAGAGGCCCATCAGGCATTGTGTTCCTTTTTAGTTGTGGGAGGAACCAGGTGCATTAACTTACCCTTCACTTTAGAAGGAATATCTCGACATGCCCCACACCACTGGACCCCTAGAAATTTCACTAGGTGGAAGGTGCCTGAATTTTTGTTGTATTAATTTCTCACCCTGTAGCATGCAAATGTTCTACCAATAAATTCAGAGTCATTGAGACTTCTTCCTTACTAGGTCTAATCAGCAGTTTCCTAGTTAGTTTCTTCTAAACTCACATCCCACTTTATCCCCTTATGTGCTTTTCTTTTAAAAAAAAAATAATATTTTATTGTCTTTTCAGCGAAGGTTTACACAGCAGTTTAGTTTCACATTGAACAATTCCTGCACAAATTGTTCAGTGGTATCGGTTACCTTCTTTGCAACGCATGAACATTCTCATTATTTTCTTTCTGGATGTTCCATTTCCATTAATCTAGTTCCCCTGCTGCCTTACATTCTTATCTTTGTTTAAGAGTAATTTTTGACCTTTGGTCTCATATAGGTGACTTTTTAAAGGAGTGCAGTAGTTATGGGTGATATTCATTATTTTGGGAGCCAATGTTATTTAGCTAAAAGGTGATCTCAGTTATTTTCAGTTCAAGATTTAGGGAGTATCTCAGGATGATAGTCTCAGGGAGTCCCTCAGTCTCAACCAGTCCAGTTAGTCTGAGTTTTTTCTTTTTCTTTCTCTCTCTCTCCTTTTTTTTTTTTTTTTTTAGAAACTTGGGGTGTTCCACATTTTTCTCCCATTCTATCAGGGTCCATCTATTGTGGCCCTGATTAGAATATACAGTCGTGGTAAACGGGCACCATTTAGTTCTTCTGGTCTTGGGGTAGATGAGGCTGTGGATCATGTGTAGACTAGTTTTCCTGTAGACTAAGTTTCTACTTTGAGTCTTTGGTTTCCGTCTTTATTTTTTGCTCTGGATGAATAGAGAGCAATAGTTGTTTCCCTCATGTACTTTTGAAGTTTACATTTTTATCTCTAGTGCATTCACCTTTGTTACAACTTTCAGACATTATATAGAAATACTACTACTTCTAGTAATAATAATAATATAGATTAAATTGATAAGGATGTTAATGGAGGCAGTATAAAGTAATGGGATCAAACACTAAAGATGAAAGCCTATCTTTGAAAGTAAGGTAATACCTTTGGTTCTGAGATAACACATCCCAGAATATTTTCCTTATTTCTGATAGCTCCTGCTCTAATGTTTTCTTCTTCCTTTACCTGCTGTTCTATTTGATTAATTTAATTCTATACTGATTTATTTTTTAATTGTCTTTACAATCAAGTTTGGAACATAAAGTATTAGGTAATTTTTAAATGAGTTTTTTTCTCATTCTAGATTTCAAGCTACTTTGCCTATACCCTGAGGTCTTAGCAATGGGTTTATTTCACAAGCAATGTACAATAATATCCCTCAAGTTATTACTTGTGAAATCAGTTATTGACTGTAATTGTTCTCTAATTTTAAGTTCTTTTGTATTTCAAAACAAAGACCGATTTGGTTCATTGATTATAAAAAAGGTCTGCAAAATTATTTTAGTCAGACACGGATCTTTCTCGGATTTCCTGAGTATCATAAAAATGATGTAAACTTTTTTTAGGATGTTTTACTCCTGCATATCATTGAAGTTTTTCATTGCATATTGATACTTGTTAGCTGCATCCTCAGAGTTTGACTACATCGCCAATTCCTGGGGGAGCAGTTCTCTAGCATTCTATATTATGACTGTTGAGGCCTATAGTTGTACTCCTCCAAGCTTACCTAGTTAACTAAAACATTTTGGTGCCTCTAGTGTGTATGCTCTCCTCCCATTAACATACTCCAGATCTTATTTAATTGCATAGCCATAGGCACGATGAGAAAGAAAATATCTTTGAAAAGCACATCTGCTTTAAAATAAGGAAAATATCTTATTCTTGGTATTTTTCCTGGCATTTTCTATCTCTAGGGTGGAATATCACCAATTTTAGAAAAGAACCCTAAAGAGAGAGCTTTCATGCACATATGGTATTCAGTGTGACATTAGCAGGTGCAACATTGCTTTGGAGAATCCAGTTAGGCATTTTAAAACAAATGTGAAAATGCTTAGGGAACTCCAATCCATTTGATTTAAGCTAAAGGATAGTTTCCATATGGCTTATTCTTCTGTATTCAAAACACTTTGTATCATCTTCTTTCTATTAATGATACAAACATAGACCACTAGTATAATAGCCCATGTAAAGACACAATATCAATTTACATCAGCTCAGAAAACTGTATTGTTATTACACTGTGAACTGAACCCAAATTGAGCCTATTGCCATCGAGTGGATTCTGACTCATAGAAGCCCGATAGGACTGTAGGGTGTTTAACAGGTTTCTGGGAGTCTGGTTATAGCCTACCTGCCATGGCTGGAATTCAAATGTCCTACATTGTCTTCATATAAATGTTGGCATGATGACTCTTAAAAAAAAAAGGACTTTTATTTTCTTTCTGCCTAGCTAAATTTTTAAACATCAGTTAAAAGCTCAATCTTGGTTTTCTTACAGTGCTAGTCCTGATTGATTAATTTCTTTATTCGATCAGTATATACTTAGTACATATTATTTGCAGGGTTTCTGTTATGGATTGAATTGTGTCCCTCAAATTTGTGTGCTATAAATCCTAACCCCTACACTTGTGGATGTAATCCTATTTGAGAGTATTCTTTATGTTAATGAGGCCATATCATTGTAGGGTATGTTTTAAGCCAATTGCTTTAGAGATATAAGAAGAGCAGATTAGTCGGGCCTTTTCCCCCCAATCCAGTAAGTATACAATGGCATCTTATTGTGATATTAATTTGCATTCTACTTATATTAATTAGGTAAAGTCTTTTTCCATGTTTATTGGCTATTTAAATGGTCAGTTTTGTGAATAATGTGTGTGTGCATACTCTAAATATCTTAAATATCTCTACATACATATATAATGATAGTTATTTAGGGCGATGGAGATAAATAAATAAATTCTAGATAATAGTCCTTTATTGTTATATGAGTTTGTGGTGTCTTAATGAATGTTTATAGTAAAGACACAACTTTATTTTTCCATATACATATCCAAGCATTATTTTAAGAAATATTCTCTTTTCCTCATGGCTGTATAATATTTAAGTGTCTTTACATATATTATCTGTTTTCAGATTTTATTTATGACCCATTCATCTATGTGATTATTTAATAGAAACATGACATGAATTTATTTATTGTTTTGTAACATAATGTTATAGAGTCTTCTCATAAATTTTAGAAGCAGCTTGTGAGTTCCAAAAAAATAAAAACGGAGGAGGAAAAAGACATGACAGATGCTGAGGATAATCAAGCTAATAAAGAAATAAGGAATGGAACGAGGAGAGAAGGAAAAATGAGAGCTGGATTGGGATTATACATTCTAGATGAATTTTGGGAGAATTCGTATCCTATATTCCAAGTTTGGGAGAATTGATATATATTGTCTATATTTAGTGTTTCAATCCATGAATTTGTGGCTTTCACATTATTTAAATTTTCTTATTAAAATTCTATATCTTTCCTTTAAGATGTTTTGCAGATTTTCTTTTGTTTACATTTTAATGTCATTGCAAATCAAAAATTGTTTTTAATTTTATTTGCCCGATATTTGCTGATTACATATAAATTTATAGTTGATGTAGGCATATTGATTTTGTGTCCAGGAAATTCATTAAACTCTTATTATTTTAATAATCTCTCCTAAAATTTTAATGGCTCAATTATATCATCTGCAAATTTTACTATTTTATTTTTTTCTTTCCTAATTTTATATCTGTAAATTTTTCTGCTTGTCCAATGCCTTGTCTTGGACCTCCACTAATATATTTAATACAAATGGTAAAATTAGGCATTTTTGTCTTGTTCCAGATTTCAAAAAAATATCTTTGAGTCTTTCACCATTACGTATGGTGTTTGCTTAAGTTTTTTAGAAACCTTTCTTAAAAAAAAAAATTAGGTTAGGGAAATGCCCTTATATGGCTAGTTTCTCTATCTATATTGATAGATAGATGATGGATGGATGGATGGATGGATGGATGGATGGATGGATGGATGGATGGATGGATGGATGGATGGATGGATGGATGGGTGGATGGGTGGATGGGTGGATGGGTGGATGGGTGGATGGGTGGATGGGTGGATGGGTGGATGGGGGGGTGGGGGGGTGGGGGTGGGGGATGGGGTGGTGGGGGGCTGGGGGGGTGGGGGGTGGATGGATGCATTGATGCATGGATGGACAGATGGACAGACAGACAGATAGATGGATGGATGGATGGAAAGACAGACAGATGATAGGTAGGTAAAATGAATTAGTATGAATTTTGGGTGATTGTTAATCCATATAGAGAAAGAAACCAGATATGAAGGGAATTGATGTAGGGATAGAAAAATAATACATATGCGAAGCTTCAGTTTTGTCAAATTTTTTTGTACTTATTCCAGAAAAAGGAAAAAAAAAAAACCAAACCCACAGCTGTCAAGTTGATTCTGACTCATAGCAACCCTATAGGACAGAGCAGGACTGCCCCATAGAGTTTCCAAAGAAAAAAGAGCACCTGGTAAATTCATACTACCGACTTTTGGTGAGCAGCCTTAGCTCTTAACCACTACACCACCAGGGTTTCCATTGTGCTTACTAAGATGGTCTTATAGGTGATTTTTTTCTTCTTTAATATGGTAAGGGGGTTATTGTTTTTGATGGTTTTTAATGTTAAGCAAATCTTAAATTCTTAGTATTAAGCCCAATTTAATAAAAATGTAGCATCATTTTATATATTGCTGTACTCTGTTAATGTCAGTCTAGCAGCTACTCTATAAATCATTTTTTTTTTTCTTTATTTTCTGGCTGGCTTCTCTATCTTTCGTTTGTCTTTGTTTTCCTGTGATGTGTCATAAATATTCCTTCCTCCCTTCTTTCTTTCTTCTCTTCCCTCCTTTATTCTTCCTCTCTCCCTCCCTCCCACCTTCCCTCCTTTCCATCTTCCTCCTATTATTTCTCACTTTCGTATCCTCCTTGTGCTTTATTGTAGTCCTTTAGTCTGCTGGTACCTTTTGTAAATCTGCAGATCCATCACAAATGTGGATATGAGTTTACTTTTGATTTACCTTAGCACGAAGGTGTTGAACTTTGGAGTCCCAACTTAATTGAGGCAGTGTTTCCCATTAATTTCTCTCAACTTTGTTTTCAGCCTTTCAAAATTATGACCTCTTATTAGCATTTTTTTTTTTTTTTATGGTCGCTATAAGTCGGAAACTGACTCGAGGGCAATGGGTATGGTTTGGAGTTTTTTAGTATGGGTCACAAAAACCTTCAAGGCAAAAGAGGCTTCGGTGTTTCTCGCCTTTCTAAGTTTCTCTCTCACCTAGATATTGGATTAGTAATTTCTTACTATGATGCATGTTTTAAAATAATTTTCCCATGACTTAAAGTATCTTTTATCTAGTATATTTAGTTATTTTTATTAGGAAAAATTACTGTTACATATTATTAGAAATAGAAGTAACATTTACCATTTTTTTAAATGATTTTTATTGTGGTTTAAGTGAAAGTTTACAAATCAAGTCAGTCTCTCACGTAAAAATTTATATACACCTTATTACATAATCCCAATTACTCTCTCCCCAATGAGACAGCACACTCCTTCCTTCCACTCTCTCTTTTCATGTCCATTTCGCCAGCTTCTAACCCCTCTATCCTCTCATCTCCCCTCCAGGTAGGAGATGCCAACATAATCTCAAGTGTCCACCTGACCCAAGAAGCCCACTCCTCACTAGCATCCCTCTCCAACCTATCATTCAATCCAATCCATGTCTGACCAGTTGGCTTCAGGAATGGTTCCTATCCTGGGCCAACAGAAGGTTTGGGGGCCATGACCCCTGGGGTCCTTCTAGTCTCAGTCAGACCATTAAGTCTGGTCTTTTTTTGAGAATTTGGGGTCTGCATCCCACTGTTCTCCTGCTCCCTCAGGGGTTCTCTCTTGTGTTCCCTGTCAAGACAGTCATCGATTGTGGCTGGTCACCATCTAGTTCTTCTGGTCTCAGACTGATGTAGTCTCTGGTTCACGTAGCCCTTTTTGTCTCTTGGGTTCTTAATTACCTTGTGTCTTTGGTGTTCTTCATTCTTCTTTGATCCAGGTGGGTTGAGACTCACTGATGCATCTTAAGTGGCCGCTTGCTAGAGTTTAAGACCCCAGATGCCACTTTTCAAAGTGGGATGCAAAATGTTTTCTTAATAGATTTTATCATGCCAATTGACTTAGATGTCCCCTGAAACCATGGTCCCCAAACCCCTGCCCCTGCTTCGCTGACCTTTGAAGCATTCAGTTTATTCAGGAAACTTCTTTGCTTGTAGTTTAGTCCAGTTGTGCTGACCTTTCCTGTATTGTGTTGTCCTTCCCTTCACCTAAAGTAGTTCTTATCTACTATCTAATTAGTAAATACCCCTCTCCCACCTCCCTCTTTTTTTTTTTTTTTTTACCTCCCTCTTATAAATGCAAAAGAATGTGTTCTTCTCAGCTTAAACTATTTCTCAAGATCTTCTAATAGTGGTCTTATACAATATTTGTCCTTTTGCAACTGACTAATTTCACTCAGCAAAATGCCTTCAAAGTTCCTCCATTATGAAATGTTTCACAGATTCATCGTTGTTCTTTATCAATGTATAGTATTCCATTGTGTGAATATACCATAATTTATTTATCCATTCATCTGTTGATGGGCACTTTGGTGCTTCCATCTTTTTGCTATTGTAAACAGTGCTGCAAGGAACATGGGTGTGCATATATCTGTTCATGTAAAAGGCTCTTATTTCTCTAGGATATATTTTGAGGAGTGGGCTTGCTGGGTTGTATGGTAGTTCTATTTCTAGCTTTTTAAGGAAGCGCCAAATTGATTTCCAAAGTGGTTATACCATTTTACATTCCCACCAGCAGTGTATAAGTGTTCCAATCTCTCCGCAGCCTCTCCAACATTTATTATTTTGTGTTTTTTGGATTAATGCCAGCCTTGTTGGAGTGAGACAGAATCTCATTGTAGTTTTGATTTGCATTTCTCTAATGGTTAATGATCGAGGGCATTTCCTCATGTATCTGTTAGCCACCTGAATGTCTTCTTTAGTGAAGTACCCATTCATATCCTTTAATTGCGTTGTTCGTCTTTTTGTGGTTGAGTTTTAGCAGAATCATGTATATTTTAGAGATCAGGCGCTGGTTGGAGATGTCATAGCTGAAAAATTTTTCCCAATCTGTAGGTGGTCTTTTACTCTTCTGGTGAAGTCTTTGGATGAGCATAGGTATTTGATTTTTAGGAGCTGCCAGTTATCTGGTTTCTCTTCGGCATTTTTAGTAAGGTTTTGAATTCTGTTTATGCCTTGTATTAGGGTTCCTGACATTGTCCCTATTTTTTCTTCCATGATCTTTATCATTTTAGGCTTCATGCTTAGGTCTTTGATACATTTTGAGTTAGTTTTTGTGCATGGTGTGAGGTATGGGTCCTGTTTCATTTTTTTGCAGATGCATATCCAGTTATGCCAGCACCATTTGTTAAACAGACTATCTTTTCTTCAATTAACTGACACTGGGCCTTTGTCAAATATCAGCTGCTCATATGTGGATGGATATATATCTGGATTCTTAATTCTGTTCCATTGGCCTATGTGTCTGTTGTTGTACCAGTACGAGGCTGTTTTGACTACTGTGGCTGTATAATAGGTTCTAAAATCAAGTAGAGTGAAGCCTCCCACTTTGTTCTTCTTTTTCAGTAATGCTTTACTCATCTGGGGCTTCTTTCCTTTCCATACGAAATTGGTGATTTGTTTCTCCATCACATTAAAAAATGTCGTTGGAATTTGGATCAGAAGTGCATTGTATATATAGACGGATTTTGGTACAATAGGTATTTTTACAATGTTAAGTCTTCCTATCCATGAACAAGGTATGTTTTTCCACTTAGGTAGGTCTCTTTTGTTTTCTTGCAGTAGTACCTTGTAGTTTTCTTTGTATAGGTCTTTTACATCTCTGGTAAGATTTATTCCTAAGTATTTTATCTTCTTGGGGGCTACTGTGAATGGTGTTGATTTGGTGATTTCCTCTTCGATGTTCTTTTTGTTGGTGTAGAAGAATCCAACTGATTTTTGTATGTTTATCTTGTAACCAGATACTCTGTTGAACTCTTCTAGCAGTTTCAGTAGTTTTCTGGAGGATTCCTTAGGGTTTTCTGTGTATAAGGTCATGTCGTTTGCAAATAGAGATAGTTTTACTTCTTCCTTGCCAAACTGGATGCCCTTTATTTCTTTGTCTACCCTAATTGCTCTGGCTAGGACCTCCAGCACAATGTTGAATAAGAGCAGCGATAATGGGCATCCTTGTCTGGTTCCCACTCTCAAGGGAAATGCTTTCATGCTCCCTCCATTTAGGATGATGTTGGATGTTGGCTTTGTATAAATGCCCTTTATTATGTTGAGGAGTTTTCCTTCTATTCCTATTTTGCTGAGAGTTTTTATCATGAATGGGTGTTGGACTTTGTCCAATGCCTTTTCTGCATCAATTGATAAGATCATGTGGTTTTTGTCTTTTGTTTTATTTATATGGTGGATTACATTAATGGTTTTTCTAATGTTGAACCATCCATGCATACCTGGTATGAATCCCACTTGGTCAGGGTGAATTATTTTTTTGATATGTTGTTGAATTCTATTGGCTAGAATTTTGTTGAGGATTTTTGCATCCATGTTCGTGAGGGATATAGGTCTGCAATTTTCTTTTTTTAGTGGTGTCTTTATCTGGTTTTTGTATCAGGGATATGGTGGCTTCGTAGAATGAGTTTGGTAGTATTCTATCCTTTTCTATGGTCTGAAATACCTTTAGTAGTAGTGGTGTTAACTCCTCTCTGAAAGTTTGGTAGAACTCTCCAGTGAAGCCGTCCGGGCCAGGGCTTTTTTTTGTTGGGAGTTTTTTGATTACCTTTTCAATCTCGTCTTTTGTTATGGGTCTATTTAGTTGTTCTACCTCTGTTTGTGTTAGTTTAGGTAGGTAGTGCATTTCTAGGAATTCATCCATTTCTTTTAGGTTTTTAAATTTGTTACAGCACAGTTTTTCATAGTAATCAGAAATGGTTCTTTTACTTTCAGTTGTGTCTGTTGTGATATGGCCCATCTCATTTCTTATTTGGGTTATTTGTTTCCTTTCCTGTATTTCTTTATTCAGTCTGGCCAATGGTTTATCAATTACGTTAAGTTTTTCAATGCACCAGCTTTTGGCCTTGTTAACTCAACTGTTTTTCTGTTCTCTAACTCATTTAGTTCTGCTCTAATTTTTATTATTCGTGTTCTTCTGGTGCCTGATGGATTCTTTTGTTGCTCTCTATTTGTTAAAGTTGTAGGGATAGTTCTCGATTTTGGCTTTTTCTTCTTTATGTATGTGTACATTTATTGATAGAAATTGACCTCTGAGCACTGCTTTTGCCATGTCCAGAGGGTTTTGATAGGAAGTGTTTTCATTCTCGTTGCATTCTATGAATTTCTTTTTTCCATCCTTAATGTCTTCTATAACCCAGTCTTTTTTCAGCAGGGTAGTGTTCAGTTTCCAAGTATTTGATTTCTTTTCCCTGGTTTTTCTGTTATTGATTTCTACTTTTATGGCCTTATGGTCTGAGAAGATGCTTTGTAATATTTTGATGTTTTGGATTTTGCAAAGATTTGTTTTCTGACCTAATATGTGATCTATTCTAGAGAATGTTCCACGTGCACTAGGAAAAAAGTATACTTTGCAGCTGTAGGGTGGACTGTTCTGTATAAGTCTATGAGGTCAATTTCATTGACTGCAGCAATTAGATCTTCCGTGCCTTATCTATTGAGCTTCTTACTGGATGTCCTATCCTTCACCGAAAGTGGTGTGTTGAAGTCTCCTACTATTGTGGAGGTGTCTGTGTCAATTGTCAATTCTGTTAAAGTTTGTTTTATGTATATTGCAGCCCTGCCACTGGTGCATAAATATTTAATATGGTTATATCTTCCTGGTAAATTGTCCCTTTAATCATTATGTAGTGTCCTTCTTTATCCTTTGTGGTGGATTTAACTTTAAAGTCTATTTTGTCAGAAATTAATATTGCCACTCCTCCTCTTTTTTGATTGTTGTTTGCTTGATATATTTTTTTCCATCCTTTGAGTTTTAGTTTATTTGTGTCTCTGAGTCTAAGGTGTGTCTCTTGTAGGCAGCATATAGACAGTTCCTGTTTTTTTAATCCATTCTGCAACTCTTTGTCTCTTTATTGGTGCACTTAGTCCATTTACATTCAGTGTAATTATAGTTAAGTATGAGTTTAGTGCTTCCATTTTGATGCCTTTTTTTGTTTTGTTGACAATTTCATTTTTGCATTTGCTTTTTTGTGCTGACAAGCTTTTCTTTGTAAATTGTGTGTTTCTCATTTTCATAGTAGTTGAATTTATTTTTGCTGAGTAGTTATATTTATGTTGGTTTTTATTTTGAAGTATGGAATCGTTAGACCTCTTTGTGGTTACCTTAGTATTTACCCCTGTTTTTCTAAGTGAAAACCTAACTTATATCACCCTATATTGCCTTGGTTTCCTCTCCATATGGAAGATCTATGCTTCCTGTATTTAGTCCCTCTTTTTGATTATTGTAATCTTTTACATAGTGACATCAATGATTCCCTGTTTTGAGCATTTTTTTTAAATTAATCTTATTTTGTTTCTGTGATCCCTATCTGAGTTGATATCAGGATGTTCTGTTCTGTGACCTTGTGTTGTATTGGTATCTGATATTACTGATTTTCTGACCAAAGAATTTCCTTTAGTAATTCTTGTAGCTTTGGTTTGGTTTTTGCAAATTCTCTAAGCGTGTGTTTATCTGTAAATGTCTTAATTTCACCTTCATATTTGAGAGAGAGTTTTGCTGGTATATGATTCTTGACTGGTAGTTTTTCTCCTTCACTACTCTGTATATGTCATCCCACTGCCTTCTTGCCTGCATGGTTTCTGCCGAGTAGTCTGAACTTATTCTTATTGATTCTCCTTTGTAGGTGACTTTTTGTTTATCCCTGGAGGCTTTTAAAATTTTCTTTTTATCTTTGGTTTTGGCAAGTTTGATGATAAGATGTCTTGGTGATTTTCTTTTGGGATCTATCTTGTATGGGGTTCGATAAGCATCTTACATAGATATCCTTTCATCTTTTACAATACCAGGGAAGTTTTCTGCCAACAGATCTTCAACTATTCTCTCTGTATTTTCTGTTATCCTTCCCTGTTCTGGAACTCCAATCACATGCAAGTTATTCTTCTTGATAGAGTCCCACATGATTCTTAGGATTTCTTCATTTTTTAAAATTCTTTTATCTGATTTTTCTTCAACTGTATTGGTGTCAATTGCTTTATCCTCCATCTCCCTAACTCTGCATTCCAATTCCTCAATTCTGCTCCTCTGACTTCCTTTCGAGTTGTCTAATTCTGTAATTTTATTGTTAATCTAGATTTACCACATTTTGAAGCAAATAATGAGTACCCTTTATGTTTGTTTGCTAACTGTGCCCTCCCCCGACGAGGTATTTTTGTAAGTCTGCTATGCTCATTGTTTTTTACAGTTGCTGTAAAAAATTAGCCTAACGCACTTACTAAAATACCTCATGGGGAAGGATACTTTTTACAAACAAACATAGAAAGACTCGTTTTTTGCCTAAAATATGGTAGTCTAGTATTCTTGTTGTGTAATACTTCTGTATTTCGTCCTTGATCAACAAATATATATATATATATATACATTTTCATCAAGTATTTATTAAACACCTCTTTTTTGGGGGGCATTTAAGTTATATAAATGCACAGAAGAAATATCCCTATATATTCTAGTTTAAATTCTAGTTTTAAATTCTGTTAAGTAATACATTTTCATAAGTAGACTTTCATCTATGTAGAAACAGATTAGCTATAGTAAGTGCTATTTTGAAAACTCTAAATGAATCATAGCATTTTTACCTATTATTATTTTTTATTTCAGATTTTATTTGAATGTTATCAGGCAAGTTCATGAGAGTTCCAAGTCTCACTTATTCATAGTATAATTAATTGGTTAATTTAGCTTGTTGAGTGTTTGACTTTTAGGCCTGTAAAATATTTTAATTTAACAGTTTAAATTTGTTTTCTGTTAAAATGTGATATTTTCCTAAAGCCAAGTTCTCCTCAACATAGGGAATTTCTTTTTGTCCTTTTTTTTCTGGAGGCCTGACAGGATATTTGATACTGAGCTATAATTAAATATTTTTATTGCCCATAATTTTACCTTTTTCTACCTCTATTTCTGCTTTTTTGATTGTACCTTCTCCCTGTCTTGCTTGTATTTCTTCTTTCCTTGACAACAACATTTTAAAACTTATTTGTCATTGCTATTTGTCCAGGGCAGTGCTTTCTATTTGTCCTTGTTTCTATTTCACTAAGATTGATTTTTTTTTTACCACCCAAAGATAAACTGTGCCTCCCAACTGCTCTGTGGCTCTAGTCCTTGCAATTCCTTCTTCGAAATGGCTGAGTGAGCAGGAGATGGCTCAAATCATGAGGAGGAAGCAAATTAATTTTTCCTTCATAAGTCTTTGACTCAGCCTTTGGCAAGTTCTAAAGATACTGAGAAAATTTCCAATTGTCCCATTTTTCTATTTTTCCTAGATGGTTCCAGCATTTCTGTTCAATAAAAGCTTCATAGGAAGACTCATACTTTTCCCTGCTCATGAATAAGAAACAAGTTGATGAATTGGATAATACATTTTAGGTGAGAGTTGATCTGGCAAGTTGGAAAAAAAAAGTCAGTCAGGGTAATTTAATTTGGCTTCTAACTTACAGATTACCTGAGGACATACCATTTACAACAAACATTCTAAAAGAATTATTAAATAGAGAGTTGACTACTGTTTTTCACTACCAAAAGTTATATAGTACAGGGAAAACAATTTGATTCAGAATGAGTACTTTTCAGACTTGTTCCAGTATTTATGACCAATCAGGACTTTATAGGAAGTTTCAGCTTTTTACTTTTACGTGATTGCATAATTTTAAGCTCCTAATTTATTTTACATAGTCTTAGTTTGGTCACAGGTTGAAAGAAGGGATTAAAGTAAATACCTTCTAGGATTCCTTAATAGGATCCCTGGTAATGCAATTGTTAAGTGTTCAGCTGCTAACCAAAAGGTCAACGGTTCAAACCTACCAGCAGCTCCACAGAAGAAAACACCTGTCAATCTGCTCCCATAAAGATTACAGTCTAAGGAACCCTAAGGGGCAGTTCTACTTTGGCTTACAGGGTCGCTATGAGTTGGAATAGACTTACACCACACAAAAACTACAACAACAGATTTCCTTAGGGTGTCTTTTGATATTTTTATTTTTTTACATACAGTAAAATTGTTCTTTTTTTTCTTTTAGTTTGGAGTCCTATGAATTTCAAAACATGCCCCTGCATGGTACAGTAGTTAGTGTGCTTGGCTGGTAACAGAAAGTTTGGAGGTTCCAATCCACCCAGAGGTACCTTGGAAGAAAGGCCTGGTGATCTACTTTTGAAAGGTCACAGCCATGGAAAACCCTGTGGAATGCAGTTTTACTTTGAAACAAACAGGTAGCCATGAGCAGAGTAGACTCAACATCAACTGGCTGGTTATAGATTTGTGTAATCACCATCTTAATCAGAATATAGAATAATTCTATCACCCATTGAAGAAATTCCATATACATATATTCACTCTGTTTTCTGTTACAAGATTATATTAATCATAAACCCACCCAGTGCATTTAAATACAATTTTTCTAATTTATATTCTTTCATAGAACCATTTAAGACTCTCAAGGGTGTTAGTAGATTGGATATTTTAACACCATTTTACATATGTAAAAACTGTGACGTATTTCAAATAATATGCTTATTATCCCAAAGCTAGTAGGTGGTACTATTAAATCCAAATTGTGTTCCCTGGATAGTTTTTATGAGATCCTACTGTATTTTAAAAGTACTCTGATATTTTTCTTCAGTGATTTGAAGTGTTAAAGAAAGTTAAACTTCTTTCTACCAAAGAAAAGATTAGTTAATCTAGTGGTTCAAGTAAAACCTTGTTCTTCTGAGAGTTTAATATAACTGTGACTAGCCTATTGAACTTTTACCCTGGCTATATTTCTATAACCAAACCTGCGGCTGTCGAGTCGATTTCAACTCATAGGAACCCTATAGGACAAAGTAGAACTGTTTCATAGGGTTTCCGAGGAGCACCTGGTAGATTCAAACTGAAGACCTTTTGGTTAACAGCCGTAGCTCTTAATCACTACACCGCCTGCATTTCCATATTTCTATTCATAGGGATGTACATACAATTTTACTTATTAACTGCAAGTGAATTTACTGTAGTATTCAACAACTCATCCATATGAAATATTTTATTTTCTTATTTGCGTTAATATTTATATATCTGAATGTTGTAATGTCTGAAATTAAAATATTTTTCCTTAGATACATGCATAGAAAACATGTATGTATTCTTTGATATCACTTTGTGAGAGTTGTGTGTGTGTTTGTGTATGTCAGTATATATGTGGGTGATTTTCAATTTTCAAGCATAGCTGTTTTTCCTATTTATTTTAGTCCAATTTCTAATTTTGTTTAAAATTTCAACTCCATACACCTATTGCCTTTTTACGATCTTTGAAAGTAACTTTATTGATTTTGGTGGGGAACAGTTCTTTCTCTCCTACTGATTCAATTCAACAAGTGTATTTAAAATGTAAGTTACTTTTAACGTTAGATACTTCTGCTATAGTTCATTGCTTCTCTGGGAATTTCATTTTCTATTTGTTATAGAATTTTATTTACCTACCCTTTTGAAGAGTGTACATGAAACGGACAGCTCAAGAATCTATGCTACCTGAGCAGAGTGTATATGGTGTGTATTCTTAGACTTCCATTATCTGAGGCTTTTTGCCAGAATATGACTGTTGCATCCAATTTAGAGAATCACTTAGTGCCTGCCATTTTTCCCATTATTTCTGTTTAAGTTGGCAGATGAGAATATTCTCTTTGGATATTTTCATTCAGCAACTTTGGATGCATGCAAATCTCAGATTACCATCTGTTTTTATCAACGATTACCACCAATTGATTCCAGGCAACAGTTCTTTGCCCCTGACACATAATGCAATTTTTCCATTATTCCATTAAACTTTTATTTCAATCTGGTCAAGATTTTGATAATATTGATGGTATTCTAATTGCATGTTTCACTGACTTCATGTATCCTATTGACTCTGGGGGTTATAAGTGAGAAATAATTCAATGTCTTTCCATTCAGCAATAAATATTAATATATAATGTATTGAACATATACACTCTATTTCAAGTATAAATTTATCATTGCATTAGTTATACCCCCAAACAATAGACTAACCTTGTTAAAAGGTGAATAAATAATAAGAAATACTGAAAAAAGGGAAATAAGAAACAGAAAGTTTACTGATAAAAAAAAAAATTTACTGATACATGTTAGTAAATGTTAATGATAACAGCACTGTGATTTTTTATAGTACATGTGTCCAATGGTACTGGTAGATGAGCAGTTAATTGCTAGAAATTGAAATGCTATGAAATTATTATCAATCTAAGCAACATAATATATATAAATGGATTTAAAGTTGCAAAATTTTTTATATTAACAAGGAGGGAGCAAAGCCTACAAATAACAGACAAGGGATTTTCAAAATAAAGGAAATAAATATGTGTTCGTCAAGCTTAAAGAAAACATAAACTTTAATAAAATAAATTGTGTCTAGTTAAAACTATTATGCCGTATAGTCTCTATTCCAGGCTGAAGTGACAAAGGGGATGGATCAGATATATAGGTAATTTGTATAGAAGTTAATACCTCCATTTGGCTTATAGTCAGCATATGAACTAAATGATCTTAACTTTTCTCCTGCTTTGAGGAATGTCAGGCTAGTGAAGGGGTAGTCTTGCCTGGATTGTTTGGAGTTTAAAAGATTTTCTTCTTTCTTTCTTTTTTATTTTTAATTAATTTATCAAGACGTAAAAAATGGATAAAAATTTCTTCACGTCAGTATAATTCTCTAAGGGTTGATGTAGCATCAGAAACATACGGAGAAGCTATTTCAGTCCTTTGTGAGCTATCGTTATTAGCACCCAAATATGCCAAAACACCAAGTCTGGGAATTTCTGCTCCATAACTCCAACCTACCAGTCGTTCTTGTCAAGAGACTTGGGTCATGTTATGATGGAAACATGATGGTGTACCTTCTTTTTGAGAACATGTCTATGTTTACAAGTATTCCTTTTATCATAATTACTATTATATAAATATTTCCCCAAACATTGAGATCTTACAGAATGCCAGAAAACGTATTTGCATACATCCCCAATCAAGAAACACTGTACTAAAATATAAATGTTATTATTTTTAGTCTAAACCCAGCACCAATTCAAGTTAGGAAATTGAATGATTACAATAGATTATAATTTGGCCATTGCCTTAGTTACCTAGTTACCTAGTGCTGCTATAATACAAATATCACAAGCGGGTGGCTTTAACAAACAAATTAATTTTTTCTCAGTTAGGAGGCTGGAAGTCTGAATTCAGGGTGCAGGCTCTAGGAGAAGGCTTTCTCGTTCAGTAGGCTCTGGGGAAAGTCCTTGTGTCTTCAGCTTGTATTCCTAGGCTGTTTGGTGGCATTCATATGGCATTGCATGTATCTTTTCTCATTTCTACTTGCTCTCTGTTTCCTTGCCTAATCTCCATTTTTTATATCTCAAAAGAGATTGATTCAAGATATGCCCCACACTAATACTCTCTCATTAACATAGCAAAGAGAAGCCATTTCCAAATGAAATTTAACCACAGGCACAGGGGTTAGGATTTACAACATATTTTGGGGGGGACACAATTCAATCCATAACAGGCATTCAGATGATGCATAATATGTCAATTCCTCATTGAGACCCTGCAAACCACAGACAATATGTCCATGTGCTCTCTCTAGACTAATAGCTCCAGGAAGAAATATTTTTAAAACTTTTAATTTAAATAAGTGATCAAGTTTCTAACTATTAATAAGAATATCTTGAGGAGCAAAGAGACAGAGAAAACTTTACTACAAGAAGATTATAAGGGAACTATCCCAGGACAAAGAGAAACCAGCTTCTGTTTGTCATCATTTGTAACTTTACAACTTTCTAAATTTACATCATTTCTAAATGTATAACTTTCACAGTTTGGAAAACAATTGGCAACTCTTACAAACACACAGTGTTTTCTCTAAGTGGCAGTTCTTATATTATGGTAAGAGAAAAAGCATATAAAGTTATATATACAGAATGATTACATAGAATAATCTTAACTATACAAACACACACAGACACAAACACATATATATACATACTTATATAGGAGCCGTGGTGGTGTAGAGGTTAAGAGCTCAGCTGCCAATCAAAAGGTTGGCTATTCAAATCTACCAGCTGGTCCTTGGAAACCCTACGGAACATTTCTACTCTGCCCTATTGGATCTCTGTGAGTTGGAACTGACTCAATGGCACCTAACAACAAAAACTTATATATAGATACATAAATTTTAAAACACAATAAACTATTTTCTTTACCTATGACATTATGGCTCTATATCTTCATTTTTTAATTTTGCATTTTTGAAATGTTTCACAATAATTACCCCTGTATCAATTTAAAACCACTAATATTATTATAAAAATATAGTGCCACTTATTTTGTCTTAATGAGACAGCAAGACAGATAGTTGTAAACTGCTTAATACTTCTGGCCTGGATTTAACTTTTTTAATTTGCCTGGTTATACTAAACTTGTTCAGAAATTTGTCCTGTTTCAGTTACATCTGCTCCCAGGTAATGAAACAACCTGGAATCTTCAAATGTAGCTTCAGATGGAGGAAATAGTAAAAAGAAGGAATTGAGCTAGGTAAGAGCAATGAAGAAGTAGGAAGCAGAACACAGAAAAATGGTCTGACCTCCTGGGGTACCTTCGTGCCAACGAAAAGGTAAGAAGTTAACATAACAGTGAACAGGAATTTGAAGAAAAAAAAAATACCCTAGGCATTCTTGCTTTTTAAAGTTTATCATGGAGGTAATTACTAAAGTTTCATTGCATTTGAAATGATTCTTGAAGGACAATATTCATTCAAAATAAATAATACTGGACATGAGACTCTTACTAGTTTTTTTTTTTTTTTTTAAATTACTGGTTGGAGAGTAACTAGTTCTCCACAAAACTAATTTGTAAAAACTTTCATAAGATTAATTTTTTCATAAAAATCCAGAGATTTCAATAATGCAGATTGCTGTGTTTTCAAATAAAACAATCTTCAAACCCAAATATAATGGTTTTTGTTCCTTAGGTAAATTAAACATTCTTCATTAACATTCAACATACCAGCACTTTCCTTTCTCAACTTATAATCATTGCTCCGTTCATACACATAGCCACCAAGTTCAGTTTCTCCTTTATCTATCTTCTGGGCAAGGATCTTTAAATTCCCTGACACCTTTCCCTTGATGCAACTTTTTAAAGTTTTTCTTCTCTTGCTATTGTATTTTCCCTGTTGGATTTTCTTTCCCCATTTCCCTCTAAACTACAGTGGCATTATTCATCTTCTAAAGGCCAGATTAGTAAACGTACTCACATACTCAAACATAATATTTATATATTGTCTTTTCTTTTTCATGAACTTATTGAGGGAGACCATTTATGTTCTTTCTGAGAGTAGAACTTGGGATTGATGGTGGACTCTCAATAGGGCAGATTTGTTGAAGAAGGTTAACAAGAGTATAGGAAAGACCTTAGTCTTTGGAAGGAAGTTAATTATTCAAATAAACTAATAAATATATATTTCATTCCAATATAATCATGCTTTCACACTGACTCATATTAGGTCATATAATATACAGGCATAATTTGGAGATATTCCAGGTTCAGTTCCAGGCTACTTCAACAAAGCAAATATCGCAATAAAGCAAGTCACGCAGGTTTTTTGGTTTCCCAGTGCATATATAAGTTATGTTTACACTGTCCTGTAGTCTACTAAGTGTGCAATAGCATTATGCCTAAAAAAACAATGTGCATACCTTAATTAAAAAATACTTCATTGCCAAAAAAAAAAAAGTTAACCATCATAAGACTTCAGAGAATTGTAATCTTTTTGCTGGTGGAAGGTCTTGCCTCAGTGCTGAGGGCTGCTGAGTGATCAGGATGGTGGTTGTTGAAGGTTGGGGTATCTGTGGCAATTTCTTAAAATAAGACAACAATGAAG
Organism: Loxodonta africana; assembly: GCF_030014295.1. Lineage (NCBI taxonomy): Eukaryota > Metazoa > Chordata > Mammalia > Proboscidea > Elephantidae > Loxodonta > Loxodonta africana. The sequence continues at coordinate 121,055,120 of NC_087345.1, read as the reverse complement.
TTTGCCACATCGATTGTCTCTTCCTTTCACCAGTGATTCCTCTGTAGCATGCAATGCTGTTTGACAGTGTTTTACCCACAGTAGAATTTCTTTCACATTTGGAGTCTATCCTCTCAAACCCTGCCCACTCTTTATCAACTAAGTTTATGTACTATTTTAAATCCTTTGTTGTCATTTCAAAAATGCTCACAGCATCTTCACCAGGAGTAGTTTCCATCTCAAGAAACGACTTTCTTTGTTCATCCATAAGAAGCGACTCCTCATCCTTTTAAGCTTTATCGCAAGTTTACAGGAATTCAGTCACGTTTTCGGGCATCACTCCTAATTCTAGTTCTCTTGCTATTTCCACCACATTATCAGTTGCTTCCCCAACTGAAGTCTTGAAGACCTCAGAGTTATCCATGAGGGCTGGAATTAACTTCTTCAAAACTCCTGTTAATGTTGATATCTTGACCTCTTTCCATGAATCATGAATATTATTAATGGCGTCTAGAATGGTGACTGCTTTCCAGAAGGTTTTCGATTTACTTTGCCCAGATCCATCAGAGGAATCACCATCTATGGAAGCTATAGCCTTATGAAATGTATTTGTTAAATAATAAGACTTGAAAGATGAAACTACTCCTTAATTCATGGACTGCAGAATGGATGTTGTATTAGCAGGCATGAAAACAACATTAATCTCCTTATACATCTCCATCAGAGCTCTTGACTGACCAGGTGCACTGTCATATTGTCAATAAGCAGTAATATTTTGAAAGGAATCTTTTTTTTTCCAAGCAGTAGTTTTCAACAGTGGGCTTAAAATATTCAGTAAACCATGTTATACACAGATGTGCTGTCATTCAGGTTTTGTTGTTCCATTTATAGAGCACAGAGTAGATTTAGCATAAATTTTAAAGGCCCTAGGATTTTCAGAAGCTCTGAAGCCAGGCATCGACTTCTCTATCTAGCAGTGCAAGGCCTAGATGACATCTTATTCCAATATAAGGCTGTTTTGTCCACACTGGAAATCTGTTATTTAGCGTAGCCCCTTCATCAATTACCGCTGCTAGATCTTAAGAATAACTAACTGCAGCTTCTACATCAGCGCTTGCCGCTTCACTTTGCACTTTTATCTTATAGAGATGGCTTCTTTCCTTAAACCTCATGAACCAACCTCTGCTAGATTCGTACTTTTCTTCTGCAACTTCCTCACCTCTCTCAGACTTTATAGAATTGAAGAGAGTTAGGGCATTGTTCTAGATTAGGCTTTAGTTTCAGAAATTTTTCTGGCTGGTTTGATCTTTTATCCAGACCACTGAAACTTTCTCTGTATCAAGCAATAAGGCTGTTTCGCTTTCTTATCATTCATGTGTTCACTGGAGTAGCACCTTTTAATTCCCTTCAAGAACTTTTCCTTTGAGTTCATGATTTGGCTAACTGTTTGGTGCAAGAGGCCTAGCTTTCAGCCTATCTCAGCTTTTGACATGGCTTCCTCACTAAGCTTAATCAGTCCTAGTTTTGATTTAAAGCGAGAGACGTGCAACTCTTCCTTTCACTTGAACAGTCAGAGGCCATTGTAGGGTTATTAATTGGTCTAATTTCAATATATCATGTTACAGGGAATAGGGAGGCCTGAGGAACGGGAGAGAGACGGGAGAATGGCCAGTCAGAAGAGCAATGAGAATACGCACATTTACCGATTAAGTTTACCATCTTATATGGGCATGGTTAGTGGTGCCCCAAAACAATTACAATAGTAACATTAAAGATCGCTGATCACAGATCACCACAACAGATATAATAATAATGAAAAATTTTGAAATATCGCAACAATTACCAAAATGTGACACAGAGGCATGAAGTGAGCCCATACTGTTGGAAAAATGGAGCTGATAGAATTGCTTGACACAGTGTTGCCACAAACCTTTAATTTCTAAAAAAAGCAATATGTGTAAGGCACAATGAAGTGAAGCACAATAAAACAAAATATGTCTATAATATCTTACTTTTGAATTTTGAATTATTTAACAAATATAAGAAGTTCTAACAGGTGTTACATACAAAGTTGCATACAAAAGTTACATACAAAGTTACACACAATGGTGTTACATACGAAGTTACATACAAAGGTGCTGCATACAAAGTTCAAAGTATGAACTTTGAAAACATGTTGAGTGAAGTAAGCCAATCACGAAAGGACAATTATTGTATGACCCCACTTATATGAAATATCCAGAATAGGCAAATGTATGGAGACCAAAGTTTATCAGTGGTTGTCAGGGACAGGAGGGAGGGTGAAAAAAAGAATCATTGAGTATTTATTGTGATGGACAACTTGGCAATGGATTCTGGTGATGGTTGCATACATAATTAATGTAATTAGTGTCACTGAATTGTACATGTAAAAAATGTTGAAGTGGCAAATGTGTTATATATATATTTTACAACAGTAAAAAAGATAAAAATTCTCTATGTGGAGGCAAAAGAGGTATAACAGATGAAGACCAAAGTTAAATACCTGATTCTTTTCTGGACAAAAATCATGTTATAAATACTTGTAAAAATGGACAGTTAAACTATGTAATCATATTTGTATTGCTGATACGTTTATTGAATATCTCTCACTTGTAGGAAATTCAGTGTAGTCTATATTTTGGGAAGATTTTTGTCCTTCCAGATACTTATTAAAAGAGAAAAATGAAAAATGATGCAGAAGTAAGACATAAAGGTAGCAACTTCACAAAGAGTGATGAATCATTACACATTCAACAATAGATCTCATCAAAATTGTTCTTAGCATCACATACTTTACATTCAATGGTCAATCTATGAACAAACTAGTGACTGAGCTATGGGTTCCCCATCTCATTCATCACAGCAGAACTATATCTTTCGCATTTCAAGAAAATTACAGAAAATAAAACTGCAATAAAACCAAAAAGCTGGAAACAGAGATGACACCCATGACAACATTAAAAAAAGGATACTGAAGATGTGCAGCCATCCGCTCAACTTACAATTAATGCAGCACAAGATCGATGTCTGACTTTTTCTGGTGCAATATATGACTGAACTGAAAATAAGACCCGATGGGAATGCACCAAAGACATGAATGAATGCTTACTAAAACCTTTTGAATCTTCTTTTTATGCAGGGTGTAGAATCCAGGGACAGTAGAAAGGGAAGTTACATTATTTTTACTGATATATTGTGTGTGTGTGTGTGTATTATCCTTGACTCTACCTTAAATTTAGTATAAATACATAAATACGTAACATTAGTTAATATGTATCATTTCTGAAATGAATCTATGATTTAGATCTGGGATAATACAACGCAGTTCTCCCAAGGTGCTTATGCTTGGCTATAACCATTGCTTACCTGGGAGATTTCTATCAGGCAGACTTATCCTGAAGTAGCTGTTAGAATTAAAAACTTCAGACTGTATGTTTTTCTGTGTATATGGATGGTAAAAATGAGGTCAAGAAGGAGATGCATTTTTAAAGATAGACCTAAATCACAGAAAATGTTGTAGCAATATCCTAAAGATAAAGCTAACATATACTCTGTGAATCCTATGTCAGTGGTCTTCAACATGTGGGTACATGGACCAAAGGCAGCATGAGAAGAGAAATATTAGTATTTCTAGTCATACTTTGTTGTGGTAGTTAGATGCCGTTGATGTCCGACTTAAAGCAACCCCATGTGATGGAGTAGAACTGCATTATAGGGTATTCTAGTTTATCATCTTTACTGGATTAGATGGCCAAGTGGAGCTACTGTGTGGTTTTGAACTGCCAACATTTTGGTTTGCAGTGAGCGTTTGATTGTTGCACTACCAAGGTTCCTTAACCTGTTTCTTCCAAGTCGATTCCAGCTCATGGCAAATTCTGACTTATATTTTTATATAAAATATATTAATACTGTAGAAAATGTAATTTTTTAATTAATACAAATCCTTATATTGAACAGGGCATATCCGATTTTTTGTTTTTTTCACTTGGGGGACCATTGTCAGACTTTACCAATTGGCCTGTATCTGACACTACTCACAGCAGGCAGGTTGCAGAAAGACCTGTTTCCTTCCAAGAAGATAATCATTGTCAACAAGTTGTATTTGCATTAAAAAAATAGATGCACACTCACAACTCAATGACTATACACTTATCACTAAATAGAGTACTGAAATGATTCTCTTCTGATATTTTTTTGTGGTGCAAATGGTTAACTCCTTTGACTCCAAACCAAAATGTTGGTGGCTGGAGTCCACCCAGAGACACCTCCAAAGAAAGATCTGGTGATCTGGTTCTGGAAAATAAGCCGCTGAAAATCCTGTGACACTTAATTCTACTCTGGTGCATGTGGGGTCACCATGAGTTGGGATCGACTCAACAGCAACTGGTTTAAGTTCCTAAATTTGTAGTACAGGCAAAATTCTAACCTAAAAGAATCAAATCACATCTAAGCATTTTCTGTCAGAACAATGACAAGAGTTATCAAATAATGGGTAATTATATAATGACAACAATGAGGATGATGATAACACATTTGTGTGCTTATTCTTAAAATATCAGTATAAAGTATTAAAGAACTGAAAAATCCTTCTGGAATGAGGTATCTGGTTCTTATGAGTATAAATTTCCTTTCGTAAAGCATGTATCTTAAAAATAAATGACTACAGGATATTTGGAACTATATATATAACAAAATTGGTACGAAGAAAGAACAAACCTTAACAATTATATAAGACATGTTTAGGAGCCATATTAATGAAAAAAAAAAGTTAACCTAAAACTAAACAAAACACACACTCATTTCACGGGTTTCACTTTTGCCTTAAAAAAAAAAAGTGCTTAAGTAAAGAAAGGAATCATTTGTAGTAGAGATAATATATAGGAAATGAGAAAAGCTGAAGAGAAATCTACCAATAAACCATTTATTTTAAAGGTTTTCAACTCTTGGAAGATATAATGTGAACAGTGTACTGGAAAATATACTGATTTGAATTGTATGTGTGTTACGATAGCCTTTTATAAATTAGTCTACAAATTTTTTTTTTTTTAATTTTGCTTATCACACAACATTCCCTTCTGAGGTTTCTCTAGGATATGAAGGCCGGGCTCTTTGAGAGGAAATCGCCTGAATTATTTCTGAGCTGGTCCTCTGCCACCTCCACTATGCTTCATTATCTTTGTTGGAAAATCCCTGTCGCAGTGAGCCATTTCATATTTTGGAGTAGGAAAAGACTGAGAAACCTTGCAGAACCAGCATAGCTCATTTTCAATTTCAGTATATTTCCTGCTGTAGAACCTAATAAGACTTTACCTTTTAACATGTGTTTAGGCAGAATTTAGAAGACTTCACCACCAAATCTGCTCTCTTTTTGTCACACCTAGTTGGGACTCTTCAACATCCTACTATCCATTTTGAATGGGATTTAAGGCTGATCTACTTTCTGAGTCAATACTTAGCACTCATTCTCTCTTAGTTCTTCATGTACTTTCTTTCAACAGTCACAGTCCAATAAGAATGCAGAAACCGCAGAGTTTGAAAAGGAAAGCTTTAATATAAAGAATTATTAGCTACAACAGGAATTATCTACAAGGATTGAAGAGAAATCTAAGGAATACGCTAGGCTAAGGAAAACTACCCAAGGAAGAGACCAGCTTGGAAAGTGCGCCCTTCTCAAAAGTTAGATTCGTACTTTGTTGGAGAAAGTGTGGTTGCTGTCAACTCCATGACAGAATATTTTGCTGCATTGTCCTGGCCAGAGCTGGTCCAAAATATGTCAAGCTGAAAACACCCCTCTGGAGTGCAGGTAAGCCAAAGCTGCCAGGCAGAGAAATCATCCAAGAAAGGGAACACTTCTCTGAGTTGTAGGTGGGAAGAAAATCATGGTTGAGATGGACAAGTAGAAAACACCCACTAGGATGCTGGCAGGCTGAGAACACAAGGGCTGCCTACAAGAGTTACCGGGAATATGCTTGTGGGATGTTGCTGGAACTTCATGGAAGGCGTCCACAGGGCTGTGGCCGAAACTCTATGGGGGAAACTCACTGGATATCACTCATACTGCACAGTAGGAACAAGAAGAAGCAAATCGAAGTACACCAGAACCAGAAAGAGAAACCCATCTTTCTTATAGTGTCTGTCCCCTGACTGCTACTGACAAAAGGAAACATAATTTCAGCAGCAAAGAGAGATATTAAGGAGTCCACCATCATTTTCTCAAAGCAGTCAATGACACATGGATTTGAATCTGAGAGACAGTAAGTTCATAACTTGGACATTTGTTTTTGTTTTGTTCGTGACTGTCTCTCTCTCCCTCCTCCCACCCACACAGACTTAAGATTCTCTCCCTTTCCCTCATCTTCAGCACCTAGCAAAATGTTTTCTATAATGTGCAATGGGTTTAATGTGAGATATTAGATATTTGTTATGTAAATTATATACCACCTGAAATAGCACTATCAGTGAATGATTAAAAATTCAGACTCTGCAGCTCAATCTATAAATCCTAGCTGCCATATTCTATTTATATGACTGTGAGATAGTTACCTAAACTGGTTGGTATCTTGGTTTTCATGCCTGTAATTTGAGGATAAAAATTCTACTGACTTCATTGGCTTATTGTGCAGATTAAATAAATGTAAAGCATTAGGCTAGTGCCTACAACATGGTGCTCAATAATTGGTAGTTATTAATACTATTTTTTCCTATTCTTTTTTAAATTTTTCCCAACATCCAATATAGTGCTTATGCATTTATAGTACTTAATAAATATTATTGAATAAATGAATGAAGGAAGGCCAGTGATGTTTTTATAAACCTTGATTTTTATATAAATCTTATTTTTTTAATCACAAATTTAAGGCATGAATAAGATGAATACAGGAATTACCCTGACTTTGGAAAATCTAATTCACTTTTTTTTTCTGCTTTAATTACTTAGCACTCTGTACTCATTCTTCAGTACATTAACTTTCAAATAGTTTTGTGAACAACCCAGTAGTCTCACCAGTTTTACTAAGATTGGAAGACTTTGTCTAGTCTGAGCTCACACATAGCAATGACAAGAGAGAGAACACAAGTGCTTGTTCCTATCGTTATCCTTGGTTAGTGGCGGTGGTAAGGTTATGATGAAGAAAAATGATTTACATAATATCCTAGACTTTGCAGTTATGATCAGGCTACCTATGGTATTAAGAATACATACAAATATTCTCTTAGGCATGGGGTCACTTTTTAGCTGATTCTCCTCATTTTTTAGATTCTCATTTCTCTAATACATCCTATAGGTGTTTTCTACTTGCCAGTCCCAACCACTGTTTTCTTCCTATAAGTATCCACTTATATTTGATGCGTTCTACTTTTAATTATAAATCATTAGTGTGTTGGAGGTATTTTCTTGTTCCATTTGTTCAGCAATATAATTTCCTTTTTTACTATTTAAAAAGATCATAAATAAAAGCCTTTAGATTAATTATTGTTAAGTATTGCTTCCTTCATTGCACAACCAAGTTTAAAGAATTACAGATGTCTCTTAACTCCCTTTTTTTCTTGTTTTCTGTATTCATTAACAAATCCTATTGTCCAGGCATTCCTATGTCTGTCCCTTCACTTTTATTTTTATCCTTATCTGTACTGCCCTCCCATTTTCCTTACATCCCATCTGTACTGGGTTGAATAGTGAGCACTCCCAAAAGATAAGCCAAGTCCTAACCCCTAGAACTAGTGAATGTGGCCTTTTTAGAAAAGGGGTCTTTGCAGATGTGATTAAGGTTCTCCGGATGAGATCATCCTGAATATGGCCAAACCCATTGCAGTCGAGTGGATTCCAGCTTATAGTGACCCTATAGACTGAGTAAAACTGCCCCATAGGGTTACCAGGGAGTGGCTGGTGAATTCAAACTGATGACCTTTTGGTTAGCAGCCAAGCTCTTAATTGCTGCATCACCAGGGCTCCCCTGGAGACAGAGTGTACCTTAAATCCAACACAGAGGTCCTTATAAGAGAAAGGCAGAAGGAAGGTTTGAGAGGTAGAGAGTAGAAGATGATGTGAAGACTGAGGCAGAGATTGGAGTGCCAAGGATTGGTGGCAGCCACCAGAAGCTAGGAGAAGGGCTTAAATGGATTCTCTGTCAGAGCCTCCAGAGAGAAGCAAACGTACCAAAATCTTAATCTTGGACTCCTAACCTGGTGATCTACTTCTGGAAAATAAGCAAAAATGATAAATTTGGTTTTTATAGTCACCCAATTTGTGGTATTTTGTTATGACAACCCTAGAAAGCCAACACAGATGTTAAGTTTCACAAGGATATAGGTGTTTTATAACGTCTGTATTTCTGAGTATGTGATTGGCACTGATCATTGGCTGAATGTGGTGGTAGGAGGAATGATGGTTTAGTACATGTTCTTGAGATTCATTGGCATCTTTTTAATTTTTTACTTCTTCAGAATAAACAAAGACTTCTACTCCGAAACCATATTTTATTATTCCAGTTGGCTAAGTTGACACGTAGTTCATATAACCTTATTACTGAAAAATAAGTCATTTTACTCTTTTACATAGTTTATTAGTATTTTTTCTTTTGTGGCTGAGAATCTACTAAATCAGGTGAGCATCAATAATATTTGTATACTCAAGATCCTATCACATAATAAATATTTAAGTAATATCTTTTGAATGCATAAATGGAAAAATCCCATTTTGCCAGATATTGTACTAATAAGAAAGAGAAGCAATGTGTCAAAATTTTTTTTAAAAAATGGAATAAGATAAATATTTCTTGTTTCCTAGGTATGTGCCAACTTATTTTACAGCAAGTTAATATGTTTTTGTGTGTATGCAAGAATGTATGTTTGTATCTATCTGCTGTACGCTTGCTACGTATTGATTGATTGATAGGGATAACTTACCAAAAAATAAGCATCTATGCTGGTTAGGGATATACTTTATTATGTCTACGTGACACAATAAAATGTCACTTTTACTAGAAGACAGTCCTATAGCAAAAGCTGACAACTCTCAATGTTATCTAGCCACCCTCTGTGAGATGGTTCCTTCTTGCAAAACTGTTACCATGATAGAGTCTGAGAACATTCTAACATACAGCAGAGCTGCTTACTGCAATTAGAAGTGCTACTTTAAAAATACTTCAGTTAAAACCTAGCAAGGATACACTCCAGCAGAAATCATTCATTTATTTGTTCATTCATTTCATCAAAGTGTTAAGGACTGGAAGTAAAACAATGATAAATGATGTTGACGTGATTCTCGCTCTCACACATCACTCTTGCTTGGAAAGAAAACCAATTTTAGGTTTCTGAGTGACAGGTGAGAGGCAGGCAAGTTCTGAGGTCAGGGATGCTAGTGGGATACATACTTAGCTGAGGTTTCCACCTTCGGGATAGAGGTTCTCTGTCTGTCTCTATCTCCGTTTGTCTCTCTTAAACACGTCTTTCCTTTAGTTAAAGTTGAGCCTGTCCATACCTACGGTGAATGCATACAAACACTAATAAAGTACATCTAGAGGCCTTTTTATTCAGCTTGTTGAATATGCATTGCCAAGACTCAGGTACCATATAGAATAAAATATAATATATTTGATATATGGCCCTTCACACTCAAGGTATCCCAAAGCACTTTACAGAGCAATGGCTTAGATAATGTAGTGCAGTGATTGTGTTGGCAAACTTGACTGTCATTACCTACTCAGCAATAGATCACACTACAGCCTTGAACATTATAACCTGTTTGAGTGAGAGAAGCAAAGTTAGCTAAAATTTTAAGAATTATACCCTGATAGAATTTTTAAATGACTTCCTGTATTGTTATTTTTTCCAAAGTCTAAGGCTTTACTTCGACAGCAGGTTTTATTCCCACAATGTCACAGTTTTCATTAAATTATACATTAAAGGACAACCTGATAATTGGAAATTAGAAACCAGTTCAAATTTTACAGATTTAAGCCCATTTCTATAAGAAAATTTTTCTTGTTCTGTGCAGATAAAACTGGGTGAATCTTTGGAGAGATATCAAGACCGAAAAAAAAAATCTGTATTGTAGTAATTATTTTGTTGATGCCTGTGATACATAGTTCTAGGAATTTCATATATTTTATTTTTAATCCTCATAAAAATCCTGCAAGATTGATATTATTGCCCTTGTATTACAGGTGAAGAAACAGGTGTAAAGAGATTAGGAACTCACATAAGGTCACACTATTAATAAGCAGGAAACTAGGATTTAAATCCAGCTCCATCTCGCTCCTAATGTGCGATCCTTCCTCTACATCAAGCAGTCTATGAAGTGTAAAGACCAGGAATATGTTATGTTTCATTCAAAGTTGAAACTGGAAAGTAGTTTGACAGTAATGCAAATATGTCTAGGCTAAGATTATACCTCAAATATAAAACATAAAGTGCTAACGAAGATGATGTTACAGTAATAAATGAAACTATTTTAAGGCTTCAGAAGTCTCTGTGACTACTTGTGCTAGAAGCGTAACTCTCTTTAACTGGACATTAATCTGTGAGAGCAGGGAAAATGTCTAATTGTTCTCTTGCACATGGTTACCTGACATGGTACAGTTTTTGTCATGAAAATATAATTACATATTTAAAATATTTATTCATTGTCCATTAGGTATAAAATTCTATGCTAGGAACTATGAGATTATAAATATGAACTGAATATAGATTCTTTTCTAAAGAATCTAGTTCATTTGTACATAAATTTTGAAACGCAGGAATTAATGTAATAAAAGAACAAAGGAAAAAGTGCTATGAGAGTGAAAAGTAGAAAATACTTCCAGCAAGAAGACCAGGGAAGACTAATATATAATATGTAATTGGAAAGTATATTAATTGGGCAAGTACAATATGATGGAGGCAAGAGGTTGGAACGATGCGAGGAAAGGGCCATGAACCAAGGAGTGCAGGTTACCTCTAAAAAAAAAAAAAAATAGATGCTGAAAAAAGAAAGGTGAAGAATTCTCTCCTGAGAGCCCCCCAAAGGAATCAGCCCTGCTGATACTTGATTTTAGATCAGTGAGGCTGATTTTGGACTTCTGACCTCCAGAGCTCTAAAAGAATCAATATGTGTTGTTTTAAGTCACGAAGTTTGTAGTGCTCTGTTACAGCAGCCATAGGAAACTAATACATGTAATGACTGTGACATAGTAGGAAAGAATTAAATATTTATTGGATGAGTAAAGAAAAATCCTAAAAGCAACTGTAAAGCCTGTCATAACTAAAGAAATAAAAAAAGAGTAAAGTCTGTATAAAGAGTCCATAAAAAACAAAACCCCAAACCTACTGCTGTTAAGTCGATCCCAACTCAGAGACACCCTACAGAACAGAGTAGAACTGCCCCATAGGGTTTCTAAGGCTGTAAATCTTTATAGAAGCAGACTGCCACATCTTTCTTCTGCAGAGCAGCTGGTGGGTTCAAATAGCTGATCTTTCAGTTAATAGCTGAGTGCTTAACCACTGTGCCAGCAAAAGAGTCCATGGTCACAGATTATCTCCCAATTGTTTTGGAAATGTTGATTAAAAACAATTTCAGGCAAGACTGCTCCTGGGAAGAGAAGTACCCGCTCAATTGAAAAGTGTAGAATACAAGCAGCGCTCCTCAAATTTCAGCATCTACTAGAAACGGGTACAAAGTTAGGTCTTTCTACTCCCAGATTTCTGATTCAGTTTGTGGGGCAGACGGCCAGAAATTGCATTTCTGACAAGTTACAGATGAAGCTAATGCTTTGACCCATGCACCACAGTTTGAGAACCACTTGGGTAGAGAAATATCTGCTGCTTTTAATTCTCTTGTTATCATCACCAATTAATTTTAACAGCTGGCCTTTTCATCTTTTCAAAAATTTCTTATATGGCTTTTACATTCTATTCATTTTCAAATTATTATTTTTTTTAATTTGGATTTTCAAATATGTTAGCTTTCTTTCACATTATGAATAAAAGCTTTAGCTGACCTAAAGTTAAAATTATTTGAAATTGTATTGCATTTCTTGAAAGAATTATCTTTAAAGAGAGGATGTTTTCTGAGTGTACAAAATTCTATTAAAGATCCAAGTCTCCAAATTCTTAAGTAGAGATGAATGAGGAATCATAGAAAAAGCTAACTTTTTAAAAATTAGTTGAATGAAAAAAAAAAAAAAGCCAGACAAGAAAAGTATATAATCTATAATCCCATTCATTTTCTGTTCAAAATCTGACAAAATGTATTGGTAGTGATAGAAGACAGGATAATGGTTTCCTTGGTGGTGGGGGGATTTGGTAGCTGGAAAGGATCCCAAGAGTGACTGCTGGGTGTTGGTGATGTGCTATTGATTGATTGCGTTGCATTCATTTATGAGAGTTTATCACTTATAACCTGTGCTCTTTCCTGTCTTCATTTTATATTTTAATAAAACATACTTATTAAAAAAAACAAAAAACACTGAAAGCATTCATCTTTGCCTATGTAATCAATTGTTTCACAAATGTTTTGTTTAGTTTGTGATTGTGTCTATTTGTGTGTGTTTTCGTTGAAAATATTTCTCTATCGAGAATGTAATCTGAAATGGGTCCTGTGAGACAGCCTTTCCTGAGGTTCTTCTTTGGCACAATTAGATTTCAAAAGAAGAAAAAGCTCACTGAAGACCAACCATTTCAACAAGAACTTTCTATTGGGTGTTTAACATTTTTATCTATATAAATCTTGAAATTGTGTCAGAAACCTCTACTTGAGAAGATTGGATTTATATAAACCTTTTTATGTAGATAATTAAATCTCTCTCTGTTAATGCATGCAAGGTAGAATAAAATAATACAGTGAAAAAAATCAGTTTTTTATTCATTTTATTTTAGAAGCTGATGAAACGAGAACTCATTGTTGTGTTGATATTATTTTCAAATTCATTCATTTGCTTCTCTTATCTATAATCTATTCTAAGAGCATGTGTCATAGCTATCTGAATTATAAAGAGGCAAAGTAATTGGTTATTCAGTCAGTGATTTTCCTGGATTAAAAACAAGGCAGGTTGGTAATGATCCAGCCAAAGTGAATAAAAAGGGAACAGGTAAGCACATATGGTAGAACATCTGCTTTCAAACTTAGAAAATATCTTTTCTAATCCCTGAAGCTTTCTTGGCTTTTCTTCTTAATTCTCTTTCTTTGCAGAAAGCACTGTGAAAACATATCCTGACTATTTTTTACATTTATTATAATTTTCCCAAATATTAAATCACTACAATTTCCATTTCACAGTTTCTGATCCTATCACAAAAGCTTCTCAAGACTGAAGCAAATAGGTTTAGAATAGTTAAACATAATACTGAATCTGAATCTCAAAAAAGAAACTTTCTTTTCTTTAAGTGGATTCTGTCTGCTTCATTCTTTATATTTTATGGCAGAAAGTATTTTTGATTTTTTTTAACAGCACATCAATAGATTGTAGGAATGTTTTACAAGCTAGCGTAGTATATATATTTTACATTTATTAATCCCCATCTGCTCCAAAGTTAGCTGAATGTACTCAGGTGTCATTCTGAACACAGCGGCACTTTAATACACTTTAACTTTCCACATGATTTTAATTTGCTATCCTCTTAAATTACTGAATAAGAATAATCAGTTTTAATCTGCATTGTTTTGAATCTCAATAATTCAGAAGTTCTGACAATTCAGAAATTCTGGTTGATCTATAAAAAAGATTTTTCTGTTTATTAGATTAACAAAATAAGGAGCCCTAGTGGCAACAATTGTTAGCATTCCGCTGCTAACTGAAAGATCAGTGGTTCGAACTTACCGGCTGCTCTGGGGGAGAAAAGGCATGGCTATCTGCTCCCATAAAGATTGTTGCTTTTGTTGTGTGCCATCTGAGGTGATTCGGGCTCATAGAGACTCCATAGGACAGGGTAGAGCTGCCTCACAGGGTTTCCAAGACTTTAATCTTTAGAGAAGCAGACTCCTGTGGATTGCTGGTGGGTTCAAACCACCCATAAATATTACAACCTAGGGAACCCTACAGTGTAGTTCTACTCTGACATGTAGGGTCACTATGAGTCGTATTCAACTCAACAGTGCACCACAAGTAAACAAAGTAGGTCCTATAAGCAAGAATTTAGAAGAAATCTTCCAATTGCATAAAGATTTATTATCTGATTATTTAAAAATCATCTATCAATAATATTTATTTGAGCAGTACTTCAACATTAACAGAGTACCTTTCACAATAATTCTACTACATTCCTGCATAGCTTTACTACCTCTGGCTGAGCACTTACCATACCAGGTGTATTACTGACATCAGTCCCGTTGACTCTCACAACCATCCTGTAGGGTATTATTCCCACCATACAGGGCTTAAAGTGGGTAAAACAGTGAGTTGATGTCGCAAATCTGGTAAAGCGAGAGGATAGATCTTCATTCCAGTCCTGGTCTCTTTGATTTCATATGCTATGTACTCCAGAGCTATGATAATATATTTATTTTATAATTTGTATTACTTTTAGGGTTTTTATTCCTATTTGAATAATAAAATATAATTAATGTGACATCCAAAATTCTACATCAAATGAAACTTATTGAAGTCATCTTTAGAATCAATGTTAACAACCTACCCCCAGTAATAGCACTGGACATATATCGTTTATCTGAAACAAGAGGAAAACACAACATAATCCAAAGATGCAATTGATTTTGGAAAGTTTAAAATATTGTGGTGCATTATTCTCACCTCCAATGGTTAAGATGCATTGGGAAGAAACATTTATTCTTTTAAATCCTCAGTTTTGCCTTTAGCAAATCATCTCTCTAATGTTTTAAAAGTAGATATTGTTTGGAAAGAAAATATTTACACTTTCTTGTCTCTCAATAACAGAACAAAAATGATATGTTTTTATCTACTTTAATTCTGTTTTTAAAAGCTTCCATAGTTTTACTTTATTTATACTATGGCTTCTTATAAACCAAAACTGAACCAGTTGCCATGAAGTCAATTCCGATTTATAAAGTCCTCATGTGTTTCAGGGTAGGACTGTGGTCCATGGAGCTTTCATAGGAGGTAATAGGTTCATAAAAATAGATTTCTAACCACTTCGTGTTCAATTAACCTTTGAACTTCTAAATAGCTTTCAATTCATTTTCTACTGAAAATCAGTCATTTCATGATGTATACCATATTTTTACACAAATAACGCATGCCTTCTATGTTTGTTTGCCAATTGCTCCCCCCCGAAGTATTTTCACAAGTGCCACTATGCTAATTTTTTTTACATGTGGCTGTAAATAAATTAGCATAGGGAGCTGATGAAAATACCTCAAGGTGGGGGGAGGGAGTGTTGGCAAACAAATCTAGAAGGTACATGTTATTTTTCTAAAATATGGTGGTAGTTTTTATACTATAAAAGTATAACCACTAGCTTTTTCTTCCTTTCACTTATACATTTAACTGGTTCATTGTAATGTGACCGTGAGTTAAAATCAACTACTGACCTGTCTGAAAAATCACTAAACAATTGTACGTCATTATTTTTATTCAATCATTGTATATTGTCAGCATCTGCCTCAACAATATCCTCTTATTATTCTAATCTGAGCTATTGTTTCTAGATGTGCAACCTCACTAAAAGTGTAGACTCTCAGCACTGGAATAGCAGGAAAAAGGGGAATCTATTCAGGGAGAAGTACAATGTAGTCGAATTTGGTATTATAGCACCAGTGATATAAAGCTATTGTGCTGTATTCCATAGTCACAAAAAAAAAAAAAAAAATCAGTGACTACTTAAATGCATTTACTAAAGAGAAAACAGGATGAAAAAGAGAAAAGAAAAGGATGGAAATAATCAGCTCTATTCTTCCCTTGGCAGACAAAAGTCCTGCTAAGCTGACTCCTTAGACAGAAAGAACATTCTTGTGTGTGTGTGTGTGTGTGTGTGTGTGTGTGAGAGAGAGAGCATGGAATACAGTGCATGACTAAGCCTGCTACAGACTAGAGAACCCAGTAACCCAGCGCCATCTGGTTTTCCAAGGAACTGTCACTTCTGTGGTCTCAGAGATTTAAGGAATTCTTCCACCAACCTGGAATATTATATAATGGAAGCACTAGTTTTATGAATCAGTGGTTCCATGGGAGTCTTACACTGCATGGCCATAAGCTTTGCCCATAATTACCATATCCCTATGCCCAAAAGTTGTTCAGGGGTGGAGTCTCTCTGTCTCCCAACTTGGCTCTTTCCTCAGGCGTTCTTTAAGTGCTCTTGGAATAACCTCTTCCCCAATGGGCATGGAATTGATTAGTAATCCGTAGAGTCAAATAAATATTTTTCAATTATATCACAACTATATATATGGTTGTTTTATGCTGATTCCACTGGAATTAAGAATAAAATCCATTATAGAAAGCTAAGATGCCTGCCTGTCTAAAGAGATGGTACAGAGGCTGCATTTTAATTGGGTTCAGAAATCGTATTACTAGAGCACAGTAGAGCACAAAGTACACAAACTGGTTTATCCAATTTCATGAAAATAATAGATTCAGATAATAAATATGGAGTTATGTCTGCAAATCTTACAAGCACATATAATTCCCTTTTTTCCTCTACTATGCATTTTAGATAATTATTTAAATATGAAATTATTACTTACAAAAATGTACCACACTGATAATTAAAATATGCCTTTCCTTGTACAATAAAATAACTCATTCTTGTGCTTCCTCTCACAGACACTTAGAATCTTAGGATTGTCTTCAAACCAACAAATAACCTTGGTCTACCTCTGTTCCTAGGTGGTGAAGGTGGGTCGAGATGGATTATTCATCAATGTCTAGCTTTGACATTCTTATTAGTGTATTAAAAAAAAAAAAAAAAAGGCTGCCTTCAAATCAGTTCTGACTCATGGTGACCCCAAGTGTGTCAGACTAGAAATGTGATCCATATGGTTTTCAATGGCTGATTTTTAAGAAGTAGTTCACCAGGCCATTTTTCTGAAGCACCTCTGGGTTGACTGAAACCTCTTAGCAGCTGATTGTGTTAACCGTTTGTTTATACTAGCCAGGGACTTCAATTAGCATATAAGCTCTTCTCTTTTGCTTGTCTCTATTTTCACAATCAAGACTTAACCTATTGGTACATTCCCAAAATAAATCTTTTTTTTTTTTTCACTCCACAGAAAAGTCCTCAGAACTAGCTCTATCCATTTAGTCGGTTCCAAGTTGACATTCATGTCAATGGACAGCAAAGTTTGTTTCTTTTTATTGAGTCCATGAGATTTTTAAAGAGATTTAAATGTAAGATAACTTACTTTACCATTGATTCCTTACCTTTATGATGAAAATTATAAATGAAAGAAAAGTATAACTGGAGTATAATTGCATAAACCCTTATGTTTATTTTAACAACTTACTCAAGATGTAATCACTGAATCTCAAATTGCTGAAACTTCCATCTCTTTTCCTTTCTTGCTGGTTTTTCTTCCATCCATTCAAATGTATTCTATTGGATACACTCTAATTCTTCCTTCCTTTCTTCTTCCCTGGCAGCTTCTATCAGAATTGTCTTTGGCCTCTGAGTTTCCTGCTAAGTAAATAATTATCTCAACCACCCTCTTACTACTTAGATACGTATGTGTAAGATCTGTTGAGTTTGCATATCTATTAATATTCTTATGGACGGAAGATGATCTTCAGATTGGTTGTGTTTCTTCCCTATGAAGTGTTTCTGATACTAGCAAAATGATACCTCTAAGTAAATCTATTCCCAGGCATTTAATGCCAAACATTTCAATTGCAATTAGAATTTAGATGGTCTAAGAAATAACTTTTGATCAAAGTTAGCTTGGCTTACAACCAATGACATATGTGTGAAAAGCTTATTAAAACTTTCTTATTCTTACAGGCATTTTCTTTTTGTTACAGCATAAAATTAAAAAGAAAAAAGTCTTTAGACAAGAGGGGATTAATATGAGTACACTTTTTCTTTTTAAGAGCAACCATTTACAAACATTTCAAAAATGAATACATCGTACACCAATGTTCATTGCAGCACTATTCACAATAGCCAAAAGGTGGAAACAACCTAAATGCCGATCAGCAGAGGAATGGATAAACAAAATGTGGTACATACATACAATGGAATACTACTCAGCCAGTAGAAGAAACAAAGTCTTGGTACTTGCTATAATAAGGATGGAGTTTGAAGACGTGTGAATGAAATAAGGCAATCACAAAACGACAAATATTGTATGACCTCACTTATATAAAAAGACAAGAGAAGCCAAATGAGACCAAAGTTTATTAGTAGTTACCAGAGGCAGGAGGGAGAGGGATGGAGGGTATTAATGATATTAATGGTGATGGAAAAGTCACATTGATTAAGGGTAAGGCTAACAAACAAACAAAAGGCAACCATGCTTTCAAGGAGCATGCCGTGGCAAAGCCAGACGTGTACATAGGCATGTAATTTTTTCTCCAAGAAAATAGAGATTTTTGTTTTCTTACGGGAGGCTTAGCTCTCTGTTTCAGTCTTTGGAATCAGGGAGACCTAGATTAACAGTCTGATTTTCCCATGTAATAGCTGTCTGATCTTGGGCAAGTTATTTAATTTCTCTGAGCCGTATTTGAGTCCTAAAATGAAGATACCAGTTGCCATCAAGTCCACTCTAACTCATGGTGACCCCATGTGTGTCAGAGTAAAACTGCACTCCATGAGGGTTTCAATGCTGACTTTTTGGAAGATTGCCGGGCCTTTCTTCTGAAGTACCCCTGGGTGAACTCAAACCTCCAAACTTTTGGTTAGCTGCTGATCATGTTAACCATTCGCACCACCCAGGGACTCCAAAATGAAGACAGTGATATCTTATTTCTAGGTTTTTGTAAGAATTAAATGAGGTAAAGTATTCAGAGCTCAGCATAGAGTATTATATAGGGTGTATAGAGTAAGCATTTAATAAACCATATACATGTGTAAATATGAAGATATATTTCACTTGCCTAACAAGTATTTGCATATTCATTTCTGGCTCTAACGGTTCCTTCTCAAAGACAAAGTTTATGGTACTGTTCTATTTCCTGGGGCTGAGTTAGAGCAGTTGACCCAATGATCTACTGTTTCTTCACAGCCCAGGCAGTGTCTTTCCATGGTTTAGCCACTCTTTCCTCTCTTTCCTAATTTGCTTCCACCCAGCCTCACAGGACATGACTTTCCCTTTCTCCTACTCCTTATAGTTACACAAGAGTCAAGCTGTTCTTTACCCTCAGAGCCCTCATAAGAACGAACTTGAAAATAAATACTTGGCTATTTCAAAGCACAAAATTAGGCAAATTGTCTCTGACATTACCCATGAGTCAAGAAATTTATTTGGCTTAAGTTTTGATACCATCCTCCTTACTGATTTGGAGTAAACCTGATAAGTTGTTCACTGTCAAAAAAATATGTATATATTTATTCAGCTATGAAATGTACGGGAGAAAGATAAAACTTATAATAATAATATTTATTGATAAAAACCAAGCCCATGATTTTTCAGCATACATTCAGTTAATTTAGGCAAATAAGTATAGTAGGGGATAAACCAAACCAAACCCATTACCATTGAGTTTATTCCAACTCATAGTTACCCTATAAGACAGAGAAAAACTGCCTTGTAGGGTTTCCAAGGAGTGGCTGGTGGATTTGAACTGCTGACCTTTTGGTTAGCAGCCAAACTGTTAACCAGTGCACCACCAGGGCCCCCAGTAGAAGATACTTGTTCTAAAATTGTAGCATTATTGTTCATTGTCTTACATATGACTACAATGTGTTGTTTGCTACCAGAGACACATAAGGCATGTTATCACTTCTTTGTGTTCATATATTAATTCATATATTAAACAGTACCTGGAATATAAATTTGCTTCTATTTTAATTTTTTTTTAATACCATGATTCGATTTTCTCATTTAAAAGGACAATTCTAGGCTGAGTTTATTAGAAAAATTAGTGTACTCATTTTTAAAAGAAATATATCAATGCTATGTATTTATTGTTTTTCTTTTACTTATTGTGGCTTTTCTTCAGATTAAAAAAAAAAATGACTTTTACTGGCTTCAAAGTGCAAAAGTAGCATGCTTTGTAAAATAAAAGAAAAAGCAGCATAATATATCTACACTTGATATTTTTAATAGAGATGTTTTATTTTTTTCTTCTATTTTTTCTTTTCTGATAAATGGACTTTTACAGACCATTGGTAGGATAGAGAGGCGAAACTGGATCTTTGAAGACCTCTGTTGTCACCTCTATCATTATTCCTGCTCCAATGACAACAGGGAGCATACTGTCAATGTCCTCAGGTAATACCCTTATTACATGTGTCATTAGAGGATGTTTGCCATATCTGCTTTAACACCACAGACATTTTAAATAGGTTATTCCATCACTTTGCCATTTTGATTATGACAACAAAATGACACCATATTGAAATGGATTTTGGAAAGCAAGCCTAACTGTCCAAAGAGGTCCATGCTCACTCTAATTAAAATTGGCTTAGGTGGCACAACCTTCATAATTCAGAATATGACTATGAAGGATATGCATTTTGAAAGCCCTCTTTGCTCATTAGTGCTATTTCTGTCAGACCCTACTACCTGCTCTTTTCCTAATGAATGCTAAGCCATCTCTTCAGAAGATTGTGCCACTTCCCTGAACTGAAGGAACTGTCTTATTTCCTCCCAAGTTCGTCAGGAGTAAAATCAGGGAGTCACCTCTTTGACATTTCCAACCTCTGTACTTATTTATCTCTTTGAGACCCTGCGCTCCAGAGATATCACTGTCTTAATTAAGAAGAAGGATGTGACCATGGTAAATTGACTGATTTCATTGATTAAGGACTAGCTGTACAAGTAACATTGATTTTAACAGTGGGTCTACATAAATGTAATTGTTCGAACATGGGGCTGCATAATTATGGTGATGTACGAGAATAGTTGGTTTGTCCTTTTCAACCTTCACTAGCGTTCTTTTGCATGATAATGTACCTTGTGCAATTAGCAGAAATCTTAAATGTTACAAAATGTCTTTTGTGAAGACATGAAGTAATAATTATATTCTAATTTAATTCAACAACATGAGACAGTTTTTCATTTTCTTTCTTTTCATCTCTCTTCTCTTGAAACATAAGATCATGTATATGGGTAACATAAATATGGCTTTTTACCTTATAATACCAATAGGCAGCAGAAAGTCCTTAAGGATATGTACAAATAACCTATGATTTTTCCTTTCCAGAATAAATTTCCTATATATGTTATGACACTCTATAATTTTAGTACTAAACATATATTTTAAATGAGGTTCTTCATACCAAAGATTAAATCCAAAGAAAGCATATATTATCTTGTTATATATTTATTAAGAATTATGTGTCATGGTAACTGAGTTTGTAGGATGTAGATAGTTGTTAAATTCTTTATGTTAAATAGTTTTTTAATAAAGCAAACTTATGTAAATCACTGTTTTGTTATACTTACTATAATGGAATGAGGAGACAAAAATAAAGTCCTCCAGAAAATCACTGTAGGGGCTTTATCTAATAGGAATTAGGATGTTAAGTAGGTAATATGCTCTAGATTGTCAAACACTTTGATACTAAATGAACGGAACAAAAAGAAAAATTCTAAACTTGTACTTAGTAAATTTGAAAAAATAAAAAGAAGGGAGTCACAAATTTACCTAGCAAAAAATCTTGGATAGGGAGTCAGTAGCATTGGATTCTTGTCAAAAACCTGCCACTAATTAGTTCTGTGACCTTTAGTAGCTGTGTACTGTACATAATAGAGGTAGCTCATAAAATAATGCAAGGGCTCATTCTTCATACGGTTCTATCTCTTTACTCCCTGGCAGAACAACTAAAAAAATGATTCCGTAAACTACTGGAAACAATACTCAGTCTCCAGGTGCCTGTATTTGTACTTGTGTTTGCTTCTTGGTTGATTGGTTTGTTTTTAAATGTCCAGTATTTGCAGCTTGAGCTAGGATGGATGGTTATTAACTAAACTGACAATGGTGCTATTTTTCTGATATGCAGCTAACACTCAAAGCCTCTCATTTTTCACATAGTCACCTTTATATAAATTGAACTCTGCTCCACTACTTGCACATATATGCCCTGGGGAGGATATTTTTGAAACGTTACCCAATGTGTATACTTTTATCAGTAAGTCAACTCATCCTACGTCTTGTCCTTCATTAAAGCTAAGCCTAGCACTCTTCCACCTTCCAATTAAAAAAAAAAAAAAAGATATAATCTTACCCAATTCTACCCAGTAAATACTTGTTCTCACTTCCCTACACTGGTCCAAAATTCTTGTGAGGGATGTATGTACATGTGAGCACGCACATAGTTTGATAGGCGGAGGGCCAAAAGCAGAGGAGGTGTTTGTTGAGATTCTCATTGCGAATGGAGTCCCAGGGTGGTCCAAACAGTTAACATGCTCAGCTACTAACTGAAAGGCTGGAAATTCCAGTTTACTCAGAGATGCCTCAGAAGACAAGTGTATTAATCTACTTAAAAAAAAAAAAATCAGCCACTGCAAACTCTATGCAGAATAGTTCTAGCATGATACACATGGCATTGTCATGAGTCAGAATCTACTCGATGACAACTGGTTTTCATTTAGGATGCTGAAGGGAGACTGATATGTAGGGTGGCTCCATGATAGATGGGGGCAGCTGCATTAGAGTAAAAAGTAAGAGCAGCATGGCATGTCACAGAGAACCAGCCCTCTAGCTCTCCTTTGGCTCACATGATGAATGGAAAAGAATCCCATGTGAGGTGGAAGTCCACTCTTTGTACTGCAGGGGACACTTAAAGTAGCTGAGTTGACAGTTATCATACCTGACATGGGCCCACTCTAGCACAGGACAAAAGGTCCATGGCACAAGAGCCATATATGACCAGCCATATATGGGCCAGAAGAAAGCAGTTACTGAAACTCAGAAAGGCTTGAAACTTCTATAAAAGTCAAGGCAAGGCTAATAAAGTAAAGAAACGCCACTGTACTGTTCAAGAGAACAACTGCTTATTCACCAGTTTCATTTCAGAAGATAGCAACGCAATGGTCCCAGGGATCAGACCAAAGATGACCCTCTATCATGGAGAAAGAAAAGTCCAGAAAATAGAACAGGGATAACACGGGGACTTGAGATTCCCTTCCCCTTTACCATGGGGCCAGATATGCCCCAACATATCTGGATACTTCTTTGGAAGCATTTATGTAAAACAATTTAAACTAGAAGAAAAAGGAACATATGCACACCCATGTCCATTGTAGCACTATTCACAATAGCAAAAAAAAAAAAGGAAACAACGTAAATGCCCACCAACAGATGAATAGATAAACAAATTATGGTACATACACATAATGGAATACTATGCAACAATAAAGAACCATGATGAATCCATGAAACATCTCACGACATGGGTGAATGTGGAGGGCACTATGCTGTGTGAAACAAGTCAGTCGAAAAAGGAAAAATATTGTATGAGACCATTATTATAAGAACTCAAGGAAAGGTTCACACAGAAAAAAGAATTATTTGATGGTTACAAGGGTGGGAGGGAGGCAGAGGAGTTATCACTACCTAGTTGGTAGACAATCGTCAACTTCAGTGAAAGAAAGGACAACATACAATATAGGATAAGTCAGCACAATAGGACCAAAGCAAAAGCATAGAAGTTTCCTAGACACATCCAAACACTTTGAGGAACCAAGTAGCTGGGGCTGGGGTCTGGGGACCATAGTCTCAGGGGACACATAAATCAATTAGCGTAATATAGTTCATAAAGAAAATGTTCTATGTCCCACTTTGGTGAGTAGCACCTGGGGTCTTAAAAACTTGTGAGTGGTCATCTAAGATACATCTATTGGTTCTATCCCACCTGGAGCAAAGGAGAGTGAAGAAAACCAAAGACACAAAGAAACTATTAGCCCAAAGGACTAAAAGACCACATGAACCAGAGATCCACCAGTCTGAGACCAGAAGAATTAGACAGTACCCCAGCTACAACCAACAACTGCCCTGACAGGGATCAAGACAGATAGTTCTAGACAGAGCAGAAGGAAAAAGTAGAACCTAATTCAAATTCACATAAAAAGACCAGACTTACTAGTCTGACAGAGACTGGAGTAAACCCTGAAACTATGACCCTCGGATGCTCTGCTAATCCAGACAAAAAACTTATATACGTGAGGAACGTGCTTCTCAGTTCAATCAAATACAGAAGACAAAGTGGGCAGCTACTGTCCAAAGCAGGACAAGAAGGCAGGAAGGGAGAGGAACTGAACTAATGGACACAGGGAACCTGGGCTGGAAAGGGGGAGCATGCTGTCACATTGTGGGGATTGTAACTGATGTCATGAAACAATATGTGTATAAATTTTTGAATGAGAACTTGAGCTGTAAACACTCACATAAAGCACAATTTAAAATAAAAAGAAAGAAAGAAATGCAGAGAGAAACAGAGAAGCTGAATTTAAGTGTCCATTTTTGTCCTCAATCACCACCAACAATTAATCACAGGAAGGGGCTACTGAGGACAAATAGTAAATGTATACAAAATAAAGAAGCCATATTTTCTTTCAAGATAGCAGGAGTATGTTCACATTATGCCCCCCAAATATATTTTGTTTTACTACTAGGAATGGTGGCGCAATGGATAAGCTCTCAGCTGCTAACAGAAAGGTCACTGCTCAAACCCATCAGTGGCTCTGCTGGAGAAGACACCTGGCAACCTGCTCCTGTAAAGACACAGCCTAGGAAATCCTATGGGCAGTTTTACACTCTCCTATAGCGTTGCTATGAGTTGGAATTGACTCAACCGCACATAGCCGCAACAATGACAATGGTCATTTTCATTAGACCATGGTTTTATGTTTTAATTATCTTTAATTCAAATTAGTCTAGAGCACTCCCCATTGCAGGGAGCGGTTGATTGGGAAAAAGATGCTATTTGCCAAGAGCCTACAATGTTCCAGGCACTGTGCTGAGCACTTAAGATGCATGGCTGTATTTAATCTTTACCACTCCCAGGTTTACACATCTTAATCCCAGTGTTAATGCTGAGGAAATGTATCCCAAGATTTTTTGTTGGTAACATGGGAATATAATCTTACCTGTTTTCTTCTTTTATGATCATGTTCTTTTCAAACACACACACACACACCTTTCCTTTCCCCAGTAGAGATAGTAAAGAGATAATTTCACTACACTGATAGGGAGAAACACATAAAACATATTCAGAAACAGTTTCCTTTCACACTCTAGAGACACATAGTCACTTTTACAGGGGTTGGAGTGAGAAGACGAGATCGCTGCAAAAGTTTATTCTACAAATTTGAATAGTTTTTGCTTCTCAGACAAAAAGGAACACAAAACAGGGGAGAGGAATAATGCATGAGATATCACAGGGAGCTTGGAAATCTGTGAATAGTTTGGTAAGTTTGGAATTTCAATACAAAATGGCAGTTGTGAGAGATGAAGGTAGAGAGTAAAAGCCAGATTATGAGTGATCATGCTTTATTTGAAGGCCTTTGGATTTCATCCCAAAGGCAGTGGGAAGCTACTGAAGGTATTTAAGTAGGAATGTGCCACAATCCAAAATACATTATAGAAAAATCCATCTGCCAGCAATGCAGAGTTCAATTTGGAGGGAAGAGATTAAAAGCAAAGACTCCAGTTCAAGCTGCTACAATAATCCTAGAGAGAAACAATGGCTAGGTGAAATAAAGCAGTGGTGCGTGGTAGAAGAGGTGGAACTTATTTAAGAGTTAATGATGAGAAGGTCTCATCAGCCAGAGAGAAATCAACTTGCTTTTCATACCAAACTCAGTGGAGGTAGGGTGAGACGTTATCACAGGAATACCACAGAATTGGTTTTTAAGCCCCTGATTTCCCTGATACTTTTCTGATTACTCCTCAACTGTCCTGAGATTGTGATTGTACGATTTTGTGATAGCCTTGTCTGTCAGTTGAGCAATGGATTATAGCTAATAAGGTCAACGAAAAGCTTTAATTCATTCATGGATCCAATATGTGTGAGTTCATGGTCAGGAGGTTTTTGGTTTTATTTTATTCCTTATTTCCACAGGCGAAAAGAAAAAGTTCAATACATATTTGTTTCTTAACTTGGGACATATATACAGTGAAACCTGTGAGAGCTGGAACTTGACAGGGCTGCCTTGTTTTTCTGGGCCTTGCACATTTTCCTCCTTTGACAAAGTGCCGTCTTACCACCTTTCTATTGCTCATTTTATTGGGAAATATTAGAGTTTGCTTTCTCTGGCAGGTTTCCACCTTACACAGGTTCCAGCTTTCATAGATTTTACTGTAATATGTAAACAATATGTTTATACATATGGATTTTGAAATATTTTCTATTATTACTAATTTTATTGTGTTTTATGGATTATAAAAGGGAAATATTTAATAGAGTTTAAACATTTTCTTCATATTTTGTACTAAATCACACTCTACCATGTAAATATATATCTCCTTCTCTGCGATTGATTTTGGAAAGTTCTATTTCTTAAACAATGATAATAATAGGCAACATGTATTAATAACTTCATACCTGTCCAGAATGGCTCTAAGTACTCAAAATGGGCACACTCATTTAATCCTCATGACTACACGATGAAGTCAGTGCTATTATAAGAAAACTAAGACTCATGGAGTTTGATCAAGGTCACATAACTCATAAGTGGTAGTAAGTGCAATTCAGTTGACACAACTGGACTTCAAGCACTCTGGTACAAATGGATTTAGCTTTGCCTGGTAGTGCCTAAAGTATAATATTTATTCAATAAATACCTATGAGATGAATGAGCAAGCAGAACTTTTTCATCTTTAACTTGATGTCAAATCTGTAATAATAAACCTGGAAATGCCTTCCCTGATAGGAATGGGTAGACATTGGGCAATATAATCAGACAAGTGACATGAGTAGATTTGCTTTTTGGTGGCAAAATCAGGTTGCAAAAAGGAAAATGAATATAGGGGAAGCAAGACTGGAAATATCAAATCTGATGAAGGGACCATTTCAATAGTACAGTTATAAGGTGGCATCAACTAAAATAATGGTACCAAGGATGGATAAAAAATGAATTAGATGCAAATCACGGAAGAAAAATGAACAGAAGTTAGTGAGTAATAAGGATGTTGTAGGTTAGGAAGAGAAATGAGTTAGTTTTTCACATGGTATTATACAAAGATATCTAACATTCACAACTGGTTTCCTTTAGTGATATTTATGGGGTCATGCCTCCTGACTTTCATGATTCGTAGAATTTGTTGCAACAATTTTGAAATCCACATATAAGGAGAGGAAATATTGTCATGTTGAGGAACTAAAAGAGTAAAAGAAGTTGCTGGAAAAAGAAAGTACAGCATTTAGGCATGTGACATTTGAATACCAAGATATCATAACATTTCTCTTTTATAATCTATTTGAGCACAACTTATACCTGTGTTTCGTTTAAGTCAAGTACAATATCTCTTAAGAGTCTATTTTGCTTATTCAGCAATTAAAAAAGCAAATACTTATTAGGTGACAGGTGCTGTACTAAACATTTACCTGCTTAGTTACTTTACAAGGAAATGGAGAAAACTTATATCTAGTTATCAATATATGTATATTTTTAATTCTTATATTTTTTTTTATTGTGCTTTAGGTGAAAGTTTACAGCTCAAGTTAATTTCTCATTCAAATATGTATGTATACATATATTTTTTGTGACATTGATTTCAAACCTCACAATGTGACAGCATGTTCCCCCATTCCATCCTGGGTTCCCTGTGTCCATTCTTTTAGTTCCTGTCTCTTCCTGCCTTCTCGTCCTGCTTTTGGACAGGAGCTGCCCATTTGGTCTCATATATTTCATTGAACTAAGAAGCGTGTTCCTCACATGTATAAATTTTTTGTTTTATAGGCTTGTCTAATCTTTGCCTGAAACATGGGCTTTGGTAATGGATTCAGGTCTCGGTTAGCAAAGCGTTGGGAGGCCATAGTTTCAGAGTTTTCTCCAGTCTCTGTCAACCAATTAAGCCTGGTCTTTTACATGAATTTGAATTCTTTTCTACATTTTTCTCCTGTTCTGTCCAGAACTCTCTATTGTGTTCTGTGTCAGGGTGGTCATTAGTGGTAGCCGGCCACCCTCTGGTTCTTCCGGTCTCAGGCTGGAGGAGTCTCTGGTTCATGTGGTCCTTTAGTCCTTTGGGCCAGCATTTTCCTTGTGTCTTTGGTATTCTTCATTCACTTTTGCTCTGGGTGGGATGAGACCAATAGATGTATCTTAGATGGTTGCTCCCAAGCTTTTAAGGCCCCAGGTCCATTCATCAATAAATTTATACGGGCAGAAAAATAATCACACAAACTCAAGCTCTCTGGAGACTCAGAGTGAAATAAAACATGGTGGCTTTTCATTGCAAAGGACAGACCTTAAGAGGAAGAAAGGTTTGGGTTGAATTTAGATAGGTATTATGACTACTATCTGTAGGTCTTTTTCTAGCCACTATAAGGGATTACAAAAATGAAGAAAACTTTACCTACTTTCATGATGTTTATAGCTTCTTTGATGAATTTTTATTGTCAGGAAACCAGAAGAAAGTATTCCCAACCAGAGAGTGGAATTTGTAAAAGAATAATCAGGAAACAAACATATTCGGAGCAGAGAGCCCGTACTGGAAGGTAGTGGAAGATGATTAAGGATAAATAAAATGAAGGCATTTTACTGTGAGCTCGGGGAGGCGTATCAGATTCTTAGGGGAGCTCCTCTTTGTATAGTCCACATAAAAGGGGGTTGCTTGTTCTGTCTTTGAAACCCAGCTTGGCACAAAGTCATAGTCAAAGAAACATTGGTCCAACTTCAAAAGTTTCAGAGACTAATACAAGGCTTTATTTTAGCATTCTTTGAAGGAACAGAGACACTTTACAGTGTATCAAATAGGAAACCTTCCTGTAACTCCTCTTTAGTATCTCTTCCTCTCCTCAGTTTCATGTGTAAAGCATTTGTCATAGAGCCCCTCACTTCACAGTACACTCTGCTCATTCACTCCAGGGTAGAGGTATTGAGATCCTGTCCTCTGGAAAGCTTATACATCCTAAGGGGCTTTCTTAATCTTTTCCTACTCTGCCTTTTTTTTTTTTTTTTTTTTTCCCAGAATGAGCAGCCCTTCTGGGAACTGGTGAATAAAAACGTCTATCTTAACTACATCATCCTTTTGGCTGGGCATTGATATACCCTGCTGCCCTTGATAATTCTATTGCCTGTGTTAACCTGGCAGAATCTATGAAAATTTCTTCCAGAAGACATTGTCATTGTCCTGGAAGTGAACCTGAGGACAGTATGCCTTTCCATTTATATTCTGTATACGTGCAGTTAGCCACATGATGCCCCTACCCAGTGCAAGAAGTGCAAGGAAAGCAACACACTGGATAATTTAGCCACCTTTAGGGAGTCTACCATCCAGTACAGAAAACAGCACCTGAGCACCTTGACCATTTAAGAGACACTTTTACCCAGTCTTCTTGGTGGAATCAGATTAGAAGCCGCAATCTCCACCCAAAGCCCTGACCTTTTCTGTCTGGAAATCATGCACATCTTTACATACTAGAACCTTGCTTGTAAGTTGGAAAGTATTTCAGAATAAAACCAAAAACCAAACCCATTGCTGTCAAGTCAATTATGACTCATAGCGACACTGTGGGGCAGAGTAGAACTGCCCCACAGGGTTTCCAAGGAGCACCTGGTGGATTTGAACTGCCAACATTTTGGTTAGCAGCCAAACTCTTAACCACTGTGCCGCCAGGGCTTCTGTTTCAAAACAGAAAGTTAAAAAAAATTACAACATTTAAATAGCAGTATATCTGAAGTGATCTATCCCTAACAACAACACAAACACAAAAAACCTGAAGGTCCTTTTCTGTATAAAATTTTATATTCAGAACAGTTATAAAAACTTCTGTTTTCTCTTCGTGCAGTCTTCCTCATCCCATGGTGTTCTGTTTTCAACCCTTCTTCCCTGATACCATTTTTTTACCAAATATTTTTTTAAAACATTTAAAATATTCAGTAGTATTTAATTTTTAAATATTCAACTTTTTTTTATTATTAACTTTTATTGAGCTTCAAATGAACGTTTACAAATCAAGTCAGACTGTCACATATAAGTTTATATACACCTTACTCCATTCTCCCACTTGCTCTCCCCCTAATGAGTCAGCCCTTCCAGTCTCTCCTTTCCTGACAATTTTGCCAGCTTCCCACTCTCTCTATCCTCCCATCCCCCTTCCAGACAGGAGATGCCAACACAGTCTCAAGTGTCCACCTGATATCATTAGCTCACTCTTCATCAGCATCTCTCTCCTACCCACTGTCCAGTTCCTTTCATGTCTGATGAGTTGTCTTCGGGAATGGTTCCTGTCCTGGGCCAACAGAAGGTTTGGGGACCATGACTGCCGGGATTCCTTTAGTCTCAGTCAGACCATTAAGTATGGTCTTTTTGTCAGAATTCGGGGTCTGCATCCCACTGATCTCCTGCTCCGTCAGGGGTTCTCTGTTGTGCTCCCTGCCAGGGCAGTCATCGGTTGTAGCTGGACACCATCTAGTTCTTCTGGTCTCAGGATGATGTAAGTCTCTAGTTCATGTGGCCCTTTCTGTCTCTTGGGCTCTTAGTTATCGTGTGACCTTGGTGTTCTTCATTCTCCTTTGATCCAGGTAGGTTGAGACCAATTGATGCATCTTAGATGGCCACTTGTTAGCATTTAAGACCCCAGACGCCACATTTCAAAGTGGGATGCAGAATGTTTTCATAATAGAATTATTTTGCCA
This sequence comes from Loxodonta africana, assembly GCF_030014295.1. NCBI lineage: Eukaryota > Metazoa > Chordata > Mammalia > Proboscidea > Elephantidae > Loxodonta > Loxodonta africana. The sequence continues at coordinate 121,024,270 of NC_087345.1, read as the reverse complement.
ATTGACTTAGAAGTCCCCTTAAGCCATACTCCCCAAACCCCCGCCCTTGCTCCGCTGATGTTTGAAGTATTCAGTTTATCCCGGAAACTTCTTTGCTTTTGGTCCAGTCCAGTCCAGTTGAGCTGACCTTCCATGTATTGAGCATTGTCCTTCCCTTCACCTAAAGCAGTTCTTATCTACTAATTAATCAGTAAAAAACCCTCTCCCACCCTCCTTCCCTCCCACTCTCGTAACCACAAAGGTATGTGTTCTTCTCAGTTTGTACTATTTCTCAAAATCTTATAATAGTGGTCTTATACAATATTTGTCCTTTTGCCTCTGACTGATTTCGCTCAGCATAATGCCTTCCAGGTTCCTCCATGTTATGAATTGTTTCAGAGATTCGTCACTGTTCTTTATCGATGTGTAGTATTCCGTTGTGTGAATATACCACAATTTATTTAACCATTCATCTGTTGATAGACACCTTGGTTGCTTCCAGCTTTTTGCTATTGTAAACAGAGCTGCAATAAACATGGGTGTGCATATATCTGTTTGTGTGAAGGCTCTTATTTCTCTAGGGTATATTCCGAGGAGTGGGATTTCTGGGTTGTATGGTAGTTCTATTTCTAACTGCTTAAGATAACGCCAGATGGATTTCCAAAGTGGTTGTACCATTTTACATTCCCACCAGCAGTGTATAAGAGTTCCAATCTCTCCGCAGCCTCTCCAACATTTATTATTCTGTGTTTTTTGGATTAATGCCAGCCTTGTTGGAGTGAGATGGAATCTCATCATGGTTTTTATTTGCATTTCTCTAATGGCTAATGATTGAGAGCATTTTCTCATGTATCTGTTAGCTGCCTGAATATCTTCTTTAGTGAAGTGTGTGTTCATATCCTTTGCCCACTTCTTGATTGGGTTGTTTGTCTTTTTGTGGTTCAGTTTTGACAGAATCATATAGATTTTAGAGATCAGGTGCTGGTCGGAGATGTCATAGCTGAAAATTCTTTCCCAGTCTGTAGGTGGTCTTTTTACTCTTTCGGTGAAGTCTTCAGATGAGCATAGGTGTTTGATTTTTAGGAGCTCCCAGTTATCTGGTTTCTCTTCATCATTTTTGGTACTGTTTTGTATTCTGTTTATGCCTTGTATTAGGGCTCCTAAGGTTGTCCCTATTTTTTCTTCCATGATCTTTATCATTTTAGTCTTTATGTTTAGGTCTTTGATCCACTTGGAGTTAGTTTTTGTGCATGGTGTGAGGTATGGGTCCTGTTTCATTCTTTTGCAAATGGATATCCAGTTATGCCAGCACCATTTGTTAAAAAGACTATCTTCTCCCCAATTAACTGACACTGGGCCTTTGTCAAATATCAGCTGCTCATATGTGGATGGATTTATATCTGGGTTCTCAATTCTGTTCCATTGGTCTATGTGCCTGTTGTTGTACCAGTACCAGGCTGTTTTGACTACTGTGGCTGTATAATAGGTTCCGAAATCAGGTAGAGTGAGGCGTCCCACTTTCTTCTTCCTTTTCAGTAATGCTTTGCTTATCCGAGGCTTCTTTCCCTTCCATATGAAGTTGGTGATTTGTTTCTCTATCACATTAAAAAATGACATTGGAATTTGGATCAGAAGTGCATTGTATGTATAGATGGCTTTTGGTAGAATAGCCATTTTTACTATGTTAAGTCTTCCTATCCATGAGCAAGGTATGTTTTTCCACTTAAGTATGTCCTTTTGAATTTCTTGTAGTAGTGCTTTGTAGTTTTCTTTGTATAGGTCTTTTACATCTTTGGTAAGATTTATTCCTAAGTATTTTATCTTCTTGGGGGCTACTGTGAATGGTATTGATTTGGTGATTTCCTCTTCGATGTTCTTTTTGTTGATGTAGAGGAATCCAAGTGATTTTTGTATGTTTATCTTATAACCTGAGACTCTGCCAAACTCTTCTATTAGTTTCAGTAGTTTTCTGGAGGATTCCTTAGGGTTTTCTGTGTATAAGATCATGTCATCTGCAAATAGAGATAATTTTACTTCTTCCTTGCCAATCCAGATGCCCTTTATTTCTTGGTTTAGCCTAATTGCTCTGGCTAGGACTTCTAGCACAATGTTGAATAAGAGTGGTGATAAAGGGCATCCTTGTCTGGTTCCCGTTCTCAAGGGAAATGCTTTCAGGTTCGCTCCATTTAGAGTGATGCTGGCTGTTGGCTTTGTATAGATGCCCTTTATTATGTTGAGGAATTTTCCTTCTATTCCTATGTTGCTGAGAGTTTTTATCATAAATGTGTGTTGGACTTTGTCAAATGCCTTTTCTGCATCAATTGATAAGATCATGTGGTTTTTGTCTTTTGTTTTATTTATATGGTGGATTACATTAATGGTTTTTCTAATATTAAACCAGCCTTGCATACCAGGTATAAATCCCACTTGGTCGTGGTGAATTATTTTTTTGATATGTTGTTGAATTCTATTGGCTAGGATTTTGTTGAGGATTTTTGCATCTATGTTCATGAGGGATATAAGTCTGTAATTTTCTTTTTTTGTGATGTCTTTACCTGGTTTTGGTATCAGGGAGTTGGTGGCTTCATAGAATGAGTTAGGTAGTATTCCACCATTATCTATGCTTTGAAATACCTTCAGTAGTAGTGGTGTTAACTCTTCTCTGAAAGTTTGGTAGAACTCTACAGTATAGCCATCCGGGCCAGGGCTTTTTTTTGTTGGGAGTTTTTTGATTACCATTTCAAACTCTTTTTTTGTTATGGGTCTATTTAGTTGTTCTACTTCTGATTGTGTTAGTTTAGGTAGGTAGTGTTTTTCCAGGAATTCATCCATTTCTTCTCGGTTTGCAAATTTATTAGAATACAATTGTTCCTAATAACCTGATATGATTCTTTTAATTTCATTTGGGTCTGTTGTGATGTGGTCCTTCTCGTTTCTTATTCCGGTTATTTGTTTCCTTTCCTGTATTTGTTTAGTCAGTCTAGCCAATGGTTTATCAATTTTGTTAATTTTTTCAAAGAACCAGCTTTTGGCTTTGTTAATTCTTTCAATTGTTTTTCTGTTCTCTAATTCATTTAGTTCAGCTCTCCTTTTTATTATTTGTTTTCTTCTGGTGCCTGATGGGTTCTTTTGTTGCTCACTTTCTATTTGTTGAAGTTGTCGGGACAGTTCTCTGATTTTGGCTCTTCTTTTTGTATGTGGGCATTTATCGATATAAATTGGCCTCTGAGCACTGCTTTTGCTGTGTCCCAGAGGTTTTGATAGGAAGTATTTTCATTCTCGTTGCATTCTCTGAATTTCCTTATTCCCTCCTTAATGTCTTCTATAACCCAGTCTTTTTTGAGCAGGGTATTGTTCAGTTTCCAAGTATTTGATTTCTTTTCCCTAATTTTTCTGTTTTTGATTTCCACTTTTATGGCCTTGTGGTCTGAGAAGATGCTTTGTAATATTTCGATGTTTTGGATTCTGCAAAGGTTTGTTCTATGACCTAATATGTGGTCTATTCTAGAGAATGTTCCATGTGCGCTAGAAAAAAAAGTATACATTGCAGCAGTTGGGTGGAGAGAGAGTTCTGTATAAGTCAATGAGGCCAAATTGGTTGATTGTTGTAAGTAGGTCTTCCGTGTCTCTATTGAGCTTCTTACTGGATGTCCTGTCCTTCTCCAAAAGTGGTGTGTTGAAGTCTCCTACTATAATTGTGGAGGTGTCTATCTCACTTTTCAATTCTGTTAAAATTTGATTTATGTATCTTGCAGCCCTGTCATTGGGTGCATAAATATTTAATATGGTTATATCTTCCTGATCAATTGTCCCTTTTATCATTATGTAGTGTCCTTCTTTATCCTTTGTGGAGGATTTAAGTCTAAAGTCTATTTTGTCAGAAATTAATATTGCTACTCCTCTTCTTTTTTGCTTATTGTTTGCTTGATATATTTTTTTCCATCCTTTGAGTTTTAGTTTGTTTGTGTCTCTAAGTCCAAGGTGTGTCTCTTGTAGGCAGCATATAGACGGATCGTGTTTCTTATCCAGTCCGAGACTCTCTGTCTCTTAATTGGTGCATTTAGTCCATTTACATTCAGCATAATTATAGATAAATAAGTGTTTAGTGTTGTCATTTTGATGCCTTTTTATGTGTGTTGTTGACAATTTCATTTTTCCACATACTGTTTTGTGCTGAGACGTTTTTCTTAGTAAATTGTGAGATCCTCATTTTCGTAGTGTTTGACTTTATGTTTGTTGGGTCGTTACGTTTTTCTTGGTTTTTATCTTGAGTTATGGAGTTGTTATACTTCTTTGTGGTTACCTTATTATTTACCCCTATTTTTCTAAGTAAAAACCTAACTTGTATTGTTCTATATCGTCTTGTATCACTCTCCATATGGCAGTTCTATGCCTCCTATATTTAGTCCCACTTTTTGATTATTGTGATCTTTTACATATTGACTTCCGTGATTCCCCGTTATGAGTATTTTTTTTTTAATTAATCTTATTTGTTTTTGTGATTTCCCTATTTGAGTTGATATCAGGATGTTCTGTTCTGTGACCTTGTGTTGTGCTGGTATCTGATATTATTGGTTTTCTAACCAAACAATATCCTTTAGTATTTCTTGTAGCTTTGGTTTGGTTTTTGCAAATTCTCTAAACTTGTGTTTATCTGTAAATATCTTAATTTTGCCTTCATATTTCAGAGAGAGTTTTGCTGGATATATGATCCTTGGCTGGCAGTTTTTCTCCTTCAGTGCTCTGTATATGTCGTCCCATTCCCTGCTTGTCTGCATGGTTTCTGCTGAGTAGTCTGAACTTATTCTTATTGATTCTCCCTTGAAGGAGACCTTCCTTTTCTCCCTGGCTGCTTTTAAAATTTTCTCTTTATCTTTGGTTTTGGCAAGTTTGATGATAATATGTCTTGGTGTTTTTCTTTTTGGATCAATCTTAAATGGGGTTCGATGAGCACCTTGGATAGATATCCTTTCGTCTTTCATGATGTCAGGGAAGTTTTCTGTCAGGAGTTCTTCAACTATTCTCTCTGTGTTTTCTGTCTTCCCTCCCTTTTCTGGGACTCCAATCACACACAAGTTATCCTTCTTGATAGAGTCCCTCATGATTCTTAGGGTTTCTTCATTTTTTTTGATTCTTTTATCTGATTTTTTTTCAGCTATGTTGGTGTTAATTCCCTGGCCCTCCAGATTTCCCACTCTGCATTCTAATTGCTCGAGTCTGCTCCTCTGACTTCCTATTGCGTTGTCTAATTCTGTAATTTTATTGTTAATGTTTTGGATTTCTGCATGCTGTCTCTCTATGTATTCTTGCAACTTATTAACTTTTCCACTATGTTCTTGAATAATCTTTTTGAGTTCTTCAACTGTTTTATCAGTGTGTTCCTTGGCTTTTTCTGCAGTTTGCCTTATTTCATTTCTGAGGTCATCCCTGATGTCTTGAAAAAAAAAATTTGAAGCATTCTGTAAATTAGTTTTTTATATTCTATATCTGGTAATTCCAGGATTGTATCTTCATTTGGGAAAGATTTTGATTCTTTTGTTTGGGGGGTTGTAGAAGTTGTCATGGTCTGCTTCTTTATGTGGTTTGATATCGACTGCTGTCTGCGAGCCATCACTAAGATATTGTACTGATTTATTCTATGGTTGCTCACTGAGTCTTATCTTGTTTTGTTTTCTTTCAGTATACGTGGATGGGCTACTAGATTGTGCTGTCTTGATTGTTGTAGCCCTTGACTTACTTATGACCTATTACCAGCTGGTTAGGGCTGTTGCCAGATATATATGCCTGAGTCTATTCACTATTCTTGTGTAGGATCTGATTTTGGGTCATCAAGTGTGTGCTGCACCCTAACACCTATCCACCTTGAGAAGTAGTGGCGATAGTTGTGTGTACCAGATTCTATTAGCAGCTAGGGTTCACACTCCAGGGGGGGCAGGATGCTGACAGGCTTTCCCCAAGTGTCAGTGAGGTAGGTGTGTCTCTATTCCTAAAGCACCTTGGTGGGAGGGCTCTGCACCTGTACCTTAGGCCCCCAATGCAAGTACCTCTACAGATTGGTAGGTGTCACCCTCCTTAGACCCCTAAGGCAAGAGGCTAGGTGGTCTGGGGGGAGCTTCAGCCTTCAGTTCCCTGTTGTGGGTCAGTTAGGGCTCTGTTGAATAAACACAGATATCAGACCTGGGAAACTTGCTTTTCCAGTAAATCCGCTAAAAAAAAGGCAGTCAGATCCCTATCAGATTTGCCTTTGCATTGTAATAGCCACCTTGTTCCCTGTAGGGATGAAAGCCCGAGATATGGATCATATACGCTTGGCTGGAGCTGGTTCTGTGTTTTTAGTCCAATTAGGGAAGGATTTTTGGTCCCTGGGTTTTTTGTGGTTGCTTCTCTCAGGCTGGAAGAATGGGTTAGGAAAAAACCAAAAAAAAAAAAAAAGGGAAAAGAAAAGCCTTGGAGCCGGAGCCGTTCTCCCTCTGGCTCAGGAAATTCCAATGTTAATGAAGCCGCCTGGGAAGGGGAGGGGAGAGTTCAGGAAAACAGGAGAGAACAGCACCCCAGGATATAGCCAAAGTTGCTTATCTTGTTTGGGATGACTATTTTATCTGAGATTCCCAAGGGGCATGTCGACTATGTGTGCTCGCTGGGTAGAGATTGCCCCCGAGGGTCTGGCCCGCAGAAGCCGCATCAGTTCCCCCGCTGCCAGTCCACAGCCCAGCGTCAAGGTTCCCCTGCTGGGACGCTGCACTCCCGGCTCCAAAATCAGTCGCTGCCTCCCGGGGACTTCTCCTCCCGCCAGCCGTGGTGCCACGCTGCCCCCACGGACCGGCTGGGCCCCCTCCCGGGGTTAGTTCAGGGAAGTAGGGCTGCGCCCCATGTTTGTGCTGTGACTGGATGCCGTGTTCAGCTCCCTTGTGCCCAGTCCAAAGCCCGGCGCCAAGGTTCCCCTGCTGGGACGCTGCACTCCCAGCTCCAAAACCAGTCACTGCCTCCCAGGGACTTCTCCTCCCACCAGCAGCGTGGCTGTGCCGTGCACGCAGACCAGCTGGGCCCCCTCCTGGGGTCAGTTCAGGGGGCTAGGGCTGCACCCCATGTTTGCGCCATCACAGATGTCGTGTTCAGCTCCCCTGCACCCAGTCCTAAGCTCGGCGCCAAGGTTACCTGACTGGGATGCTGGCTCCAGGCTCCGAAAACAGTCGTTGCTTCCCCGTAGTTATTCGTTCTCTGTCTCTGTCACTCAGGTCAACTCTTTAAATCTGTGTTTGTTGTTCAGGGTTCGTAGATTGTTGTATATGTGATCGATTCACTTGTTTTTCCAAGTCTTTGTTGCAAGAGGGATCCGAGGTAGCGTCTACCTAGTCAACCATCTTGGCCCCGCCTCTCCTAAATAGTCAACTTTTAAAATTTAATTATTTTAATATAAAATATTTTCATGTATTTAGTTTTAAGATCACTAACATTTTTTAAAAACTTATTTTTCAAAATATTTAATATTTTTATTTTAAATATTTCATAATTTTAATTAATGTTACTTCATAATATGTTTTTGGACTCTGCAAAGGTTTGTTTTATGACCTAATATGTGGTCTATTCTAGAGAATGTTCCATGTGCGCTAGAAAAAAAAGTATACTTTGCAGCAGTTGGGTGGAGAGTTCTGTATAAGTCAATGAGGTCAAATTGGTTGATTGTTGTAATTAGGTCTTCCGTGTCTCTATTGAGCTTCTTACTGGATGTCCTGTCCTTCTCCAAAAGTGGTGTGTTGAAGTCTCCTACTATAATTGTGGAGGTGTCTATCTCACTTTTCAATTCTGTTAAAATTTGATTTATGTATCTTGCAGCCCTGTCATTGGGTGCATATATATTTAATATGGTTATGTCTTCCTGATCAATTGTCCCTTTTATCATTATGTAGTGTCCTTCTTTATCCTTTGTGGAGGATTTAAGTCTAAAGTCTATTTTGTCAGAAATTAATATTGCTACTCCTCTTCTTTTTTGCTTATTATTTGCTTGATATATTTTTTTCATCCTTTGAGTTTTAGTTTGTTTGTGTCTCTAAGTCTAAGGTGTGTCTCTTGTAGGCAGCATATAGACGGATCGTGTTTCTTATCCAGTCCGAGACTCTCTGTCTCTTAATTGGTGCATTTAGTCCATTTACATTCAGCATAATTATAGATAAATAAGTGTTTAGTGTTGTCATTTTGATGCCTTTTTATGTGTGTTGTTGACAATTTCATTTTTCCACATACTGTTTTGTGCTGAGACGTTTTTCTTAGTAAATTGTGAGATCCTCATTTTCGTAGTGTTTGACTTTATGTTTGTTGAGTCGTTACGTTTTTCTTGGTTTTTATCTTGAGTTATGGAGTTGTTATACTTCTTTGTGGTTACCTTATTATTTACCCCTATTTTTCTAAGTAAAAACCTAACTTGTATTGTTCTATATCGTCTTGTATCACTCTCCATATGGCAGTTCTATGCCTCCTATATTTAGTCCCACTTTTTGATTATTGTGATCTTTTACATATTGACTTCCGTGATTCCCCGTTATGAGTATTTTTTTTTTAATTAATCTTATTTGTTTTTGTGATTTCCCTATTTGAGTTGATATCAGGATGTTCTGTTCTGTGACCTTGTGTTGTGCTGGTATCTGATATTATTGGTTTTCTAACCAAACAATATCCTTTAGTATTTCTTGTAGCTTTGGTTTGGTTTTTGCAAATTCTCTAAACTTGTGTTTATCTGTAAATATCTTAATTTTGCCTTCATATTTCAGAGAGAGTTTTGCTGGATATATGATCCTTGGCTGGCAGTTTTTCTCCTTCAGTGCTCTGTATATGTCGTCCCATTCCCTGCTTGTCTGCATGGTTTCTGCTGAGTAGTCTGAACTTATTCTTATTGATTCTCCCTTGAAGGAGACCTTCCTTTTCTCCCTGGCTGCTTTTAAAATTTTCTCTTTATCTTTGGTTTTGGCAAGTTTGATGATAATATGTCTTGGTGTTTTTCTTTTTGGATCAATCTTAAATGGGGTTCGATGAGCACCTTGGATAGATATCCTTTCGTCTTTCATGATGTCAGGGAAGTTTTCTGTCAGGAGTTCTTCAACTATTCTCTCTGTGTTTTCTGTCTTCCCTCCCTTTTCTGGGACTCCAATCACACACAAGTTATCCTTCTTGATAGAGTCCCTCATGATTCTTAGGGTTTCTTCATTTTTTTTTATTCTTTTACCTGATTTTTTTTCAGCTATGTTGGTGTTAATTCCCTGGCCCTCCAGATTTCCCACTCTGCATTCTAATTGCTCGAGTCTGCTCCTCTGACTTCCTATCGCGTTGTCTAATTCTGTAATTTTATTGTTAATGTTTTGGATTTCTGCATGCTGTCTCTCTATGTATTCTTGCAACTTATTAATTTTTCCACTATGTTCTTGAATAATCTTTTTGTGTTCTTCAACAGTTTTATCAGTGTATTCCTTGGATTTTTCTGCAATTTGCGTTATTTCGTTTGTGATGCCTTGAAGCATTCTGTAAATTAGTTTTTTATATTCTATATCTGATAATTCCAGGATTGTATCTTCATTTGGGAAAGATTTTGATTCTTTTGTTTGGGGGGTTGTAGAAGCTGTCATGGTCTGCTTCTTTATGTGGTTTGATATGGACTGCTGTCTCCGAGCCATCACTGGGAAACTAGTTTTTCCAGAAAATCCGCTAAAAACAAATGCAGTCAGATCCCTATCAGAATTGCCTTTGGATTATAACCACCACCTTATTCCCTGTAAGGATGAAAGTCTGAGATTTGGATCATATATGCTTGGCTGTAGCTGGTTCTGTGTTTTTAGTCCAATTAGGGGTGGATTTTTGGCCCCTGGGTTTTGTTGTTGTTGTTGTTGTTCCTTGTCTCAGGCCGAAAGAGTGGGTTAGGAAAAGACCAAAAGAAAAAAAAAAGGGGGGGGAAGCAAACCGGTTGGGCCCCCTCCCAGGGTGAGTTTGGGGGATAGGGCTGGGCCCCTTGTTTGTACCGTCAGCTCCCCTGGGCTCTGCCCTAAATCGGGCGTCAAAGGTTACCTGACTGGGATGCTGGCTCCAGGCTCTGAAAACAATCGCTGCTTCCCCGTATTTGTTCGTTTTCCGTCTCTAAATCTGTGTTTGTTGTTCAGGGTTTGTAGATTGTTATGTACTTGATCGATTCACTTGTTTTTCCGAGTCTTTGTTGCAAGAGGGATCCGAGGTAGCGTCTACCTAGTCCGCCATCTTGGCCCCCACCTCATAATATGTTTTTAAATAGACACTTCTAACAGGTGACTTTCCCTGCCATGCTCAGTTCTTTGGGGCTATGTAAACTTTGAGCCTTTAATTGAGATATAAAGAGTAATCCTGAGTTAATTTGTCCAAAAAATACAGTATAGTAAGATTATGTCAGAAGTGTGAGTAGGATAGTAGTGAGTTAAAATTATCTCCTCTTATTGGCTTTCAACATTGGGATCCTCCATAAAGAGATTCAGAACACTAATAATGATAGAAAAAGTGATAAATATGGAGTCACAAGATCTGGACTGTAAACCTTGCCCTATCGCTTATTGACTCTATGACACCAGAATAATCATTTAGACTCTTTTTATTTAGACTCATTTTCTTTAACTACAAAATTATAATAAAAACCTCATAGAGTAATTGCTATAATCATGTATTTGAACATCTCTCAAATCTGTTCACTTTTCCCCTCCACCAACACTGGCACCATCCAAGCACTGATCATTTTTTCTTTGAATCCCTATAATTTCCTCTCCATCAGTGCAGGTCCTCATCCAATCCATTCCTCATCTTGTGATATAAGTGATCTTCCTAAAACATCAACCTAATCATTCCATACTTCTATTTCAAAACTTCAAAGACATTCCATGGTTTGTGGAATAAATGAAAAATTTGTTAAAAGGCTTAAAGGTCCTACAAGCCCCAATTTTTCTATATTTCTTCTCTAGAGCTATCTCATACCATCTTATTCCATGACGACTTGACTCCAGCTAGTGTTCTTTCAGCATTCCACGCTCACTGCGCACCCTTGCCTCTGCCCCGGCACTTCTCAACACTGTTCTCTCTGCCTGGGGTGCTCCTCTCTTCCTCCAGTTAACTTCAATTCTAACTCTTCCTTCCACACTTTAGCCCAGGCCACTTCTTCAGGAAAGACCCTTCAAGCCTTTCTGACATCACAGTATAAATTTTTATACTGCTATGTTCCTCTCTTCTTGCACACTTAATCAGCAGAAATTTACCTTAGATGTCACAAATATTTCCCCATTTATTGTTTTAATTTTCTCTTGGATTTTGACAGAGGCATTTTTTTCTCATACTGGACATATTTTGAATTTCTATGTAAGCCAAATCAGTAGTATATTTAAAGATGATTTTAGCCACATTAAATAAAAAAAATAATAATTACATTTGTATGATTATTTGATTAATGCCTATTACTTATTATAACTTACTTCAGATGAAGTTATACACTTAAGTTTTCTGAGAATACGGATCTTTTCTGTTTTGGCTTAATATAGTGTCTGATAAAGCACTTGGCTCACATCAGTGCTCAATAAATATTTGTTGAGTTAATTATTTGTGAAAATATTTTGTCATATTTTAAATGCTATGTACCTAAGCAGTATCTTTGATCTATCCAATAATGACTCTTTAGAGATTAAGGATAGCTCAAGCTTAGAATGAAAACTCTGGCATTGTTGGGAAGAAGTACTAGTATGGCCTGAGAAGTTTGGTAAAAATAATTAAAAATAAATATGATGTTGCTTTCAAGTTGATCTAGAAGGAGCTTTTCTTGTTTTTCCTTCTAAATATATGAATTTATCGTGTTGACTAAGAATATTTAAGAACTTTTGTCTTCATCAGAAGTAATTCCCCTCATCCATTCTGAAAAGGAATCTACTTTCTGAAATATATGACTATCTCTGTTGGCTTTCTACCTTTGATAACAAAGAATCAAAGAGAAAATATTGACCTTAGAAAGCAAAATACATTAATAATGTAGTTATAGCACCACATTGTCATAGAGTTTTCTTTAGTGCATCTTAGATATTTTTAAATGTTTTTTATTTTACATTTAGACTGGTTGCAAACAAGCAGATGTTAAATGTTTGTTGGTTCCTGATTTACACTTACCACGGCTAGTGTTTGGACCTTTGGCAGCAACACAGGAGCATCAAGGAGGACTTCACTGACGGTACACCCATGAGCAACTCTGGGAGTTAGGGAGGATATAACTAAAATGCTGCCTTGTGTAGCAAGCTAAAGTCGTACACATACCAAGTACAAAATCCCAGTTTGTATTTTATGTGCATATATACCTTTATATGTCATATACATTTTAGTATATATGTATTTTACGTTATATAGGTAATGCATTAATGTGAAGTATAAATGTTAGTTTGCTTAATTCAATAACTTTCTATATTATACTTTATGACTCATAGAAGTGTCATCATTTGTAGGACAAGAAATGACTACAAAATTTCCTCGCGCACTAAAAAAATATGCCACTTCATTTTTTTCTTAAAAATATGCATTTTTAATAGAGATTTCTGCATTTATAGTGAAGGGGATGGGAAAGTTGGAAGCACAGAAGAAGGACTGATAGTTGGAGAATATAGCCTTGGCAATAGAAATGATGCTGAAGATCACATGACAGACTTCTGCAAGACAAATGACTTCTTCATTGTAAATACCTTTTTTCACAACATAAATGGCAACTATACACATGGACCTAGCCAGACGGAATACACAGAAATCAAATTGACTACATCTGTGGAAAAACACCATGGAAAAGCTCAACATCATCAGTCAGGACAAGGCCGGGGCAGACTGTGGAACAGACCATCAATCGTTCTTATGCAAGTTCAATTTGAAGCCGAAAAAAATCAGAGCCAGTCCAAGAGAGCCAAAGAGCAACCTTGAGGATAACCCACCTGAATTTAGAGACCATCTCAAGAATAGATTTGACACATTGAACACTAATGACCAAAGACCAGACAAGCTGTGGAATGACATCAAGGACATCATACATGAAGAAAGCAAGAGGTCATTAAAAAGACAGGAAAGGAAGAAAAGAACAAGATGGATGTCAGAAGAGACTCTGAAATTTGCTCTTAAACGTCCAGTAGCTAAAGAGAAAGGAAGAAACGATGAAGTCAAAGAGCTGAACAGGAGATTTCAAAGGGTGGCTTGAGAAGAGAAATTAAAGTATTATAATGACATGTGCAAAGACCTGGAGATAGAAAACCAAAAGAACAGAACACGTTCCCTATCTCTCAAACTGAAAGAACTGAAGAAAAATTCAAGCCTCGAGTTGCAATACTGAAGGATTCTATGGGGAAAATATTAAGCGACGTAGGAAGCATCAAAAGAAGATGGAAAGAATACACAGAGTCACTATACCAAACAGAATTGCTCAAAATTCAGTCATTTCTGGAGGTAGCACATGATCAGGAACAGATGGTACCGAAGGAAGAAGTCCAAGCTGCACTGAAAGTATTGGTATAAAACAAAGCTCCAGGAATTGACGGGATATTAATTGAAATGTTTTCACAAATGGATGCAGCACTGGAAGTGCCCACTTTTCTATGCCAAGACAGCTACCTGGCCAACCGACTGGGAGAGATTCATATTTGTGCCTACTCCCTAAGAAAGGTGACCAACTGAATGTGGAAATTATTGAACAGTATTATTAATATTACACTCAAGTAAAATTTTTCTGAAGATCATTCAAAAGCGGCTGTAGCAGTATACTGACAGGGAATTGCCAGAAATTCAAGCCTAATTCAGAAGAGGACGTGGAACCAGGGTGTCACTGCACATGTCAGATGAATCCTGGCTGAAAACAGAGAATACCAGAAAGAGGTTTACCTGTGCTTTATTGACTATGCAAAGGCATTTGACTGTGTGGGTCATAACAAATCATGGATAACATTGCAAAGAATGGGTGTTTCAGAACACTTAATTGTGCTCATGAGGAACCTTTATATAGATCAAGAAGCAGTCATTTGAAACAGAGCAAGGGGATACTGTGTGGTTTAAAGTCAGGCAAGGTGTGCATCAGGGTTAAATCCTTTCACCATACCTATTCCGTCTGTATGCTGAGCACATAATCTGAGAAGCTGGACTATATGAAGAAGAATGGGGCATCAGGTTTGGAGAAAGACTCATTAGCAATCTGCATTATGCAGATGACAGAGCCTTCCTTGCCCAAAGTGTAGAGGACCGAGGAAAATCAAAGACCACAGCCTTCAGTATGGGTTCCACCTCAACAAAAAGAAAACAAAACTCCTCACAACTGTACCAATAAGCAACATGATAAACAGAGAAAAAAACGAAATTGTCAAGAATTTCATTTTACTTGAATCTACAGTCAACACCCATGGAAGCAGCAGTCAGGGAAACAAAAGATGCACTGCATTAAGCAAATCTGTTGCAAAAGACCTCTTTAAGGTGTTGAATAGCAAAGATGTCACCTTGAAGACTAAGGTGCGCCTGACCCAAGCCATGGTCTTTTCGATGGCCTCATATGCATGTGAAAGCTGGACAATGAATAATGAAGGCCAAAGAAGAATTGATGCCTTTGAATTGTGGTGTTGATGACGAATATTGAATATACTATGGACTGTCAAAAGAACAAACAAATCTGTTTTGGAAGAAGTGGGACCAGAATGCTCCTTGGAGGCAAGGATGGTGAAACTACATCTCACATACTTGGACATGTTTTCAGGAGGAGTCACTCCCTGAGAAGGACGTCGTGCTTGGTTGAGGGTCTGTGACCCTCAATGAGATGGACTGACACAGTGGTTTGCAACAATGAGCTTAAGCATAACAACAATTGTGAGGATGGCACAGGACCAGGCAGTGTTTCATTCTGTTGTACACAGGGTCGCTATGAGTCAAAATCAATTTAATGGCACCTAACAACAACAAGTAAAGATGAAGGAGCCAGAAAAAAAAAAAAAAAAAAAAAAAAGGTATCCGATTAAACTATGGTTCTCATATTTAGAAATGTATATTTTCACCAGAACTGTAAAATACATCTAATTCTTATATCAGAAAATGACAACATTATTAATAAGGTTGTACATGGGTGTATAACACTTGGAAAAAAAAAACTTGAAATAAGAAAGGTATAATAACAGAAGTTAATATCATATATTTGATATTAGAAGACAATAGGACAAGAGCATCAGATCATAACTATAGGGCCAATTTGAAGCATATGATGTGTTGCATTGTGTTTAAGTTCACATCTCACTGGTAGTAGAACTAAGCACCTTATAAAATTGGACAACGTCATGAGTTTACACAGAAAGGAGAATGAAACGTTAAGCATCCCAGCCAAGATAGACTGTGTACTTTTTCTCTTTTAGTCCTTATTCTGTTTGTACTACCTTTTCCTGACCTATACAATTTCTTTGGATTTTAGTTACTGTAGAAAAGAATTGATTTTTCCAGGACTTCTAATACTGGCACTCTTCTATTCACTTAAATCAGTGTTTTAGTTCACTTTTTGAGGGGTGAGAGTGGGAGATTAGGGAAGAAATGGAGTTGAGAGTAAAGAGGGAATTGTTTTGCATTTGGTAGTTGCTCCTCGACCTTCTTAAATTGATCTTTCTTCTTCTGCCTTTTCTTCTCTCTCTCTCTCTGTGTCTTGGTCTGTCTCTCTCTCTCGCTACACACTCACTCACACACACACACACACCTTTTTTCCTTATTCCCTGCCATTTAAAATGATGACAAAAAGATGAGGAATTTCTTGATACTAGTATCTGCTAGAATTCTTTTGTCTTATGGACTTAAAGCTGTTTGAGGCAAGTGATAAGTACAGTGTTTAGCTGACTACATGTGCCAAGTAAATGTTAATGAGGTGAATAACAATTTGAAGGCAACTGGTGGAATCTGTAAGTACATATCTTTTCTGGCAGAGCAGACATAGCAAGGTGACTTTTCACACACTCGAATCGACCTGCCTCATCTATCTGCTAATGTCTAAATAAGAAGCTGAGTCTGCAAGTCAAGACACTACATTTATATTGACTTTTTGATATTTGTGATTAGCTATGTCTATATGCCTACACTGTACATTGTACCATGAGCAGACACACCAAAACCTTTCAGTTTGGTCATGCAGATCGGACCTGAAACAGATTAATGGGCAATCCAACATATAAACGTACTTTACATAATGAAAATAATGGCATAAGAATCACAGATCTGAAAAATCACAGAAGTCAAAACTCAATGAAGCATATATAAGTCAAAGACAGGAATAAAATTACTTCCATAACATAATTTTTTTTTTCAAGAAAGACATAAACTGCAGATTTTGCTAATGAGGCAACCAAAGTGAATTTCAGATTTGTGAACTTTAGATATGTTTGCACAAAGTCAACAAGTAATATTTTGATAGGCTTGTGTCCAGTAGGATGCCTGTTGATTAAAGACGTTTCAGATCACCGACCACAAATCAAATGTGATAAATATAAGCAGTGAAGGCTATGAGGATTGAGCAGATAGGACTTTATCTGCTTACATAAACAGAATCTTAGTCATAAATTGAATTCGTTCCTTCTATTTCTGAAGCTTATTTTATTTTCCTTAAAATTAATTTGACCCTAAAATTTGCATTTAAAATCCAACCCAATTTTCTGATTGAAAGTCATGTAGATAGATAGATAGGTATGTAGATGATAGATAGATAGATAGATGATAGATAGATAGATAGATAGATAGATAGATAGATAGATAGATAGATAGATAGATAGATAGATAGATAGATAGTAAACTCTAAAATAAGCTTTGAAAAGAAGTGTACAAAGCAAAAGTAAACAAAAAAACGGGGGGTTGAGGGTTTAGTAGTGTATCATCATGGAAGTGATAGACTCAGCTTCTCAAATCTAAATAGTTAAGACATGCAATGGTGTTAGCATTTCCCAATAATTCATTGCTGTTCTCAAAGATGCCGAGTGGAAAGACTTTTTTTCTCTAGATCACCCTATTTATTTAAGAATTATTCGATACTCCTCTAATATCCCTTACCATTCCACTTGAGAAGTCGCTGAATATTTAGAACTAATACAAACTGCTAAGTCTTCTAACATGCCTTTTAGCTGATGACTAGAAGTTTGAAGTATACTGCTGATTTTGTCCTGTTATCAACATTATTTTTATGTTACACATCATAACAACAACAAAAAACTCTTTTGCCAATATTGATTCACCATAGCACTGAAGATTACTGCTATGCTCTCTGAAGTAAATAACATTGTATTATATTCCCGTACCCACTGGCATGGAATCAACTCTCTGTCATAGCGAGCGCATGGGGTTTCCAAGTCTGTAAATCTCTACAGAAGCCAGCTGCCACATCTTTCTCCTGCAGAGTGGCTGGTTTTGAACCTTCGACCTTTAGATTAGCAATTGATTACTTTAACCATTGCACCACCAGAGCTCACTCCTAACGTAGTAGGTGCACCTGTGTAATAAGATACCTGTCACATAGATTCCATAATACTAGGCTTTTATGTGTAACTGGTCCACTAGATTTTTCTCAGGAATGGGCTGTATCACTTGATCCTCACACCAAGCTCAGAGTCTGAAATATGTGTTGAATGAACAAAAGCAATTGAAACTTAATCTATTTAAATTTACTATAGGTTCATTACAAAAAAATACTGACCATTAGCTTTATGCTTTTCATCCGGTTTAAGATTAGGAAATCAAAACTAAATCCTATAATGTGTTGTTTTCAGCTATTCCATTAATGGTGCCTTCTTTTAAAATGTCCTTGTATTTTCTTAAACATAATAGTCAACATTTTTATGCAATTTCTAAATTTATCATTCAACTATGAAAAATTTTGTGTGCTTATTATTGAAAAAGCTATCAAATATTTACTGCATATAGAAATAAGAAAGTTGAATCTTCTTAATTTTACCATGATAACATGAAAAATCATCAAACTAATAAAAAACTTGAAAATGGAAATTTAAATGTAAGGTCGCATGTAATGATTACAGAATATTTGTTAGAAATTAGAAAGCATTATTAGATAAAATCACAATTGCTCAGATTTTATTTTACTGCTATATAACTCTGTGATTAGTTATGTTTGTCTCTCATTACTATAAAAATATAGCAAATAGATTTGATTATAATAATACCCTAAGTAAAAAAGGTTTCAAAACCTTTTTGAAATGAATAATCTATTAGATTTTTCCAAAATGAGTATTCCCTGATTCTTTGCTGCTAACTCACTGGGTCCATGTCAAGTACCTTGTAGTACAAGTGTAGCAGTAAAAACATGCACAGTTTTTAAAGCCTAGAGAACACATCTTTTAATTTTCAATTGACTCTAAAGCAGTCTTACACTCTAGTAGATTAGGAAAAGCTTGAAAAAGATAATTTCAAAGTTTTCTTACTCAGAAGCTAATACCTACCTGATTTAAAAAAAAAAAAAACTTAATACAATAATGACCTTTTTCTAGTAATTTGCAATACTGTATTATTCCTTTAGGGGAATACCTCAGTGCATTCTGGTGAGATGGGCTTTTGTATGTAAATGCTACCTTTAAGGTTGAAAGCTGTACTCAGTTAATGATGGCAAAGGAAAAATGGTCAGGTGTTCTAGATAAACAACAATGAAAACCCAAAGCTTTGTATTAATTCTTGGATGTATCTTAAAGTTCTTAAAGCAGTGATAGCTCTCTCCATTATATATATCTATATATAAACATATATAGACATAGATATATGTACACAAACACACCCATTTCTATAGGGCAGCACACAATTATGCTATTATTTTAAATTTCAATTTGAGCTTTAATTTATACTAACAAAATATTAAAATAACTAAACAGTAAAACTCTTCTAAATAATATTATCATTGCATATGTAATACTCTGTCCTTGAACATCAGGAATGTGTCTAGTTTAATATTACAAAGAGTTTAAGACTCACTTTGAACCGCACACCCATACAACAGAAATAATTATATCTCCTGTAAAGATCACACTTCTAGGTCTACACTTAGAAAGTCTTCACTGAAAGAAAAAGAGGTTGAGCCTATTATATAATTCTCATTTTGTTTACAACCAAGGAAGTTAGTGCAGCTATTATTTAGAATCTTTCCCTTGAACTGTCATTATCTTAGTTGGACGAGGTGATGCAGTCTAACAAACTCAATGCTGGCCTATTATATTCACTTTGGGTACCAAAAAAAAAAAAAACCAAACCCAGTACCGTCGAGTGGATTCTGACTCATAGCGATCACTTTGGGTAGGATCAGCTTTTCTGAGTTAAAAAAAAAAAAAAAAAGTGAAAAAGATCTTGCTTGATCCATTTTTGCAATAAGGCACTTCAGTAAAGAGGGGGAAAAAAAACTTGTGCAGAACAAGTTGAAGGGCTGCAGTTACCTATAAAGCTGTCAAATGGCACTGTTAACCATAGTAATTTATTCTAAAATTTAATGTAGTCTTGACCCCTGTCACATGTTAATATGGCATGAATAATAGCGGGTAAAAAAAAACATGCTAATTAATGAATCAGAAATAATGTGACTTTTTTGGCCACATTCTTTTGAAAATGTCTTAATATTAGAATTAGTGGAGCCTAGACAATTTTGGTGTGTAATTATGGCTGTCCATATTTCACTAGTTAGTGCTGTGATGAAGAGACTTTTAATTTTTAATTATGCTATAGATGGTGGTTTACTTTTTGAGTCAGGGCTAGCAGGGATAACTCTGGACATGAACTCTGTAACATGGATTGTAATTTGACTGCAAGGAAAGCTGCTGCAGGAGACTTTAGCAGAAAGACAAACTAGAGTTAAGGGGGAAATTACTTCACTGATAGTCTCTACTATTTTAAAGGCTTCTCTGGTTAAAAGGCGTGCAACAAAATAGGGCAATGGCAATTTGTTTAGTCTTGTTGTGTTGACAGTTTGGTGCTGTGAAATATTTCAGCTTCTACTTTGCTGCACCCTTTCCATTCCTCACCTCCCTACCAAATACACATGTATACATACATACATTTTACTAATAGTAAAATAATAAAATGTGCTGATAATTGCTTCATTTTCAATTCCCTTTATAAAATTTATCCTTAGTCAGAAATAAGATGTAATAGTAGGATGAAAATAACTTCTTTGTTGTGTAAGAGAAATAGAGAAAACTGTCTTGGGAAGTGCTTGGGGGTAGTTCCTCCTCTCATCTTTATTTTCCTCAGCCTGTAATACTCCTGACCACCTTTCCCAATCATTAATATATAACTAAAGAGAAATTATTAAATTAGTGTGAAAATGGCAAATGTTTCAGAATTATTCTTTGAAAAAGGCTAGAACATCAGTCTACTAAATTAACCTGCAATCCGATGAAAAAGTGTTATTGAGAAGATGGGGTATTAACTTCTAATTTTTATTGGTGTGTTAATACGGGGCAAACTACTGCACACTGATGGAATCACAGAGTTAAATGAGACATTGAAAGATTGTTAGACCGTACAAACTTAATACACAACAAACCTGTTGCCATCAACTGGATTCCAATTCATAGCAACCCCATAGGACAAAGTAGGACTGCCCTCCAGGGTTTCCAAGGAACAGCTTGTGAATTCAAACTGCCTACCTTCTGGTTAGCAGTCGAGTTCCTAACCCCTGTGCCACCAGGGCTGTTCCAAACAAATGATAATCTATCGTCTATTACAACACTTTTTTTTTTTTTTAGTGAAACTGGATATAACAAAAAACTTTTATGTCCTAAAGGGGAATCACTGCTACTACATATGTTGGGTATGGGTAGGGTGGAGATAGATAGCAATCACAAAGTTCAGTTCTACTGACTTTTGTGAATCTAGGATTTCTCCAACCCTTCCTAGGTCATACCTTTTTTGACTGATGACAACTGACATCGCGTCCTAATCCATAGTATAGGGCTTATTACTCTTCTAGCATTTTTTTTTGCACAAGCTCAGAAGCAAATGCAGTGGTTTTCTTGCCCCCAGCCTCTGCTGGAGCTAACACTCCAGGCTGTTGGATATAAGATGAAGACTTGGCAAATCTGAAAGGAGCATCACCATGTAGCATAATTAAAAGTTTACATGAAAATTTAAACCTTCTCTTAGGCTGCATAAAGGAAGATGCAACCTTTGACAGGAGGGAGCCTCTGTGTGTACTCATTTCAGAATCTGACTTGTCTTTTCCTCTTTTGGTTCTTCTTAACCTAACCCTTTGCAGTATCTCTATATTGTATCAGTCTAGGGACCACACAAACCTTCCTCAAAAAAAGTCCTGATCAAGAAAGTTGAACTTCTAATACATGCTACACATGGATTAATCTTGAAAACACTATGCTGAATAAAATAAGTCAAGCACAAGGGGACAAATATATGATCCCACTTATATGAAATATCTAAATTAGGCAAAAGCATAGAGACAAAAGTATATTAGTGGTTACCAGGAGCTGGAGGAGGCAGGAAATGGAGAGTTATTGCTAATGGGTACTAAGTTTCTTTTTGGGGTAATTAAATTTTAGAAATAAATAGTGGTGATAGTTGCACGATATTGTCGATGTCATTAATGCCAATGAATTGTACATTTAAAAGTGGTTAGAATGGCAAATTTTATTATATATATATGCATGTATATGTATGTGTGTTATACGTATATACATAGATCTAAGGGAGGGGAGAGAGCTTGCACTTGGGAAGAGGAAGAGACGAGGGGGTGACATTCCTCAGTAAGATGATCCCTACAAAAAAATAGTTAAACATTAAGCCAAGGAAATGGTCCCTACAGGAAAGATGTAAGGAAGAGGGGGAGAGCTTGCACTCGGGAGGAGGAAGAGACAGGGTGGGGTGGTGACATTCCTCAATAAGATGGTCCCTGTGTAGTTAAACATTAAGCCAAGGAAATAGTCCCTATAGGGGCCCTAACTTGATAGGGTCCCTAACTTGGTAATCAAATGATAAGCCAAGGAAATAGTCTCTACTGGGATCCCTGACTTGGCTGTTAAATGCTAACAGGGAGAGTTAGGAGAAAAGGGGTATAAAACCCTAAGAAAATGACTATCAGGGCACTCAGACTCTCTCTCTGAGTAGCCCGCTTGACATTCCCTAGTCAAGTGTACTTTTGCAACTAACCCTCTGCTAGCTAATAAACCTCTGCTCGCTTGACGCTATTTGTCTCAGTGTTTGAATTCTTTCTTACACTGAAGACAAGAACCAAGGCTATTCTCCAGTTATATATATATATACATATATATTATGTTTTGGGGGTTATATGTGTGTATATATATTATGTTTTTGGGGTTATATGTATATATAATATATATTATATGTGTATGTATGTATATATATAGACACACATACCAAAAATCAAGCCCGTTGCTGTCCAGTCAACTGTGACTCATAGCAACCCTATAGGACAGAGTAGAACTGCACCCATAAGGCTTCCAAGGAGTGGCTGGTGGATTTGAACTGCAGACCTTTTGGGTATTAGCCAAGCTCTTAAGCACTGTGCCACCAGGGCTCCTATGTATAAAACCAAACCCATTGCCATCATGTCGATTCAGACCCATAATGACCCTGTAGAACAGAGTAAAGCTGCCCCCCATAATTTCCAAGGCTGTAAATCTTTATGGAAACTGATTTCCACATCTTTCTGCCATAGAGCAGCTGGTGGGTGGTGGGTTGAACAGCTGAGCTTTTGCCACCAGGGCTCATATATACATACATACATATATATATAAACTCGACTCGACAACACTGGTTTGGTTTGGATTATAACAAAAGCCAGATATATAACTAAAACCAAACCAAAAAACCATATATACAACAAAAACCAAACCAAACCCATTGCTGTCGAGTTGATTCTGACTCATAGCGACCCTAAAGGACAGGGTAGAACCGCCCCCAGAGGGTTTCCAAGGACCGCCTGGTGGATACGATCTGCGGACTTTTTGGTTAGCAGCTGTAGTTCTTAACCACTATGCCACCAGGGTTTTGATACACACACATATACACAAATAAATGATCCATTCTCTTCACAGCAGATTTCCCCCCCTTTAATACTTTTTTTGAGTCTTGAAAATTCTAAGAGACCCTCAGAATTGTGTGAACTTCCTTTAATGTTCTCCTTAGAGATTCTAACCTAGCACAGAGAATGAATATTGGTGTTCAAAGTCCTGTTAGTCTCCCCTCCAGTAAGTTTTTATTACCTGTAAAACAGCACCATTACTCCAGTCAATAAGCATACGTTCCCCATGGAAACAAAACATTATGATCCTAAAGTGAAGAAACATCTCCTATCACTTTTTGTGACCTGCAATCCTCCTGTCTGTTCTTGGGGAGAGAAGCATTTGGTTCTTTCTTGCCCTTCCTGGAACATACTACATTATTAGCAACTAATGTTTGTCACTGTGATATCTGAAAGCAAAGGTACCTAGTTTGATTATTTTGCTTTTTAAAAAATCGACCTCTAATAGAAGAATGCTAGGATTTTCAACCAATAGCAGTAAAATCATGGTAAGAGTACAGGTTCTTAGTCAAACTGGCTGAATTTAAAACCCAGCTGCACAATTTACTAGTTTTTTGTTACTTTGACCAATCTACTAAATCTCTCTAGACTCAGTTTCTTCTTCTGTTCAAAATATTGCCTACCTTGTAAAGCAATTGTTAAAGCTTTAATGAATTTATATATAATACACACACACAGTGTTACTATACAATGTAGTCCTAAATTTACACGGCCCTGCTGCTGAAAGATTTATAACCACCTCCAGTGTATCTTTACCAGGTTTAATTATGTTCATTTCTTTTGAATCTTTGGAGTAATATGAACAAGTAAATCTTTTTTTTTTTTTTTCTGACTCTTTCTTCCCACTCAGCTTTGCTCACCATTCTGAGGAGCGTGAACTTATTCTACCAGAATCACGCTCATCAACGAATCACTTGGTCACTAATATACTGTCAATTCAACCTAACTGGGAAATTTTTCATTTGAAATTTTTTTAAGAATTATATTCTTAAATAGTACACCATAGTAGATGAGTTACTGCCAGTCCCAATTTTTTAATGCAACATTTTTGCATTTTAATTATAAATGAAGATATCAAAGAGGCAGCCAATAATAATAACCTTACTATAAATTTAAAAGTTTACTGAAAGTGATATACGTATGTGTGTACACATATGTGTGTAATATATATTATATATATGCACATATATATATACATAGATACATGCATGTCAGTCAAATTGTAATGATTCATCACTATTGGGGCTATACTGAACATTTAACAAAAATATGCTAGAATTGGAACAAGTTTGAAAAAAATGTGAATTATATTCGATTTGAGATATTTCCTCAATAAACCATACAAGTCGATTTCTCAGTGTAAAAACCCATCAATACCACATTTATACATGCATTTTACCTGCTCATTTTATAGATGCAGGCTATATGGTATTTGCTATGGAAAAGTTCATTAAATATGTGCACCATCCCACCTGAAATTTGGTTCTATCTACAAAACGTGAATGTGTACTATGACCATACACATACCACAAGTCATATTGAACCAAACGATCCCCCTATTTGAGAAAAATGGGAGGGAGGTAAGGAGAAATGTGGCATCAGGGGACCAATGTTACAATTTACAAATGTGATGAGAATAAAAGAGAGGATGGACCAGCAGCAAGACCTTTCAGAGAAGGTTCACTTTGATGCACTCCCAGACCAAGGTCCCTGATAACAGGTCTCTTCTTTCTATCAGAGTTTTAATGTTAAGATGCTTAGAAGTGTAAAGATGCCTTTGTCATTACAACTGGGAAGCATTTGTGTTGCTATTTAGACTTAAAAAAAAAATTCAAAATATTTTACCTCTAATCACTATTTGGGATCAGATTTAAAATTTAAAAATCAAACTTTTTTTCTATTTTTTTCTCAGTTTTAGAAAATATCTTACAAGTTAATGATAACCAAGAACTTAAAATTGTGGAAAGAGTTCAAGAGAAGTTTCATGCTCCTTTTTCATTACAATTTAATTAATATTGTATCCTTGTACTTCTTAATAGCATATGTATCAATGCCATTATTCTGTACTTCTATACATCCGAAATAATGTACTATATTTATCATTTTCTGTAAGCAGAGCCTCTGTTTTCATGTTCCTTTTACTTAATCAGTACCAAAAAACAAAAACAAACAAAAAAAAGTTGCCATAGACTCGATTCCGACTCATGGCAACCTTATAGGACAGAGCAGAACTGCCCCATAGAGTTTCCAAGGAACACCTGGTGGATTAGAACTGCTGACCTTTCCGTTAGCAGCTGTAGCACTTAACCACTATGCCACTAGGGTTTCAGTATACACATGTGTGACTGCCCTCTCCCAATTTTATTGTTAACTTTAAATATATTAGAGCTCAGTCATGTATGTTATCAATGTATATGCCAACAAGTACACTAACATCTACTAAACATTTAAGATACCTTAAATATAATGTGAGATATAAAGAAAATGACATATATATATATATATATTTTTTTTTTGCCAAGTATCTACTAAGCTCCTCCTTTGTCCCAATCATGGTTCAAGAAATTGGAGTAGTAAGAGTGAATTTTGAAATCTACCTCTAGCAGATAAATATTATCTATTTTTCTATTTCGTATGCATAAATATATGTAAGGATGATAAATAGTATATATATATGTGTGCATAAAATATAGGAACACAAAAATAAAAGTTAAACTGTACAGTTATTATACATGAATATAAACTACTTGATCTAATCACAGTATCTCTACAAGGCGGATAACTTTCAATCTATGTTTTGATGATTAGAAAACTAACACACACAAAGACTTAGAAACTTCCTAAAGCTCACTCAGGTAGTAAATAATAAGTGCACAGAATTATCAAGATCCATATAAACCAGATATTGTTTCATAATCACTTCACAGAATCAATTAAGACTGATTTTCTGTTTTTGTGTGAAGGTATGGTGTGGGAGAAAAAAACGACAGATGGATTTGGGCAAGTAGGGAGAGTACAGGAAGAGTAAAAATGAAGAAGAAGAAAGAGAAATAGAAATTTCTTAAAATGGAGATAACAGAGCTCTGAACATTGAAATCTGAATAAGATTTACTAGGATAAAAATGGCAGTAGGAAAAGAATAGTGTATTTTGGATAATGCTGAGTGAAACTAAAGCACAAACAATTGGGGTGACTGGAAGAGACGTAGTGAAAGATAAAGTTGGAAATTTAAACACAGGCCAAGTTCTAAAGGGCTTTGAATTCATGTTGTAGTGTTTATACTTGATCCTGTAGGCAGTAGGAAGTTTTTTAAAGTTTCCAAGTGGAGAAATGATTGTTGAGAATTGCCTGTACTTTATAAAGAGAATTCTGGCTGTAACATGGAAGCTGAATTAAAAGTAAGAGAAAGGATGTGGAGCACTTAAGCTAGCCAAGTGAAATATAATAATGACCTAAATTAGAGCACAGGCAATAGGATTGGATAAAAAGGAACATGTTTGGGTGACATTTCACTGATAAAATTAATGGAACCTTATGATGAATTAATTTTTTTTTTTTATGATGAATTAAATGTGGATGATGAACAAAAGAGACTGATATTTCTGGGTTGAGCTGAATGGTGTTGCAATTAAGAGAAGCAGAAAATAAAGAATGAGGTGATTTACACCAGGAAAATAATGAAATAATCTACATGCATATACGACCTAATGAAGAAATAATCAGGGAACAAGAAACGACAGTACATGATCACTTACTGCATTGAATGTTCCATGCTGTAAATGGGAAGGTTTTATAGAGTACATGAGTGAATTTCTGTCATTCACTTTAAGAGCTCTTTCAGGGGCTTTTCCTTGGCCTTTTGTGGGACAACAGCTGCTATTCTCTCTATCAAGGAACCAATGTGAAGGACTTTGAAAATTACTAATCATGTCTTTCCAAATATAAAGCTGAGAATCTAATTGAATGGGTTTGTACACTGTGATAGTTAAGGTTGTTTGTCAGTTTGGCTGAGTCAAGATTCTCAGTGCTTTGGCAGTTATGATGTAGTTTGGCAGTTATGTAATGATGTAATCACCTCCATGATAAGATTTGATATGTAATCACTTCCATGATGATCTCTGTGGTAAGCAGCCAATCAGTTGAAAGGGAGTTTCCTTGGGAATGTGGTTTGCATGCAATATATTTGGACTTTCTGGCAAAGCTTGCTGGCTTTTTCTTGCTCTGGATCCTGCATCTGGCTCCTCATCATCTGACCTCTAGTTCTTGGGACTTGGGCCAGTGGCTTGCCATACTGCATGCTGATCTTGGATTCATCAGCCTCTGCAGGCCTGCTGTCTGACCAGCTGATCTTGGGTTCATCAGGCCCTGCAGCTACATGAGTCAGGAAGCCTCCAGCCTCGTGCTCCTGACCCACAGGAGTTGTGCTTTTCCAACCTCTACAACCATGTGAGCCATTTCCTTGATATGATCTCTCTCTCTTTCTCTCTCCTTATATTGTTGCTGTTCATGTTAGGTGCCATCAAGTTGGTTCCAACTCATAGCGACCCTGTGTACTACAGAACAAAACACTGCCCCATCCATCGCCACACTCACAACCGTTTTTATGCTTAAGCCCACTGCTGCAGCCGCTGTGTCAATCCATCTGGTTTAGGTTCTTCCACTTTTTCATTGACCCTGTACCCTACCAAGCATGATGTCCTTCTCCAGGGACTAATCACTCCTGATAACATGTCCAAAGCATGTAAGACGCAGTCTTGCCATTCTTGGCTCTAAGGAGCATTCTGGTTGTACTTCTTCCAAGACAGATTTGTTCATTCTTTTGGCAATTCATGGTACATCCATTATTCTTCACCAATACCACAATTCAAAGCATTGATTCTTTTTAATCTTCCTTATTCATTGTCCAGCTTTCACATACATATGAGGTGTTTGAAGACACTCTAGCTTGGGTCAAGCTAACCTTAGCCTTCGGGGTTACATCTTTGCCTTTCAACACTTTAAAAAAGTCCTTCCCAGCAGATTTGCCCAACACAATGCATCTGTTGATTTCTTGACTGCTGCTTCCATGGGTGTCAATTGTGGATCCAAGTAAAATGAAATCCTTGACAACTTCAATCTTTTCTCCATTTATCATGATGTTGCTTATTAGTCCAGTTGTGAGGGTTTTTGTTTTCTTCATGTTGAGATGTAATTCAAGACTGTTGTCTTTGATCTTTATCAGTGTTTAAAGTCCTCTTCACTTTCAGCAAGCAAGGTTGTGTCATCTGCATAATGCAGGTTGTTAACGAGTCTTCCTCCAAACCTTATGCCCTGTTGCAGCCACATTTGAATGATCTTCAGCAAAATTTAATGATGTTCTGTAAAATATTAATGATATTTTTCAATAATTCCTGCATTCAGTACAATCACCTTTCTTGGGAATAGGCATAAATATGGCTCTCTTCCAGTCAGTTGACCAGGTAGCTGTCTTCCAAATCTCCTGGCATAGATAAGTGAGCGCTTGCATCACTGCATCTGGTTGTTGAAACATCTCAATTGATATTTCATCAATTTCTGGACCCTTGTTTTTTCGCTAATGACTTCAGCGAGGCTTGGACTTCTTCCTTCAGTACCATCAGCTCCTGATCATATGCTCCCTCTTGAAATGGCTGAAAGTCAACCACTTCTTTTTGCTATAATGACTCTGTGTATTCTTTCCACCTTCTTTTGATGCTTCCTGAGTCGTTTAATATTTTTCCCATGGAATCCTTCATTATTGCAACTCAAGGCTTGCATTTTTTCTTCAGTTCTTTCAGCTCGAGAAATGCCAAACCTGTTCTTCCATTTTGGTTTTCTATCTTCAGGTCTTTGCACATGACATTACAATACTTTACTTTGCCTTCTCGGGCTGCCTTTGAAACCTTGTGTTCAGTTCTTTTACTTCATAATTTCTTCCTTTTGCTTTAGCTACTGGCTGTTCAAGTACAAGTTTCAGAGTCACTTTCACTTCTGACATTAATTTTGGTCTTTTCTTTCTTGTCTTCTTGATGACCTTTTCCTGTCTTCATGGATGATGTTGTAGATGTCATTCCACAACTCCTCTGGGCTTTGGTCATCAATGTTCAACTCATCAAATCTATTCTTGAGATGGTCTTTAAATTCAGGCTGGTTTACTCCAGTTCGTACTTTGGGTCTTGTAAACTTGTTCCAATTTTCTTCAGTTTCAACTTGAACTTGCGTATGAGCAACTGATGGTTTGTTCTGCAGTCGGTGCATGGCCTTGTTCTGACTGATGATATTAAGCTTTTCCATCCTCTTTTTCCACAGATGTAGTTAATTTGATTCCTGTGTATTCCACCTGGCGAAGTTCACATGTGTAGTTGCCAGTTATGTTGGTGAAAAACACTATTTGCAACAAAGAAGTCATTGGTCTTGCAAAATTCTGTCATGTGATCTCTGGCATCATTTCTATCACCAAGGCCATATTTTCCAACTATTGCTCTTTCTTCTTTCCCATTCCAATCACTAGTAATTATCAATGCATCTTCTGGCTCTATATCAATGTTCCACTTCTATTCATAAGGTTCTCACTGGCTAATGCTTTTCAGAATTAGGCTGCTGATTCCTTCTTCCTAGTCTGTCTTAGTCTGGAAGCTCAGCTGAAACCTGGCCACCATGGGTTATCTTGTTGGTATCTAAATACCAGGGGCATAGCTTCCAGCATCATAGCAACACGCAAGCCCCCACAGTAAGACAAACTGACGGACACGTGGGGGTCTCATTATATATATATATAGAGAGAGAGAGAGAGAGAGATACATTTCACTGGTTTTGCTTTTCTAGAGAACTCACTTTTGGTACTGAGAGTAGTTATACTTGAGTATATCACTCCTGAATTTAGAGACCATCTCAAGAATAGATTTGATGTGCTAAACACTAATGACCAAAGACCAGATGAGTTGTGAAATGACATCAAGGACATCATACAGGAAGAAAGCAAGAGGTCATTAAAAAGATGGGAGAGAAAGAAAAGACCTAAATGGATGTGAGAAGAGACTCTGAAAATGGCTCTTGAATATCGAGCAGCTAGAGCAAAAGAAAAAAATAATGAAGTAAAGGAGCTGAACAGAAGATTTGAAAGGACAGCTTGAGAAGACAAAGTAAAGTATTATGGTGATATGTGCAAAGACCTGGAGATAGAAAACCAAAAGGGAAGAACTTGCTCAGCATTTCTCAAGCTGAAAGAACCGAAGAAACAATTCAAACTTCAAGATGCAA
The DNA here is from genome assembly GCF_030014295.1 of Loxodonta africana. Lineage (NCBI taxonomy): Eukaryota > Metazoa > Chordata > Mammalia > Proboscidea > Elephantidae > Loxodonta > Loxodonta africana. The sequence continues at coordinate 120,993,975 of NC_087345.1, read as the reverse complement.
TACTTAAGGATTCTATGGGGAAAATATTAAATGACACAGAAGGCATGAAAAGAAGAAGGAAAGAATACACAGAATCACTGTACCAAAAAGAATTGGTCAACGTTCAACCATTTCAGGAGGTAACATGTGATCAGGAAATGATGGTGCTGAAGGAAGAAGTCCAAGCCTCACTGAAGACATTGGTAAAAAACAAGACTAAAGGAATTGATGTAATACCAATTGAGATGTTTCAACAAATGGATGCAGAACCGGAAGTGCCCGCTACTCTGTGCCAAGAAATTTGGAAGATAGTTAACTGGACTACTGACTGGAAGAGGTCCATATTTATGCCTATTCTGAAGAAAGGTCATCCAATCAAATGCAGAAATTCTCGAACAATATCATTAATATCACATGCAAGCAAAATTTGGCTGAAGATCATTCAAAAGCAGCTGCAGCAGTATATCGACAGGGAACTTCCAGAAATTCAAGCCCAATTTAGAAGAGGATGTGGAACCAGAGATATCATTGCTGGTGTCAGATGGATTCTGGCTGAAAGCAGATTACCAGAAAGAGGTTTACCTGTGTTTTATTGGCTATGCAATAGTCATAACAAAATGTGGATCATTACAACTTATGGATAACATTGTGGAGGATGAGAATTCCAGAACAATTAATTATGCTCATGAGGTATTTGTACATGGATCAAGAGGCAGTTGTTTGAACAGAACAAGGGGATACTGCATGGTTTAAATTCAGGAAAGATGGGGGTCATGGTTGTATCCTTTCATCATACCTATTCAATTTGTGTGCTGAGCAAATAATCCAAGAATCTGGACTATATGAAGAAGAATGGGGCATCAGGATTGTAGAAAGACTCAATAACAGCCTGCATTATGCAGATGACAGAACCTTGCTTGCTGAAAGTGAAGAGGACTTGAAGCACTTACTGATGAAAATCAAAGACCACAACCTTCAGTATGGATTACACCTCAACATAAAGAAAACGAAAATCCTCAAGACCTGACCAATAAACAAAATCATATAAATAGAGAAAAGATTGAAATTATCAAGGATTTCATTTTACTTGGATCCACAGTCAACACTCATGGAAGCAGCAGTCAAGAAACCAAAAGACATATTGCATTGGGGAAATTGGCTGCAAAAGCCCTCTTTAAAGTGTTGAAAAGCAAAGATGTCACCACGAGGACTAAGGTGCACCTGACCCAAACCATGGTGTTTTCAATCATCTCATATGTGTATGAAAACTGGACAATGAATAAGGAAGACCAAAGAAGAACTGATGCTTTTGAATTGTCATGTGGACAAAGAGTATTGAATACATCACATACTGCCAAAAGAATGAACAAATCTGCCTTGGAAGAAGAACAGCCAGAATGCTCCTTAGAAGCAAGGATGGTGAGACTATGTCTCACATACTTTGGACATGTTATCAGGAGGGATCAGTCCCTGGAGAAGGACATAATACTTGGTAAAGTGGAGGATCAGCAAAAAAGAGGAGGAACCTAAACCAGATGGATTGACAGAGAGGCTGCAACAATGGGCTCAAGCATAGCAACAATTGTGAGGATGGCGCAGCACCCTGTAGTGTTTCATTCTGTTGTGCACGGGGTCACTATGAATCGGAACTGACCAAAGAGCACCTAACAACAACAACAGGCCGCACAATTGAAATACACATATTCAGCAACTGGTAGAACCCCCATATTGGATTTCTGACAAGTTGAATTAGGGCTTTTATGGTAGGAAAAGCCAAATGGAAGCCTTTAGAGCTGCCTCTACCTAGGAAAATAGTAAACCAAAAGCACATACCTGGAGAAATTGCAGAAATTGGTGCCACCTTAAAAGACATGAAGGATGCAGGGTTGGTGATTCCCGCTACATACTCATTTAACTTGCCTATTTGGTCTGTGCTAAAAAACAGATTGATCTGGGAAAATGACGACGGATTATCATAAACTCAACCAGATGGTGGCTTCGCTTGCAGCTGTTGTTCCAGATGCTGTTTCATTGTTTGAGCTAATTAATACAACTTCTGGTACCTGGTATTCAGCTATTGAGTGGCTAATGCCTTTTACAAAATTCCAGTTTGAAGGAACATCAGAAGCACACTCTCTTCAGTGGGCAAGGTCAGCAATACACCTTCACTGTCCCACCTCCAGTCCTATTTATAATTTAGTCGGCAGAGGACTTGATTGCCTTCCCTTTCAACAAGAGGTCACACTGGTCCAATACGTTGAGGAAATTATGCTGATTGCCCATACCAAAGAAGAAGTGTCAAGGATTCTGGACTTATTGATAAAATATTTGAAGGCTAACCAAGGAAACCCTGGTGGCATAGTGATTAAGAGCTACAGGTGCTATCCAAAAGGTCACCAGTTCTAATCCACCAGAAGCTCCTTGGAAACTCTATAGGGCAGTTCTATTCTGTCCTATAGGTTCACTATAAGTCAGGACCAACTCAATGGCAACAGGTTTATTTTTTTTGTTTGTTTTTTTGGTGCTAACCAAAAACCAAACCCATTACTGTTGAGTTGATTTTGACTCACAGTGACCCTATATGACAGAGTAGAGCTGCCCCATATAGTTTCCAAGGAGTGGCTGCTGAATTTGAACTGCTAACCCTTTGATTAGCAGCTATAGCTCAGCATAGCTCTTAAGCACTGCACCACCATTTGTGTGCTAGAAGGTGGGAAATTTGTCTGACAAAAATTCAGGCACCTTCCACCTCAGTGAAATTTCTAGGGGTCAAGTGGCCTGGGGCATGTCAAGATAATCCTTCTAAATTGAAGGATAAGTTATTGCATCTGGCCCCTCCCACAACTAAAAAGGAGGCACGACACCTAGTGGGCCTCTTTGGTGTTGAAGGCAACATATCCCTATTTGGGTTTAATACTCCTATTTATCAAGTGACTAGAAAAACTGCTTGTTCTGAGTAGGAATCAGAACAAAAGAAGTCTGTGTAGCAGGTTCAGGTTGCCATGAAACCTGCTCTGCAACAAGGCCATATGATCTGGCTGATCCAATGGTAGGTACTTGAAGTGTCGGAGACACATAGATATGCTATTTGGAGTCTTTGGAGGCTCCTATTTGTGAATCACAATACAGACCCTTAGTATTTTGAAGCAAAGCACTTCCATCCTCTGAAGATAACTACTCTCCTTTTGAGAAACAGCTTTTGGCTTGTTAATGGGCCTTAGTAGAGACCGAATGCTTAACCATGGACCATTAAGTCACTATACAGCCTGAACTACTCATCATGAACTGGGTGTTGTCTGACTCACAGAGCCATAAAGCCAGACATCCTCAGCATCACTCCATCATTAAATGCAAGTGGTATATACAAGATTGTGCCCAAGCAGGACATAGAGGCACAAGTAAGCTGCTTGAGGAAGTGGCCAAATGCCCATGATCTCCACTCCTGTAAGATTGCCTTCCATATCCCAGGCTGCACCTATGGCCTTGTGGGGAGTTCCTTATAATCAGTTAACTGAAGAAGATAAAACTCTTACCTAGTTTACAGGTGCTTCTGCATGATATGCAGGCCCATTTGAAAGTGGACAGAGGCAGCAGTACAGCCCCTTTCTGGGATCTCCCTGAAAGACAGTAAAAAAAAGGGAAATTCTCTCAATGGGAAAAACTTTGAGCAGTGCACCTGTTTGTTCATTTTGCTTGAAAGGAAAAATGGCCAGATATGTAAATGCATACTGATTAATGGGCTGTGGTCAATGGTTTGGCTAGATAGTCAGGGACTTGGAAGGAACATGATTGGAAAATTGGTGGCAAGGAGGTATGGGGAAATGGTATACAGATAGATGTCTCTGAATGGACCAAAGAAGGGAAGATATTTGTGACTCATGAATGCTTACCAATGGGTGACCTCAATGGTGGAGGATTTTAACAATTAAGTATATAGGATGTGGCATTCTGTGGAAACCAGTCATCCTCTTTCCCCAGCCACTCCCACCATTGCCAAATAAGCTCATGAACAAACTGGCCATGGTGGCAGGGATGGAGGGTATGTATGGGCTCAGCAACATGGACTTCCACTCACCAAGGCTGACTTGGCTACAGCCACTGCTGAGTGCCCAATCTGCCAGCAGTAGAGACCAATACTGAGTCCCCAGTATGGCACCATTCAACAACAGGCTAGCAGGTTAGTTACATTGGAATGCTTCCATCATGGAAAGGGTAGTGTTTTGTTCTCATTGGAATAGATGTTTACTGTGAATACAGATTTGTCTTGTCTGCACACAATGCTTCTGCTGAAACTTCTATCTGTGGACTTACAAAATGTCTCATCTACAGTCATAGTATCCCACACAGCATTGTCTCAAATCATGGGACTCATTTCACAGCAAATGAAGTGCAGCAATGGGCCCATGCTCATGGAATTCACTGGTCTTACCACGTTTTCCATCATCCTGAAGTGGATGGCTTGATAGAACAGTGGAATGGCCTTCTAAAGACCCAATTATGGCACCATAGGAAACAAGCACTGTAATTACTATGAGTATTTCTTCCTTGTATGTGTGCTTCAAATATTTTAGTTTTCCTCACCAAGTGGCAATATCTTGTAGGTTTGGAGAAAGTTGTGCAGGAGGTTGTATAAGCTCTAAACCAGTGTCCAATATATGGTGTTATTTCTCCCATAGCCAGGATTCAAGGGTCCAGGAATCAAAGGGTGGAAATGAGAGTGGCACCTTTCACTATTACCCCTAGTGACCCACTTGCAAAATTTTTGCTTCTTATACTGGTGATCCAATGCTCTTCAGGTCTAGAGGTCTTAGTTCCGAAGGAAAGAATGCTCCCACCAGGAGACACAACACTGATCCCATCGAACTGGAAGTTAAGAATTCCATCTGGCCACTTTGGGCTCCTCATGCCTCTGGATCAATAAAGATGGGAGTTTCTGTATTGGCTGGTGTAATTGGTCCTAATTAATTATTTATTTTTTTTTACCAAAAGGAAATCACGTTGATATTACATAATGGAGGTAAAGAAGAGTGTGCCTGCAATACAGGAGATCCCTTAGGCTGTTTCTTAGTACTACCAAGCCCTGTGATTAAAGTCAATGGAAAATTACAGCAACCCTATTCAGACATTACTCTTAATGGCCCAGACTCTTCAGGAATGAAGGTTTAGGTCACCCCACCAGGCAAAGAAGCAAAGCAGCTGAAGGGCATTGTTATGAGTATTCCTTCCTTGTATGTTTGCTTCAAATATTTTAGTTTTCCTCACTTATAAAATGTCACTATGAGTCAGAACTGACTTGACAGCAAAAAGTTTGGTTTGGTTTTGGTTTTCACTTATAAAATATAAGATGTAAACAGGGCTAGTTCATTTGCAGTTATGCATGTGTTAGTTGTATCATGCCAGGTGCAAGTAGAACTTTACAATTGTCTTTATTTAGAAATTATGTATGGTTTAAGGAGATGTGTACAGGTGTCAAGTTGACAAGGGGTGGACTGTGATGGTTAAAGTTGTATATCAACTTGGTTGGGCCATGATTCTCAGTGGCTTTACAGTTATGATATAGTTTCGCAGTTACGTAATGTTGTGATCACCTCCATGATGAGATCTGCTATGAGCAGCCAATTAGCTGAAAGGGAATTTCCTTGCGAGTGTGGCCTGTATCCAATATATATGGACTTTTCTGGCAAAGCTTGCTAGCTTTTGCTAGCTCTGGATCCTGCACCTGGCTCATCATAATCTGACCTCCAGTTCTTGGAACTTGCCAGTGGCTTGCCGTATTTTTGCTGATATTGGAATTTGTCAGCGTCCGTGGCCTATGAGCCAGTAGTCTGACATCTGACCTGCCAATCTTGGGCTCGTCAGCCCCTGCAACTACATGAGTCAGGGGAAGCCTTTAGCCTGACACCTTACCCATGCACTTGGGATTTTCTAGCCTCTACTAACTCAGGAGCCATTTCCTTGATATAAATTTCTCTCTCTCTCTCCATATATATGTATATAAAAACAAAAAAGTAAACTCAGTGCCGTTGAGTCAATTCTGACTCACAGCGACCCTATAGGACAGAGTAGAACTGCCCTATAGAGTTTCCAAGGAGCGCCTGGTGGATTTGAACTGCTGACCCTTTGGTTACCAGCCATAGCACTTAACCACTATGCCACCAGGGTTTCCATATATGTATCTGTACAGATATATATGGAACCCTGATGGCACAGTGGATAAGAGTTCAGCTGCCAACCAAAAGGTTGGCAATTTGAATTCACAGGCGCTCCTTGGAAATCCTATGAGGTAGTTCTACCCTGTCCTATACGGTCAGTATGAGTCAGAATCGACTCGATGGCAACAGGTACAGATACATATATATACACACATATATGCTTCACAGGTTTTGCTTCTCTAGAGAACCTAGCAGAGCTACCGTAAAAAAGAAAAAAAGAAACAGTCCTGTGTTGTCATTCAACTTACTACCTGATCCCCATATGTCCCTATTGTAATGTGGGCTACAAGATGGAGCTTTCATTCCCAGATTTCTGCATGAACACTGACACTTTATCTAATCATTCTCAAGAGATCTGTTTATCACCAGTGTATAGCTAACAAAGTTAACAATCACATGTCTTGTTAGGGAAGGCATAGGGGAATCATTACAGTAATTTTTTTTGTGTGTGTGTGTGGTGCTGCAAGATCATTCCTCATGGAGACCTGGCCTCTCAGTAAGTTGATGCGTTCTGAGTCTGAAAACAGATTCAGATCTGAAAACTGAGATTGTGACTTCCCATTGGGGTAGCTGACCTCAGCCTTCTTCTCATCCATTTTTTATCTCTTAAAAAAAAATGCATGTGCATGTGTGTTCAATCTTTCCCACTCTACCAGAGACTCCTGTTCTGTACCATCATTCTCTCGACCCTCAGAGGACAGCCACCATTGGGCTTTTAGCAGTTCTGAAGACCTCCACACCAGAACTTCACTTAGCATCTTTGTAAACAGAATGCCGCTCCTTCTTCCTGAAGAACATCATCACCTAGCGGGTTTTCCAGTCCTCTATAGAAGGCCCATTCTAACATGCCCACTTCTCAGAATCTTTTGATTCCTTTTTCCACAGTTGCCTACAGTAGTTCTGGAAATGCTGTTTCAAAGCTTCCAGGCAGCATATTAGAAACATCTCCCAGTACCCTTTCCAGAGTGTTAAACCATGTGTCATTAGAGATTGTTTATTCATCCAGATATATACTCCAAATCTCCTTCCTTGGCACCCACTGGTGTATATTAGCTAGGTCTTACAGCTCCCTTGAATTATAATTCTTTTCATTTATTAGAAGCCTAGCACTTACTGAGTGTGGATATGCTAATAGTTAAACCTGGTTATGGCCCTAATAGATAGCCTACCTTAGAGCAGGTAAACTTTTACTTATAAGGTCTTCGCTTCATTTGATGTCTCTAAATAATCTCCTACGGAAGAGATTTGGCTCTACCTCATAAAAAAACTTATGAGGCTTAGATATTTCAGCATGCTCAGTGGGTCCAGTGAAATCAGGAGATTCAAAGTTCTCAAGTGCGTCAATCCAGATATCCCCTCCCAAGTCTCAGGGTCCCATTTGGTATAGGAGACTTAGTGAGAATGAGAATTTAAACGTCTACGATTTTCTGTTTCTCTTATAATTAAGTCATAAGCTTATTCAACAGTTGTGCCTGTTCTCTTGCTCCAGGAGATATAGGTCTCTTTAAGTTATGTTTTGGAGGCCCTCTGACACTGACACTTGTATTTAAAATTTTGATTAAGAGATGAGCTTGTAATTTCTTTCTTCAATAAATGGCAAAAGCTACCCAATTCCAATGTCCTTATAGTTAATTCTTTTCCCTGTGTCTCTTAAGTTGTGTATACCAGAGGTTGAAAAACTACGGTCTATGTGCCAAATTGGGACTGTCCTCAGTTTTTGTAAATATAGTTTTATTTGAACATAACAACACACCCTGTTAATTCACGTATTGTCTATGGCTGCTTTTTCTCCACAAAAGCAGAGTTAAATAGTTGAAATAAACTCTATGGCAGACAATGCCTAAAATATTTACTGTTTGGCCCTCAGTAGTTGTCTGAGTTCTACCCTTGATATTGGAAACCCCGGTGGCGTAGTGGTTAAGTGCTACAACTGCTAACTGAAGGGTCGGCAGTTCAAATTCACCAGGCGCTCCTTGGAAACTCTATGGGGCAGTTCTATTCTGTCCTACGGGGTCACTATGAGTTGGAATCGACTTGACGGCACTGGGTTCTGGTTCTGGGCTAGTCATTTCCTTCCACTTATATCACATTCTAGTCTCCCAAACCAGTCAAATTCTTAAAAACAACACTCAAATACCATGCTAGGGACTATCAACACCTCCACTATCAATACTATCAACACCTCAACTACCAATATAATCAGCTAGTGAGTCATCTAATTGAAGAATTCTTTCTATATAATTTTCTGCCTTAGACAACCACCAATTTCAACTACCTTAAACTGAGTTTCTTAGAAGCAGAGATTGTAACAGGGATGCATGTTGAAGTAGGTTTTATGGTGCCCCTCCAAAAGATATGTTTACATCTCAGAACATATGAATGTGACTTTATTTGGAAAAAAGCATCTTTATAGATGTAATTTAGTTAAGGATCTCAAGATGGTGATGTTGGAATATGCAGGTGGGCCCTAAATCCAATGGCAAGTGTCCTCTTATGAGGATGAAGAAGAGAAGATGACACGAGTGCAGAGAAGAGATGGCCTTGTAAAGAAAGAAGCACAAATTGGAGTCATGCAGCCACGAGCCAAGGAATGCCTGGAGTCACAAGAGCTGGAAGAGGCAAGGGAGCCAAGGGAGGAGAGACTCCCTAAAGTCTCTGGAAGTAGCACAGGCCTGGCGGCACCTTGGTTTTAGACTTTTAGCCTCCAGGACTGTAGAGAATAAATTTCTGTCATTTTTAGACATCAAGTGTGTGACAGTTTGGCTACCACAACCCCAAGAAACTAATAATAATAATAAAAAAAATACACATGTTTAAATTGCTTGTTGAGAGAGTACTGTTAAAAGAAGAATGGGACAAAAGTTAAGCAAAACTGAGATCTCAGCTGAAGACTAGCTTCAACTAAATCCCAGAGTGACCGTGAGTTGAACCACAGAGTTAGGTCCACTTGAGGAAAAGGAGAACCAACCTTTTTTACTCCAGGTTTGGTTAGTCATTTCCTACATTCTACGGTATGGAGTATGGGGGGAGGAGTGGCGTGGTGATGAAGCATCGCAGGTGAGGCAGATACCAAGGTTAAGTTCACAAACAAAAAAGTAAGTGCAAAGTGATGAGAAGGAAATAAACATTGGTTCTATGATAAGGAATATAAATTTAGAATGTTCACAGAGGATCCTAAGAAACAATGTTAAAAACAAGAGCCAAAAAAATAGGAAAAGGACAACTCATACAAAAAAACCAAAAAAAAAAAAAAAAAACAGTAGCATAATACAACGTTCTTAAAGTTAAATTGTTGAAGGTTTTCCTAAGGGGCAAGGTAATATAATTTATTGTAGGTGGAATTGTAGAATATCCCAACGCTACTATCAATCTACTGGCGTTAGACACCTTTGCTTTTTTTTTTTGTTTTTAATGAAATTAAATTGTTATTCAAACTTGCGTTTGCATAAACCTTTGGTCAACTAGCTCTACATTTGCTTCATAGAACTAACAAAAAACTGAACCAGACCCATTGCTGTCGAGTCAGTTCTGACTCATGGCACCCCTGTGTATTACAGAGTAGAACTGTGCTCCTTAAGGTTTTCTTGGCTGTATTCTCTACAGAAGCACATCGTCAGGGCTTTCTTACATTGTATTGTTGGGTGAATTCTAACTACCAACTTTTATGTCAGTAGTGGAGGGCAAACCATTTGTGACACCCAGTGTAGTCTATATGTATCAATATTTTCTATGCACAGGTTTTCTTCAAACTTAGGAAGATTTTCAGAAAATGACTCCTGATTAACAGTGAGTTGATTATAGGTCCTATATTAAAGTTAGATTTCTTAACACATTAATATTTCATGATGTGTAAAGTTACTTTTTTCTTTAGAATGAGTGACCTGCCAAAAGTTATTTTATTCCTAGAAGTCACAATTTTTCTGTTCCCCCGGATAGCTTGAAGCCAGTGGACATTGACTTTGGAAATTTAAGTTTTAGATATTTCTACTCATTTCTTTGATAACCACCACTCAGTATTTGTTTAGATTTTAGTTAGCAGGCAACGTAAAAGCTATTTCATATAAATATTTGCTTGAACAGTAAGTACTAATTATTTTGAGAATTTTTACCCCAGCACAAATATTGTCTCCTTTTTAATTTCAAACTTATTGAAAATATTTAAATCATATATAATATCTATCATTTTCTCTAACATTTTTAAGCTCTACTGTCTTCATGATTAGGCAGATTAAGACAGCAGATCCAGAAATCTTTAGATTCTTGTATGATAATATTTTTGTCCCTGTCACACATTTCTCCTAGTAAAAATCTGGTCATGCTTCCATTCATGAACTCACCCAGTTCCCAGCTAAACTCTTCTTTCTTCTTCTTCTTCAACTAATTGATAAACATAAAAGACACAGATTCCTTAGCTGCCAGATATCAAGGAAATGAAACTGAATCTTGAAATTCCTATGACTTGCATATTAGACTTGTTTGGGGAGACCAGAAACATTTGTTACCTCAGTTTCCTTTCTTTGAAATATTAGATTGGAGGAGCCAGGCATCCGAGATACAAATTCTTATATTGCTTTGAAAATGCAGCTCTAGATGTCATCATGAGTAGGGACTTTTATAATGTAATAAAAATTCAGTGTCACTATAAATTTATGCTGCAGAAAATGTTGACATTTATGGCAACTTGTACAAGGACATATTTTTAAATGATATTAAAATTGATGCAGCAACTTTTATTTAGTTAAAAAGTAAAATTACAAAATAAAAACATTCACTCTAATTTTTTGAAACTCAATATGGATAATTTTTTTTTTTAATTCTTGAATTGTATCATATGTGGTGGGTATTTAATAATCAAATCAGTCAAAATTATAAAGCATGAAAGCATGTTCATGTATTATTCAAACATAACCATTAGTTGATGAATACAATTAATGTTCACTTCCAATACCTTTAATACAGACTTTTAATACCTGATAAAATTATTAATGATGCAAGCATATGATGATGCTTTAAGAATTATAGATAACTACTGATTTATTTCAGCAATTTTTATTTTCTTTCATTTCATACCCTAGGGCAAGCACAGTGACTATATTGATTAATAAAAAAAGAATATATATATATATGCATTGTCCAAATTTATCAATTCATGCAGAATGATTTTCCCATTTTAGCAACAAAAGTTCCTTTGCAAGGAGAAAGAATAGTCTCATTAAATGGCCTATTTTTGTCAACTCTATGAGAACCAAACAATTCACATTCCAGCCCAAAATCCAACTAACAAAAACTGTTTTGGACTTATTAGACATACTTGACAGTGATGATAGTAGGTGGGAAACATTGGCAAAGATTTAGAAGACTCAACTCAGAATATCTTTTTTGCCTTCCTGCAGCTGGGAACTGGAGCCCTGGCGGAGCAGTGGTTACAGCCCTTGGCTGCTAACTGAAAGGTTGGTGGTTCAAACCCACCAGCTGCTTTGCCCAAGAAAGATGAGGCAGTCAGTTTCCATGAAGATTTATAGCCTTGGAAGCCCTGTGGAGGTAGTTTTATTCTGTCCTGCAGGGTTGCTATGATTTGGAATTGACTCAAAGGCAATGAGTTTGGTTTGGTTTGGATATAGCTGGGAAACTGGAGGCTCATCTATACCTGCGAAAATCTTGTCTTGAGTTATTGATTCAGAAAATTCTAGTCCAATTCTCAGAGACAGTTTTGCCGTGCCTTGGGCTCATACATCACATTATAGTTTTTAAGTATGAGATATTTCTATATGAGCACTTTCTGAAATCAAGTGATCATATTTAATTAATTTTTAGTACCTGGATCATTTTATTGTTCCTGAGTTTCTATCTTGATAACGTGCTATTGCAAGGTTTGAATGATGGTTCTTATAGATAGGATGCCTGGACCACAAACCCATATAATAAGTATGTTACTTATATGTTTTTACATGATTTCGTGTGTGTGTATGTGTATTTGATCATGCTTAGATGTAATCTCTCAAATGTATGCCTTGCCTATATGGGAGGTATAAAGAGTTGCAAGTTGAAGGACAACTTCTTGAAAGCTTACAGAGTAGTTCAGACTTGCAACAACTAGTCAGTATGTCTCTATGTAATAATAAAAGATGAGGGAAGATGGAGTCAACGTATTTTATTTTTGTCAATAATTACAACTAAAAAGCCTGGATATTGCATATAAAACAAAAATAAGAAGACTTGAAAAGGTAGAGAGAAGAAAGCAAACAGGCTAGCGACTTGGAACACTACTGTGGTGAGTTCCCTTGTTTTTCATTAGCCCCATGTATTCCAGACTTGGAGAAGAAGAAAATGGTAACCCAGAACTGCCAAGGGATGTACACCAAAAACCCCCAGCAAAAGCTAACTCTCTCTATCCAAAAGACAAGAAAAATTGTAGTCTAGCATGACAGCAAACTTTTAAATAATAATTGCTCTCTTCTAGCTAAAGAAGTAACTGTGGTCCCATCCCTATTCACGACATCAAAGCACAAGTGGGAAGCCTAGACTTTCACCTCCCCAAAACTATAATGAAGCTCCCCAGCCCTTTAACTGGGGAGATGTCAGAAAAGTCTCTGTAGGGAACTAACATACTCTTTCCCACTGGGTGGTTTCAAGGCTCCTTCCTTCCTTCCCCACTCCCCTCCAAGGTATCAATGAAGATTATATGAAGATCCTGGGCTTCCTTCCTCACTCAAAATTAATAGGAATACCTCCTCCTACCTGCTTGGGTATTGTTGGAAAAGGCCTAGTGGAGAGTGAGGAATTTTACCAGAGAGGAGGAGGCCAACTCTCACAGCTTTCCAAGTGAGGTCAATGGATGCTACATGGCGAGCAATAACAACACACTTCCATTCTTTCCAACCAGAAAGGTATCAGTGGGAAACATAAGAAAGTTAAAACAAGAAAGCTATAGAACAATATTCCTAATGGATATAGATGCAGAAACCCTCAACAAAATACTAGCAAACCATATCCAGAAGCAAATTAAAAGAATTATACACAATGATCAAGGGCTATTTATCCCAGGAATAGAAAGTTGTTTCAACATGTGAAAATCAGTCAATACAATACACCACATTAAAAGAGTGAAGAGAAAAAATAGATGATCATCTCAATCGATGCTGAAAAAGCATTTTACAAAATCTGACACCATTTCATGATTTTTTTTTTCTTGCAGAAATTCACAAGCTGCTTTCAAAATGTTATTGGAAATTCCAAAGGCCAATAGTAGTCAAGCATTCTTGGAGAAAAAGAGGAAAATAAATGGAGAATTTACTGCACTTAATATTAAGACTGATGGTAACAAATTAAGAGAATAGGTTGGAAAGAAAGGGACTCACGTACAGAAAGAGACCCATTAATCTGTAGGAAGTGCCATGTACAGCTTTATATATATACAAAGAGAGAGTTATGTAAAGACTGAGGTAGAAATAAATCAATTTTCCCAGTGTAGGAAAGCACTGTTGATGTAAAAAAAAACTCTGTAGGAGATGGACTCGGCAACAACTGGTGTGAATGAAAAATTATAAGAGCAACCGCAGAAAGTTTGTTTAGGTACAGATTTATAGTTTTAAGAGTAAGAAAGGTCAGACAGAGAAATGAAGTACTGACACCTAGTACAATATGGATGGAGGTTGAAGATGTAACGCTGAATGAAATAAGTCCATCACAAAAGGGCAAATATTGTATGGTCTCACTTATATAAAACAAGAACAGGTAAATGTATAGAGCCCAAAGTTTATAAGTAGTTACCAGGGACAGGGAGGAGGGGAGTTATTGTTTATGCAACACTGAGTTACTGTTTATGGTGATGAAAAATTTGCATTGATTGAGGGTAATGGTTGCACAGCCAATTAATGTAATTGATGTCACTAAGTTGTATACCTGTAAAAAGTTGAATTGGCAAATATGTGATACATATTTTTACAACAACAGCAACAAAAAGGAACAGTTGCTGATGCTGCTTCTATATAACCAAAGGCCTCTTGGGTTTATTTTCTTGGTTTGGAGGTTTAGGGTCATGGGTTAATGTGATATCCCAGTTAAATGGCTTAATATCATTTTTAATGCTCCTGTTCTACCTCCCTAGCTTGTTGCGTAGTGCTTGGGGTCTTAAAACTTTGTAAACAGAATCCAGGGTACAACAATAGAAGGAGAGTCGGGAATAGAGGGAGGAAATGAAATGCATGGCTAATTGCCTTCATGTGCAACTGCCTCTTTTACCACGAGAGCGGAAGAACTGGGTGGAGCCTGGCTCTATTACTGAGCTTTCTGATCAAAGATTTTACAGAGGAATTCTGAACAAAAAAGGGAAAAATGAAGAACAGAATTTCATATTCTCGTGGAATCCAGACTTTCTAGAGCCATAGGGGCTTGATGAACCCACGAAGCTATTGCCCTGAGATAATCTTTAAACCTTAAATCAAAAATATCCCCTGAAGCCCTCTTCAAACCAAACAAACAAATCCAAAACCATTGCTGTCTACTCCATTCCGACTCCTAAAGACCCTATAGGACAGAGTAGAACCGCCCCTTAAGGCTTCCAAGGAGCAGCTGGTGGCTTGTAGTTTCTAAATGCTTTGTAGTTTTTCCTTTTTTTCTCTAAAAACTGAAACGTGATAAAAACATTTGCACAAAATCATACTTTTCACTTATTGTAGTTTAAAGCCAGTTTTATCTTAAAAATTATGATTGAACAAATAAAGTCAGGGTTTTAACAATTTAGTAGCATTGTCCCAATGCCATTTAACTAGTTAACTATGGATAGCCCTGAAAATTATGAACCTTATATTAAGTTTTGATATACATTTGATCCAAACTTTCACTTGTTCTACTTAACTAGGTAACACACAAACTAACGTCTTATGTCAGTTTCTATTTTATTTGCCAGTGCAAATTACATTTCTTAATTAATTATTTTGATATCTACTTGAACTTGAAAGGTGTTAATCCAAGGGCAGAAATATTTCTGAGTGTACATCTTCATGTACCATTTATTTTTCTCTGAAGTCAATTAGTTTACAGAAACTACAGTGCTTAATGCAAATTTGCTTGTTTGAGGAAAGATTTAATGCACACAATTTAAAATGGGACGTTAAAGCAGTTAAAGAGATAACATATAAAACACTGCAGCCAGTAAACTTTTTATCTCATAATTAGTTGCCTTTCTTCATTTTTCCATATATGCTGTGTATTACTTATTCGACAATTTAGCATAAAGAACCCCTTTACATTTTATACTATAACTTAAATTGGATTTTTATTAACATTACTGTGTAATATAAGCAAATTATTAACTGAAGTTTTAAAATACCTTCTCTGTTTTTTTCCTAATAAGCCACTGGCTCTACAGTCTAAATTCTAGACTGTAGATCCTGAAATTTGGTCTACTGAATGATTTTCCCTTGCCAAATGTGTAAACTGGAAAAACCACCTAATATCTCTGTATGTCAGTTTTCCCTTTTACAAAATAGTGGAGACAATAACACTCTCCTCCACCCAATTCATTGCCGTCGAGTCGATTCCAACTCATAGCGACCCTATAGGACAGAGTAGAACTGCCCCATAGAGTTTCCAAGGAGCGACTAGCAGATTTAAACTGCTGACCTCTTAGTTAGCAGCCATAGCACTTAACCACTATGCCATCAGGGTTTCCACACTCTCCTCACAGGACTTCAAATTAGTTAAAAAAATGGCCAAAATATGTGTATGTGTGTGTTTATATATGTTGAAAATTATGTAACTGCATTTTTTTTAAGGCTTCAGAGACCTGATTGGGCAGCAATAATTTTCAGACAAAAATGAATTTTCAGAGACAATGATGAAAGCTGACTTCTCAAAAAAAAAAAATTGAAGCTAAAAGACACTACAATTATATTTGAAAAGTGATTGAAAAAAGTAATAAATTGCCAACCTGTAATTTGATACCCAGCAAAAATGATCTTAATAAGAAAGGCAAAATAAAAGTATTTTCAGACAAACAATGTAATATTTGGAACCCTCTTTTCCTGGCCTGGCTAGCTATCAATAAATAAAGAGTAAAACCAGGGTACATGTTTGTGCTGGTCAAAAAAATTAAAAATAGCAAGTTATTGGAAAATTGAAATAACAAATGCCCTGACTTTCATTCCTACAGCACCATAAAGCTACAGGGCATAGGTCATGGTTGAATGTCCATTCTTTAAGCCTCTGCTTGTTACAGCATTAAATATTTTTAGCATTACTTGATGCACCATTAATTTAATTTTGGTGAAAAGATTTCTAAACATTTAATTTCTTTTTTTTTTTTATTGTACTTTAGTTGAAGGTTTACAGAACAAACTTGTTCCTCATTAAACAGTTAATACGCATATTGCTTTATGACATTGATCAACAGCTCCATGACATGTAAAGACTCTCCCTTCTCAACCTTGGGTTCCTATTACCAGCTTTCCTGTCCACTCCCACCTTCTAGTCCTTGCTGCTGGGCTGGTGTGCCCCTTCAGTCTCGTTTTGTTTCATGGGCCTGTCTAATCTTTCGCTGAAAGGTGAACCTCGGAAGTAACTTCATTACTGGGCTCAAAGGGTGTCCAGGTGCCATACTCTTGGGGTTTCTCCAGTCTGTCAGACCAGTGAGTCTGGTCTTTTTTTGTGAATTTTGGTCTTTTTTAGAATTTTGCTCTGTATTTTTCTCCAGCTCTGTCTGGGACCCTGTTTTGTGATCCCTGTCAGAGCAGTCAGTGGTGGTAGCCAGGCATCATCTAGTTGTACTGGACTCAGTCTGATGGAGACTGTGGTGGTTGTGGTCCATTAGTTCTTTGGACTAATATTTCCCTTGTATCTTTAATTTTCTTCATTCTACTTTGCTCCTGAAGGTGTGAGGCCAATGGAATGTCTTAGATGGCCACTCACAGGCTTTCAAGACCCCAGATGCTAGTCACCAAAGTAGCATGTAGAACATTTTCTTTATAAACTATGTTATGCTAATTGAGCTAGATATTCCCCAAGACTATGGTCCCCACAACACTCAGCTGAACAATTCAGCCCCTCAGGGAGTTTGGATGTGTCTGTGGAACTTCCATGACCTTGTCTTATGAGTTGTGCTGGCTTCCCCAGTATTGTGCACTGTCTTACCCTTCACTACAGTTACCACTTATCTATTGTCTATTTAGAGTTTTTCCATCTGCACCCCTCCCCTTCTTCATAACCATCAATGATTGTGTGTGTAAATTTTTTCATGAGCTTTTACAGTAGTGGTCTCATATAATATTTGTCCTTTTGTGATTGACTTATTTCACTCAGCATAATGCCCTCTAGATTCATCCATGTTATGAGAATGCTTCCCAGATTCATCATTGTTGTTTAACGTTGTGTAATACTCCATTGTGTGTATGTACTATAGTTTGTTTATCCATTCATCTGTTGAGGGGAATCTAGGTTGTTTCCTTTTTTTTTTTTTGCTATTGTGAACAAAGCTGCAATGAACATGGCTATGCATATGTCTATTTGTGTGATGACTCTTATTTCTCTAGGATATATTCCTATTTATAGGAGTGGGATTGCTGGATCATATGGTATTTCTATTTCTAGCTTTCTAAGGAAGCATGTTCAAAAATGGTTATATAATTTTGAATTCCTACCAGCACTGCATGAGAGCTCTGATCTCCCCTCAGCCTCTCCAACATTTGTTATTTCCTGGTTTTTCAGTTGTGCCAGTAATGCCGGGGTAAGATGGTATCTCATTGTGGATTTGATTTTCATTTCTCTTTAATGAAATGACTAGTGATCGAAAGCACTTCCTCATGTGTCTGTTGGGTGGTTGAATGTCTTCTTTGTAGAAGTGTCTGTCTGTTTCCTTTGCCCATTTTTTAATTGGATTATTTGTCTTATTGTTGTAGAGGTGTTGATTTATAATAACCAAATTTTTTTTTCCCAGTCTGTAGGTTCTTTTTTTTACTCTTTTGGTGAAGACTTTGATGAGCATAAAATGTTTAATTTTTAGAAGATCCCAGTTATCTAGCTTATCTTCTGGAGTTTGTGCATTGTTGGTTATGGTTTGTATCCTGTTAATGCCATGTATTAGGGCCTCTAATACTGATCCTATTTTTTCTTCTATGAACTTTATACTTTTTGGCTTTATATTTAGGTCTTTGATCCATTTTGAATTAGTTTTTGTGTATGGTGTGAGGTATGGGTCCTGTTTCACTGTTTTGCAGATGGATACCCAGTTTTACCAGCATCATTTGTTAAAAAGGCTCTTTTTTCTATTTCATGGACTTTGGGCCCTTGTCGAAGATTAGGTGAGAGGAGGTGGATGGATTTACATCTGGGTTCTTAATTCTGTTCCATTAGTCAATGTATCTGTCATTGTACCAGTACCAGGCTGTTCTGACTACTAAAGCTGTACAGTAGATTCTAATGGCAGGTACTGCCAGTCTTCCTACTTTATGCTTCTTCAGTAGTACTTTACTTATCCGGAGCTTCTTCCCTTTCCATATAAAATTAATGATTGTTTTTCTATCTCTTTAAAGAATATTCTTGGTATTTGGAAGGGCATTGCATTGTATTTGTAAATTGCTTTGGGTAGAATTGTCATTTTCACAATGTTGAGTCTACCTATCCATAAACATTGTATGTTTTTCCATTTATGTAGCTCTCTCTTGGTTTCTTGCAGTAGCGTTTTGTGGTTTTGTTTGTATAGGTCTTTTACATCCCTGGTTAGATTTATTCCTAAGTATTTTATCATTTTAGGGGCTATTATAAATGGCATTGTTTTCCGGATTCCTTTTTCGTTGTTCTCTTTATTGGTGTATAGGAATACAACTGATTTTTCCATATTTATCTTGTATCCTGCCTCTCTGCTAAATCTTTCTGTTGGTTCCAGTATTTTCCTCATGGAGTCTTTGGGCTTTCTATGTATAGTATCATATCATCTTCAAATAGGGACAGTTTAACTTCTTCATTACCAATTTGGATGCCCTTTATTTCTTTTTCTTGCCTTATTGCTTTAGCTGGAACTTCCATCACAATGTTAAATACTAGCGGTGATAAAGGGCATCCTTGTCTTGTTCCTTTTCTCATGGGGAATGTTTTCAGCTTCTCTCCATTAAGAATGATGTTGGCTGTTGGTTGGTTTTGCATAGATGTCCTTTATTATTTTGAGAACTCCCCTTCTATATTTATTTTATTGAGAGTTTTTATCAAGAATGGGTGCTGGACTTTGTTGAATGCCTTTTCTGCATGGATTGAGATGATCATGTGATTTTTTTCTTTCCTTTTATTCATGTGGTAGATTAGGTTGATTGATTTTATAATGTTGACCCACCCTTGCATACCTGGCATGAATCCTACTTGGTTGTGGTGTAGTTTTCTTTCTTTTTTTTTGATATGATGCTAAATTCTATTGGTAGGATTTTTTTTGAAAATTTTTGCATCTATATTCACGAGAGATATTGGTCTGTAATTTTCTTTGTTTTTTTTTTATGCCTGGTTTTGGTATCAGGATTATGCTGGCTTCACAGAATGAATTCAGAACTATTACTTCCTTTTCTATGTTCTGAAATATTTTGAGTAGTACTGGTGTGAGCTCTTCTCTGAATTTTTGGTTGAATTTTCCAGTGAAGCCATTTGAGCCATGCTTATTTTTTGTTGAGAGTTTTTTTTTTAATTGCCTTTTCAATCTCTTCTCTTGTTATGAGTCTATTTGGATTTTCAACATCATTTTTTGTTAGTTTGGATAGGTAGTGGGTTTTTAGAAATTTGTCCATTTTCTCTAAGTTTTCAGGTTTGTTATAGTTTTTTGTAATACTCTGTTATGATCCTTTTTATTTCAGCTAGGTCTGTTGTAATGTCCCCCATTTCATTTCTTATTTGGTTTATTTGTGTGCTCTCCTGGTTTTCTTTTGTCAGTTTGGCCAGTGGTTTGTCGATTTTGTTGATTCTTTCAAAGAGCCAAGTTTTTGTTTTGTTGGTTCTTTCTTTTGTTTTTCTGTTCTCTATTTCATTTATTTCTGTTCTGTTCTTTATTATTTCCTTTCTTCTGGTGGCTGTGTTTTTTTTTTTTTTTTGCTGTTCTCTTTCTATTTGTTTGAGTTATATAGGTAATGCTTTGATTTTTTCCCTTTCTTCTTTTTTGATGTGTGCATGTATTGCTGTAAATTGACCTCTGAGGACTGCCTTTACTCTATTCCAAAGGTTTTGGTATGATGTATGTTTTCATTCTCATTTGATTCTACGAATTTTTTTTTTTATTGACTTTTATTAAGCTTCAAGTGAACGTTTACAAATCCAGTCTGTCACATATAAGTTTACATACATCTTACTCCGTATTCCCACTTGCTCTCCCCCTAATGAGTCAGCCCTTCCAGTCTCTCCTTTCGTGACAATTTTGCCAGCTTCCCTCTCTCTCTATCCTCCCATCCCCCCTCCAGACAAGAGATGCCAACACAATCTCAAGTGTCCACCTGATATAATTAGCTCACTCTTCATCAGCATCTCTCTCCCACCCACTGACCAGTCCCCTTCATGTCTGATGAGTTGTCTTCAGGGATGGTTCCTGTCCTGTGCCAACAGAAGGTCTGGGGACCATGGCAGCCGGGATTCCTCTAGTCTCAGTCAGACCATTAAGTATGGTCTTTTTATGAGAATTTGGGGTCTGCATTTATCCCACTGATCTCCTGCTCCCTCAGGAGTTGTCTGTTGTGCTCCCTGTCAGGGCAGTCATCGATTGTGGCCGGGCACCAGCTAGTTCTTCTTGTCTCAGGATGATGTAGGTCTCTGGTTCATGTGGCCCTTTCTGTCTCTTGGGCTCTTAGTTGTCGTGTGACCTTGGTGTTCTTCATTTTCCTTTGCTCCAGGTAGGTTGAGACCAATTGATGCATCTTAAATGGCCGCTTGTTAGCATTTAAGACCCCAGACGCCACATTTCAAAGTGGGATGCAGAATGTTTTCATAATAGAATTATTTTGCCAATTGACTTAGAAGTCTCCTCAAACCATGTTCCCCAGACCCCTGCCCTTGCTCCGCTGACCTTTGAAGCATTCATTTTATCCCGGAAACTTCTTTGCTTTTGGTCCAGTCCAATTGAGCTGACCTTCCATGTATTGAGTGTTGTCCTTCCCTTCACCTAAAGCAGTTCTTATTTACTAATTAATCAATAAAAAACCCTCTCCCACCCTCCCTCCCTCCCCCCTCATAACCACAAAAGTATGTGTTCTCAGTTTTTACTGTTTCTCAAGATCTTATAATAGTGGTCTTATACAATATTTGTCCTTTTGCCTCTGACTGATTTCGCTCAGCATAATGCCTTCCAGGTTCCTCCATGTTATGAAATGTTTCACAGATTCGTCACTGTTCTTTATCGATGCGTAGTATTCCATGTGTGAATATACCACAATTTATTTACCCATTCATCCGTCGATGGACACCTTGGTTGCTTCCAGCTTTTTGCTATTGTAAAGAAAGCTGCAATAAACATGGGTGTGCATATATCTGTTTGTGTGAAGGCTCTTGTTTCTCTAGGGTATATTCCGAGGAGTGGGATTTCTGGGTTGTATGGTAGTTCTATTTCTAACTGTTTAAGATGACGCCAGATAGATTTCCAAAGTGGTTGTACCATTTTACATTCGCACCAGCAGTGTATAAGAGTTCCAATCTCTCCGCAGCCTCTCCAACATTGATTATTTTGTCTTTTTTGGATTAATGCCAGCCTAGTTGGTGTGAGATGGAATCTCATCGTAGTTTTAATTTGCATTTCTCTAATGGCTAATGATTGAGAGCATTTTCTCATGTATCTGTTGGCTGCCTGAATATCTTCTTTAGTGAAGTGTGTGTTCATATCCTTTGCCCACTTCTTGATTGGGTTGTTTGTCTTTTTGTGGTTCAGTTTTGACAGAATCATGTAGATTTTAGAGATCAGGCGCTGGTCGGAGATGTCATAGCTGAAAATTCTTTCCCAGTCTGTAGGTGGTCTTTTTACTCTTTTGGTGAAGTCTTTAGATGAGCATAGGTGTTTGATTTTTAGGAGCTCCCAGTTATCGGGTTTCTCTTCATCATTTTTGGTAATGTTTTGTATTCTGTTTATGCCTTGTATTAGGGCTCCTAGGGTTGTCCCTATTTTTTCTTCCATGATCTTTATCGTTTTAGTCTTTATGTTTAGGTCTTTGATCCACTTGGAGTTAGTTTTTGTGCATGGTGTGAGGTATGGGTCCTGTTTCATTCTTTTGCAAATGGATATCCAGTTATGCCAGCACCATTTGTTAAAAAGACTATCTTCTCCCCAATTAACTGACACTGGGCCTTTGTCAAATATCAGCTGCTCATATGTGAATGGATTTATATCTGGGTTCTCAATTCTGTTCCATTGGTCTATGTGCCTGTTGTTGTACCAGTACCAGGCTGTTTTGACTACTGTGGCTGTATAATAGCTTCTGAAATCAGGTAGAGGCGTCCCACTTTCTTCTTCTTTTTCAGTAATGCTTTGCTTATCTGAGGCTTCTTTCCCTTCCATATGAAACTGGTGATTTGTTTCTCTATCACCTTAAAATATGACATTGGAATTTGGATCGGAAGTGCATTATATGTATAGATTGCTTGTGGTAGAATAGACATTTTTACTATGTTAAGTCTTCCTATCCATGAGCAAGGTATGTTTTTCCACTTAAGTATGTCCTTTTGAATTTCTTGTAGTAGAGCTTTGTCATTTTCTCTGTATAGGTCTTTTACATCCTTGGTAAGATTTATTCTTAAGTATTTTATCTTCTTGGGGGCTACTGTGAATGGTATTGATTTGGTTATTTCCTCTTCGGTGTTCTTTTTGTTGATGTAGAGAAATCCAAGTGATTTTTGTATTTATTTTATAACCTGGGACTCTGCCAAACTCTTGTATTAGTTTCAGTAGTTTTCTGGAGGATTCCTTAGGGTTTTCTGTGTATAAGATCATGTCATCTGCAAATAGTGATAACTTTACTTCCTCCTTGCCAATCCAGATACCTTTTATTTCTTTGTCTAGCCTAATTGCCCTGGCTAGGACTTCAAGCACGATGTTGAATAAGAGCGGTGATAAAGGGCATCCTTGTCTGGTTCCCGTTCTCAAGGGAAATGCTTTCAGGTTCTCTCCATTTAGAGTGATATTGGCTGTTGGCTTTGCATAGATGCCCTTCATTATGTTGAGGAATTTTCCTTCTATTCCTATTTTGCCCAGAGTTTTTATCATAAATGGGTGTTGGACTTTGTCAAATGCCTTTTCTGCATCAATTGATAAGATCATGTGGTTTTTGTCTTTCATTTTATTTATGTGATGGATTACATTAATGGTTTTTCTGATATTAAACCAGCCTTGCATACCTGGTATAAATCCCACTTTGTCATGGTGAATTATTCTTTTGATGTGTTGTTGGATTCTATTGGCTAGAATTTTGTTGAGGATTTTTGCATCTGTGTTCATGAGGGATATAGGTCTATAATTTTCTTTTTTTGTGATGTCTTTACCTGGTTTTGGTATCAGGGAGATGGTGGCTTCATAGAATGAGTTGGGTAGTATTCCGTCATTTTCTATGCTTTGAAATACCTTCAGTAGTAGTGGTGTTAACTCTTCTCTGAAAGTTCGGTAGAACTCTGCAGTGAAGCCGTCCAGGCCAGGGCTTTTTTTTTTTGTTGGGAGTTTTTTGATTACCGTTTCAATCTCTTTTTTTTGTTATGGGTCTATTTAGTTGTTCTACTTCTGATTGTGTTAGTTTAGGTAGGTAGTGTTTTTCCAGGAATTCATCCATTTCTTCTAGGTTTTCAAATTTGTTAGAGTACAATTTTTCGTAATAATCTGAAATGATTCTTTTAATTTCATTTGGTTCTGTTGTGATGTGGTCCCTCTCGTTTCTTATTGGGGTTATTTGTTTCCTTTCCTGTATTTGTTTAGTCGGTCTAGCCAATGGTTTATCAATTTTGTTAATTTTTTCAAAGAACCAGCTTTTGGCTTTGTTAATTCTTTCAATTGTTTTTCTGTTCTCTAATTCATTTAGTTCAGCTCTAATTTTTATGATTTGTTTTCTTCTGGTGCCTGATGGATTCTTTTGTTGCTCACTTTCTATTTGTTCAAGTTGTAGGGACAGTTCTCTGCTTTTGGCTCTTTTTGTATGTGGGCATTTATCGATATAAATTGGCCTCTGAGCACTGCTTTTGCTGTGTCCCAGAGGTTTTGATAGGAAGTATTTTCATTCTTGTTGCATTCTATGAATTTCCTTATTCTCTCCTTGATGTCTTCTATAACCCAGTCTTTTTTTCAGGAGGGTATTGTTCATTTTCCAAGTATTTGATTTCTTTTCCCTGATTCTAGGAATTTTTTATTCCATCTCTGATTTCTTCTATTACCCAGTGGTTTTTAAGCAGGGTGTTATTCAGTTTCTATGTAGTTGATTTTTTTTCATTGTTCTTCCTGTTGTTAATTTCTACTTTAGCGGCGTTGTCAGAGGATATACTTTGTATTATCTCAGTGTTTTGATTTTGTTGAGGGTTGCTCTGTGGCCTAAGATGTGGTCTATCCTGGCGAACATTCCAGGTGCATTGGAAAAGAATGTGTACTTTGCAGCTCTTTGGTGGAGTCCTCTATGTATGTCTATGAGTTCGAGTTGGCTGATTGCGCCCTTTAGCTCTTCTGTATCTTTGCTGAGTTTCTTTCTAGATGTTCTGTCTTTGACCGAGAGTGGTGTATTGTAGTCTCCTACTATTATTGTGGAGCTGTCAATTTCTCTTTTCAGTGTTGTTAGAGTTTTTTTTATGTGTTTTGGAGCCCTGTCATTGGGTGCGTAGATGTTTACTATGGTTATGTCTTTATGATAGGTTGTCACATTAGTCGTTATATAGTGCCCTTCTTTGTCTTGTATGGTGAATTTTGTTTTAAAGTCTATTTTACCAGAGATTAGTATTGCCACTCCTGCTCTTTTCTGGTAGCTGTTTGCTTGATATATTTTTTCCATCCTTTCATTTTTAGTAAATTTATTTCTTTGTTCCTAAGGTGTGTCTCTTGTGGACAGCATATTGATGGATACTGTTTTTTTATCCATTCTGTCACTCTCTGTCTCTTTATGTGTGCATTTAGGCCATTTACATTCAGTGTAATTATTGATAGGTGTGAGTTTATTGCTATCATTTTTTAGTGCTTTTTTTGTGGTGCTTTTTCTTTTTTCCTCTTACTTTCCTATGCTGAATTCCTTTTGTTTGTGGATTTTTTATTTCTTTTATTTTTGTAGATTTTGTTTTTGCT
The DNA here is from genome assembly GCF_030014295.1 of Loxodonta africana. Taxonomy (NCBI): domain Eukaryota; kingdom Metazoa; phylum Chordata; class Mammalia; order Proboscidea; family Elephantidae; genus Loxodonta; species Loxodonta africana. The sequence goes on along the minus strand of NC_087345.1, from coordinate 120,968,532 downwards.
GAGACTTAATGTTTTTCTTCTTTATTTTGGTGAGTAGGTTTGCTAACTTTCTTTGAGGTTACCTTGAAATTTACCCTTATCTTCCTAGGTTTCAACCAGTCTATTATTACTTGGTATTGCCTTGCTTTCCTTTCCATTAGAAAGTTCTATACCTACACTGTTTATTCCCTCTTTTATTGTTCTGATGTTGCTGTCATTTACAGATTAACCTCTCTGGTTCCCTGTTTTAATTCTTTTGGTTTTGGATAGCCCTTGAAGGTTCATTTCCTAGGCTTTTATCTGGCTAGTACAATCTTGCATCCTAGATTCAGGCTGTGGTCTGATGTTGTTTGTTCTTAAACTGAAGGACTCCCTTTAATAATTCTTCTACTTTTGGTTTGGTTTTTACATATTCCCTTAATATCTGTTTATCTGGAAATGTCATAATTTCACCATCATATTTGAATGAGAATTTTCAGGATATATTATTCTCGGCTGGCAATTTTCTTTCTTTCAAGGTTTTATATTTGTCATTACATTGCCTTCTTGCCTCATGGTTTCTGCCAAATAATCAGTTTAGACTTATAGTTTCCCCTCTGTAAGTGACTCTTCATTTTGCTTGAGCTGACCTCAGGGTTCTTTCTTTGTCTTTGGTTTTAGCAAGTGTGATTATGATATACCTTGGTGATTTTCTTTTCAGGTCTATCCTATATGGGGTTCATTGAGCTTCTTGGATGGTCAGCTTTTCATCTTTCATGGTATTGGGGAAGTGTTCTGTCATCAATTCTTCAATGATCCTCTATGTGTTTTCCATTTTCTCCCCCTGTTCTGGAACTCCTATCACTTGTAAAATTTTGCTTTTGATTGTTTCCTACATAATTCTCAGGGTTTCTTTATTTTTCTTTGTTCTTTTTTTCTGATTTTTTTCCTCAAAAAGAGTTGTATCCAAGTATTTGTCTTCAATTTTGGTGATCCTGTCTTCTATTGTTTCAGACTTGCTCCTCAGCCTTTCTATGGCACTGTCCGTTTCTGAAATCTTGTTTTTCTTTTGGATTTCTAATTATTGTTTTTGTACGACCTTATTTTGGCATTTTTTTCCTGTATTATTTTCCTGAATTCTTCCCTTTTTTGGTCTGTATTTTCTATTAATTTGTCTAATTTTTCCTCATTTTCTCTGCTCCTTGCTTCAACTCTTGAATAAACCAAAAACCAAACCCAGTGCCATCGAGTCGATTCCAACTCATAGTGACCCTATAGGACAGAGTAGAACTGCCCCACAGAGTTTCCAAGGAGTGCCTGGTGGATTCAAATTGCTGACCCTTTGATTAGCAGCCATAGCACTTAACCACTACGCCACTAGGGTTTCCAACTCTTGGATAGGTCTGAATATTGGAGATTTGAATTCCCTATCAGGTTGTTCTAGTGCCTTTTCTTCTATTAGAAAGTCATTTGGAGTTTCATTTTGGAAGCCTACTGGAACAATCCTGTCCTTTTTGTTTGTTTGTTTTAAATATGTACTGATATTGCCTGCTGTCTTTGGAACATTCAGTAGTTATTTTCTTTGTTTTATTCATCGTAGATTTGTTTGTTTCATTCTGCTTTTTTTGTTTTAGTTGGTTATATCTGGGCAAGCAGGCTGTGCATTCTTTGTTGTTTGCTTATCTGTGGGCATGATACTTTTCAGCTCCTTGTCCAATAGGCAGGGCCAGTCTCTCAGCTATGGTGCAGCAGGGCAGGTCCAGCTGAAGGGAAGGGACTGGGATGGGTTTTTTTGTGGCACATACTAGGGACAACAGGGCAGGCCAGGAGTTAGTGCAGGGCAGTATCCGGTAGGCTCTGCCTGTGCTGCTCTGAGGTGTGATGTTCAGTGCACCTTGCATGTAGGCAAGAAGGAAGGGGTAGGTTGTGATGTGTGGAGTGAAGATGGATATAGGGAAGGAGAGAGAGAAACAGAAGAAAAAAATAAAGAAAGAAAGAAGAGTGCTAAGGGAGCTTGCCATTGCAGTGGAGAGGCAAGAAAGTGCAAAATGCAGAAAAATAAAATGGAAAAAATAAAATAAATAAAAATTTAAAATAAAAAGAAGAACAAAGTCTGCAGGGATTCCACTGGTGTGGTTGTGGTACCAAGGAAATGGCTCCGAGGCCATACAATGGAGCCTGGTGGAAGGGGCAGAGATGTCACACAGTGCCAGATATTCAGGAGACAGGAAAAGAAGGTAAACATAGAAACAAGAAACTGAGAAATGAAGAACGACAAAAAGGAAAAAAAAGAAAAAGAAAAAAGAAAGAAATGCCCCCAGGGATCCCACCAACATGGCTTCACAGGCCAGGGAAATGGCCCCCCAAGGTACGCAGTACAGCTTGCTTAGAAGAGGCTCCCAAGCTGTTAAAAGAAAAAAAAAACTGAATAGGACAGAACAAAACAAAGGCCTTGGGGATCCCACCAATGTGGCAGTGCGGGCCAGGGAGCAGTTCCCCAGCCAAGTGGCACCTCAGAGCCTTTCAAGAAGGTGCAAAGATGGCACACAGAGCCAGGTGTTTGAGAGAAAGCAGGTGGAGGAGGTGAGAGGGAGGGAAGAAACCAAAAGAACTGGAAAATGGTAACATCAGCAACAAAGAAATGGCACTGAGGCAGCCAGCCAGTGTGGGTAGTGGGGCAAATCCAAGTGGCAAGGAGCCCGAGTCGGTTCTTCCCAGCCAAGAGACTTCAGGCAGCGGGAAGCGGTGGACACCCAGTGGGTGGAAAAAGGGTAGGGGGTGAGAAAGCGTATATAGCAAGACCAAGCGCTCTGTCTCCTGTTGGGAGCTCCATGAAGCTGCTTTCTCATACTCCCTGTCCACTGGTCTCCAATGTGGGTACAGTAAATCCAAGCAGCATGGAGCGTGCACTTTCCAGCTGGCCAAGCAACTGCAGCTAGCAAGGAAGCAGTGGAGGATGAGCAGCAGGGAGGAGGATGGGGAGTGGAAAGCGTATATCGCTGGCTATTGGGTGTTCTGCCTCCTGCTGAGAGCTCCCTGAAGCTGTTTTCCTGTATTCCCTGTCTGCTGATCTCCAACAGGAGTCCAAGATGGTGAATCTGTGCCGTATTAACTGTGGGCGACCTCCACACGTATCTTTCCTCACTCTGTTCTTTCAGTTTTTTATTCCATTCAGTGCTTGGCTGAGTTCTTTATCTCTTCATTGGACATGTAGTGTTCCAGGATTGATGTTTGTCTCTGTTTTACTTAGTTTTTTGTGTCTTTGCTGTGAAGGGATGACATGGTGCTTTAGTCTATAGCGCCATATTGGCTCCTACCTTAAACACTTAATTTCTATCTGATATCTAGATCATTTAGTATTTTAAATTCTGATGGTGTGCCATATAATCCAATGTAGTTAAGTTTAAGTATGGGACGATGCTCTTTTTCAGACTCAGAAAGAGAGTTACAGTCTTCAATTTTACTTATATACAAAATAAATATCATCCCCTCCTAAGAGTAAGAGTCAAGGTATAATGAGAAAGACTGGCAAGAAAAATAGAAATTTAGTTGCCATCAGTGATAATAGAAATTTGGCCGGAGAATCTATATTAGGGAGACAAAGGAGAAAGGAGTTTGGCAAAATTAGGTAGTCCAGACATGTACCCCAATTTGTGTTGTGTATTTAAAGTGAGGCTATTTTGAGTTTTGGTTATCATTATAGTCAAGTAATTGTGACATAGTCTGTTTAGTAAAGAGTGGCTTTGAGTACAGTAAACCTATTTTACACATCAGTGCATTAAAGAGCATAGCACTATAAAATACGATTGTCATGGTTGTCATCATATCCATGAAAAAAAAGTAGAGAAAACCATAAAGGAAAGTTTACTGAGCATATCACAAGGGGTGGGAGAAGGGGAAGACATTTCTTGTAATTGAGGGTATATCTTCTAGCTACGTTTTTGGGCCTTATCTTGTGAACATGTCATGAACTACCTGTACATAACTCTGTTTACAACAACTAATTTTTGGGAAAACAAACAAAAAATGATCAATATAGATTTTCACTTGGGAAATGAATGAATTTCACAAGAATTCCCTGCAGTTCTGAGGTGTATATACTGATGTTCATAACTCTAAGAGAGCTTTGTAATCTGGGGACTCCTGAGTGGTTGATGAAATAATGATTTATACATTTACTGCTGCTCTTAAAAACTAGAAATCGAACATCCCTACAGTATATACTCACTGAAGTTTGTACTTTTAGATTATAATTCCCTTCACTTCTGAATCTCTCATCCCTAGCCCAGTATTTTTCTGAAGCAATGAGAGGTATATGAAATATTTGACATTCGGAAGATTCCTATGTAATTTTCAGGCCATATGCATTGTCCTCAGTAGGTATTGTTAATTTATTTCAAATGGGTAAGGATACCTCGTATAATGGGGGAAAACTTTTAAACAAGATGGTCTGTATATAACTCATTGTTCTATTTTTTGAAAGCTCTGTCTTAGTTACACAAAAAGAAAGATTTAAAGGCATGTAAACCAATAATAGTTATTCAATCTACACTGTAAGGGTAACTTACTATGGGCACTGGAGGTTGAGATGGGATATTGTATTTGCATATATACAGTATCTGGAAAACTATTCTAGCATTTTATGGAGCAGCAATCATATTTAGTTTAATGTCTTTTAAGTCCCATAAAATGATATTAGGAAATTTTGCTATTTGGATGGTGAGTAATCAAAGCTGTGGTGTTAACTGATCATAACACTACTTACTTTGACTCTTCAGGCTGCATTAAATTAGGGATATAAATATTCCAGACCAACCAAAGGAAATTGGAATACTCCTATTTCAGGGTTTAGAAGGAGCTGAATGAATTTGGTAACTTTTTAAAAATATTTGTAGTTAGGTACTGTCATGGCTTGAATTGTGTCCCCCCAAAATATGCGTCAACTTGGTTAGGCCATGATTCCCAGTATTGTGTGGTTGTCCTCCATTTTGTGATTGATATAATTTTCCTATGTGTTATAAATCCTAATCTCTGCTTATGGTTAATGAGGCAAGATTAGATTATGTTAAAGAGGATTAGGGTGGGAAGTAACACCCTTGCTCAGGTCACATCTTACAAGAGATAAAAACAGTGGAGGGCCACAGAGCACCAGGCATGCTCCAAATCCTTTTCTTCACCTACTTCCTCACCTTTATTTTCTTGTGTACCTAACACAGGACCAGCATGTGTCTTGTGGTTGTTCCAAGTAATAGCATTTCAGAGCTGAACCATGACAGCATTGTGAGAAAATTCAAAACAGTCTAGAAATCCTACCAGGTCAAATCACCCAATTCTTATAACCTAAGTTTGGAGTTCGAAGTTCCTTTTTTCTCATCTTTCTAGGAACTTGCTAACTGACCCTCAAAATGAAGAATAGTGATATACAATGAAATTAAAATATTTAAATCATTTAAATATTTCCAATTATTTATTAGTCCATTAGCAAGTTACATGTAAAAAATATTAATCAAAGCCATTGCCTGACAGTTATTTAATAAAATTAATTTTTTTAATACTTCTAGTTCCCCACAAATATTTTGAGTTTGTTTCATAGTTAGTATAATTAAGAAAATTAGACACTGAATTAGAAAATAAGCCAAATAATTTTCTTTGTAAAAGACTAACAATTATTAAAATTTATGAATTTTGTACACAGATGATTTGAATAATTCTAGATTATTTTAAATTGTGATCTAAATTTCTCAGAATCCAAAGATTGTATTTTGGCTTGCATGATTCATGTGGGATTAGCTATCAAATTAATGCTTCATTTTTTAAACTAAACTTTTTTTCAGTATAAGTGATCCAAACTTTATACAATTATTGCAAAGTAAAAATGAAAATATTTACCACTTTAATTTAACATCAGGTTGGATCTTTTACTGGGTTATTCCTTTTATAACTAAGTATAAACCGTGCTAAGGACTATTGTTCTCTTTCTTCAGTATACGCATAGTTCAAAAAACTATTTCTTGGTAGAAAATACATCTCACCCTTATTTGCTTACCAGGAACATTGTCAGACTCTTTTCACAGCTCAGAGCCATTATGTCCTAGAATGTCAATTGAAAGTTGTTTGCTTGGTTTCCAGTAGAGAGTTACTTATTGTGTATCTATCTGCACTATTCTTATTGTGACTGACAATCAGAGACTATTCTGCTGAATACCACCCCTCTCATTGTTGGTGTTCGCTACTTGACGATTTTGTCTTTTTTCACCTTCCTCTTTACAAACGGATTGAAAAATCAGATAATTCATTAGTAGAAATACAAAGTTAACTCAGCTTTCAAAACCCTGCCTGCTGTCATTTTCAATAGTTAAGATTTCTACCTGAAGCATTGACTGTCTCACCCTGACATCAGGTTGCAGTAATTAATCATTAATAGCGATTGAGGCAGTAGACCCCGGAAAATATCTCCATACAATGCCATATGCTGGAGCCAGCTGCAAGCTAGTACTTAGAGAGAAGCAGCACAGAGGAGAACAGTGTCTGACAGTTCCCTGCTGTGAAGTCCAAGTACAGTGTGCTTCTAACTAAGGGCCAAAAACAGAACTCTTGCTTGTATTGACCTTCATTACCTGACACTGTTTAAAAGACAAAATGTCAGTGTTAATGTTCTGGAAGTTTAAACATTTAATCACATTTTAATGAGTACACCAGCAGTTTTTTCACAGTTTCAGATTTATTCTCTTTCTTAGTCCTTTGCTCGTTAACAACATCAATTATAAATCACTTTAGCAATATATATCTGTTCTCTATAAAATAAAGTTTAAAAATTGATCCCGGCTGCAAAATAACCAAGACCAATTTAATACATATTAAAACCTTTGTTTTTTTAAAGTACAGAATAACTTAAGGGAGACATGGAAGTTACCTTCAAATATCGAAAGCAGTATTGTATAGAAAAAGAAGTAACTGTTATCTATTTCTCCACAGGGAGTTAATACAACTCAGGGGTGGAAGCTATTAGAAGACACACAGTATTTGAATTCAATTTCAGGTAGAATTCATCAATAATTAGACATGTATAATAACGCAATGGAGGCCCTGTCTTGTACAAATGGTTAACACACTCAGCTGCTAATCCAAAATTTAGAAGTTTGAGTCTAACCAGAGATGCTTCGAAAGAAAGGCCTGGTGATTTACTTCTGAAAAATCAGCCATTGAAAACCCTAGGGAGCCCAGTTCTATTCTGAAGCACATGGGATCGCCATTAGTCAGAAATGACTCAACAGGAATTGGTTAATAAAGTAACAGCCCTTCTTGTGAAGTAGTAAGCTTCTTATCACCTATGAGGACTCCCATTTGATACCAATGTGATGAGGTAATAGTTGAAATTCCAAGAATGGGTGAGATGTTAGATATATGACCCTTTCAAGAGTCTTTAAATTCAATTTTATAAGCAATTTCGAGCAACTACTACACACCTAACATTGCAATATTTTCCTGACTCATTCAATTTAAGAAATATATCCAAAATAGAGATACCAACTTTTTTTGTTACTGAGTATAAAAATAACTTATTTGCAACAGGAATTTTATTTCTGCTGGAATAAAAATAAAAAGTTTGCTCGGCTTGCCTTACATAAATATTATATATTGTCTCTATTCTTCTCATATGTAACTGATGAACACAATCTATCATAGTTAGCATAGTTAAGTGGTTTTTACTTCATTATCACCTCACCAAATTTACATCTTGAGAAAGATTTCTAATTACGGTCTTGGTTGTAACACTGCATAATAATTTTAAAATATATAATTATAAATATTAACCTTGGAAGTGTTATAAAAATGTTTATGGTTTTGAACTTTTTCTTTAGACATTAATTATATTCCCATTTTACAGATGGAGCAACCCAAGTATCAGAGAGGGTAGGTAACATTCAAAAAAACACATGATAGTGAATAGAATGGTTGAGTATAGAGTCTGAGTATTTTGAACCTGACGAAGGGCTTAGGAGAAGGAGATATGTGAGGTTGCAGCAGTACATCGACAGAGAACTGCCAGAAAATTAAGTGAGATTCAGAAGAGGACATGGAACCAGGGCATCATTGCTGATGTCAGATCTATCTTGGCAAAGAATATTGAATATACCATGGACTTCCAGAAGAACAAGCATATTTATCTTGGAAGAAGTACAGCTTCTTGGAAGAGGAAGCTTCTAAGGAATGCTGTTTAGAAGCTAGGATGGTGAGATTTCGTCTCACATACTTTGGACGTGTTATCTGGAGGGACTGGCCCCTGGAGAACAACATCATGCTTGGTTAGATAGAGGGTCAGTGAAAAGGAGGAAGACGCTCAACAAGATGGATTGACACAGTGGCTGCAGCAATGGGCTCAAACATAGCAATGATTGTGAGGATGGAGCAGGACTAGGCAGTGTTTCATTCTGTTGTGCATAGGATTGTTATGAGTCAGAACCGACTCGACGGCACCTAATAACCACATTTTTTGACTTGTTAAAGTTCAGTAATTTCATTTTTTGTTATAATGGAATGAGAATTAGATTGATGAATGGTTCATAAATGGAAATTATCTGATATGTCAATACAAGATTTTTGTCCATTAAATGTACTAGTCATGATGACCTTACATACATACATATATACGTATATATTTTTTCTTTTTGCTCAAGAATTCATATGTTAATTCCCTAGGGACAATCTGTGATCTACACATCTTAATTGAAATATTAGTCCTCTGTGCCTCCTACATTCACTTTTTTTAAAATAATAGCTACTTATTAGAGGGTTACAGTTATTTTGGTAGTTTCTGATATCTTTAGGTTATCATTTCTAGGTCTTCACGAGTGGCAGGTACATCTAGTTTCCTTGTGATGTTATCTCAAGATTCTGTATTAATGCTCAACACCACAGAGCAAAAAGAATAAAGGAATATTTCCGAAAGTTCAGATATAATAGCACATAAAAGCCTTTAATTTTTTCTCAAACTAACTGTTATAGATAAATGTATCCACTAAAAGATATGTTGAAGTCCTAACCCTCCAGTACCTTTGAATGTAAACTTGTTTGTGAGTAGGCTCTTTCAAGATGCTATTAGTTAACATGAAGTCATATTGGAGTAGGGTAGATCCTAATGCAGTATGAGTAGTATTTTCATAAGAGAGGAAAAAAGAATCAGTAAGATACACAGAGGGAAGACAGCCATGTGAAAAGAGAGTTTTGGAGTGACATATCTACAAGGCAAGGGCCACCATAGATAATAGGCCATCACCAGAAGCTAGGAGATAGGCATGGAATAAACTCTACCTCAGAAGGAGTCAACATCATTGACGCCCTGATTTTAGACTCCTAGCCTCCAAAACTGTGAGATAGTAAATTTCTATTCTTATAAGCCATCTAGAATGTGGTACTTTGTTATGGAAGCCTTAGGGAACTAATACAGATTTTTGGTACTGAAAAGTGGGGTGCTGCTATATCAAAAAAACAAAAAGTGTGGAAGTGACTTCAGAATTAGATAATGGTTGGAGACTGAAGAATTTTGAGGCACATGCTGGAAAAAGTCTAGATTATCTTAAAGTGACTGTCGGTAGAAGGATGGACATCAAAGGCAATACTTGTGAGGCCTCGAAGAAATGAAAAGAGTTGTACAGAAAGTTTCTGTATTGTAAGGAATACATATATCATCATGAACAGAATGTTGCCAGAAATATGAACATGAAAGGTGCTACCAGTGAAGTCTAGAAGGAAATAAGGAACATGTCTTTGGACCCTAGAGGAAAGGTGATTCTTGTTGTAAAGTGGCAGAGACCTTGGCTGAATTATGTCCCAGGGTTTTGTGGAATGTAGAACTTTTAAGCAATGAACTTGGATATTTAGCTGAGGATGTCTGTATGCAAAGTGTAGAAGGTGCAACCTGGTTTCACCTTGCTTCTTAGAGTAAAACACAAGAGCAAAGAGATAAAATGAGGAATGACCTTGTAAAAAGTATCCTGAACTTGAAGTTTTGGGACACTCTCAATCTGTTCATATTGTAAAAATTGAGAAAGCACACTCCAGAGAGAACATCAAGGGTATGGCTGGACAACAGTTTGCTAAAGAAACTAGGTATGTGACTTTAGAGTGACGTATCTACATGTCACCTAACACCAAGGCTTGCTGGCTGTCACCAAAAGCTAGGAGAACATGTGGAACAGATATTCCCTCAGAACTCTCAAAAGCAATCAACACGACTGACACCCTGATTCCAGACGCCTAGCCTCCAGAACTGTAAGATAGTAAATTTTTGTTCTTATAAGCCACTCAGTTTGTGGTGCTTTATTATGGCAGTCCCATAAAACTAGTACATTGATTCAGCTTAATATTTCATTTTTATGCATCTAATTTTAGGTTATTTTTGTCATATACCCTTGAAATATGAATATTTCTTGAATTATAGAATATTGAAGAAAAAGTCTCCTAAATTAATATAAACTCTGATCTCTATTTTTCATGATGAATCAATGCTTTTGTCAAGACTAGGAATAGTAAAGCTACCTGACTTATACTTGAAACATCTGCTTTATTTTTCCATTCCAAACAAAATTTCTTTGAAGTTATAGTTGTCTGTAGCAACAATTATTTTTTAATAATTTAGTTATTTCTGGATAACATATAGTTAAAAGCACACATGAATACGAATTTAAAAAATGAAGAAAATTCTGTGAAGATCTTTACTTATAGAAAATGCAATGTGAATGATAGTGAGCAAATTTGGAGAATCATATATTAGTGTTATTGATGAGACAATATAGGAAGTAAAAACACAAACTTGGTATTGTGTTCCTATGTCAGCTCCTTTGGCAAACGCTTGGACCAAACATAGAAAATGTCCCTTTTGCAAATGCTGTCAAACACATAGGACCTGAAGTGGGCTTAATGTTTCACTAACGAACACATATAAATTCAAGCCCTTAAGTTTCATGTGTGACATAAATTCAAACAAATACCAATAAAATATATATATATTTTTTAATTCAGAAAGAAAGAAGGAATCTACTTGAGAGGTTCTATACATCTATCTAACTTAGTTTTATGTGAAGAATAGTTTCCTAGAAAACATTTACATTTTTTGCAGTATGAAATTGAAGCAATCAAAATCACTTTTAATTAAAGCTCTTTCTCAGTTCACCAAGGAATACTGAGAGATTGCCAAACTTATTAATGTACTCCATTATGACTTTGACTATATTTTACAACTTGAAAATTTTTCATTTTTATGGTGCTATCAGCCTGCTACTTAATAGAAAATGTTTTATTGACATTTATGTTCTTTACCTAATGATGTGTATTTAAATGATGGCTGCCATCATCATTAGAAGTAAATGTTGAAAGAGTAATAAGAATGAAAACAGGGAAACCTAGTCTCATTCTATTTGTACAAACTGGGAATGTAACCTTGGGCTAAACATTTCACCAATTTGGCTATAGGATTTAATTGAGAAACCATACAGCTCCAAGACTGTATGATTGCTCATCTCATGTATTCCTTTTCTGTACTGAATCACAGCTCCGCATGTGACAAAGTACGTATAAAGAAAGTGAGTGCGTTTGACTTTACAGGCTATGTCATAAGAGATAGTGAAGCTTCTGCCTTTTTTTTTTTTTTAATTACTTGCTGTAGAGAAAGCCAGCTGCCATGCCATGAGCAAACTCAAGCAGCCCAGTAGACACGTTCATATGGAAAGGAACAGCAGTCATCAGCCAACAGCCATCCCCAACTTGCCAGCCATGAGTGAGTCATCTTGGAAGAGAATCCTCCTTTCTCTCTCAAAGCTTCCTAGTCAACATCTGACTGTAACCTTAGAAGACCCCAAGCTAGATACACCCAGTGGAGTCATTCCTGAATTTATTATCCACAGAAATCATGAAATACAGGAAATGACTCTTGCTATTTTAACTCAGTATACTATTGAGGAAACCCTGCATAAGAGCTACGGCTGCTAACCAAAAGTTCAGCAGTTCTAATCCACGAGCTGCTCCTTGGAAACCCTATGGGGCAGTTCTACTCTGTCCTATAGGATTGCTATGAGTTAGAATCAACTCAAGAGCAATGGGTTTTTATACTATTGACTTGTTAAGTAGCCAAAGATAACTGATGGAATTCCCTGCTCCCTATAAGTTTTTTGGATACATAAACTGTGATTTTTTTTCATATTTATTCATATTATATTTAAGATACTTGGCACAATTCTTGCCACAAAATGGAAGCTCAATAATGTTAGTAAATTAAAGTTAATGAATGAATTTAAATGCATTTCTCCTTCTAATGACATAGGTCCAAAGAAGCTTAAAAAGCAGTGGCATTTATTATTCAAATATGTTTTAAGTATTTAAATTTTTAACTCCAAATAGTTTGCATTCATGTAATCAAAAAATACCCTGATCTAAAATTCTTGAAGATTCTTGGAATGGGCCTTGCATGGTGCAGTTTTAGAGAAATCGAAAGGTGTTGGAGAAGGTATGTTGAGGCGAGGAATTGCTTTCTATACCTTCAGATCAAAACATACAGAAGCCTTTATTATTATTTTTTTTTTGCCTTTTTTATGAGGAAAACTAAATGAAGCCCTCCTCCAAATCTCAAAAACTTATAATAGAACTACAAACAGTCATGGCAAATTAAAAATGTAAAGTGCCTACTAGAAGAAAATTAATAAACATTTGATGGCTCATTCAACAAACTTTTCAGCCACTGAAGGGCATTCCAGTATATGGAACTATTCATTTGTCCACTTTTAAGTTGGTGCTTATTGAATTGTTTCAATTTTTGGCTATTATGAATGTAGATATTATTAATATCAATGTATAGGTCTTTACTTTGATTTTATGCCTTCTTTTATTTTTACTCATTTCTTTATTCAATAAACGTTTACTGAACTCCTAATTTATGCTAGGGATGGGAAAGGAGGTAAATTCATTAGAAGAAAGCAGAGTGCAGTGTGATAAGTAAATAGGTACATGTGCTAAAAGCTTGCAAAGCTCAGCTGTAGGAGAGATAACCATTCTTCTTTGGGGAGGAGAAAGCAGAAATCAGAGAGAGAGTACATGAATTTGAACTGGAATTATAAGTAGATCCCCTCCCAACAGTTCCTGTTTGAGCAAGACAGAAGCTGATTTTAGAATTTAATCTGGATCAAGTAAGGCACAAACAAACATGTTTCCTAGCTTCTGCCTGCACTATGCGTAACAGTGAAAATTCAGTATAGATCGCCCCTTTGTTCAGCAAAACACATAAAAATAAATGTTAAACTGAGTTTAGTGCAGTGGTTGAGCACTCGGCTGCTAACCAAAAGCTCAGTGGTTTGAGCCCACCAGTGGCTCCATGGGAGAAAGATGTGGCAGTCTGCTTCTGTAATTATTACAGCCTTGGAAACACTATTGGGCAGTTCAAATCTATCCTACAGTGTCATTATGAGTCAGGATGAGAACTGAGAGTTAAATCAAAGACTGGAAAAAAAATAATTTGAAATGAGGAGAAGAAGATTTGGTTTTGGGAAAGAGGGGCAACAGGCTTAACAACATGATCTGGGGCTGTAGAACATCCTCACACCCCACACCATGGCAGAAATAGCATAGCCTTTGCAAAACTGATGCATAATATTGAGAATATGAAATTGAAAACTGGATTGCGCTTTGCTGCAGTCATCCTTCATCATTATATCCAAACTTTAGTAAAAACATGTTACATGAAATGACTTTTATAAAATAAAGAGGAAGAAATGATAAATTCCAAGAGTATACTAAAAAAAAAAAAAAAGAAGAGGAAGAACAAAAGACAGTGGCCATAGGATTTTATTTAAAAAATATGCACTGAGAATCCAGAAGCAACATAAATTTGTAAGAAGAGGTGACCATGGAACTTTAAGCTTCTCGTTACCTCAACTTCCACTTGTCTGTCAGTTTGTCATACGGTGAGGGCTTACGTGGTATTGTGATGCTGGAAGCTGTGCCACCAGTATTCAAATAACAGCAGGGCCACCCATGGTGGACAGGTTTCAGCTCAGCTTTCAGACTAAGACAGACTAGGAAGAAGGACCTGGCTGTCGATTTCTGAAAAAAAAAAAAAAATTAGCCAGTGAACATGTTATGAATAGCAATGGAACTTTGTCTGATACAGTGCCAGAAGATGAGCAGCTCAGGTTAGAAGGCACTCAAAAGACAACTGGTGAAGAGCTGCTTCCTCAAAGTAGAGTCGCTCTTAATGACATGGGTGGAGTCAAGCTTTCAGGACCTTCATTTGCTGTTGTGGAATAAAGGAAGGTGGAATGTATGAAGTATGAATCTGGGAAAATTGGAAATCATCAAAAATGAAACAGAACATATAAACATTGATATCCTAGGCACTAGTGAGATGAAATGGACCGGTATTGGCCATTTTGAATCTGCAATCATATGGTCAACTTTGCCAAGAATAACAACTTGAAGAGGATTGATGTTGCATTCATCATCAAAAAGAACATTTCAAGATCTATCCAGATGTACAATGCTGTCAGAGATAGGATAATATCCACACGCCTATAAGTACAACCAGTTAATATGGCCATTTTTCATATCTGTGCACCAACTACTAAAGCCAAAGAGGAAACGGTTGAAGATTTTTACCAATTTCTGCAGTCTAAAATTGATGGAACATGCAATCAAGTTGCATTGATAATTACTGGAAATCAGAATGCAAAAGTCAGAAACAAAGAAGAAGGATTGGTAGTTGGAAAATATGGCCTTGGTGATAGAAACGAGGCCGGAGATCACATGATAGAATTTTGCAAGACTAACGACTTCTTCATTGCATGTACCTTTCTTCAACAACATAAATGGTGACTGTACATGTGGGCCTTAACAGATGAAATACACAGGAATTGAAACAACTACATCTGTGGAAAGATATGATGGAAAAGCTCAATATCATCAGTCAGACCAAGGCCAGGGGCTGACTGTGGAACAAACCATTAATTACTTGTATGCAAGTTCGAGTTGAACCTGAAGAAAGTTAGAAGACCACTAGAGCCAAAGTATGACCTTGAGTATATCCCACCAGAATTTAGACACCATCTCAAGAATAGATTTGATGTATAAAACACTAATGACCAAAGACCAGATGAGTTGCAGAATGACATCAAGGACATCATTTATTAAGAAAGCAAAAGGTTGGTAAAAAGAAAGCAAAGAAAGAAAATACCAACACGGATGTCAGAAGAGACTCCAAAAGTTGCTCTTGAACATACAGTAACTAAAGCAAACAGAAAAAATGATGAAGTAAAAGAGCTGTACAAAAGATTTCAAAGGGTGGCTCAAGAAGATAAAGTACAATAATGAAATGTGAAAAGAGCATCATACAGAAAACCAGCATTTCTCAAGCTGAAAGAAGAAAAAATTCAAGCCTCGAGTTGCAGTATTGAAGGATTCTATGTGGAAAATACTAACCGAGGCAGGAAGCATCAAAAAAAGATGGAAGGAATACACGGAATCATGGTACTGAAAAGAACTGGTTGACATTCAGACATTTCAGTAGGTAGCATATAATCGAGAACCAATGATACTGAAGGAAGAAGTCCAAGCTGCACTGAAAGTATTGGTGAAAAATAAGACTCCAGGAATTGATGGAACACCAATTAAGATGTTTCAACAATTAGAAGCAGCACTGTAAGTGTTCATTCGTCTATGCCAAGAAATTTGGAAGACAGCTCTCTGGCGAACTGACTGGAAGAGATCCATATTTGTGCCTATTCCAAACAAAGGTGATTCAACAGAATGTGGAAATTATCAAACAATATCATTAATATCACACACAAGTAAAATTTTGCTGAAGATCATTCAAAAGCAGTTGCACCAGTACATAGATAGGGAAATTCCAGAAATTGAAGCCAGATTCAGAGGAGGAGATGAAACAAGGGATATCATTGCTGATGTCAGATGGATCATGGCTAAAAGCAGAGAATACCAGAAAAATGTTTACTTACGTTTTATTGGCTATGCAAAGGTATTTGACTGTGTGGATCATAACAAATTATGGATAATATTGCAAAGAGTGGGAATTCCAGAACACTTAATTGTGCTCATGAGGAACGTGTACGTAGACCAAGAGGCAGTTGTCGAACAGAACAAGGGGATACTGCATGGTTTAAAGTCAGGAAAGGTGTGTGTCAGGTTGTATCCTTACCATACTTATTCAACCTGTATTTTGAGCAAATAATCCAAGAAACTGGACTAAATGAAGAAGAACAAGGCATCAGGATTGAAGGAAGACTCATTAACAACCTAGGATATGCAGATGACAGAACTTTGCTTGCTGAAAGTGAAGAGGATTTGAAATACTTACTGATGAGGATCAAAGACCATAGCTTCCTGCATGGATTACACCGCCACATAAGGAAAACGAAAATCCTTACAACTAGGCCAGCAAGCAACATTATGATAAACTGAGAAAATATTGAAGTTGCCAAGGATTTCATTTTACTTGGATCCACAATCAATGTCCACGGGAGCAGCAGTCAAGAAATCAAATGACACATTGCCTTGGGCAAATCTGCTCCAAAAGATCTCTTTAAAAGTGTTAAAAAGCAGAGACGTCAACTTGAGGTCTCAGATGTGGTTGACCCAAGCCATGATGTTTTCAATCATCTCATATGCATGTGAAAGCTGGACGATGAATAAGGAAGATGGAAGAAAAATTGATGCCTTTGAATTGGGGTGTTGGCAAAGAACACTGAATATACCATGGACTGCAAGAAGAACAAATAAATCTGTCCTGGAAGAAGTACAGCCAGAATGCTAGTTAGAAGCAAGGATAATCAGACTTCATCTCACATACTTTGGGCATGTTTTCAGGAGGGACCTGTCCTTGGAGAAGGACATCATACTTGGTAAAGGGTCAGCAAAAATGAGGAAAACCCTCAATGAGATAGACTGACACAGTGTCTGCAACAATGGGCTCACGCATAGCAATGATCGTGAGGGTAGCACAGGAGTGGGCAGTGTTTCCTTCTGTTGTGTGAGTTGAACCGATTTATGGGACCTAACAACAACAACAGTTACCTTTGGAGAGAGGGTGGGCAATAGATGTCCCATATCTATGTAATTAAACACTGAGGCTGTTTTATTTGAATATTAAAGAAAACAGTAACTCTAGACAGACAGAGAATTTGGAGG
The DNA here is from genome assembly GCF_030014295.1 of Loxodonta africana. Taxonomy (NCBI): domain Eukaryota; kingdom Metazoa; phylum Chordata; class Mammalia; order Proboscidea; family Elephantidae; genus Loxodonta; species Loxodonta africana. The sequence goes on along the minus strand of NC_087345.1, from coordinate 120,951,387 downwards.
CAATATATTTACTTACTTAAAGGAGGAAAGGCAATCTAGACAGAAGGGAGAGACTACAAAAGCATAAAATGTGAAAGAGTGTTCTATGTGAAGACCCCAACAAATAGTTGCGTATGGTTAGAACCTGGGTTTTAAGGTGCAAATACAGCACAAGGCTAGCAAAGACAAACAAGAAAAAGTGTCAGTCAATTAGTTAGAAGTATTCTTTCAGTAATAACAAATGCAACCAGCTAGTCTTTAAGCTATGGAAAAGAGATTTTATCTGAAATATCTTCAGTGCTTAGAATAGACTGACAGGTAGTTGGCACTAAGTAAATGCTTGTTGAATTAATATATAAATCCATGGATAATTGAATAAATACACACACACATACACTCAAGGATATGTAAACAGAGAAATAGAAATCAAAGCATCTTCACTCTTGTTATAGAACTATGTTGTTGTCAGCTGCCTTTGAGTTGGGGCCTGACTCATGTTGATGTCGTGTGATAAAGTAGACCCGCTCCATAGGATTTTTTTTTGGCTGTAATCTTTATGGAAGCAGTTCACCAAGCATTTTTTTCGCAGATCCTCCAGGTGGGTTCAAACTACCAGCCTTTAAGTTACCAGTCGATCACAAACCACTTGCACCACCCAGCCGCCTATAGATTACTGTGCAAATTTTAAAGTATTAGTAGAACCCATGTTGAAAACAGAGCAGGGAAAAGAAGAAACTCTAGGAATAAGGATATGAGAAAACCATACAAATTGTATATTGTCTTAAACAGGACAATCATTTGCATATATATTGTTAGTAACTAAAAATTCACTAGTGGTTTAAAGAGATTTATATACCAAAAGATATATCTAAACTATAAGCACTGATGATGATGAGAGGGACACTGAATAAATCTTCTAAAATAGATGGTGTTGATTTGGGAATTCAGCTGTTGTCTATGTTCATGCAGAATTTGATTTTTTTTTTTTCTTATCATGTCTGCCCTCTGCTGAAGACATAGGGTATCAGTGGAAAATTAATCATATATTCTGATACATGACACAGAAATTTTTATTTTTTGATTAAAATTCAAGTAGCTAAATGTGGATTCAGTAGACAGTTGGACAGCCTATTTGGCAGAAGCTCTGTTTGAAAAAAAATAAAAAGAGAGAGAAAGAAACAATTTCTCTACATGACTGCTTTGGATCTCTCTTCTCTCAGCCTTCCTTGGTGCATAAAGTGAAACTTTACCCCAAATGCATGCTATTTGGAAACAGAAAAAAGCTTTCTTTTTGTTGAAGGGTACAATGGAAAATGCATAAATCACCGTTCTCAATTTAGATGACTTTGGTAATTTGCATTCATCTGTTTAAAGAAAGATATCTTTGGAGACTTCCTATTTTTACATAAAAATTACACTCAGCATCTCTCAGGCCCTTTTGTTCACTAAAATTAGATTTGTTCCCTTATACAATTCCCAGGGGCTAATTTGTTCAAGGGAAGTCACATGCTATGTACAGCATGCCCTCTTCTCACTTACCACCCTGAAAAAGAAAAAAAAAAAAACGTGGACTGTGGTCCCCCTCCCATAGCAGAGTACACACTCTAGTGATTCATGGAGTGCTCTCCTGTGAGTGAAAGGCCACCTCTGTATTACAAACCAGAAAAGAAAAATTGGCAAAAAGTAAGGTTTGCAAGTACCATGGGATTTTGTGAGAGTAATTACCCTGGCCTTCAATATTAATGAGCAGTTAGAGTACCAGCCATGAAGCAGCCCACTGAACCTGCGGCTTAACCAAGTCTAGTCCTGTGGCTTTGCCATTAATAGAGTCCTAATACTAGACAGATGCTGAAATCTCTGAGAGTGCTGTGGTTATCATGATCATATTGCAGGGCATGTCCCATTGAATGTGTAACCACACTCTGACTTAGAAAACTGTTGTCAGAGTGGGTGCAAGGAGAAGTGTGCTGTATACTATGACACCAAGGGAGCCGTATCATGAGACAATGAGGAATGAATGGCATATATAAGTTTAATATGTATTTTTAAGATAATGTGAAAAATACCTTTACTGTGCTCTAAAGTCCTTTAGGAATCCCTGTGTAGTGCAAATTGTTGAGCCCTTGGCTGTCATCCAAAATGTTGGCAGTATGAGTCCACCCAGAAGCACCTCAAAAGACAGGCCTGGGAATTACTTCTGAAACATCAGCCATTACTGTTGTTGATGCTGTTGTTAGGTGCCATCGAGTAGGTTCTGACTCATGGTGACTCTATGTACAACAGAACAAAACACTGCTCAGTCCTGCACCATTCTCACAATTGTTGTTTGAGCTTATTGTTCCAGCCAGTGTCAACCCATCTCCTTGAGGTCCTTCCTCTTTTTTGCTGACCCTCTACTTTACCAAGCATGATGTCCTTTTCCAGGGACCAGTCCCTCCTGATAACATGTCCAAAGTACATAAGAAAAAGCTCCACCATTCTCCCTTCTAAGGAGCATTCTGTCTGTACTTCTTCCAAGACAGATTTGTTCATTCTTCTGGCAGTCCAAAGTATATTCAATAATCTTCCCCGATGCCATAATTCAAAGAAATCAACTCTTCTTCAGTCTTCCTTATTCATTGTCCAGCTTTTGCATGCATATGAGGTGATTGAAAACCACGGCTTGGGTCAGGTGCACCTTAGTCCTCAAGGTGACATCTTTGCTTTTGAATACTTTAAAGAGATCTTTTGCAGCAGATTTTTCCAATGCAATACGTCGTTTCATTTCTTGAGAACTGCATCCATGGGCATTGATTGTGGATCCACATAAAATTAAATCCTTGACATCACTATTTTCTCTGTTTAAAATGATGTCGCTTATTGATCCAGTTGTGAAGATATTTGTTTTCTTTATATTGAGGTGTAATCCATACTGAAGACTATAGTTTTTGACAGTACCGATCCTTCTTTGTTTCCAACTATCGCATTCCAATCACCAGCAATTACCAATGCATCTTGATTGCATGTTTGATCAATTTCAGGCTGCAGAAGTTGGTGAAAATCTTCATTTTCTTCATCTTTGACATTAGCATTTGGTGTGTAAATTTGAATAGTAGTTGTATTAACTGGTCTTCCTTGCAGGCGTGTGGATATTATCCTATCACAGAGAGTGTTGTACTTCAGAATAGATCTTGAAATGTTCTTTTTGACGATGAAAGTGACCCTGTTCCACTTCAATTTGTCATTCTTGGAATAGCAGATCATATGATTGTCTGATTCAAAACGGCCAATACCAGGCAATTTCAACTCACTAGTCCCTAGATATCGATCTTTATCCTTTCCATTTCATTTTTGATGACTTTTGATTTTTCTAGATTCATACATCATACAGTCTACATTTTAATTATTAGTGGATGTTTGCTGCTAGTTCTTGTCATTTTGAGTTGTGCCACAATAGCAAAGCTTGACGCCATCCAACTCATTAAGGTTGACTCTTGTTTAAGGAGGCAGCTCTTCCCCAGTTGTATTTTCAATTACTTTGAATCTGAGGGCCTCATTTTCCAACACTAAACCTCACACTCTTCTGCTGGTATTCATAAGGTTTCCACTTGCCAATTTTTTTTAGAAGACCATGTCCTCCTTTCTAGTCTGTCTTAGTCTGGAAGTTCCACTGAAACCTGTCCCAAATGATATTTGAAACACTGATGGCACAACTTCCAGCATCACAGCAACACGCAAGCCACCACAGTATGACAAATTGACAGACGAGTGGTGAGAGGAGTGCTTTATAAGGTTTTCAATCAGCCATTGACAACCCTGTAAATCATAATTCTATTCTGATACACATGGGGTTGCCAGGGGTCAGAATAGACTCAACAGCAACTGGTTTGTTGTATGTTTGTTTATTTAATAAGCTTTTTTAAAAAAAGGTGCATGGTAAAATGCAGACAGAGATTTAGGGTCATATATATGTGCCTTTGTCATTTTCAAGGCGGGTAAACTTGGGCAAACCAATTAAACCTTTCTAAGCCTCAGTTTTTATTCAACAGAGATAATAATACTGCATAGCATTCTTCAGGGGAATAATGTCAAATTAGCAGGAGCAGTTTTACAGATATTGGCCTGTGCAATCGCTTGGGGTCTTGCACTCAGAAAGGTCCCATGGTTGGTTTAATGCCCTGCTGTCGTTGTCTTGAAAATCTTAATAATGTTTGAACAGGAGCCCTGTATTTTCATTTTGCACTGGGACTGGCAAATTATGTAGACTGCCCTGCAAATTAATAAAGTGTCTAGTCCAGTGATTGCCATATGTTAGGTGCTCAGCATGTATTAGTCTCCTCGTTGTCCTCGTTCTCTGCCTAAACATGCAGTGTCAAGAGTAGAGTGTCCACTGCATGTACTGGTTACTCACACTTTTTGGACTCTAGAGATTCAGCTCATTTCCTTTCCTTTCCTTGGCTGTCTTTTCCTACACTTTCTTTGGGGTGACACTCCAGTACGAGCTATATGTTATATATAACAATCCCACAGCTCCACACGCCCCCTTTCTCCTTGATGCCTTTTTATGGTGAGAAACTTGCTGATAATTGATAGAGTAAAATAGAGACTGAGGAAATGGCAATGGTGCAGTGAAGTGTGGTTTGGTTTTGGTGTTCAGCTCAAATCTACTCTTTTAGTTTGTCTTTGGTGTCATGTCCAGCCTTTGGAAGAACAAATGACATAATGCCTACATTATGGCAGTTCTAGTTCCTATTAAATAGGCATCATCACGCAATATGTGATTTCATAGTTCCTTTTTTTTTTTTTCGTGCACAATTAGTGTAACGGTGTCAGTAAGAAAAGCAAGCTTGGTGTTTGAATATACAGCTAATACCTGAAAAAGGTGTATTCAAATATAGGTAAGTATTCCAGTTGCAATTGGGAGGGAAAATATGTCTTATATGATTTATATGTTGAAATTCTAGCCGTTAGCTGATTGAAGTTTACTTTTTAATATAAGGGAAAATTGCTACAATAATTAATGAATGTGAAAGTTGTTAATTGTATATTCAAAACAATTAAGAACTTTCGAATACTTAAATAGTAAAACAGATTGATAGTTAATGTAAATATTAAGAAAACGCATTGCATTAAAAACTAGAATTTATATCTTTTCGAGCCACAAATGTTTACATAACCTAAACAATAATGCAAGGGAGGATAACATGGATTAGATGATCTCGTAACTTATTACATAATCAGTTGCAGTACGAGCTTTCCAAATTTTACACAAAATATGAACTCTATGTTTATTTTAGTCATTTAATTTTAGTTCTATCATGAGTCTTCCAAGGAAAAAAGTTACAATTGAGAATATTTTTGCATCTCCCTATCTCGAAATATCATGAGGAAGAAAGTCTCAAATCTGAAAAAAGGACATTTATGACAAATCTTCTTTAAATTAGATACAATGAAGAATATATACATTATAAAGGAAGAAGAAAGTAACAGAAAAATCAGAAACTCCAAACATATCTTGGTCTCACTAGCAATCCCCAGAACAACAAATTTAAAAAGAGTGCATCATCATCACCATCACCATCACCATCACCATCACCATCACCATCACCATCACCATCACCATCACCATCACCATCACCATCACCATCACCATCACCATCACCATCACCATCACCATCACCATCTGCCTTATTTTAGAATTAGAGTAACCAGTTGTCATAGTGTTGACTCCACTCATGGCAACCCACTCATGAACGTCAGAGTAGAACTACTCTCCATTGGGTTTTTAATGGTTAATTTTTCTGGAGTAGATCACTAGGCCTTTCCTTTGAGCAGCCTCTGGGAGGATTCAAACCAACCTTTTGCTTAGCAGCCAAGCCCATGAACCATTTGCCCCACCCAGGGACTCCAAAAGCAGAGTAAAACAACTTAATTCATTGGAAGACGAAAATGGCTTTACAATTCTCCTAGTTTTTGGCTGTTGTTGTGTTTTTAATAACTAGATTGTGACAATGCCATTTCATAACAGCAGATGATGGCAGAGCTATCGAATCAATTAATCAGTCAATCTTACTCCTCTACTAAATTCAGTTGCAAGTGAGTGTTTAAAATATCCAATGTGCAGTGCATTGGCCAAAGGAGTAATCCTTAAGCTGGCAATGCAAATAAATTCTTGTTCCTTCCCTGAATTCAGCTATTTAAATTTTAATATTATTTTTGGTGAAAATTTCAGGTATATTTGTGAATCTCAGAAGTGTGCTCTATTATTGATTTTAAGACTTGGTCTTTTGGCATTTGGCCAAATATGCATTCTGAATATATATATATACATTTAGAAAATAAGGAATATGAAAAATTTTCAAAGATGACAAAACTTTTATCGTGTTTCCTTGTATGTAATTCCTAATTCCCTTCAGACTCAGTACATGACAACTCCTACCAGGCCTTTGTTTTTTAATTATTTCTGAGCATAAATTTCTCCTCAGTTTTTTGTGGCGTTAAGTTCTTAACCCTTATACTGTGTGTTAGAAATCTCTTAACTTTAGCTAAATTCCCTCTAGCTATAACAATATTTTGCTTTGAATTACATTACAATGGTAAAAGTATTTTTACAATAATGCCACAAAATTAATGTATATTTTTTCAGTTAGACATTTTTCTTTGTACAGTGAGATATTAAAACTCCACTTTTTTTTTTTTTAAAGAAACAGGATTTTCATTGATGACCTTGATTTTAAAATTCAGGTAGGTATACAAAACCCAAAACCCAAAGCAAACCAGTTGTCAACAAATCGATACTGACTCATAGGCACCCTGTAGAACAGAGTAGAACTGCACCATAGGGTTTACAAAGAACGGATGGTGGATTCAAACTACCAGCTTTTGGTTAGCAGCCGAGTTCTTAACCACTGCCCCACTGGGTCTCTGCAGGTAGGTGTAATATCCTAAAAATCCTTAATACTCCTATTTTGAGAATTTGAACTATTTATAAAAAACATACACTAACAAATTAATTTTTAATTTTAAAATTAAGGATGGGATGCTTATTAATCTTTTGAAAATATTAAAACAATAACTGATGCATCTCAAACTTTTGTTTTTGCCATGATTAATGGCTAATACTAGCAAAATGAAAGTCATTCCCTAATCTTGACTTAATAATAATATTAATTGTTCTGATTTTTGAACATATCATGCCATTAATCTAGTGATTCAATGGTAGAAGAAATGATACTAAATGTCCACCCTTCTTCCCAAGTGTTTGTATACAGATGGAAGAATAAGGTTAAATTCTATTCATTCATTCAAAAATATTTATTGAATGCCAACTATATGCCAGGCATTGATGTAAAAGACTGGAGACACAGTCATGAGAAAGAGAGACAAAACATCTTTTTGTGCAGACAACCTGAGTAAAAGCCACTGGTAACTTAAAATTAAAAGTGAACATGAAACTCACTTGAGAAGGGTAACAAAGTTATAACATAGCAATCTGTGGGGAAATTGTAGAAAGGTGCTGGGTTGGAGAACATCTTTTCTTCTGCTTATTCCAGCTCTGGTGCAGAGGTTAAGTGCCAGCTGCTAAAGGAAAGGTTGGCTGTATGAACCAGCCAGCTTCTTTACAAAACAAAAAAATCAAACCAAACCCTTTGCCGTGGAGTCGATTCCAACTCATAGCGACCCTATAGAACTGCTCCATACAGTTTCCAAGGAGCACCTGGTGGATTAGAACTGCCAACTTTTTGGTTAGCAGCCGTAGCTCTTAACCACTAAGCCGCCAGGGTTTCCTGCAAAACAAAAGACCTGGCCATTTGCTCTCCTTAAGATTTTCAGCCTAGGAAACCCTACGGGGCAGCTCTACTCTGTCCTATAAGGTCGCTATGAGTTGAAATCAACTAGAGGGCACACAGCAATAACAAGTCTGTAACATTGACAGACATTTTCCAGGCTTACTCCAGAACAGTTTCATAACTCCGCCCCCGCCCCAAACCACACGCACACACACACACACACACACAAACATATCTATTAGCAGTCAATACCAATGCCCCTGATTCCTAGCCCTAGGCAAACTTTAATTTACTTTCTATCTCTATAGATTTGCCTATTTTGGGCATATAGTATAAATGGAATCCTACAATATATGTTTTTTTTATGATTGGCTTCTTTCACTTAACATAATGTTTTCAGGGTTTATTCACGTTCTAACATGCACCAGTACTTCATTTCTTCTTATTGCCGAATAATACCCCATTGTATGAAATACCACATTTTGTTTAACCTTTCATCAATTAATGGACATTTGAGTTGTTTCTACTTTGGGCTATTAGGAATAATGCTGCCGAGAATACATTTGCACACTTTTTTTTTTTTTTTGGACTTATGTGCTTTAATTTTTCTTGAAATGATATAGAAATGAAAAATTCCTAGAAGTGGAATTGCTGGGATTAATCTTTTAAGGAACTGTTCTTCAAAGTGACTGTATTATTTACATTTCTACCAGCAGGAGCCCTGGTGGCACAGTGATTAAGCACTCAACTACTACCTAAATGGCTCTGCAGGAGAAAGATTACCCTAGAAAACTATAGGGCAGTTCTCTTCTGTTACACGATTTGACCTGCACCTAACAACAACAGCATTCCTCCTTTATTACTTTCATTTTCATTAGGTATTTTCTAATGTAAATGTTTTAATTCCTCTTATGAATTTTTTTACTGTATTTAAAAATTTATTTTGTTAGTGTTTTCTCTTGAGCTTATCACATGCATCATGATTTATCAGAATCTATTTCAGATTTATACTACCTAATTCCAGTGATACATAAAAATATTACTCTTATATATCTCTAGTCTTTATTTCTTAATATAATTATCACTGTACATATTATATATGTTAACATCTTTCTGGTATAATAAACATCTTTCTGGTATTCTCTGCTTTCAGCCAGGGTCTGCCTAATCCTCAGCAATGATATCTCTTCTTCCATGTCCTCTTCTGAATCTGGCTTGAATACTTTTCATTTCTCTGTAGGTGGACTGCTGTGTTACCTTGTATTTTTGAAAAATCTTCAGCAAAATTTTACTTGCGTGTGATATTAATAATGTTTGAGAGTTTCCACATTCCGTTGGATCACTTTTCTTTGGAGTGGGTACAAATACGGATCTCTTCCAATTGGCTCACCAGGTAGCTGTCTTCAAAATTTCTTCTCTTAGATGAGTGAGCACCTCCAGCTCTGCATCTGTTGGTTGAAACGTCACAATTGGTATTCCATCATTTCCCAGAGACTTGTTTTTTTTGCCAATGCCTTCAGTGAAGCTTGGATTTCTTCCCTGAGTACCATCGGTTCTTGATCATATGCTATCTCCTGAAATAGTTGAATGTTGACCAATTATTTTTGGTATGGTGACTCTGGGTATTCCTTTCATCTTCTTCTGATACTTACTGTGTCATTCAATATTTTGCCCATAGAATCTTTCAGTATTGCAACTCAAGGGTTGAATTGTTTCTTCAGTTCTTTCAGCTTGAGAAATGCCAAGCATGTTCTTTCCTTTTGGTTTTCTAACTCCAGGTCTTTGCACATTTCCTTGATATACATTACATTATCTTCTCGAGCCATCCATTGAAATTTTCTGTTCAGCTCTTTTACTTCGGCATTTCTTCCAGAAAGATGATAACCCATGTTTTATTGGCTATGCAAAGGCTTTTGACTGTGTGGATCGTAACAAATTATGGATACCATTGCAAAGAATGGGAATCCCAGAGCATTTAATTGTGCTCATGTGGAACCTGTACATAGACCAAGAGGCAGTCACTTAAACAGAACAAGTGGATAACATGTGGTTTAAAATCAGGAACAGTGTGTGTTAGGGTTGTATCCTTTCACAAATAATCTGAGAAGCTGAACTATATGAAGAAGAACGTGGCATTAGAACTGGAGGAAGAATCATTAACAACCTGTGATACACAGATGACACAACCTTGCTTGAGGAAAGTGAAGAGGACTTGAAGCACTTACTGATGAAGATAAAGCATGCAGCCTTCAGTACGGATTACAGATCAACATGAAGAAAACAAAAATCCTTACAACTGGACCAACAATCGACATCATGATAAATGGAGAAAAGATTGAAACTGTCAAGGATTTCATTTTACTTGGATCCACAATCAATGCCCATGGAAGCAGAGGTCAAGAATTCAAGTGATGTATTGCATTAGGCAAATTTGCTGCAAAAGATCTTTTAAAAGTGTTAAAAGCAAAGATGTCACCTGGAGGACTATGGTGCGACTGACCCAAGCCATGATACTTTCAATCACCTCATATGCATGGGAAAGCTGCAGAAAGAATAAGGAAGACTGAAGAATTGATGCTTTTGAATTATGGTGTTGGCAAAGAATACTGAATATACTATGGATTGCTAGAAGAGCGAAAAAATCTGTCTTGGAAGAAGTATCATTAGAACGCCCCTTAGAAACAAGGATGGACATATTTCATCTTACATACTTCAGACATGTTTCCAGGAGGGGCCAGTTCCTGGAGAAGAAGACCATGCTTGGTAAAGTGGAGGGTCAGTGAAAGAGAGAAAGACATTCAGTGAGATGGATTGACACAGTGCTGCATGATGCTCTCAAGTATGGCAACGATTGTGAGGATGGCATAGTTCTGGGCAATGTTCAATTCTCTTGTACATAGGGTTGCTATTAATCTGAAAATAAATAAACAAATATATATATATATTTTTTTTACCCCAATAGCACCTAATAACAACAACCACATGTTAAGACCCAGTACTATATTTTGTAATTATTACTTTATATAATTTTATGTCTTTTAAGGAAGCTGAGAGAACAAGAGAAAACAAGTAAATATTTATAGAGTATGTTACATTATCCTTCTTATCTATCATTTTATTCCTCTTCATTTGTTTCTGTGGATTCAAGTTTCCACTTGGTGTCATTTCACTACTTCAATACAGCTTTGGTTCCACCTCCTACTTTGTGTTGTTATTGTCGAATATATTATATTTCTATATTTTATACTTCCAACAATCCAATGACATCCATGTTGCTTATGTAACTGTCTTTTGAATCAATTAAGAGAAGAAAGGAGAACTAATTTATGATTACATAATTACCTTCACTGTTGCACTTTATTTTTTCAAGAGAATTTGAATTACTATCAGGAATCACTCACATTCAGCCTGAAAAACTTCCTTCAGTTGTAAAGTTGGTCTATAGCAACAAATTCTCCCATTTTTTTTGTTTATCTGAGAATGTATTTTGACCCCATTTTTGAAAGATAGTTTTGCTGGATATAAGATTATTGGTTGATAGTTTTGTATGTATGTTTGTTTTCTTTCAGCACTTTGAATATGTAATTCCACTGACTTACGCATTCCATTACATCTGGTGAAAAGTTAGTCGTTAATCCTATTGAGATGCGCTTGCATGTGATCATTCCTTTTTTTCTTGCTGCTTCAAAATTTTTACTTTTTCTTTGGCTTGTAGTATTTTTACTTTAATGAGTTGGGCTGTATATATCTTTGTGTTTATACTACTTAGACCCAGAACCCAGTCATTGAATTTCCTGGATGTGTAGATAAATATTTTTTATCAAATTTGGGAAATTTTCTGCCATTATTTCTTTGAATGTATTTTTTTTCTTTTTAAATATATTTTGGTGCACTTAATTACATCCCATGTTTCTCTGAGTCTCTGTTTTTTTTTTTTCATATTTTTTCTTTCTGTTCTTCAGATTCCATATTCTTTATCAAACTATGTTCAAGTTTACAGATTCTTTCTTCTGCCAGTTCAAATCTACTATCTAACTCATCTAGTGATTTTTTTTTTACATTTGAACTATTGTACTTTTTAACACCAGAATTTTAGTTGGTTCTTTCTTTTTTTCCCAATAATTTCTTTCTTGATATTCTGTTTAATGAAATATTGCCATCATACTTTCATGCTTTACTTCCTTAAGCATTGCTTCCTTTTACTTATTGGAATTATCAAATATTTATAGGGGTTGTTTTGTACTATTTTTCCATAAAATAAGACTCTAGGCCCTCTCACAGGAAGTTTCTGTTACTTGCTTTTTTAACCCTGTTATATGGGCTACTTCCCTGTTTCTTTGCATGTCAAATGTCATGTCTAAAATGTCAAATTTTTAACAACAACATATGTTATAGATTTAGATAGTATATTTTGATCCTCCATATCCATGGTTTGTTTTTCTTGTTGTTTGGTTATTTATTTGTTTAGTGAGTTGGTTGGTCTATTTCAGTACAGAATATTTTTCTCTCAATGTGATGCCTCTTATGGTGCTCCTCAGAGAATGCATCTTTGGACTTGTGGACAGTCATCCTGGAATTACAGTGCTTTTAGCAGGACTCTCTTTCTCTCTCCCTAATCTCTCTGGTAAGCTATCTGCCTCTCCCGGTATCATAACCAGCTTTTAACTTTTACTAATTGACAGCTGATTGCTGTATTGTTTCAATAATGCCCTGGGGCATAAATTGCTCCATAGTCTACTCTAATTAAATTTTAGCCCTTTTGCAGGGGTAATCTCTGAGGCAAGTCTTTGAGGGTTGTTCTGGCTCCAGGGGGATTCTTTTTACCTGTCTCTTTCCCTGGATTTCTCTGGTAAACTAGCTGGTTTACATTTTAGTTTGTTACTGTTTTACTTGAAGACAATGAATAATTATGCAAATAATGATGTGAAAAATAACAAAAATTAAGATCTAGTATAGAAAACTATGGGAATGAAATTTAGAGGTGAAAGAGGAAATAAATAATTTATATAAGAATTACCATTAGGTAAACCATAACATTAAATAGTACCCTCTTACTACTTTTTTTTTACTACTAAACTCAAATTACATAAGTCTTACCCTAACTTTCTATACATATCTTATATAATATTGATCTAACAGCAAATGGTTTAAACACTGCTTTTGTAACAAAAGGCTGAAATAGAATATTTTTCAAATGAGACTTACAATGCCCTACATCAGGTTATATTTTAGCTATAAATGCTGTATCATTTGTGTGAGCTTATAATATCTTGACAAAGTTATATGTAAAATTAAGCACCACTGACTCCTCTTCAAGTATATACAGGAGCTGAGGTGAGGAGGGTATGTCAAAATACAAATCCTACAACGAACTTACATCTACTTCTGCCGGCAGACCGTGATTCTTTTTCAATAATGTTTGAACAACATTCACCGGTGGCGTGCTGTTGCTCTCTGTTCAAGGATTAATTAAACCATATTCCAATAAAAACCTCCAGCATGAATACATGGAACCAGAGCAAGTTCTGTGTGCTGCACCTTCTTATGTGATAAGCAGCACTTTCCTTTAATGGATGCACATTGCTTACGTTTTTAGAACTATTAAGCTAGGATAATTATGGAACAATCTAGGCAATGTTCAATAGCCCATGCAGATGCCTGACAGGGCATGTTGTCTCTTAATTAGGAATTTGAATGCCTAATGCTTGTATATTAACTGAAATAATTGGATAGATGTTTTACATTTTCTTCACTTTACTGACATGGAAGAGCTGACTGGCTAGAATCATGTCTGAAAAAGAAAAAAAATATGTGTATATATATACATATATTATTGTACATTACATACGAGCTAACTTTATGGTTAAATATTTTTAGCAGACATTCTTTCAAAAAACTTGTTATTTTTAATCCAATACATAAAATATGACATTTTATGAATTTTGATATGTACTGTATCACCTCCTATTACTATAGGAAAATATGAAATCTAAGTTAAATTTTTTTGGGGGGGTTAAAAATCTATTTTAACCCTGCATAAACACTCTGTGCTTTTTTGTGAGAAGTGTGTCACTAATATAGGATGAACATACGCATTGCTTATATTTAAAATGTTTGATAATTAGTGTTTGTTCACAACTATTAATATAAAAGCTGTTTTTAAACAACAAATTGTTCTCTATTAGGAATACACGTAATGACCTATTTCCATAAACATTTTTAGTAAAAGATATCTTGATGTGCAAAACCCTGCAGACATTTTATGGAAATTAGATAATATTGTACAGAAGTGCATTACGGCCATATTCTTTTTGGTTAATATTCTAAGGGGTGAATTATTTTTGCCTGATACATGATGTAAAGTAAAGGCCTTTGTATAAAGGTGAATATGATTTTTTGTACATTTCAATAAATTTCTCCCCTTTTTTTATACACATCATTTATGAATGAGATTTTATGCATAAAACAAAAAAGATATTATTTGGGAACTGCATGCTGTGTGTGCTCTCACATGCACAATCAGATTAATGTTGATTAAATGCAGAAAGAATTGCCTTCATGGACTTAAAGACTCTTAAGAGATATAAGTTTAAGTAGAAAAAAAATTAGCAACCAAAATGGCCTATATTAATTTTGCTCACTTTTTAAGGAAAAATATGGAGTTAGTCTTACACTAGAGAGTTGTGGGATTTAGAGATGTTGAATTAAACATTTACAAATTATTCTACATTAGATTAATATGATAGTCATGCAAAGCATAGGGAATAGATGCTGTGTGAAAAAAAAAACAAAGCTATAATTCAGAAGAAGATGAACTCTCCTTCCAAGGAAAGAGTATAAAATCATAAACTATCCTTTTAATTTTGTGCCAAAATTCAGAAATGCAGACACTTTTTCCATTTTTAAGCAGCCATTCAGCCTCTACTTTTTTTGCATTTCATTTTGCCATTTTAAAATCAGAGAACCAGTATTGATATGTTAGACTGATTTAAATAATATATCAACTCTTCTGTTGTCATTTTTGTTAGACTATGTATGATGAATAATGCACATATTGGCCTATATATGGTAAGAAAAGATGTATATCATAATGAAAAAAGTAACAGCAAAATTATTAATAGAACAGGAAATGCTCAATGCCCAATCATCCCCTGTAAACAACAACAACAAAAAAATTGAGTTATTTTAATGTATTCAATAGTACCTTGGTGACACATCAGATGCCATCTGTCATTCCATGCTTATTATGTTGCTGAAATAGAATTATGAGATTTTGCTGACAATTACTGTAGACCATAGTATGTCACATTCTTCTTTGTGGAGGGAGGGGATGTATTTCATTTCCACTTAATCTACAGATAGGCAAAAGAAAAAAGGAAGAAAAAAAATGCATCATATTGAGATTGAACTAAGAAATTACAACCTATAACTTGGAAGAAATGCACTCAGAAATGGAAGTGTGCTCTTCTTTAATCCTTTCTTCTTTTCACATCATCATTTTTTTATATATAAATATAATTTTTATTTACAGGAATTTAGGAAAATATATTTTTAATTCAAAATATCCTTTGTTACCAAGCAATAAATCCTTTTGGAATGGAAATTTACAGAAAGAATTATTTACAGGAATCAACTGTAATTACATGTAATTCATGCTGCAGCTGCTTATAATTGTAGTTTTCCCCAGGACCTTTCCCCACTTAATAACCACCCGAGAGTTGCTTCTTTGCAAATGGTTAATCGGAATAATAATTTTTCTATAACAAGATGCAATGGCATTAAATGATTACTGTGAAATCCTTTTTTTTCCCCTACTCAGATAAAAGTATAAATTTGGCTTGACAACCATAATTTAATAAATACTTACTATGTGTAGAAAATTGAACAAGGGGGTACACATTAGGATGCAGGACAATGGAAACTATAGCATCTACCTTAGAAGAGTTTAAAATCTAGCTAGGGGAGGGAAAAGCACACCCATATATATAAAACAATTGAAGAACATGCATAATTCATAACATTGAGAAAGCTAAAAATACAGTTACCATGTAGTTGTTTTCCTAAGTACAAGACCCATTTCCTTCACCAAAAATAATAAAAATTTCTTCAGATAAGTTGGCCCATGAAACAAGTGTAATGCTGTATCTTCCTTGTGTATATTTACGTCCTTGCAGTTCTAAAAGACCATATCATGCAGTGAAAATACAAGAGATTTGGAATTAATCAAAATGGAGTTTAATCTCCAGCATTAGCACTTTGTGATTTGGGGGCAAATTATCCTACTGATTTAGGAAAAATTATTGAAACTTTCTGAGGTCTCCTCTAGTGTAAAAACAGGGATAAATATCTATCCCCTGACTGTGTTAACGATTCATTCAGACAATGCACTTGAAACCCAACTGGTACCACAGCCAGTCAGAAATTAGCCTATTTTGATGAGAGAATTTCATAAGTGGCACTGTAGATATACCTTTGTTGACTTCTGGGCACTAGAATCTTGTATTACAATAATAATCACTGATAAGGATTTCTTTTATTTAGGTAATTTATGAAAAAATGTATAGTTACTCAAAGGAATCTGAAAGAGATGTATAGTTCTGTCACCAATAGGAAAACAGTGATATCCTTTAAAATTTATTTCAACTAGGTCATCTTGTGTGGATCTAGTAAGAGAATGCTCATGTTTTGTCAGTGTATTTAGTCAAAGTACAGACTGTGTGCTTTGAGGCCCTCAATAAACTAGACCTCCCAGTGTGCATACACTTGTGTCACTCTCCTTGAATATGGCTAACTCTGTGACTCACATAACAACACGACTCATGTTGGACAATAGAATACAATGAAGTGCTTCATGTGCCTTCCAAAGCCTGTAGCTTCCTCCTGGTCTTTAGGAAACCCTCCTTTTTTAGTGGCCAGACACCATGGCAGGGGTTCAACTACCTTGAGACAAATGATGATAACCTAGATGTGCCACTGATTATCAAGAAGAGACCTCCATGACTATATTGTGACTGGAGTGGACTCATGAAAGTTTTGGATTTTCTAGTAGTTGTCTAGAAGGCTAGGATATCATTATCTATGCAGTGAAGCTAAGGCCCTATGAGTCTTATATTGACCAATAAGAGACAGGAGGCAGCAAAGAACCACCTTACTCTTCCCCCCTTTTGATATGATGTTCCAAGATGCATCAGTTTTACACTGCCTTTATGAAGATATCACAAGAGACTGAGCAAGTAACCCTGTTTACAGAGAAACAATGGCTCACACAGTAATAAATCACACAGTGTTATCTCTAACATCTCTCTACTTTCCCTCACTTTTCTCTATTACTCACATATTCCCCTGCCTTGTTCCCCATATTAAAATAATAACATGTAAACTTTTTGCCAGGCACTATTTTCTATTTGTTGTTTTTAGGTACTGTTGAGTCGGTTCCAACTTACAGCTACCCTATGTACGACAGAATGAAATGCTGCACAGTCCTGCGCCATCCTCACAATCCTTGCTGTGTTTGAACCCATTGTTGCAGCCACTGTGTCAATTCATCTTGTTGAGGGTCTTCCTCTCTTTCCCTGACCCTCAACTTTACCAAGCATGACGTTCTTCTCCAGGTACTGGTCCCTCCTGATAACATGTGCAAAGTACATGAGACGGACTGTCACCATCCTCGCTTGTAAGGAACATTCTGGCTGTACTTCATCCAAGAAAAACATGTTTGCTCTTCTGGGAGTTCATGGTATATTCAATATTCTTTGCCAATACTGTAATTCAAAGGCATCAGTTCTTCTTCGGTCTTCCTTATCCATTTCCTAGCTTTCCCATGCATATGAGGCCACAGAAAATACCATAGCTTGGGTCAGGGGCACCATAGTCCTCAAAGTGACATCTTTGATTTTGAACACTTTTGCAGCAGATTTGCACAGTGCAATACATCATTTGATTTCTTGACTGTTGCTTCCATGTGCCTTGATTGTCGATCCAAATATAATGAAATCCTTGACAACTTCAATCTTTTCTCCATTTGTCGTGATGTTCCTTATTGTTCCAGTTATGAGGATTTTTGTTTTCTTTATGTTGAGATGTAATCCATACTGAAGGCTGTAGCTTTCGATCTTCATGTGTAAGTCCTTCAAGTCCTTTTCACTTTCAGAAAGCAAGATTGTGTCATCTGCATATTGCATGTTGTTAATGAGTCTTCTTTCAATCCCGATACAATTTCTTCTTCGTATAGTCCAGCTTCTTGGATTATTTCCTCAGCATAGATTGAATAAATATGGTGAAAGGATATAACTCTGACACATACCTTTCCTGACTTTAAACCACACAGTATCCCCTTGTTCTGTTCCAATGACTGCCACTTGGTCTATGTGCATATTCACAATTAAGTGTTCTGAAATTCCCATTCTTCTCAATGTTATCCATAATCTGTTATGATCCACGCAGTGGAATGGCTTTGCATAGTCAATGAAACACAGGTAAACATCTCTAGTTTTCTCTGCTTTCAGCCAAGATCCATCTGACATCAGCAATGATATCTCTCATTTCACACCCTTTCTGAATCCTTCTCTGATTACTGGCTGGTCACTGTCAACGTACAGCTGCAACCATTTGTGAATTATCTTCAGCAAAATTTTATTTGCAAGTGATATTGATGATATTGTTTGATAATTTTTTCATTTCATTGGTTCACATTTCTTTGAAATGGGCACAAATATGGATCTCTTCTAGTCAGTTGACCAGGTAGCTGTCTTCCAATTCCTTGGCATAGTTGAGTGACACTGCCAGCATTGCATCCATCTGCTGAAACTTTTCATTTGGTATTCCGTCAATTGTGGAGCCTTGTTTTTCACCAATGCCTTCAGTGCAGCTTGGACTTCATCCTTTAATACCTTCGGTTCATGATCATATGCTATTTCCTGAAATGATTGAATGTTGACCAATTCTTTTTAATACAGTCGCTCTGTGTATTCCTTCTATCTTCTTTTGATGTTTCTTTGTCGTTCAGTATCACAACTTGAGGCACTCAAAACACGACAAAGAAGAGCTGCCTCCTCAAAGCAGAAACCCAAACCCATTGCTATCGAGTCAATCCCGACTCATAGGGACCTTGTAGAACAGAGTAAAACTGCCCCATAGCATTTCCAAGAAGCAGCTGGTGGATTGGAACTGCTGACGTTTGGTTAGCAGCCGAGCTCTTAAACTCAGTAGCCCATACGATTGTCTGATTCAGAATGGCCAATACCAGTCCATTTCAGGTCACTAATTTCTAGGATATTCATCTTTGTATGTCCCATTTCATTTTTGTTGGCTTCCAATTTTCCTAGATTCATACTTCATACATTCCACCTTCTGATTATTAATGCAGTTGTTTCCTTTCATTTTAAGTCATGCCATGTTACAAATGAAGGTCCTGAAACCTTGACTCCATCCATACCATGAAGGTCTGTTCTACTTTCAGGGGAGCCTTGGTTGTGCAGTGGTTAATACAAACACCTGCTAACCAAAAGATCAGAAGTTCCAATCCACCAGTCACTCCTTGGAAATCCATGGGGCAATTCTACCCTGTCCTATAGGGTCACTATGAGTGGAAATTGACTCGATGCCAATGAATTTGGGTTTCCACTTTGAGGAGGCGGCTCTTCCCCAGTTGTGTTTTGAGTGCCTTCCAACCTGAGAGGCTCATCTTAGAACTATATCAGACAATATTCCACTGCTATTCATAAGGGTTTTAGTGGCTTTTTTTTTTTTTTTTTTTAGAATTAGACTGCCAGGTCCTTCTTCCTAGACTTTCTTAGTCTGGACATTCTGTTGAAACTTGTCCACCATGGGTGACCTTGCTGGTATTTGAAATACCAGTGGCATAGCTTCCAGCATTACAGCAACACACAAGCCACCACGGTAAGGCAAAGTGATAGACAAGTGTCTTTAATGAATTCTAGAGATACTGGATTCTAGAGAATCCATTAAAACAACCAGGGAAGGGGTATTATAAAATAACCATACAAAGGGCATGGGTAAGGATAGATTGGATTTGGAATAGACTGAAATCTCAGGCATTAGATGACTTAAAAAAAAAAAAAAAACTTTCTTTGGGACATTGCATATTTTCCAAGTATTCAGAAGTCTCAAGTTTTCCATGTTTAAATATTTTAACTTTGTTATGTAGTGTCTACCAGATCCATGCATTGTCCTTTGAATATAACCATTGTCCACTCTGGATCTGACTTAGAGCTCAAGGGGCAAAGTGTTTTTTTGTGTAAGTGTGCTAAATTTAGACCGTGATGTTATTTTCAAGATGAGGTTCAAATTTAAATGTTAGTTGTATTAAAGCAATGCAAGTTCTCATATGAAAACAACTTGCTGTAAATATTATAACGAGCTCTTACTACCTACATTAAAGGGAATGACCTATTGCATGAGGTAGGTCAATTTCTTCGAGGCAGGAATAGCTTTTTTTATGAGCCAGGAACAGCTCTGTTATAGAATGTGTGCCTCAGCACATCCAAGACCAGGGCTGGAAGTCAGGAGAATTAGCTGCAGGTGCTTAGTGTTTAGAAAGTGCTGAAGGGACAAAGGGCCAATGTGTTGGCTCCAGGTTAGTTCTTCTGATCAACTATTCTTTTTATCTTCCCAAAAGACCACCTCTCTAGTTTTTTGCAGAGGATGGGAGGGATAAGAGGAGGGAGCCAAGAAGGAATTAGAATGTATGATTTCAAATAGGAAACAGAATTCCTCAGATGATGGCCCTGTAGCAATGAGAAAAAGCACATTATCTTAAGCAGATTGGGAAGGGCAACAGGGGCGGAGCATTAGAATTACTGACATCATTTAAAGCATTAACAGTAAATCAAGACAATGGCCTATTCAGTGCTTGGACCTGTGCGATTTCTGGCCCCTTTCCACACATTTTTCTTTTGTTTATCTCCTGAGAATGCCCACATGTGTACAATACAAAGAACTGAGTCATAAAAGCAGAGGCCTGTTGGCCTCCCTGAGGACCAATTAATGGTGCTCCAAATCTTGTGGGCAGGCAGATAAAAAGGATAGAGTGAGTGAGGGGAAAAGGATGAATACTCAACTAGAGTAGGGTGGAATTTTTTTTAGATGTTGGAAGAGACTTCTTTAGCTATTCTTATCTAACTTCTTTGGGGTTTGTGAGTGTTTCTCAGTCTCTCTTTTTTTTTTTTTTTTTCCTGACTGCTTCTGCAGTCTCCCTGGTTCTAATGTGAATAGAGAGAAAAGTAGTACTTAAAAATATCAATTAGGCTTTCATCTGAAGTGATGACAGCACGAGCCAGCTTGAAAAATAAATAAATAAGGCCATTTAGAATGTTTCTGTTCCTCCTTTCATATATTGGCAGTTTTATCGATAGGTGCTTGAGTTTGTATTACCATTTGTATCTCCAAGCTGGATATTACTGTGAATGCAAGGAGCTTTGTAGTTCAACCTTTAACTCCAATCTCACCCCCTACGAGTCCACAGGCCTTTGAACAGCTACGGAGTGGCACTTTGAAATCAGGAGTTGAAAGTGTTTGACATGGAAAGGGGAGCTTAAAAGTCTTGCTCTTTGAACCTTTTCTTTTCAAAGTCCCACAGAAAGTACAGGCAGGACAATAATGGGAGGCAGGCTGGGGGCTCTCTGGGTGAAGAGGAGATAGGTGATAATGAGGTTTTAAGTGTTTCTCTAGCTTCATCCTACTCTCTTTCCTCCCTGTGAGGAAATTAAAGCTATCTTAAGATAACACAGTCAGTGGCGTCACTAGGGGGATGCCGGGTGTGCGTGTGTGTGTGTGTGTGTACCGACCCAGGTAACACTGTCATAGGGAGTGATATCAAAATGACTATAAAACTTTGTGCAGTGTTTCAGCAGAAATTTATTATTTTTTAATAAAAATTGTAGTTACTTATAAAAAGAAAAACATTTTTCATAAGCATAGCTTACATGTATCAATATCGCTACAAGGCTAAAACTCTATGCTAATTTACCTTTTGAACCTTCTAAGGTGCTCTGGTAGAACTGTCATTATTACCCAATTACAATGGTGCTTAGAATCACGAGGTTTCCTCTGCAGGCATTACAAGCAGGCACTGTTGTTTTCCTTGCTGCCAGTGATTTATTTTTGTTCATTTGATTTTGTCCAATTTTCTGGTGTTTTACCTACAATATTGTGGTAATTAGTATTTGTGAACCTATATCAATAACTTCTTTGAGAATGAAGTAGTAATTAAACAAAAAGAAGACAAATCAAAAAAGGCTTCTGCTCAGTAACTAACAATGTTGTAATTCAATGTAGAAAGATTTTACAAAATAATTTTATTGTTCATAGTCATATAATCTAAGAAATACTACATTTAAGCAGTTTACAACTATATCATATGTTATTCTATGATCTTTTTTGCTTTTTTGTTTATTCTGTGATTAAAATTGATAATAAACTTAAAATTAAAATTGATGAAAAATTAAAATTGATAATAAACTTACATGTATAACAATTACTGATTATATAACTCTTTGATAACTAAATAGAGAAATTGACAGTTTCAAACATGAAGTGGGTAAAATGCCATTTTTCTTGATACATGTTTAGAAATATAACTTAAATCTTAAATTCAATATTTTTTAAAATTTGCTCTTTTTTTGAATAGTCTTTAAAAGCATCACTGCCTTGCAAATATATTTCTGATTTTGATGAAATTTTCTGGGTATAAGTTTGAATTATGGTTTTAAAAGATAACGGCATCTTAAAAAGTGAGTTGGTGAAAGGCATTGATTTCAATGAAGTAGTTCTAAGTTCTCAGCTTTGAAGGCCTGGAAAAGAAAGTTCTGATACGGTCAGGATGTTCACTAAGTGCTGAAATGCATGTGTATTTATTCCTGTTTATTTTTATGGCATTATTTCATGTGTGAATATATTTCCATATGCAGTTGTCTATAGCTTCTACATCATTTGGACAATTGTTGATTATGCAAACCAGAGCTTGGCTGCTAACAAAAATGTCAGCAGTTTGAACCCACCAGCTCCTTGGAAACCCTACAGGGCAATTCTACTCTGTCTTATAGGGTCACTATGAGTCAGAATCGATTCAACAGCAATGGGTTAATCCATTAATGTATCTCATAGAACAGTAAATTTTAACATTAAAATGGAGATAATTTTAATGTAGTTCATAAATGTTTTTACTTCAAATTCTATTGTTTTCTTACAGAATTTTCATTTTAACCATATGAAACTATGTAAATGTAAATACATTTAGGCTGTGCATGTGATATTGTGATTTAAAGGTGTAATTTTAATTTTACAAGTTGTTTATGTCTACTACTATTGCTGTTACATTCAGTGATATATAGGAATTACAATTTACTTTTAGTAGCATTACTAAGGATTCTGTATGGTCGGGTACAGGAGGAGGTCCATATGGGGGTGACACCACAAGTTACCACACTTGGTGACACCAACTGGAGTGATGCCACTGAACACAGTAGGCTTTTAGTGACAGTAGTTGGATTTTAAAAAACATATTAATTCATCATTTAACAACACTGTGAGAAGAATCCAGTCAGCCAGCGAAAGTTAGAAAACTGATGCTAGAATTCTTTCATCCCTAGGGAAGTTGGAAGAATGCTGCATGATGTTCCAATACTATCCACTGACTGGGCAGTGGTCATTCCTGAAGCTAATCTACCAAAAGGAGAATCTGCACCTTAGCATTACTTGGGATAGGAACTTGGTCCTTACTGTGGCACTTCCTCTGTTTGCCTGAGAAGGAGATTAAATTCTAAGTCCACCATTTCTTTTAAAACAAATTTCAGAAAATTGATGAGTATGGTGAGACAAGTTTGCACCTTAAGTTTTGGTAAATTTAGCTCTATTTCAACAGAGTGAAACAGTGACATTGCAAGGAACACAGCTCTACATGTATTTTCTATTTTGTTAAATGTTCTTTGAGTCTGAAGATGATACTTCTGTCCCACTATCAGCACAGCAGTTTGTTCATGTTTGTCCAGCACTGATTCATCCAGTCATTCATGAAGTCTTTCTTTTGACCAGTGCACACTCCCATGATGCAAAATGTAGTTTATGGTGATGGAATGCAGTGGACAAAACTGACAAAAAGCAAAGAAATGTATGGCAACGACTTTGATGATATCAAAATAATAATTTAAAAGTACATTTGGGGCCCAGATGGCAGAGTAGTCAGACGCTCCAGTGGACCCTCTTACAACAAAGACTCAAAAAAAAAACAATTGAATCAATTATATATGACAATCTAGGAGCCATGAATATCAAAGGCAAAGTTAAGGAATTGAACATAGTGGCAAGAGGAAGGAGAGACGGTTCAGAAACAGTGAGGAGTTGCCACACCTGAGCTGGTGGGAGCCAGTGCCCTGTAAGACAAATCCGCTGACAAGCATGGTGAAGAAAGCAGTGGTGTTTGGGACACATTTTCTACACTGGGAGAGACCAAGCAGCAGAAAGTCTTCTCAACCCTCCAGAACCAGCAAGAAGTGGCCCTCATTTGGCAAAAGATAAGTACATGTTTCTAACCTACCATGTGGATCAAAAAACACCCCATTTGGTAAGACTTTCTCTCCCTATTCCCTCCCCACTCTGCACTGGGACCTGGGGTGGCTTCAGTGATTGCCCATTGCCACTTCCCTGGGGCCAGAAGTAGGTCCCATCACGTGCACTGAGCCATTCCCCTGGCCTTGGAGAGGGAACAAATTAACAAACAAGGAAAAATAATCTGCCAGCTCCTCTAAGCTGGGAATGCCGGGCAGATACAGCTCCTTTGCCTAGGCACAGACATAAGGGTTTCATAGACTTTGAATGACTTTCACCCCTGCCTAGACCTGTGTGGGCTCATTTCAGCAGTGTAGGCCCTCATTAGCACAGTACATCAGGGTATATACCTGAAGCCTAACTGTTATCAGCTATATGGTGGAGTGGAAGGTTTGTGACATTTGACACCACTCTGTGCATTAATCAAGGTCCTCACCTACCCACATCAGGGGCCTGAGGACTGGTTGCTCCACCCATGCTTTTAGCCACCTGCAACAGGGTTCTAAGAATAAGTGGTGCCTCCCAGTCCTTATAGCCAAAGCATCAGGTGCCCATAGTCTGGCTGCAAAACCCATCCACCTATGCATTCTAGGGAACAGGGACATGATTCCCTACCAGGCACTCAGGGGCAGCCATCAGCCCCCTGCCTTGCTCAATGCATGACCCTCATCTGCAGCCAGATACCTGTGCCTACTCCAATCATACCTGCCTGTCTAGAACTGTAGGTAAGAGCCTGCACCACACATTTGGTGACCAACTATCTAGACACCTGAGCTGAATTCATACAGGAAAAGTAAATGGGCTCCTTGGCTCACATACCTAGTAACGAATCTAACCACCTGGTGACAGGATGTTAGAGCTTCAAAGGCGCCGATAATCAAACTAGCTCACATGAGCAGCCTATTTGGGCATTTCAAAACAAAACAAGATGCTAGGACACAGTAAGGAAATGTAAAATAAACAAATATTATGACTTATTGATGGCTCGGAGACAACACTCAATATCAAATCACATAAATGGGCAGACCATGATGGCTTCAGCAAGCTCCCAAAACAAAGAATACAGAGGAAGATAACTTCCTTGAATTACCAGGGGTAGAATACAAAAGATTAGTATATAGAACTCCTCAAGAAATCAAGAAGAAGATCAGGCAAAATGTAAAACAAGCCAAGGAACACAAAGACAAAACAATAGAGGAACTTCAGAGATTATAAAAGAGCACAATGACAAATTTAACAGGCTGCAAGAATCTGCAAAGAGACAACAAACAGAAATAGAGAAGATTAACAATAAAATTTCAGAATTAGACAACTGAATACAAAGCCATAGGAGCAGAATTGAGGCAATGGAAGTGAGAATTAGTGTGATTGAAAATAACCCACTTGACACCAACTTATTTGAGGAAAAATCAGTTAAAAGAATTTTTCAAAAAGAAGAAAACTTAAGAATGATGTTGAACTGTATCAAGAGGAATAACCTATGAGTGTTTGGACTACCAGAACAGGGGGGATAAAAGAAAATACAGAGAGATTTGTTGAAGATTGGTTGGCAGAAAAGTTCTCTGATATCATGAAAGATGAGAAGATAGCTATTCAAGACGCTCATCGAACCCCACATGAGGTAGATCCCAAAAGAAAGTTACCAAGGACATTATAATCAAACTTACCAAAGCCACAGATAAAGAGAGAATTTTAAGAGGAGCTAGGGGTAAATGAAAAGTCATCTACAAAGGAGAGTCAATAAGACTAAGTTCAGACTACTCAGCAGAAACCATGCAGACAAGAAGGCAATGGAATGAAATATATAGAGCCTTGAAGGAAAAAAAATTGCCAGCCAAGAATTATATATCCAGCAAAACTATCTCTCAAACATGATGGCAAATTTAAGGCATTTCCAGACAAACAGAAGTTTAGGGAATTTGCCAAAACCAAACCAAAATTACAAGAAATACTAAAGGAAGCCCTCTGGTTAGAAAATCAATAACATCAGCTAACAACCCAAGACTAGAACACAGGACAGAGCAACCAGATATAAACCTAGATAGGGAAGCCACAAAAATAAATCAAAGATAAAACACTGAAAATAGGGAAAGAGAGCTTTCATATGTAAAAGAGGACAACACTAAAACAAAAAAGACAGACTAAAAAATGGTAGTCATAGATCTTTCACATGGAGAGGAAGTCAAGGCTATATAAATAAATAAAAGACTGAATTAAACTTAGAAAAATAAGGGTAAAGGAAACTAACAATCGTACCCATCAAAATAAAAAAAAAGAAAAACATAAAGTCTCAGCAAATATAAAAATTAGCAACAATGAAAATGATGAAAAGAAAATACATAAAGAAAAACGACTCAGCACAGAAAATTAAGTGAAATGAAGAAACTGTCAAAAACACACACCCAAAAAAAATCTCAAAATGACAGCACTAAAGTCAGAACTATCAATAATCACGCTGAATGTAAACAGATTAAATGCACCAACAAAGAGACAGAGAGTGACATAATGGGTTAAAAAACACGATCCATCTATATGCTGCCTACAAGAGACAGGCTTTAGACTTAAAGACACAAACAAACTAAAACTCATAGGATGGAAAAAAATATATCAAGCAAACAACAACCAAAAAAGGGCAGAAGTGGCCATATTAATCTCTGACAAAATAAAATTTAAAGTAAAATCCACCACAAAGGATAAGGAAGGACACTATATAATGACTGAAGGGTCAATACACCAGGAGGATATACCATAATAAATATTTATGCATCCAATGACAGGGTTCCAAAGTACATAAAACAAACTCTAACAGCATTGAAAAGAGAGATAGGCAGCTCCACAGTAATAGTAGGAGACTTCAACACACCACTTTTGATGAAAGACAGAACATCCAGAAAGAAGCTCAGTAAAGACACAGAAGATCTAAATGCCACAATCAATCAACTTGACCTCATTGACATATAGAGTACTATACCCAACAGCAGCCAAATATACTTTCATTTCCAATGCACATGGAACATTCTCCAGAATAGACCACATATTAGGCCATAAAGCAAGCCTCAGCAGAATCCAAAGCATTGAAATGTTACAAAGCTTCTTTTCTGACCATAAGGCCATAACAGTAGAAATCAGTAAGAGAAAAAGCAAGGAAAAAAATCAAACACTTGGAAATTGAACAAGACCTTGCTCAAAAACTACTGGGTTATAAAAGAAATTAAGGCCAGAATAAAGAAATTCATAGAATCAAATGAGAATGAAAACACCTCCTACCAGAAGCTTTGGGACACAGCAAAAGCACTGTTCAGAGGTCAATTTTTAGTAATAAATGCACACACCCAAAAAGAAGAAATTGCTAAAATCAAAACATTAATGCCACAACTCAAACAAATAGAAAGAGAGCAGCAAAAGAAGCCCTCGGGCACCAGAAGAAAGCAAATAATAAAAATTAGAGCAGAATTAAATGAAATAGAAAAACAACTGAAAGAGCTAACAAGACCAAAAGCTGGTTCTTTGAAAAGATGAACAAAATCGATAAACCAAACTGACAAAAGGAGAGGAGGCAAATAACCCAAATAAGCAATGAGATGGGTAATATTACAAGACCCAACTGAAATTAAAAGAATCATAACAGAATACTATGAAAAATTGTATTCTAACAAATTTGAAAACCTAGAAGAAATGGACTAATTTTTCGAAACACAGTACCTACCTAAACTAACACAAACAGAGGGAGAACAACTAAACAGATCTATAACAAAAAAGAGATTGAAAAGATAATTAAAAAAAACTCCCCATACAAAAAAGGCCTGGCCCTGACAGTTTCACTGGATAATTCTATCAAATTTTCAGAGAAGAGTTAACATCAGTATAACTAAAGATATTTCAGAGCATAGACAAGGATGGAATACTCCCGAACTCATTCTATGAAGCCAGCATAACCCTGATACCAAAAGCAGGTAAAGATACCACCAAAAAAAAAAAAAAAAAACTACAGACCAATATCCCTCATGAACATAGACTCAAAAATCCTCAACAAAATTCTAGCCAATAGAATTCAACAACATATCAAAAAAATATAATTCACCCTGACCAAGTGGGATTCATACCAGGTTGTATGCATGGATGGTTCAACATTAGAAATACAATCAATGTAATCCATCAAATAAAGAAAACAAACAAAAAAAAGAACCACATGATCTTTACAATTGACCAGAAAAGGCATTTGACAAAGTTTGACACGCATTCATGATAAAAAAAACTCTCAGCGAAACAGAAATAAAAGGGAAATTCCTTAACATAATACAGGGTGTTTATACAAAGTCAACAGCCAACATCATCCTAAACGGAGAGGGTCTGAAAGCATTCCACTTGAGAATGGGAACCAGACAAGGATGCCTTTTATCACCACTCTTACTCAACATTGTGCTGGAGGTCCTAGCCAGAGCAATTAGGTTAGAAAAAGAAATACAAGGCATCCCAATTGGTAAGGAAGAAGTCAAAGTACCTCTGTGCAGATGACATGATCTTATATATAGAAAACCCCAAAGAATCCACAAGAAAACAACTGAAACTAATAGAAAATTTCAGCAAAGTATCAGGACACAAGGTAGATATACAAAAATCAGTTGGATTCCTCTATACCAACATAGAGGACGTCAAAGAGGAAATCACCAAATCAATACCATTTACTATATCCCCCAAGAAGATAAAATACTTAGGAATAAATCTAACCAGAGACGTAAAAAAAACCTATACAAAGAAAACTACAGGACACTACCGCAAGAAACCAAAAGAGACCTACATAAGTGGAAAAACATACCTTGCTCATGGATAGGAAGACTAAACATTGTGAAAATGTCTATTCTGCCCAAAGCAATCTATAGATACAATGTAATCCGGATCTAAATTCCAATGGCATTTTTGATGAGATGGAGAAACAAACCACCAACTTCATACAGAAAGGGAGGAGGCCTTGGATAAATAAATCATTACTGAAGAAAATCACACTACCTGACTTTAGAGCTGACTGTACCACCGCCGTAGTCAAAACAGGCTGGTACTGGTACAACAACAGATATATAGAACAATGGAGCAGAATTGAGAACCCAAAAGTATATTCATCCACCTATGAGCAGCTATTTGACAAAGGCCCAAAGTCTGTTAGTTGAGGAAAAGATAGTCTCTTTAACAAATGGTGCTGGCATAACTGGATAGCCATCTGCAAAAAAATGAAACAAGATCCATAACTCACGCCATGCATAAAAAGTAACTCAAAATGGATCAAAGACCTATATATAAAAGCTAAAACAATAAAGGTCATGGAAGAAAAAATATGGACAACTCTAGGATCCCTAATACATGCCATAAACAGAATACAAAACATAACAATGCACAAACACCAGGAGAGAAACTAGACAACTGGGAGCTCCTAAAAACCAAACACTTGTGCTCAACAAAAGACTTCATCAAAAGAATAAAAAGACAACCTATAGACTGGGAAAAAATTTTTTGGCTATGACAAATCCGATCAGTATCTAGTCTCTAAAATCTACAAGATACTGCAAAACTTCAACAACAAAAAGACAAATAACCCAATTTAAAAATGAGCAAAGGATATGAACAGGCACTTCACCAAAGAAGACATTCAAGCAGCTAACAGATACTTGAGGAAATGCTCATGATCATTAGCCATTAGGGAAATGCAAATCAAAACTACAATGAGATACCATCTCACCCCAACAAGGCTAGCACTAACCCAAAAAACACAAAATCATAAATGTGGGAGAGGTTGTGGAGAGACTGGAACACCTATACACTGCTGGTGGGAATGTAAAATGGTACAACCACTACGGAAATAGAATTGGCACTTCCTTAAAAAGCTAGAAATAGAACTACCCTAGGATTCAGCAATCCCACTCCTTGGAATATATCCTAGAGAAATAAAAGCCCTCACACAAATAGATACATGCACACTCGTGTTCACTGAAATACTGTTCTTAATAGCAAAATGATGGAAACAACCTAGGTGCCCATCAACGGATGAATGGATAAACAAATTTTGGTATATTCTCACAATGGAATACTACACAACGATAAAGAACAAAGATGAATCCACAAAACACTCATAGCACAGATGAATCTGGAAGGCATTATGCTGAGTGAAATTAGTCAGTCACGAAAGAACAAATATTGTATGAGACCACTATGATAAGAACTCAAGAAAAGGTTTAAACACAAAGGAAAATATTCTTTGATGGTTATGAGGGTAGGGAGGGAGGGAGAAGGTATTCACTACCTAGACAGTAGACAAGAATTATCTTAGGTGAAAGGAAGGACAATGCACAACATAGGTGAAGTCAGCATAATTGGATTAAACCAAAGGCTAAGAAGTTTCCTGAATACAACCAAACACTTCGAGGGACAGAGTAGCAGGGGCTGGGGTCTGGGGACCATGGTTTCAGGGGTCTTCTAGGTCAATTAGCATAACAAAGTTTATTTAGAATATGTTCTGCATCCCACATTGGTGAGTGGCATCTGGGGTCTTAAAAGCTAGCGAGCGGCCATCTAAGATGCATCAATTGGTCCCAACCAACTTGGAGCTAAGGAGAATGAAGAACACCAAAGACACAAGAAAAATATTAGCCCAAGAGACAGAAAGGACCACATAAACCAGAGATTCCATCAGCCTGAGACCAGAAGAACTAGATGGTGCCCAGCTACCAATGACCGCCCTGACAGGGCACACAACAGTCACTGACAGAGCAGGAGAAAAGTGGGGTATAGAACTCAAATTCCAGTAAGAGGACTAGACTTGAGACTGGAGAGACCCCAGAAGACATGTCCCTCGGACTGTCTGTTAGCCCAGAGCTGAAACCATTCCTGAAGCCAACTCCTCAAAGATTAGACTGGACCATAAAACATTAAATGATACTTGTGAAGACAGTGCTTCTTAGCTCAAGCAGATACATTAGACTAAACAGGCAGCTCCTGTCCGGAGGCGAGATGAGGAGGCAAAAAGGGACAAAAAAAAGCTGGTTAAATGGACACAGGAAAGGAAATCCAGGGTGGAAAAGAGGAATGTGCTGTCACATTGTAGGGAGAGAAACCAGTGTCACATAACAATGTGTGTATAAATTTTTGTACGAGAAACTAACTTGAACTATAAACTTTCACTTAAAGCACAATAAAAAAAGAAAAATACATTTGGTCTGGTGGTTAAAAAAAAATAGGTCACATCATGTGGAAATCTAAACAAATGGTCATTATAACTTTTTCTTTTAAACATTGTACACCTGTGTTGAATTTAAAAAGGAAAAGGGAACCATATATTTATGAAGCCTCTATTATGTGACAGACCCTGTACTTTACAATCTGTTCTATGGATGTTTCCCATTAATTCTCTCTATAACCCAAAAAGATAGACATGGTTATCCCTATTTTACAGATCTTGAGGATTAGAAGGCTAAGTAGCTAAAACATGATCATAATGCTTGAAATTATTGAGATTAGAATCTAAATCCAATTATTCTGAGTCTAAAATCCATGTTGTTTGTACTATACAACAAATGGTATCAAAAACTTACTATACGAAGGACACATTTAGTGTTAATTATATGGCAAGTGCATATCCAGGTCATTTCCTATAACAAAGACAATTAATGCTCATTATGATGACATCAGTGAATAGTTTTCTTAAATAAAGATAAATAAATTGGTATAGTTTTAGAATTAAAGGTATATCCCACTTTATAACTGTTGACCCTCCCCAAACATTCTGATTAAGCAACATTTAATTCAGTTGCTGAGAATTATTGATATGCACAGGATCTGGGTATAGCTATTTAAATTCCTTATATGGATAAAATTTAACTATAATATATCGCTGCAATTATTATGAATCTAAAGCAAATTTTCATCAAAGCATGACATTCTGCTGTGTGCCCATCCCAAAGTTATTTGTCCCATTTTGTGGTCATTTCCTGAAGAATTATAAAAAAAATTAGACTGGAATATCAGAACTCTCTATGTTACAATGGCTTATTAATTGGATAAAGAGTATTTTTTTTCCTTGAGCTTTGAAATCCTAAAGCATATATTTATTTCCTATCATGAAATGGTGTTTTGTTTTGTACAACTAGCGTTTTATTCTACTGTGACTGCATAATGCTGTGTTATAAATAATGATGGCTAGCCTTGTGAAATCCCTTCTGGCAGTAGAATGTTTCATTCCTTCCAAAGGTTTCTTGAATAACAAATTTGTGGTGCAGTGTTTTCTCTTTTCTGACATGTTTGAAACAAAATACTTAACTTTGGTATTAAAAAAAAAAAAATCCATTACAGTGGAGTTGATTATGACTCATAGCAACCCTACAAGTTGAATATAGTAAAAATATTTTTATTATTTAGTTTTAGCACAAATATTTACAAACAGTATACACAAATACATTAAACAACACTTAAACATACATACCTATGCTAGTATAACAAATTGGCAGTAGTCTTGAAGGCAAACTGCCTGGCACTGGTCCTAGCTCTGGCACTTACTAAGTCATGTTAGGAAAGTTATTTAATGTCTCTGTGTCTCTCTTTAGTCATCTGCAAAATGGTGATAATTAGTGTTCAGGAATTCACAGAATTGTTATGAGATCAATGAGAAAATATGAAATAATGTCCCAGAGAAGATAAGCGATCAATAAAATTTAGTTATTATTGTTATTAAAATACCATGTCTATATTAAGTATTTTATTTTTTATTTATTTATTTTTTTTTAGTAGCCATAGATACAGAAAGTTTGAATTTAGCTAAAAATAACATGAATATCTTACATCTCAATTTTTGTTTCAGGAACACCGAATGCTTTTAATTATGCTGTTTTTAATCTATTGTTATTGTCATCATCACTACCTGTAAACAAAGTAGTTGAGTCAAAATTTTAATAGCCCAAGGACCCGATTTATAAGCTTAATACCATTAGTACACATCTTTTCTCGCTAAAGTTTATTTTACTATAATACTGTTGAACAGCAAAAAAGCAAATAATAATTTGACTAATGCAGGAATAGATAACATACCAAGAAGTCCCTTGAGTAGAATTCTGCTTTGTAGCATACTTTCAAACATTTTTGATTACATAGCTCCTCTTCTCACTTACTGACATGGTTATGTTCCAAAGACCAAACTGTTATTAAAAAATTGGTTTTATGCAAAAATGGAGAACAATCACATCAGGTCACAAAATGAAGGATGACTATGTCATTATATAACTGCCAAATGACATCATTACCTAACTGCCAACCATTGAGAATAATGGCCTAGCCCGAGTGACACACAACCTTAACCATCACAGTCAGTGTTGCTTTCACCTCACACCTCAGCAGTCATGAAATGCCAGATGAGACAGCCTGTAAGTGAGGATTAAAAAAAAAGTGTATATTTATTCAATATGATCAATTTTAGATTATCAATATTGAAGCCTCTGTGGAAAAGAAAAAAATCTAGGTTTTTTTTCTTTCCAAATGATGAAGTTTGCATACTGATGTGTTAAAGCATAGGGGCAGATTGGAAAACAGAACAATGAAAATTGAAGATGTCCAATACTATAAAATTCTGCAATAAGATTTTCCTCAGTGTTGCACAATTTTCAATCATTGTTATGCGCCATTAATGGGTTCTTTTAATAGAAATGAATTTTTCAATTCTGTTAAAATTTAAAATGTTTCCATTGTTAATTTCTTCTTCTCCATTTTTTTTCTTTCTCTTCTACTTAAATTATTGAAATATTGGATGTCTTAATAGTTCTCTAAATTCTTCCTTAGTTTTTATTTCTCTGATTTAGCTCTGTTGTTATTAGGTGCTGTCAAGTCAGTTCTGACTCATAGCAATCCCATGTGCAACAGAACGAAGCACTGCAAGTTCCCGCGCCATCCTCACAATCATTGCTAAATTTGAGCCCATTGTTGCAGCCACTGTATCAATCCATCTCATTGATGGTTTTCCTCTTTTTCGTTGACACTTTACTTTGCCAAGCATGATGTCCTTCTCCAGGGAATGGTCCCTCCTGATAACATGTGCAAAGTATGAGATGAAGTCTCACCACCCTTGCTTCTAAGGAGCATTCTGTCTGTACTTCTTCCAAGTCAGATTTGTTTGTTCTTCTGGCAGGCCGTGGTATATTCAATATTCTTTGCCAGCACCAAAATAGGAAATTTCTTCAACATTTTCTCCCAGATTTCCTATTGTATTTCTCACATTTACTATCAAGGTTTTAATTTTCAAAAGTCCCTTATCACCTAATGTTTATCTAAAATATTTATATTATCTTTTGAATATTTGATGATATTAATGCTGTTGTTTTTTTTCTTCCTATGAGGTAACTGTTTTCTCAGTATCATTTCTTTCTATTTCTTAGAGACCTCCTCAGATGTTTAGTGATGCTATAAAGATGATTAGAACCTCTGAATATGTAGGGTAAGATTTTGGACTGTGAGCTCCTTGTTGGATAAACAGCTGTACAATTTCTTTGGGGAAACCACTGATGATAATACTTTTAAGACTTTTTTTTTGTAGCTGATTATATTCTACAAGGGAGGATCCTCATATCTCCTGCCTAGAAATTAAAAACCTGGGAAATCTAGGTGGGTGAAGAGTAACGTCCAACATTCAGTATAGAAACATCAATTTAATCATCATGTTTTTTGGTTAGGACTTTTGCCCGTTTCTCACTTGCTCTCTACTGATGATGCTTCCGTTTTATCGCTGGGTGATTAAGTCTCCCTTTTCCTGACTCCTGGGGAGGAGACCAGAGAATCCAACAACTTCTTGAACAGATGCCAAGAAATATTCCTCTTTTTAGTTGAATTTCCCCCTCCATTTCCAGCAGTAGCTAGAGCTACTAATATTTACGCCTTTGTGAATTTCATGGTGCACATCAGGACACTGCTCAGTTTTCCCTTCCACTAGCTTAGAATTCACCTTTCTTGGCTCTCTTAAGGCAGTTACCATTAAACATTTGCTTTTCATTGTCTAAAATTTTATCATCCTACATTCTTCACATTATTTGTCCTTGTTGTTTAATGTCTTTGAAAATTTCCTTTCCTGTCATCTTAGTGGAGCTTAACAGGGAGAAAAACACAAATGTATGTTCAATTTTCTGCCTTTATGTAGCAGCCTCTTTAAATTTTTGTTTGTTTGTTTTGTTTTTAATAAATTAAAAAAAAAAGCAGTAATTTTCTAAACTACTTTGACTTATCTCAGGTTTTATCCCCGGAAATAACTGATTTATACAATTAAAATAAATTTTAATAAATTGAACCTAACTCTTCTGGCTTATGAGTGAAGTAAATAATCATGACTTACTTTAAAAGATACAATGTTTGCCAGATTTGAAATGTTCCAAAACACAATCCCAGCCTTTGAAAAAGGTATGTTTTTAGGATAATTTCATCTCTTTAAAGAAACCATTTTAGACAATTCTTATAAAAAATCTGTCAAAAAAAAACCCAGGAATATGTTAAAACATCCTTTAGTTATAAATCATTTGTAAACACCTGGCTCCATTATTTAAAGCTGAATTTATTTTCTTTAAGTATTTATTTCAGAAAACCAGACTATTATTAATTTATTAATTTTTATTCATGTTTCAAGTAATATTTTTAAAAAGTCTTATTTTAAATTAAATGTTATATCTATACTGCCCATGGAAAGTAAATTTTAATTAATGTCAATATAACTTTTGTTTTCATTTTGAGTGTATTTACATTTTTCCCATAGTATTTTTTCTGAGAACTGTCAAATGATGACTTTTCTGTTATGTATTTACATTTTTAGTGTCTTTTAAACATTAAAAAAATAATAGTAGCCTCTTAATTATGCCTTCGAATTGTTACAAATTGTTTTCAAATTGTGCCTTCAAGTTCTTTAAGAAACTTCAAAATGAAGGCAATCTTCAAACACTTTTTTCAAATAGTTTAAATTTACTTCAGCAAATATTTTTGAGGGACTACCTTGTACATGGGACTGTGCAGGGCTCAACAAAGAATAGAAAGACATGTAAGCAAGATCTAGACCTTCTTGCCTTAAAAAACACAAGACAAATATTCTTGATAGAATAAGAAAAATATGAGTACAGTAACCTTGTGAAATAAAGATGTTCCCTTTTAGTTAATGGTGAAATTGTTAAATTTTAAGTATATTTAGTTTTGGTGGTTGCTATTTTAATCATTGCTTTCTGATTATCAGAAGCATGTTTTACTCTATTAAAACAAGCAGAGGGTTTTTTTAGACCATGCTTAAAAATCAAGCTCGCTCACTAAAGAAAATTACTTTCTCATTAACTATAATTTTGTGCTGAACTAGATATTACTTCAGCTTTCTTAGAAATCAGTTGGAAGAATCATTCATTCTTTCATTACACACTTACTGAAACTCACTATATTGTAGCCAGTGAACTAGTTCCTAACATACAAATTATGTAGTCCCTACCCTATGAGTAGTGCAAATTGTTAATGCACTTGGCTATTAACCAAAAGGTTGAAGGTTTGAGTCCACCAAGAGGTGCCTTAGGAGAAAGGCCTGGTGATCTACTTCCAAAAAATCAGCCATTTAAAACTCTATGGAGCACAGTTCTACTCTGACACACATGAGGTCCCATGAGTCGGCGTCAACTCATGGGAAATTTTTTTTTTTTTTTTTACCCTCAGGTAGTTTAGTTAGTGTAGACCAACATATAAACAAATAGATATAACTAAATCTTACTTGATTCAGGCGTTATGCTGAAGCATGTATATATAGTTCCAGGGGGAAAAAACATAATCCCTGTGATCACTTCTACCAGCCAAGGTATTGTCAGAAAAGACTTCATAGAGAAAATTATGATTAAGTTAAATTTTAAAGACTGATAGATCTAGGGACAGGAAAAGCAACTCAGAGGTGAGAAGCTATCTGGAAGATTTCAAAAATTGCAATCGAGGCTTTATTTTTAAAGCATATAAGTACTGGGTGAGGGCTGCTGGGCATGCAAAGAGGAGAGCCAATTGCAGCAAGAGAATAGAATTATTGTGGTCTTTTTTTTGTTTGTTTGTTTGTTTGCATCTTCCATCCATTTACTCTTATTCT
This sequence comes from Loxodonta africana, assembly GCF_030014295.1. NCBI lineage: Eukaryota > Metazoa > Chordata > Mammalia > Proboscidea > Elephantidae > Loxodonta > Loxodonta africana. The sequence continues at coordinate 120,913,965 of NC_087345.1, read as the reverse complement.
GGTAGCAGCATCCGAATTGGACTTTGGAGAAATAATTTCATAATCATTGCTATGGTCAAGTAAAGTACAGATTAATTGGTCTTGCCCTACACACATCAGAGCAGGCTTTGCTCCCTGGCATTGGAATATTAATAAGTCACAAAAAGGTTAAAAATAGCTGGAGATGTTTTAGTCAGGAGGAAATACCCATTCATTCTTGCTTCTTAGATTCTTAGAAACCTTGGCTATTGTTCCTTCTAAATATACTTCATCAGGCCTGGTTGAATAGTGGTTAAGAGCTATGGCTGCTAACCAGAAGGTTGGCAATTCAAATCCACCAGGTGCTCCTTGGAAACCCTATGGGGCAGTTCTACTCTGTCCTATAGGGTCGCTGTGAGTCAGAATCTACTCGATGGCAATGGGTTTGGTTATTTTTTGGTTTTTGTCTTATAACTAATACTTTTTCTCTTTTCCTCAGCTCAATATAGCCAATGCCAGTGTTTACTATTTTGACCAAATAATACTAATTGATACATAAATTAGTTGTGACCACCAAGTTTAGGTGAATTGTGGTGTGATGAAATGAAAATATTTTATGACAAGTTGGAAGCTAAGCAATTCTTGTTATGCAATCATGAAACAGCTGGAAAGATGTTGCTTATTTTATCTTACTGCTCAAGGCAAGTTCCTAGTGAAAGTTCCTACTGGGACATTTTTCTAACAGGTGTTAGAAAAAGATCAGGATTTTGCGGTATCCTGTCGAATTCTTTTCAGCAAATTCCTACAAAAAGGAGACAAGATTAGGTTGAAGCTTACTACTAGAGATCAGAGAAGGAATGATACAGAGTTTCATACTTGTAGAGTAAGACGGATAAAAGCCAGAAAAATACTAACTTGCAGGACTGAAAAGTCAAAATTCTCATTGGGAATTTAAAATTCTCTGTCCCACGCTAAAGTTGTTGAGAATGGATGCAGTGAGGTAGGAAATAGCAAATATTGTAAACTAGAAAAAGCATAATCCTTCAGATTTCTCCCAAATAACTTAAATTGGATATTTCCTGTCTAGGAAAAAAGAGTGTTATCTTTATGGTAAAGATTCAATTGAAGACAGTCTATGAGCAAAGGACAGATTAGATAATGTTATCAATCAAGTTGTTTTCAGTCATGTGCCAATAGCAAAGCATCCTCAAACTCTCAATGACTTAAGATAACAAATATTTATTTTTTACTTGTGAAACATCCACTCTAGCTTCAGATCATTCTTCAGGGCATCTAATTCTTATGGCAGTTTAGCATTCTAAGTTGCATTGATATTTTGACTAGGCTCTATGAACATATGCTTTTCCAATTACGTACCTGTAGAGAAGACACTACAAAGAAGTATACACCAGTTCATATACCATTCTATTTGGAATTTATCATTTCCACTCACATTTCACTGGCCAAAGCAGTTACATGGGTTTTTGATAATATTAAAGAGGAAGAGGTTGCAACCATTTCCTGTGCCCAAGAGAAAAGAAATATTGGTAAATATCTGCCAGCTATCTACTAGAATTTGCTTTCCTTCCTAAAAAAAAAGCAGAATATACTGCTTTTCTCTCTAAGTATTTATTATTATAAGTTTTCTGAATGTCATAGGGAGAAATTTACAGTTCCACAGGTCTACAAAACAAGCTGAATCTAGTGTCAGACATCAAGAGAAATTTCATTGATGGAATATCATTCACTGGAATTCAGAGTATAAAATATTTGTAGTAGATACTATTGATGCCTCAGTCCATATTCTCTTAATTCTGGAGGTGAGGCCTAGCAATTTGTATTTTATCAATTCTCCACTCACCTGCACAGAGGATTCTGATGCCTGCTAAAGTTTGAAAAACACTGCTCTCAACAAATAACTAGGGTAAGATCTCAGGATAATCCCACTGGGAAATTATAGTTTCAACTATGCAAAAAAAAATTGCTTATTTTCCAAAAGAACTGCAGAAATTTTAAATACTTATTAGTGGAAATGGGGAATATTTATGGAGATGGATTTTGAGGATGTTGGAAGGGCAGCAAAATTTAAGACTAGAAAGGTAAGAGTTCATTGCATCAGGGGCACTCAGGATTTAACATCCTGGCAAGGGCATCTAGAGTCAATCCTAATATGATTTAGGATGGTTTTTTGAAACTTGGACATGACAATGACCTCTGTTAAATAAATTAGAGATACTGTATTTCCTTGGCAAAATATTGAGGAAGAGGTTACAAGGGCAACACAAAGGTTGTGTTAGAATGGATTTATGATGTGAGACTGCACTGCCTGATTCCATTCTCTGAAATATCTCCAAAGACACTCCCTTCACTAACGTAAAAATAATTCACTAATAAGATGAGCAACAACATCACAAAAATCTTCAATGTTGGCTGTCTTTTCCAAGTAGGGGTTGATGGTAAGACACGCTGCCATGTAGCTGGAATCTTTAGTGCCAGTGGAGACCACAAAGTAGCTGACGCCATGTGGTGAAACTTTACTGTCAGAGGCAATGTGAAGATAATTACTGTAATGAGTTGCAAAACTTGAATGTTAACCAGAGAACATTGACTTACAGATATTCGTGGCAACGGCTAACAGGCCAAGGTGTCCAGAGGAATTAGAAAGTTTGCCAGCCAATGATGATATTGGCTGCCTCATGTAATCAAAAAGATCAAAAAAGATCTTTTAGTTTTCTGACTTTTTTCTCTCATTTTAAACTGTATATTTTTATCTCTCTGTGAAAATTTACTCAATGTTGTAATCAAAATCTGTTAGTGTATTAAATATTTCAGTATATACTTTTAATATAGTAGGCCTTCTTATTCTACTCCGTTACTATCTTTAACTTAACATATTATTATGCTTCTAAGGGGATTAATTTTTGTTTGAAAGTTTTGTTTTGCTCATGGCTTTATTTCTTTCAAGTTCCTAGTTTTTGCTTATTTGTTTTGGTAGCATCTTGGCTACAACTTTGTATTTAAGGAGGAGCATTAAGGAGCAATGAAACTGATTTGTCATTCATTCTTTGTATTTTTGACCATTATTGGAGAATTCCAACATTTTAGAACCTTCCTGCTCTCCCTTTAAAAAAGTTTTTGAAGAGAAGATTCCTTATAGGAGACAGGATAAGGAAGGACATCAAGGGTCTTACTTTCACTAATTCCTGTTTTCCAGAATGTACCCCATCTATCTGCTGATGTGTCTGCTACTCCCAAATCTAGGACCATTTTGCTTCAATTTCTTCAGTGAATAAACCTATATCTCCAGCTTGGGTAGGTAGGGTAGGATGGCATTAGTAGTCATCTGACACTAAAGTGTGGGGTCAGGGATCTGAATGTCTATCTTCTCATGTAGAATTTCATACAACCACCTGGTTTTAGCTCCTTTTCACACTGCTACCTTCTGAGACATCTGGTGCCTCCATTCATAAGTCTTAACTAATACAAGTAAAATCATGATGTCCAAATAGAAAAAAATTAAAAAAAGGTAAGCAAGCAAAATTTTCTTTATGCTGTTTAATGAGAGTTACGATATAACTCTTAATGAGAATGATATAGATAATTAGATAAATAGAGAAGATAGATAGGTAGATAGGTGATAGGCAGATAGAAAGGCAGGCAGACAGACAGGCAGGCAGACAGACAAATATAGAGAGAACTATATATACAATCACTCATTAATAATTTGTTAAGTGACTTTATAATTAGGCTTTGGTATGAATAAAATCTATAGGAATCTGTAGTAAACAAAAATTAGAATGCATAAGTAGAGAAGTGGCAAAGAAATAAAATTTTAGAATTACAAAAAGATAAAATCTTATATAATACATGAGAAAAATGAAGGAGAAATCAAAATTTGCTTCTATTCATACTGTATTTGGTTAGAAACATTTTAGCTATCAAATGACTTTTACAAACACTGAGTAAGTAGCTTCATTTTACTAGAAATATCTATATCTGCCCCACCTTCCTATATATTTTTCTAATTCCTTCATCTAATTTTATCTGTGGATTTAAAGGGTATAAATACTTGCCTACAAAATTCTTCTTCTTCAAGACATAAATTCTAATAAAGAAAAGAGACAAGTTATCATAAAATCATAGATTACTTAAATAGGCCCTCTACGACACTCTAGCTTTTTTATTGTATCCCTTTATTTTTACATGTTAAGTTACTAATTTTTATTGTATCCCTTTATTTTTACATGTTAAGTTACTAACACACTAGAGAGGTTAAATATAACATAAAGCCATGCAGGAACTTCTGATTTATACAGTTTACCACAGTTTCTTCAAAAATATTAATTTTGTATCTGATTTGTATTGTTCATTAAATAAACTGCTACTTTCCTAGGCTTATGATTGTTTCTAAAGACTTCAGATAGGCTTTTCAAAGGTTATTATTCCTTCATTGTCTTTCAACAAATATTTGCTAAGTATTTTGTGTGCTTTTAAGTATATATGCTAGGTATATAATTAATGAACAGAAAATAAACAAGGATACTTTTCACCAATATTTGAATTGATTTTTAATAAGAAACAAGGAGGTGTACCTCTAAAAATCTTGAAAAATTAAATTTCTCCCTCCATCTTTTTGTTCAACAAAGGAGCATCTGAGAGTCCTAGCTTCTTCCACTGATAGGAAATTTATCACCACCCAGTCCAGTCATAATACTGTAAATGCTACAATCAACAATACTGTCATGGATTAAATCCTGTCCTCCAAAAATGTGTGTCAACTTGGTTAGACCATGATTCCCAGTATTGTGTGGTTGTCCTCCATTTTGTGATTATAAGCTTATGTTAAAGAGGTTTAGGGTGGGATTGTAATACCCTTACTAAGGTCACTTCCCTGATCCAATGTAAAGGGAGTTTCCTTGGAATGTGGCCTGCACCACTTTTTATCTTAATTTTTATCTTACAAGAGATAAAAGGAAAGGTAAGCAAGCAGATAGTCGGGACCTCATAGCACCAAGAAAGCAGTACTGGGAGCAGAGTGCATCCTTTGGACCTGGGGTTCCTGCAAAGAGAAGCTCCTAGTCCAGGGGAAAATTGATGACAAGAACCTTCCACCAGGGCCGACAGAGAAGAGAAAGCCTTTCCCTGGAGCTGATGTCCTAAATTTGGACTTGTATCCTACTGGACTGTGAGAGAATAAATTTCTCTTTGTTAAAATCATCCACTTGGGGTATTTCTGTTATAGCAGCACTAGAAAACTAAGACAAACATGTTCATAAGGAATGATTTAATCAGTATAAATAATGAAAATTTTAACATTTAATATGTCTTCACAGAACAATGGAAAAGTGCAGCACCAAGATAAGGAGCTAGGTGACACAAGAGAACCGCAGCAACATCTTATGCTCTGATAAACTTTGTTTATCATAAGCACTGCATAGAATAAGCGTATGAAATATCAAATATAGGTAGAGTTTCAAAGAAACACAAAAATGTCAGTGCAGCATGTTGTTAGCTTGTCTCTAGTCTCTATAGAAAGTGAATATTTAAAACAAGTCCAGTACAATTAATGCTTGAAATATTCAGCATTACAAAGTGAGGTTTGTATTATGTAGGGAAGTAAGAGAAGCATGCATCAACTAAACAACTAAATTGTAATTTTCTAAAAGGTACGCAAATGTTTAATGAAAATAGTTTCTCGAATATATATTTTTATTTATCTGTCATCAGCTTATATACATATAAATATATTTTTTATACAGAACACATACAGAACGTGGAAGCTGGTTTCACTTTTGAGGCTTTTATTTTGTTTAGGATTCCCTTCACAAATGCAATTTGAAAATGAGAACATATTAGTTCAGTTAAAAAAAATTGCTTATCTCCTATATTATATGAAAGGATCCCTGGTGGCACAGTGGTTAAAGTGCTCAGTTGCTAACCCAAAGGTCAGCGGTTGGAACAAACCAGCCACTCTGCGAGAGAAATATGTGGCACTCTGTTTCAGTAAAGATCACAGCCTTGGAACCCTAGGGAAGTTTTGCTATGACTTATAGGGTCCCTATAAGTCGGAATAGACTTGACAGCAATAGGCAGGTTTTGGTACTTTGTATGAACATCCTGCAAAATACTGCATGAAAAAGCTGAATAAGAAATAATCTTTTCTTTGAAAGCGCTTATATTTCATTAGGGGAGCTAAGGCAAAATACAATTTTGATATAATCTGGCAAATGGTAAAATAGAATAGTATATAAAATGTTAAGAGGAAAAGAGAAAAAACACCTAAAACAACCTATGTATTCAAGAGAAAGTCTTCTGAAGGAAGTGACTCCTAAGCTGTGGCTTAAAAAGTAAAATTCAAGTAAAGAGAGGTAGGTAGAACAGTTCAAGCAAGAGGAAAAATACAGTGTGATATAAGATGAAAACTTGCAAGTAGGCAATTTAACTCTAAAGTAGAAGGCAATTTTTATTCAAACTAATAAAAGCCTAGTAAATAAAAAGTGCAGGAATTAATCAAATATAATCCCACTGAAGAAACAAAGCTGGAGATAGTTTTTAGTTATTCTTAGAGTTATATTATTATATCTTACAGATCACAATGTCAGGTTAGATTGCTTACATGAAGTAAAAATATTGTTTGGTAGGTTTTTGGATTACTAGATACTTCAAAAAATTTTTAAAACCTTTTCTCCAGTTGCTTTTTCCTGTGTTTTTTAAACTTAAAAATAGGGTATGCTTTAATGAGCTTAATGTATATTTCCAGCACCTACTTCAGATACTCAGATCCAAATCTTAACTTTGGCATACAAAACACATGTCAATATCAAACGATGTTGGTGTTGTTAGTTGCAATCAAGTAGGTGTTAACTCATGATAACCCTATGCATAGCAGAACAAACCGTTGCCTGGTCCTATGCCATCTTCATAATAGTTGGTATGTTTGAGCCCATTGCTGTGGTTATTATGTCAATCCACCTCATTGAGAGTTTCTCTCATTTTCACTGTCCCTCTGTTTCACCAAACACAATGTCCTTTTGAAGCAATTGGTCTTTCCATAGAATGGGCCCAAAGTAAGTGAGCTGAAATATTGTCATCCTAGCTTCTTAGGAGCATTCCGGTAGTATTTCTTCTAAGACTGATTTAGTCTTTCTTTGGCAATTCACCATATATTCAATATTTTTCAACACCACAGTTAAAACACATCATCACTTCTTCTGTCTTCCTTTTTCACTATCCAAATTTCACATGCATATGAGGCAATTGAAAATACAAAATATTTGTTATTTTTTCCACTAAGATACCTCTAGTGAAAATTAAGTGAATTAACAAGTCCTCTTTTACCTTGCCATCACATTCATTTTCACAACGCCCAGGAGAAAGGCTTACCTCTATGAGTATAAAATATAACTAAGACATATTAAGACCCTCTTCTAATCAGTGTCTTAGTAATAATGCACGCAATACTCTCCACAACTGCAGAAAATTGTTACTATTGTCTCCATTTGAACAACAAAGAAAGAATCTGAGGCACAGAGAAGTAGTTAACCCAAGTTAAAATTAGTAGTAAGAAACAGAGCAATCTAAAACTCTAGCTTTTAAATACTGGGTTATACTGCCTCTGAGCTGTCAATATAATTTATGAAGAGAATGAATCAATGCAGAATTTTTTAAAAATCTGGTCTGTATAAATATTTTCTTATTGATTTTCAATACCATTTATGGATTAAATTTAATAGATTTGCTCTATTTTTGAACCTCACAATCTTACCTAGCAAGGTTTATGAGAACAAAATTAGTGTTTATCAAGAAAAGAATACCAGTTTACATTGTATTCAAGGACCAAGCAACAGGCTAATTTTTTAGATGTTTTCTCATATGTTCAGAAGAGTTGAAGGCAAGCAGAATTACTGCAATGGGACGTGTGGGAAGGACATATTTTTATTCCCATTACACTCTCCTAAATATAAGATTTTTATTCAGAGGACTCTAGCTAGCCCATGAATTTAGCCAAGGGTATAACAGTGGTTCATTTCTATAACAGAGGAGAAAACATAAGTCAATACAGCCAAAAAGATCAGCATTTTAAAATGAATAATGATAGCTGATGAATCAATTTTGCCTATTACCATGTTACAGTAATAAGAAAGGAAAAGGATACTTAGAGTTGAAGGGTAGTAAATATGGAGCAAATAAACTAAAATGGTATAACAAAGTGCACTATCAACCTATGGAATTTACTACTACAGAATGTAATATCACTGAATAATGTGGATGGATTCTTCAAACATTCAGGCAATTTTATGACCATAGGCCACATTTGTCTTCATATAAGTTAAAAAGATGGTAATCAAATCTTATACTTCTGGGAGGAAAGCGATTGCCTATTAAACATTATTTTGGATAATGTTTTTATTTGGTTTCTTCTGAATTATAAGCTGGCAGAGGGAGGATACTAAATTGCCTTTTATTCTTTGGTGTTTCTTGCTTGTCCTACTTAGTGGCACTTTTCTCATATTGCTTTGCATTGTTGTTATTTGTGCACATACCAAAAAAACACAAAACCCATTGTGATTGGTTTGATTCCAACTGATAGCAACCCTAGAGGACAGAGCAGAACTGCCCAGTAGGATTTCCAAGGTGCGGCTGGTAGATTCGAACTGCCAATCTTTTGGTTAGCAGCTGAGCTCTTAATCACTGTGCCAGAAAGGCTCATACCTAAGTCTTTTTCATCCTTAAATTGTTAATACCTTAATCTAAACACAGAAGACCTATGTTGAGTCAAACTGTCTTCCAAATACTTAATGAAGTGGGTTACATATAATAAGAGATCAGTGAGTAATATGCCCTGTGCTCTTCTTAGAGTAAGAGTAAGCTTTGGGAAGATTCAAAGTACAATTTTAGCATCCTTCTTGAAATTTTCTCTAGAAAAGCAAATATTTTCTTCATCTACATCTAGTTATAAGTGGCGTAATTAATAAAATGTACAATTTTAATTTTTCAGGGATTTTATTATTTTTTCTGGAGTATAAGGACTAGGTATTGTTATCCTTGATTTATACAACTATACATTTTTCTCTTTTGTAAAGTGGAAATAGTAGCAGTAGGGATGGTGTCATACTTCTTATCTAATTGTTAGGGGTAAATCTAAGAACCCAAGGAGCCATACCTCCTAATTTCCAAACCATAATATTTCTGTATCCTCAACAATTTATTTAATTCCATAGCTAAAGTAATAAAACAGAGTTCCAGGGCAAATCTCAAATTTCTCTTCATCAAAATTCAGCAGTATGCCACTATTTTAGCAATACAAATTTTGCTTAGAATTTTAGACTCACATTTTGGAGAAAAGGATCTGAGGAGGCATCAATATCACTGGTAAAAATGACTTGATTTTATAATATTAAAATGATATGATTCTGTAATGCTAGAATGAGAAAATATACTAAGGAAATAATTGAAAGTCTCTTTGCATATGCATATAAACATATAAATAGAATTTGCAAGATTATTGAGAAAGCCTATTGCTTTTTCAACAGTCAACACAAGCTTGTGTTTTTAACTCTCTGGTGCAGTGGTTAAGAACTTGGCTGCTAACCAAAAGGTCAGCAGTTTGAATCCACCAGCCACTTCTTTGAAACCCTATTGGGCAGTTCTACCCTTTCCTATAAGGTTGCTATGAGTCGGAATTGACTTGAAGGCAATGGGTTTGGTTTTTGTTGTTGTTATTAGAGGACAATCAAGCTAGTTAGTAGCTGATGACATCCTGACAACCCTCTGAAAAGCAAATATTGTATATCTTATTGCCCACATTACACCTCAACTAAGATATGCTTACAGACATTTAAACTTAATATGACTCAAAGCATATTCCTGACATCTGATTCCAAGTCTTCTCCCAGTTCTCACCATTTCAGTAAATGTCGATTCCATCCTTTCAGTTGCTCAGATGTAAAAACTTGGAGTGACCCTCATCTTCTCATTAGAGAATTCATTAGCAAATTATTTCAGGTCCTATTTCAAACTTAGTCTGTAATCTTTTTTCACTACCTGCCCTTGGACTAGTTACCAATTTAGTCTAAGCTCTGGCATCTATCACTTGGCCCAGTGCAACAGACTCCTCCTAACTGGCCTCCTAACTGGTCTCCCTGCCTCCCTGCTGACTTGTCTCATTTTAGCAGCCAGAAAGATCCTTTTAAAATATAAATTAGGTCATGTTCATTCCTTGATCAAAACCTTCCTTGACTTCCCGTCTCATTTACAATAAAACCTAAAGAGCTTATATTTTCCAGGGCCCTACAAGATCTAGAGGAAGTCCTTGGTAGCATAAATGCTTAAGTGCTCAACTACTAGAACCCACCCAGAGGCACCTCGGAAGACAGGCCTGGAAATCTGCTTCTGACAGATCACAGCCTTCAAAACCCCATGGAGCAGTTCTACTCTATGCTCATCGGGTTGGAATCAGCTGGATGGCAACTAACAACACAATCTAGGCTCTCATTACATTTTTTGCTTAATTTCCTATCACACTTTTCATCTCTTACTCTAACCCAGCCATGTTGATCTCCCTGCTACTCTGCAAACATGCCTAGAATGCTCACTTTTCAGGGCCTTGCAACTGTCATTCCTTCTACTCAGAATGCACAGAAATTCACATTTCAGTAAAGTCTTCTGAATTGTCAACTCCTCAGAGAAGTCTTCCATGATGACCCCTATCTACAGTCATATTGATAACATTTATCACTTTCTGGTCTTATATTTTATGTTTATGCATTCCCTGTCTATGTTTCTCACTAGAATGTAATTTCCATGAGCATAGAAATTTCATCCACTGCAATATCCCTTATACTAACAATAATAGCTGTCACACGGTACCCGTTGCCGTTGAGTTGATTCCAACTCATAGCCACCCTATAGGACAGAGTAGAACTGCCCCATAGGGTTTCCAAGGAGCCCCTGGTGGATTTAAATTGCTGGCCTTTTTGTTAGTAACCAAACTCTTAACCATAATGCCACCAGGGTTTCCAACACATAGTAGGTACTAAAAAAATATCTGATGGATTAATAGACATTATATTTACTTATATATGCAAAAATCTGTTTAAAGAATGAATATATTGCTTGCTAAACTCAATCTGAATGCATGCACATACATACAGGTGCTCCTAATTTGTTTAATTAGATAAGTGGCAATTTAACTGGGAGGGAAGAGCAATATAACAGGGTAATGAAAAAATGGAGAGGTGAAAATGTGTAAGTAAGAGAAGAGTAATTTAAGGAAGACATGAAATAAAAAAAAATAATAAGGAGAATCATTAGGCTAACAATCAGAAGAAGAAAGGTAGTATATATGGGATGATGAGTAAAACCAAAGAGAAATGTCTAACAAGAGTAGGTGTCTATAGTGGACAAAGTGGATACTGGGTTGTATCAATGGGTGAAACAATGTGGGTAGTCAGCCTAGAGACTGAGGGTTGCTAGTTAAGATGTGTTTGTTACAGTGATTTTCTTCTGGGCCCTCTGCCTCACCAAGACTCCCTTCCTAAAGCAAATAAGAGCAGGATTGCTAGCAATGTTAAGTGACTCTGGCTCCTTTTTTCCCCCAGATCCTTAACAACAAGAGTTTTTTAGCTCTCTAAGTCAAATCATGACATCTCTTTAAACTCGTACATATTATTTCCCCCGTGCCAGAAGTTGATGTGTCATGGAAAGATGGCCTACAGCTGTGCCTTATAAAGCCAAAAAAAAAAAAAAAAAACACGAAGCACGAAATGTTCCTCCTGTTGTCAGGCATTCTCCTTATAACTAAACCATGTTGTCCCCCTTCATTCTGTTTGTTCTGACAAGTTTGCATGTCAGGCCATCTATTCCCTTTCAGAGTGCTCTGTTGATGAAGTGCTTGGTCATACTAAAAGTCCTGGAGAGTTCATCAGTGCAAGATTTTCACTGAACCAGCTGCTTATAAAATTTTTCATGGCAAGTCAGCAAAGCTTAAGTGTGTAGCCATTACCAGAATGTAGCTTAAATGATTTGGCCAGGCAGTTGTCCTGTGGGCGGTTTGTAAAGTGTATTATGTCAAATATGCTCAGTATTTTGGATGTTTGTAAATTTACTATTTGAATCCAGGGAAAATTCTGAAATTCCTTTTTGTTGTTTGTTGCTGTTATTTAGAAAGTGATCATCATCACAACCAAATTCCTTTTTTTTTTTTTTTTGAATTGCACTAGACTCTATATTAGCAAGAGACACTTCCAGGAAATGTTATCTAATACACATATGTGTTAATGCCACTAAAGTACTTTCCATGAAACATAAAAAGAGTTGAGAAAAACGGCAAGGGACTAAAGACACTGTATGGTTTGCCATACTCACCTCTAAACATCACTCCTCAATGCTCATGATTCATCTGCCTCAGCAAAATTACCATTTATTTTAGGTTGTGAGCCTCTGATCTCTTCCAAATATTCAAATCTGAGTGTGACAGTCCTTTGATATCAAGATTCTACTATATAACCACTTTATCTATATTTCAATAATCCATCTCGTTTGCATGAATAGCGTGGACTTCCCTAAACTAAGCCAAGAGAAGTGGAAACTCACTGTCAATACAAAATTAGTGAGAAGTAAAGCATTCTCTTTTAGGTCAACATAGAATGCAATCAAATGGAGACATAGAAATAATTTGATGAGGAATTATTTGATGAATTTCTCTATTGTAGGTGACATAGAAGATTAATTGTCAATCACCTCAATCTATACTCACTTTACTCAATTTTATGAATGTTTCATAATTAAATTTTTGACCCAATGTTTTAAAATTAATTTGCTTTCAGGAAACTATATTTCTTTGTACACTAAATTCTTTAAAGTGATTTCAAGTTTAAAACTCATTGAGAGTTATGTGGCCATATGCTTTAAACATCTATGGTTTTACAGATTAATTAGTGTGGTGTGATGAATTACTTAGCATGGACTTCCTCACCATGGTCTTGTAACTCCCATCCAGGTGATGCAGTATGGCTGTGCAAATAAGATAATCGTAGCCCACCAAGGGGATTGGTCAGTTTTGCCTTAAAAGACAGCAAATTACAGACCAGAAAGAAGAGCCCACCACCACCAAGGAAGGAGAGATGGGCAGGAGTGACTCGCAAGAGACAGCACAGTGGGCTTCCCGGCCCATGGAGCGAGAAAGCTGAGTGCCACTGGGCAGACTGAGAACCAGGGAAAAGCCCACACCTGACCCATGAATTTGGGACTTTCCAGCCTCCACAGCCAATGAGCCATTTCCTTTATACAGTTTGTGAGTTCTGTGAAACTTTGTAGTGAATTAGGGAACCCAGAGACAGGAGGGAGAATACTGAGGGGAGAGGGGATAGTTTATGTCAGAGATGATGGAGTGGTACAGCAGCTTGGAAAAGTTGGACATCTGGGACATCTTTAACCTCCGTCTTATAGGAACTAGCTTTGGGCTAATCCTTATAAAATAAATTATTTTTTTGATAAGTAAAAACTGTACATTTTCCAGGAACTTTTGAGAAGATAATTTAATCAGCCAATCTACTCTATCTTCCACAATAAAAGGAGAAATGAACTTGGAAAAAAAATTCTTAGAAAAATATCCCTTTAAAACACTAAAAATACCCCTGACAACTTTTAACTTAGTACTGAAGTCACTCATGAGGTTCACCCGTCAGCCAAAGATTAGACAGGCCCATAAAACAAACAATAATACGCGTAGCTCAAGTATGTATACAAGACTAAATGGGTGAACCAGCCCAGGGGCAAGGAGGAGAAGGCAGGAGGGGACAGGAAAGCTGGAGGAATGGAAATAGGGAGCCCAAGGTTGAGAAGGGGAGAGTGTTGACAAGTCATGGGGCTGGTAACCAACATTGCAAAACAATATGTGTATTAACTATTTAATAGGAAACTAATTCGCTCTGTAAACCTTCATCTAACCCACTATTAAAAAAAAAAAAACCACTAAAAATATCTAGATTGGCTGCTCATATAACCCACATTTACCAAATAAAATCATCTATCCCTCCACTTCTGGTTGTTGAGTGCCACCCTTTTAGAAAAGAGGAAAAAAAAAAAAAAAACTAAAAACTCTCGCAACAATAACACATGATGTTTGAAACTTCTAGAATAAATACAGAGTAGTCAATAGAGCTTTATTCATTTAAAAATGTCCCTTACATGTTCCTGTTCTCTCCTAACTGCTGCAACTTTATGGGACTCAGAAAAATTATTGAAAGATTCACTCAGCGGTATACAGTTAATAGTTCTCAGAGGCTATATAGTTATGGCATTCAACATTAGAGGACTTTTTTTTTATCATTTCCTTGTAATATGACAGATAACTATGCATGTCTAAAATTAGATGGTAATTAGATAATAGTAAGACATAAACCAATAGTACGCTTGTAGTGAAAGCATTAAATTTAATAACATTCACTACAGCTGAAAAAAGATATGAGATCTGATTTCTTATGAGATCAAGACCAATTTAACCTTTGATAGTTAGAAGAAAATTCTATTTATTCCTTTTTCTAGCAAATTTGTCTGCTGTCAGATAGCCTAGATTTCAATCCTGACTTCACCTAAAGGCAATCATATGGCTTTGAACAAGTCACTTAATGCCTGCATACCTCCGTTTGCTCATCAGTAAAATGGACATAATATTTCATAGGATTGTTATTGGGATTAAATAAGGTAATTCATGTAAAGCACTTGGCAGAGCTCCTCACTCTTATAAAATATTTAAAACTTCTTATGATGTTTTTATAATTATGTTTTATGTGCCTGCACCTATAAGAGGCCCTGAAGCTATAAAGCTAAGCAAAAGATGGAGTTTCCACCTTCTTGCTAATTAAAATCTAGTGGTTAAGACAAATAATAGGTAAATGGACACACAAACCACATAAAATTGTGACTGTACCAAGTGGTATAAAGAGATGCAAGCTTCTAAAAGAACTGTAATCGGGAAATTTGACACAGTAAGAATGAGTAAAAAAAAAAAAGTAGTTGTTGTTAAATGGCAAAAGGAACAACATGGGCAAAGTACTTTCAAAGAAGTTGCATATTTAGTACAAGAAGACCATAAAGTAATTGACATTATGTAAACACTAGCATCTACAAACGAAGCATTTCTCCACTTTTCTGTTCAATGACTAATAGGAAAGCATTAAAACAACCCCTCCATCCTGAATAAACGTGAATGCAGTAACAGGCATGCAACACTTAAGAGACCCATAAAAGTGCAGCCTATGCGACATTTCTCATAAATATTGAGGGAAAGTTCAACCTTCTATATAAGCCAAATTATCCAGACTCAGGACTATTTTAAATTGAGCAACTGCCTTGTGCAATGGAATTCAGTGAATACCAGAGGCATCAATCAGTGCCGTTGAAACCCACAGGCTCTGCAGATGCATGAACTTCAGTTATCTCAGTAACCTTTGGAGAGACAGGCTTGAATCAAAGTCTCTGAGCACATTTTGGGGATGTCTCCTCAAGGAAAGACCTTGCCCTTCTGTTATTTTCACATTTTAAATGTGAGAATACCCTAAAAACTTGATTAAAACATTGTGAACATACCAACCAAACCAAACCCATTGCTGATAAGTTGATTCCAATGCATTGTGACCCTGCAGGGCAGAGTAGAACTGGCCTACAGGGTTTCCAAGGCTCTAATCTTTATGGAAGCAGACTGCCACATCTTTTTCCTGCAGAGTGACTGGTGGGTTCAAATCACGGACTTTTCAGTTAGCAGCCACTGCTTAACCACTGTGCCACCAGAGTTCCATTGTGAACACAGGTACAAGTTATTCCACAGTGGTAGGGTACTGGTAAATACCTACTGTCTAGCACCTGGAGGGAGCTAGTGGTTAAGAGCTATGACTGCTAACCAAAATGTCGGCAGTTCCAATCCACCAACTACTCCTTGGAAGCTCTATAGGGCACTTCCATTCTGTCCTTTAGGGTCTTTATGAGCCGGAATTGATTCGAAGGCAATGAGCTGAAGCATCTGGAGCCTTAGGCGGGCCCCTCAATCTTCTGGGAAATTAATTTGGCCTACTCTGCTGGAGGGAGGAGGAAGTTCCTACCACCCAGGTAGCTCCGGACAAACAACACAGGGTCATACACTTGATAATTTTGCCTATGTTTAGAGGGCCCTGAATCTTCTGGGAAATTAATTTAGCCTACTCTGCTGGAGGGAGGAGGAAGTTCCTACCACCCAGGTAGCTCTGGACAAACAACACAGAATCATACACTGGATAATTTTGCGTCTATATCTAAAGACACTAAAACAAAGAAATAAATATGCATTCACACTGTATATTAGTCTACAGTCTTGGCTAGGAATCCCTGGTGGTGCAAATGCTTAAGCACTCAGCTACTGACCAAAAGGTTGGCAGTTTGAACCCACCCAGAGAAGCAATGGAAGAAAGACCTGGTGATCTGCTTCTGAAAGGTCACAATCTTGAAAACCCTGTGGAGCACAATTCTACTATTAAACACATAGGGTTGCCATGAGTTGGAATTGACTTGATAGCAACTGGTTAGTCTTGGCTAGAAAAACAGGAACAAACCTAGCTTTAAGGAGAAAGTAGAATTTGTTGGAATGATATCAGTAATACATAGAATTGATAGGGTGATGGAATTAAGAAGATAGAAAGGATCCAAAAAACCCAAAAACCAAACCCACTGCCTCGAGTCAATTCCAACTCATAGCAACCGTATAGGACTGAGCAGAACTACCTCATAGGGTTTCCAAGGCCGTAAATCTTTACAGAAGCAGACTGCCACATCTTTCTCCCACAGAGCAGCTGATGGGTTCGAACCACCACCCTTTCATTTAGCAGCTGAGCCCTTTACCAAGAACCAAGAAGCATAAAAACAGCCATCCAGTATGAATATTGAAGTGCTGCAGTTGGTTGCTACTGCTGACAGACACCACCTCAACAGCTGTGACAGAATCTCAACCATCCCTCCATTTGTGTCTCCACAGTGATGATTTTATGGGCTGAGTCTATATCATATGTTTATACTTTGGCTTCTAGGAGAGGTAAGAGGAAGGTTCTTAGTATGGTTCTCTAATGTGAAATCAGGATCTTGCATTTCACCAATGTTACATACAATGTTGATTCCCTCAAATTAGGAAGAACGATTAGACATTGGATAGCCAAAATAAGACAATTTAGCTATTAAAAGCTGGTGGGATTAAAAAACAATGTAGAATACAAGAGAAGGCCCCAAATTCTTATAGAACTGTTCCCTTTGCTAGTATTTTCCAAACTTCTTTGAACATACATATTCCCTGGGGCATTTGTTAAATGTATTTTTCCATATGCCTACCCTGGGGATTCTAATTAATTGGGTCCATAAGGGGACCCAGTATTTTATATTTTTATAAGGACTATAGTTCATTCTTATAAGGAAATATTTGGGGAGGAGAGGAAGCTGCATTTAACCATATTAAGTGCCTTTTGGTTGGCAGCCACGCTCTTAAGCCCTATGCCACCAGGGCTCCTAAGGATGGTTAGTGGAAAGGAAATAGGGACTGATATGTAAACTTAGGGAATATCATTTATAGTTTCTTCAATAAATGCATTTGAAATAAAATGCATACATTTACATATTGTTACAGAGTGTGGCTCTCATTTTTCTCCATAAATTCTCTTGTTATATTTGTAAAGCTCCAAGTTCAAAATCCTCTTTAGTTCATTCTTACAGAGAAACTCTATTGGCAAGAGGTATCTCAAAATTGTGGTCAAGAATCAGCTTCATCACTTAAACAGGTCTCTATCTAAGGTATTTCATTCTCCCACCCATATTTCCTTTTTTATTCAGTACGGCTATACATTGAGCAGGTATAAGGTTGTTTATTTTTTTATCTATGCCAAACATTTATACATATAAAATTATCATTTCAGAAATAGACGTTCACTCATAGTCTTCATACATGCTTTGCATTGTGCTTCACTAGTAGTAATGTTTGTCACAATTTTTCATGCCTAACACTTGGAGCTCGTAAGCCATTTTATATCCTACCTTCCTCTATACCTACAACTGAGGATCTTAGACACTGGTCAGTATCAGTAACTATAGATGGGTTATACTCTTGCAACTCAGAGGTAAATATTTCCTATCCCTTAAGTAACCTCCTATTCCCTTCAGTCCCTCCGTTCATTAACACTTTTATTGGAAACCCTGAAAATACACTAAAGAATATTTTTATAGACATTTTCAAAATTTAAAATGTGTGACTCTCTCTCAATACAGGGATTTATGCCATTAAATTCCCCTAAACACCTTAAAAACTCACATCTGTTGCTTCAAGGCAATCTTCACAATAGTGGATGCTTAAAGTGTGTGGTCCCGTTTTGCTCTTCCACTTCAGGTTGCAAACTAAATGCACAGGTATCATATCTAGGGTTCTTCTATTAGACCACATACATTCTATAATGTCTTTGTAGTGATTGTTTTGGTGCTTTTATTTTTTAATCATTGTTATTTTTTTTTTAATCTCCATAGGAAAAGTAGACGTGAATGAAGAAAGGAAATAAAATCGACCTTTTTCAAAATGTTTTATCATTTTCATTTCCATATCTTTTCAAAGAGTTTGATCTAATTTGGGTTAGGTTCCCATTTCAGTAGGTCTGCCCACCTATGCTAATTCAACTTTGCCTTAAGTAGCATAGATATCAAAAGTAGCTCCTGCTGCTTAAGTATATTGTACTCTTCGTTAAGGATTGAG
Source organism: Loxodonta africana (assembly GCF_030014295.1). NCBI lineage: Eukaryota > Metazoa > Chordata > Mammalia > Proboscidea > Elephantidae > Loxodonta > Loxodonta africana. The sequence continues at coordinate 120,895,253 of NC_087345.1, read as the reverse complement.
GGATATATGCACAAAGTAATGAGTACCCATGTGAGTTTCACAACCATCATGAAAATCACTTTGTTTTTCCATAGCTGTTCCTTGTGTGCCAATTTCAAAGCCTCTGCCAATGTGCATCTCTCTCTCTCTCCATCTCATTCTTTTAATGCAAATTTCACTTTCAATGTGATGGCAATGTATTTTAAATGCTACATAACTCAAAAAACATTTTATATGAATTAAATACAATACCAATAAATTTAGGATAGAAAAACATTTGCTACTCAACTTGCAAACTATTTGCTAATGAAAACTAGACAATACAATAAATGCAACTGCCCCTTTCCTAATCTCAGCAGTTTGGTTCTATGGATCCATGTGAGTACTTCAGAGCTACCTCATACACCTTCATGCAGCAAAGATATTTTAAGAGTTTATAAAAATAAATGAAATGATGGCTTTGGCACTATTTGCTTTCTAGTTAATATGTATATTTTTATTATTTTTGGTAAAAATACACACAACAAACCATATACCATTCAACAATATCTACACATACAATACAGTGACATTGGTTACATTCCTCAAGTTGTGCCACCTTTTGTGGTATCCTTTTCGAAATTATTTCACCATCATTAACATAAGCTCACTGCTTCCCTAAGCTTTTCCTCTAATCTTTCCAATCGCTCTTGTCAATTTGATCACATACAGAGAAACCTCAGGCCAACATGGCGCCATGGACAGAAGCTCCATGCTGTCCCTCCACAGCAAAGACCCCAAAACTAAATAAAACAGAGACAAACTGTCACTCCTGGAACCCGAAGTATCAAATGAAGAGATAAAGGATTCAGCCAAGCACCAAATGGAATAAGAAACTGACAGAGATAGAGAGCCAGGAAAGATCCGTGTGGAGGTTCTCGTATCAGCTAATACAGCACAGATCGGCCATCTTGGACTCCTATTAGAGATCAGCTGACAGGGAGCGTGGGAAAGCAGCTTCAAGGAACTCCCAACAAGAGACAGAGCACCCAGTAACCAGTGATACACACCTTCCTACCCCCCATCGCCTCTCCACTGCTCTACCTCCAAGCTTCCTGACTGGCAGTGATGGCTCCAGCAACCAAGAAGTACAGCGTCCATGCTGCTTGGATTCGCCCCTCACTTACGTCAGAGTTTGGTGGGCAGGGAGTATGGGAAAGCAGCTTCACAAAGTTCCCAGCAGGAGACAGAGCACCTGGTAACCAGCGATATATGCTTTCCTAACTCCCACCCTTCCTGCATCCCCCTCCCCCGCCTCCTCTGCTTCCCACCGAGGGCTGTAGTCTCTTAGCCAGGAGGCAACTGCTTCTGCCCGGGCCTTCTGGATTCACCTTGGCCTTACTGGTCGGCTTCCTGAGTGCCATTTTTCAGTTGCTGGTGTCACTTTTCCATTTCTTTTGGTTCCTTCCGTGCCTCCCGGCACCTTCCCCCTGCCCCTTTCTCTCAAACACCTGGTTCCATGTGCCATCTTTGCTTCTTCTTGAAAAGCCATGAAGCACAGCTTGACTGGGGAACCACTCCCCCGGCCCGGGACACCACACTGGTGGGCTTTTTTTGTTTGTGCGTTTTGCTTTATTCTGTTTTGTTTTGTTTTATTTGTTCGTTTATTTTCTTTTCACAGCTTGGGAGCTCCATATAACTGGGATGCACTGCACAGCTTACGAGCCACTTCCCCAGTCAGTATGAATCCCTGGGGGCATTTCTTTTTTCTTTCTTTCTCTTTTTTCCTTTCTGTCTTTGTTAATTTCTCAGTTCTTGTCTCTATACTTACCTTCTTTTCCTGATCATGTATAGATCATTTTTTAAAGCACACAGTGCTAAAGGCAGATATTCCTTCTGAATTAAGCTAAACTACTATTTCTTAAAAAAAAAAAAAAAAAAGTTTTTTTTTTTTTTTTTTACTATTTGGTTTAAAGGTGATTTCAGGAGATAGTTTCAGTCCAAGGTTTAAAGCTGTCCTCAGGGCAATAGTTTCAGGGGTTCATTCAGCCTCCATGACTCCAGAAAATTTGAATTCCATGAGACTTTGAAGTTTTGTTTTGCATTTTCTCCCTTTTGATCAGGATTCTACAATAAAATCTCCTATCAAAATGTCCAGTAATGGTAGCCAGACACCATCTAGTTCTTCTGTTCTTATGGCAAAGAAGGCAGTTGTTCATGGAGGTGATTAAACACACATCCCAGTTCTTCCTCCAATTCCTGACTTTCCTTCTTCCTCTGCTGCTCCAGGCAAATAGAAACCAATTGTACTTTGGATATGCTTTCTAGTTAAAATTACATAAGTCTAAATTAAATTAAAGCCTGATATTTCACTTATATTTTCATCTCTAAATAAATAGTCCTTACTTCAACCTTTCTTTATATTCCTAATAAGTATCATACTTCTTAAGAGGTGAAAACAAAAAATGGAGGCATTCAGTATAGAGAAGTATTTTATATATGTAAAGAAGAAGAAGGAAAGTCAGGAATTGGAGGAAGAACTGGGATGAAATATCGTATCATATCATATGATGAAATATCATATGAATAATGAGCCAGTAGCCAATATTTTATCTTTAATCTCCTAAATAATGAAGGGATGTAACTTAGTCTGCCTCACCTGCATAGGCCCAGGAGTGCAGCATTAGATTTGCAATGATGAAATATTAGCAGTGGTATTCAAACCTACACTATCCTCAGATCCACACTGATTTTTTTTTTTTTTTAGTTAAGAATAAGGGGATTCATGCTAGACACACTATCATAATATTTTTACTCGGGTGCCATGAAAATTCACTTACTTTAGAGTACTTATTTTCAGAAGAAGAAACTCTGAACAGAGGTCATTTAATTGTTCACATAAGAACTTACATTTTCAGAGTTCTCATCTATTGTTTTTCCAATTATATCATGCTGATGAATATACTTTATGAAATATAATAAAACATCTCAACAAACCACAAACTCTTTAAAACATAGTCTTAAATTGTGGGACAATCATTGTTTCCATTGCACATCCTGTAACCAATTTACCTATACTTTTTATAGCTCATTTCATGTTCATAACTAAAACAAACTATTTTTTGTAATTGCTAACCCATTACAATCTGTACTACCAAGCTTCAGTAGTAACTACATTCAAACGAGACAAATAATTGAAGGTCGTTGAAGAGAATGTTCCTGCATAAGGGAGGGAAAAGTATTATTCCAATTGAGTAAGATGTTTACATAACTTTGAACAAAAGTAATTATACCACACTTAATTTCCTTCTACTGCATGAAAAGAGAAGAAAACTGTAATAGTTCAATAGCGTTTATGTTCTTCACAACTTCCCTAGATTCCCAAACACAAGTCCTTTGCATTTATCTATCTTCCATTTACTAAAAGTCAGTACAAGAAAGTGCATCCGTCAGTTTGTCATACTATGGGGGCTTGCGTATTATTGTGATGATGGAAGCTATGCCACTTGTATTCAGATACGAGCAGGGTCACCTATGGCAGACATATTAGAGCTGAGCTTCCAGACTAAGAAAGACTAGGAAGAAGGACCCAGCAGTCTACTTCGAAAAGAATTAGCTAGTGAAAACCTTATGAATACCAGTGGAACATTGTCTGATATAGTACCGGAAGATGAGCCCCTCAGGTTGGAAGTCACTCAAAAGATAACTGGGAAACAGCTGCCTCTTCAAAGTAGAGCCAACCTTAATGATGTGGATGGAGTCAAGCTTTCAGGACCTTCATTTGCTGATATGGCATGACTCAATATGAAGAGAAACAGCTGCAAACATTCATTAATAATTGGAACTTGGAATGTATGAAGCATGAATCTAGGAAAATTGAAAATCATCAAAAATGAAATGGGATGCATAAATATCAATATCCTAGGCATTAGCTGAAATAGACAGGTATTGGCCATTTTCAGTCTGACAATCTATATGGTCTACTATGCTGGGAATGACAGCTTGAAGAGGAATGGTGTTGCATTCATTTTCAAAAAGACCATTTCAAGATCCATCCTAAAGTATAATGCTATCAGTGATAGGATAATACCCATATGCCTACAAGGAAGACCAGTTAGTGTGATTATTATTCAAATTTACACACTAAACACTAAAGCCAAAGATGAAGAAATTGAAGATTTTTACCAGCTTCTGCAGTCTGCAATTGATCAAACATGCAATCAGGATGCATTGATAATTATTGGTAATTGGAATGTGAAAGGTGAAAATGAAGAAGAATTGGCAGTTGGAAAATATTACCTTGGTGATGGAAACAATGCCAGAGATCGAATGATAGAATTTTGTAAGACCAATGACTTCTTCATAGAAAATACCTTTTTTCACCAACATAAATGGTGACTATACGTGTGGACCTCACCAGATGCAATACACAGGAATCAGTTGACTACATCTGTGGGAAGAGACAATGGAAAAGCTCGATATCATCAGTCAAAACAAGGCCAGGGGCTGACTGCAGAACAGACCATCAATTGCTCACAAAACCAAAAGAACCAAACCCAGTGCTGTCGAGTCGATTCCAACTCATAGTAACCCTATAGGACAGAGTAGAACTGCCCCATAGAGTTTCCAAGGAGTGCCTGGCGGATTCGAACTGCCAACCCTTGGTTAGCAGCCATAGCACTTAACCTCTACCCCACCAGGGTTTCCTCAATTGCTTATATGCAAGTTCAAGTTGAAACTGAAGAAAATTAGAACAAATCCACGAGAGCCAAAGTATGACCTTGAGTATATTCTACCTGAATTTAGAGACCATCTCAAAAAATAGATTTGACATGTTGAACATGAATGACATAAGACCAGACGAGTTGTGGATTGACATCAAGGACATCATGCACGAAGAAAGCAAGAGACTGTTAAAAATACAAGAAAGGAAGAAAATACTGAAATGGATGTCAGAAGAGACTCTGAAACTTGCTCTTGAACATCAAGTAGACAAAGCAAAAGGAAGAAATACGAAGTAAAAGAGCCGAACAGAAGATTTCAAAGGGCAGCTTGAGAAGACAAAGTATTATAATGAAATGTGCAAAGACCTGGAGATAGAAAACCAAAAAGGAAGAACGGGTTCAGTATTTCTCAAGCTGAAAGAACTGAAGACAAAATTCAACCCTCAAATTACAATATTTAAGGATTCTACTGGGAAAATATTAAATGATGCAAGAAGCATCAAAAGAAGATGGAAAGAATACACAGTCACTATACCAAAAAGAATTGGTCAACGTTCAAGCATTTCAGGAGCTAGCATATGGTCAGGAACTGATGGTACTGAAGGAAGAAATCCAAGCTACACTGAAGGCATTGGCAATAAACAAGGCTCCGAGAATTGACAGAATACCAAGTGAGATGTTTCAACAAAGAGATGCAGCACTGGAAGTGCTCACTCATCTATGCCAAGAAATTTGAAAGACAGCTACCCGGTCAGCTGATGGAAGAGATCCATATTTATACCTATTCCTGAGAAAGTTGATCTAACCGAATGCAAAAATTATCGAACAATATCATTAATATCACAAGCAAGTAAAATTTTGCTGAAGATCATTCAAAAATGGCTACAGCAGTACATTGATAAGGAACTGCCAGAAAGCTGGATTCAGAAGAGGACATGGAACCAGCGACATCATTGCTGATGTCAGATGTTTCCAGGCTGACCAGAAAGATGCTTATCTGTGTTTTATTGACTAATCAAAGGAATTTGTGCAAATTATAACAAATTGTGGATTACATAGCAAAGAATGAGAATTCCAGAATGCTTAATTGTGCTCATGAGGAACCTGTACATAGATCAAGAGGTAGTTTTTTCTAAGAGAACAAGGAGATACTGCATGGTTTAAAGTCAGGAAAGGTGTGTGTTAGGGTTGTATCCTTTCACCATACTTATATTCAATCTGTATGCAGAGCAAATAATCTAAGAAACTGGAGTATATGAAGAAGAAAGTGGCATCAGCATTGCAGAAAGACTCGTTAACAACCCACTTTATGCGGATGACGCAACCTTCTTTGCTGAAAGTGAAGAGGACTTGAAGCACTCACTGGTGAAGATCAAAGACCACAGCTTTCAGTATGGATTACACCTCAACATAAAGAAAACAAAAATCCTCACAACTGGACCAATAAACAGCATCATGATAAATCAAGAAAAGATTGACGTTGTCAAGGATTTCATTTTACTTGGATCCATAATTAAAGCATATGAAAACAGCAGTCAAGAAATCAAAAGACACATTCCATTGGGCAAATCTGCTGCAAAAGCCTTCTTTAAAGTGTTGAAAAGCAAAGATGTCATTTGAAGACTGTGGTGAGTCTGACCCAAACTATGGTGTTTTCAGTCACCTTATGTGCATGCAAAAGCTGGACGATGAATAAGGAACACTGAAGAAGAACCAGTGCCTTTGAATTGTGGTGTTGGTGAAGAATATTGAATATACCATAGACTGCCAAAAGAAGTAAAACCACAATGCTCCTGGGAAGCAAAGATGGTGAGACTACATATCACGTACTTTGGACATGTTATCAAGAGAGGTCAGTCCCTGAAGGACATCATGTTTGGTAAAGTAGAGGGTCAGCGAAAAAGAGGAAAACCCTCAACAAGATGCATTGACACAGCGGCTGCAGCAATGGGCTCAGGCATAACAACGATTGTGAGATTGGACCAGGACTGGGCAGTATTTCATTCTGTTGTACATAGGGTTGTTATGAGTTGGAACTGACTCAATGGCACCTAACAACAACAACAAAGAACATTAGAAGGAGCCCTAGTAGGGCAGTTAAACACTTGGTGCTAATGAAAGGTTGACAGCTTGAGCCCATCCAGTGGCTCCATGGGAGAAGGAAGTGGCAATCTGCTTCCATAAAGATTACAGCCAGGAAAACCTATGGGGCAGTTCTGTTCTGTCACATGGGGTTACTATGAGCCGGAATCAACTCAGCATCACCTAACAACAACAGAACACTAGGAAACAAAAGAGAAATAAAAGGGAGTAAAACCACCTAGAAATATGGAGAAAGAATTTCAGTTTTCATGAAATTCTACACCAGTTAGCATTTGTGTGTGTATACTAGGTAGGTTATTCCCAATGTTCAGTCTGACTTGCAGCAAAATTTCAACAAATTCCAAACCACTTTGCTTTGGAAAAATAAAACAAAACACTGCATAAAAAATATATTCCATTATTTGCTGATTATATTTTTATACTGAAAAAATTCATCACATATTTATAGTACAATTTGGTTTAAAATGTATTAACATTTTATCCTTTAAATTTTTATGTGTTGTATATATTTGTGTAGATTTATTTAGAAAGTGTGTTAGCATAGCAAAAAAATTGCTATAGAAAATAAATTTCTGTCTGTGAAAATCTCTTGTCTTTCAAATTCCATTTTGCATGTATTTGTTACATGTTCTATTCTATTAAAATAAACATTAGTATTGGTATGCCATCTAGCCCTTAATGATTCCTGAAACACTATTTTGAATATGTGAAAGGTGTAGGAATCTATGTTGGCTCTAACAACATAGGATTATACAGTCAAAACAAGGGAGTAATTCACTTGCCAGCTTCTTCATCATGTGAGACCCAGTGCCATCGAGTTGATTCCGACTCATAGCGACTCTATAGGACAGAGTAGAACTGCCCCATGGAGTGTCCAAGGAGCGCCTGGTGAATTCAGACTGCCAGCATTTTGGTTTACAGCCAAGCTCTTAACCACTATGCCACCAGGGTTTCCCATCATGTGAGAACCAGTGTTAAATCTTAAAGTTCTTCTGAATGAAAAATACCTGAGATAATTGCTTTTTTCTTCCTTCTTCAGTCTTCTTTCATCAATGTGATTTCCTGATTTAAGTTTTTCTGCCTTGCATCCTTGCTCACAAAAAGCAGAACACATCCAGTCAAAAGTTTTCTCTGTCCCTTTTGTAAGTAATTCAAGTTTTCAGAAGTAAAATAAGCCAAAAAGAAACCCGACAGCTTTGCAACTGGCCAGAGTTACAGGCCAGAGGTGCTTTTACATTGCTGCTGCCACCTCGTGGCTTCGCTGTGAAACTCTATCAGCCGGTTCACGCTGAATAAACTGCAATGGGGCTTCTCAAACAATGTAGCAGCCAAGATAATCTCCGTATTGTGTTAGCCCTCATTTCATGAGAAGCATGCCCTACCAAACAACAGACCAATATGTCCCATGAAAAAGAAATTTAAGTCTTTCATCAGGAAAGAACAGAGAGGCTGATAAATTTCAGTGAATGCTTTGAGTAAATATCACTGATTATCTACATTGTATATACAAATCTACCAAAGCCTTCCTTTTGTGTGATTTAAGGCTTTTTACCACTATTTCAGGTAATTGATGCACTGGCTTCCACAGTGTAAAAATGGAAAAAATATATATATGTAGAGATTTGTGGAAAGGGAGACGAGAAGAGGGCTGAGATAAGTGCTGAGTTTTGTTTGTAATTCATTGTTTTCTTGGTCCTAAAATGAGTCCTTGGATGACATAAATGGTTGGGTACTCTATGACTAGCTGGAAGATTGGCTGTTTGAACACACCCAGAGACACCTTAGAAGAAATGCCTGGTAATCTTCTTTCAAAAGATCACAGCCTTGAAAGCCCTATGGTGCAGTTCTACTCTGCTCACATAAGGTCACCATGAGTCAGAATCAATCAAAGGCAAGGAACAACAGCAACGGTTCCTAAAATAGTGCATCAGCAAAAATGAGGGAAATCCTCCATGACATGGATTGGCATAATAGCCACAACAATGGGCTCAAACTTAACAAAGATCATGAAGGTGGTGCAGGGCAGTGTTTTATACTATGGTACATAAAATTGCCGTGAGTCAGAGCTGGCTCAATGGCAACTAACAACAACAAGTCCTAAAAGAAATGATTTGCAGTTATTGTTTCATTGTAGACTTTTTCTCTGCTCTTCTGCTTGCACTTTCTGCTTTGGACAGAAAACAAAAAAAATCTTCCAGAGATAAATGCTGGCCCTTCATCAAGTAGAGCAAATGAATCAGTATCTTTGGGGATATTTAAATAAAAAAAGAGACTCCCTTCTAGTCTTATAAGCTAATTTCATGGGAGAAATTTGTCAACTAAATTATGGAAGGAATAGGTGGCCACTTGCAGGATAGGTGTCTGGAGCACAGGGGTATTATTAGAAGTGATTAAACTGGCAGGTCTGTAAAACAAACAATAAGATACGTGAGGTATGTGCTTCTTAGTTCAGTCACGTATACAAGACCAAATAGGCAACACTTACCCAAAAGCAAAGACAAAAAGGCAAGAAGGGACAGGAAAACTGGAGGAATGGTCACAGAGAGCTTGGGGTAGAAAGGGAAGGGAGAAGCATGCTGACACATTGCAGGGATTACAACCCGTGTCACAAAACAATTTGTGTATAAATTTTTGAAAGAGAAACTAATGTGCTGTGAACATTTACCTAAAGCAATAAAACTTAAAAAAAAAAAGGAAAGTAGAATATAATAATAATAAAACAATAATTTGGTCAGTGCTAGAGTGGTGTATCAGTCCGGGTACAATAGAACAATACAAATCACTCCGAGTCTTTAAACGGAGGGAATTTAATACAAAGGATTATGTGATGATGGAAATTGCAAGAAGCTGCTACCACTTCTACACTTGGTCATTAAGGAACTAGTTAATGTTACCCAAAGGAAGATGTTAAGGTCACCCAAAATAAGCCAATACAGGATTAGCCTGTACAGTAGAAGGAGCCATAAAGAAGAAACAGGCAATTCCAGAGAAGCTGCCCAAAGCAGAGAAGAAAAAGGATAAAAACCCTGATTGATTTTTGCCTCCCTCTTTCCCTCTAGTCTCACAAGAGGGTCTTCAATTTGTTGAATATAGAAAGTAGCTGGATGATGTGGGAGCCTGAAATGTAGCCTGCAGAAGAGATTTTTGCCGAATGTAGAATAGAGCAAGAAAAGTAGAAGAATAAATTTAAGATCAAAATAGTTCAGGGACTAGCATGGGTAAGGACAATAAGAAGCAGCAAAATCAAGAGATCAGACAGAGGAGCAGAATTTAACCTTTACCATGAAGAAAGAATAGAATATAAAGAAGAAAAGAGGAAACGTATAGGACAGCAACAAAAAAGGTGAGCCAAGACAGGGAGAGTGGGGAGAGAGTGTGAATGCCGCTATCAGGAAACAGTGAGGGAAGGACAAGACAATTCAACAAAGAGCAGGGAGCATCTAGGCAAGTTTACATAGTCAGGAAGTCTTAAGTTCTGGAATACTCAAAACTCATTGCTTTCGAGTCGATTCTGACTCATAGCAACCCTATACTACAGAGTAGAATTGCCACCATAGAGCTTCCAAGCAATGCCTGGTGGATTTGAACTGCTGAACTTTTGGTTAGCAGCCATAGCACTTAACCACTACACGACCAGGGTTTCCAAGTTCTAGAATAAGGAGTTTGAAATCAATCCTACTGACTATCATTTCCCAGATAGTTGACTTGTGGAGACCCTATAGAGTAATTTTGAAAGATGCTGAAAGATCTTGCATGTTAAAAGGAAATCATGGTCTAATGAGTTTGGGAAATACTAGAGTTTTCAGAGTCTTTTGTATGTGGCTGTGTTCTTTGAATTCATGAGATATATATCATAAGCTAAGCCTCACAAATTTTTTTCATCCCAATTTATTTGTTTTATTTGTTTATGATACATCTCATGGGCCTAATGTTTTGTCAGTTCGTCGGACTGTGGAGGCTTGAGTGTTGCTGTGATGCTGGAAGCTATGCCACCGGTATTCAGATACCAGCAGGGTCACCCATGGAGGAAAGGTTTCAGCTGAGCTTCCAGACTAAGACAGATTACTTCTGAAAAGCATTCACCAGTGAAAACCTTACGAATAGCAGTGGAACATTGTCTGATATAGTGCTGGAAGATGAGACCCCCAGGTTGGAAGGCACTCAAAAGATGACTGGGGAAGAGCTGCCTCCTCAAAGTAGAGTCGACCTTAATGACGTGGATGGAGTAAAGCTTTTGGGACCTTCATTTGCTGATGTGGCACGACTCAAAATGAGAAGAAACAGCTGCAAACATCCATTAGTAATCGGAACCTGGAATGTATGAAGTATGAATCTAGGAAAATTGGAAATCATGAAAAATGAAATGGAATGCATAAACATCGATATCCTAGGCATTAGTAAGCTGAAATGAACTGGTATTGACCATTTTGAATTGGACAATTGTATAGTCTACTATTCTGGGGATGACAACCCGAAGAGGAATGGTGTTGCATTCATCGTGAAAAAGAACGTTTCAAGATCTATCCTGAAGTACAACGCTGTCAGTGATAGGATAATATCCATATGCCTACAAGGAAGACCAGTTAATAGGACTATTATTCAAATTTACGCAACAACCACTAGGGCCAAAGATGAAGAAATAGAAGATTTTTATCAGCTGCTGCAGTCTGAAATTGATTGAACATGCAATCAAGATGCATTGATAATTACTGGCCATTGGAATGCAAAAGTTGGAAACAAGAAGGACCAGTAGTTGGAAAACATGGCCTTGGTGATAGAAACAATGCCAGAGATCGAATGATAGAATTTTGCAAGACCAACGACTTCATTGCAAATACCTTCTTTCACCAACATAAACAGCGACTATACACATGGACCTTGTCAGATGGAAGACACAGAAATCAAATCGACTACATCTGTGGAAAGAGATGATGGAAAAGCTCAATATCATCAGTCAGAACAAGGACAGGGGCCGACTGTGGAATAGACCATCAATTGCTCATATGCAAGTTCAAGCTGAAACTGAGGAAAATCAGAGCAAGTCCACAAGAGCTAAAATATGACCTTGAGTATATCCCACCTGAATTTAGAGGCCATCTCAAGAATAGATTTGACACATTGAACACTAGTGACCGAAGACCAGACGAGTTGTGGAATGACATCAAGGATATCATCCATGAAGAAAGAAAGAGATCACTGAACAGACAGGAAAGAAAGAAAAGACCAAGATGGATGTCAGAGGAAACTCTGAAACTTGCTCTTGAGCATCAAGCAGCTAAAGCAAGAGGAAGAATTGATGAAGTAGAAGAACTGAACAGAAGGCTTCGAAGGGCCTCTCAAGAAGACAAAGTAAAGCTTTATAATGACATGTGCAAAGAGATGGAGATGGAAAACCAAAAGGGAAGAACACACTCGGTGTTTAAGCTGAAAGAACTGAAGAAAAAATTCAAGCCTAGAGTTGCAAAAGTGAAGGATTCCATGGGGAAAATATTAAACAATGCAGGAATCATCAAAAGAAGATGGAAGGAATACACAGAGTCATTATATCGAAAAGAATTAGTCGATATTCAACCATTTCAAGACGTGGCATATGATCAGGAACCGATGGTACTGAAGGAAGAAGTCCAAGCTGCTCTGAAGGGGTTGGCGAAAAACAAGGCTCCAGGAGTTGAAGGAATATCAATTGAGATGTTTCAACAAACAGGTGTAGTGCTGGAGGTGCTCACTCGTCTATGCCAAGGAATATGGAAGACAGCTTCCTGGCCAACTGACTGGAAGAGATCCATATTTATGCCTATTCCCAAGAAAGGTGATCCAACCGAATGTGGAGATTATAGAACAATAACATTAATATCACACACAAGCAAAATTCTGCTGAAGATCATCCAAAAATGGCTGCAGCAGTATATTGAAAGGGAACTGCCAGAAATTCAGGCCGGATTCAGAAGAGGATGTGGAACCAGGGATATCATTGCTGATATCAGATGAATCCTGGTTGAAAGACGAGAATACCAGGAGGATGTTTACCTGTGTTTTATTGACTATGCAAAAGCATTCGACTGTGTGGATCATAACAAACTATGGAAAATACTGCGAAGAACGGGAATTCCAGAACACTTAATTGTGCTCATGAGGAACCTTTACATAGATCAAGAGGCAGTTGTTCAGACAGAACAAGGGGATACTGATTGGTTTAAACTCAGGAAAGGTGTGCGTCAGGGTTGTATTCTTTCACCATACCTATTTAATCTGTATGCTGAACAAATAATCTGAGAAGCTGGACTATATGAAGAAGAACGGGGCGTCAGGATTGGAGGAAAACTCATTAACCACCTGAGTTATGCAGATGACACAACTTTGCTTGCTGAAAGTGAAGAAGCCTTGAAGCACTTACTAATGAAGATCAAAGACCATAGCCTTCGGTATGGATGACACCTCAACATAAAGAAAACAAAAATCCTCACAACTGGACCAGTGAGCAACATCATGATAAACAGAGAAAAGATTAAAGTTGTCAAGGATTTCATTTTGCTTAGATCCACAATCAACAGCCATGGAAGCAGCAGTCAAGAAATCAAAAGATGCATTGCATTGGGTAAATCTGCTGCAAAGGACCTCTTCAAAGTGTTGAAGAGCAAAGATGTCACCTTGAAGACTAAGGTGCATCTGACCCAAGCCATGGTATTTTCAATCAGATCATATGCATGTGAAAGCTGGACAGTGAATAAGGAAGACCGAAGAAGAGTTGATGCCTTTGAATTGTGGTGTTGGCAAAGAATATTGAATATACCATGGACTGCCAAAAGAACGAACCAATCTGTCTTGGACGAAGTGTGGCCAGAATGCTCCTTAGAGGCAAGGATGGCAAGACTGTGTCTTACATACTTTGGACATGTTGTCAGGAGGGATCAGTCCCTGGAGAAGGACATCATGCTTGGCAGAGTACAGGGTCAGCGGAAAAGAGGAAGACCCTCAACGAGGTGGATTGACACAGTGGCTGGAACAATGAGCTCAAGCATAATAATGATTTTAAGGATGGCTTAGGACCGGGCAGTGTTTCATTCTGTTGTGCATAGGGTCGCTATGAGTTGGAACTGACTCGACGGCACCTAACAACAGCAACAAATCTGTAAAACTGATACAGAATTGGAAAGCCTGCCACTTAACAGCACACTGAGTGAGTGATCAGACGTCCATAAAGTAAAGAATCCCTAATGATTGAAGTAAGTAGAGCTACTGTCATAGAAAAGTACCACTGATTCAGATTTCAACTAATTTAGAGTTTATGATCTGTTAGCTGGAACTATGTTATTAATTGAAAAATTGTTTACAAAAACCCAACTGTTTTAGTGGACTTTAATGTAATAGAATTGATCTCAAAATAAAGAAAGCTAATAATTAAAATAAGCCTCATTTGTCCATTGAAGCACACACGGCAGGGCCTCTCATTAAATTCAGAGTTTTAGTTGCTAGAATATTTGTTGAAAAGTTTACTTAATTGAAATGATTATCTAATTCAGAAATTGCCCTAATGCTGAGGACCTCTGTTTAGAAGGTCAAAATAACTCTTGATAGAAACTTTTAAAACGACAGAAATAAACCACATTATCTAATGGGAAAGAAAGAGGTAACAGCAGTCCTTTCCTACCAGGGCATTGGAAGGGTGGGGGAACATGATTTTGACCAAAACTCTTTGTGAACATTACTAATCAAGTGTTCTAGTAGAAAAACGTTAAGCGTTTTTAATCTATAATATGTTTTAGGAGGATATACCTAGTCTATCTAGACTTCCAATTGTAGATAAACCTAGAATTTATGAATTTATGGATTACAGATAGCTGGAATAGTCACATAATTTTATTATCAATGAAATACAAAGCAGAGATATTCCAAAACTATTTTTTTTTTGTCATTAATACTCCTACATTTATAATTCAAAAACCCTACATGTTAATCCCAAACCAAAATGTGAACCAATGTGGGAGAAAATGGATATTTTGGGGAGCTGCCTTTGACAGTTTTGAGCTTTTCCGGGGAAAGAGCACGCTGAAGTTTGTCTATATCCTTCGAATTGTTAGTAAAGTTTGTGCCGGTTAAGAGCCATAATCTCTCCCCAGATGTATTTGGCAATTCAAATCTTTGTGGTGACCAGATTGTCAGAGTAGTTCAAATTAACTCTCAGATGGATAGGTCGTAATGATGTAAGTACTTAGCATTTGGCTTCTAACCAAAAGGTTGTCAATTCGAACTTACCTGGAGGCTCTGAGGGAGAAGGTCCTGGCAATCCACGCCCATAAATATTACAGCCTAGAAAACTCTATGGGAAAGTCCTACTCTGTCATATAGGGCTGCTATTAGTTGAAAACTGACTCAACAGCATCCAACAACAACTGCAATAACAACTTTTTGACAAGAAAACAGAGGAAATAAAAAACATAATGCAGATTTGTTACTGGGATAATTACTTATGATAATCACTTAGTTCTTGGTATGAAGGGATAAAAACCTTGAGGTATGGGGAACGAGTTTTAACGATGGAATTTGGGGAGAATAAACTTAGACCTTGGGAAGTCGGCTAAGTGAATAGACAGAATGCAAGTAGAAAGAAAGTACTGTCTGTATTATTTCCTGGCTGCTACTACAGTTCTGGTGAAACCTAGATACCTGTAGGAATACACTAGAAGAAGAGGACAAAGTTAGACCCTCCCCCTCAAGATTTACTCAAGCCACTGCATTGAATTACAATCAAAGTAACCTGGGATTTCAGAGCTTATTCTGTTAAAAGCTGAGGCACTTTATAGAGAAATACAACACAAGCCTGATGAATTCCTGCCAGCATGGATTCTCAGAATAAATGATCAGGAGGCATGTCACTAAATTTAGATACGGATGGATGAAAAGGATTATTTCGGTTATGACTGATCTCAAGTGGCTGTAAACTTCTGTGAGAAGATATTCTCAGATGGTTTAATAACAAATGTGTTGCAATAGGTAGAGGTAGGGTTTCTGCAGGCTTATACCGAAAGGGGTAACTCCTCTACCCACTCTTTTACCAACAAAAGGAATGTTACTTCAAAGCAGTAAATAGGTGCTAGCAACCCAAAATTTGCTCTATGATGACCAAAGAGGCACACCTAATTCAATATTATTTACATAAACTATGAAAAATGCTAAAATATGTAATTAACTTTGCTATTTTATTAGGGGAAGTGAGGAGAGGGCAAGAAAATATTCAGAAGGCAGCAACAGATCTGCTAGCTCAAGGGCTAAATGATGGGGGAAAAAACATTAACAGTATCCAAAGAAAAGGTGACACTGGGAAAAAAAAGGTGGAGAGGGACTGATAACTTGCTTAACTGGATGAAGTTGTTCATATGGCTGTTGAAGAACGAGATAAAAAATGAGGAAACTGATGGGGCTGCCATTATTGAGCTGATAGGGTGTTATAGATGCTTGGGGGATCAGAAATTTGCTTTGGCTCCTCCCACAACTCTTGTATCCCATTCATTTGCTCTATATATTCCAACCTGGAAGAATTCAAATCCAATTATGGAGATTCTGATTTAGAATGGAGAATATTTAAACAAAGGGTTGAACTTACCCAATCAGTTATAGCCATATATTTGAAACATAGTGACCGATAGGTTGGGATCTACTCCCCTACCCCTGTTGGAAATCCAAGGCTTTTTACTTTGATATGGGTGAGATGGTCTTTGAGTGTGTACTGAATGTTTTAAATTACTGAACATATTCCTTCAATGTAAAGTGATTTCCATGGAGGATAGAAAGAAACATTCTAAAAGGTCCAAGGTAAACCTGAATGGTACAAAGATGCTCTAGTATTGAGTAATTAAATGATAGTTATACTACAATTAAGAAAATATGACTAGAGAAAATATTAAATATTCTGTGGTCAAGTTGCTGTTACCAGAATGCACAATTAGAATAAATATTGTTTGTGAATGAAGGATTGACAGATTCTGCTCTTATCACACCCATGGGGTATATTGACCAAGTCAGTCCTTGCTTCAGTTTTAATAAGACATGCTAAAAGGGAACCTTGTTAATTGCCCAAACCCTTCTTGGAATTAAACATTAAGAAATATAGAATTCTTGAATATTAAGAGACACAAAGAGTGATTGCTGCTCTGATTAAGTACATAGTAGCACATGAAGTAGAGTAAATACTCTAACTCCCTTTTTAACAGCCCTGTCTGGATATTATACAATGCAGACTGTTCATAGAACCAAGAGTGCATTATCAGGGATTAGATTCTTATTTCTTAAAGAAATTGGTCTTTGTTTTTTAGCCATGACCAATATGCTGGTGTTGTTAGTTGCCGTCAAGTCGGATCGACTCATACCGACCCTATGCACAACAGAACGAAGCACTGCCCAGTCCTGAGCCATCCTTACTATCGTTGTTATGCTTGAGCCCATCGTTGCAGCCACTGTGTCAATCCACCTCGTTGGGGGTCTTCCTCTTTCTCACTGACCCTGTATTCTGCCAAGCATGATGTCCTTCTCCAGGGACTGATCCCTCCTGACAACAGGTCCAAAGTACGTAAGGCGCCGTCTTGCCATCCTTGCCTCTAAGGAGCATTCTGCTTGTACTTCTTCCAAGACAGATCTATTCGTTCTTTTGGCAGTCCATGGTATATTCAATATTCTTCGCCAACACCACAGTTTAAAGGCATCAACTCTTCTTCGGTCTTCCTTATTCATTGTCCAGCTTTCACATGCATATGATCTGATTGAAAATACCATGGCTTGGGTCAGATGCACCTTAGTCTTCAAGGTGACATCTTTGCTCTTCAACACTTTGAAGAGGTCCTTTGCAGCAGATTTACCCAATGCGATGCATCTTTTGATTTCTTGACTGCTGCTTCCATGGCTGTTGATTGTGGATCCAAGCAAAATGAAATCCTTGACAACTTTAATCTTTTCTCTGTTTATCATGATGTTGCTCACTGGTCCAGTTGTGAGGATTTTTGTTTTCTTTATGTTGAGTGCAATCCATACTGAAGGCTGTGGTCTTTGATCTTCATTAGTGCTTCAAGGCTTCTTCACTTTCAGCAAGCAAAGTTGTGTCATCTGCATAACACAGGTTGTTAATGAGTTTTCCTCCAATCCTGACGCCCCGTTCTTCTTCATATAGTCCAGCTTCTCAGATTATTTGTTCAGCATACAGATTAAATAGGTATGGTGAAAGAATACAACCCTGACGCACACCTTTCCTGAGTTTAAACCAATCAGTATCCCCTTGTTCTGTCTGAACAACTGCCTCTTGATCTATGTAAAGGTTCCTCATGAGCACAATTAAGTGTTCTGGAATTCCCATTCTTCACAATGTCATCCATAATTTGTTATGATCCACACAGTCGAATGCCTTTGCATAGTCAATAAAACACAGGTAAACATCCTTCTGGTATTCTCGGCATTCATCCAGGATCCATCTGACATCAGTAATGATATCCCTGGTTCCGTGTCCTCTTCTGAAACCACCCTGAATTTCTGGCAGTTCCCTGTTGATGTACTACTGCAGCCATTTTTGAATGATCTTCAGCAGAATTTTGCTTGTGTGCGATATTAATGATATTGTTCTATAATTTCCACATTTGGTTGGATCACCTTTCTTGGGAATAGGCATACTTATGCCTATGACCAATATAGTAAAGATTATACAAGAAGTACCACAAGTAAAAATGACACAAGTAATTAGAATGCCATGATAGACTTGCCTAAATTCTCTTTTTTTAATGTCTTCATTGTTGTAAAAATATATATAACACAACATTTGCCAATTCAACAGTTTTCAGGTGTATAACTTAGTGATATCAATTGCATAAATCATGTTGTGCAACCATTACCCATAATTATTGCAAAATTTCCCATCAGTGTAAACAGAAACTCAGTGCTTCCTAAACAATGGCTTCCCCAAAGACATTTTTTAAAAATACATTTTGGGGTCCAGACAGGCCCAATCTCTGTTTTTGTAGCATGGCATTAAATGTACGTTTATAGTTGTGTCACATGGATATCAGAATTTACTATCACAGTCATAATTTATCGTGGCAAGCCTTGAACTTGATGACAATTAAGAATAATTTACTGCGCAACATTCACGATGTACCACCAGAAATCTCCTTAGAAGGAAAGAAGGCAAGATTACATCCCTGGAGAAGGACATCATGCTTGTTAAAGCAGAGGGTCAGCGAAAAAGAGGAAGACCGTCAACAAGATGGATTGACAAAGTGGCTGCAACAATGGGCTCAAGACTAACAATTGTGAGGATGGTGCAGGACCAGGCAGTGTTTCATTCTGTTGTACATAGGGTCACTATGAGTTGGAACTGACTCGATAGCACCTAACAGTAATAACAACAACATTCATAATATCATGATTATTGCTCCCTCATAGGAAGCAGTGCAAGAGGTGTTAAGGGCTGTTGTCTTCTATAACATACAGAAACTGATTAATTCAGCTAAAATTCAAAGCCTGGCCCATTCTGTGAAATTTTGGCAAATTATGTGGGATGAAGCAATCAGAGACATTTCTCAGACTTTGAGAAATAGATTATTACCCTGTACTCCACCACTAAAAAGTAAGCCCAGAGATTTGTGGAACTGTATCCTCCATCTGGGTATGTTACTGATCCCTATTGGCTAAAAAGTCCAAAGCACTCAGAGGTCCTGGTTTGGAGTAAGACATTCAAACTAATTGTTTAGGTATGTTTATACCAGACATTTTCACTGATAGAGAAAATAGATTCTATCTTTTGCTTTGTACACAGAGAGATAATAAAAAGTAATAAATGTTCATCAGTCAAACAGTGAACAATGTACATTCATCTGTTTTTAATCCACTATAGTTCATGAATTGGCCCTATCACCAAGCAGGTACAGGCCTACAATATAGGTAATCAAGTAAAATTGAACTACCGAATAACGGAAACACCCGCACTGACTCCATTGCATGTGTTCTGCCATGATACCTCCCATGGCCGACTCCAGACAGTTATGTTAGACTTCTGTGCAGGTGAGCTTCCAGATGGATGAATAAAGTCTGTTAGAACGTCCTGTCTTCCCTGCCCAGCATTGTTTTCTGCAGTGTTATTTGGCAGACTTGGGTTCAGTGTAGGAGATGTTTAGATTATGCTCAGAAGATGATGGCATGAAGGTTCACAAGCACACAGGAGTACAAGATACTTATGTATTTAGTGGTCCGGAACAAAATGCTGGGATGGATTTGCCATCCGATGACACTCTGCAGCATTTCTAAAGAAAAATGTTAATTGCTCTGAGTATAATGTGTTAAAACAAAAACAACTAATTCTTAATTCTACCAACATGTTCTCCAGTAAGAAAAGCAAAATATATGAAACAGCAAAGGAAATTATTGCTTAAATGTGAGACTGAAGAGAAAAGTAATACATAGAGCTTAGGGCCCAGTGTGTGATCACACTTCCCATGCATTTTATGGGCTGTGACCAGATATCTGATTTCTTCTTCTTCTTCTTTCTCTTTTTTTTCCCACAAGTCATATAGTAAATAGATAGCACTAACAAAGTCAAATATTAATAACCAAGAACTACAGATCCTCAAATCCCCTTGCCCCCAACCAGCAAAACCCATAGAAATTTACACTGACCAAAGTAAATAGAAAATAAAAGTCAAAGCACTTAAACGGTTGACATTTAGGGATAGAGCCAGGCACTCGCTTTCATCCTCCTGAATTAACAGTGTTATAACATTAACAGAAAATAAGTGATATTATAGAAATGGTGAAAAAGTTAATGATAAGGTCCAGTGAACAATAGTTTAATTAATACCTACTGGTGATTAACAATTTTAAATTTTACCTTGATAAAAGAGAATCACCTACTTCACACATCCTGGCTGCCTTTTCTTTTCTTTTCCTAAATAGGAATGAAATATTTTAAAGAAAAATAACTCACCATTATGGCAACATTGACTATAACCAAAATTAGTTTTGAACTATATTATTAGCTATAATGAGCATGATTGATTTAGAATGCAGAATATCTAATTAACCAAATTTATTTTCTCTGTTTCTCTAGTATACTCTCCTTTTGGTATCTGAATTTATAAATATATTCTCTTGAGAAATTATTTGGTTAACTTAGGAAGAGTATAAGTTTTATCTTTTTGAATTGCAATACTATAGACCAAAGCCAGTCACTTTTTGTTGAGTTGGTGATAGAGGACTACGACCAAATAGTGATTTTTGCCTTTACATATCAGCTCCAGGTTCTGGCTTTCATTCTGTGAGATGCTTGATCAGAGGGAGAAAACAAAGCCATGTAGCACTAGGCATGATGACATTGCTGATAGTGTGGGTCACTAAAGAGTTTCAGAAAAAGGAAAAGTGAATATAACAATGAAGCTAACTGGAGAGATGGCCCAATTCTTCACTGATGGAAACTCTTTCAATACCAGGTAAATTACAGTTCCAAATATGAGTGACAAAATCCTTTGTTTTGGACATGGCTTGCTGTTCTACTCTTTTCCTTTAGTATGAAACCTATGATGAACTACTAGTTTCCCTGAGCAGAGAGATCCTTTATAAAGGAAACTTCATAGCCTCTACAGAGATCATCTTACCTAAACCCATGGGCGAGTAGCCTTGGTGACACAGGGGTTAAAGTCCTCAACTGCTAACCGAAAGGTCTGTGGTTCATACTTATCAGCCTCTTGGGGGAGAAAGATGTGGTTGTCTACATCTGTAAAGATTTACAACCTTGGAAACCCTATGGGACAGTTCTACTCTGTCCTATAGGGTCACTATGAGTCAGCATCGACTTGATGGCAACTGATTTGTGTTTTTTGGTAACCCTGGGGGACTCAGGGAATCGCATTGCTAATCTCTCAATGAAAAGGGAAAATATGTAGGAAACCATTAATTTTTCGTTCATTGGGGATAGGCTATAAAAAAAACTCTGACATGTAAAATAAATCTTACAAGTGAAAATAATTGTTTTCATATATGGTTTCTTTTAATTTCTAAATAATTTATTTGACTTTGTTATTATTGTACATCTAAAAAACTTTAGATGATGGGCATGATTTTTAATATTTTGAGATATCTGCATCAAAATACATAAAGTGTTATGTAAGTCATGTAGTCTGCAGATCCTCGGTTATCACCATGATCATCAGAGGAAGAAGAGAGGGAGTAGGAGGAGGAGGAAGAAATGGAGAGGAAGAAGAAGAATGAGAAGAAGAAGGAAAGGGAAGAAGAGAAGAGGGAAGGTGAGGAGGAGGAGGAGGAAGGGGAAAAGGAACAGGAGGAGAACAATAACAATGACAACAAAAAAAAGAACAAGGAAAGAAAAATAATTAAATGTTTATTGTGTGCTTAACACAGTTCAAGGGTTTTGCAGAGTTTTTGTTGTTTGTTTGATTATTGCAGTAATTCTAAGGATAAGTGTTATTTTATAGATAAGGAAAATGAGAATTAGAGAACAAAGTGAGCTTAATTGAATCAAGCCAATTTCTCACATCCTCCTTATAGTATACTAGAGCAATTCTCCTAGAAAGCAGCACCTGGCTCAAATTCAGAGACAAGGATCCTGTATGAAACTTCAGAATCTAAAGCAAATTAAAAAAATTCAAGTATAGACACTCTCAAATTATATCTGGACTGTTTAATGTAAGACTTTTTTTTTTCCCTCCCCTGTGTGCTACCAAATACTAAAGCAAATTAATAAACATAGAGAGAAAAACCAGAAAACACCTCATAGGTATTTGGGACACCTTTGCTAAGAGGCGGTTTCCAGCAGAGCTTGCTGAATCAGAATGCTCTCCTTAGTCTCCTCCTGAGCATATTTCCCCATCACACAAAATCTATCTGGAGACAATCGTAGAAATATTTAAAATTTAAAAACTGAAACCACTCATGGAGAGGATTGTGTATCTCTTCTGTGCCACCCTCTTTGACATAAGAAGAAGAAGAAGTAGAAAGATAATAGATGAGCTATTTGTCTTTCAGTGGATATAGTCTGCATTTTTACCAACTATATATAAACCAAAAAGAAAAGGTTTATAAGGAAGTAAATATTATTAAATAAAGACACTACATTACTTTGGAAACATATTCTTCCTAGATATTTCAATAAATGTTTGGCCAAAGTCTGTCCTTGAAAACACACAGACAACTCCCACTAAAGTCACGAATTATGCATACACATTTCTAGGACCAAATTTGGCTCGAAGCTTAATTAGTGTCTGGCTGTGATTGCATCTGTGGTGTTGAATTTTCAAATCTAAATTTCCAGTGTTGCAACAAAACTTTTTAAGTTCCTATAATTTTTGTAGGTGAAAACAATATCAAGAGTAGTTTAGTATTTCAATCAGACTGAGAAAATTTTGCTGACTTTTTTGTTCTTAATCTGAAAGCAATTCCTCTCAAATTTAAAAAGAACAAAAGTAATTAAAATGAATACTGAAAAACAGTGAATAAAAAAGCATTGACCTCTTGGCTTGACTTTTGAATATTGAGAGATTTTTAAGTAATCTTTGTTCTGGATGGTGGGTACAACTTTTAGCCCTGGTGGCACAGTGGTTAAGTGCTTAGCTGCTAGCTGAAAGGTTGGCAGTTTGAACCCACCTCTGTGGGAGAAAGATGTGGCAGTCTGCTTTTGTAAAGGTTACAACCTTGGAAACCCTATGGGGCAGTTCTACGCTGCCATGTAGGGTGTGATGAGTTGGAATTAACTCAATGGCAACGAGTTTATTATTTGAGGAATGGAAGACACATTCCCTTTCTTTTTCTTTCTTTCTGTGTTTTTCCTCCTAATTCATTAATCATTCACAGGTAGCTAGCTAGGAAGTACAATCCAACTCTTGTAAACCAAATAAACATATCTTTCCATGTGTCCTTAATCTGCCCTTTGTTCCATAGTATATTTCATACATCTGTTGCAAAGCTGGGTTGAAAATTCTGTCTTAGGAAGGGTGCACATTACTGTCAAGAGCTCTCTCTCTCTCTTTCTCTATAAACATATATGTGTATATATATATATATTTCATCATTGTTTGTAATTTGGTCTGGTATCTTCAGTTGCAAAGCTTTACTTCATACTCAGCATGAGTTCAAGAAAAAACATGAAATACATGTTATGAAACCTTTCTGAAGTACTTCTTTCTGGTTTAGGTTTTTAATATCAATATTACCAAGGTTCAATTTGGTCACTATTTTCAATACCAAATAACTTGATTAGAATGTATACTTAAAATTTCATAATTTCAGGAAGTGATCCAACTTATGAGGGCTGGTATTTTCATATGA
Source organism: Loxodonta africana (assembly GCF_030014295.1). Lineage (NCBI taxonomy): Eukaryota > Metazoa > Chordata > Mammalia > Proboscidea > Elephantidae > Loxodonta > Loxodonta africana. Next base: position 120,871,158 of record NC_087345.1, on the reverse strand, counting down.
GTGGCCATTGAAAATAGAACTAACATGCCTAATTATATAAATATCAAACTATTTTTGAGTAAGTTGGACACAATTTAATTTGATCACAGCTATCCAAAATTTCATACTACTAAAAATCAACTTTTATTATTTATGATTTAGTATCAATAAAATGGAATGATTAAGATCAATATTCTAGGCATTAGTGAGCTGAAATGGACTGGAATTGGCCATTTTGAATGAGACAATTATATGCTGGGAATGACTTATCAAAGAGGAATGGCATCACATTCATCTTCAAAAAGAATATTCCAAGATCTATCCTGAAGTACAACACTGTCAGTGGTAGGATAATATCCACACATCTTCAAGGAAGACCAGTTAATACAACTATTATTCAATTTTACTTATGATCACTAATGGCAAAGATAAAGAAATTGAAGATTTTTACCAACTTCTGCAGTGTGAAATTGATCAAATATGCAATCAAGATACATTGATAATTACTGGTGATTGGAATGCAAAAGTTGGAAACAAAGAAAGATCGGTAATTAGAAAATTTGGCCTTAGTAATAGAAATGACGCCAGAGAATGCATGATAGAATTTTGCAAGACCAACAACTTCTTCATTGCAAATACCTTTTCAACAACATAAACGATGACTATACACATGGATCTCACCTAATGGAAAATGCAGGAATCAAATCCACTACATCTGTGGAAAGAGACGATGGAAAAGCTCAATGTCATCAGTCAGGACAATGCAAGGGGCCGACTGCAGAACACTATCAATTGCTTTTATGCAAGTTTAAGTTGAAGCAGAATAACATTAAAACAAGCCCATGAGAACCAAAATACAACTTTGAGTATTTCTCACCTGAATGTAAAGACCATCTCAAGAATGCATTTGATACATTGAACACTAATGAATTAAGACCAAATGAGCTGTGGGATGACATCACATATGAAGGAAACAAAAGTCCATTAAAAAGACAGGAAAGAAAGAAAGGACAAAATAGATGTGAAAAGAGACCCTGAAACTTGCTACATAGAGTAGCTAAAGTGAATGGAATAAATGCTGAAGTAAAAGAACTGAATAGAAGATTGCAACGGTCAACTCAAGAAGACAAAGAAAAACATTATACCAAGATGTGCAAAGACCTGGACATAGAAAACCAAAAGGGAAGGACACTTTCATCATTTCTTAAGCTGAAAGAACTGAATTAAAAATTCAAGCCTTGAGTTGCAATATTGAAGGATTTTATGGACAAAATATTGAAAGACACAGGATGCATCAAAAGCAGATGGAAGGAATACTCAGTCACTGTACCAAAAAGAATTGGTCATATTCAAACATTTCAAGGGGTAGCATATGATCAAGAATCCATGGTACCGAAGGAAGAAGTCCAAGCTTCACTGAAGATATTGGCCAAAAACAAGGTTTCAGGAACTGACAGTATACAAATTGAAATGTTTCAACGAACAGGTGTAGAACTGGAAGTGCTCACTCGTCCATGCCAAGAAATGTGGAAGACAGCTACCTGGCCAACTGACCAGAAGAGATTTATATTTGTGCCCATTCCAAAGAAAGGTGATCCAACAAAATAGAGAAATTATTGAACAGTATCATTAATATCGCGTGCAAGTAAGATTTTGCTGAAGATCATTCAAAAGTGGTTGCAGGAGTACATTGACAGGGAACTGTCCGTAATTCAAGCCAGATTCAGGAAAGGACTCGGAAGGAGGGACATCATTGCTCATGTCAGATGGATCTTGGCTGAAAGTAGGGAATACCAGAAAGATGTTTACCTGTGTTTTATGGACTATGCAAAGGCATTCCATTGCGTGGATCACAGCAAATTATGAATAACATTGAGAAGAAAGGGAATTCCAGAACATTTAATTGTGCTCATGCAGAGCCTGTGCATAGACAAAGAGGCAGTCGTTGGAACAGAACAAGGGAATATTGAATGGTTTAAGGTCAGGAAAGGTGTGCATCAAGGTCGTATCCTTTCACCATACTTATTCAATCTGTATGATGAGCAAATAATGCAAGAAGCTAGACTATATGAAGAAGAGCAGGACATCAGCATGAAAGACTCATTAACAACCTGGAATGTGCAGTGACACAACTTTGCTAACTGTAAGAGAAGAGAATTTGAAGAACTTACGTGAAGATCAAAGACCACAGCCTTTAGTATTGATTATGGTTCAACATAAAGAAAAAAAAATCATTCCAACTAGAACAGTAAACAACATCATGATAAATGGAGAGATCGAAATTTTCAAGGATTTCATTTTACTCGTACTCGCAATCAATGCCCTTGGAAGCAGCAGTCAAGAAATCAAAGGACACATTGCATTGGGCAAATCTGCTACAAAAGACTTCTTTAATGTGTTCAAAAGTAAAGATGTCACTTTGAGGACTAAGGTGCGCTTGACCCATGCCATGAAGTTTTCAGTTGCCTTATATGCATGTCAAAGCTGGACAATGAATAAGGAAGTTCAAAGGAGAGTTGATGTCTTTGAGTTACGGTGTTGGCAAAGAATATTGAATATACCATGGACTGCCAGAACGAACAATCACATACCTTGGGCATGTTGTCAGGAGGGACCAGTACCTGGAGAAGGACATCATGCTGAATAAAGTAGAGGGTCAGCATAAAAAAGGAAGACCCTCAACAAGATGTATTGACACAGTGGCTGCAACAACAGGCTCAAACATAGCAATGATTGTGAGGATGGCACAGGATCAGGCAGTGTCAACACCAACTAGATGGCACCTAACAACAACAACATCGAGTTTTTCAGTGACACTTGATGTTCAAAAAGTGTTCTTAAGAATTCTTATCATCTCAAGGCTGCCTTCATAACCCAAGGCTGTGTCCTCACAATGCCACAAAAGCTGACAGGAAAGAGAAAATTTTTTTTCAGTTGTTGTTAGTAATCTCAAATTAAGGACATGTTGTTTGATATTATTTTATCCATTTATTCCTTGGTAACTGGTTTTGTTTTGCTTTTTGGCATGACATATTTTTTCTTAGAAATTGGGGTTAACCTGCTTTAGAGACAAATACCTCTTGGGTGTGGTTAGTTCAATGCCAATTGTGGATATTTGGGGGATTGTTCGTGTGTTAGATGATTCTTGGACTTTACCAAAATAGCTAAGCTAACTAACAAGTATCCCCAGGGAGTTACGGGCGCAACAAAAAGATGTCGTATTCAGTTACCTGAACCTGAATAATCCAAGGTCATGAGAAGTTTCTAATGTCCTATAGCCTCAGATCATATTATGTAGGAATTAAAATGCATTACCTATTTCAAATATTCTAACTTTCTTTAAATGAAAACAAAATATATTTTTCTGTAACTTAGTATTGTTTTATAACAGCAGGAAAATCTTTCCAATATTCTGTAATTGATGGTGTAGACTTCATATCAAGAGCTATAAATTAACTGAACATATATTATTTCTAAGTTAATATGGCTGAAAATCAGTATGTCTGAATTCTGTTACACAGAAGAACCAGGAAAAAAAAATTACTTCCATTAAAAGACTCCAAAATCTTTTTATAGACTGGAATCAGTGATATGATTTACTTTTGAAGTGCCACTCTGGGACAAGGAACGTTGAAAAAAGGCTATTTTTCATTCAAATAGATGATACTACTGACCCATCATCAATATGTGCTTTCTGTCATTTTATTCACTGAATCATCCACATTATTTCTCCAGCTTTACCTTATAACCAAAGCACTTGCTTTTGTAGATAAGGAAAGTGATATGAAACACACACACTCACACATACACACACACAGGACTCAGATATCTTTTGCAATTAATACCGTTCAAGTTTTCAAAATCAAAAAAAGAAAATGTGCTGATTCCTAATTAGATGAAAATACAAATGTATAAATATTATAGTATATACTTAGTAATGATTCTATTTGTAGCTGAATCAAATTCAGAGTTTCATCTAGGACCATTCAGAAATATTAAGATTATTGGCAATGATTTCAGAAAAAAAAAAAGTTAACACCTGCAAGCCAAAAATCTCTGTGTGTGTGTGTGTGTGTGTATTTGCTTCTTAATTCTTCAAAAGCAAATTTAGATCCTGGATATGTCACAAGAAATCAGATTCATTGTTTACTCTGTTTCTTTAAGGTGACTTCACATTTGTAACTTTCAAAATGTGTTAATATTTTCTTTGTATTTTGAAAGAATCGATAGCATTTGAGGCTTTTTCCCCGCGTTTTGGCAGGGCAAATTGGTATTGGTTTCTGGTGGACCATGCATTTTGTAGAGGTGCTAATTTCTGCTTCTAGGTCTTAAAAATTCATACAACATTCAACAAGAATTTACCAAGTATATATTATTTTCTATGCACTGGGCTAGATGTGGAGCTTTAGAGATTAAAAAAAACAAAAACAAAAAAACTTCATTTTTTTCCTTTTAGGAGATCACAGTGTAAGGACAAAAATGAGTGAGAAAAAAATTATTACCATTTAATGTGATAAGTAGAATAGTCACAAAATCACAGGTTTCAAGAGAAACATATGGCTGGGTTTGGGATTCACGGAAAATCTCTGGTGGGATGGGACACGGTTCACTGTGATTGAAGACACCGGTACCAGTGGTGCACTTCTTGTGTATGTATGGATCAGACCAAAAAGAATATGTGTTTGAAACTGTCTCTTTGCTTTATAGCCTACCTCAAGGCTGTACTTCAAGAAAGCCAACCTATACCTGATTGTGAAAATTCCTACCGGCCCATAACTCCCTAGAATCCCATATAACACTACATTGTCTGAAGTTAGACTTAAATGTATCTTTAAAACATTTATTGTGTCTGCCCTGTTCCAGTGCTCCTATTCATCTTACATATTGCTGTTACCAGACTATTTTACAGTTATTCCTTCTCCAAACATCTTCAATGTAATATGTTTGTGCAGGAATTAATGCAACTTGGTTTATCCAAATCAGTTTCAACAGTCTTCAAATAAGGAAATAGAGACATTATGTGACAGCTGCATTCATGATAGGAAAAGTGGCTTTTCACAATAGAAAAACAATCAGAATGAAGACAATGAAAAAGTTTTATTTTCTGAAGAAAAGGTATCCACAGTTTTTACTTTATACCTCTTTCCTAATTTTTAAATGCCTTAACTGCAGGAAAAGTTCTTGAAATATTAATATAATAAATAAAGCAAAATAAATTCATACAAAAATGTCAGGTGCCTCTCTTTATTAGCATATAGACACAACGTTAATTTTTTAACAGCTTTATGGAGGTATACTTTACATAATGAGGAGCCCTGGTGGCTCAGTGGTTAAGAGCTTGGCTGCTAACAAAAAGGTCGGCAGTTTGAATCCACCAATCACTCCTTGGAAACCCTATGGAGCAGTTCTACTCTGTCCTATGGGGTAGTTATGAGTTGGAATCGACTCAACAGCAATAGGTTACATAACAAAAAATCATCCATTTTAAGTATATGATTAAATTATTTTTAATAAATTTACAGAATTGTACAACCCCCCCATGATCCAATTTTAGGCCATTTTCATTACCCCAAAAAGTTCCTTTCTACCCATTTGCAATCGTCCCCTTTTTCTGCTCAGCATTAATTTTATCCTCAAAATGCATAATAAAACATTGTAGGTAAACCCTAGCTTACAGATGTTTCAAAATTCAATGTGTAATGACATATATGAAACTTTATATGACAAAAACAATTATTACATATTTATGGTGAACTATTAAGTACAGTCTAAGAAGGTGGTAACAAAAGCATCCAAAGTAAAATTTCTTACTTAAAATAGTTTTATTTCTTTCTAGTGCAACAAGTAACTAGTCCATGGTGCTAGAAGAGTTCCACCATCTTCAACAGACTGTTTTCCTTCTCTGAGAAATCTCTACTTTCTTCATTGCCTATCAAATTGGAAGCAAGAAGAAAGAACCAAAGGATTACAACAGATCTGTTCTGGAACAAGATGTGCAAGCTACACACATTACTTCCATTAAAGGAATGTGGGAGAAGTAGTCTTGATGTCCAGCTAAGAGTAGGAGTTTCTGTTATCAAAGAAAGGAGAATATATAATAGTGAACAACTATCATTTTTTGCCACAGGCAACTAGTATAGTTAACTCTACAAATTTTTCTTTCTTTCTTTTTTATTGTGCTTTAGGTTACAGAGAAAATTAATTTCTCATTAAACAATACACAAATTATTTTGTGACATTGGTTGCCAAGCCCATGAAGTGTCAACACTCTCCCCTTCTCCATCCTGGGTTCCACATTTTCATTCCTCCAGTTTCCCTGTCCCTTCCTACCTTCTCATCTTTGTTTTAGGCTGGTGTCCGTTTGGTCTCCTATACATAATTGAACTATGAAGCACATTCCTCATGTGTGTTATTGTTTTATAGACCTGTCTAACTTTTAACTGAGGAATGAACTTCAGGAGTTACTTCAGTATTGAGATAAAAAGGTATCTGGGGGCCATACTGTCTTGGTTTCTCCAGACTCTGACGAACCAGTAATCTGGTCTTTTTTTGTGAATTTGAATTTTGTTCTAGATTTTTCTTCTACACTATCCGGAACCCTCTATTGTGATCCCTGTCACAGCACTCGGTGGCTGTAGCCAGGCACCATCTAGTTGTTAAGGGTTCAGTTTTATGGAGGCTGTGGTAGTTGTGGTCTATTAGTCCTTTGGACTAATCTTTCCCTTTTATCTTTGGTTTTCTTCATTCTCCATTGCTCCAGGATAGCAGGACCAACAGGTGTATCTTAGACGGCTGCTCACAGGTTTTTAAGACTCCAGATGGTACACACTACAGTCAGATGTAGAACATTTTCTTTATAAACTATGTTATACCAATTGAGCTAGATGTCCTCTGCCATGGTCCGCAACCCTCAGCCCAGAAACTCGGTCCCTTAGGGAGTTTGGATGTGTCTATGAAGCTTCTAAGGCTTTCCTTTGGTCAAGTTGTGCTGAATTTCCCAGCGTTGTGTATTGTCTTAACCTTCAACAAAGTTACCATTTATCTATGATCTAGAGTTTTCCCCTCCCCACCCTCCCGTCTCTTATAACCATCAAAGATTTTTTCTTTCTGTGTGAAAACCTTTTGTTGGGCTTTTATAATTGTAGGCTCATACAATATTTGTCCTTTTGTGATTGACTTATTTCACTTAGCATAACACCCTCCAGATTCATCCATGTGGTAAGATGTTTCACAGATTCATCATTATTCTTTATCATTGCCTAGTATTCCTCTGTGTGTATGTATGATAGTTTGTTTATCCATTCATCTGTTGATGGGCACTTACGTTATTTCCATCTTTTTGCTATTGTGAATAATGTTGTAATGAACATGGGTGTGCATGGCTGTTCATATGATGGCTCTTATTTCTCTAGGGTATATTCCTGGAATGGAATTGCTGGATTGTATGGTTTTCCTATTTCTAGACTTTTAAGGAAGAATCATATCATTTTCCAAAGCGGTTGTACCATTTTACATTCCCACCAGCAGAATGTATTTGTTATTTTCTGCTTTTTTGATTAGTGCCAGTAGTGTTGGGGTGAGATGGCATCTCATTGTTGTTTTGATTTGCATTTCTATAATGGCTAATGATCACGAGCATTTCCTCTTCTGTCTGTTAGTTTCTAGAATGTCTTCTTTGTTGAAGTATCTGTTCATATCCTTTGCCCATTTTTTAATTGGGTTATTTGTCTTTTTGTTGTAGAGGTGTTGAATTTTCTTATAGATTTTAGAGATTAAACCTTTGTCAGGTATGTTATAGCCAAAAAAATTTTCCCAGTTTGTTGATTCTCTTTTTACTTTTTTGGTGAAGCCTTTCTTCTTCTCCTTCTTCTTTCTTTCTGGTGAAGTCTTTTGATGAGCATAAGTGTTTAATTTTTAAAAGATACCAGTTATCTAGGTTACGTTCTGGTGTTTGAGTATTGTTAGTTATGATTTGTATTCTATTTATGCCATATATTAGAACCCCTAGAGTTGACCCTACTTTTTCTTCCAAGATCTTTATAGTTTTTGTTCGTATATTTAGGTCTGATTCATTTTGAATTAGTTTTTGTGTATGGTGTGACGTATGGGTCCTGTTTCTTTCTTTCTTTTTTTTTTTTTTTACAGGTGGGCATCCATTTTTGCCAGTGCCATTTGTTAAAAAGATTGTCTTTTCCCCATTTAATGTACTTTGTGTCTTTGTCAAAGATCAGGTGACCATAGGTGAGTAGATTTACATCTAGGTTCTTGATTCTGTTCCATTGGTCAGTTGTAAGGTTAAGAGCTTGGCTGCTAACCAAAGGGTTGTCGGTTTAAATCCACCAATCACTCCTTGAAAATGCTATGGTGCAGTCCTACTTTGTCCTATAGGGTCGCTATGAGTCTGAATTAACTCAACAGCAATGGTTTTTTTAGTGAGTACGTATAGCATCATATCATCTTCAAATAGGGTTAGCATTACTTCTTCTTTGACAATTTGGATGCTTTTTATTTCTTTTTCTTGCCTTATTGCTGTAGCTAGGACTTTCAGCACAATGTTAAATAGGAGTGGTGATAAAGGACATCCTTGTCTTTTTCCCATTCTTGTTCTCAGAGGGAATATTTCTAGGCTTTCTTCATTGAGAATGATGTTGACTGCTGGCTTTGTTTGGTTCCCCTTATTACGTTGAGGAATTTCCCTTGTATTCCTATTTTATTGAGAGCTTTTATCAGGAATGAGCGTTAGACTTTATCTAATGCTTTTTCTGCATTGATTGAGATGATCGTGAGACTCTTGTTTTATTTATGTGGTGGTTACGTTGATTGATTTTCTAATGTTGAACCATCCTTGCATGGATGGTATGAATCCCACCTGGTCATGATGCATTATTTTTTATATGATACTGAATTCTAGTGGCTAGAATTTTTTGAGAATTTTTGCATCTATCTTCTTGAATATAGTGTTCTGTAATTTTTTTTGTGGCATCTTTGCCTGGTTTTTGGAGCCCTGGTGGCGCAGTGATCAAGAGCTCAACTGCTACCGAAGAAACCAGCAGCTCAAATCCACTAGCTGCTCTTTGGGAACCATATGGGGCAGTTCTACTCTCTCCTGTAAGGATGCTATGAGTCGTAATAGGTTCAACAGAAACAGGTTTGGTTTGCTTTTTCCTGGTTTTGGTATCAGGGTAATGCTGGCTTCATAGAATTAGTTTGGAAGTATTTCTTCTTTTTCCATGCTCTGAAATAATTTGAGTAGTACTGGTCTGGGCCCTTCTCTCAGCGTTTGCTAGAATTTTTCAGTGAAGCTATCTAGGCTAGGACTTTTGTTGTTGTTGTTGGGAGTGTTTTTATTAACTTTTCATCTCTTCTTTTGTGGGTCTTTTCAGATTTTTGATTCCGTTTGTGTTAGTTTACGTGGGTAAAGTGTTTCTAGAAATGTGTCCATTTCCTCTAAGTTTTCAAATTTGTTAGAGTACAGTTTTTCATAGTTCTTTATTATGATCCTTTTTATTTCAGTTGGGTCTATGGTAATGCCCCCATGTCATTTCTTATTTGGGTTATTTGCTTCCTCTCTTTGTTTTTCTTTTGTCAATTTGGCCAGTGGTTTTTTGATACTTTCAAAGAACCAACTTTTGGTTTTGCTGATTCTTTTTACACTTGTTCTATTCTTTATCTCATTTATTTCTGATCTGATCTTTATTATTTCCTTTCTACTGCTGGCTGTGAGCTTCTTTTGCTATTCTCTTTCTATTTGTTCAAGTCGCGTAGTTAATGTTTTGATTTTGACACTTTCTTGTTTTTTAATGTGTGCATCTATTGCTGTAAATTGACCTCTGTGAACACTACCTTTGCTGTGTTCCAAACGTTTTGGTATGATGTGTTTTCATTCTCCTTTGATTCTGGGAAGTTTTTGATTCCATCTTTGATTTCTTCTATTGCCCAGTGGTTTTTAAGCAGTGCATTATTCTATTTCCATGTTTTTTTTTTCCCTCTTGCTCTTCCTGTTAACTTCCACTTTGATGGTATTGTGATCAGAGAAGATATTTGTGTTATCTCAATGTTTTGGATTTTGTTGAGGGTTGCTTTGTGGCTTAAGACGTGGTCTATTCTGTAGAACATTCCATGTGTATTGGAAAAAAAATGTGTACTTTGCTGCTATTGGGTGGAGTGTTCTATATATGTCTATGAGCTCAAGTTGGTTGATTGTGGCCTTTAGATCTTCTGTACCTTTGTTGAGTTTCTTTCTAGATGTTCTTTTACTGAAAGTGTTGAGTTGAAGTCTCCTGCTATTGTGGAACTTCCAATTCCTTTTTTCAGTGCTGGCAGAGTTTGTTTTATGTATTTTTGAGCCCTGTCATTGGATATGTAGACATTTATTATCATTACGTCATCATTAGATAACATCATTCCTTGTCTTTTATGGTGGATTTTGCCCTAAAGTCTATTTTATCTGAGATTAGTATTGCCATTCCTGCACTTTTTTGGTTGCTGTTTGCTTGATTTTTTTTATCCTTTGATTTTTAATATATTTTGTCTTTGTGTCTATTGTGTGTCTTTAGACAGCATATTGATGGGTCATTTTTTTTTATCCATCTGTCGCCCTCTGTCTCTTTATGGCTGCATTTAAGTCATTTAGTCAGTGTGATGATCAATACATGTGAGTTTACTGCTGTCATTTTGTAGCCTTTTATATGTGTGTGTGTAGTGCTGACATTTTCGTTGTTCCTCTTACTCTCCTAGTCTGAGTTCCTTTTGTTTATGGAATTTCTTTTTTTTTTTTTTTGTAGATTTTGTGTTTACCAAGATTTTGTGTTTTTCTTCTTTATTTTGATGAGTAGGTTTGTTAACTTTATTTGTTGTTACCTTGAATATACCTTTATCTTCCTAAGTTTAAACCAGTCTTTTATTACTTAATATCACCTTGACTTCCTCTCCATTTGAAAGTTCTATACCTACACCGTTTATTCCCTCTTTTATTGTTCTGATATTGTTGTCATTTACAAACTGATGTCTCTGGTTCCCTGTTGCAAATTAGTTTTGTTTTATCCTAGAGAGTTCATTACCTAAGATGGTATCTGGCTGATGCTTCCTTGTGTCCTAAATTCAGGTTGTTTTCTGATACAGTTGGTTCTCTCACTGAAGGACTCGCTGTAATAATTCTTGTAAATTTGCTTTGGTTTTTACATATTCCTTTAATTTCTGGATATGTCCTAATTTTGCCATCATATTTGAGAGAGTTTTTCAGGATATATTATTCTTGGTTGGCAGTTTTTTCTTCCAATGTTTTATGTTTGTCATCCCATTGCCCTTTTGCCTGCATGGTTTCTGCTGAGTAATCAGAGCTTAGTCTTATTGCTTCCCCTGTGTAGTGTTTTGGTTTTCTTGAGCTGCCCTAGAATTCTTTCTTTGTTTTTGGTTTGGCAAGTGTGATTATGATATCTTGGTGACTTTCCTTTGGAATCTGTCGTATATGGGGTTCATTGAGTTTCTTGAATAGCCATCTTTTCATCTTTCATGATATTAGGGAAGTTTTCTGTCAGCAAATCTTCAGTGATCCTCTCTGTGTTTTCCATTTTCTCCCTTTTCTGGAACTCCGATCACACACAAATTTTTGCTCTTGATTGTAACTCACATAGTTCTTATGTTTTCTTCATCTTTTTCTCTGATTTTTCCTCAAAATGGCATTCATACATTTGTCTTCAGTTTCACTGATTCTGTCTTCCATTGTTTCAGATTTGTTCCTAAAACTTTCTATTGCAGTGTTCATATCTGAAATTTTTTGTTATCTTTTGGAATTCAAACTGCTGTTTTTGTATGATTTCTAATTGTTTATTTATTTTGACATTTTGTTCTTGTGTTATTTTCCTGAATTCTTCCATTGCTATGTCTGAATTTTCCTTGATTTTGGCCATGTTTTGGTTGGTTTTGTCTATGTTTTCCATGATTTTGTCTATTTTTTTTCCTTATTTTTGTTTGTGCTTTCCCCAACCTCTTTCCTAATGTCTTGGAGAGCCATGAATATTAAACTTTTGAATTTCCTTTGTGATCCTTAAGGTTGTGTGTCAACTTGTCTGGGCTATGATTCTCAGTGGTTTGGCAGCTATGATGTACTTTGGGTGTCACATAATGATGTGATCACTTCCATGATAAGATTTCATAAAATATGATCACCTCCATGTTGGAATCTGTTGTGAGTAGCCAATCAGTTGAAAGGGAGTTTCCTGGGGGGTGTGGCCTGCATCCAGTATAGGTGGACTTTCTGGCAAGGCTTGTGTGCTTTTGCTCACTCTCTATTCTGCAGTTGGCTCATGTTCATCTGATCTTCAGTTCTTGGGACTTGAGCTAGTAGTTTACCTGCCATCTTGCCTGCCAATCTTGGGATTCATTGGTCTTGACAGTCTGTGAGCAAGTGCCCTGCTGTCTCACCTAGTGCTATTGGGTTTGCCAGGCCCTATGGCTATGTGAATCAGGAGAGGCTTCCAGCCTGACCCACGGACTTGGGACATTCCAGTGTCTACAACCACATGACTCATTTCCTTAATCTGAATCTCTACATATTTATGTGCTTTATTGGTTTTGTTTCTCGAGAGAACCCAGCCTAAGACACCCTATCAGGAAATTCCCATGCCTTTTCTTCCACAGGAAAGTCATCTGGTGCTTTATTTCAGCCACTTACTGGTGCTATCCTGTTCTTTTTTTTTTTTTTTTTTAAATATGTTTTGGTATCATCGTCTGTCTCCTAGATATTCAGGCATTATTTCACTTATTGATTGTAGGTTTGTTTGTTTTGTCCTACTTTTTTATATCTGGGTGGGTGGCCTGGGTATGTTCTGTTCCTTGCTTGTGTGTAGGCATGGTAGTTCTTACCACCTCATCCAGGTGGGCAAAGCCAGTCACTCGGCTATGGTGCAGTAGGGCAGGTCCAATGGAGCGGAGAGCCAGAGATGTGTCATTCATCGTGTCACAAACCGGGTCTCATAGGGCAGGGTAAGAGGCAGTGGGGAGGGGCTCAGGAGGCTGGGCGAGTCCCACTTGGGGGCCCAGCACTTGCAAGATGAGGCTGGAGGTAGTGAGAAGATGTCGAGGGTCTGGGCCAGTTCCACTCAGGAGCACAGCACACAATGGGGCAGGACCAAAAGTGGCAGGGTGGGGTCCAGGGATCTAGGTTGGTCTCACTCAGAGGCCCAGCACTTGCTGGAGAAGAGGAGAAAGGCAGGAAGGGGGCAAAGGGAGGGGCAGACGGGGCTAGAGGGAGTAGGAAAGTAGGATGGGTTCATACTGTGGTCCCGGAAGGCAAGGCTGCTGGGTTGGGGGGGGGTTTGCCACTATTCACCAGATGGGTGGAGGTTTCAGGAGTGTGCTCCTGTGGTTACTGCATGAGATTGAGTACATTCTTGAGCTGCAGCCAGCAAACATGATCTTATTTAGCTCTGGGTGTGTCTGTGCCATACCTCTATCTCCTACTGGAAATTCTGTGAAGCCACCTCTCTCTGTTTTTCATGTGGGGTTCTTGGCTTTATCCTGAGATGGTCATGCTGCCTTCTACTAGTTGATCCCCACTCTGTATCTCTACTCATTTTCCATTTTTCATCAGTTTCTTCTCAGTAGCTTCCCATCTAATATTTTATCCCTTCATTTAAAGTTCAAAGTTTAATGATTGACATCTGTATCTGTTTTACTTGGTTTTTCAGGTCTTTGTTGCAGAGGGATGCCTTAGTGCACCTGACTAGTCCACCATCTTGGCTCTGCCTCCTAACTCTACAAATTTTAAAATGCAAGCATTTTTTTTTTTAACTCATCTTTGTCTCCTCCATAGTGCCCTTTTAGGTGCTTGATTTAAAAGTCCGTTTTTTCAAAGTAGTAATGCTTGAAAGGTGGTTAGTAGGAAATAAGTAAACAATAACTCACAGGGAATTATTAAATATATATATTTCATATATCAAATATTATTTAGAGTTATGCAGAGAAGGCATAGTGATATGATGATGGTCAAAGAAGTCCTCTCTGAAGAGGTGATATTTAATCTAAAATCCATTTATGTGAAATTCAGTGGGAAGATGATTCCAGACCAAAGAAAGAGCTGGTTAAATGTTCTGAGGTCAGAAGAAGCCTGATATATTCAAGGAAGAGACAAAAGGTCGGTGTGGCTAATGCAGAGTGTTGGGGGAAGAATAGAATAAATTAATGTCAGAAAGGTCAGATCAGGTAGGGTTGTGTAAGGACAGGAAACAAATTTAAGTTTTATTCTTTCAAATACCTTTCTCTCTCTCTGTCTCTCTCTCCCTATCTCATACACATTCACACACACGTATATATACACATGCTGAGTAATTTAAATTGTATGTAATTTATATGATATATATAATCTCAAAGCAAATATGTTGTCTTCTGTCTTCCCTTTGTGATAGTCTTAGTAGTGTTCACAAATATTTTAGTATTTTTTTCCTTCCAAAGGTGCATCATAGGAAAATGTAATTCATCTGTGAAGTTAGGAATGACTAGTTACATTCTTCGACCAATGAAGTGTGAGCAGAAGTGAACTGGTTCACATTTAGCATAATCCTTAAACATCATGGTGTGATTTACCATATTTTTACACAAATAACGCGTGCTTTCTGCATCTGTTTGCTGGCCATGCCCTTCTCATGCAAGGTATTTTCTTAAATATGCTATGTTAATTTTTTTACAGTAACACGTGGAAGAGCATTGGCAAGGAGATGCTTGTGAGAGTGTGCCATGGGAGAGGGCATGACTGGCCAAAAAATGCAGAAGGTGCACATTACTTGCATAAAAGCACAGTATTATATGTTCATTCCCTGCTGCAGTGAAAATGGTTACACATAGGGGGACCCTATTTTAGTACAAATAGCAGAGCACGCCATTAAAACTTTTGAACATATAATGTAAGGAAGAAATAAACTTTTAATTTTTTTTTAAAACACTGATATATGGATTTTTTTTTTGTACCTAATCTATCTTGTTTTTTTTAATCTATCTTGAATCGTAACAACCATTAAATATATTCTGTGGGTCTAGGTCTTCCACTTTGCCTACATGCAATTTCAGAGAAGTGATTTGATTTTCCAATTACCTGAAGGTAATATTAAAAGTATTAGTTCTATAATTGTTATGCCCTTTACCTTGTAATATCCAAAATTGTAAACTTCTGTTGGCGCTGACCACCTAGTATGTCAGAGGGATGTGACTGGGCCCATCTCCATTATCTGTCTTTTATTTGTACTTCTCTACCCACCCCGATTTTGCTTATAAAATTTCCTCAGGGTCAGAGCTGAATTGTGTGAAGGGAGAGGTAAGGTAGGCTTCAGGGGGTAAAGATTAAATTTGCATAAATATACTTTAGCTTTTGTGTATCTATAGTTGGCTGTTCCTCTCATGAAGTTCCTGGGTGGTGCAAACCATTGGGATGCTCAGCTGCTAACCAAAATGTTGGAGGTTCGAGTCCATCCAGAGGAATCTGAGAAGAAAGTCCTGGTAATCTACTTTCAAAAAATCAGTCATTGAAAACTCTATGGAGTGGGGGCACAGTTCTAGTCTGACACACATAAGGTCACCCTGAGTCTGACACACATAAGGTCACCCTGAGTCTGACATACAGAAGGTCACCCTGAATCTGACACACAGAAGGTCACCCTGAGTCTGACACACAGAAGGTCACCCTGAGTAGGAACTGACTCTGAGGGGATCAGTTTAGTTATTCCTCTTGGGAATCTTTGGGGATTTTTTTTTTTTTTTTTTTTTTAGATCTCCTGCTACAGCTGAGAATAAGTCATTGTCAATTCCCTTTATGAGGTTAAATACTCTGGTTTATGGCTTATGATCTCTTTTTTAGCTCCTCAGAAATCTAATATTTTACCTCCTGATGGAAAAAAGTCTCACCCCTACATGCAGTCCTTTGGGACATCATTGAAGACAGCTTCAGGTTCAACATTTCTCTCTTGTCTGACTGCATCTGGTCCTAGGAAAATGGACAGCTATGACTTAAATACATTGTGGAAGCTGTTAGAGCAGCTGAACTCTTGTCTTCCCAGTATGAGTCAGAGACTGTCCGCTGTGTCTACCAAACTGCAGGGGACACATTGAGATAAGCAGTATTCTTAACCCTTTAAAAGATGATTTTTCTTTTAATTATTTGGGTTTTTTTTCATTAATGGAATGGATGTTGATTCACTGTTAGTTGGAAGTTTTTTTTTTATTATTATTATTATTTGAAAAAATGAGCTGTCAGTTGCAAGGGGGCCATATTTGTCCCATGTCCCATGAAGTACATCTCAAGCACAGTATATATCAGTCCTATGGCCCAGGAAGTACATCCCAAACTGTTTGCAGGGAGGTGAGAAATTTTTAAAGATGTTATTGGGGAGTAGGCACTTTATAAAAATATCATAAGGGAAATGATTAATGCAAGTGGACCATATCAGTCTCATGTTCCATGAAACACATCACACACCAGGTACGTTTCAGTCACATGGCTCAGGAAGTGTATCACAAACTGTTTTCACCCAAAAAATAGCTCATTTACTTGAATATTTCTGAATGCTGGTGATCTTACCTTTTCAATAACACAGAGGAAATAGTAAACACACTTGAAAGCCTTATCACACTGTTCAGAAGCCAAAAGACACAAAAGTTTCATGCAATCACTTCCCCAGGAAGCAGCCCCTCATACAAATGGCTCTTAACACTCAAATGCTAGACAGGCCAACTTCCTTGTTTTTAGGCATTTGCACCAGTATGCGCCATGGTGCTGGAATGTACTAAAGTGGCTCAAACGCCTGCCAGTAAACCTCCAGGGGAAGAAAATGTAGCTGGAACATATATGTGTCATCACTTGTTAAAGTTTAAATTCAATTGTAGAATGGGAAGCATCACCCTCTCTCCCACACAGGTAGCATTCTCCAAAGGTACACTTAACCAGTCTAAACTGCCAGTTTTATTCTCTCATTGTGAATGAAGGAGCTAAGAGTTAGATAACCACTTTTCTAAACCTATTTTTGCATTATTGTCTCTCACTTTACTTTGGAATGTTGTCATCTATCATCTTGTGGTCTCAGCTGAAACAGACTAAGATAAATTTAGTGTATGACTCAATGTGTATTTTAATCTTTCTTTACCTTTTGTTCTTTATTCTTCTCTTTTCCTTTTTTTTTCATCTAGCTGAATTGCAGATGACTACTTAGATCAGATTGTGCTTGAAGTCCTAAGATAAATTTCATGAACTTTGAATTTTCTTTTTTTTAATTATTGATAAGAAGTTTTTTTTTTTTTAATTGCTTCATGCATCATGACAAGATACATTGAAAATTTTAAATTTTACCTCACTCTTTTGGCTTGCAGTTCTCAAAACAATGTGGAATAACTGAGGCTTTATTATGCCTAATGTTGCAGATAAATTTAAAATGCAAATGAAATGATCACAGATAAAGAATTTTATAGCCAGAAAAGATCATAGAGAGAATCTACACTAACCACTTGTTTATTATTAAAGGAAAAAGACCTACAATCTTTAAATTACTTGCTCAAGATTATAAATCTAGTTAATATTAGAGTCTAAGTTTACCTACAAAACTCTCTCCATTATGCCATGGTGTTCATTATTTATACAAAACTGCAAATGGACCCCACAATAATCATTAAAAGGTGTATAATGGCCACTTTCTTAAGAGATCTACTTAAAAGTAAGCAATATTCAAATGATTCAAAAATATCATCAATATTACTGTGAAATAATTGTCATCTTAATTTTGAAATGTTTAATGGGTTAGATTTTCATCTTTTTAAATAATGTCTTTCATATCTCATGTTTTTGGATATGTACCACATTATTTGCCTTGGCAGGATAAAATTCTTTCCTGCTTCCCCAAATTGTTTCTCTCTCCTAGTAAAGTGAATAGATGTCATTATTAGTGTTGGTGAATTTCAAAAGGTGTCTAGATGGGAATTTCCATCATGATTCTCCTGGCCTCTCTGACTCCCTTAGACCTATGCATTCACTCTGGGGCAAGAGAGGAGAAATGAGAAAACACAGGATCAAATCTGCCACTGTGTTTCCATTAACCTGAGTGGTCCCTTCACAACCTCGGAAGTGCAGGGAGTGAATGATGGCCCAAGTGGGGCAGGACAGATCGATTCCGTAATTTTTACTCACTGTTTCTCCTCAGCCTTAACTGGCTATTGATTGGATGAGCTGGAGATGGGTAGTGCCTCTGGGACCTGAGGACGACTAAGGGGAAATTCCCTCCCTCCACTCAGCAACACCTTCAGGCTCTTATAGTCATGCACTTTACAGAGGAGAGTAAAACAAAACTTAACAATGAAGTCATCTGAAGAGAAATAAATTTCATCCTCCAACGGAAAAGTGAGCTTACTTTAATATTTATTCAGCTTTCAGATAATATTTATTCAGCTTTCAGATATCAATCATATATTTATACTAAGAAAACAAGAATAATTTCATATAAGTTCATAAAGTTTTAAACGAGTAGGAGTTTTTAAGATCATTTGATTTCTTCATTCAACACATGTGAACACTGAAACCCGAGATTGGTAAATCCCTTATCCCAAGACTTGGGGTAACTAGAGTAATCTTGGCTTTCTAATTTCAAGTCTAGCAGCCTCTAGTCTTAAAAGAGTTTTCTCATTCCTAACAGACAGCTGCAGAGAGACAGTCTCAATTCTTGCTCTAGGTCTTGTTATGTCATGTTATATCACCTAAAATTAATGTAGTCACTTGTTACCAGTGTGAAGATGAATCTAACACTGAGGATGTCAAACTTGAGTAATGCAAAGAATCTAGGATCCATTGACAGTGCTGGGCCAATATACCAATTCTGGAGCTTGCCCTACCTCTGGAATCTCTGCTGCTTTAGATAAGAAATTACTCATAACGCTTACGACAGTTTAAGTAAGAATTTCCTTTCCTCTTCTCTTATTTCCAGTCTTACTCTTTCTTCTTTTCCTCCAGTGGAGGGGCCATCAAGGTCCCTGCAAAAAATAGGGAACACAAGTGGTTCAGCTTGAAGGTTACAGTTGTTCAAGAAATGCCAAACCTGTTGTGATAATACCATGGTTAGCTAATATCTGCTCCTGGAGTGAAGGATAGCTGTCACAAATACAGGGATGTGATTCCTCAGGGATGGAGAGGCTAGAGAGATAAATTCTATGTTGCATTACCAGTTTGCTACAGAAAAAACAGTAAGAGTCATTGAGTACTTAGGGTTTTAATAAGTTTTTCTAAGTTCGTGGTTCTCAACTAGATACGATATTCTTCCCCGGATTTTTGTCCCACAAGGGGACATTTGGCAGTATTTGGATACATTTTTGATTGTCACAACTAGAGGGGAGTGGTAGTGGTACCTGGTGGAGTACAGGACAGGGATGTTGCTAAACATCATGCAATGCACGGGGCAGCTCCCGCAACAAAGATTATCCAGCCTAAAACAGTAGTACTTTTGAGATTGAGAAACTCTGTGCTAAGCCAACTGCTATTCATGTGGGTTTCAGCAATCCTATCATTTTCAAAGACTACCTTGTATTCCACCCAACAAATTGTTAATTTAGAGAGAGAATGCTTTGGGAAGATGATTATAAACAGGGGTTGGGTAGAGAAGATCAAGTGTCTTTAAAAAGAGCATTTAATTAAAAGTAAATTTTAAAACAAATAGATTAAGGTCTTATAGACTAGAAATTTGTTTTAACAGCTAAAAGTATTGACAGGTTACAGAAATGAATAAAGTTCTCACTGTAGAGAGCCCACAACCAAGTGAAAAAGTGGGAGGTGTTGATTTATTTGGTGTCAGCTATTGGAAAAATAAAATAGCTTTATGTCTTACTCCAGCAAGTTGAGAATCTTAAATAAACTAGTCGCAAAGAATAAGATATGGCCCTTGCTTATGAGATGCTTACTATCTAGTGGAGTGAAAAAGACTGAAAATTGCAACATGATATAAGACTTGCAGGGAGCTTCCAAGGGAGCTGAGAGTATTTACACTTAGACTGGGGAAATTTCAGATTTCCTGAGAAGACAGCATGGTAGGAACTAAAGTTTTAAGAATGAGTAAGAGTTAGCGAGGCAAAGAATGTGGGGAAGTGTGTTCAGGGCATTTAAGCAGCTTGAGTTAAAGCACAGAGCTGTGAAACAGCATGGTGTTGGAGAAAAACAGCAAGTCATTTTTTTCCAAGTGCGTAAAGTAAAAGCCAGGATATGGCAGGAGATAAGGTAAAAGAGTTACATAGATCATGGAGGGCTATACAGTATATAATAGTAAAGAGATAGGATTTTATTGGTAACAGGTTTCTACTGAAAAGTTCTAAGGCAGGCAAGTCTCATAATCAGATATTGTTTCAAATGGATTCTGTGGAGGATGGGTTGGAGGGGAGAAATACTGCAGGCAAGAGCAGCAGTTAGGCATCTATTATTTGGATTATTATTGTTTGGCCTAGATATGAGGAGGGTGGACAGTAAGGAAGTCATGGATTTGTTTGAGGAAGCATTACAAATGTATAAATAATTTAATAGGTATGTTTAGTATGAGATTGGCAATTGGGGTAAGGAAAATAAACATTTCAATATTGTATTCAGATCATTTGTTGGACCACTGTTATCATCCCGGTAGGTCATACAGGAACAGGAACAAGTTCATGTCAAGGTTGAGATACTAGAGAAGATGTCTAGCAGGTAGCTGGATATAGAAATCTGAACCTCAATGTAGGTGTTGGTACTAGAAATCTACAAATGTGACTCATAAGCATTGGTCAATAGTTAAAATTAGGTAAGTGGAAGAAAGTAAGAAGCTTACATGGAGTGAAAATAACAATAGAGCAATGTTGTAAGATATTTAAGGAGCGGGCAGGATAAGAGGAGAAGCCATAGGAGATAAAGAAAAACAATTCAAAGAGAGAGAAAATTGTTTCCTGGTAACAAAGAAAAGAGTGGTAATATTGCCACTCTTAGTAGGTCAATAAAGATAGAAAAAAATCACTTAAGAACAAATATTATACAATCCCACTTTTATAAAAAGACAAGAATTGGAGGCGGGGCCAAGACGGCAGACTAGGTGGACACTACCGCGGATCCCTCTTGCAACAAAGACTCGGAAAAACAGGTGAATCGATCACATACATAACAATCTACGAACTCTGAACAACAAACACAGACTTAGAGACGGAAAACGAACAAATATGGGCAAACAGCAACCGTTTTCAGAACTAGGAGCCAGTGTACCAGGCAGGTGACCTTCGGAGCCCGATCTGGGGCAGAGCCCAGGGGGGCAGACGACACAGACAAGGGGCCCAGCCCTAACCCCCCGAACCCATCCCGGGAGGAAGTCTAGCTGGTTGGCGCGGACGGCGTAGCGGCCCAGTCGGTGGGAGAAGCACCCGGGAGGCAGTGACTGATCTTGGAGCGGGGACAGCAGCGTCCCAGCCGGGGAGCCGTCCCACCAGGAGTTTGGCGGGAAGCGGGCATGGCATCTTCTCAGACCACAAGGCAATGAAGCTAGAAATCAATAACAGAAAAACTAGGGAAAAGAAATCAAATACTTGGAAAATGAACAATACCCTCCTGAAAAAAGACTGGGTTATAGAAGACATCAAGGAGGGAATAAGGAAATTCTTAGAAAGCAACGAGAATGAAAATACTTCCTATCAAAACCTCTGGGACACAGCAAAAGCAGTGCTCAGAGGCCAATTTATATCGATAAATGCACACATACAAAAAGAAGAGCCCAAATCAGAGAACTGTCCCTACAACTTGAACAAATAGAAACTGAGCAACAAAAGAACCCATCAGGCACCAGAAGAAAACAAATAATAAAAATTAAAGCTGAACTAAATGAATTAGAGAACAGAAAAACAATTGAAAGAATTAACAAAGCCAAAAGCTGGTTCTTTGAAAAAATTAACAAAATTGATAAACCATTGGCTAGACTGACTAAAGAAAAACAGGAAAGGAAACAAATAGCCCGAATAAGAAACGAGAAGGACCACATCACAACAGAGCCAAATGAAATTAAAAGAATCATTTCAGATTACTACGTAAAATTGTACTCTAACAAATTTGAAAACCTAGAAGAAATGGATAAATTCTTGGAAAAATACTACCTACCTAAACTAACACATTCAGAAGTAGAGCAACTAAATAGACCCATAACAAAAAAAGAGATTGAAACGGTAATCAAAAAACTTCCAACAAAAAAAAGTCCTGGCCCAGACGGCTTCACTGCAGAGTTCTACCAAACCTTCCGAGAAGACTTAACACCATTACTACTGAAAGTATTTCAAAGCATAGAAAAAGACGGAATACTACCCAACTCATTCTATGAAGCTACCATCTCCCTGATACCAAAACCAGGTAAAGACATTACAAAAAAAGAAAATTTTAGACCAATATCCCTCATGAACATAGATACAAAAATCCTCAACAAAATTCTAGCCAATAGAATCCAACAACACATCAAAAAAATAATTCACCCTGATCAAGTGGGATTTATACCAGGTATGCAAGGCTGGTTTAATATCAGAAAAACCATTAATGTAATCCATCACATAAATAAAACAAAAGACAAAAACCACATGATCTTATCAATAGATGCAGAAAAGGCATTTGACAAAGTTCAACACTCATTTATGATAAAAACTCTTACCAAAATAGGAATTGAAGGAAAATTCCTCAACATAATAAAGGGCATCTATGCAAAGCCAACAGCCAATATCACTCTAAATGGAGAGAATCTGAAAGCATTTCCCTTGAGAACGGGAACCAGACAAGGATGCCCTTTATCACCGCTCTTATTCAACATCGTACTTGAAGTCCTAGCCAGGGCAATTAGGCTAGACAAAGAAATAAAGGGTATCCAGATCGGCAAGGAGGAAGTAAAGCTATCACTATTTGCAGATGACATGATCGTATACATGGAAAACCCTAAGGAATCCTCCAGAAAACTACTGAAACTAATAGAAGAGTTTGGCAGAGTCTCAGGTTATAAAATAAACATACAAAAATCACTTGGATTCCTCTACATCAACAAAAAGAATACCGAAGAGGAATTAACCAAATCAATACCATTCACAGAAGCCCCCAAGAAGATAAAATACTTAGGAATAAATCTTACCAAGGATGTAAAAGACCTATACAAAGAAAACTATAAAACTCTGCTACAAGAAATTCAAAAGGACATACTTAAGTGGAAAAACATAACTTGCTCATGGATAGGAAGACTTAACATAGTAAAAATGTCTATTCTACCAAAAGCCATCTATACATATAACGCACTTCCGATCCAAATACCAATGTCATATTTTAAGGGGATAGAGAAACAAATCACTAATTTCATATGGAAGGGAAAGAACCCCCGGATAAGCAAAGCATTACTGAAAAAGAAGAAGAAAGTGGGAGGCCTCACTTTACCTGACTTCAAAACCTATTATACAGCCACAGTAGTCAAAACAGCCTGGTATTGGTACAACAACAGGCACATAGACCAATGGAACAGAATTGAGAACCCAGATATAAATCCATCCACGTATGAGCAGCTGATATTTGACAAAGGACCAGTGTCAGTCAATTGGGGAAATGATAGTCTTTTTAACAAATGGTGCTGGCATAACTGGATTTCCATTTGCAAAAGAATGAAACAGGACCCATACCTCACACCATGCACAAAAACTAACTCCAAGTGGATCAAAGACCTAAACATAAAGACTAAAACGATAAAGATCATGGAAGAAAAAATAGGGACAACCCTAGGAGCCCTAATACAAGGCATAAACAGAATACAAAACATTACCAAAAATGATGAAGAGAAACCCGATAACTGGGAGCTCCTAAAAATCAAACACCTATGCTCATCGAAAGACTTCACCGAAAGAGTAAAAAGACCACCTACAGACTGGGAAAGAATATTCAGCTATGACATCTCAGACCAGCGCCTGATCTCTAAAATCTAACTCAACCACAAAAAGACAAACAACCCAATCAAGAAGTGGGCAAAGGATATGAACACACATTTCACTAAAGAAGATATTCAGGCAGCCAACAGATACATGAGAAAATGCTCCCGATCATTAGCCATTAGAGAAATGCAAATTAAAACTATGATGAGATTCCATCTCACTCCAACAAGGCTGGCATTAATCCAAAAAACACAAAACAATAAATGTTGGAGAGGCTGCAGAGAGATTGGAACTCTCATACACTGCTGGTGGGAATGTAAAATGGTACAACCACTTTGGAAATCCATCTGGCGTTATCTTAAACAGTTAGAAATAGAACTACCATACAACCCAGAAATCCCACTCCTCGGAATATACCCTAGAGATACAAGAGCCTTCACACAAACAGATATATGCACACCCATGTTTATTGCAGCTCTGTTTACAATAGCAAAAAGCTGGAAGCAACCAAGATGTCCGTCAACGGATGAATGGGTAAATAAATTGTGGTATATTCACACATGGAATACTACGCATCGATAAAGAACAGTGACGAATCTCTGAAACATTTCATAACATGGAGGAATCTGGAAGGCATTATGCTGAGCGAAATGAGTCAGAGGCAAAAGGACAAATATCGTATAAGACCACTATTATAAGATCTTGAGAAATAGAAAAAACGGAGAAGAACACATACTTTTGTGGTTACAAAGGGGGGAGGGAGGGAGGGAGGGAGGGAGAGGACTTCTTATTGATCAATCAGTAGATAAGAACTGCTTTGGGTGAAGGGAAAGACAACACTCAATACAAGGAAGGTCAGCCTAATTGGACTGGACTAAAAGCAAAGAGGTTTCCGGGATAAAATGAAAGCTTCAAAGGTCAGCGGAGCAGGGGCTGGGGTCTGGGGAACTTGGTTTGAGGGGACTTCTAAGTCAATGGACAAAATAATTCTATTATGAAAACATTCTGCATCCCACTTTGAAATGTGGCGCCTGGGGTCCTAAATGCCAACAAGCGGCCATCTAAGATACATCAATTGGTCTCAACCCACCTGGAGCAAAGGCAAAGGAAGAACACCAAGGTCACACGACAACTAAGAACTCAAGAGACAGAAAGGGCCACATGAACCAGAGACCTACATTATCCTGAGACCAGAAGAACTAGTTGCTACCCGGCCACAATCGATGTCTGCCCT
Source organism: Loxodonta africana (assembly GCF_030014295.1). Lineage (NCBI taxonomy): Eukaryota > Metazoa > Chordata > Mammalia > Proboscidea > Elephantidae > Loxodonta > Loxodonta africana. The sequence continues at coordinate 120,846,038 of NC_087345.1, read as the reverse complement.
GTCAGGGAGCACAACAGACAACTCCTGAGGGAGCAGGAGACCAATGGGATACAGACCCCAAATTCTCATTAAAAGACCACACCTAATGGTATGATTGCGACGAGAGGAATCCCAGAGACAGTGCTCCCCAAAACTTCTGATGGCACAGGACAGGAACCATCCCCGGAGACAAATCATCAGGCATGAAAAGGACTGGTGAGTGGGGGGGAGAGAGACGCTGATGAAGAGTGAGCTAATTAAATCAGGTGGACACGGGAGAGTGTGTTGGCAACTCTTGACTGGAGAGGGGATGGGAAGATAGAGAGAGAGGGAAGATGGCAAAATTGGCATGAAACGAGAGACTGTGGGGGCTGACTCAATAGGGGGAGAGCAAGTGGGAGAAGGGAGTAAGATGTATGTAAACCTACATGTGACAGACTGATTGGAATGGTAAATGTTCACTTCAAGCTTAATAAAAATTAATTAAAAAAAAAAAAAGAAGACAAGAATTGATATATATAAAGAAGCCTATGTTCACTGTTGGTTGCTGGGTGGGTGGGTGGGGAGGGGGAATCACACTCTAGATTGTAGATACTTGTTATTTTTGGCAATGGAAAAAGTAGCACTGAATGTGGGTGTAGTGAGCACAGCTTAACCAAAGCTAAGAAGTGCTCAAAAGAAAAGAATGCTGTACTAAGGAATTTGATATGTATAATTTGGGAACAACAGTAACCAAAAAAATGTGTGTACTGGCTGTTCTGACTGGGGTCACAATAGACGATCCCAGATAAAATGGGAGAAAAACATAGAACAAAACTTAAATCTTTAAAAAAGACCATTCTTACTGTCCCAGTTGAGACGAGAGGACTTCCTGAGACTATCACCCTGAGATACTCTTTAAACTTTGAACCGAAACTATCTCCCGAGACCACCTTTTAGAGAAATAACGGAGTGGCACACAAAATAAAGGATATTGCCTGTAAGTACAGTGCTCTACTAAAAAACCATCTATATGAGACCAAAACTTCAAACATTTACTCTAAAGCAAAGATGAGAAGATAAGGGAGCAGGGAAACTAGAGTACTGAAAGTGGAACAACCAGAACACAAACGGAATGTTGACACGTTGTGGAAAATGTAACTAATGTCTCTGGAAAAAAAACTGTATTGAAATTGTAGAAAGGGAGCCTAATTCACTGTGTAAACTTTCACAAAAACAATAAAACATTATTTAATAAAAAGAAAGGAATATAGAAAAAAATCCAGAGTTTGCAATTAGGGAGTCATTGCTTACACTGAAAAAATGATTTCAGTGAAATGGTAGAGACAGTATGCCGATTACAGGGAATTGAAGAATGAATTGGAAGTGAGAAAAAAGCACCTTCTTTTCAAGAAACATGGTGGTAAAGGGAAAAGAGGAATCTGATGGTGATAAAAGAGGCTTAAATTTCAAATGGAGCCCTGGTGGTGCAGTGGCTAAGTGTTCAGCTGCAAAACAAAAGGTCAGCAGTTCGAATCCACCAGCTTCTCCTTGGAAACACTGTAGGACAGTTCTACTCTGTCCCGTAGGGTCACTATGAGTTGGAATCAACTGGACAGCAACAGATTTTTTGGTTAAGTTTCAAATAGGGAGCCCTATGATGCAGTGATTAAGCACTTGGTTGCTAACTGAAAGGTCAGCAGTTGGAACCTACCAGCCGCTCCACAGGAGAAAGATGTGGCAGCCTGCTTCTATAAAGATTTACTGCCTTGGGAAACCTATGGAGCAGTCCTACTCTAAGGCAATGGGTTTGGTAAGTTGCAAAGAAGTCTCTTTCTAATAACTTTTTTTCCTTGAGGAGGGGGATGTATTCTTACAGAGATTATACTTGTTTAAAGCATAAGAAAAGCCAAGAAAAAGAGAGAAGAAAAATATAAGAAGAAGTGATACAAATGATAGACTAAAACCCTGGAGGGCATTTGGGAATTACAATAAAGTACAGATGTCTGAGTTGTGATTATCATGAAGAGGAGAGGTATAGAATCCTCTCAGAAGGTATGTGTAGATATAGAAATCTGAAGGTGAGGGGGAGAGAGGAATAAATAATTCATGTCTTATGGATCCAAATTCCGTAATAAGACAGATGTTTAGCTGTAAGAGTAAGGATCAGGGAGTGGAGGGGCTCTGAAGATAAAGGCAGAAAAGTTGCTGAAATAAGTGGAAGAGATAATTGATCAAGAGCTCAAAAGGTTGTCGAAATACATGAGCTAGCTGGGGTCGCATACTCTAACTTTGTGATTACATGAATATTTAAATTGTGAGACTTTTCCAGCAGTGTTGAGCACTTGCATTACAATAGAGAAGATGGATGGTGGAATTCACTCAGGGTTGGGATTTTATCACTTAGACGTGTGTAAAGGTACAAGGTATTCAGAGTATTGGTAAAATAGTAGTTCAAATGATCAAAAGATGAATCCAGGCTGAGAAGAGAAGACAGTGAGTCTTAAAATGTCCAGCTTAGCTGAAAGACAGAAAAGATCAAGAAACTAGTTATAAACTGTAAAACTGTTTAGCTAAGGTATTAGGAGTGAGACTGAGAGCTAGAAAGATAGAAGGTTGAGGTTATTGCATAAGGTATTAAAGTTTAAAGAGACAATATGGACAAATTTTGGTTCAACTTCAGGGTACGATCGTTAATTGTGATGACTTAGGTATTTTTATGCTCATTTTATGGCAAGGTAACTGATTTAAATCATTTGTCTAAATTTAAATAGCTAGTAGGAATTAGTGCTGGAATTTGATCTCGGGTCTTCCTGACTCCACGGCTTGTACACTTTCACTAAACCACATTGTCCTCCATAAATTGACTTTTCGAGTACTGAAATAAAGGAAGGCACTTTTGCAGATGACACAGCATTGATTGGTGAAAGTGAGCAGGACTTGAAGTACTTGCTGGTGAAGATCTACTACCACAGCTTTCAGTATCAATTATACTTCAACATAAAGAAAACAAAAATCTTCATAACTGGACAAATAAGCAATATATGATAAACAAGGAAAGACTGAAGTTGTCAAGAATTTCATTTTGCTTGGATCCGTGATCAACACCCATGGAAGCAGCAGTCAAGAAATCAAAATGACATATTGCTGCCAAAGACCTCTTTAAAGTGTTGGAAACCAAAGATGTCACCTTGAAGACTAAGGTGTACCTGACCCATGCCGTGGTGTTTTCAATTGCCTCATATGCATGTGAAAGCTGAACGATGAATAAGGAAGACTGAAGAGTTGTTGTCTTGGAATTGTGGTGCTGGCAAAAAATATTAAATATGCCAGGGACTGCCAAAAGAACAAACAAATCTGTCTTGGAAGAAGTAGAACCAGAATGCTCTTTAGAAGCAAAGATGGTGAGACTATATCTCACATACTTTGGACATGTTATTAGGAGGGATCAGTCCCTGAAGAAGGACATCATGCTTGGTAAAGTTAAGGGTCAGCGAAAAAGAAGAATACCCTCAAGGAAGATCTCCATGTGTCTTGGGATCTATCTTATCCCATCTCTGCTTCTTAATTTGCTTGTTTAATCTCTTTTATATCTCAAAAGAGATTGACTCAAAATACACCCTACACTAAAAAAAAAAAAAAAAAATTGACTCGAAATACACCCTACACTAATGCTGCCTTATTAACATAGCAAAGACAACCTATTCCCAAATGGGATTATAACCACAGGCATGGATATTAGGATTTACAACACATATTTTGGGGGTGCACAATTTAATCCATAACGTGGGCCAATAACATTTTGCTCATGACATTGTGTTCAGCATACCAGTGAAGTTCATACTGGAATCAGAATTACATAAAACAATGTAATATAATAAAATCTCAAAAGCAAGTCATTTAAATTCACATTATGCAATAGCATAGATATTTATACTTTCCCAGAAATTTTGTTTAACTGTTATTCAAATGCTTTTCTTGTAGAATATGTACTGGCTCTTCAAAGAATTGCAGCTATCAAATGAATGAATCTTTCTAACTTTTTTAGATAATTAGAATGCCCTTTGGTTTAATATCATGGGGCTGGATCAAAATAATTTTACTCACGAAGGTACAGAAACTTGGTATTTCTTTCCTGTCAAAATACGAAGTTCTTAATATCAAGCTAGCATTCATATTTAGCTTAAACAAAAATTGCACTGAGTTATTTCTTTAACCTGATCTCCAATTAATTGGATCATAGTTTCCCAAATTTGTAAGGGCTCTCAAATTTTAATTTCAGAATTAGCTCCTGTAGCAGCATATTTCAACAATAGGTATATTAATTATATTTCACTTTATTACAAAGTTACATTTGTTCTTGTTCGTGGCATTCTAATTGTGCCCTGATGATTTTTATAGCATTTATTTCATACTACAATGTCTATCTTTAGTAAATTTAGGTAATACCAGTAAAAGCAGCCCATTAGAAAAATGTCCTGAAACCACATTTCATTGTTATGTATATTATTTTGGGAGAGTATTTTTGCAGAGAATTTTCAGTTAAAAAAAAAAAAATTCTTATTTAAATAAACTTATTTATTTTATAGATTAAATTGCTTATAAAAAGCAAATGCAAAAACATGGCTAAGCCTTTAAGTATCAGGTCATTAAAAATCCATTCTTGCCTTCCTGCCCATAACTACATCTTTTTTCAGACCTGTCACCCATTTCATTTAAGCACTTAGCTCTCTTCTAATGAATGAATTGGCATTTCATATTACCTTATTAGCCTATAAAACAAAATGCATACTCAATAACATTCATGGTAATTTCTCATAAAGACACATTATCGATCCCGGGTGCTACCTGTAAGCATTGAAAATTGCAGCCTGCACACAGAGCCTTTCACATCTGGGCCTGAAGAATTAAAGAAAAATTAAATTTGACAGCAGTAAATTCACGGGCACAATCTAGGCCCCAATTTATATGCAAAATGAAATGCTTTATGAAAATTTCTTCTATTTTCTCACGGAGATTTGGGAAAGAGATTTCACTAGATGCTTTTTTCTTTAATATCCCTCTACTTAAATATTATACTGCAGTCACTGCAGACTCTCTTTGATGTATAAATAATCAAGTTAAATTATGTGCAGCAAGGAGACTAGTGCTCTGCCATTCTTATTTTACAAAGTAATTTCTACCCTAGAGGGTCAAATTTCCCTGACAAATTCTTAATTACTATGTTGCAACAGAAGCAGAATCTATTTGTGCATAAATCCTGGGCATTCCCATGTGGCAAGTAACTAATATTACCAACCATTTCACTTGGCCTGTTCACTGAACTCCATAATTAGATAATACTTTTGATGAGGGTACATTTGAAGTCTTAATCCATTTAATTTTTTATGAGATTTTTTTTATTTTAATAGGGGTATGTTAGTGACCACTGCCGATTTAAAAATCATTAAAATTCTGTCCACATGAGTAATAAAGATTAAAGATTACTAATATGGCATTCATAACCTGGCTGGATTTCCAGGAACCCAGGCCTTAAGGTAAATGTTAAAGGTCATTTAATATGTTAGTCACTAATTATAATCCTGGGTAATAGGTTCCTTTTCTAATTATCATGGTATAAAAGTTCTATTGTCTGGGTCTATGGAGTAATCCTGGAATTAAGCTCCCAAACATTGATGAAAGTAGGTAATGCTTGATGATTAACTGGATAAAAGCCTATATTTGAATGCTGTATGATATCTTGCCTTGAAGTTACTTAAATAAGATGCAGCATCCTTTTTCTAGCACTAAGTTCAGGCAAAAGGTCATTACAAGATGAATGCATCCATATTTGAATATCAAACTATGACAAATTTGATAACAGCTTTGGTACTCCTGCCAAAGGATTAAGAAGAAAGCTTGAACAACCTGAAACAAGAGAAAGACATTTTTAAAAAATGGCCTAGATTTTCTTTCTAGAACCTAGTAACAAAAGCACAGGATAACCCAATTCATTTGGCAATAAATTGTTCATTCTGTATGTAAACACACACACAACACAAAAACCAGCTAGCATAGCTACCTGGAAAAATCACTAACTGCCTTTTCCAATAATATCCTCTGCTTATGCTAAGCTAAAGCCACGATGGATTAATTAAAACGCATCAGTTTTTTGGTGAGTACTTTTTACCAGATGTAGCCTACCTTGTCATTTCCCATTTAGTTGTACATTGTTTTGGAAATTATTACATATGTTCTATTTATATAACATCCACATTTTGAGTTATTTAATTAACTTATATCCATTTTCCCCATTTTGAAAATAATTTGCGTTTTCTACCTCTTCAGTCTTATTCACATATACTTCAGTCTTTGCATTTGTCCTTGTAAGAGATCTTTAGATAAGTCACTAATATAAAACATTTCTTAGACTGTTAGAACTTGTGGAGAGCTTTAAGTATGTTTTGTAAGACCTCTGTTGTTGTGGTTCGGCGCTGTTGAGTTGATTCCAACCCACAGAGTAGAACTGCCCCACCATTTTTTCTTGGCTGCAATCTTTGTGAGAGGAGATCATCAGGTCTTTCTCCACAGAGCCATGAGACGGGTTCAAACCACCAATATTTCAGTTAGCAGACTAGCATTTAACTGTTGCTCCACCAAGTCTCCTTTTTATAAGAACTCAATTAGTGTATATTCTTTGATTCATTAATTCAGCAATTATTTATTAAACATTTGCTATGTTCCAGACACACAAAGATCCCTGATATTACAAAACTTTTACTCTACTGGCAGCAGACATATAATATATAGGATAAATATTTGTATTAAATAACATGTTAAAAGGCTAAAAGTACTACAAGAGGAAAGTAGAACATGAGAGGAAGATAGGAATTGATGATTAGGAAGAAGGTTAATTTTTAATTTGGGTGACCTTAGGAAGACTCACTGAGAAAGTGACATTTGATTAAAGACTGGTAAGAATGACAGGTATTGCGAGAAGATAGAACAGTGCAAGCCCAAGATCAGCAGGTCAAAGAGCAGGGCTCTTGCTCACAGGCTGCAAAGATCAGTGAAATCCAAGATCGGCAGTCAAGACCACAGGTAAGCTGCTAGCTCGAGTCCCAAGAACCTAAGGTCAGACGAATAGGAGCCAGCTGCAGGATCCAAAGTAAGCAAAAGTCCATGAGCCTTGCCAAACTGTCCACTTATATTCTATGTAGACCACATGCCCAAGGAAACTCAATTTCAAATGATTGGTTACTCACAGCAGATCCCATCATGGGGGTGATCACATTATATTGAATCTCATCATGGAAGTGATCACATCATATGATTGCCAAACTACATCATAACTGCCAAACCACTGAGAATCATGGCCCAGCCAAGTTGACACACAACCTTAACCAACACAAACAGGTAAAAAGTTCTGAGGCAGAGTGTGAAGATGAGTGTGCTTGGAAATGAGTGAGTGAGAAGAGTGATAAGAAATGCATTCAAAGAGGTATTGAGGGTTAGGTCACATTGGTCTTAAGGTTCTTGTAGTGACCAACCTTTTTTCTGTGTGAAATAAAAGACTTTGAAATATTATAAGCTAGAAGTGTCAGAAGACTACTTGGGTTTAAAAATAGTTCTGTCTCCTGGATTGAAAATCTGCTAATAGGGATGCAGATCTGAGACAAGGAGACTAATTAAGGAGCTCTTGAAATAATCCAATCAAATGATAGTAGGTAGGATCAGAGGGTCTTTCTGGGTATTGAAAGTCAGATTATACATACTTGTAGAGCAAAATAATTTGATAGTGGATCACATGTGGGTTTTGAGAGAAAGAAAACGGGTTAATAATGACAACAGAATATTTTTTCTAGAACATGGATCTCATTTGTAACCTTAGTAAAACTTTTTCAGCATTTTGTGGGGTCAGATGCCTGAATAAAGTAGATTGAAGGGGAAATGGGAGGAGAGGAACTGGAATTAAAATATGTAGACAACTGTTTTTAAGAGTTTTACTGTTAAATGGGGTGGCAGTAGGGGTGATTTAGGGTATGGAGGCTTTCTTTTTAATGATTCAGTAGAGAGGGAGAATTGATGACTTCTTGAATTTAAAGTGAGACAATGAACTATGTCTAGTTTCAGAGAGCCTGATGTAGTTTAAGTGGAGAGTACCATTTAACTATGGTTGGGTTTTCTAGGAAAGGAGAACAAAGTATGAGAGGGGTAATAAAGTTTTCAAGGTTCACATATGAAATATGCAATATGGGACTGTTGAATTTAGGCTGGATAAGGGAAGCGAGGGTATGAGGATGCAGCATGTATAAATGTCATAAATACCTAGGGTAGATATTTCCCTAAACTTGGGAGAATGGAATATATGAATGTATATATATCAATGGACATTCTTTTCATAAAGATGGTTTTCATATAATGGGGCAAGTAATTAAAAAAAAAATAGTACTGCCTAAATTATGAAAACCAACAGAACTGAGAGTGGAAGTGCAAAGGTAAATACCAGAAGGAAGGAAGAATGGGAAAGCAACTGTACACGTAAGGGTGGCTACTATAGACTGCCCAGAGAGATAAAGACAATGAACTATTCTTTTCCAATTAAGGACCTAACTTAACACAAAGGCAATCTATAGCTGATTTTCCAGTTTGGGTTTTATACAGAGCTAGCTTCCTGTGTGTGCCACCTATTTAGTTGCACAGGACTCCATGTTTAATAGGTCCTCAAACTTGGTGTAATGCTCTGCTGTTACCATCTTGAGACTTTTATTATTTTTTGAACAAGAATGTTTTCTAGTTGTCCTGCAGAGGGCAGGGTCAACCTGCCACCCCAAATAGTTTCAGATGTTGAGAATTATGATGTCACACATACTCCAAGAAGGTGTGAAAAGGTTGATTACTCACATAATGAGGTTTTCTGGTAAGAGCAGGGCAAGCACCCAAGCCAGTCCAAAATGGCTGTATAACACAGGAGGAGCAAGTATCTTCAATTTTTATTGTGGTAAGGAGGTCAGTCAGCTAGGTTGATGCTTTTCACACGGTAGCTGAGTTTGTGTGACTGGAACTTTCCCTTCTGGTGCCAAGAGAAGGAATGGAAACTTTCTTATTCGCTTGTCCCAATGTGGGGTTTGAAAGCTGTCAGTGATTAAATATGAAAAATGGAGTTAATCTTTTTATACAAAGAGTCTCCAGTATTTCAACTTGTACTTTGTTATTAGGTGCCATCAAGTCAGTTCTGGCTCACAGCAACCCTATGTACAACAAAACAAAACACTGCCTGGTCCTGCACCATCTTCACAATCATTGTTATGCTTGAGCCCATTGTTGCCACCACTGTGTCAATCCATCTCATTGAGGGTCTTCCTCTTTTTCATTGACCTTCTAATTTATGACGCGTGATACACTTCTCCAGGGACTGGCCTCTCCTGATAACATATCTCAAGTATGTCACATGAAATCTTGCCACCTTTGCTTCTAAGGAGCATTCTGGTTGTACTTCTTCCAAGTCAGATTTGTTTGTTCTTTTGTCAGTCCATGGTATACTCAATATTCTTCACCAACACCATAACTTGAAGGTATTAATTTTTTTTCAGTCTTCCTTATTCATTGCCCAGATTTCCCATGTATATGAGGCAATTGAAAACACCATGGCTTGGGTCAAGTGCACCTTACTCCTTAAAGTGATATCTTTGCTTTTTAACACTTTAAAGAGATCTTTTGCAGCAGATTTGCCCCATGCAATGTGTCTTTTGATTTCTTGACTGCTGCTTCCATGGCTGTTGATTGTGGATCCAAGTAAAATGAAACCTTGACAGCTTCAATCTTTTCTCTGTTTATCATGATTTTGCTTATTGATCCAGTTGTGAGGATTTTTATTTTCTTAATGTTGACTTGTAATTCATACTAAAGGCTGTGGTCTTTGATCTTTACCAGTAAGTGTTTCAAGTCCTCTTCACTTATAGCAAGCAGCAAGGTTGTGTCATCTGCATAATGCAGGTTGTTAACGATTCTTCCTCCAATTTTGATGTCCCATTCTTCTTCATATAGTCCAGCTTCTCAGATTATTTTCTGAGCATTCTGCAGATTGAATAAGTATGGTGAAAGGATACAACCCTATGACACACCTTTCCTGACTTAAACCATGCAGTATCCCATTGTTCTGTTTGAATGACTGCCTCTTCACCTATGTACACCTCCCTCATGAGCACAATCAAGTGTTCTGGAATCCATTCTTCCCAATGTTATCCATAATTTGTTATGGTCCACACAGTTGAATGCCTTTGCATAATAAATGAAACACAGGTAAACATCTTTCTGGTATTCTCTGCTTTCAGCCAGGACCCATCTGACATCGGCAATGATATCCCTGACTCCACATCCTCTTCTGAATCTGGCTTGAATATCTGGCAGTTCACTGTCAATATACTGTTGCAACCGTTTTGAATGTTTGTCAGCAAAATTTTACTCGTGGGTGATATTAATGATATTGTTCAATAATTTCTGCATTCAGTTGGATCACATTTCTTTGAAATAGGCATAAATATGGATCTCTTCCAGTTGGTTGGCCAGGTGGCTGCCTTCCAATTTTCTTGGTATAGACAAGTGAGCACTTCCAGCACTGCATTTGTTTATTGAAACATCTTGATTGATAGTCCATCAGTTCCTGGAGCCTTGCTTTTCACCAATGCCTTCAGTGCAGCTTGGACCTCTTTCTATGGTATCATCAGTTCTTGATTGTATGCTACCTCCTGCAATGGTTGAATGTAGACAAATTATTTTTGGTACAGTGACTTTGTGTAGTCCTTCCATCTTCATTGGATGCTGCTTGCATTGGTTAATATTTTTACTGTAGAATCTTTCAATATTGCAACTTGTGGCTTGAATTTTTTCTAGGAAGAAGGACCTGGCAGCCTACTTCTGAAAAAAATTAGCCAGTGAAAACCTTATGAATAGCAGCGGAGCATCATCTGATATACTGCCAAAAGATGAGCTTCACAGGTTGGAAGGCACTCAAAAGATGATTAGGGAAGAGCTGCCTCATCAAAGTAGAGATGACCTTAATGGTGTGGACGGAGTCAAGCTTTCAGAGCCTTCATTTGCTGATGTGGCTTGACTCTAAACGAGAAGAAATAGCTGAAAACGTCCATTAATAATCGAAATGTGGAATGTATGAAGTATGAATCTAGGAAAATTGGAAATCATCAAAAATGAAATGGAACACACAACAGTGATATCCTAAGCATTAGATAGCTGAAATGGACTGATATTAGCCATTCTGAATCAGAAAATCATATGATCCATTCTGCTGGAAATGACAAATTGAAGAGAAAAGGCATTGCATTCATCATCAAAAAGAACATTTCAAGATCTATCCTGAAGTACAACGCTGTCAGTGATAGGATAATATCCATATGCCTACAAGGAAGACCAGTTAATATGACTATTATTCAAATTTATGCACCAATCACTAAGGCCAAAGAGGAAGAAATTGAAGATTTTTACCAACTTCTGCAGTCTGGAATTGCCTGAACACGCAATCAGGAAGCATTGATAATTATCAGTGATTGAAATTCAAAAACTGGAGACAAAGAAGAAGGACTGGGAACAAAGTAGAAGAAACAGTAGTTGGAACATATGGATCTTTATGATAGAAATGATGCTGGGAATCACATGATAGAATTTTGCAAGACCAGAAACTTTTTCATTGCAAATACTTTTTTCAGCAATATAAATGGCAACTTTACACATGGACTTTGCCAGATGAAATACACAGGAATCAAATAGGCTACATCTGTGGGAAAAAAAAGATGGAAAACCTCAATATCATCAGTCAGAAAAAGGCCAGGGGTCATCTGAGGAACACACTATCAATTGCACACATGCCAGTTCAAGCTGAAGCTGAAGAAAATTAGAAAAAGTCCAGGAGAGCTAAAGTGTGACGTTGAGTATATCACACCTGAATTTAGAGACCATTTCAAGAAAAGATTTGATGCGTTGAACACTAATGACCCAAGACCAGATGACTTGTGGAATGACATCAAGGACATCATACATGAAGAAAGTAAGAGGTCATTAAAAAGACGGGAAAGAAAGAAAAGACCAAACTGGATGTCCAAAGAGATTCTGAAACTTGCTCTTAAACACTGAGTAGCTAAAGCAAATGGAAGAAATGATGAAGTCAAAGAGATGAACAGAACATTTCAAGGGGTGGCTCAAGAAGACAATGTAAAATATTATTATGACATGTGCAAAGACCTGGAGTTAGAAAATCAAAAGGGAAGAACACGCTCAGCATTTCTCAAGCTGAAAAAACATCTTGTACTAAGCCAGCAAATTATGTAGCCAGTCCTTGCTTTATGGAATCAGATACTGAGTTATGGTTTGGGGTGCCAGGTGTTTATTAGGGATTAACACCTGTGAAGAGAAGGGGGAGAAGCAGAAAAGGGCAGCGAAAGAGGTCAAACTGCCTCACAGGTCCAACAGAACAGGAGCAAAATTTACCCATTGGCACTTCCTGCATAGGGCAAAATGACGAGGCTTTAAACACTCACATGTTCACTCACAGATCTGCAACCTGACGGCTGGAGCCTGTCTGATAGAAACGTTCCTGGAAGCTGTCGGTTGTTAGGTGCCGTTGAGTGGGTTCCCACTTATAAACCCAGAAAAAAAAAAATACATATATATATATATATATATAGCGACCCTATCAAAAAACCAAACCAAACCTGCTGCCCTCGAGTTGATTCCAACTCATAGCAACCCTATGGGACGGAGTAGAACTGCCCCAAAGGTTTCCAAAGAGTGTCTGGTAGATTTGAACTGCCAACCTTTTGGTTAGCAGCCATAGCTCTTAACCACTCTGCCAACCAAGTTTTCCTATAAAGCCAAAAACCAAACCCATCGCCATCGAGTCGATTCCAACTCATAGCGACCCTATAGGACAGAGTAGGACTGCCCCATATGGTTTCCAAGGAGGGCCTGGTGGATTTGAACTGCCAACCTTTCTGGTTAGCAGCTGTGGCTCTTAACCACTATGCTACCAGGGTTTCCAAGTTTTCCATATGGGAAGAAAATCCTTCTCTGTTGAAGGGGCATCTGGGCATAGGCAGCTCTGCATCAGCCAGAGTTGCGTACTGCAAAACCTTGATAGTTACCATAGGCTTTGAATACAAATTTAAAGGTTTAATTTTTTTAATATAAATTAAATATAAATAGAACTGAAATAAAGATTTAAGAGGCGCCCATATTGAGAGGGCACTAGGTAGAGCATAAGATTCAGTGTCAAAGAAGTTGTATTCCGACTTCACCCCCAAAAGTTATTACATTTGTGAATTACTTTGAACGTCGGTGTTTTTCCACAGAGGTGATAATAATAAAACAAACATTTGTTTTGAGGAATAAGGATGCGAAATGGCTGTTAACAAGTAAAGGTTATATATAAATGTTGGTTATTATTTTTATTAAGTGCTTCAAAGTATAAACGTTGTAACCTATATTTAGGCTGTTCAAAATTCTATATTTTGCAATGGAAGAGAGTTTTTTAATTTGAATTGATTTTGTATATCTTATTCTGTCCTCCCCTTCCTGTTAATAACCATCTCTTTAAGAGTAAACTTACAATCATGCCAAAATTTTCAGGTCAGTCAATAGTTACAGACTAGCGTATCTATATTATTTGACAAACTTAGCTAAATTACCTGAAAATCACCATTAGAAAAAAAAATCAAATTTTCAGTTGATAAGGGTATATTTCTTACTCATTTCAGTCATTTAGCAAGGAGTTATTGGTGTATTAGAGAAGACATGAACATTATATTTTTTCTCTCAAATTATACTGAAAGAATAGTTCTTTTTAACTATTTGCTTTTATAATTATATTTCTGGGCTTAAATGGCTTTTTAGGGAGAAATCTATGTGTATCTCCATAGCTCAGAATTTCTTAAATTACCAATGAAAATATGAAGAAAGACTGGATCCTCATCCAGGTCACCAGTGATAAAATAGGTCAGAATGTAGTTAGGATTCTTCCTCGGGTACATATATGACAGGCCTTCAGTTTAGGCTTAAAAACACCTTCGACAGACAGAAGAAACAAACAAGTCCCAGGCTTGAATGATGAGGATATGCAACTATTCCCAAATTCTCTTGCAAATCCTGCTGTGTAATCTCAGCCTGAATTTCAGATTTTTGTTTGTTTGTTTTTTATTTGAAGACTTGGGATAGGCTTGGATGTTTGAAATAAAAATGTCTTCATTACTTCACATACTGCAGCTATTCTTTTTCTTATAGTGTTTAGGTTCTCACAGGCAAACTCTGCCCCAATTTCCCAGAAACAAATTGGTCACTACTGGACTCTGAAACAATTCTTAATATAACTGGACATAAAAAAAAAAAATATTAGTCTTCATGTGGGCTTGGCAAATTTAAATGGAACTTTATATGTACCCTTGATAGGGATCTTTAATAGGAAAATTATTATTTTGAACCTGTCTGAATATATATATTTTTTATTTAATTTTTATTTATTTACTTTAAAATGTGCTTAGGAAAACAAACATTTAGTTCATTAATAAGCTAAGATCTCATTTGGGTATCTAGCACCACAAAAAAAAAAAAACACAGTGCAGGAATATTTGAAAATGTCAAGAAAAAAATAACAATAAAAAAGTACTGTTTTTCTCAATCCCTCCTCCCTTTCTTCCCTCTGGTATCACTGTGCTGGGTATAGATGTCCTACTTAATCCCTGATTAAACCAAATAAAAAAAAAAAACCATTGCTATTTAGTCAATTCCAATTCATAGGGACCATATTGGACAGAGTAGTACTGCTTCATAGGGTTTTCACGGAGTACCTGGTGGATTCGAACTCCCGACCTTTTGTTTAGCAGCTGAACTCTTAACTATTACACCACCAGGGTTTCCAATCCCTGATTAAGAAATGTCAAACTTTTAAATTAAAATGTTAAAATTTGTGCCCTTCCTTAATGCTCTTCCTACTGACAGACTCTTGCACCAAATACTAATTAAAAATAAAATAAAATAAAAATCTGTATTTCCGTATGTCTCACTTAGACCTAGAAATGCATACTTTGACAGGAGAGAAAGAGAACGAGAGAGAGGTACGTTAAGAATCTAGGCAGAAAGGTAACTTAAGAAGTACAATTGTATTTGATTAACTTGATACTCAAAGAAAAGTTGGCCTGATTATCAATTACTTCAACTTGGTACTTAGTGCAGGACATATACTCTGCCCCTTCATACATGTTAAAAAGATTTAGTCATGATCACAGCACTTGAAGAGAACAATGCAAGTTCATTTTAGCTAATCTGATATCTTAAAATAGGCCATCATAAAAATCATTCCAGAAAAAATGAGAATCTATTTTTAAATGCTTCCAGGAAAAAAAGCAGTTTATCTTCCTTGGTTTATAAGTCCTGACCAAGAAGAAAAAGTCCACCTAATTCAAATCTAATTTTTAATTCTGTTATTTAACCACATTCTCTTATGCTAGATTTTAGTAAAAATGTGAACTCACAACTCTCAAACTCTAGAAGAAATCTTCTTTCAGCTTTCCCTTCTTTTATTATGAGGCACTTACCCAAAACTTGCTCCTCGGACATTTTGCATCAGAATAATCTCATATGTTTATTAAAATGAAGATATCTGCAGATTAGAATATTTGGGAGTGATACTACAGAATCTGTTTTCTTTTCTTTATTTTTCTTTCTTTTTTTTACAAACACCTAATGACCTAGTAGCTACTAATGCTGAAAACTACCTCGTCCTGCTTATTCATGAATTTAACGTAGCCCTTTCATTACCATAATCATAGTTCTACCTTGAATTCTCATCAAATAATTCACCTAATAAACAACGTATCATGCTCTCGTAATACCAGCATAGACTTAGAACATTATATCCATGATTGTCCCCAAATAATTATTCTCCCTATAGATCTATAGAGTCATTCAACAAATCCAACATGTATTTATTGAACATTTTATGTGTTGTTACACACATTAGGGATACAACAGTAAAACAGAAATAAGAATTGATTCCCCAGTAGAGTATAAATGCTAATAAAGAGGTGAGCAGACAGAAAAACAAAGCAAATAACTAAACTATATTAGAAGGTAATACGTGTTACCATCTCCTGTCTGTCAGTTTGTTGTACTGTGGTGGTTTTTGTGTTGCTGTGATACTGGAGGCTACACCACTGGTATTTCAAACACCAGCAGGACCACCCATTGTGGGCAGATTTCAGCAGAACTTGCAGACTAAAAGAGACTGATAAGAAAATCCTGCAATCTACTTCCGAAAATTAGCCAATGAAAACGTTACGGATCATAACAGAATACTGTCAAATAAAATGCTGGAAAACGGAGCAGGACCAAGCAACGTTTCCTTCTGTTATACATAAGATCACCATGAGTTGGAGCCAACTCAACAGCAACTAACAACAACAACATGTATTAAGGAGAATAAGAGTGCCAGAACGGGGCTGCCATTTTAAATAGGGTAGTCAGGGGGCAATTTTTTTTCCAAATTTTTGAGAAGAATTTTGAAAGAAATGAGGTGAAAGAATGAACCCAGCAGATTTCTGAGGACAACACATCCTCGGTAGAGAAAAGAACAGTTATAAAGGCCTTCAGTCAGAGGTGCACCAGATATGCTTGAGAAATAACAAAGAAGGGCAATGAGATTGGCTGGAAGTGAGAGAGATATAGGAGATGCAGCTAGGAGGGTGATGCGAGCTCAGATTGTGTAGGGCCTTGGGTGAGATGCAGAGCTGTTGGAGAGTTTTAAGCAAAAGAATAACCTGATTTCATTAATTTGACAGGATTACTCTCACTGTTCTATTGAGAGTAGATTGTAGGAGGAGCAAGGATGAAAGCAGGGGAACCAGATGGAAAGTATTGTAATAATACCTGGGAGATATGATGATGGGCTGACCAAGGTGAAGGTGGCAACTTTGGATATATTTAAAGGTATATTTAATAGTATTTTCTAATTAATTGGATGTGGGATATGAGAAAGAGGAGTCATGATTCCTCTAAAGTATTTTGAGCCTCAACAAATGGAAGTACATAGTTTCCATTAATTGAGACAAGGGACACTACAGGTGAAGGTTTGGAAGAGATCAATTTTTTAATGTGCTGAAATTGAGAATCCCAGTGACAATATCAAGTAGCCGGGTAGAGATAAGTGTCTTCAGTTCAAGGGAGAAGTTCGGGAATTTAAAGCCATCAGGTTGGATGAAGTCAAAAAGGAATAACAGAGAAATGGTCTAAGGAAAGATCTCTGGGGAAATCCACATTTAAGAGTTCTGGTAGAAGGGAGGGGTCAGGGGTTCTGATTCACTGTCTCAAATCACAGGTCAAGTTAAGATGTGGACTGAGAATTGGACCTTGGCTTTATCAACATAGAAGAATCAGTGACTTTGATGAGAGCAGTTTTGGCGATATGGAGAATAGGAAGTGAGAAACTGATTAGAATGGATTTAAGAGAAAATTGAAAGAGATAAACGTATATTTCAAATATATTCACTGTCAATGCTCAATTTTGTCTTGCCCATGTCATTTAATAAACATCCCCATGTATTTTGCAATTTCCCTCCAATTCACTAAGCTCAATGGATTCTTTAAATACACTCTTTTAAATCTCTTTCCTTTTTTCATTGATAATATTTTGGTCAACATTGTTTGCAACATTGCTGTAATTGGAAACTTTGACAAATCTTTCTAAACAAGAAAGGATCTTTAAGAATTTCATCCAGCTAATTTGATGTCAGAAACCCTGGTGCCCAAGTGGTTAAGTGCTAAGGCTGCTAACCAAAAGGTGAGCAGTTCGAATTTCCTAGGTGCTCCTTGGAAACTCTATGGGGCAGTTCTACTCTACCTCATAGGGTCGCTATGAGTCGGACTCGACAGCAACAGGTTTGGTTTTTGGGTTAATTTGAGGTCACTGGAAATCCTGGTGGCGTAGCGGTTAAGCGCTTTGGCTGCTAAACAAAAGGTAGGCATTTAGAAACCACCAGGAGCTCCTTGGAAACTGTATGGGGCAGTCCTACTCTGTTCTATAGGGTGGTTATGAGTTGGATTGACTCCATGGCAGTGAGTTTGGTTTGGTCTTTTTGGTGGTTGGGAGCTATGGAGAGCTGTGCCTGCTAACCAAAATGTCAGCAGTTTGAGTCCACCGGCCAGTCCTTGGAAACATTTTGGGGCAGTTCTACTCTATCCTATAGGGTCACTGTGAGTTGGAATTGACTCCACAACAATGAGTTTTTTAATCTGATGTACTCCTATTTGCAAAGAGCATTTGTAAAAAAAAATCAGGGTGACATGTCAACCAAATTATGACAACTCCCATATTTATTTTTCTTTATTCCAAGGAAAGTTTTCCATTCTTATAACAACCAAATACAACATGTATACAACTAAACATGACATTTTTTACCATAAACACCTCCTCCTGACTTGTCTGATACTATCAATTAGCATGATAACACCTCAAAAAGCCCAAGGACCTGAGGAAATTTTAAGTTGAATAAAACAAACCAACCATCTGTAGTAAGTCTTCATTAAAACAAACGAACGAACAAACCCATTGCCATCGAGTCGATACCTACTCATAGTGACCCTATAAGACAGAGTAGACTACTCCATAGGGCTTCCAAAGAGTGCCTGGTGGATTCAAACTGCCGACCTTTTGGTTAGCTGTCAAGCTCTTAACCACTGCACCACCAGGGCTCCATAGTGTATACCTATCAACATAAAACAATAACAAGTCCACAACAATGTTCTGAATAATCAGTAAGATATATTAACTCTAGTTTCAAAAGTACAGACTGACCATATTTGGAAATTATTTTCATGCAACACGGTAAAATACATTTTAAAGAGCAAAGTTATAAACTCATAGCTTTCCAGAATACTCAGCTATGTAGACTAAAATACTTCCAATTATTACCTTGCCCTAGACCACAGATTAAAATTTGCTAGTAACTTAAATAATAAAATTCAATTCAAATATTCAGAGACACGTCCACATTTATTATTTCAACTGTTTAATTTTCCTCTGGGTGCATGTATTAATTAATTAATGTGCTGCCCTTCCTATGTGATGATGACTTGCTTAGAAAGGTAGAATTATTAATAAAGAATATTTCTCTTGCTTTAGCATATTTAGGGCAAAGACCAAATGCTTCAGATATTTAAACTCATTTTAGCTTATAACAAGCCTAGGAAGAACAGGAAATGTGTCCTAGATACACTATATAAGATAAAAATTGAGAAAGCAGTGACATAAAATCTGGGCAAGAGAGAAACGATGCACACACACACAAAAAATAATTTTTAAAATACTGTAAATATTCAGATAAAAATTTACAAAAAATAATAAATTGAGCAGAATCAGTTTCAGACTGAATATGAGTGATACAAAATTATGTGAAAAAAGGAAAAGTTCTGGTTTAATCTAATAAAAGCTATGACTGGCATCCAAAAGAATCATATTCCTCATTAAAAAAAAAAATTAGCAAAAAATTGGGGAGAACAAAACATGTTTTAGTAATTTATAATAAAACATTGATTCTTACATATTATCTTCATGGATTGAAGAAATCCTCACTCCAAAAATACTCCAAACCTGTGGTTTAGAGTAACTTATATCTTCTATTGTTCAACACTTTAACTCTGTATGAACATTTTCCACATAGATGTAAATAGGGCTGACTTACCCATTAGGCACTATAAGCACAGTTAGTCAAAGAAAATGCTATAATATATAATATTAATATATTTTTATACCAACACTTGTAAAATATAATTTTTAATAGAAGAACGGACCATGAAGGCAACAGTGCCTAGGGCCCACAAAAGTCATAACACAGCCCTGGATATGAATCAGATCACACAAACCAAGACCCATGTTTATTCTATTACCAGATGAAGAGAAATTTTCCCTTACTCATACTGGAAATGAACTTAAGCCCCTTTGCCTTTGAGTCCCTAAAGAAGCAGAAGTGCGACCAGGTTTTGAGACACATCGCTATTTGTTTTTCTCATTTTGGAAAGCATTCATACTTACTTTTGAAAGCCCATTTGTCCAATAACCACAGGGCCTTTACCTTGAAATTTATAGGAATAGAGAGAAAAAAAAAATTTTCGTTCTGTGGTGGAGAGTATAATGCCCAGAAGAAATGTGGAATAACCACATGCTTAAAAAAAAAAAAAAATTTTTTTTTTTTTTTTTTGTACTCACTTGATAGCTCAGCTCTGATATTTTTGGGTGTATAAGTTTTGGCGAGTTTTGTAACATTTCTATGCCACTTTTTCTATGTGTGTAACAACGGGTGCCATGATGTGCAACTAACGGGGTTGTTATAATATTTCATTCACAAACCCCAAACACAAACAGGCATTTTCTTCAATTTTCCATAGTAGAAAATATCATTATCGCCAGCTTACTTGGAACAAATATCCTGGGCCTACCCCACACCTCCTGTCTTTCACATTAACGTTTATTCAATCTTCAATTCCCTCAAGCTCTACTTGCCTTCACCACCGTCACCTCTCTTCTGTAGTATCTCACTAGCCTTCAAATTGTCCTCCTATTTGTGGCTTCTTTTTACCTTATAATTTGCAGGCTGCACAGGAGCCAGAGTTGCCTTTCTAAAATGGAAATAAAATCATAACACCACCAAGGCTTTTGATCAACAAAATACATATGACCCCATTAGACTATGGCCTTCAAGGTGCCTCATGATACCGCTCCTTTCTATTTCTTCAAGATCATCTTCTACCTCATAGCTACAGTGCTTTTTAATAGTTTGTTATTTACAATAATTTTTATTTTATGATAATGTTAGATTCATTTTAAAAAGTTACAAAAATATTACAGAGAGTTCTCATATACCTCACACCTAGTTCCCTCTATCATTGACATTTTATATTAGTATGGAACATTCATTTCAAATAATGGCCCAGTATTAATATATTATTATTAAATAAACTTTGTGATTCTTTCAGATGGCCTTAATTTTTACATAATGTCTTTTACTCACTCCAAGATATTATCCAGGATACAATATTACATTTAGTCATCATGTCTTCTTAGGTATCTCTTGGTTGTAAAAAGTTCTCATTCTTTGTTTTAATGAGTCTGGCAATTTTCAGGAGTACTGTCCACATGTTCTACAGAATATCCCTCAATTGGGATTTATCTGATATTTTTCTCATGACCAGGCTGGGCTATGGATTTTTAAGAGAACAATTACAGAGGTAAAGTGCCATTTTCATTATATCGCATCAAGAGTACATACTATCAACATGACATCACTGTTGATGCTAATTTTAATAACCTTTTCCTCAGATTTTTCTACTTCAATGCTATACTTTCCCCCTTTTCAAACTTGTACTCTTAGGAGGGAAGTTGTCAAGTGCAGCTCACACTTAAGAATTAGGAAATTATTCTCCATCTCCTTCAGGGTGGAAAATCTACATAAATTATTTGGAATTCTGCACAGATTTGTCTATTCTCCATTCTTTTATTTCATCACTATGGACTCATGGAGATTTGTTTCATATTTTCCATTAAAATCCAATCTCACTTTGTTACTCAAACTGTTCCATCTTTGGCTATTGGGGTTGAGTTCTGCATATTTTCTACATACCCTTAACATTGTGAACTATTTTTATTTTTAGCACTTACTTTTTGGGCACTACGAGATGCTCCAGGCCCTTCTTGTATATTTCCTGCTCCAATCCTAGAATCAGCCATTTCTCCAAGGAGCCCTCGTTACGTTACTGCAGAATGACACTGGAAACTAAGATCTCGGCATTGGTGTGCTCATTGTTACTGAGGTAGTAGCTTCCATGCCCTCTCAGCTGACAGAGCAATAAAAGATACATGTGTATACTAACCCGTATTTACACATATGTGTTCATCTGTATACACAATAAACTAAACATTAGTTCATGCTGGTGTCTCCAACTGTAGTCCGTTACCACATTGATCATTCTAGCCTTCTCCTCTTGCTTGTCTGTAACCTTAGACTGCAATATTGAGGAAATGGGCTCTGCCATTCACCATCCATTAACCTAATTATTTAATCCCAGTAAGCAATGACAGTGGTTTCATAATTGTTAACCTGAACCTATGTGGGAAGGAACTTTATCAACCAAAGTGCTTATATACAGTTCTTTTGTCTTTAGTTTTACAGATTCTACTCATTCCAAAGTTATTTAGGTCAACACCTTTTTGTCAATTCCTTTCATTGAGGTTATTTCATATATTTATAATAGTGTTAGATTATTTTTTCAGTTTGCATTCCATCCTGGCATCCCAATCCTTAAATGATTTTTTCAAATTTGCATATGTTAAAATTTGTTGTTTGTGCTGTAAACTTGTATGAACTATGACAAGTTCATATGATCCAGCATTTTTGATCTTACATATTTACTCAACTTATCTGAAAGCTTATTGTGTTATAGCTACATAATCATAGTCACTTGCAGAAGAGTTACCATCCAAAACATTTCCTGTTCAACCTTTCCTCCTCCCCAAATTCTTGGCAACTACCGATCTGTCTATTGTTTCTAAACTTTTGCCTTTATGAAATTTTGTAAAAATAGAATCACACACTATGTAACCTTTCAGACAAGCTTCTTTCACTTAGTAGTATGCATTTAAGATTCATCCTTATTTTTGCTTAGCTTTATAGCACATTTCTTTTTATTGTGAAATAATATTTCACTGTATGAATATACCTCCTTTTGTTTATCCATTCGCCTGTTGAAGGACATCTTGGTTATATCTAGCTTTTGGTTATTATGAAGAAAGATGCTGTAAATATTCACATGCAGATTTTGTGTGGGTGTGAACATAAGTTTTCAGATAAGTTGAGTAAACGTGTAAGATCAAAATTACCGGATGATACGAAAAGACTGTTTAGCATGGTAAAAAACTGCCAAATTATCATATATAGTGGTTGTGCCATTAGCTTTCTCACGAGAGAGGAATGAGAGTTTTTGTTACCCCATTACTCCACACCCTTGCTAACAGTTAGTATCATCATTTTTATTTAGATTTTAGCCATTCTAATAGATGTTTTCCCCACACGTCTATCAGTTTGTCATACAGTGGGAGATTGCATGTTACTGTGATGCTGGAAGATATGCCACCGATATTCACATACCAGTAGGGTCACCCATAGCAGACAAGTTTCAGCTGAGCTTCCAGACTACGATAAACTAGGAAGAAGGGCCCTGCGGTCTACTTCTCAAGCCGAAAGAACTAAAGAAAAAATTGAAGCCTTGAGTTGCAATACAGAAGGGTTCTATGGAGAAAATATTAAATGACCCAGGAAGCATCAAAAGAAGATGAAAGGAATACACAGAGTCACTATACCAAAAAAAATTTGTCGACATTCAAC
Source organism: Loxodonta africana (assembly GCF_030014295.1). Lineage (NCBI taxonomy): Eukaryota > Metazoa > Chordata > Mammalia > Proboscidea > Elephantidae > Loxodonta > Loxodonta africana. The sequence goes on along the minus strand of NC_087345.1, from coordinate 120,822,666 downwards.
CATTTCAGGAGGTAGCATATGATCAGGAACCAACAGTACCGAAGGAAAAAGTCCAACCTGCACAGAAGGCATTGGTGAAAAACAAGGCTCCAGGAATTGACGGAATACCAATTGAGAGGTTTCAACAAAGGGATGCAGGACTGGAAGTGCTCACTCATCTATGCCAAGACATTTGGAAAATGGCTACCTGGCCAACTGACTAGAAGAGATACATATTTATGCCTATTCCCAAGAAAGGTGATCCAACCAAATGCAGAAATTAATGAACAATATCATTAATATCACAAGCAAGCAAAATTTTGCTGAAGATCATTCAAAAACAGCTGTAGTAGTATACTGATGCAAAACTGCCAGAAATTCAAGCTGGATTCAGAAGAGGACATGCAACCAGGGATATCATTGCTGATGTCAAATGGATCCTGGCTGAAAGCAGAGAATACCAGAAAGATGTTTACCTGTGTTTTATTGACTATGGAAAGGTATTTGACTGTGTGGATCATAATAAATTATGGATAACATTGTGAAGAATGGGAATTCCAGAACACTTAAGTGTGCTCATAAGGAACCTATACATAGATCAAGAGACAGTCATTCAAACAGAACAAGGGGATGCTGCTGTAGTTTAAAGTCAGGAAAGGTGTGTGTCAGGGTTGTATCCTTTCATCATACCTATTCAATCCGTATGCTGAGCAAATAATATGGAGAAGGAGGTATATGAAGAATAGGGCAACAGGATTGGAGGAAGGCTCATTAACAACCTGTGTTATGCAGAGGACACAACCTTGCTTGCTGTAAGTGAAGAGGACCTGAAGCACTTACTGAGGAAGATCAAAGACCACAGCCTTCAGTATGGATTACACTTCGACATAGAGGAAACAAAAATCCTCTCAACTGGAACAATAAGCTACATCGTGATAAAAGCAGAAAAGATTAAAGTTGTCAAGGATTTCATTTCACTTGGATCCACAATCAACAGCCATGGAAGCAGCAGTCAAGAAATCAAACATGCATTGCATTGGGCAAATCTGCTGCAAAAGACCTCTTTAAAGTGTTGAAAAGCAAAGATGTCACCTTGAAGACTAAGGTGCACCTGACCTAAGCCATGGTGCTTTCTATTGTCTCTTATGTGTGTGGACGATGAATAAGGAAGACTGATGACGAATTGACACCTTTGAATTGTGGTGTTGGCGAAGAATATTGAATATACCGGGGACTGCCAAAAGAACAAACAAATCTGTCTTAGAAGAAGTACAACCAGAATGCTCCTTAGAAGCAAGGATGGCAAACGACATCTCACATAATTTGGACGTTATCAGAAGGGATCAGTCCCTGGAGAAGGACATCACGCTTGATAAAGTAAACGGCCAGCAAAAAACAGGAATACTCTAAACAAGATAGACTGACACAGTGGCTGCAACAATGATCTCAAGCATAATAACGATTGTGAGGATGGCCTAGAACTAGGCAGTGTTTTGTTCTGTTGTACATAAGCTTGCTATGAGTTGAAAATGATAGCATCTAACAGCAACAACAATAGGTGTGTAATGGCATCTCATTTTGCTTTAATTTACGTTTTTCCTAATGGCAAATGACGTCGAGAAATATTCCTATGCTTATTTGTGATCTGTATATCATCTTTGATGAGGTTTTTTTTTCAGATATTTTTCCTTTTTAATTGGATTTTTTTTTTATTTGTGAGTTTAATAGTTCTTTTTATGTTTTGAATACAAGTCCTTTATCAGATATATGTTTTGCAAATATGGTCTCCCACTCTTTGGTTTGTCTTTCCATTCTTTTATCAGAGCAGAAATTTTTAATTAAAAGTCCAATTTATCAATGTTATATTTCATATCATGCTTTTGGTATTGTATCAAAAAAGTGAACACTAAACCCAAGGTAATTTAGGTTTTCTCCTATCCTAAAAGGTTTGTGCCTAGATTCTTTTTGTTTGTTTGTTTGTTTTTGTCATTTTGACGTCAAATGGTCCCAGCATCATTTGTTGGAAAGACAATCCTTTTTCCATTGAATTACTTTTGCAACTTTGACAAAATCAGTTGATTATATTTGTGTGAGTCTATTTTTCAACTCTCTATCCAGCTGCATAGAGCTCTGTTTTTTTGCCAATATCGTAATCTCTTATTTACTGTAGCTTTGTAATAATTCTTAAAAATGGATACTGTGAGTCCTTCAACTCTGTTCTTTTTCAGTATTGTTTTGGGCTTTCTTGCTCCTTTGCCTTTCCATATAAATTTTAGGATCAACTTTTCAATATCTACAAAACAGCATGTGGAGAATTTGATTGACATTGCATTTAAACCTTAGATCCAGTTGGGGGGAATTGTCATCTTAATAATATTGATACTTCCAGTCTATGAAAATGGAATATCTCTCCAGTTATTTTGATCTGCTTTGATTTCCTTTACCATTGTTTGTAGTTTTGGTTACTAACTCTGTACATATTTTGTTAGATTTACATCTAAGAACTCATTTTGGTGATGGTTTAGGGTGTTATTGTAATTTTTTTTTTAATTTTTTAAATCCAAATCTCCCAATTATTTAATATTGGTATGTAGGAAAGCAATTGACTTTATTATATTGCTGTTGTATTCTATATTGACATTGATACAGCAAATAAAGAGTATTATTTTTTCCTAACTGTGTAAATTTTTTTTCTTGTTTTTCAGTAGCTAGAACGTCCAGTACAATTTTGAATGGGAGTAATGAGAATATTCATGCTTGCCCTGAGGAAAGTGCCCTGTCCTTGGTTATTAAATTTGATATTAGTTGTAGGTACTTTTTGGTGGATGTTCTTTATCAAGTTGAGAATATTCCCCTCTATCCCTGGTTTTTGGAGAATTATTACCTTACCGTGAATGAGAGTTGGGCTTTATCAAATCCTCTTTTCTGCATCAAATGATATGATCATATGTTTTTCTTCATTAACCTGTCGATATGATGAATTGACTTAATTGCATATCTGGAATAAATCAAATTTTAAAAACATTATTGGATTCAATTTGCTGAAATTTTGATGAGGTATTTTATCTCTGGTCTTAAGAGTTACTGTTTGTAGTATTCTCTTCTTGTAATGTGTTTTTCTGGTTTTGGTATTAGAATAATATTGGCCTCAGAATGAATTGTGAAGCCTTCCTCTACTTCTATTTTATAGGAGGCAATATAGAGAATTGGTATTATTTCTTTCTTATATGTTTGTTAGAACTTACCAGTGAAATCATCTGGGCCTGGTACTTTTTTTAGTTTGTATATTTTTAATTATTGATTCAATTTCTGGAATAGAATGTTGTTGTTGGTCTTAGGTGCCACACAGTCAGTTCTGACTCATAGTGACTCTATGTATCACAGAACGAAACATTGACTAGTTCTGTACCATCCTCACAAACCTTGTTATGCTTGAGCCCATTTTGCAGGCACTGTGTCATTCCATCTCATTGAAGGTCTTCTTTTTCAATGACCCTCTACTTTACCAAGCATGATGTCTTTCTCCAGGGACTAGTCTCTCCTAATAGTGTCCAAAGTATGCGAGAGGAAATCTCACCATCCTTGCTTCCAAGGAGCATTATGGCTGTACTTTTTCCAAGACGGATTTTTTTGTTCTTTTGGCAGTCCATGGTATGTTCAATATTCTTCACCAACACCATAATTCAAAGGCATCAATTCTTCTTTGATCGTCCATAGTCATTGTTCAGCTTTCAAATGCATACGAGGCAGTTGAAAATACTATGGCTTGGATCAGACGTGCCCAAGTCCTTAGAGTGACATCTTTGCTTTTTAACAAACATTTTGGACTATTCTGAACTTAAGTTGTCCTTTTTCTCTTCTGTGAGTTTTGGTAGATTGTTTTTCAAAGAATTAGTCCGTTTAACTTGTCACATTTATAGGCATAGAGTTATTCATACAAAAAAAAAACCAAACCAAACCCAGGGCCATCGAGTCGATTCCAACTCATAGCGACCCTATAGGACAGAGTAGAGCTGCCCCACAGAGTTTCCAAGGAGCACCTGGAGTTATTCATAGTGTCCCCTTATTACCCATTTTAATATCTACACGGTAGTGATGACCTCTTTATCATTTCTGATTTTAGTAATTTGTGTTCTGTCTCTTGCTTAGCCTGGCTACTGGTTTATCAGTCACATTGATAAAGTCATGAGTTTGCAGTACTGGTCAAATCGAGTCAAAATTTGGGGACCTGGAAATAAGACTACGAACTCATGATTAGATACCAAGTTTTGTGGTAAAATTTAGTTTGGGAATTACAGGATGCATTTTTGCCCTTATTGCCCTACCCTTCTTTGGCTTCTATTTCATGGTGTCAGCCTCTCTTAACCTAAGCTGAACTCGACCAGTTCTAAAAACAAATATTCACAAAGCAACTTGCTGAGGAAACCTGATGTAGGTTTGTACATATGTGGGCTTGTGAAAACCAGATGTACAGCATCTTTATTTTCTAAAAACCCAATATTTTTACTGACAAAACAAAATATGTTATAAAGGGACACAGGATATACCTTATTAAGACTTGGAACTGCATTATTTTCAATTTGAGCTCTGCGGACAAATATTTTTAGATTTATGTCTATGTCCTGAATTAGTGCAGATGCACACAGACATACCACACAGATACACACGCACACACACACGCACACACACACATTTGCTTTGTTAAGGCTTGCTTGGAATCACGGGATCGCACGTGTGCCTGTGCGTGCGTGTAGGCGTTAAGCTATATAGAGTTGGTCCTGAAGAGAGAGAAATTGAAAATGTTGAGAAACCAAACTCTGTCAATCACGCTTTTCTCCTCCGTAATCAGGTCCCACCCAAACCTCATGAACTCACAGGACTTTTCCTTTGGATTCTAGATCTGCCTGAGAGTGTAACTTTAATGAAATAACCTGTCCTTTCTGGCCTTAGCTGTCCGATAATAAAATGGAATGAGACAGTTTTCTCATCCCATTTTCATTTCATTCATGAAAGTCTACTGTTCCGTGATTCATTGAGTAATTTATTTAAGTCTGTGGTATTATATAAGATTTTTCATCTAAACATATAGTCACTTTCAAGCTAAATTTCAGATTTAAACATACATATTTCTAGATACTTTTTATGTGAAGAGTATTATGGAAGGAAAAGAAGTAAAATATATTTATTTTAAATATGATATACAAATTTCTTAAAACGTCAGATTTTTTAATTGCATTTTTTAATTTTTGATGTTAAATTGAGTATATTTTTAAGACTGAAATACCTTTTTTTCTTTCTTCTGATGTAAACAATATATAAAGGTTATTAGAAAAAGAAAATATTGAAAGTATAAATCTGTAAAACCAATGCCAAACTCCTTGCCTTGGAGTTGATTCCAACCCATAGCAACCCTGTAGGACAGAGAACTGCCCCAGACAGTTTCCAAGGAGCACCTGGTGGATTCAAACTGCTGACCTTTTGGTTAGCAGCTGTAGCTCTTAACCACTATGCTACTAGGGTTTCATTTAATATTTTAAAATATAAAAATATGCAAATCACAAATATAACTTATAAAAAATATGTTACCTTATTAAAAAAAAAGGTATAAATAGTGACGAACTATAGAGTTTGTCATAAACTTACTGCATGTCCAACAACAGGGTGACTTTGAGATGTGCCTGCTGAGTTGCCAGCTAGGCTCACTCTCCAGCTCAATCGTTTTCCTTCTCATAGCCTGGCGGCAAAGCATTTCAATCTTGGGCCTCAATAAAATCATAGATTTCTAATGCCATGGCTCCTTGGAGTTACTCTAAAAACCATAAATAAATATCAATTATGGGGATCAAAGAATCTATATTTACAAACATTTTCCCCTATTTAAATTATTATCAAAGTAGAAAAAATTATGTATTATTTCATTGAACCATCATTTAAATTAATATTAACATTAAATAAATTATTGTGTATTTATGAATAATTATTTTCTATAGAAATAAATGCTAAGATTCTCAAATTACTAAGCAGAAATGCTCATGTTTGAAATGCAGACTTGATGAATATTGCAATATCCCAAATTACAGTCAAAATCAAGGGCACACAATAACATCTAATTTTTAATTATAAAAAACACTTTTTCTGATATCACGACTCTAATAAGGAGCATCATTTTTTCTAATTCAATTCCTTTTTTAAAAAATTCATCATTTTGAATCATAAAAACAGGACTACATTTCATAAAGGTTACAGTTGTTTTCACATCTGGAGCAGGATTAAATCAATAGGTATATTTGGAAGAACAAAAGTTGGATAGTATATTCCTTTGGGTGAAGAAAAAGGAGATACTGCAAGGTAAGAGTAGATGTTAACAGACTAATGATCATTTTTTAATAACAGAGGAACCTTTCAGTGAAAAAAAAACCAATATATTTTTTTCATTGCTCTCTTCTCTTTCAGCTAACCTTTGAATGAGAGAAACTTCTGCTGATGTCAAATGACCACAGGGATATTAACAACTGGACTTGGTGCCTGTCGGCCGCTGTTGAGTATCTCCTTTACCAAGCTGGCTTTCTTCACTACTGCCACTGACCTTGCAAACAGCTCCGACAAAGGTCGGAATGGATTCATTGATCAGCTAGACCAAGCATATGACAGTCTGTGCCTTAATTGAATCCCAAAAGGGGGCAGGCTGGGTTTTTATTACAGAGGCCAGCCGATAGCACTCATTAAAAGCTCCACAGACTGTGTGGTTTACTAATTAGTTTATTATACAGACACCTTGACGATGGGCAAAGTTGTCATTTTGCCCTTTATCGCACAGGGGATGTTGTTAAAAGTTTAATCAGCTAACACTGACCAAGTTAGCTTGGCAGGCTGTGGATGGTCATTACTGAGGTCACCCCTGCTGTAACAATTCTGACAGGGTCACAGCATGAACTTACAATAACGAGAGTGTTACATAAGGTAAGAGCGTACCTGAAAGGGACCCCAGAAAAGAGATGTGCTCTGAGGGGGGTAGGAAACAGATGGGCTGTTAAGACAAGTGAATCCTTTTAAAGTTTATCTTTGTCTGCCCTGTTTAACATATGCTTTCTGAAAAGATGGGGCATACAACAATCACTTTGATATGTTCATCATAACTGAGATCGGTAGCTTTATTTTTTTGTCCAAATATAGGGGCACTTGATTAAAAATATGCCTTCTATATTTTATTTAAACTTTTCATAATTCCAGAGAGGTAGGCAAGATATTTTTGACTGTTTAAACTTGCTCTAGATAGACCAAAGAAAGGGATCTATTATAGGCTTTTTTTTTTTAACTCAGAAAATAATTTTGAACCTGTCCAGTTCTTAACAGCATTCTCTAATTTACGATCTTTGTCTCATTTATTCTATAAGTTCTAGTTGTTCTAATAAGCTACTTTGATTTCTAGGACCTATGGAAAATTGTGTTCATGTGTCTAAGCAAGATTACACAGTGAGTCAAATATATCATGCTATTTCAAATTAAAAATTATTGGTAAGTTCAAACTACAAGTAATGAATAAATAATTTTTTTAAACATGCTCCTCTGTAGGTTCATTTTTTTTTTCCTGCATAATCATCTTCTTCTGTGCTCTCAACAGAATTGACCATGCAGTCAATCTAATTCAATTGTTAAGCTAGCCCCGAATAACTGAGAACACATTTCTCAATGCATAATTCTGATTCCATAGACAAAACCTTAGCGGGATTGTACTTTACAAAGCTATTTATGCATTTTAATAGTGAATTTTAGCTCAATTATGGAAGATCTCTGAAGATGCGAACAATTGTTGTTTCTAAGGAGATATCTGTATTTTCTCCATGTCCTGTCCTAGGATTTAAAATCTCTAGAGACCTGCATAAACCTGAAGTTGAGATCCAAGTTATACAACATAGAAATTGTGCTTATCCGGGCCTGATCCTTTAAAATTGAGGCTTTTGGTGGCATACAGTCTTAAATTTTTTCAGCATCAGTTATCATATCTGCAACATTATCTGAAGGCTTTGTGGGCTGAACGAGGTAAGAATGTGTTAAAAATACACATTTATTTATGCAACAAACATTTATTTTGATTCTGTCATGCAAAATAATAAGCAACACTGAAAGGCAGGCATCTACTCTGGAGATCAAAATATAATTTAATAGGTGTGTGATCATATTGAAGAAGCAGAGAAATATTCTGTATTGAGTTCAAACAGCAAAAGGAATTTTTGTGTATTATTCAAATTGGAATTGGTCCAGGAAGCTAGGGCTAACAGTGAGGCTATAGGCTTGTAAAAAGGAGGCATCTTCAGAGGTTCACACTTTTTGGTAGTCCTAGGGAAGCTTCCCACAGAGACAGATTGCTTCATCAAGCCCACGCAGGCAAATGCTTCATCAACTCACTTGGGAAGAAAAAACAAACTATTTTCAGAGTAGAGTTAATAGTACTGCTGTTGTGTATATTTCTTCCCCACAGTCCATGAAGGAAATTGTAAAAAAAAAAATTAGTAAGAAATTTGAAATCTTATCTTTTTGAAGGTATCTCAGCAACAACATGGTAGTTTCAAATACTTCCAAGATGTCATTCTATATGAAATATTGACAAATTTGACTGTTAAAGATAAGAGCCTTTGTGCATCACAACTTAAAAAAGTGAGACTGTGAGAAGGTATTTGTAACATACCAAACTTACAAAGGCATCATTAGCAATAATACACAAGAAATGCCTGTGAATCACTAGAGTAAGAGAAAAAAATACAACTGAAGGAATGAACAGAAAATAATGGAAATATGTTTAACAGAAGCAGGAAGTCATGGGACCAAAAATAGATACATACACAAAAGATATTTGAACTCGTTTGTGATCAGGAAATGAACACCAAAACCACAATGACATACCATTTTATACCCATTTTGACAGAAAAAAATTAACAGTCTGGCAATACCAAAAATAAAAGACATACTATGTGAATATATACAATCTCTTACATATTAGCAATAATTTTGAAAACAATTTGGCATTATATGTAACTGAATATTCAGATACCTTTCAACCCAACAGTTATTCTAGATATATACCCCAGAGACCCTTTTCTACATGTGCATGAGAAGATACATACAGAATTCTTTACAGCAGTACAGTTCAAAAGAACAAAACCTGGCAACAATTCAAGTACACATTTATAGGAGAATAGATGAACAGTGGTACATCCCCACACTGTATATTATTCAGTCATGAGAATACATGAACTAGAGGCAAAACAGCATTGTGAATGAACTATTAACAATATGATAGCTAGTGAAATATATTTGTTGTTGTTAGCTACTGTTGAGCTCCGCCCAACTTACGGAGACCCATGCACAATGGAGCAAAATGCCTCCTAGCCCTACACCTTCCCCAGGATATGTTGCCGATTGGATCACTGTGATCTATAGGATTTTCACTGATGATTTTGTAAGTAGATCACCAGGCCTTTCTTCCTAATCTTTCTTTGTCTGAAAGCTCCACTACAACCTGTTCAGCATCATGGCAAGATACATGTCTCCACTGATAGACAAGTGCTGGCCATGCATGGGGTGCATTGGCTGAAATTCAGCCTGGGTCTCCCACATGGAAGACAAGAATTCTACCATTGAAACCTGTGAAATATAGAAGTCTCAACATACCATATATAGCAAAATTGTATTTTAATAGAATTATAAATCACTAAAAATAAAAATGATTTTTTGGAATATGTTTAGGTAAGATAAAACTATATAAACACGAAGGGGAGTGATTCAAGATTCAGTATAGTGGTTATTTCAGATGCAAGGGGGCTCAGGGATGAGTTGGGAGAGGAACATGGAAAACACGTACAAAGTTATTTTAAATATTTATTAACATTTCATATTGGTTAGTGAATCCATGACTGCTTATTTATTAAATTATAAATAAATAAATCAACAACAAACAGATAAATAAGAGTAGACCATATATGGTCAATATTGGAGATGTGAAAGGGAATAAAGATTTTGTTTAATTTGTGTATCTGTAGTGTAAGAAAATAATGAGAACTTGAGGAGATGCTGGAGCTTCCTGAGTAGGGGTGTGTAGTTTTTATCTTAGTAACCTAGGCAGTTGATTTTAATGTCCACTAGGCACAAGGAATAAGCCTATGGTCAAGTGAAGCTGAGAGTTAGAATAAAGACTTTGTATAAAACTATTACCTTCAAAGTGTCATGCCCTCCATAAAAGGATAAGCCAATGATTCAAGCAGATATAAAAGAGAAGTCTAAGCCTGAATTCTGGGTGAGGTAAGAAAATGTATTCCCTGAGATGCTTAACCTCTTCCTTGCTTCTCAAAATAGTTTGAAGTCTTCATTATTTGTATATTCTGTGAATTCTCACGTCGAAAAGTAGCAGTAAAATGATTTAGACCAGTGTATTTATGTCATTGCTTGCAGAAGCAGATTCTACACTACTCTGGAGAATACTCCCAACACAAACCGTAAGAAATTCTTCAGAAAAAGAAACGTCAAGCTTTATCAAAATAAACTTACAATTATATAATTATGCACAAATTATATACATACAACACATACAAACACACGCAACTAACCATGATTGAAAGACTGTTGACACTGCATAGAATAGAAAAGGATTAAAACTACAACTTGATCTTATTATAAGAATTTCTTTTTTAAAGTACAACTATGACTGGAATGATTAAAAATATAAAAAGAATATATTCAAACAATAAGGAAAAGACAAAATACAACAGAATTGAAATGGAGAGAGAAAGAAAAAGGGAGAGAGAGAGAATAATTAAAAGTAAAGGCTGCTCTGGACTGACTTTAACAAAGTGTATAAGCAAATTTGATGTGGTGAAACCGAACTGTAAAAAAATGCCTAGTTGAAGAAACACTCTTTAAAGGAAGAAAGGAAAATCTGCACTGTCACAATGTAAAATACACAATGTCCAATATCAAATAAAAATTACTATACATGTGATGAATCTATAAATTCTGTCCCATAACCAAAAGAATCAACCAATAGAAACAGGCCAAGAAATGACATAAATAATTAGCAAATAATGACAGTTAAACTAGTATTATAATTATTACCAAGTATTTAAAGAAAAGTAAGAACATAGTGAGGAGAGATATTGAAGATATAAAGTAAACAAATCAAATGACTAGAGATTAAAATATAATACCTAAAATTAAAAAAAAAAATCACTATATGCAATTAAAAGTAGGTTAGATAATCCAGAAGAAAATAGCAGTGCACTTGAAGACAATGCTGTTATGGACTGAATAGTGTCCCCCCAAAATGTGTATCAACTTGGCTAGGCCATGATTTCCAGTATTGTGTAGTGGTCCACCATTTTGTGACCTGATGTGATTATCCTATGTGTTATAAATGATAATTTCTATGATGTTAATGAAGCAGGATTAGAGGCAGTCATGTTAATAAGGCAGGGCACAATCTACTGGATTAGGTGGTATACTGAGTCAATCTCTTTTGAAATATAAAAGAGATAAGTGAGCAGAGAGGAGAGGGACCTGTACTATCAAAAAGGAAGCACCTGAAGTGGAGTGCTCCCTTTGGACCTGAGGTCCTTGCACTGAGAAACTCCTAGACTGGGGAAGATTGATGACAAGGACCTTTCCACACAACTGACAGAGAAAGTCTTCCCCAGGAGCTGGCTTCCTATATATGGACTTCTAGCCTACTAGACTGTGAGAGAATAAATTTCAGTTTGTTAAAGCCATCCACTTGTGATATTTCTGTTATAGCAGCACCAGATAACTAAATCACTGAGTACTTAATGAAAAATAAGAACATAGTGAGGAGACAAATAGAAGATAAAAAATAAATCAAATAACTAGAGATTAAAACATAATATCTAAAATTAAAAAAAATCACTAAATGCAATTAAAAGAAGGTTAGATACTGCAGAAGAAAATATCAGTGCACTTGAAGATATAGCAATAGAAATTAATTCATATGAAAGAACAGAACAACAACAACAAAAAACTGAAAATACCAATGCACAGAGTCTCACCAACCTATGGAACAATACCAAGTTTTTTAAACATATGTATAATTGAAATCCTAGCAGGGGGACAGGAAATTTGTGAAGATATAATGGCTGACAGTTTTCTAAAATGATGAAAACTATAAGCCACTGTCCATGAATTTCAAAGAGCTGCAAGATGGATAAACATAGAGCAAATCACATCAAGGTACTTCATAATCATTTTCTTGAAACTAATATAGAGAAAATTTTCAAAGCAGCTAATGAATCTTTTAAAATTGGTATTGTTGTGTTGTTAGGTGCCATTGAGCCAATTCTGACTCATAGCAACTGTGTACAACAGGACAAAAACCTGCACAGTTGCACCATCCTTAATAATTGTTGTTATGCTTAAGCCCATTGTTGCAGCCACTGTGTCAATCCATCTCATTGAGAATCTTCTCTTTCATTGACCCTCTACTTTACCTTCTCCAGGGACTGATCCCTCCTGACAGCATGTCCAAAGTATGTGAGACGTAGTCCCGCCATCCTTGCTTCTAAGAAGCGGTTTGGTCATACTTCTTCCAAGATAGATTTGTTTGTTCTTTTAGCAGTCCGTGGTATATTCAATATTCTTTTCCAACACCACAATTCAAAGGCATCAGTTCTTCAGTCTTCCTTATTCATTGTCTAGCTTTCACGTACATAGGAAGCAACTGAAAACACCATGGCTTGGGTCAGGTGCACCTTAGTCTTCAAGGTGACATCTTTGCTTTTCAACATGTTGAAAATGTCTTTTGATCATTATTTTATGGTTCACATATGGTTTATCTTGGTAAATATTTCAGGTACACTTGAAAAGACTTATATAGAGAGAAACAAAGGTAAAGGTAGAGACAGTAGAATGATCAGTGGTTGCCAGGCACTTGGGGGAAGGGGAAGGGATGAATTAGGAATTAGTGGAGCACAGGGCATTTTTAGGGCATTGAAACTATTCTGTAGATACTGTAATGGTGGACACATAATATTATGAATTTGTCAAAACCCATAGGACTGTACAACACAGAATGAAACCTAGTGTAAATCATAGACTCTAGTTAATAATAATGTGTCAATATCAGTTCATTAATTGTAACAAATGTTCCACAGGAATGCAAGATACAAACAATAGGAGAAACAATGTAAAGGGAGGATACCGATACGTGAGAACTTTGCACTTTCTGCACAATTTTTCTGTAAACCTAAAACCACTCTAAAAATAAAATCTAACTTTAAGAACTCTTGAGAGAGAAAATTGGAGCAAAATGTGTATACGGTTTAAGACAAGGCAAAGAAGGTAGGCAAGGGTCAGAAGCAAAGTCCCACATACGGCACATTAACAATTTTGGTCTATAACCTCTTTATTGAGGAAAAATCTATGTTCAGTTACTTGAACTCATTAAAAGCATAGAGTTCAGCGCAGTTTGACAAGTGTTTCATTGTGTTGTGCATGGGGTCGCGATGAGTCGGAACCAACTTGACAGCATCTAACAACATAACAACGACATACACCCTTTTGCGTTAGGGATTTTAAAAACTAATTGGGATCGATCAGGTTTGACAATTGAAAGTTTACATAGGCCTCTGAGAAATAAATATCAATAAAGATTTGAGAATAAATAGATTATAGTTTCCAGAGGTCTCTTCTAGAACCCTTCTAATTTAGTAATTCTTAATTGGAATATGAAACCTTGAAATGACAGCTGACGGATTTTTGCCAATACTTTCTTAACTTCAACTCTCCATGTCTTTAAAATTTTGTGGTACACGTCAGTGATTAAGTCCACATTATTTTGTCAATTTATCTTGGAATATTTTGAATATTGATAATCTGGTCTATTAAAATTTGGGAGTATAATTCTTCACATTCTTAAAATTATCTTAGAGATAAGTCTGTTCAACTGTTAATCAGAGCATATGGAAAGAGCACTAAATTAAGTCAGGGAAACTATTAGTGACCCCTGGTTTTGTACTATCTCATGCTAACCTATTTCTGCTTTTTAAGTAAGTAGGCACAAAGTTACTTTTTTAAAAAATATTTTTTATAGTTTTTGTCCAACAGACAATAAAATCCAGCTTAAATTAAGTAAGTATATCAGTTAAATGTTAAAGACAAAGGTATTATATTATAAAAATATATAAAATATATTATAAATATTATAAAATATATACCCATGCTTATATTTTCATTTATTATAGTGTAAGCACATGCGTGATATACCATAACGTATTTTCTTTTCAGATGCTAAATTTAAAGTTTTATTTATATATAAGACTATCATTTATTTAATTACATTTATTGTATTATAAACTTATATAATATATATTTTATAATTTTATACTCAATCAAATGTAATTTGTAAGTGATCACAATATATGTTAACATATTTTTTGAGATTTCCCTGTTTCTGATACAGGTTTAAAATGTTAGATCATCCTTTTCCTCTCAGTACCACCCATTTTAAGCTTCAGAAGTAGATATAATTATATTCATTAAAATTGTTTGTGTATAATAAATTATAATTAGTGCACTAAAGTTTTATAAAATAACAAGTAATGTAAATGAAATTGTATTCTTTAGGGGGAAAATCGTGAAATTTGGTATTACACTGAGTGTTAGCAAAGATAATTGTTCCTTTTAACTCAGGTGTCATTCAGTTTTATTGAAATGCTATGAAAAAGCTTATAATTTTGAAAACTTTTTATTATTTGAGCCAATGATTTCTGACTAATGAGAAATGCTGCACATTTTAATAGCTATGAGAATTGGCTTTAATATCAATATTGTCTCAACGATTCTCTTTTGACATCTGGTATTAGAAAAAGTTTTCTAGGTTTCCAGCTGTGTTTTTGAAATTGCTGTATTTTTTTTTCCAAGACAGGCATAATTTACTTCATTTAGTTGACAGTAATGGGGGATTTAATTTTTTGATGGCATTCATCAGTGTATTATAATTTATTCACAATAAGTATTTTCACTGTATGGCATAAATATTTTCATGACTTAGATAATAAAGAATCTCTGAGGAGAGTAGAAATGGACTGGAAGCCAATGAAAAGAGCCTGTGACAAGAAAGAGTAAAAAGCTCCTGGGAAATTGGGAGGAGTTATAGAAGTAGAACATTATATTAGAAAGTATGAACTAAAAAAGGGATAGTGGATCATAAAACTGGAAAAAAGTAGTCAAGAATAAATGAGGGAGATATACCATAAGAGTGAATATTAGAAATATTCCTGAATTGAAAATATTAGATCAGATATTTGTTTAAATATGATCTCCTCTTCAAATTCAGAGGGTTACCTGAAGCGATAATGATAACATGCTAGTTGGATGCTATAAAAAAAAAAAAGACAAAACAGCAAAATTCAGTAGTTTCTCAATATCTAAAAAATGTTCTTTTTAGATGCCCTCGAGTCCAACTCATAACAACCCCACACAAAACAGAATGAACGCTGCCAGTTCCTAGGCATCCCCATAATCGTTGCTATGCTTAAGGCCATTGTTGTACCCACTGTGTCAATCCATCTCATTGAGAGCCTAGTTCTCCTTCATTGACCCTCTACTAAGCATGATATCCTTCTCCAGGGACTGGTCCCTCCTGATAACATGTCCCACATACATGAGATAAAGTCTTACCATCTTTGCTTCTAAGGAGCATTCTGCCTGCACTTCTTCCAAGACGTATCTGTTCATTCTTCTAGTAGCCCATGGTATATTCAATATTCTTTGCCAACACCATAATTTAAATGTCTCAGTTTTTCTTTGGTCTTCTTTACTCCTTGTCCAGCTTTTGGTTGCACATGAAGCAATTGATAATGCCAAGGCTGGAGGCGGGGCCAAGATGGCAGAGCAGTCAGACTTTTCTGGTGATCCCTCTTACAACAAAGACCTGAAAAACAAGTGAAATGGTTATATTTATGACAAGCTAGGAGCCCTGAATATTAAAGGCAAAGTTAGAAAATGGGCTGAGTGGCAGGGGAAGGGAGAGATGGTTCAGAAGAGGAGAGGAGTTTCCAGACCTGAATAGCTGGGAATCCTCAGGCACCACCCCCTGGAGCAACTGTGGCAGGACTAGTGGTAGCATTCCAGATGCAGTGCCCTCAGGGAGAGACAGCCAGCCACGTAGCCTATTCGCACCTCTGGAACCAGAGAATAACAGTGCTCTCGGCAACTGCTAAGTACTTGATTATATTTTGCCACTCCTCTAGCACCCAAGCCGGCATCAGTGGCTGTCAATTTCCCTGGGCCTGAGATAGGCCCTGCAGAGCACCCAGAGCCATTCTGCCAGTCTTGGAGAAGGAATAAATCCACAATTGGGGGAAAAGATAACCTGCCAGCTCCACTAAGCTGGGGAGCTCAGGGCAGAAGCAGCTGTTGTATAGGCATAAATGGTCTGTGGATTTTGAATACCTTTCCCCCCTGCATGGACCTGTGTGGGCCTATTTCAGGAGGGTAGGCCCTTCTTAGCAAACTGGAACTTTTTCAGCTGTGCAGTAGAAAGGTGGGTGTTTGATGTTTGACACCACTTTGCCTGTTAAATAGGATCCTCACCTACGCACATTAGGGGCCTAAGGACTGGTGACTCCACCTATGCCACTGAGCCACCTGTGACAGGGGTCCTAGGACAACTGGTACCTCCCAGTCCTTACAACCAAAAACATTGTGTGCTCCAGTTAACAGGGAGGCACTTTCTTCACAGACACTAGGGGGACAGTTGTCAGGCTCCTGCCTTGTCAGACTGTGACTCCCTGCTGCAACCAGATACCTATAGCCACACCAATCACTCTGCCCCTCTAAGACTATAGGACAGAGCCTGTACCACACACTTGATGACCAGCTACCTGGACACCTGAGCTGAATCCATACAAGAAAAGCGAATGGACTCTTAGGTTCATATACCTGATAACAGCTCTAGCCTTCTGGTTGCAGGACATTAGAGCTTAAAAGGTGAAAATAATCAAGCTAGCTAATTCAAGCAACCTATCTGGGCATATTAAAAAAAATCAAGAAGCTAAGATACAGTATGCAAACATAAAATAAACTAATACAATAACTTATAGATGGCTCAGAGACAACAGTCAATATCATATCACATAAAAAAGCAGACCATGATCACTTCAACAAGCTCTCAAAACAAAAAGTCAATGGATCATCTGGATGAAGGTGTCTTCCTGCAATTACCAGATGCAGAATACAAAAAATTAATATACAGAACTCTTTAAGACATCAGAACTGAGACCAGGAGGGAGATCAGGCAAAATGCAGAACAAGCCAAGGAACACACAGATAAAGGCAGATGAAGAAATTAAAAATGTTATTCAAGAACAAAACGAAAAATGTAATAAGCTGCAAGAATCCGCAGAGAGACAGTGATCAGAAATTCAGAAGATTAACAATAAAATTACAGAAGTAGACAACTCAATAGAAAGTCAGAGGAGCAGAACTGAGGAAGTAGAAGGCAGAATTAGTGAGACTGAAGATAAAGCACTTGGAATCAATACATTTGAAGAAAAATCAGATAAAAGAATTTTAAAATATGAAGAAAACCTAAAAATCATGTGGGACTCTGTCAAGAGAAATAACCTATGAGTGATTGGAGGGCTAGAAGAGGGAGGGATAACAGAAAATACAGAGAGGATTGTTGAAGATTTGTTGGCAGAAAACTTCCCTCATATAGTAAAAAATGAGAACATATCTATCCAAGATGCTCATTGTACTCCACATAAGGTAGATCTCAAAAGAAAGTCACCAAGACATATTATAAACACACTCATCAAAACCAAAGATAAAGAGAGAATTTTAAGAGTGGCTAGTGATAAACAAAAAGTCACCTACAAAGGAGAGTCAATAAGAATAAGCTCAGACTACTCGGCAGAAACTATGCAGGCAAGAAGGCAATGGGATGACTTATATAAAGCATTGAAGGAAAAAAAAAAAAGCACTAGGCAAGAATCATATATCTAGCAAAACTGTCTCTCAAATATGAAGGTGTAATTAGGACATTTCCAGATAAAAACAGAAGTTTAGGGAATTTGTAAAAATCAATCAAAAACCACAAGAAATACTAAAGGGAGTTCTCTGTTTAGAAAATCAGTACTATCAGATATCAACCCAAGACTAGAAAAAAGACTAGAACACAGGACAAAGTAACTAGATGTCAGCCCAGGTATGGAAATCACAACAATAAATCAAGATTAAAAAATGCTCAAAACAGGGAAACAATGATGTCATTATGTAAAAGAAGACAACATTAAAACAATAAAGAGGGTCTAAGAAATGTAGTCTTAGTTCTTTCACATGGAGAGGAAGCCAAGGTAATATAAAGAGATAGAAGTTAGGTTTAAAATTAGAAAAATGGGGGTAAATATTAAGGTAATCACAAATGAGACTAACAATCCTACTCATCAAAATGAAATACAAGGGAAAAATACAGACTCAGCAGAAACAAAATGAACTACAACGAATAAGAGGAAAAGACAATATGTAAAGAAAAACTACTCAGCAATTCCCACTACAATTAAGTGGGAAAAAGAAACTGTCAATAATACACAAAAAAGACATCAAAACAACAGCATTAAACTCATACCTATCCATAATCAAGCAGGATGTAAATGGACTACATGCACCAATAAACAGACAGAAAGTGGCAGAATGGATTAAAAAAAAAAATGATCTTTCTATATGCTGTCTAAAAGAAACACATCTTAGACTTCGAGACACAAACAAAGTAAAACTCAAAGGATGGAAACAAATATATCAAGCAAACAATAATCAAAAAAGAGCAGAAGTGGCAATATTAATTTCCAACAAAATAGACTTTAAAGTTAAATCCACCACAAAGGATAAGGAAGGACGCTATATAATGATTCAAGGGACAATATACCAGGGGGATATAACCATATTAAATATTTATGCACCCAATGACAAGGCTGCAAGACACAAACTCTAACAACATTGAAAAGTGAGATAGACAGCTCCACAATTATACTAGGAGACTTAACACA
This sequence comes from Loxodonta africana, assembly GCF_030014295.1. Taxonomy (NCBI): domain Eukaryota; kingdom Metazoa; phylum Chordata; class Mammalia; order Proboscidea; family Elephantidae; genus Loxodonta; species Loxodonta africana. The sequence continues at coordinate 120,803,641 of NC_087345.1, read as the reverse complement.
CCACTTTTGGTGAAGAACAGAACATCCAGAAAGAAGCTCAATAAAGACACAGAAGATCTAAATGCCACAATCAACCAACTTGACCTCATAGATATATACAGAACACTCCACCCAACAGCAGCCAAGTATACTTTCTTTTGTAGCACACACGGAACATTCTCTAGAATAGACCACATATTCGGTCATAAAGCAAGCCTTAGCAGAATCCGAAACATTGAAATATTACAAAGCATCTTCTGTGACCATAAGGTCATAAAAGTAGAAATCAATAACAGAAAAAGAAAAAAATCAAACACTTGGAAACTGAACAATACCCTGCTCAAAAACAACTGAGTTATAGAAGACATTAAGGATAGAATAAAGAAATTCATAGACTCAAATGAGAATGAAAATATTTCCTATCTGAACCTTTGGGACACAGAGAAAGCAGTGCTCTGAGGTCAACTTATAACAACAAATGCACACCTACAAAAAGAAGAAAGGGCCAAAATCAAATAATTATGCTTACAGCTTGAACAAATAGTGAGCAATAAAAGAAACACTCAGGCACCAGAAAAAAGCAAATAATAAAATTTAGAGCAGAATTAAATGAAACAGAAAAAGAATTGGAAGTGTTAACAAGACCAAAAGCTGATTTCCTTGAAAAAATTAACAAAATTGATAAGCCATTGGTCAAACTGACAAAAGAAAAATAGGAGAAGAAACCAGTAACCCAAATAAGAAATGAGATGGGTGATATCAAAACAGACCCAACTAAAATTAAAAGAATCATAACTGGTTATTATGAAAAATTGTATTCTAAAAAATTTGAAAACCTAGAAGAAATGGATGAATTTCTAGAAACACACTACCTACCTAAACTAACACAAAAAGAGGTAGAACAACTAAATAAACTCATAACAAAAGAAGAGATCAAAAAAAAAAAAAAAAAAAAAAAGCCCTGGCCTGGAAGACTTCGCTGGAGAGTTCTACCAAACTTTCAGAGAAGAGTTAAAACCACTACTACTTAAGGTATTTCAGAATATAGAAAAGGATGGCATACTCTAAAACTCATTCTATGAAGCTGGCATACCAATACCAGGTAAAGACACCACAAAAAAAGAAAATTACAGACCTATATCCCTCAAGAACTTAGATGCAAAAATCTTCAACAAAATTCTAGCCAATAGAATTCAACAACATATCAAAAAAATAATTCACCATGACCAAGTGGAATTCATACCAGGTATGCATGGATGGTTCAACATTAGAAAAACAATTAATGTAATCCATCATATAAATAAAACAAAACACAAGAACCACATGATCTTATCAATTGATGCAGAAAAGGCATTTGACAAAGTTCAACACTCATTCATGATAAAAACTCTCAGCAAAATAGGAATAAAAGGAAAATTCCTCAACATAATAAAGAGAATTTATACAAAGCCAACAGCCAACATCATCCTAAATGGAGACAGTCTGAAAGCATTCCACTTGAGATCGGGAACCAGAGAATGATGCCCTTTATCACCACTCTTATTCAACATTGTGCTGGAGGTCCTAACCAGAGCAATTAGGCTAAGTAAATAAAGGGCATCCAGATTGGTAAGGAAGAAGTCAAAGTATCTCTATTTGCAGATGACATGATCTTGTACACAGCAAATCCTAAAGAATCCTCAAGAAAACTACTGAAACTAATAGAAGAGTTCAGCAGATTATCAGGATACAAGATAAACATACAAAAATCATTTGGACTCCTCTACACCAACAAAAAGAACACTGAAGAGGAAATCACCAAAATCAATACCATTTACAGTAGCCCCCAAGAAGTTAAAATACTTAGGAATAAATCTTACCAGACATTTAAAAGACCTATACAAAGAAAACTACAAGACACTGCTACAAGAAACAAAAAGAGACCTACCTAAGTGGAAAAAAAGACCTTGCTCACGGATAGGAAGACTTCACATTGTAAAAATGTCTATTCTACCCAAAGCCGTCTGTAGATACGACGCAACTCCGATTCACATTCCAACAACATTTTTTAGTGAGATGGAGAAACAAATCACCAACTTCATTTGGAAGGGAAAGAGGCCCCAGATAAGTAAAGCATAACTGAAAAAGAACAAAGTGGGAGGCCTCACACTACCTGATTTTAGAACCTATAATACCGCCACAGTAGTCAAAACAACCTGGTACTAGTACAACAACAGATACATCCGCCAATAAAACAGAATTAAGAATTCAGATATAATTCCAACCACATATGAGCAGTTGATATTTGATAAAGGCCCAAAGTCAGTTAAATGGGGAAAAGACAGTCTCTTTAACAAGTGGTGCTGGCAGAACTGGATATCCATCTGAAAAAAAATTAAACAAGACCCACACCTCACACCATGCACAAAAATGAACTCAAAATGGATCAAAGACCTAAATATAAATTCTGAAGCAACAAAGATGATGGAAGAAAAAATAAGGACAACACTAAGAGCCCTAATACATGGCATAAACAATATACGAAATGTTACTAACAATGCACAAACACCAGAAGAAAAACTAGATAACTGGGAGCTTCTGAAAATCAAACACCTATGCTCATCCAAAAACGTCACCAAAAGAGTAAAAGGGTTACCTACAGACTGGGAAAAGTTTTTAGCTATGACATTTCCAATTAGCATTTGATATTTAAAATCTACATGATACTGCAAAAACTCAACAACAAGGAGACAAATAACCTAATTAAAAAATGGGCAAAGGATATGAATAGACACTTCACTAAAGAAGACATTCAGGTAGCTAACAGATACATGAGAAAATGCTCATAATCATTAGCCATGAAAGAAACGCAAATCAAAACTGCAAAGAGATTCCATCTCACTCCAACGAGGCTGGCATTAATCCTAAAAACACAAAATATTAAATGTTGGAGAGGGTTGTAGAGAGACTGGAACCCTTATACAGTGCTGGTGGAAATGTAAAATGGTACGACCACTTTAGAAATCGATTTGGCGCTTCCTTAAAAAGCTAGAAATAGAACTACCACACGATCCAGCAATCCTTGGAACATATCTTAGAGAAATAAGAGCCTTTACACGAAAAGATATATGCACACCCATGTTCATTGCAGTGGTGTTTACAATAGCAAAAAAAATGGAAGCAACCAACATGCCCATCAACAGATGAATGGATAAATAAATTATGGTATATTCACACAATGGAATACTACGCATTGGTAAAGAACAAGATGAATCCGTGAAACATTTCATAACATGGAGGAATCTGGAAGGCATTACGCTGAGTGAAATAAGTCAGTTGTGAAAGGCAAATATTGTATGAGATCACTATTATAAGAACTGGAGAAATAAGCAGAGAAGAAAATATTCTTTCTTGGTTACAAGAGTTGGGAGGGAGGGAGGGAGAGGGGTATTCACTAATTAGGTAGTAGATAAGAACTATTTTAAGTGAAGGGAAAGACAACACACAACACAGGAGAGGTCAGCACAACAGGATTATACCAAAAGCAAAGGAGTTTCCTGAATAAACTAAATGCTTCGAAGGCCAGGGTAGCAGGGATGAGGGTTTGGAGACCATGGTTTCAGGGGACATCTAGGTAGATTGGCATAATAAAATCTATTAAGAAAACATTCTGCATCCCACTTTGGAGAGTGGCTTCTGGGGTCTTAAACACTAGCAAGCAGCCATCTAAGATGCATCAATTGGTCTCAACCCACCTGGACCAAAGGAGAGTGAACAACACCAAAAACACAAAGTAATTATGAGCCCAAGGGACAGAAAGGGCCACATAAACCAGAAACTACACCAGCCTGAGACCAGAACAACTAGATGACTGCTCTGACAGGGAACAGAACAGAGAACCCCTGAGGGATCAGACAAGCTATGGGATGCAGATCTTAAATTCTCATCAAAAGATCAGACTTAATGGTCTGACTGAGAGTAGAAAGACTCCGGAGGTCACGGTCCCCAGACCTTCTGTTAACCCAAGACGGGAGCCATTCCCAAACCCAATTCTTCAGACAGGGATTGGACTGGACTATGGGATGGATAATGACACTGTGAATATGAGGAGTGAGCTTCTTGGATCAAGTAGACAGATAAGACTGTGGACAGCTCCTGCCTGGAGGGGAGATGAGAGGGCAGAGGGGGTCAGAAGCTGGCTGAATGGACATCAGAATAGAGAATGGAAAGAAGGAGTGTACTGTCTCATTATGGGGAGAGCAACTAGGAGTATATAGCAAGGTACATATAAACTTTTGTATGGGAGACTGACTTGATTTGTAAGCTTTCACTTAAAGCTCGATAAAAATTAAAAAAAAAAGAAAGAAAAGAAAATACCAAGGCTTGGGTCAGGTGCACCTTAATCCTCAAAGTGACATCTTTGCTTTTTTAGTACTTTAAAAAGATGTTTTGTGGTAGATTTGCCCAGTGCAATGCATCTTTTGATTTCTTGACTAATTGGTTAACACATAATACAAATAATTGGAAAATGCATTCGAAGTAGTATAATGACTAATAACAATCTAAGCAAAAGCAAAAGTGTACAACTTAAGTACATTACTATGTGATTTAGGATCCTAGGTATTGTAAAGCTATGGATATGCCATTATCAGATTTACAATTTAAATGTGGTTTTATCAAAATCTCAAAAGGCCTTTCTTAAAACATTATAAAGTGTTCAATTCAGAAGAATATAGCCATGCAAAATAACATCTCTCCTCTCCAAAAAGTTAAGGAATGGAGAGAGATCTGAACTGCCATAATTAGTGCTATGGATTGAATTATGCCCCCCACCAAAAACATATATATATATGTTTTGGAATTCTGAACAGAATACTTGTGGATTTAATGCAAGGTAATTTTTTTTTTAATATGATGCAAGGTAATCATCTTCCATAATGTAATAATGTTATGTTAAGGAGGCCATACCAGTATAGGGTGTGTCTTAAACTTAATTACTTCTGAGTTATAAAAAGAGCAGATTAGACACAGAGACAAATACATACTGGGGAAGGCAGATGCCATTTGAGGATCTTCTACAAGCAAAGGAACCAGGGAATGCCAGGGCAACTAATTCGGAAGGAATAACCTGGCCGAGACATTGATTTGCTCTTTTAGCTTCCAAATCTGTGAGAAAATAAATGCGGATCATTAAAGCCACCCACTTTTGGTATTTGCGTTACAGCAGCAGTAGATAACTAAGAGAGTCAGTAATGCATTATAACACAGTGATAACCAAAATGTTGTGATACTATCACAATAAGAGACAAACAAAACAGAGAGACTGAGTGGAAAATCCAGAAATTGGCCGTGCCTTGTATGAGAGCTTAGCATAAGGTAAAAGTAGTATTTTTGACTTGGCTGAGAAACCCATGGGATTTTTCCCTAATAAATGATTTTGGAATATTAAGTTTTCAATTAGGTGAAAAAATAAAAATTAGATAAGGACTACTTACCTGAAGGCTCTCAAATTAACTTCAGATAATTTAATTTTAAAGAAAATAAATTTTAGAATTACTAGGAAAATGTAGGTGAGTTTATATTGTCTTGTTGGAAAATCCTTACTAAATTCATCAACCATAGCCAATATTCTGAGAAAAAATATTACTAGATTTGAATAAAATGAATACACAAAGACACACACACATGTACTTCTCCAGCAAGAAGATATTAAGCACAATTAAACAGCAAAGAGCAAAGGGGAGAAAATTCTTCAAAACCTGAGAGACAGATTTACCATTAATTGTAAAGAACAGTTACAAAAAACAGAAAAAATAGATGTAAGATTCTGATTTAAAAAAAATCTTCAAGGGAATCAAAAAGCAGTTCATCACAGTCATTTCACAAAGAAATAGAAGTTACTGACAAACAAATAAAGCGATGTTCTGCTTCACAAGTGATCAAAAAATGAAAATTAAAATGGACTAATATTTTCCTCAAATATTTTAAAAAATATTACAAAACCTAGTATTCTAACTCTTAACCACTGCACCACCAAGACTTCACTAGTATTCATAAAGATGGTGATAAACTCTAACTCAAATTCATTACTGGTGAGAGTATAAACTGAAAGAACTTTCTGGGACACATTTTGCCAATATTTATTAAAAGCAATCATAATGTTTGACTACAAATTCCTCATCTAAGGAATTTATCTTGAGGAAGTAATTGGGAAAATGCATAAATATTGTGTAAAATTGTTATTCACAGTGTTATTATACTAAAAAAGTAGAATTATCTTAATATTTAACTGGAATTATCTCACATATCCAAAGATGAGTATTAATTAGATACTCCCTGGTATTGTTACATAGTACATGGTAAACTATGTAGCCATTAAGAAAAAAAAAAGATTTAGAGAAATATACAATAACATCATAAATTTGAATACTAGTCGTATCAACTGGTCTTCCTCGTAGGCGTATGGATATTATCCTATCACTGACAGCGTTGTCCTTCAGGATAGATCTTGAAACATTCTTTTTGACAACCATTCCTCATCTAGTTGGCATTCCCAGCATAGTAGACTATATGATTGTCCGATTCAAAATGGCCAATACCAGTCCATTTCAGCTCACTAATGCCTAGGATATCAATGTTTATGCGTTCCATTTCATTTTTGACCATTTCTAATTTTCCTAGATTCATACTTCATACGTTCCAGGTTCCAATTATTAATGGATGTTTGCAGCTGTTTCTTCTCATTTTCAGTCATGCCACATCACCAAATGAAGGTCCCAAAAGCTTTACTCCACCCACGTCATTAAGGTCGACTCTACTTTGAGGAAGCAGCTCTTCCCCAGTCATCTTTTGAGTACCTTCCAACCTGGGGGCGGCTAATCTTCCAGCACTGTATCAGACAGTGTTCTGCTGCTATTCATAAGGTTTTCACTGGCTAGTGCATTTCAGAAGTAGGTTGCTGGGTCCTTCTTCCTAGTCTGTCTTAGTCTGGAAGCTCAGCTGAAACCTGTCCTCCATGGGTGACCCTGCTGGTATCTGAACACCGGTGGCATAGCTTCCAGCATCACAGCAACATGCAAGCCCCCACAGTACGACAAACTGACAGACACGTGGGGAAAGGTGATCCAACTGAATGTGGATATTATAGAACAGTATCATTAATATCACATGCAAGCAGAATTTTGCTGAAGATCATTCAAAAGCTGCTGCAGCAGTATATTAACAGGGAACTGCCAGAAATTCAGGCTAGTTTCAGAAGAGGACATGGAACCAGAGATATCATTGCTGATGTCAGATGGATCCTGGCTGAAAGTAGAGAATACCAGAAGGATGTTTACCTGTGTTTTATTTACTATGCAAAAGCATTCGACTGTGTGGATCATAACAAACTATGGGTAACATTGCGAAGAATAGGAATTCTAGAACACATAATTGTGCTCGTGAGGAATCTTTACCTAGATCGAGAGGCAGTTGTTCAGACAGAACAAGGGGATACTGATTGGTTTAAAGTCAGGAAAGGTGTGCGTCGGGGTTGCATTCTTTCACCATACCTATTCAATCTGTATGCTGAGCAAATAACACGAGAGGCTGGAGTATATGAAGAAGAAAGGGGCATCAGGATCGGAGGAAGATTCATTAACAACCTGCGTTATGCAGATGACACAACCTTGCTTGCTGAAAGTGAAGAGGACTTGAAGCACTAATGAAGATCAAAGACCACAGCCTTCTGTGTGGATTACACCTCAACATAAAGAAAAGAAAAATCCTCACAAATGGACCAGTAAGCAACATCATGATGAACAGAGAAAAGATTGAAGTTCTCCAGGATTTCATTTTATTTGGATCCACAATCAACAGCCATGGAAGCAGCAGCCAAGAAATCAAAAGACGCATTGCATTGGATAAATCTGCTGCAAAGGACCTCTTTAAAGTGTTGAAGAGCAAAGATGTCACCTTGAAGACTAAGGTGCGCCTGACCCAAGCCATGGTATTTTCAATCGCATCATATGCATGTGAAAGTTGGACAATGAATAAGGAAGACTGAAGAAGAATTGACGCCTTTGAATTGTGGTGTTGGAGAAGAATACTGAATATATCATAGACTGCCAAAAAAACAAACAAACCTATCTTCGAAGAAGCACAGCCAGAATGCTCTTTAGAAGCAAGAATGGCAAGACTGCGTCTCTCATACTTTGGATGTGTTGTCAGGAGGCATCAGCCCCTATAGAAGGACATCATGCTTGGCAAAGTACAGGCTCAGCGGAAAAGAGGAAGACCCTCAACGAGGTGGATTGACACAGTGGCTGCAACAATGAACTCAAGCGTAACAACGATTATAAGGATGGCTCAGGCCCGGGCAGTGTTTCATTCTGTTGTGCATAGGGTTGCTATGAGTTGGAACTGACTCGACAGCACCTAACAACAGCACAACAACATCAATGTTGCACATAACATTAAGTGTAAAAAAATTTTCAAAAAAAGATTTAGAGGAATATATAATAACATAAATGTTGCATAAAACATTAAGTGTAAAAAAAAGGTTCAAATAGTATGAATTATATAATTTTCTTAAAGCATGAATTCTCTTAAGTCTTTCTCAGGAAAATTTTGTGTAAAATACACATAAGCAGAACTTTAAATTTCATGTGAGTGTGGATGTGAGGAACTTACCTAACTACTGAATGAATTCAGGTAAAACCTCACTTTTATACTGAATTAACCACTTTGCATTTACAGCAAATTTTTATGTGATGACTATATTTCATTTAAATTGCATAGGAATTCACATTTATAAAGTGTTTTTATTGATAGAAAATAAATGTGAGTATAGATTGCAATGGATTAGTGTTAAAATATATATGTGTGTGTGTGTATTTAATAGAAAAATTTCAGTACCTGGCATACCAGGAAAATCATTGCTGCTGAACTGATAAATCTTTTCATTTTAGACACGTGTTACATTTTTTAATGCACTCTGGGTTTATGGAGACAATGTGGGAGGTGTCCTGCAAATATCTTACTGAACTTTGATGTTTTAACACTCAACACACTAATTAGTTGGCCTTGTAGGTATCCACATGAGAACATTTAGTGGGAAAACCAAACACTGAAGGAATGGCCTGGATGACTCAGTAGGTGGGTCTTCTTACATCTGGCTTAGAAATAAACCATGCCCTGAGCTGGCCATTATGAACATAAAGTTTAGCTTACTATTGTTCTCCCATGGTTATAAAGCAAATATTAATGATGTATCTTTTTCATTGTACCTATTCAGAGCTTCAAGAAACCACATCAAGCCAAAACACAGTAGTATAGGAAATAAAAGTAAACAAGTTGATTTCTTTCCTATTAATGTATTTTAATGATGACAGTTTCATGTTTTTTAATTTAATCATTCAGTGGTTCAACCAAGGTTCACTTAGCATTCTACTTAATTCCAATACTAAGAATAACATTTAATTTTTGTTTCATAAGAAAGCGTTTCTTCTGTGATTTTACTGTGCCTTCATTTATGGCACTTATCACATCGTTGAACTATGTAATATGTGCTTCCTATCTACTACAGTAAAAAAAAAAAAAGAGTATGTAATTGTTAATATATTTTTGTTCTGCACTATACAGTTTGACATCCTTGTGGGTTGAGATTGTCAACATAGATTTGACTCATAATACTACTCATCAAATGTTTGATGATTTAAGGTTTTCGTGATGTACATATAGAATCAAAGTCACTAAGTCATGAATAAAAAGCAGCCATATGAAGGAAACCACTCCATCAATCAATATAAAAAAAAGAGATTAACCATATTAAGATAACCTGCTCTTGCAATGGCATCTTACTTGAGTGAAATATGGAATATTACCATTTAAAAATTAAGAATTCAAATTTTTTAAACAGTACTTGAATAACATAAAACCAAAGAAATCAAAGTTCTTTACATCATTTTGGTGATCTAAGAAAATGGCAGAAATAATTTTGTTCTACCTCTTCAGAATAAAAGTTTAAAACTGGACAAAATCTAATAATAAGCAAGTTTTATCTAAGGTTGTTGACCTTTTTTACCATTTGGCCATTTTAAAAATAAACAATAATTGAATCTCCAGGGAAATCATAAACAACCACCGTCATAAATCTAAGTATTGCTAAATTTTTAACACTACTAAAAAACATTTTTATCTCTGAAATTGTGATCCATGTGATAAGGAAAGTGTTGTTTTATAAACATCTATTTTGTCTAATATTTTGGCCAGTATATGACGAAACTTGGTAGAAAATAAAATTTTCAGTTTCACTGTATGATCAATGTATTTTGTTAATTTAAGAAGTTTTAGAGCTTATAGAAAAGTCTGTAAGATCAAAGGCCCATGTTCAAATCCTAACCAAGGCTTCTGTTTTACCTAAAATGATTTACCCTTTCCTACTCTGAATTTTGGAGCCCTCATGGCACTGTGGTTAGACGTTGCACTGCTAACCAAAATGTCGGCAGTTTGAATCCACCTGCCACTCCTTGGAAATACTGTGGCAGCTTCACTCTGTCCTATAGAGTTGCTATGAGCCAGAATCAACTCTACAGCAATGCGTTTGTTTTTTTGGTTTTTTGGTACTGAGTTTTATCATCTGTAAAAAGGATATAATGATAATAAGTATATAGGGTTATTTTGATGATTATAAATAAATAAATATTTTTTATTTTGATGATTAAGTAATACAATATTTAAAATATGTTAACAAAGTGCATGTGCCCAAAGGCTTTCTCCTGTCACTATGGCACATTACTCTCAAGGAAATATAATAAATCAGTAGGACAAACTCTGAAAATGATAAAAACTGACTACCTGATTATTAAGATTTTTATTATTCACAAAATTCACACCAAATTGTGTCAAGTTATGTTTTATGTTATTATTTCTCTCCATAGTGAGAATAAAGAATTTGAAGTTATTTTGTTGGGAGAGAGTACAAATCCTGCGAGAGATTGTGGTGTGTAGTTATGATAGGACTATTATAAACAGATGAGTAAGAACCAAAGTAAGGGGTAGAAATCACAAAGTGGAATATTTGTTGACTCCATCCTTATACCGAAGGCTGACTCTAAAATTATTCTTAAAACATCTTTTAAAATATATATATTTATTTTTGCATAAAATATTTTCAAAAACAATATGGTAATTCAGTAGAGGTATAAAAGTAGTATAATACCTATTGATTGGAAGACAATATGTAAAACACAGAAAAAAACAAGTCCACCTATAATAGAGAAAAGATTTGTGGGAACACTGTGGGGAAGGCCAGTTTATCGTATCTATCAAAATTGTGTATGCATATAGCAAACAACTTTTTATATTAATGAAGCATGTCAAACATATACACATGTAGAGATAATAGGTTAATGACCTCTTATGTACCCACCACCTAAGTTCAGCACTTATCAACTTTTGGCCACTCTGATTTCATCTATCATCTCTCCTCCAAATTTCCATTTTTTTCCTCAACCATTTTGAACAAAATCCAAGAAATAATATAATTTCATCTATAAATACTTCACAAAATATGAAGATATGATCTAGAGTTAGATGAAAATTTCTTATACATGACAACAAAAGCACAATCCGTAGAAGAAAAATCTATAAATTTGACTTCATAAAAATTCTTTTTTTTATTTTTTGCTCTGTGAAAGACCCTGTATAGAGGATGAAAATACAATCCAGAGACTGGGAGAATCTATTTGTAAATCATATATCCTACAAAAGACTTGTATCAAGAACATATAAATCATTCTATAACAGTAATAAGACAACACAATTTGAAAATGAGAAAAAAGATATAAACAAGTACTTCACAGAGTTAAAAACAGGTATGCACAAGAATATTTATTAAAAAAGAAAAATTTTTTTTCATTACAATGCTAAAAATATAAAAAACTTAAATATTCGAGAGAAGAAATATTAAATAAATTTGGCACATCAACAGACGATTACACAGTCAATTAACATAATCATGAAGGTCTTTATGAATCTACAGAGAAATATCTACAAAATATACCCTTAAGTTGAAAAAGAAATATGACAATAATATGTATAGAAATATTCCATTTATATAAACTAAAATAAAAATAATATACATGTATAAAAGGGATTATGAAAGGAAAACAGTTACATGTATTTCATCATGTCCATTAGCATACCAGTATATATATATATTTTTTTTAATAATATTACACACCCCACCTTAATGGAAAAAAAAACTCTACTCTTCACCTCTCATTCCTCTCTAGTTACTACCCCTTGTCTCTTTTCCCCTTTTCAGCTAAATTCCTTGAAAAAATTATCTTTTCTCACTTTTTCCGATTTATTTAATCTCAATTTCTCTTGAACCCTGGCCAATTGAGATTCCTTCTTCAACACTCTAAGGACATCAGTGATATCCATATGACCGTATATAATTGTTATAGGTTGATTTGTCCTCCCCAAAATACAAGTTGCCTATGCCTGTGGATATAATCCCATCTACTCGACAGCACTGGGTTGGGGTAGGAATAGGGTTTTCCTTGCTACATTAATGAGGACGTATGCGTTTAGGATATGTTTTAAGCCAATAACTTTTGAGATATTAAACAAGAGATTAGGTACAGAAGAAAGCAAACATAGGGGGAAGACCCAGGCTAACTGAAAGCAACTGAAGGAAACCAGTCTACAAGCCCAGGGACTCCAAGGATGACTGGCTAGAGAAGCTGAGACTTTTTTTTTCCCTAGAGCTGACAGCCAACAGATTGCCTTCCAGTAGAGATGGTGCCTTAAATTTGGACTCATAGCTTCACAGACTGTGAGAAAATAAATTTCCATTTGTTAAAGTACCCCATTTGTGGTATTTCTGTTACAACAGTACTAAAAAACTAAGACAATGATGATCAGTTATTAATCTTGATATCTCGGCATCATTTGGAACAACTGATCATTTCTCCCTTTAAATTGCTTCTGCATTTGGCTTCTGGACAGCATACATTTTTGTTTTTTCTCCTACCTCTATTTTTGCACCTGCACCAAGCTAGAAGCGGAAAGAGCAAAGAAGATGGCCTCTGAACGGAACCTGACTAGGTCATATAGCAAGGCAGTGGTGGTTCTGAAATCATACTTAGCTCTCTCTGGTTCTAGAACCCATACTATCTTCACAGATCATAACCCCAATCTTAGGGTCCCCAGCTTACTGTGCACAGAGCTGAACTACCACCAGCAATGGATTCAAAGTTAGCTACTTGCCTTGGACTCCACTTCCCAGAAGATGGAGAAAGACCTGACCAGCAGCAACACTGGCTTCATTCTGGAGGGTGGACTGGCAAATGTGCTGTGTGCTGGTCCTCCCTGACACCACCACCATTGCTGCCACCATCACCATCATCTTTTCCTTTCCACATTGCCTGCCCCCATTTCATACTGAAACCTTAAAAAATGCCTTATTACCTTAAAGTGATAGTTCCTAAGACAGAGAAACAAAGGCTATTTATACAAACAACTGTGAAATTGAGCTGAGAGTGGCACAGTGAAGGGACCTGGGTTCTGATTCTGTTATGGATTGAATTGTGTCCCCCCAAAATGTGTGTCAACTTGGCTAGGCCATGATTCCCAGTATTGTATGATTGTCCTCCATTTTGTGATCCGATGTAATTATCTCATGTGTTGTAAATCCTATAATGTTAACGAGGCAGGATTAGAGGTAGTTACGTTAATGAAGCAGGATGCAATCTACAGGATTAGGTTGAATCTTGAGTCAATTTCTGTTAAGATTTAAATGAGTGAAGCAAGCAGAGAGGAGAGGAACCTATTACCACCAAGAAAGAAGAGCCAGGAGTAGATGAAACACATCCTTTGAACCTGTACTCAGAAACTCCTAGACCCAGGTAAGATTGATGACAAGGACCTTTGGCCAGAGCTGACACAGAGAGAAAGAATTCCTCTCTTGCTGGTACCCTGAATTCAGACTTTTAGCCTCCTAAACTGTGAGAGAATAAATTTGTGTGTGTTAAAGCCACCCACTTGTGGTATTTCTGTTATAGCAGTACTAGATATCTAAGACAGAAACTAAGACACTATTCAACATCTGCATTTGAAAGTCTAATAGATATCTAAACTTACCACACACAAGACTGAACTCTTGATTTCCACTCTGAAATTTCTCTAAGTACTCTCCGTACTATTAAATGGCATCTTTACTCACCCAGCTATTCAGTCCAAAAATATGAGTTATAATTAATTAATTAATTTTTCTCACCTATCTCACACCTTATCTAATAACAGAACTTATGAACAATACCTTAAAAATATATCTTAATCCTCTACTTATCACCTCCAACACTATCAGTCCAGGTCAAGCCACCATCTTTTGTAATAAAGACTGCCACAGTAATCTCCTAACTGTTCTTTCTACTTTCATTCTTGTCTACATACAGTCTATTTCACAGAGCAAAAAGTCACCCTTTTAAAATATAAATCTAGTCATGGCATGCCACTGTTTATAGCCACCCAATGCCTTCTCATCATACATAAAGTAAAATCCAGATCACAAGCCATCACCTATAAAACCAGATATCATCTGTCACTTGTGTATCTCATTTTTTCCCTTGATCACGCTGCTTCAGGTACACTGACCTCCTTGTATTTTCTGAACACACAAGGTAGACTCCTACCTCTGGATCTTTGGTTTGAAGTACCCCCTTCTTTGTACCCTCTTCTCACGTACATCCACATGGCTACACTCTCACTTTATCCGGGTTTCTGTTCAGTTCACACCTTTCCGAGAGGAGTGTTAAGTAGCATCATTCGTCATTGATTATTCTTTACCTAACTACATTGGTTTTTCATAGTATTTTTCTAATCTGTCATTATATATGGTTTGTTTATTTATTTGTTTTATGTCTCCTCCAGGTTTTAAGCTCTTATGTATAAAGACTTTGTTGTACTTTTTTCACACCTGCATCCTCATTGTAAAGAAGAGTACTTAGCACATCCCCTAAAATCTCACTGCAATTGAGTAGATTCCAACTCAGCGACCTCATAGGACAGAATAGAACTGCCCCATTGAGTTACTAAGGGGTGGCTGAATTTGAAATACTGACCTTTTGGTTATTAGTTGAGCTCTTAACCACTGTGCCACCAGAGCTCTTCACTTAGAACACAGAAGTCATCTAATAGATATTTATAGAATTGTTAAATTAATACATTTATATAATTTCTGTGTAATTGTACAAAAATAAAATAAATCTAGAAGGAGAGCTTAGTGAGTTAAGGGAAGTCCTAGCCTAGAGCTGCAATTTTTGAGTTAATTCAGCTCTTCTTTCTGAACTTCAAATTCTTTTTTTTAAATTGTGCTTTAGGTGAAAGTTTACAGCTCAATTTCTCATTTTAATATTTATGTACATATTGTTTTGTGACATTGGGTTGCCATCCCCACAATATGATAGCATGCTCCCCCTTTCCACCCTGGGTTCTTAATATAAAAGTGAGACACCTGAATTATATTTTCCTTTCAGCTTTAGAAATGGAAGATATTTTTTTTGGAAATGTTAAGACTTTGCATTATATATTAATAGTTCTTTTTAGAGTATGAGAAATAATTATAAGACTTCTCTGGGTTTTATGGATCTGCTGCTGTTTGTTTTTGTTTTGTGTCATTAATTTGCTTTTTCATGGCACAGTGGTTAAGAGCTCAGGCTGCTAACCAAAAGGTTGACAGTTCAAATCTACCAGCCATTCCTTGGAAACCCTATGGGCAGTTCTGTTCTGTCCTATAGGGTCACTATTTAATTGGAATTGACTTGACGGCTATGGGTTTTATACTTATATAAGGTCAAAAAGAAATTGATAAAGGTGTAAGACAGTGATATGCTGAATTTTTACCTTTAAGACCCTTAGGAAAATTTATATATATATATATATATATATATATATATATATATATATATATATATATATTTGCAAGACACCCTGGTGGCACAGTGGTTAAGCACTTGGCTGCTAACTGAAAGATCGACAGTTCAAATCTACCAGTTGCTCCGAGGGAAAAAGATGTGGCAGTCTGCTTCTGTAAAGATTTATAGCCTAGGACACCCTACGGGGCAGTTCTACTCTGTGCTATATAGGGTCACTCTGAGTCAGAATCAACTCAACTGTAATGGCTAATGAATATTTGCATATATACATATGCATATACATATATATGTATAAAGGGAAAAACAATATATATAAAAAAATACAATTAATACTGTTTCTCACTGTTCTTGGGGAATTTTTTCCAATGGCAAATATTTAGGCCCATGCTTTTTGACAATGGACATGCTGACTCAACCCCACGCTAGTTCTACTGGTAGAGTGAAATAACTAAGGAGGTTATCCGGGCTGTAGAAACCGTTATGATCTGCCAATTCCTGTATGTCCACAGAGACTCACTCAGGTGAATCATTCAACTCTGTGAGGAAAAAAGAACTCATTGAGGATCTTACAGCTGAAGAAGCCTTTTGTGGAACTTTCTGCAATTCCTCATTTCATACCAGATCATGGTGTCTGGAGCTGGATGGACTGTATAATAAGGTGCACTGCTTTCTGATAGAAACTTTCATAGAGAAGAAAAGTTACTGATGAAAGCCAGTGGATTGTGTGCGTGCACTAGTGAGCAGTTGAGGTTTCATCTAGTTTTCAGTGACTGTAGAATGAAGGACAACAGGGGAGCAGGCCACAAACCTGAACTCCCTCTGCTCCTTTCCTGAAAGTGAAGAAAGAGCATCAAAGGGAATGAAAGTGACTGAATATCCGACAGAAAAGTATTGTATATTCTTGCTTTGGATCACAGTCACGGTTTGCATTATAAAGAAAAGCGTTCTAATATAACATTTATGAACATCTTTGTCCTTGGTTATACATTGTGAAGTTGTGGGAAATATGTGTGCTGGGAGTGTTTATTAGTTGTGGATCAATTTATATTATCTTTTGGGTGTTCTGATTTAAGTTTTTAATTGCTGCCTTCTTGGCATTCTTTATTTGCCCTTTCAATATTTTTGACAGCTTTTCCCCATCATAATTGTAACTTGTAAATGCATAAGTTTATCTATAACACAAAGCAATTACTTGCATTACCTGAAGAAACAGAGAATTGTTTATTTGAAAAATATTATGTTATTATTTGGAAATGAGCAGTTTGGATCCTTTTATGGTTTTTACCAAGTAAACATATTGCAAATAACAAATGACACTAAGTCATGGGTTAGCATAAGCTAGCTAAAAGCATTTTAAATTTCTCTATTCAGTAAAACATGATGAAATATTTCTTTTCAAATTTCTCTGGAGACAACTCTTTAGATTTCACTGAGGTTATATCTATGATATTACAAGTTTGAGTTATAATTCAAAATTATTTCATGTAATTTATATTCACATAGTATAAACAAAAATCTTCCAAAATATTTTGATTGTGTTAACACAGTAAATGTTTCCATTTTTCATGAAATGGAACAAGTAGAAATAATCTTCACGATTTTGGACATCTTGCCCACCCAACCTCTCCACCCAGACCCTCCCCACCACTGTTTCCACTGTTTTTCCACTTCTCAAGTATTTTGCATCTAAACATAGCTATGATGCTTCCTAGGTCGGCTGTTTTTGGCTCAATGCTCCAAATTCAGGTTTTGATCTTTACATTTTTCTGGGGCAAATATCAGTACATATTTCCAGACAGAACCTCCTGTGGCCTTGTTTCTGTAGGTAGAAAACGTCTATTTTAATTTCTTCCCTTATCGTAATCACAAATTAAAAGGCAGGATCCGGTTAATTAGCCAAAATGCCAGTTCTATGCCTTTGTGTCTGGACATGGCTGTTTTATGTCATATGTGAATTAATACTGATAGAGATTTAAATGCCTAATTAATGAAGGCTTTAATATATAGCCATTTCAATATTTTTGTTGTTGCTGTGTGCCATATGAGCATATGCAAATGTTTTCTTCAGCCGATATTTACGTAGGAATAAAATCCCAGTTTATTAAATGATAATGCAATTCAGAGAAATAATAATATTAGATTGGGCATGGAGTTAAATTGGGTTTTTCTGACTGGATTGGCCATTTCAGATTTATTCAACACTTGAAAGGCTGTGTCCATGCTGCTTCTAACTGGTTAGTTGGGGCAGGAATCACTGAAGCTAGAAGTATCATTTTTGAACGACCTTCAAGTTATACTACATACACAGATATTTACTCAAAGTTTCTTACTAAACCAGAGAGTAGGAAGGGAGTGCAAATGAGCTTGCTTTTGTAAATGCATTCACTCCTGTGATCATTAAATGTGTTTTATCTTTAACATGCTAAATTGCTACTCTATCACAAGGGAGTGCTAAGTCTAGAATTAACCTATTACTTCTGAGAAACCCTAGAGATGTGCATTTTAAGGCTTCCTGCAAGAAATCTGTCTTCAGTGTTCTTTTCCAAGTGATATTGTGAAGTCTGGCAGAAATTCAGACATTACTTAACTTTTTACGTATGCTTATGAGCCAGTATTTTGTATTTTTTTTTTGAGTCAGTATTTTGTATTTAGAAAATTTGGTTATCATTATCAAATAATATATAAACAAGATTTTCCTTGCATCTAATTTTCAAGTTTCAAAACCTGAATCAGACATAAACCCAGCGCCATGGAGAGCATTAAAGCGATTCAGGAAAAAAAAAAAAAGAGTAAAAATAAAGAATATAAAGTATGCCTGATGATGGATAGTTGACTAGTACTAGGAGGAATTTAAACAACCTCCTGTATTTAAGGAACACGTATTTTGTGGTAATGATCAACTGTGTGATTTTGACAGAAAGAGTTCATTAAAGTATACTATGAAAAATATAAATTAACCTTTAAGGCTGTGAAAGACTCAAACAACTTATAGAGTGGTTAAGACTAACCCATGGCGATCCCATGTGTACAGGAATTGACTCAGAGGCAACTAACAACAACAAGACTAACCCAAGATGCTTAAATTAACCAAGAATATACTTTGCGAGGACACAAGCTATCTTATATTTTCAGTGCTTAGCGTAATGGCTGTACTATGGTAGATGTTTAAAAATATCTATCGATTATATAAATACTAAACAAATGAAAGAAAATATTGAAATAAATTATTCTTGTTACTCTGACTGCTTCACAGATTAAGAGATTCTTCTCTCTGCATCAGATGTCTGCACCTACCCGGGAAGCAACCTATTCTGAGATTATGTGACCCTTAATACTCCCCAACATGTTTTCTCTTTTCAAAATGGGTGACTGAAAGCTCGACATAACTAACACCATGATGAACCTTTAAGTTTTTCTCCTTCCTCTGCCTGCCTTTTCCTTTCCATATACCTTTGTTAATGACTTTGTTTTGATCTGATGCAAATAACTTTGTTCTTTGTTTTGATCTGATGCTAATAACTTTGTTGTGTTCTGTCCACCTGTGACTTATGACCCCCCACAGGGAGATTAGAGCCCAGGTGTCTGACATGTATATCTTTAGCCTGATAAGAAGATGTTCTGCATGTATCTCTTTAGCCTGACAAAGAGTCTCTTGTCACTATCTTGTAATGAATAACTCTTCCAGCTACGCCATCTGCGGGGTACAGAAACACTTCTAATCCTTGTAAAGATCATACACAAGCGCTAATGTAAAATTGTCTTTTGAGACTCCCTAAAGACAGTCTGCATTACTGTTGAAATCTGTTGGCGGGCACCTCCTAAATAAACTTTCTCACTCTTTCTGACTTGGAGTACCTTTCATTGGCTCGATTGCTCCAGGGCATGGACCCTAATGGGGCAACAAATTCATGTTATCAACAAGAAAACTACTTTGAAACAGGACTAGAATGCATTCTAGTTGGACTGATTACAGGAACCACATGACTTCTTGGGATCCTGAAATGCTGTTTCTGGTTTCCTACTCTGTTGCTTGTTTCCTACTATTGCCTGATTTGTTGGTTTGTTTTGTTTTGTTTGGGGTGCTTGGCTTCCTCTTATTAAGGAAGTTTGCCTGGGCTAGTATAACTGTACTCCAGTTCCCCCTGTGTCCTCTATCTTAGCCATTTACAAACTGACCTTAGTCCACATACTCTGAGTACATAAATCCTAACTTATACATTAAGCTTTTAACTTGGTCTGTGTCCTGCCCCTACATGAAGTAAATATTTGGGTTGAACAAAAATGTCCAATCAACTTGGGCCTGGGACCTCTCCATAATGTCTAGATTGGCTTGATGGCCCCAATCCTGAGCTAACCCAATCACCTAGATAGAAAGTCATGATACATTCCGTAATATATAAGAATCAAATTTGTCACCTGGCTTGAACGCTTTCCCAGAATTCTCCAGGTGATGTCTCAGCAGAACTTCCAGCACCAAATACTCCTAGCTTATCATATCTTACTCTTGCCGTATTTGGTTCTGATAATAATTTCTTGAATGGGCCTTAAGTACATGAAGATAGTCATTATAAAGTGGGATAATATAACATGTACAAGTGTATAAAGCATCTCTTAGAAAACACTGACAAATAATATCTTAATTTTTTTAATAAATTAAAATTTATTTCTATAGCTTCACTTGCAGTCTGATATGATAAAATTGAGTGGGAGAAGAAGGCATTCAGCCTGACAGATTTTATGCATACCCTAGGGTTTATTCATTGGAAGATCTGACACTTTCTTTATCATGCACAATATTGTGAACCGCACTCTAGCAGTTAAGGGTATATAGATGGCTCACCACAGAAAAGAACTAGCAATGCACTCCCATAAAAGTAACTGCCTAGAAAACTCTATGGCACAGTTCTGCTCTGTCTTATAGGTTTGCTGTAAGTTGGAAATGACTCACTGGCACACAACACAGCAACAGCTGTGGAGGTTATTTGTCTGTTGGCTCTCACATCTATACTGCCCTCTTACCTTACATTGTGTATCAGTTTTCTATGGCTGCTGTAACAAATTACCACAAAAGTAGTAGCTTAAGACAACAGAAATTACAATTCCGGAGGCCAGAATTTCAAAATGGGTCTCAATGGGCTAAAATCAAAATGTTGGTAGAGTTGCATTCCTTCTGGAGCCTCTAAGAGACTATGTTCCCCTGCCTTTCCCAGATTCTAGAGGCTGCCTGCCTGCATTCCTTGGCTCATGGCCCCCTTTGAGCTTTAAAGCAAGCAATGGGGGTTTCCCGTTGCCATTGATTCCAACTCATAGTCACCCTATAGCGACCCTATAGGACAGAGTAGAACTGCCCTGCAGAATTTCCAAGGAGTGCCTGGTGGATTTGAACTGCTGACCTTTTGGTTAGCAGCCTTAGCACTTAACCACTATGCCACCAGGGTTTCCAATGGATGGTTAAGTCCTCATAAATGCATTACTCTAAACTTGCTTTTGTCATCACATCTCCTTCTCTGATTCCTCTGCCTAAATCTTATAGTTTTAAAGGATCCTCGTGATTATATTAGGAGCCCTGGTGGTACAGTGGTTAAAGCTCTCAGCTGCGAACCAAAAGGTCAGCGGTTTGAACCCACCAGCCACTCCGCAGGAGAAAGATATTGCAGTCTGCTTCCCTAAAGATTTCAGCCTTGGAAACACTATGGGGTAGTTCTACTCTGTCCTACACGGTTGCCATGAGTCTGAATCAACTTGATGGCAGTGGATTTTTGTTTCTTTGTGTTTACATTTAGCCCACCCAGATTATCTAGGATAATCTCTTTATCTTGAAGTTAGCTGATTTGTAATCTTAATCCCATCTGCAACCTTAATCCCGCCTTACCATGCAGCAGAACATATTCACAGGTTCTGGAGTTAAGATGTTAATATCTTTGTGGGAAGAAAGAGGGGGCATTATTCTGCCTACAACACACTGTTTTCTATTGCAATCAGCCATATTTCTAAAGTTTCCTCGCCAATTGCTTCAAGCTAGTTTCGGCAACTAGTTGGCACTGAGAAGACGTTGGGGATTAGGGAGAAGGGAGAAAGCGAGCTATTCCTTTGCTTGGGTAATGTACCCGGCAGTGGCTCCTCCCACTCCAGATTACAGTTCTCAGCAATTCTATTAATATTGTTAAACACACATACACAATACAAACAAAAAACCATACATTAACTTTTCTGTTTGAAATTCTGAAACGTTTCTATTTTCCTTACTGAACTCTGACTGATGGAATTCTTGGTACCTGGATGGTCATAAGAAACAGACCTCCAAGATGGGACACTGAAATTAGGTTGCTAACCTGTTAGAGCTTGAATGACATGCAAGTGATAACATTCTTGCAAAGAAAAAATAGGATAACAGTTATTCATGGCATGTAGTGACGTAATACTTGGATATACCATCACATGTGTTTGTTTTGGATGAAGCAGTGTTTGAAGGAAAAGCTTTGGAAATCAAGCAGCTGTTGCACTCTGCCAGTGTGGTGATGATGATGACAACATTATCTTACTAGGATGAAGAGTTCACTCAAAGTATATGATAAACTCAGGGCCTTAAACTTGTCACACAAGGCAAGAATAAAAAGCCAGAGTGCCTATGCCTTAAAAGATTCTTTAATTATTTGTAACCTCTGGTCATACATTGCTGAAGAACAGAGCAAAACTCAAATTGATGGGAAGAATGAACAAGTTGCAAGTTGAATTCTCAGCCTTTCCAAACTGCCTATGTTATGGAGCATTAATTAGAAAGAAGGCGGGGGGGCGGGGCTAGACATGAGATGGAGAACTTTGGCCAGACTTAGATAAAACTCAGGACACTGCAACATCAAACCTTCACCTGAAGGAATTGTCTAAGCAGGTAGGCATATATTCTTCACAGAATTCAACCCCAATTCTTCTCATTGCCTACGTATCTATAATTAGAGTGAGATTACGCTATATCAGTGGAGATCTTATTAGGATAATTAGATACCAAAACAGGAATTCTCTGGGTGGTGCAAACCATTACACACTTGACTAATAGCTGAAAGGTTGGTGGTTAGAACTCACCGAGAAGGGCCATGGAAAACAGTCCTAGTGATCTGCTTCCAAGAGGTACAGCCTTGAAAACCCTATAAAGCAGTTCTACTCTGCACCCATGGGGTCATCATGATTCGGAATCGACTCAACAGCAACTAACAACAACAACAAAGATGCCAAAATAATTGCAAAATGTTGCTAATCTTTATCAGCAAGAACATAAAAAGTGTGTATAAATAAAGTTTAAAGGCTAATTCAGAGAGAATTGGGCTGAATATATATCCACAGGAACTTATTTCCCAGAGGTTTTGGATTTAATATGTTTAAGTAGCCGGAAGCAGCTCTAACAATCTGAATAAAATCTGGGTTCAATGTTGGCTTACTTACCATGAGACCAAGATGCTACAACTTCCTTGCCTTATGTGGAGAAAGGAATCCAAACACTAAGAAGACAGGAATGCTGTTTGGATTTATTATGTTTTACCTGCTTATCCTCTCCCATCAGCACCACCAGCTATTCCATCACCCAAAAGGCCCAGAGGACTCTTCCTTCACAAATGCATTGAAAAATACATTAATATGGGAGTGCTGGTAGCTTACAAAAGTATTACTTAATCTATTTAATGGGGAGAATTCTGAGTCTGGTTAACAGAAACCTGACTTGGATAACTGCACTTGGAAGTAATTAGCTATCACTCATTTTCCAGGTTTAAGCCAACTCAGACCTGTGTTGGGAGATAGTTCTTCATGGGTCTCTAATTTTTTGACAAGCCTTTTGAGCAGATATATAGACTTTTTTTTGAACTATCTTTACAAGAATATTTATGTAGCAAATAATTTTTTTTTTTTTAATTTGCTAATAGAAATAGTGCTTCTTTCTATGACAGAGGGCAGATTTTTTACTGAACAGGATAATAAAGATTATGTCTCCTACAGAAAAGGTCAAGCAGGTTTTTTTTTTTTTTTTTTTTTTTTAACAATTCCTTATGGAAGATTGGAGATTCTTAAGCTTGAAATTCTTTAGCTTTGATGCAAACCCACTGAGTGCACAGTGTCTACCTGGGTCAGTCTGCATGGCCCTATAGGAATCGCGGGGCAACGGGAGCCTATAAAAACAGGAATCTCATGTTATCTGCTGTTCCTTGGGTAATAAAGTCTTTTGTCTCTGACCCAGTCTTTTGTCTTGTCCTCTGCCAGCATCCATGAAACTACGGCAAGTTAACTTGCTCACAAACTGGGTAAAATCTTAGACCTCTTACAATCGTTGCCGACCTGAAATTCTATTTTAACAAAATGCTTCTCGGGCTCTTCTCGCCCTCTCCTATTTTCTGATTGAAATAAGATGGACGCCAATTGCCAGGGAAACAGAAAGTGGCAAATTCATTGTCTGCACAGACAAGGAGCGACATAGGGCCTAGTGCCTGAAAGACCACATTCTCCCCGCCCTGAGGCGTAGAAGACTTTTTACATCCTCAAACGGGGGCGGGGAGGCGGGGTGGTGGAAGGATTGGCGTCTTCAACCCTACACTCCCCCAAAAATGGAGGTCCGGATGTTGAGTTGTGCTTAGTCACTCTGCGTAGGACGTTTGCATTGTGGAACTTCTCGCTTTTCAAAGGCGCTGGAGAGGAACTGCGCGCTGGAGAATATCTTCCCTTCTGGTGATGCTCAGGTCGAGGGTGAGGTAAGGACATGATTCTCTTGATCTGCACATGTGGCAAGGCCTTGGCATTCACGTGAGCAAAGATTTGGCCCAAGGGGCAAGCCTCGGTTTGCAAGGACAGTGGAGGAAGGGAGGGGGAGAGCCACAGCAGAGAGCAGGAAGCGGAAGGGAAGAAAGGTTTCACCATGATCCATAAAAGGGACTCAGTTCTGTAGTGAGAGGAGTATAGAGATGATATATACTGCAAGTCTTCTTGCAAATATTTCAAAAAGGATGATTGCACTTTACCAGATGTTATGAATTTAATTGTGTCCCCCCAAAAATATGTTAACTTGGCTAGGCTGTGATTTCTGGTGTTGTGTGGTTTTCCTCCATTTTGTGATCTGATGTGATTATCATATGTGTTGTAAATCCTGACCTCTATGATGTTAATGACACAGGATTAGAGGCAGTTGTGTTAATAAGGCAGGACATAATCTATAAGATTAGGTTGTGTTTTGGGTCAATCTCTTCTGAGGTACAAAAGAGAGAAGTGAGCAAAGATGCGAGGGACCTCCTATCACCAAGAAGGGAGAACCAGGAGTGGAGTGTGTCCTTTGTACCTGGGGTCCCTGTGCTCAGAATGTCTTAGACCCAGGGCGAGGTTGATGACAAGGACCTGCCCCCAGAGCTGACAGAGAGAGTAAACCTTCCACTGTAGCTGGGTCCTTGAATTCAGACTTCTAGGATCCTAAACTGTGAGAGAATAAATTTCTGTTTGTGAAAGCCATCCACTTGTGGTATTCCTGTTGTAGTGCTAGATAACTAAGACACCAGAGTAGCTTTGCAAGGGTAAATGCAAATATTGATTTGGGGGTAAATTAGACATGATCATGAGTTAACACTAATCTCTGATGCTCCAAAATGCTGCAGTGATCTGCTGCACACAGTGGGAGCTTATGGTGGTGTGGTGCTAAATGGAGTTTTGACTCAGGTTAGTCTCACAGTGAGTCCAATGATTCTCAGACTACTCTGTTTATATTTCTAATCCATGACTGCTTCATTGGGATAGGCATTTGACTAATTGCACAATCTCCACTTGGTCCCCTGAGGGTTAGCTCTAGGCACAGCATTTCATTACCAAACAGCAAACCAAATGTACTGTATTTCTGGGAGAACTGCAGAAACCAGTGCCCCTAAAAAGACTTAAAAAAAGTGGAGATAGGTTCCTACCAAACCGTTATATAGATCGCTATTCAGAGTTAGAAAATCCAAATAGTTCTTTGACAATAAGTAAAGATTAATATAAACTTAAATCAGGTGGTGATTGATTTATTGGAACAAATTATTCACCCACTTAGTCAGTACTCTTTAAAATGAGTTAGTAAATAGAATCAGAAGTTTATATTTAATTGGTCGGGTCAGCATTTCACTGTCATTTGCATATCTCGGACACCCTGGTGGCATAGTGGTTAAGTGCTGCGGCTGCTAACCAAGAGGTCAGCAGGTCAAATCCGCCAGGCGCTCCTTGGAAACTCTATGGGGCAGTTCTACTCTGTCCTATAGGGTCGCTATGAGTCGGAATCGACTCGACGGCAGTGGGTGGTGGGTTTGCATATCTCAGGGCTTTGCCAGAACACATACTCTTTGACATAACACTGTTTGGTTCTATGTGCACACACATGTCATGGAAACTTAGACTGATTTACTTTATTTTTATAAGAACATGCTGATTGGGCCTGGTAAGCAGGAGATACCCTAGATGCTTTAGTGAGACACTTGTGTGATAGAAGCTTGGCAACAAAGTCCACAATATTTTGCAGAGACAGTTACATTGATAAGGTTTCTGGTGAAACAGTTTGATTTAAAGTGGACCTTGAAAGTTAAGTGGGATTCAAAATGTTGCAAGGGAAAACTGAATATTCAAGGATTGGATAGAACATAAATTACAGTATTAAGACATAATGTTTCATTTTTAAAGAGTATACTTTTTCAAAATAAAGTTATTTTCATACCTTAGTTATATTTCTCGAACTAGGTTAAGAGATTGTATATCTCTAAGATATGGGCCATGCATACCTCTTTGGTAATAAACAGTGATCAATTTAAGCATGGTGTTTAACACCAACAAATACATGAATGTCTCAAGGCTTTATATTATACATGTAAGTAATTAAAACTTGTTGATTAGTTGATTTATACTATCAAGGTTCAAGATACTGAGATTGAAAAGAATTGCAGTATGTGTGTAATAAATTATGATTTTTCTCTGAATGAACTGATACAAAGCTTAAGCAAGATATCGAAAGTCACCATCAAACTGAAGCATTTGTACCTGAGAAGAGTCTGTGGGTTACTAAGTATGAGAATGTGGGCTCAAATCTACGCAGAGAGTATTTATCTTAGCAATCTCTTTGCC
This sequence comes from Loxodonta africana, assembly GCF_030014295.1. NCBI lineage: Eukaryota > Metazoa > Chordata > Mammalia > Proboscidea > Elephantidae > Loxodonta > Loxodonta africana. The sequence continues at coordinate 120,776,651 of NC_087345.1, read as the reverse complement.
TCTTGTTATAGCCTGAAAGCAGCACTTTACAATCTTCTGTAGGCTTGTAAGGGGTCACTCTTTCCTTGACTCTCCAGTAGGACAAGAAAAAGAAAGTTTCAATGAACAGGTTGACCCCTGACCCTGAAAGCAACACTGTACTGATTAGGAACTGCGGTTGTTTCTTTTGAGGGAAGAAAATGCTTCTTTTTGTATCCTCATTGTATCTTTCCTGGAGGCAAACCTAGATCAGTTTTTGAGAAATCTTTAACTTTGTGATTCTATTATTTAAATTCCAATTATCAAGGGGAGATAGATTAGGTAGAGAAAGGTCATGTCCTGCCCAGGGCTATGTTAGAAATCCTTGTTACAGGTAGAACTTGAATACAAGCCTCCTTTGCAGTATTAAGAGTCACCTTCCTAATCCTTCATATTCTTTTGCTTACCTAAAAGAGCTCTTTTTCATATTTAAATAATACATATGCTTTAAAGGGTAAAAGCTACCAGTATATAATCTCATTTTCCTTGTCTTCTAAGCCAGATGTCTCCCCACAGTCACGTAAATGATGAGAAAAATTCTTCAAATCATGATACCGTGAATTTAATGTCATCCCAAAGAAGGATTCCTTGTGCTAAAGCAGGTGCACCGGTGTGAATGTGTGGCTGTCCCATATTGAGGAGGCACATATTTCACAGTTAGGCTCTACACACAGAAATAAACAGCCATCTGGCGAGCAAACTTACTTTTTACTGCTTCACTTTATTTGTTTCAAAATAGTGCAATGCCACAAATCCAGAATATTAACTACACTCCATCTGGAGAAATGTAAGTTTTGGAACCCCAAAGCAGCACGTTAGCATTCCCACAAAACTTCAGAACTTTAAATGACTCCACGTTTGGAACAGGCTTTTTGTTAACCTGCATGTCTTTCTAGTGTAATGCTAGTGGCTCAATTAAAAATGTGCCTAAAATAGAAAAATTTGTAATTCTGGAAATAGTCAAAAGTTGGCCCCCTTGCATATTGTTTTAAAAGACTGTGTTTATTAATAATTGTTTTATAAATGTAGTTAACTTTATTACCCATATTTTGCAAGTGAGAAAAAGGGATGTACAGAGAGCTGATTGGATATAAATACCTGAGCTGCATTTAGAGTCCTAGCTGTTTAGATTAAAAATAAGTGACTGATGGTTCTTCATTAATTAAAAAAAAAAAAATGCATCATGTATTTATGTATTCTAGGAAGAAGGAAGAATAGGAAAATGAACAGAATGTGATTTCTGATCTCAAAGGACTTTACTAAATATAAATATCTATGCTAGATTGCAAAAGATCCTAAGTTCAGTTAGGTATATGCTTTATTTGTGGAGAAATTAAAGGTACTTATTGGAAGTTTTGTTTTTCTTGATTTGATCATTAGAAAGAAGAACGTGGAAGCTGCAGAAATAGGGAAGTGGAATTAGGAAATCAATAACAGTCACATGCAATTCAGGATACTATGTTTAGGAAATGCCCTGCATATCCTTGGTTAATTTTTTGTTTTGTTTTGTGTTTGTCTTTTTTTTTTTTTTAATTTCCTTTAAAACATTTTAAAGGTATATAATTGGGAAACATTAACAAAAAATACATAAGCACACGCACAATGTAATGGGTATTTGTAGAGCGAATGCATATGAAGCAATCAAGTAATGTAGGTAAAGAAACGGAGCATTGGAGCAGCACCAAAACCCTTTGTGTCCCCCTTTGTGATTACAACCCTTTCTCCCAACTCTGGAAGGAAAAAATTAAACTTACTTTTCATTATTTCCATTTTTTTTTAATTTGTGTTTTTCCCTTAAGGTTTTAGCACTTACATACCCACTCCTAATGTTTAGTTCAGTGATCAGCAAACTTCCTGTAAAGGTCACATAATAAATATTTTAAACTTTACAGGAAACAGGGTCTCTGTTGCAACTACTCAGCTCTGCCATTGGAGCACAAAAACTGCCATAGACAATCTGGAAAAGAATGAGCAATGAGTGTGTCTGTGTTCCAATAAAGATTCATTTACAAAAAACAGGTGGCAGGCCAGATTTGGCCCATGGATCATAGTTGCCAATTCCTGCTTTAATTTTTCCTGATTTTGCTCGTTATATATAAACAGAATAATAGTGTATTATTTTGGTATCTTTTCTTTAGTTTTTTTTTTTTTCTTATGCAATATTGTGTTTGTAAAATGCACACATTGAAGCTATAGTCTGTTCATTTTCATTTTTGCTTAATGTTCCATAATTTGAATATTCCACAATTCATTCTCCCTTCTTTTGTCAGGGAACATATGCATTTTGGACTATTACGGTGCTGCTGTGAATATGCTCATATATGCATCCAAATGCACATGTGAATTGGTTTTACCAGTATAAATACCTATAAGGTAAAGATTGGGCAATAGGATATGAATATCTTCTAGTACAGTAGATAATGTCAATTCATTTTCCAAAGTGGTAGAATTGACTGACACTACTATAGGGTTGCTATGAGTCGAAATCAACTAGAAGGCAACAGATTTGGGATTTTTTGTTTGTTTTATCACCAAAATGAGGCCCTGGTGGTGCAGTGGTTAAGCATTTGACTGCTAACCAAAAGGTCAGCAGTTTGAATCCACCAACTGCTCCTTGAAAACCCTGTGGGGTGGTTCTACTGTCCTATAGGGTCACTATCAGTCAAAATCGAATCAACGGCAATGTTTTTTTTTTTTTTGGTTATCATCACAATGTTTTCCAGTTGTTCCATATCCTTATATATATTCAATTTTTGGTAGATTTTATATGTGTGCATGAAAATAAAGTTTGCATAATATGTCTTTTTTTGTCCTACTACTTTCACCCATTTTGTATTCTTATATTTTAGATTTGCCTTTGTAAGTAACATATAATCCAAAAACCAAACCCTTTTCCTGAGTGGATTCCAACTCATAGGAGCCCTATAGGACAGAGTAAAACTGCCTGATAGGGTTTCCAGGGAGTGCCTGGTAGATTCGAACTGCTGACCTTTTTGGTTAGCAGCCGTAGCTCTTAACAACTATGCCACCAGGGTTTCCAACAGTTAGTTTTTTTTCCCAATATGACAATTCTTTTCATTAAACTGAAGCATTTAGTCTATTCACAATGGGTGTAACCACTACGCAAACATAAGGTTTTAAGGAATTGTCTTATGTTGGGCTACTTCCCAACTTTCATTCATTCAACTTTCCACTTTTTTCCCTCCTCATTTTGATTGCTGTTGTTGTGTGCCTGGCTATTTTAGTATTTTTTTTTTATCGTTTCCTATTTCCACCCACTACCTATTTGGAATACTTCAACAGTGTTTCTACTATTTCAGTGATTACCAGAAAAATTAAAGCAGGCATACTTAGCACAGTCTAAAGTAAATCTTTATTATTATTCTAAAAAATATAAGAATCTTAAAGCACAAATTCCTTCCATCTACTTACCAATGTATAAATTATGGTTATAGTTATTTTAAGTGTTTTTTTTTTTAATCTCACCTGATACTGTTGTTTCTGTTTTATGCAACCAGTACTTATTTACATTTGCTTTCTTATTTAAATGTTTTCCTTTTAATTTTTTTTCTTGCAACTCAGATTTTCCACTTCGAATCCACATTCTTCTGCCTAAACATATCCTTCAGAATTTCCTTTCTAAGGTTCTGCTAGTTATGGACCATCTCAGTTCCTTTTTGCCAAACAATGTCTTTATTTCTTTTTCATTTTTTGAAATATACTTCTGAAGGTTATAGAATTCTAGGTTTGCACTTAGTCACCTTCAGCATACTGAAATTAGATTTCACTGCTTTGTAACTTCCTTTGTTATGGTTGAGAAATTAACTGTCACTCTAAATTTTGCCTAGCAAATGTAAGTAAGGTCCCTTTTCTCTCCATCTGCACACCCCACCAGCTGCTTTCTGTGGTTTTCTCTTTATTCGTATTATTTTATTGTGATGCTTGGATTTCTTTTCAATCTGTGCTTTGGTCTGTCTCTCTAGTTCTAGAACATTTTCATGCACCATGTCTCAATCCTTTCTTATTTCTGTGCTTTCTTTCTTGGGTCTTCAATTGCGTGTATGTTAGAGCTGTATCAAGTTCTCTTACCAGCTCCTCTCTATTTTCCATCTCTTCTCACTTCTTGCTGCATTTTAGATCATTTATTCAGATTTATCCTCCAGTTCATTTTTTTTCTCTTTTGTTGTATCCAATAATGTCAAACACTTGGACAGCATTTTTATGTTACTTATTGTATATTTTATTTGGGGAAGTTCTATGTTTTTTTTTCCAGTATTCAAGGCTACTTTTATGGTTTTCTGTCTTCTACATATTTCATTGTTACTATCTCTTTAAACATTTAAAGAATAGCTTTTTATTAATTTGAGTCATATGATACTAATATCTGAAGCTAGTGGTGGGCATATGTCTGCTGTTTATTTTTGTTAGTTCTTGCTTGCATCATATTTTTTCTCTTGTGTACTGGATGACCTCATACTGTTGTTTTCCAGTGAAACATTATTGGTGGAGTTCCCTAAGAGGATAATTGTGTTTTCAGCTACAAAGGATTTCCACTTACTTTGGCCAGGTACTTGAGTAACTATGAGATGGAGACCATCTCAGACTAAATCCATAGCTTTAGCTTATCTAGTTTAGCCAAGCTATGCACACACTGGATGAAAATTTAGGTAAGGGCCACAGTTTCTTTTTAATTTTCTTTCCTTCACCTGCACTTCTCAGCTTCTAAACAAAGATATCTAGCACCCCTGAAGTTGATAGAGAGAGGTAAGAATGCTTGATTATGGTTCATCCTTAACTGAGAGTTCCAACTTATTATGGGGAAGGTTTCCAAAAACTCATCTTTGCCTTAACCTGAAACTCGATATCTTACATTCTTAAGTGAAATATGGGAGAATGCCTTCAAGACAAAAGATAGGTTATTTCCCTGATATTATAATTATCTTTGTAGGTTAAAGTTTCCCTCAGATTTTGGCCTAGCATTTCTCTATCATCAGTTCAGCTATTCAGTGCTACTGAGATATATTTTTAAACGTTATCCAGAATTTGATTTTTTTTCCATTAGAATTTTGATCCAAATAATCTAGCCTTTGTTATGAATTGTGTCCTCCAAAACTATGTATTATAAATTCAAACCCCTATACCTGTGGTTATAATTCCATTTGGGAGAATAAGTTTCCTTTGTTATGCTAATGAGGTAGTATTAGTATAGGATGCATTGTCATGGCGTCAATTCCAACTCATAGAGTAGAACTGACCTATGGGGTTTCCAAGGAGTGGCTGGTGGATTTGATCTGCCAACCTTCTGGTTAGCAGCTATAGCTCTTAACCACTGTGCCACCATGGCTCCATTAGTGCAGGGTGTGTCTTAAATCAATCTCTTGAGATAAAAATGGGCAGATTGAGCAAGCAAGAAAGCAAGAAAGCAGAGATGGGGAAAAAGAGATGCCAAGCCACATGAAAATCATCTAAGAGCAGAAGGTTAAAAGAAACAAGGACCTTCCTTCAAAGCCAACACAGACAGAAAGCTTTTCCCTAGAGCCAGCAGCACCCTGAATTTGGATTTCTAAACTTCTAAACTGTGAGAGAATAAATTTCTATTTGTTAAAGCCACACACATGTGCTATTTCTGTTATAGCAGCACTAGATAACTAAGACACCCCTTACTACTGGAAAAAAAGAAAGTCCACAAATAATTTTATACATAAATTTAAATAGGTTTAAGGAAAGTTTTTTTTTAAATAAAAAATATATTTATTATGTAAACTATACAAGTGGTACAAAAATATCCCCATTTATCAAAATAAAAAAGGTGAGAAGTTAAAACTAATGATCCCAGAGAGATTAAAAAAAAAAAAAAAATGGCAAATGTACTTGCAAGCTGTAGAGTACAGTGAAATAGTCACATCTTTACTTGTAAGGGAAATTCACAAAAGATAAAGCAAGTTTCAAGAATCTACCTGAGAGTACCTAACTATATATATTAGAGGAACATACCCATATCTGGCCTCAACTTTTCTTCGGCATTTTCCTTTGTTGGAAAAATAAAACTAGAAGAAAATTCCCCTACTGAGAAAAACTTTGTGTTAATCATTGATAAGCAGATTAGGTGAAATACAAATTTATCAAGTAACAGGTAAGAATGGTAAAGCAGGGAATGAAAATATGAAATGTTACCAGAAATTGACACCAAGTATATGAAGAATTGAAATATATTTGTTACCGATACATCAAAATTATTTTTGATGAATAAGAGATGATTATACATTTAAGAAAGTAAAACCTCAAAATGTACAGTGCAAAGCACACTCATGCATATTGTCTGAAGTATTTCACGACAGAGCGGTGTGGCCAGCACCGTAACATTTCCCAGAGATGATAAAAATGCCATGAAGTTCCAGTGAATATGAGGCTATCAGAATTAATGTCAGTTCTTTTAATTTTGTCCTCTTTTTACTATGTTATAAAATGAATCTTGCCCTCTTCTTACTGTTATAAAATAAATTTTCCTGGAAATAAAAAAAATAATCAGAAATTTTTTAGTTTTGCAGAACCAGAAAGTGTGTTCTATTTTTGTTAAATAATGATAATTTTTTTAAAAGAATAGGGAGAATAATTTGCATTCATATTATAATTTCCTACTAAGATTCAATGACAAAGTTGGTAGGTCAAGGAAAATTAACAGATGTTATATCTTGAAATGGGTTCCAAATTTGATGTGCCCTGAATTTAATCCAATTAAAATCAACATATATTTTTGACAGCCAGCTAAGTGGAAAACACCTGGTGAAACACAAAAGTACATTAATGAACATAGCACGGTCTCAAAGTTCAAATATTTAAGCTGGGTACTTTAGTAATGCTGTGATAATTGGGTTAAACATGTTTTATATAGAGGCAGAAAGTAAGGAAGAAATGATTGATCCTACATAAGATGATAGGAAACTTCACAGATGGCAAATGGATGCTTAAATTTGCCTAAAGGAAAATGAGGTTTTAATTGGAGAGATCTGTTGCGTTTAAGAGAGATCGTAAGGGTATTTCAGACAGAGCATAACATTTACAAAGGAAAGACAGCGTGCAGTAGCCTGGTAAATAAGGACTCCAAGTACATGCAGTGTGGGTGCTTTGTGAGATGTGTGGAAGGGAGTGGTGCTAAAGGACCCTCATGAGTTAGTTGAAGGCAGATACTGAAAACATGAGTCTGCTATGTCAGAGGTTTTTAGTGCACTAATCCAATGTCTAATGGGGAATCATTGTTGTATGTTAAGTGGAAAGTAATATTATTAGATACTCATTTAGAAAATCTGCACTGGTTGTTAGAGGTCTCCAAGACTGGAGTAATGGAAGACGTTTAAAGGTTGTCATAGTTTCAGAGAGAGTTAATGAGAGCTGCGCTAAGGAAGTGAGGTGAAACTAAACGAATGGATTTCTTAAAGAAACAGATAAAATAAAGTTTAGTTTAGCCAAAGAGGAGATTAGCAATCAATTGCCAAGGCTGAAATCATCCAGAACTACAACTTCATATTTAAAGCAGCTGCAAGTCATCTCCTTTTGTTTTGAGTTCAGACACTGGAGAAGAGGTTGAGTCATTGGACACCAGTGCAGGCAAGAGCAAACTCAACAGCAGCATAGAATTAGAAATGACTATGATGACTGGTGAAATAAAGCAGGAAAATGGACAACGTTTATTAGCTACGATAACAACTGCAAAAATAGTAGAATATTTTATGGAACAGCCAACCTTTAAAAAGGACAGGGATGTAGTACACCTCAGAGACACATGGAACAGGAATGCAACTCATCTTCTCTAGACTTTTCTTTTCTCTAAATGGTGTTCCTTTCCTTCTGTACACGTTCATGTGGGGTGAGGGTGGGGAGGAATTGCCACCCACATCTCCCAATCTTCATATCTTACAACTTTGATCCTTGGGAGAAAGATTGCTTCAATCCACTATGAGACCAGTCTTAAACTCCCAGGGAAGGAAGTAGCTAAGGAATATGGGATCATAGAAGAGCATTTCCTACATGGATGAAGGAGTTGTGTCTAAGAAGAATGTAAGAGAAGGTATGCAGTAGAAAACAGAGAATCCCACAGATGTCTACGACAAAAGAAAACTATCATCGGGGTTCTTGGACAAACTTATGAGGCCTAGTTTGTAATATCCTAATCAAAGGGAAGATAATAATAAATTGACATTTACTGTGTACCACATGTTTTCTAGGAGCTTATATGTGTCATTTCATTTAATCTTAACAGAATTCCTGTGCAATGGATATTATTGCTTTCACACTTTAAAGATTAGAAAACTGAGATACTTACAGTTTAAATAATTTGTCCAAGATCATGAACTGTGAAGCCAGGATTTTAACCCAGGTAGTAAAAGATATGAATTAAAGGTAAAGATTTAAGCATTTTATTAGCCTTCGAAGGAGATGTTCATAAGATGATTCTCTAAAATATTTGTTCCTCAGTAAAATATTATTAGATAATTTTACCTAGGTTTTGAATAACAGAATAGAGGGAACATTTGATATGTTTCTGGTGATTTGTGCTGGGACTTAAAACACTTTGTAGGTAAGACTAGAATTTTAATAAAATGAAACTATTTTAAATAACATGTAAGAGAAATAAGTTTATAATTTACTCGGTGGAAAATAAAAATTCCATTATGACAAAAATTAACAAAGATTTCCTGAAATAAAAAGTTGGTTGGAGATACCCATTTGATCTCCATCCAGAATTTCATTAACTTGTCTTCTCCCACCACAAACACATGCAACACAATCATGAAATAAATATTCAAATACATAAGTACAAGGAATATGCATTGGGTCTGTATGTTAAGAAAGGGAACTATTAAAAACCTATAATTGAATGGAATCTCAGACTAATGACCAAAGACAAAAGTAGGTTAAAGAGGGACATCCATCTATCTCCCTCTTCTCAAAAAGGAAAAATACCTAAATTCCACTAGGTTTAAAAAAGTTGATGAACTGTGAGGGAGGTGTAAAAAAAAAAAACTAGTGCATGAGGGAGGTGTGGACATGGCTAAATGGTACAGGATGAAACTTCTTTGTCAGAATAAAGATTTAAAAAAAGTAAAAATTTAAGAAATTTTAAGCAATCTAATAAATAGTGATAAAAAAAAACCCACTGCTGTCGAGTCGATTCCAACTCATAGTGACCCTATAGGCCAGAGCAGAACTGCCCCATAGAGTTTCCAAGGAGCACCTGACGGATTTGAACTGCTGACCTCTTGGTTAGCAGCCGTAGCACTTAACCACTGCGCCACCAGAGTTTCCAATGAATAGTGATAGCTATTAAAATATCCAAAACATAAAATTAGAAAATCAGTCTTGCAGTATGAATAAAGAATAAAAAGCCATGACTGAATAAAATTTACAAACTGGAGGGTGAGTTAGCATTAGGATATGTTAATACGTTTAATAAATAATCCATATGATCACTTTTTTTTTTTTATAAATACCGAAGATCATTTCATAAAACTCACTTAGCTACAAACACATGCCCACAGAAAATGTAAGCTGTAGGCAGTATGTGGAGGCAAAATATGGCCACTTAATCGTGAACAGCTGGCAGTTCTCAAAAGATTTTTATAAATTGAAAAATGAATAACAGAGAAACAACCAAAAGCATAATGTCTATGGAAAAATTATAAAATGAGGAAAAATGTCATCAACTTTGAAGATTTAGGAGTTAAGCAACCCTTGGAAAATCATCTACTGAATGATTTAGTCAAAAAAAAATTGGAAAGGTTTATACTATCCTTAGAAGAAAACAAAATGGCATGGTTTGTATCCAGTGATATTAGTAACCCAGGAAGATATAATATGGGGAGCTGAAAAGCAAAACAAAGTTTGGGATTTTAAAAAGTTAGTGAAGAAGTATGAGAAACATATTTGACCATTGTTTCTGTTACATTTGTCTAGGTCTCTTTAGTAACATCAATTACCACATGCTGTCACTATATTCTCTTTCCTCTATAATCGATAGTTTCCCTCTCATCATTTCTTTTTCTTGGTAATTTTTTTCTGTAATTTTGATTGGGATTTCAGGTTTATCCTTTATATTACCAAATTGTTAATGCTGTAAACTTTTAAATTTTCTTATTGCTAACTCCTGATGCACATTTAAATTCTACTATTATATCTTTAAGGAGCCCTGCTGCTGCTCGACGGCACTGGGTACTGGGTGGCTGGTGTAGTAGTTAAAGCCATCGACTGCTAACTGAAAGGTCAGCAGTTCAAAACCACCAGTGATTCCTCAGGAGAAAGATGTAGCAGTCCTCTTCCGTAGAGATTTACAGCCTTGAAAACCATATGGGGCAGTTCTACTCCGTCCTATAGTGTTGCTATGAGTCGGGATCAACTCAATGGCAAGGCGTTTGTATCTTTACTTTCCACATCTTATGTAAATCCCTTTTCATTTCATCCTATTACCTAATTTATTTTCATGTATTGTGTTGCTGTAGCAGAGATTCTGTATCTTTCTACATACTTTAAGGATACCAGATATTCTTGTAAAATTTTCTTTTAGATCATGCAGCAAATCTTCCTCTGATTCTTGTAAGATATTGATAACTATGGCAACACTACTGTTTTCTTGTTAGTTAGTGGGAAAGTTCTTTCAGACCCAGTGGTATTCAACCGAGGAGCCCTGGTGGCACAGTGGTTAAGCACTTGGCTGCTAACTGAAAGGTTGGTGACTTGAACCCACCCAGGGGCTTATGGCAGAAAGACTTGGTGGTTTACTCCCATAAAGATTACAGCCTAGAAAACCCTAAGGGGTGGTTCTACTCTGTCATATGGATTCACCATGAGCTGAAAACTGACTCCATGGCATCTAACAACAATAACAACAGTGTTACAGTTGTGTGGTCACCTTGCTCTCTGTTCACCTTGATGCAGAACGAATCCTCTTCTCATGTCTTCTTGTGGACAGCAGGTTGGTGTATACAGATCTCAGGTTATTTCCAGGCTTGTATAAGACGTTCACTTAGAACACTCTGCTGTAACTACAGTCTTCTTCCTTCTATCCCTTGTGTCTTCTGTCTCTTCTTTTCTTAACTGATTTGATGAAAAGCTAAAACTATACCCAGAGTTCTTTTGTCTTCTGATTCATTGAGCCTAAAATTCCCAGAATATATTTTGTTGCAATACTTGTTTCATAGACATTTTCAATGCTTTGGGATCTCTGTCCAAATGCAGTAAGATGGCCCAATATTCTGATACTGTTCAGAATGCCATTTTATAGTCATAAAGCAGAGATTTAAAAAAAAAAATTTTTTTTTTTTTTTATACATGGAGGAATTTCAATTGACATTAGTTTTCATTTTTCCCCAAATTATGTGCTAAGCCAACTTCAGATACACTAAATCAAAACCTTCAAGGGCGAGGAAGAAAAAATTATATTTGAATTTCTACTCTCAAAGATTTTGATACCAACTCTTAGTGAAGAGGAACCATGGTGACACAGTGATTTAAGTGTTTGGCTGCTAACCACAAGGTCAGCAGTTTAATCCACCAGCCATTCCTCAGAAACCCTATGGGACAGTTCTCCTCTGTCCTAGAGGGTCACTATGAGTTGGAATCAACTCCACGGCATCAGATTTTTACTGGGCTTAATAAAGAACTATATAACAGAGAGAAAGCCATCCATTTTTTTGAATCATCAAAAAAACAATGGGAAATGTACAGTTGTTGTTTTTTTTTCTTCACAAGTTTTGTGTTTAACGAGAAGACACCAGGAAAACATGACCTGAGAAGGTCGAACTTGATTCTTCTCTTTGGCTACATTTTTCTTAGTTAGCAGGGATTTTTGATGCTGTATTTTCTGTAAGTCTTAATATTAGGTATGGTTGTGAGTTTTTGTCCTTGGCTCTTTATCTTCATAAATAGTTTTAGTAAAAGGTTGGAATACTGTTTCAGGGGCTTCTATCTAGATGGCATTTTGAGCTAGGATTCCTGAAAATTATATTTAATGGCACTTAGAAAGAATTATGTTATAGTTGTTTGAAAAACTTCACTTGTAACAACATATACCTTGATTTCTAGATGAGAAGGAATGTCTATATATTTAAATGTTTTTTCACACTCCTCCCAGTTGTGCATTTATAAGCACGTTTGAATTATTTTGATAGTCATCTATGTCTCTCACACAAGGGCATGCCACTGTTCTTAATGTTGATGATTTTACACAGCTTATAACCTCAGACTTATACTTTCCTTAATTCCAGTTAAAACATTAAAAAACATTGGTTGTGTTTCAAGCTACTTGATTCTCCAACATACACCTGAGGGTGCCCTGCTTTATATTTTGGGGTAAGAGGCACACTTGCTAACTGAAATACAAAATTACTTTCATTTCCTGCCAAAGTTTAGATCCTATTTTTGCCAGCGTAGAAGAAAAGCATATTATCTAGGATATGCCTCTCTGGTTGTTAGTTCTCGTGCCAGTTTCAGTTTATCACCTTGGAGCTGCGACAGCAGATGGACTCCCCAAGTTAGCACTTGGAATCAAAAGGTGCTTGGAGGACTGTGGTGGTACGTGCAATTCTTTAAAGAGAAAATACAAAGAAGGGAAAAGGGAAGTAACCTATTAAGTTATACAAGTAAACAGCAAATTTGAATCATTCAGCGAGTATTTTTACGCGATTTTTAAATACTGGGTTTGGGATAAAAAGATTACTTTGATCTTGCTTTTCAAATCCAAGAGTCGATTCTCAGACCTCAGCTTACTTGTCAGCATTTGGCACAGTTGAATATTCTTCTTTCTAAAAAACTTTTTTGTGTGTGTACTACACATGAAGGTTTTTCTTCCTATCTCATTGGTTGCTACTTCTCAGAATTCTTTCTGGAACTTTCTCCTCTTCATAAGCTCTAATTTTTGGAATGCTCCAGGGCTCTGTCTTCAGACTTCTTTTTTTTGCCTAGATGATCTTATTTAGCCCCATGGCTTTAGAAGCCATTTATATGCTGATGATTCCAAAATTTATATATTTAGCTCTGACTTCTAATTTGAGCTACACACTCGAATATTGAAATGCATTTAAAAAGATGCTCATTTGCAGGTCTGTCTGGTATTTCGAAAGTATGATTCCAAAATTTCAACTTTCTCAAACCTGCACTAAAAACTACCTCCTCTTTATATCAATAAATAGTAACACATTTCCACTTCCAAGCATTGTAAAAGTAACTCCTGTGTGATTTGCCACTCCATTGTAAATAACAAGAAATCTAGATAAAATATATTAGGGGACTATTTTCAGACACTGAAAAAGAGGCAGCAGAGCAATTTGTGAAAGCCAGCATAAAAAAATGGTCTTAAATGACATTTTCCTCCTTGTAGTAACATCCAACTATATTCCGCTCTTACACTGAATAGGACTGACCTCTGCAATCGTTGTGATTTTGTGGAAATTATGGTGTGTGATTTCTAAAGCTTGGCTATCTTGTTTTTTCCTTTCTGCTTGTAATAAAATGTGAGAAGAGAGAAATTAACTAAAAGAAGGGTTGTTAAACAAAAATGATCATGGACTTTCACCTTTAGAAAATTTTCAGCCTGTCCAAATGCCAGACTATGCTAAAGTTAAGAAATGGCTTCAGTGTAAAGACTAAATTCAGATTTTGCCAAGTAAACATGGTCTATAAGGGTAGCCCAGAAAAAAACTTAAAATTCTTTGTTAAAACCTCACAAAGACCCAAGGCATTTTCTCATAAAACCATTAAGTCAAAGAAAAAGGCTTCTAAAATCTTTACAGGTCTTGTCCTCATCAAGTCAGTAGAATTCCAAGTAAGAGAAAAATCTGTCATGAAGGAATTTGTGGTTTTTGTCTAATGGAGTTTGTCTAATAGAGTGAATCCAAATAAGATCCACAGAAGACCTAGAAAGTCTTTAAGATAATTACATTGTCAAAAATAGTAAGCTGAGATTCAAAGGGATAGAGTAGGGTTTTTTTTTTTTTTAAGCCTTTGGGTATCAAAACATCTACAAGTAGGAAGCAGTCTCAGGATAATATTTACTCACAAACACATGCTGACATTAATGGAAACAGTAGAATAAATCAGAAAACAGAACCACAGAAAACCTAGAGGATAGAATAAAGGGACATGGAGAATTGTTCCCAAGCCTGGAGTTCTAATCAAGGAACTACTAACCCGGGTCATGATGGAATTTGTAACTGCTAATCAGTGAATCCTCTGTGCATCTTATTTTCCCCCTTTTTGAACAGGCATGTCTGTAGAAGTTCTGGTATACCTGTTCTAGAATTGCATGATAGGTGTGTGTGTTTGGCTGAAAGCAGAGAATACCAGAAAGATGTTTACTTGTGTTTTATTGACTGTGAAAAGGCTTTTGACTGTGTGGATCAAAATAAATTGTGGATAACATTATAAAGAATGAAAATTCCAGAACACATAATTGTGTTCATGTGAAATTGTACATGCATCAAGAAGTACTCCTTCAAATAGAACAAGGGGATACTGTGTGGTTTCAAATTGTTAAATATGTATAGCAGGGTTGTATCTTTTTACCTTACTCAATATGTATATTGAACAAATAATTTGAGAAGCTGGACTCTGTGAAAAAGAACATGACTTCAGGATTGGAGGAAGACACATTAACAACATATGATATGCAGATGTCATAGCCTTGCTTGCCAAAATGAAGATGACTTGAAGCACTTATTAGTGAAGTTCAAAGATTATGGCCTCCCATATGGATTACACTTGAATGTGAAGAAAACAAATATCCTAACAACTGGACCAACAAACAACATCATCATAAATGAAGCTAACATATTTTTACCGTATGACCCAACAATCATGCTTCTAGCCATTTACACAAATGAGTTGAAAACATATATCCACATAATAGTCTGCATGCAAATGTTTATAGCGATTTTATTCATAAGAGCCCAAAACTGGAAGCAACCAAGATGTCCCTCAATAGGTGAATGAATAAACTCTGGTACAGTCATATAACGTGATAGTATTTGGCCGTAAAAATAGCTATCAAGCTATGAGAAGACATGAAGAAACTTTAAATGTATATTGCTAAGTAAAAGAAGCCAGTCTGAAAGCACATCTATAGAAAAACTAAAAAGATTAGTGATTGTCAGGAGCCTGGGGTTGTGTGAGTGGGGGTGAGGGTATGAAGAGATGAAGCACAGGGAATTTATATGGCAGTGAAAAGATTCTGTATGATACTATAATGGTGACTACATGACATTATGCGTTTGTTAGAATCCATAGAACTGTGTAACACAAAGAATGAGTCCTAATGTGAACTGTGGACTCTAGTTAATAATGTATTAGTATTGGTTCATCAGTTGTAAAAAATGTACCACACTAATGGAAGATGTTAATGACATGTATGTGACATTTCTTTTTACTGTGTGCAATCATCATTTAATATTTTTAAAGTACTTTTTTTCTTAATGTGTTGAGTAATCTGCATTAATCTTGTCAGATCATATAGAAAATAGTCCCTACCACACAATGAATTCATAATAAGGTCTTTTTTAGCATGGTTCACAGTATCACAACATGTATGTGCAAGACAACAGTGAATTTATGTGTTTAGTTTCTCCTTAGTGAAAATTTCTATAGAACATATAAATTTAACCTAGGAAAGACTGAGCTAATGAATACTAGAGAAACAAATTAAACTTCTGCCAGATATTGATGGGTTTTGAATTTGTTTTTATTTCTAAGGAAAGAGACCCAGGTGTCGTTGTGAACAGCTCAATAAAGATGTCAACTTAATATTCAATGGCTAAACAAGTTGTTTATTTAAATTATGGTGGTTGAAAGAATATGGAATATAAGAAAATAAAATTATATAAACCAATGTTAATGTTTAGCAATTATGTATATTGTTAGATATTTCCACTTCATCAGAATATTTCATCAATTCTAAATACTCGAATATATACTGAGAACCTACCTATATAGTTGAGGTAGTTAGGGATATTTCCATAGAACAGGCAATTTTTGAGCCTAATCTTGAATAGTTAACAGTAGATGCCTAGCAGACAATGGTATTAAAAGCATTCAAGGTAAAACAGTACCTGCAAATCCTTGGAGATTAAAAAGAGGCTGTTATATTTGGAAGACAGCAAGTAGTTCAATAGAGCTGTCCTTTGTGTTTCCTAAAAGGTAGGCAATGATTAGGTTAAAGAATTCTAAGATGTTATGGAAAGGAAGGCTTTACATAATGATACAAATAAAAATAACTTATTTTAAGAGCTTACCGTGCCACAGGTACTGTGCTAAGCATATGGCATAGCCTTGTGAGAACTCTATGAGGTGGATACTGTTATAGTTTCTTTACATGAATAAGAAAATGGCTTAGAAATGGTAATTTACCCAGTGTCCAACTATGTCCAACAGTCAACAATTACTAGTTTGGCAAGAATTGAATTCACCATGTATAGCTCCAAAGATATCTTCTTAAGCAATAAATAAATAAATAAATAAAACCTCTGAAAATTTAAAATAGATATCAATTCACATGCATTTAGCAAGAGCTCATTGTGCATCATCTACGAAGAGTGAGCTGTTTAGTGGCTTGAGGAAATATACTGATGACTCAGTACTGAATTCCTTCCCCCAAGAAGCTTATAGATTTGTAGAGAAATTAAATAAGTACAGAAATATCTCCTGTGTAACAGAGAATCTATGGGCTCTGTCTACATCAAATCTGTATGGAAATTAAGAGAATGAAGAAATTATAAACCAACTGGAATATCAATACAGGTAGTTCCCAACTTTTGCTGTATTCAAGTAACAACAAACCACATTTATGACCTTCTGGGTTTTGTGTGTGTGTGTGTATCTTATTGTTAATAATATGTACTATATACAATGTTGCAGTGTGTAATTTGCTGATGTTACCATTCTCGTGTCAACCCCCAAAGACAAAAAAAGATCAGATTTATAAAGATAGTGATAATAAAAGGCAATAATAATGAAAACTCAAAAAGAGAAATGGGGTGTTTTACTGACTTCAGAACTGATTTACAATGGAGTTGTTGGAATGGAACCCTGTGGTAAGTTGGGGATTACCACAAATATTAGTCTGAATTTAAACATAACCTGATGTGCCACTTAATTTCTCTGAGTTTTATTCACATGATGTGACTAAAGAAGGTATTCAGTCCATATTACCAGAATTGCTATGAGAATTAAATGGTAAGGAACCTTGGTGGTGCAACGGTTAAGCACTTCGCTGCTGACCTAAAGGTTAGTGGTTCGAACTCACAGCAGCTCCATGAGAGAAAAGACCTGGATATCTGTTCCCGTAAAGACTGTTTTTGCTGCTACTGAATAAAGGAAGGCAATAAGAAAAACTAAGATGGATGGAGTGTACCAGACAAATAATAAAGTCATAAAAAGAATATTCTTTCCCTTTACCAAAAAAATAAAAAAATCTGTATATTACTCTCAATGATAAGAACCCTGTGTAATGATTTTAGATTTATAAAATCAATCTAGAGATAGTGAATATTTAAATAGGCTTATAGAATGAAGCCATGTATTATCAGCCTCAACAACATTAAAGGTAATAGAAGTTAAGAATATGAAGTGAGAAGTCAAAAGCAAATGTTTTTGATGAAGAATATTTAAAGCAGAACTTTGAAACATCTTCACATCACAACACCCCAAAAATGCCCATCATATTTGTGAGGCACGCTGGGTTAATGGATGAGCTACCCACTGCTGGAGAAAACCTCTCTGTGGACTCCAGCTACCCCCCAGCTCTGGCCTGGCAGCCTTAAGGGCTGTTTTGATCAATATCTCAGCAAACCTACAAACCATTCATGAAGCTCTGGTTGGGAAGTTCTACTTTAAGTTACAGGTGTGAAAAATGGAGACATTTAAAAGAATGTTTTCAAAAACTGGAGCTCAAAAATTTTAAGAGTTGTTTGACCTTAACCCTCACTTATCAGAACAGAAAAATCACAGCTTGGCGTATAAGATGATAGAAGCGTATTATTTAAAATATGGACATAGAGAAATTGAACAGAATATAAAATGACTCAAAAAGTGAAACAGTGAGATATTTTTTGCTTTTGGAAGGCAGTAATGAGGATAGAGAAAAGTAAACCAAGAATTGCAACTTTCCATTAAAAACTTTCTATGAACTTTTAAATCATGTGCACAAGTAATTTGAATTTAATTGAACAAGTATCTGTTAGATAAAAGAGCATTTATTAAGCATATGGTAATATAAGGTAAAATATAATAAAAGCTCTAAAAAGGGATATAAATAAACTGTAGGAATTCAGGATAATTAATATATGGCCAATTATCAAAGTAAAAATGTAAAGACTTAAGTACAACTCTTCATTCAGCCTGTTCTGGGAACTGGGAGAAAATACTGTAAATAGAAAGCATGAACTGATCATTTAACGTAGTTTATTCCTTGGAGCAGAACCAAGATCCTAACCTCCAGACTTTGGCAGATAAGCAAATAACTGCCTTCCTCCAGTCCTGCTCCATAGCCCGCTCAAAGAAACACTGATGAGAAAGAAGCTTTGAAAGTTCTGATCTTTCACTCTCCATTTCCCAATCCAAAAAACAACCTTTTCAAAAGGCAAATAATCACAGTCCTCATCATATTATAGAAATCCTGTTGGTGTAGTGGTTAAGAGCTACAGCTGCTAACCAAAAGGTCAGCAGTTTGAATCCACCGGGTGCTCCTCAGAAACCCTATGGGGCAGTTCTACTCTGTCCTGTAGGGTTGCTATGAGTGGGAATCGACTCAATGGCAGAGGGCTTGGTTTTGGTCATCATATTACAAATTCATTAGCCAGTGATACAAGAAAACCTTTTATGAGGTCTACTAAAGAAGACTGAAAACATTAGTTGTATAACAAAGAGCAGAAGTAATAAGTCATAAAATAGAGGTCCATGGGTGATACAAACAATTTGCACTCAGCTGCTAACCAATACTCTGTCTTATAGGGTGGCTATGAGTTGGAATTGACTTGATGGCACTGGGTTTGGTTTTTTTGGTACTAACCAATAGTTTGGAGGTAAGAACCCACCTAACAGCCCCAAGGAAGAAAGGGCTTGTGATCTGCTTCTATAAAGATTATAGCTGAGAAAATCCTTTGAAGCCTAATGATCTGTAAGAGCTGGAGAGTAGACACTGATTATAAACGTATTTTCATTTCTTGTCTTTGCTGTACGTTGTTGTTGGTTTCAATTGTTTCAGGACTTTTCAGGGGTATTTCAGCTGGAAAATAAAAAAGGATAAATCATGGACCGCTTGACAGCACACATAACTTGTAGAGTCTTCTGAGCCTGTTGAATTTGTTTAGAAACATTTTTTTCCAATTTTAAAAATGATGTAGAAAATTTAGAAATTATAATAGTAAGCACCTATAGCACTTACCTTGTTTCAGGTATTGTATTAAGAGCTTTACATATATTACATCATCTAATGTTCTTTTTTTTTTTTTTAAGTAGTAAAATTACCCACTATAGAGTTACAATAGCAGTGGAACATTGTCTGATATAGTGCTGGAAGGTGAGCTCCCTGGGTTGGAAGGTCCTCAAAATATGACTGGGGAAGAGCTGCCTCCTCAAAGTAGTCTACTTTAATGACATGCATGGAGTCAAGCTTTTGGGGCTGATGTGGCATGACTCAAAATGAGAAGAAACAGCTGCAAACATCCATTAAAAATTGGAACGTGGAGTGTACGAAGTATGAATCTAGGAATAATTGGAAATCATCAAAAATGAAATGGAATGCATAAATGTTGATATCCTAGGCATTAGGCAGCTGAAATGGACTGGTATTGGCCATTTTGAATCAGACAATCATATAGTCTACTATGCAGGGAATGACAAATTGAAGAGAAATAACATTGCATTCATTGTCAAAGAGAAAATTTCAGGATCTATGCTGAAGTACAATGCTGTCAGAGATAGGATAATATCCATAAGCCTACAAGGGAGACCAGTTAATACAACTATCATTCAAATTTATGCACCAACCACTTAAGGCCAAAGATGAGGAAACTGAAGATTTTCCCAACTTCTGCAGTCTGAAATTGATCAAACATGCAATCAGGATGTATTGATAATTACTGGTGATTGAAATGTGAAAGTTGGAAACAAAGAAGAAGGATTGGTAGTTGGAAAATATGGCCCTGATGATAGAAATGATGCTGGAGAATGCATGATAGAATTTTCCAAGACCAGTGACTTCTTCATTGCAAATACCTTTTTTCACCAATGTAAACAGTGACTATACACTTGGACCTTGCCAGATGGAATACACAGGAATCAAATCGACTACACTTGTAGAAAGAGATGATGGAAAAGCTCAATATCATCAGTCAGAGCAGGGCTAGGGGCTGACTATGGTAAAGGCCATCAATTGCTTATATGCAAGTTCCAGTTGAAACTAAAAAAAATTAGAACAAGTCTACAAGAGCCCAAAGTACAACCTTGAGTATATCTCACCTCAATTTAGAGACCATCTCAAGAATAGATTTGACACGCTAAACAGTAATGATTGAAGACCAGATGAATTGTGAAATGACATCATACATGAAAAAAGCAAGGTCATTAAAAAGACAGGAAAGAAAGAAAAGACCAAAGTGGATGTCAGAAGAGACTCTGAAACTTGCTCTTGAACATCAAGTAGCTAAAGTAAAAAGAAGAAATGATGAAGTAAAAGAACTGAACAGAAGATATCAAAGGGCAGGCCAAGAAGACAAAGTAAAATATTATAATGCCACGTGCAAAGAGCTGGAGATAGAAAACCAAAAGGGAAGAACACACTTAGCATTTCTCTAGCTGATAGAAACTGAAGAAAATATTCAAGTCTCAAGTTCCAATATTGAAGAATTCTACAGAGAAAATATTAAATGACGCAGGAAGCATCAAAGGAAAATGGAAAGATGGAAAACACACAGTCACTATACCAAAAAGAACTGGTCAACGTTCAGCCATATCAGGACGTAGCATATGATCAGGAACCGATGGTACTGAAGACAGAAGTCCAAGCTGCACTGAAGGCACTGGTGAAAAACAAGTCTCTAGGAGCTGATGGAATATCAATTGAGATGTTTCAACAAAGGGATGCAGCACTGGAAGTGCTAACGTGTCTATGCCAGGAAGTTTGGAAGACAGCTACTTGGCCCCCTGACTGGAAGAGATCCATATTTATGCCTATTCCCAAGACAGGTGATCCAACGAAAAGCAGAAATTATTGAACATCATTGATACCGTACACAAGTGAAATTCTACTGAAGATTATTCAGTAACGGTTGGACAATATTGACAGGGAACTGCCAGATTCAGAAGAGGACATGCAACCAGGGATATCATTGCTGATATTAGATGGATCCTGGCTGAAAGCAGAGAATACCAGAAAGAGGTTTACCTGTGTTTTGTGGACTATGCAAAGGCATTCATTTGACTTTGTGGAGGATAACAAATTATAGGGTAACATCGTGAAGAATGGCAATTCCAGAACACTTGATTGTGCTCATGGGGAACCTGTACATAGATCAAGAGGCAGCCATTCAAACAGAAAAAGGGGATACTGCTGAGCAAATAATCTGAGAAGATGGATTATACGAAGAAGAATGAGGCATCAAGATTGGAGGAAGGCTTATTAGCAACCTGCATTGTGCTGATGACACAACCTTGCTTGCCGAAAGTGAAGAGGACTTGAAGCACTTACTGATAACTATCAAAGACCACAGCCTTCAGTATGGATTACACCTCAACATAAAGAAAACAAAAACCCTCACAACTGGACCAAACATCATGATAAATGGAGAAAAGATTGAACTTGTCAAGGATTTCGTTTTGGTTAGATCCACAATCACACCCATGGAAGCAGCAGACAAGAAATCAAAAGACACTTTTCACTGGGTAAACAGGCTGCAAAAGGCATCTTTAAAGTGTTGAAAAGCAAAGATGTCACCTTGAAGACTAAGGTGCACCTGACCTAAGCCATGGTGTTTTCAATCTCTTCATATGCATGTGAAATCTGCATGGTGAATAAGGAAGACAAAAGAAGAATTGATGTCTTTGAATTGTGGTATTGGCAAAAAATATTGAATATACCATGAACTGCCAAAAGAACCAACAAATCTGTCTTGGAAGAAAAACAGCCAGTGTTTTGGGGGGTCATAATTCAATCCATAACAGGTAAATTTGAGCTTTTATTAGTTAGGTAGGCAGACCATTCCTAAAACGTAAGTTCAAAAATGTCATTTTTCTGAAATTAAAAAAAAAAGTAGGCTTCAATGCTAAGGAAAAATTATAGATGAGAAATCATCAAAAATTCATTAACACTAAATCTTAAAAAAGGAAATCAAGAGGTAATGTTAGGTGGACTCTAGGGAAGTTTAGAAGTTTTACAACCAATAGGATAAAGGCAATTGAAAATTTTCCTGTTGTCTGATATAGAGACTTTACTCAACCAATTATTTTTAAAAACCTTTTTATAGTTCTATTTCAAGGAACCTTCCTGATATTTTAACAGTGGTGACAGGGAAAGAGAAGAGAGTAAACTAAGACATATCTATATTTTCTATTTTAATCAGAAGTAGAGTTAAAACCCAAAAACAAACCTTCAGGTTGATTCCAGCTCATAGTGCCCGTATAGGACAGAGTAGAAATGCCCCATAGGGTTTTCAAGGACATAACCTTTACTAAAGCAGACTGCCACATTTTTCTCCAGTGATTCCAACTGTAGACCTTTGATTAGCAGCTGTGTGCTTTAACCCCTGCGTCACTAGGGTGCCTTCATGGAGTAGAGATAAAACAATAATAAGAAGAAAATTATATCATCTGGAGCAGAGATAGATGATATAATTTTATTCTTATTTAAATTACAGTCTAAGGTGTGCATTTATTACCTTAGTTTTTATCTTACTAAAGTTATTTTAAACGTTTCAATTGTAAATTGTAAATAATTTGCCTAAAGCATGTTTGTAATTCATGTGATAAATGTAGATGCAAGAGGTTAGAAAGAACTGTGCCAATTTGAAAATAACTATGTATTAAAATCAATGCTTTTTTCTTAATTTTTAAGTCCTTCAGGTTAAAATTTTGAAGTCATTTTTTCTGATGAAATTATAAAACTCTTTTTTTTTTTTTTTGGTGTGTCATCCTAATCACGGAATCAGAATGATTCTTGGCCTAAGAACACTTTTT
This sequence comes from Loxodonta africana, assembly GCF_030014295.1. Classification (NCBI taxonomy): domain Eukaryota; kingdom Metazoa; phylum Chordata; class Mammalia; order Proboscidea; family Elephantidae; genus Loxodonta; species Loxodonta africana. The sequence goes on along the minus strand of NC_087345.1, from coordinate 120,753,422 downwards.
TCCATAACCCGGCTGCCGTCAGTCGATTGTGACTCGTAGCAACACTATAAGGTAGAGAGGAACTGCCCCACAGGGTTTCTAAAGCTGTAAATATTTGTAGAAGCAAACTGTCACATCTTTCTGCCGAGAAGCAGCCAGTGGGTTCCAACTGCCAATGTTTCCTTTAGCAGACATGCTTAACTGCTTTGCCACGGGGGCGCCTGTCTTTCCATACAGCATGTGAATCTATAGAATCATGACTAACTGGAAGGATTGCCCTTTTTAATAGAACAGTTTACTCAATGGAACCACTATCAGGGAAAGATGCTGTCATGGATTGAATTGTGTCTCCAAAAAAATATGTGTCAACTTGGTTAGGCCATAATTCCCAGTATTGTGTGGTTGTCCTCCATTTTGTGATTATAATTTTATGTTAAGAGGATTAGGGTAGGATTGTAACACCACCCTTACTCAGGTCACCTCTCTGATCCAGTGTAAAGGGAGTTTCCCTAGGGTGTGGCCTATACCACCTTTTATCTCTGAAGAGGTAAAAGGAAAGGGAAACAAGCGGAGAGTTGGGGACCTCATACCACCAAGAAAGCAGCACCAGGAGCAGAGTGCATCCTTTGGGCCTGGTGTCCCTGTGCCTGAGAAGCTCCTCTACCAGTGGAAGATTGACTTTCCTCTAGAGCTGACAGAGAAAGCCTTCCCCTGGAGGTGACACCCTGAATTTGGATTTTAGTCTACTGTGAGGAAATAAATTTCTCTTTGTTAAAGCCATCCTCTTGTGGTATTTCTGTTATAGCACTAGATGGCTAAGACACATGCAGCCATTTAACTTCTGAGATATTCTATTAAGTATGCCATATGACAGTGTGTTTTCTCTCTTTTACATATCTGTGAGTTAGCAGAAAGCAAGGAGACAAAAGTAGGTATGCAGACTATGAACAAGCAACTAAAAATGCCTACAGAAGAGAATAAAAAGAAAAAAAAACCCAAACCCATTGTGGTCAAGTAGTTTCTGACTCAAAGCGACCCTGTAGAAGAGTCGAACTGCCCCAGAGAGTTTCAACGAGCACCTGGTGGACTTGAACTGCCGACCTTTTTGTTAGCAGCCTTTGCACTTAACCACTACACCACCAGGGTTTCCACAGAAGAGAATAAAACCAAACCAAACCCAGTGCAGTCGAGTCGATTCCAACTCATAGCGACCCTATAGGACAGAGTAGAACTGCCCCATAGAGTTTCTGAGGAGCGCCTGGTGGATTCGAACTGCCCACCCTTTGATTAGCAGCCATAGTACTTAACCACTATGCCACCAGGGTTTCCCAGAATAAAAAAAAAAAATTTTTTTTTTTTTGAAGAGAATAGGTAGGCCAAATTTAATGTTTTAAGTAAAGAACCCTCAGGTACAAATCAGCATATGTTTATGTGTCTAGAAGTGAGCAAAATAATATATCACAAGATGGGAAAAATATCACATTTTGAGGGAACTATTTTTGTAATTATGTTTAGTAGTTTTTAAACCAAAAGTACAGAAGTTTGATATTAAATTCATAAAATTAATGTTTTGTGCCATCAAGTGGATTCTGACTCATAGTGACCCTTTAGGACAGGGTAGAGCTGTCCCATAAAGTTTCCAAGGGGCGGCTGGTGGATTTGAACTGCTGATCTTTTGGTTAGCAGCCTGAATTCTTAGCCACGTCACCTCTTTTCCTCTCTTTCTAATCCTTTTAATTTTTTTTTTAATTTCTTCTCTTTTTATCATTTCCTTATTTTATTTTCTTCTTGTTTCTCTCTCACTATTTTTCTTTTCTCTCCTGCTTCTTCCTCCCTTCTCCTGTCGCTTATCTTTTCTCAAAATTGGGTCTTTAAGCATGCAGCAATATGAATGTCCCTTTGGTGCAAACAGTTAACAAGCTTGACTGCTAATCAAAAGGTTGGAAGTTCATGTCCACTCAGAGATGCCTCACAAGAAACCCCTGGTGATCTCCATCCAAAAAAATCAGCTGCCGAAACCCTATGTATGAAGCACAGTTCTAACTCTGACACACACACAAGGGGTTGCCGTGGGTTGGAGTCAACTCGATGCAACTGTTTTTAATATCAGCTTAATGTAATATCACTTCAGAATATTTATGAGAAAAAATTAAATGCTAACATTCTGCTTTTACTGGCAAAAACTATCACAAATTGTAATAATAGCTGTTCACAGAGTATATTTGACTCTCAACTTTTAGCCATAATGTAGAATTGCCCCTTTTGAAGTTAGCGGTGGCCGAGTGACTTGATTTGGTCAATAAAAAATGTGAGTGGAAATGACGTGTCACTTTTGAACAGAGGTTGAAAGGACAGTGGGTGATACACCTTGTTCTCTTCTTCCTGCTATGGTGATCTGGAGGCATGTTTCAAGATGGAACCTCTGTCATCCTGGAATTCTGAGTGTCTGCAATAAGCAAGGAAGCCCTGGCGGTGTAGTGGTTAAGAGCTACGGCTGCTAACCAAAAAAAAAGTCGGCAATTCAAATCTAGCAGGCGCTCCTTGGAAACTCTATGGCAGCGGTTCTATTCTGTCCTTAGGGTTGCTGTGAGTCGGAATCTATTCCACAGTAGTGGGTTTGGCTTTTTTGACAATGAGCAAAAACCTTGTCAAATGGACACGTAGTGATAAGTGAAAAATAAAAGTTTGTGGTGTTAAACCTCTGTGATTTTGGAATAGTTTTAAATTACGTAAGCCAAATCTGTTTTAGAAATATTTTTGAAATGATGGATGTAACTACAGTGGGAAATCTTATAGGTGTTTTGGGAGAAATAATTCCAGATAACTTATGCCAAGATTAGATGGAATCATCAACCAAAACCGAAAGATTCAAAAACACCAAAAATTTACTTGGAAACTATCTTCTTTTTCTGCTTGAATTATCTTCATATATAAATAATTTAATAGGTTTCTATTATTTTTTTGAAACTAACATGTTTTATTTTGACAGTTTTTATTTTCATTGTAAACTATATCAATATAAAAGATAATCATTGAATTGCAAATAGATGGGTATGAGATTTCATTATGAATAATTTACACTAAAAGTCTTCATTCTGAAATTTGATAAATATAAATCTCAATACCAATCTAAAAGTACTTGGGAGAGACAATATTTGCAGAAATCTGAATAGAACTACTTTTCAAAGAAAAAAGAAATACTTTTCAGATGTTTTTTAAATTAATATTTCCCTCTCTTTTTGGGCTCCCTTCTAAGTAATTTTTGATGAGCTACCTTCTAGTTCAACAAGTCTCCCTTCAGTTGTCTATAATCTTCTGTTAAACATAAGTCCTGATTTTTTAATTTCAATCATTATGTTTTTATTAAATTATTAAAATTTCTATTTAATTCTGTTCCAAATCTGTCTGCCGTTGTTTAATAGTTTTTAATTTTTCTCTTTTATTCCCAATGTTACTTCTTTAAATGTTTCATGAAGATGTTTATACAGAACTTACAGTTTTCTACTTCTTACTATGATTTTAATTCAAATATTTGTTTAATATTTTTTGTTTTTGCCAGTTTAGGTAATATGATTTTTAACAATTATTTTCCTACCATTGCTTTTTGCGCCTCATTATGTCTAAGTGTGGCCAGTTTGATTCTAGCAAGAATTATTTGTCTCGATTTCAAAGAATATATGCAGGAGGCTTGAGGTATCTGAAAATACTTTACTTCTCATTTCAAATGGCAGAATGTAGGATTTCATATTCAATTTTCTTCTCTCCAAACATTTTGAAAATAATGTTTGTTTTGAATCCAAACTTGTCTATCAGGTGTTTTGTTTCCTAATAATCTCTTTTTACTTTTAGTAGTGTTTAGCATTCTTCTCTTGACCCCCTAATTATTTTAAGTATATTATGGCATAAAGATATGCTTTTGTTTTGCTATTATTTTTGTCCTGTTTGGAACTTAATGAGCTTATTGATGTAAAGATTATTTAATCTGACAAATTGTCAATGAGTTATTATTTTTTTAAGTATTACATTTATCCATATTTTATTCAATCCTTCTTAAAGCAAATTCCTCTTAAAGGAAAAATAGCTCTTCAGGATCTTTCTTCCATGGAAATTAACTTTTATTTCATATTTTTTATCTTTATTTTAATTTCTATTCTTAAAGTTTTTTTAATTTTATTTTGCTTTAAGTGAAAGTTTACAAATCAAGTCAGTGTCTCATACAAAAATTTATATACACCTTGCTATATACTCCTAATTGCTCTCCTTCTAATGAGACAGCACACTTCTTCCCTCCTCTCTCTCTGTGTCCATTCGGGGCCAGCTTCTGACCCCCTCTGCCCTCTCATCTCCCTTCTAGACAGGAGATGCCATCATAGTCTTGTGTGTCTCCTTGATTCAAGAAGCTAATTCTTCACCAGTATCATTGTCTATCCATGTGTCCAGTCCTATCCCTGTCTGGAGAGTTGGCTTTGGGAATGGTTCCTATCTTGGGCTAACAGAAGGTCTGGGGACCATGACCACCAGGGTCCTTCTAGTCTCAGTCAGACCACTAAGTCTTTTTATGAGTATTTGGAGTCTGCATCCCACTGCTGTCCTGCTCCCTCAGGGGTTCTCTGTTGTGTTCCCTGTCAGGGCTGTCATTGGTTGTAGGCAGGCACCATCTAGTTCTTCTGGTCTCAGGTTGATATAGTCTCTGGTTTATGTGGCCCTTTCTGTCTCTTGGGCTCATGATTACTTTGCGCCTTTGCTGTTCTTCATTCTCCTTTGCTCCAGGTGGGTTGAGACCAACTGATGCATCTTAGATAGCTGCTTGCTAGTGTTTAAGACCCCAGAGGCCACTCTCCAAAGTGGGATGCAGAGCGTTTTCTTAATAGATTTTATTATGCCAATTGACTTAGATGTCCTCTGAAGTCATGGTCCCCAAACCCCCGCCCCTGCTACACTGGCCTTCAAAACGTTCAGTTTAGTCAGGAAACTTCTTTGCTTTTAGCTTAGTCCAGTTGTGCTGACCTCTCTTGTATTGTGTGTTGTCTTCCCCTTCACCTAAAGTAGTTCTTATCTACTAATTAATGAAAACCCCTCTCCATCCCTCCCTCGCTCCCACCTCTCGTAACCATCAAAGAATATTTTCTTCTGTGTTTAAACTATTTCTCCAATTATTATAATAGTGGTCTTATATAATATTTGTCCTTTTGCAACCGACTAATTTCATTCAGCATAATGCCTTCCATATTCCTCCATGTTATGAAATGATTCACGGTTTCATCATTGTTCTTTACTGATGCATAGTATTCCATTGTGTGACTATACCATAATTTATTTATCCATTCATCCATCGATGGGCACCTTGGTTTCTTCCATCTTTTTGCTATTGTAAACAGTGTTGCAGTGAACATGGGTGTGTATGTATTTGTCCCTGTAAAGGCTCTTATTTTTCTAGGATATATTCCAAGGAGTGGGTTTTCTGGGCCATATGGTAGTTCTATTTCCAGCTTTTTAAGGAAGAGCCAAATAGATTTCCAGAGTGGTTGTACCATTTTACATTCCCACCAGCAGTGTATAAGTATTCCAGACTCTCCACAGCCTCTTCAACATTTATTATTTTGTGTTTTATGGATTAATGCCAGCCTTATTGGAGTGAGATGGAATCTCATTGTAGTTTTGATTGGCATTTCTTTAATGGCTAGTGAGCATGAGCATTTCCTCATGTATCTGTTACCTACCTGAATTCTTTGATGAAATGCCTGTTCATATCTTTTGCCCACTTTTTAACTGGGTTATTTGTCTTTTTGTAGTTGAGTTTTTGCAGTATCATGTAGATTTTATAATCTTCTTACTCTTTTGGTGAAGTCATTTGATGAGTATAGGTTTTAATTTTCAGGAGCTCCCAGTTACCTAGTTTCTCTTCTGCATTGTTGGTAATGTTTTGTATACTGTTTATGTCATGTGTTAGGGTTCCTAACGTTGTCCCTATTTTTTTTCCTTGATCTTTATCATTTTAGATTTTGTATTGAGGTCTTTGATCCATTTTGAGCTCGTTTTTGTGCATGGTGTGAGGTATGGGTCTTGTTTCATATTTTGCAGATGGCTGTCCAGTTATGCCAGCACCGTTTGTTAAAAAGACTGTCTTTTCCCCATTTAACTGACTTTGGGCCTTTGTCAAATATCAGCTGCTCATATGTGGATGGACTTATGTCTGGATTCTCAATTCTGTTCCATTGATCTATGTATCTGTTGTTGTACCAGTAACAGGCTGTTTTGACTACTGTGGTGGTATAAGAGGTTCTAAAATCAGGGCGGGGAGCAGGTGAGGTCTCCCACTTTGTTCTTCATCTTCAGTGATGCTTTACTTATCTCGGGCCTTTTTCCCTTCCATATGAAGTTGTTGATTTGTTTCTCCATCTCATTAAAAATTGTAGTTTAAATTTGGGTGGGAATTGCATTATATCTATAGATAGCTTTTGGTAGAATAGACATTTTTACAATGTTAAGTCTTCCTATACATGAACAAGGTATGATTTTCCACTTATGTAGGTCTTTTTGCTTTCTTATAGCACTGTCTTGCAGTTTTCTTTGTATAGGTCTTTTACATCTCCAGAAAGATTTATTCCTAAATACTCTATCTTCTTGGGGGCTACTTTAAATGGTATTAATTTGGCGATTTCCTCTTAGATTTTATTTTTGTTGGTGTAGGGGAATCCAACTGATTTTCGTATGTTTATCTTCTATCCTGATGCTCTGCTGAACTCTTCTATTAGTATCAGTAGTTTTCTTGAGGATTCCTTAGGGTTTCTGTGTATAAGAGCATGTCATCTGCAAATAGAGATACTTTTACTTCTTCCTTGCTAATCTGGATGCCCTTTATTTCATTATCTAACCTAATTGCTCTGGCTAGGACCTCCAGCACAATGTTGAATAAGAGTGGTAATAAAGGGCAGCCTTGTCTGGTCCCCGATCTCCAGTAGAATGCTTTCAGACTCTCTCCATTTAGGATGATATTGGCTATTGGCTTTGTATAAATGCCCTTTATTATGTTGAGGAATTTCCCTTTTATTCCTATTTTGCTGAGAGTTTTTGTCATGAATGTGTGTTGAACTTTGTCAAATGCCTTTTCTGCTTCAACTGATAAAATCGTGATTCTTGCCTTTTGTTTTATTTATTTGATATATTAATTGTTTTTCTAATGTTGAACCATCCCTACATACCTGATATGAATCCCACTTGGTCATGGTGAATTATTTTTTTGATATGTTGTTGAATTCTATTGGCTAGAATTTTGTTGAGGATTTTTGCATCCAAGCTCATGAAGGATATATGTCTGTAATTTTCTTTTTTATTGGTGTCTTTACCTGGTTTTGATATCAGGGATATGGTGGTTTCATAGAATGAGTTTGGGAGTATTTTGTCCTTTTCTATGCTCTGAAATACCTTTAGTAGTAGTGGAGTTAACTCTTCTCTGAAAGTTTGGTAGAACTCTGCAGTGAAGTTGTCCGGGCCAGGCCTTTTTTTTTGTTGGGAGTTTTTAAATTACCTTCTCAATGTCTCTCTTGTTATGGGTCTATTTAGTTGTTCTACCTCTGTTTCTGTTAGTTTAGGTAGGCAGTATGTTTCTAGAAATTCATCCATTTCTTCTAGGTTTTCAAGTTTGTTAGGGTATAATTTTTTGTAGTAATCTGATATGATTCTTTTAATTTCAGTTGGATCTGTTGTAATATCACCCATCTCATTTCTTTTTGGGGTTATTTGCTTCCTGTTCTATTTTTCTTTTGTCAGTTTGGCTTATCAATTTTTTAAATTTTTTCAGAGAACCAGCTTTTGGTCTTGTTAATTCTTGCAATTGTTTTTCTGTTTTCTACTCCATTTAGTTCTGCTCCAGTTTTTATTATTTGTTTTCTTCTGGTGCCCGAGGGTTTCTTTTGTTGCTCTTTTTCCATTTGTTCAAGTTGTAGGGATAATTCTTTGATTTTGGCCTATTCTTCTTTTTGTATGTGTTCATTTATTGATATAAATTGACCTCTGAGAACCGCTTTTGCTGTGTCCCAAAGGTTCTGATAGGAAGTGTTTTCATTCTCATTGGATTCAATGAACTTCTTTATTCCATAATATCTTCTATAACCCAGTGTTTTTTTGAGCAGGGTACTGTTCAGTTTTCAAGTGTTTGATTTCTTTCTTTTTCTGTTATTGATTTCTACTTTTATGGCCTTATGGTCAGAGAAGATGCTTTGTAATATTTCAGTGTTTTGGATTCTGCTAAGGCTTACTTTATGACCTAATATGTGGTCTATTTTAGATAATGTTCCATGTGCACTAGGAAGAAAAGTATAGTTGGTTGCTGTTGGGTGGAGTGTTCTGTATATGTTTATGAGGTCGACTTGGTTGATTGTGGCATTTAGACCTTCCATGTCTTTATTGAGCTTCTTTCTGGATGTCCTGACCTTCACCGAAAGTGGTGTGTTGAAATCTCTTACTACAATTGTGGTGCTGTCTATCTCACTTTTCAATGCTGTTACAGTTTTTTGTATCTTGCAGTCCTGTCAGTGGGGTTCATAAATATTTAATATGGTTATATCCTCCTGGTATATTGCCCCTTTAATCATTATATAGTGTCCTTCCTTGTCCTTTGTGGTGGCTTTAACTTTAAAGTCTATTTTGTCAGAAATTACTATTGCCACTCCTGCTCTTTTTTGATTGCTGTTTGCTTTATATATTTTTTTCCATCCTTTGAGTCTTTGTTTCTCTACGTCTAAGGTGTGTCTCTTGTAGGCAACATATAGACGGATCGTGTTTTCTTAATCCGTTCTGCCACTCTCTGTCTCTTTATTGGTGCATTTAGTCCATTTACATTCAGTGTAATTATGGGTAGGTATGAGTTTTTTTTTTATGAGTTTAGTAGTTTAGTGCTGTCATTTTGATGTCTTTCTTTGTGTGTTGTTGACAGTTTCTTTTTCCCATTTAAATTTTTGTGCTGAGTAGTTTATCTTTATAAATTGTCTTTTCCTCTTGTTCGTTGTTGTTGATTTTGTTTTTGGTGAGTCTATTTTTTTCTTGTATTTTATTTTGATGTGTAGGATACTTAGTCTTCTTTGTAGTTTCCTTAATATTTACTCCTATTTTTCTAAGTTTAAACCTAATTACATTTCTTTATATCTCCTTCTCTTCCTCTCCATATGAAAGATCTGTGACTACATTTCTTAGTCCCTTTTTATTTTTTTAATGTTGTCTCATGTAATGACATTGCTGTTTCCCTGTTTTGAGCCTTTCTTTAATCTCCATTTGTTTTTGTGGTTTCTCTATCTTGGTTAATGTCTGATTGCTCTGTCCAGTGTCCTCGTCTTGGGTTGACCCCTGGTGTTGATTTTCTAACCAACAAACTCCTTTTAATATTTCTTGTAGTTTTGATTTGGTTTTTACGAATTCCCTAAATTTCTGTTTATCTGGAAATGTCTTAATTTCACCTTCATATTTGAGAGACAGTTTTGCTGGATACATAATTCTTGGCTGGCAGTTTTTTCCCTTTAATGCTTTATATGTGTCATCCCATTGCCTTCTCACCTGCATGTTTTCTGCCAAGTAGTCTGAGCTTATTCTTATTGAGTCTTCTTTGTAGGTGACTTTTTGTTTATCCCTAGCTGGTCTTAAAATTCTCTCTTTTTCTTTGGTTTTGGCAAGTTTTATTATAACATATCTTGGTGACTTTCTTTTAACATCTACCTTTTGTGGAGTTTGATGAGCATCTTGGATAGATCTTCTCATCTTTCATGATATCAGGGAAGTTTTCTGCCAACAAATCTTCTACAATTCTCTCTGTATTTTCTGTTGTCCCTCCCTGTTCTGGTACTTTAATCACTCTTAGGTTATTTCTCGTGATAGAGTCCCACATGATTCTTAAGGTTTCTTTTTTTTTAAAATTCTTTTATGTGATTTTTCTTCAACTATATTGGTCCCAAGTTCTTTATCTTCAAGTTCACCAATTCTGCCTTCCACTTGCACAATTCTGCACCTCTGACTTTCTGTTCAGTTGTTTAATTCTGTAATTTTATTGTTAATCTGAATTTCTGATGGCTGTCTCTCTATTGATTCTTGCAGCTTATTAAATTTTTCATTATGTTCTTGAACAGCCTTTTTAATTTCTTCAGCTGTTTTATCTATGTGTTCTTTGGCTTGTTCTGCATATTGTCTGATCTCCTTCCTGATGCCTTGAAGGGTTCTGTATATTAATCTTTCGTATTCTGCATTTGGTAATTCCAGGAGGGCACTTTTATCTAGAAGATCTCTTGATTCTTTGTGTTGAGAGCTTGTTGAAGCAATCATGGTCTGTTTCTTTATGTGATTTGATATTGACTGTTGTCTGTGAGCCATCTATAAGTTATTATATTAGTTTATTTTATGTTTGCTTTCTGTATCCTAGCTTCTTGCTTTGTTTTGATATTCCTAAATAGGTTGCTTAAGTGAGCTAAAAAAAAAAAAAGCTAGCTTGATTATTTTCACCTTAGAAGCTTGGACATCCCATCACCAGATAGGTAGAGCTGTTATCAGGTATATCAGTCTAGTAGTCCATTCACTTTTCTTGTTTGGATTCAGCTCAGGTGTCCAGGTAGCTGGTCATCAAGTGTGTGGTATAGGCTCTGTCCTACAGTCTTAGAGGGGAAGGGGTGATTGGTGTACAAACCAGTATCTGGTTGCAGCAGGGGTCACACTCTGAGTAAGGCAGGGGGCTGAGAATCGTTCCCCAAGTGTCTCTGAGGGAAGCACGTCCCTCTTCCCTAGATCACACAGGTGGGTGGGTTGTGCAGATGGAGCATGGGTACCCAACGCTTTTGGTTGTAAGGACCGGGAAGTACCAGTTATCATTGGACCCCTGTTGCGGGTGGCTGGGTGACGTGGGTGGAGCCACCAGTTCTTAGGTCCCTGATGTGGGTAGGTGAGGACCCTATTTAATAGACAAAGCAGTGTCAAATATCGAACACCCACCTCTCTACCACACAGCTGAAACAGTTGCAGTCAGCCATCAAGGCCCTATTCTCCTGAAATAGGCCCACACAGGTCCATGCTAGGGGGAAACATATTCAAAGTCCATGGACAGTTTATACCTGGGCAGGAGCTGCTTCTGTCCAGAGCTCCCCAGGCTAGTGGAGCTGGCAAGTTATCTTTTCCCCCAATTGCGAGTTTATTCCTTCTCTAAGGCTGGGAGAATGGTTCCTGGTTTTCAACAGGGCCTATCTCAGACCCAGGGAAATCAACAGCCTATTAAGCCAGCTTGGGGGCAGGGGGTTCAGTAAAATATGCACAAGTTCTTAGCTTTTGCCGAGAGCATCATTCTTCTCTGGTTCCAGAGAAGTGAGTAGGCTGTGTGGCTGGCTGCTTCTCCCTGAGGAAACTATGGCTGAACGCCACTACAAGCCCACCACAGCCACTCCTGGGAATGGTGCCTGAGGGATCCTGGCAAATCAGGTCTGGCAACTCCTCTCCGCTTTTGAACCATCTCTTCCTCCCCCTGACACTGAGTCCATTTTCTAACTTTGCCTTTGATGTTCAGGGCTCCTAGCTTGTCATAAATATAATTGTTTCACTTGTTTGGGTTTTTATTGTAAGAGGGTTCGCTGGAAGCATCTGGCTATTCCACTATGTTGGCCCACCTCTTTTTTGTATTCTTGATGATTTTTTTGTTCCACTATTTCTGGCCAATAATTTAATCTCCAGTTGTGTATATTCTGCTTTTTAGGCTGCCTTTGGAGGGTTATTTTAAAAATTATTGTTATATATATATGTGTGTGTGTATGCATATATATGTTTTTATTTCTAAGATCTCTAATCATTTCTTCATTGTCAGAATACTTTAATGTTGAAGATATTTTAAAATATTTTTCTAGTCATATGATTATCTTTACTTAATAAAGTATAAGTATTTCTGGTTGTGCTCTGTTTCATTATGTGGTTTTTCCTATAAGAATCTAGTAACTCCAGATGGAGAAGTTGAAGTTGCTTATAAAGCTCTCTGTAGCTTCTGCTTCTACAGACTAAGAAGGCATTTGCTCAACTCTGTATCAGTGAGATTAAGTATGGACAGGATTTTTCTTGTAAGGGATAGTTGTCATCACCTTCAACGACAAATTTTATCATTTATTAACATGGAACTTTTAGTATATCTGCCCAACATCACAGTATTTCAAGATCCCTCTCTTTCCTCTTGTTCCTTTTGCCCCAATTACTTCTTTTAACAATGAATGTTTAGCAAGTGCATAGTATAGTTTAAAAAATATATTAAAAACTTGAGAGTAAGGAAAAAAGCAAATTTCTCCCCTGAAGTTAACTCCACTCAAGTGTATCAAACTTAAGTACTCCTCACTCTTCAAGACTCTGTCATATCCTCTCGGAATCCTTATTGGAACCAATAGGTCAAGTGTGCCCACTCTCAGTGCTAACATCCTCACATTTAGAACCCGACATACTATTTGCTTATCATTCTTTTGCTCTTATTTCACTTTAGGTCTAACTCAGGTCAAGGACCTTGTCTTAATTATATTTGTGTTCCCACAATGAGTATATAGAATTGAGTAAATACTCATAAAATTCAAGCAAATATAACTGTAACATTTGAAATAAAAATGGCTTTGACTAATTAAGCAGCACTAAATATTTTTAAATCCCTTTTTTCACTTACATTGAGAGAGTTTTCTTAGTAAAATTCACCAAATTTTCTCGGAAAGTTTGATCAAATCTCTGCATGCTACTTGACTATGACTAGACTAACAAGTGTATCAATACGAAGACCATGCAGTGATTTTTGTAGGGTTAACATGAATTAAAATCTAAGAAGGAAACAGAGTTCATCTATAGAAATAAGTTCAGGAGTTAGTTTCACAGTTACTTGTCAGAAACGAAAAGAATTGTGACTGTTTCCATGTTCATATAGAACCTTCCCTCTACAATATGTTTCTGACACATCTATTTCATAGAGAATATTTTAATGTAGTTGTATTTGCCATGGCACAAATTTTTATCAAACTACACAACCATTTAATTGTTGATATGGAAATAGCAAATTATATACCATAGAACACATGTCCTGGTGGTTATATAGATATCAGAATTTTCTGGAATGTATATAGAATTTATGATCTCTTATTGAATACAATCAGTTTTCTTCAGTCTTCAGGATATTTTAATAGAAGAAACTTTAGATAGCCAAGTGTTCAGCATTTATGGAATAAGTTAATTTTTATCAAGCATTTTCAATGCTGACATTTTCATAAACACAATTGAAACATATACACCCACGCACACACAAAAAAAGGAATATTGATAAATTAAAAAATCACAGAAGAACTTGAATTTGTTGACCAAGTCTCAGGTATTCATAGTTATACCTAAATTTCAATCACATCCCCAAAGGAATCTGCATATGTATTATTTATATTTTAACTTTCATTGGTAACAAAATTCATAGAGAGAAGAGAGTAGCTACCTCTAAGTAACTCGACAAGGTTAACAAAATTTAAGACAAGCGGAATCCCCAGGTTGCGCAAATGCGGAAATGCTTAACTTTTAACTAAAATGTTGGTGACTTGAATCTACCCACAGGCACCTCAGAAGAAAGGTCGCAAACTTAAAAACCCTATGGAGCACAGTTCTACTCTGCAACACGTGGGGTCACTGTGAGTCTGACTCAACTTGACAGTGGTCAAGTTGCTTTGTTTTACATTTTGGAGATTATAAATTGAGTTGAAAGTTATAAGTTGCTAAATATATAGTCTAATAAAATAGAATGTTGATTTCTATCTATCTAGTATATTTCTTCACAAAATAAATTTAATGTAATGATTAACCTCTTAAGCTCCTAGTCTGACATAAAAGTCTGTTTTTGTTTCTGTAATCCTACCTTCCTCTGCGACTGGGTTGGAATTACGCTTTTTAATGTTTTGTATCTACATGCAATTAGACTAATCAAATTAGATTTTTGTCTTCAGTGCCTTTTTGTCTGCTTTTGTATTTTAAAGATCTATCCTTTTTCCAGTTTACTGTTAGGTGACAGTGTACATTTAGGTTCTGAAATAATTTACACTAGGCAGACTAGTCAACTTGATTCAAAATCGTTCACATAAAACATGCTAAGATCATTTATCTCCAGACCAATATTTAAATGAAGGTTCTATTTAAGATTTGTGATAACAAAAATAATCAAATATAGAACATGAAAACCCTGGAAATCGGGGGATGGTTCACCCAAAACGAAACCATCTTTTATTCCACTATCAACTAAATATCTTGTTTTTCTTTAATGAAATACTTCAGGTAGTCCCAAACTACTTTCTAGTGACCTTATTCTCTAATGTGTGGTACCATATGTAATAGAGTTCATATTCATCTATATTTAAATTATAGACAAAAAGTACTTAGATTTTGATCAAAAGAATAATCTTTGCCATTGAATCAGATTTTACAGTGTCATTTAAACTTTTGGTATCTTGCCTGAAAATGAGCATGTTTCATAAATTTTTTAAATAAGTGAGAATGTCAATTGCTGGTGTTGCATCATTCCCAGAAACTCTAAATTAAACATTAGCATTGAAAAATATAGCTAAAATTATGCTGATTTCTAAACTAATTCTATTGAATTTACTTGAAGAGCAATAAATTTGAAATTTGTGAATGGTAATGGCCTTAAAAAGGTACAGTATGGGTTTATAACTCTACATTTTATTCTTATGGGATAAGAAATTTTATTTTACTATTTGTTTATATTTATAGGCAACGGGCTATTGTATTTATATTTTATTTTAGCTTTTCTTATGATGGTCTCTTATTTATGACCTTATGTTTCCTCCAAACAATTTGTATAATGGTTTAGAATTTTTTTTCTTATGATGGTCTCTTATTTATGACCTTATGTTTCCTCCAAACAATTTGTATAATGGTTTAGAATTTTTTTTACTTAATTATGAGTTTCCTTCAAATACGAATTATGAGTTTCCTTCAAATATAGGATCCAACTTTTTCTTCTTGTACAAAGGGCCAGATCCGCTCAGCCAGTGAAGAATCACACAGAGAATCATTATGTCACCAGATCTTCAGAGAAAACTCCTGAGTAGAAGCCCAGGCTATGTTTTAGGAAGCATCTTGAGGAGAAAAAAGTGCATACTTAGGTTAATAATAGAGTCAAATTAAGAGAACACCACCCCCAAAATGAATTATCCTTAGAGGATACTAGGAAAATCAGGGCATAAATAAAGTCTTAATAACTCTTAATCTCCACCTCTAGAAGACCTATAGAGCTATGAAAAGCACTGGATAGCTGATTATAAAATTATAATTGCTAATGATAATAATGGAAAAAATACACTCTTTTTTTTGGCATGACAATGTTATTGTGGTTAAATTAAAGGAAAGAACAATCTTCGTATTATTTAGAGGTAAATTTTGAAAGAATTTACAGTGAAGTATTTTAAAGCCTAAATAATGTAAGGCAAGAAAGTGGGCTGCAGTATAAATGAAGCAGGATTGACCACATGCTCATATTAGTTAAAGCTGGAGAGCAGGTACATGGAGGTGCATTCAACTAATTCTGTTTTGGTTTATGCAAAAAATTCTCCATAAAAAAGTTAGTTATTAAGTTTTTTAAAGCGTTTTAGCCAGCAGGGGATGACAAATGGAAATGAATACTGTAACATCAATTATTAATAATTGACAATTTGTAAAATATCAGGGATGCTCTGTTAAATCCAAAAATAAAAGGTTAATAAAGTACCTGGTCCATTATTTTGGTGATACAGATGATCAGACTAAACCGTCTCATGTTGTCTGTGTGTTGTTAGAGTTAGTTTTCTTACAAACAGGGACAACTAGAGATTTTGTATATATTCCTAATTTTCAATTGTCAGTTTACACTTCATATAAGCATATTTTTAAGTTGTTGCAAACAGCACATAAAGGGAAAATGGAACAGAGAATAATTTATGTCTTGACCTTTCTACACTAGTGTATTATCTGATGGCAATAGTGGCATTGAAGAGTTCAGCTGTAATTTTAAAGTTACTTACAAAACCAAAATTGGAAACAGTGATTTTTTGGCCTTTGTTTATACATCTTAGTATGTATAGATAAGTGAATATATGACATTTCTGTGGAAAATAAAGACACTAATACATCATTTCAATGAAAACTAAATAACTCACTTTTTCTCTCCATATAGTTATATGTGGGAGCATATACTCAAGCGGATGTGTGTGTGTGTCTATACATGTGAGAACATTGTGATGCAGAAAACAGATTTAGATCCCTTTTTTTTAAATCTCAAAAAAGAAAAATTTAAACTATAGACTCCATTGCCCTTCTTTGTCATATATTTAAGAAAATCAAAAGAAATAATGACAAATGACGTATAAAAGCATACCAATAGCTTCTCTGAAAACAGGTCCTAACACAGTCTTGATTCTCAGCTGAATATGTTACCTAAAAACAATTTCCCTAAATGATAAAAATAGACACTTTCTGTTGACTTTTAAAGGACAGTACTTGAGCTTGTTCTGGAAAATTGACTTAATAGATTGATTGTGGATATTAGGGATCATCCAAACCAACCTCAAAATTTTACAGATGAAGAAATTAAGACCCAAAGAGATTAAGTAATTTGATGAAGGTCAAACAAACAGGAGGCTCTTTGGAGGAGTGGATTCAGTATACTCTTTTGATTTTGTTTGGAATTTCTATGCTATTTTATAGCTACACACTTTAAAAAGCAGAAAGAACCTTGAAATAACAACAACCACAGTTTTTTTTTCACTTCCTTCAATTGCAGTGCATTGTTGCCTTCTGCCCATAATTGGATCTCTACAAAACTAATTTGTGTCTTCAAAAAAAACAAATTGACCAAATTGAAAATATACTTAGTAAACTTAGGCAACCATTGGTAAGAGACTGAGATGCCAACAGAGATTTAGGCAAATTTCGTGGGGTGCTCAACTATAAGTTGGATTTTCTCCATATCATACTTGTCAAATACTAGGGTTGCACAGGATGTAGGCTTAAAAATCTAATCCAAAAACCTCTAAAATATCAGAGTTGTTTAGCAGTCTTGTGACCAGAGGTACTCTCCACAGGAAGATAAATAGAATAAAGAACAAAGAACCCTGATTCAGTATAGAAGCTAACTGGGTATAAATGATCAGCCATAAATCTATTATAATGGCTGAAAACCAAAACAACCAAACCCAGTGCCATTGAGTCGAGTCCAACTCATAGCGACCCTACACTAAAGGATATCTTCCTCTAGAGAGGATGGCTATGGGAAGACTAAATCATCTCTAGAGGAAGATATCCTTTAATGTTACTTTTTTATTTTGTTTTTTTACATAAATGGTCCAGCATTTAGGAAAGAGAGAAAAAAAATGCCTATGTTTGCCAAATGACAGAACCACATGACTAAAAAACCAAATGAAAACAATCATGTAATAAAAACTCACACACGGTGATTTAGATATTGGACTTGGTTGAAAAGAGCTTTAAAATAACTATACTTAGTATGTTTAAAAGAATAATAAAAGAGATGGTAAAGGTTGATGAAGAGATTAATTATACTAGAGAATTATAATCTATAAGAGGAGCACTGGTGGCACAACAGTTAAGCACTTGGCTGCTAACCAGAATGTTGGCAGTTCAAATCAACCCAGCAGCTCGGAGTGAGAAAGACCTGGCAATCTGCTTCTGTAAGGATTAAAGCCAAGAAAAGCCTGTGGGGCAGTTCTACTCTGTCACATGGGGTAGCTATGAGTCGAAAATTGACTCGATAGCACTCAGCAAAAAACTCCAGTGTAATCTATAAGATCATATTTTCCTTTTTTTTTTTTTTGAGTAAGAATTGGTAGTTTTTTTTCCCTAATAATTTGTCCATGCCATGTAAATTATCTATTTTTTTAATGCAGTTGTTATAATCATTTTATAAATGTTTAATAATCATTTTTATTTCTCTAAGTCAATAGTAATATCCCCTCTTTCATTCATGACTTTAGCAACTGGAATCTTCTTCCTCTCTTTTTTGTATCAATCTAGCTAAAGATTTGTCAGTTTTGTTAATCTGTTCAAAGAACTAATTTTGGTTTCTTTAATTTTCTCTATTTTTTATTCTCTATTTCATTAGTTTTACTCTAATCTTTATTATTTCCTGCTTTCTTGCTTTGGGTTTAGTTTGCTCCTTTTGTTTTTTAAGTGTCCCAAGGCTGAAAGTTATTTGAGTTTTGTTTTTTTTTTTCTTTTTTAGCATAGGCATTTGCAGTTATATATTTACAACTGTATAATCTAGATACAACTATATAATCTAAATATAACTTTAGGTGCATCTCATAAACTTGGGTATGTAAGTATAGTACTTGCTGGAAAGATGCAGATTTGCTATGTTATTATCTTCATTTTTAATCATCTCAAAATATTTTCTAATTTCTTTCATGATTTGTTTTGACCTGTCAGTTATTTAGGAGTGTATTATCTATTTTCTACATATTTGCAAATTCCCGAAATTTTTCTGTTACTGATTTCTAATTTCATTTCATGTAGTCAGAGAATATACTTTATATATTTTTAATTACAGTAAAATCTGCGAAAGTCAGAACATATGTAAGGTGGAAGCCTGTCGGAGAAGAAAACTCAAATACTTTCTACTAAAATGAGGGATAGAGAAAAGGTAAGACCGCACACTGTCAAAGGGAGAAAACTTGCAAGACCCAGAAAAACAAGGTAGTTCCATCAAGTGCCAGCTTTCACAGGTTTCACTGTATTTTAAATTTATTGAAGTTTGTTTTTATAGTTTAGCATATGGTCAATCTTAGAGAATTTTCTCTATGCACTTGAGAAAAATAGGTTTTCTGTGGTTGTCAGGTGGAGTGTTTTTAGGGTGTCTGTTTGATCTAGTGATTTATAGTGTTTCCAAGTATTTTATTTCCTTGTTTATCTGCCTAGTTGTTCTAGCCGTTATTGAAAATGGGCTACTGAAATCTCTGTTTTTTATAATTGTCTATTTGTCCCTTCAATTCTGTAAGGTTTTGCTTCATATATTTTGAAATTCTGTTGTTAGGTGCATTTAAGTTAATAATTAATTGTTAGATCTTCTGATGGATTGACAATTCTATCATCATAAAATGTCCCTCTTTACTGACAGTAACATTTTTTATTTAAAGTTTATTTGATCTGATGTTAGCACAGCCACTCCAGTTTTCTTTTACATTATGTTTTCTTTTAAGTGTTTGAAAAAATTGAAAATTTCTGCTTTTCTGTCTTTGTCTATTCATTTCAACATCTGAGTCACCTTGATTTTCTTATCCATTCTTTTTTTTCCTCTGTAAAGAGCACATTTCTGTTTCTCTGCATGCCTAATAATTTTTTTTATTATTTTATGCTAGATATAATGTTTCTTATATTTTCAGTAGTCTAGATTTATTGCTATCTATTTTTTTTATTTATCTATCTATATTTATTTATTTTTAGAATGCTGCATTTTGTTGGCAAACCATTAATTGACTGGTGGATTACCATGTTCCTTTTAAAGTGTATTTTTATGTTCTGTTAGGCAAATCTAGGGCAACCTTACTCCTGAGATATGGCTTTCAGTGGTCTTCAGAAAAGTGCCTCTTTTTTGGCTGATCAGAACTATGTTTGTCAGCATCATGCAGCCTCCAAAATCTCTGTTCAGCTCCTTGTTCCCAGCAGCTCTTCTCTTCCAAGTCTTCCCTGTGCACGCTCAGGTTAGTATTCTGCCAAAAACTCAAGGACACCCTGTAAAGATCTTTGTAACTCCTTCTTATGCATCCCCTTCTCTCTAGTATCCTGCCCCTCGAACTCCAGCTCCCCCTGCAGTCACAAAATCTGATTTCTGCCTCATTAACTCAGAAAGACCACAGTGTTCTTCTTGGGCTCCAACTGAATGCTCTGATCCAGAAGTGCTGTTAGGCAGAGGCCCTGGCCAATCGTGGGGCTAATCTCATCTCTTTCCCCTGTCATGGAAATCACAGTCCTGTGGTGCCTATTACTCATTCTGAAAACAGTTGCATATATTTTGTCCAGTTTTATTGTTGTTCATAGTGGGAAGAAGATTACGTTACCAATTGCTCTGTCAAGACCGAGAGCAGATTTCTACCCTTACATTTTATTATTGTTGGGACAGATATTTAAAAAAAAAATGCTGGCCCAAAACTTTACTTACTTTTTAAAAATATTTTTATTTTTTTTTTCCTCTCTAGAATGTCTCTCTCCAAACTATAACATTTAAGTTCGTTACTATCTTTCACCTTTTTATTAGCTTTGACATTTTCAGGAGTGAGTCATGTCTAGTAATAAGATCAGATTTAAGTTTTCTATCTTTGGTCACTTTTTTTTCTTGTACATTATGCGCAATGAGTCTTTCTAGAATGACTTTTCAAATATTAGGCTATTTTCTTGGTGTAAATTTATAATTTCCTCAGTTAAAAATCAAACTTGTTACCTTCCCAAGTAAGTGTACTGTCACAGAGAACAAACTGCAATACTTTTAAAATCATTTAATGCAAATACTTAGAGACTACTGCAATGTTGAGGGTTGATATGTGAGAAATATAAACAATAGCATCAAATTTAGCCTAAATTGACTAAGGCAAAAGTTGTCATCACTTCCACGGAGAGATAAAGGCTATTCCATAAACTTATTTTGACCTGCCTTGTTTGATCAAGAAAACGTGTGCACACAAATGCAATAATTCTATTACTAGAGCAAAATGTAAAGAATATTTATATTAACATCTGCATTCTAAAGTCATTTTGATAATAAATTTTCAGTTTATCTCCTGAGAAGCCACAAAATGGAGAAAGGAACTAATACCACATTTAATTGGATGACCAAAGAAGAAAACTTTATCATTTTACTCTTCATAGTGTATCCTAGAGGAGCCCTGGAGGTGTGGTGGGTAAGCACTCAGCTGGTAACAAGCTGCTAACCAAAAGCCTAAGGATCAAGCTCACCAGCTGCTCTGTGGGAGAAAGATGTGGCAGTCAGCTTCCATAAAAATTCCCAAACCCAAAACCTGCTACGCTTGAGTTGATTCTGACTAAACCCATAGGATTTCCAAGGCTGTACATCTCTATGGAAGTGGGCTACCACATCTTTCTCCCTCAGAGTCTTTGGTGGTTTTGAACCGCTGACCTATTGGTTAATAGTCAATCGTTTTAACCACTGTAGCGCCAGGGCTCCTTTCATAAAGATTACGGCCTTGGAAAACCTTTGAGGCAATTGTACCCTGTCCTATAAGGCGCTATGAGTTGGAATCTACCAAACGATTTGGTTTTTTGGGTTTAGTGTTTCCTCAAGACAGTGTCCTTGCTGGGATTCTTAATACTTCTTAAAGGATGGTAGGGGAATGTTGGTTATATGCGTTAAAGTATTCATGAATGCCACCTGAAGCTATTTTCTCTTTGAATACTAAATTGCTCTTTGTAGTTCCTTATAATTACTTGTATTGTGTGCCAAAATAACCAAGATATGGTTTCTTCTATAGCCCAAATACAATTATTTCCTGAAACTACCTTGCTCTGTTTACCTGGCTCTGATTTTCTCTAACAGTTCCTTCCAATATTAGATAATGTATTTTTTCCCTGCCAGCATTTCAGTGTATGTGTGTTTGTACATTTTCATAACTCCTTTTTTTTCAAATGGCATTATGCCTTTGCACATAAATTCTTCTCTTTTCCCTTGTCATGTCTGCTAATCTTTTTGCTGTTGTTGCTGCATTTGGCACTGCAAGTTCAATTTAACTTATGAAAATCAAGCTGTCTATTCTGCTTCATTCATCATCATCAAAATCATTCTGGGATCAAAACTTGTTTTCTATTATCTTGTTATTTTTTGGTGATGATATATGGAAGGGAAAGTAGACAGTGGCAGGGTATAGGATTGAACTGTAGTTTATAGCTAACATCTGCCTCTGCATAGTAACCTTGTGGGATTTGTGCAGACTCTTATCTACAAAAATCAAAATTCAGAGAGAAGCTTTTTCTGCCAAATGTTCTTTGGATGTAGAACTCAGTATGTGGGTCATCAAAAGAAAATTCAAATGTGTCAAATGCGCATAGATTACTCATATTGTATATATAATTATAAGAAAAACTTAAGTACTAAGTATGTTCTAACTGTAATGAATAATTCAAATTGATTTTAGAAGCTTCTATATTTTTTAAAGTCACAGAGACAATTTGATAGATTAAAGCACCTTTTTTCAGAAGTGATTTTGGGAACAATCGAAAGAAGAGGGGTTCAATTTTGTTAGTAACTTGAGAGAGATGTAAATTTAGCTCACTCATCTAGTATAAACAAGCAGAAAACTGTTCATAATCAATAATCTTAAGGTCTAATAATGAGTGCAAATTAGATAGTATATTTTCTTCTGTGTAAAAGGAAATGCAGAGTTGACGCTTGTCTTACATAAGTTTAGAAGGTTGTAAATGTGAAATAACTCAGAATTATCCTTTTATAGTGCAGTTTTGCCTCTAGATTAAAACATAATAATTTGACTATTACACATTGTGTCAGTCATATGAATAGGAGATTTTTAAAGCATGCATATAAAGTATAAGTATTATAATCCATTTATTACCTGGGTAGGCTTAAGAAAGTTATTTAATTTGACCATTCATTTCCTTGGTTCTTTCAGCCTGTAATACTCTTTAAAATCATCTGATAAAATCAAGGACACATAAATATGAAAGTAACATATAATTACATAAAATAAAGTAGTAGTGCCAAAGTGTTTCTTATAATTTTAATTTTGAGTACAGGTTTTTCTGAACATTAAAATTTTATATATACCATATATTCTCTGTGTGTAGATTGCATACAATTTTTAGTTTACTACTTATACTATCTACTGTCACTATGAGTCGGCATCAACTGGACAGCAATGGGTCTGGTTTTTTGGTTTACTTTTACTGTACAAATGACATCTCAGTTCAACTAAGTCCTCTTATTCCTCCAATATCAAATCTAAACATTGGTATTAGAGGCCCCCTTACAGTTGGAGCACTCTTCCAACTTCTGACGCAATGTGTTAAAACTACCTAATATATCTCAGAAATGCGGTCATTCCATTTGGAACCTCTTATGAAGGAGAAAGTCATTTCCTCATAAGTAATGTGTTCCCATTGAGGAGTTCTTACTCATATTGAACTAAAATTCTACTACTCATTTGTCTAGAGTTTTCTTCTGGAGGTGAACTCAGAATAATTTTATCCCTACATCCATAGCAAAAGCCATCACATATTTGGAGCTCTCCATCATGTCAGAGTCTTTAATGTATCGGCTGAAAATTTCCTAGTTTCTTCAACTGGCCTTCTATGAACATGATTTTCAGATCTGTATATATTATGCAAGGAGCCTTGGTGATGCAGTGGTTAAGCGCTCTCCTGCTGACTGAAAGATCAGAGGTTCCAACCTACTAGCTGCTCCACAAGAGAAAGATGCGGCAGTCTGCTTCCGTAAAGATTTACAGCCTTGGAAACCCTATGGGGCAGTTCTACTCTGTCCTATAGTGTCTCTGTGAGTTGGAATCCACTCAAGAGCAATTGGTTTGGTTTTGGTATATATTACACTTTCTCATTTCCTAACATACCATATTTATGTTTCTTAATATTTCTATTGAAACATGACTTCTAGATGTACAATTTTCTAAATGTGATTGGACCTATGCCAAAATTTACCTTCCTTTTTACAAGTACTATATTTTCATTAACTTAAGACTGCAATAATACTTTTGGTCAACTGTATTATACTGCTGGCTCACATTGAACACAAAATTATAAAAAACACAGTTATTTTATCATTTTATCCATTTGATAATTATTTTAAAAATACACATTATTTCTACTTCTACTTTTCTGGTTAAAAGCTACATTCAATAATGAGTGCGCAGACACAAATAACAGGAATTTCAATATCGTTGGTGAAACAGATGAATTCATATATAGTGCAGTAAAAAACAAACAGTATATAATCGAATCACGTTGTTGTTGTTAGGTGCCCTCAGGTCACTTCCAACTCTTAACAACCTGATGCATAGCCAAGCGAAACACTGCCCCTCCCGTGGCATCCTCATAATCGTTGCTATGTTTGAGCCCATTGTTGTAGACATTGTGCCAATCCATTTTGTTGAGGTTGAGGGTCTTCCTTTTTTTCACTATCCTCTACTTTACCAAGCGTAATGTTCTTCTCTGTGGACTTGTCTCGCCTGATAACAGGTCCAAAGTATGTAAGCCAAAGTCTCGCCATCCTCACTTCCAAGGAACATTCTGTCTCTACTTCTTCCAAGACAGATTTGCTCATTTTTCTGGCAGTCCATGGTATATTCAATATTCTTCACCAACACCATAATTCAAAGGCATCAATTCTTCTTCAGTCTTCTTTATTCATTGTCCACCTTTTGTGTGTATATGAGACAGCTGAAAATATCATAACTTGGGTCAGGTGCACATTAGACCTCAAAGCAACATCTTTGCATTTTAACACTTTAAAGAGTTCTTTTGCAACACATTTGCCTAATGCAGTACAGTGTTTGATTTTTTGACTGCTGCTTCTATGGGTGCTGCTTTTGGACCAAAGTAAAATGAAATCCTTGAAAACTTCAATATTTTCTCTGTTTATCACGATGTTGCTTATTGATCCTATTGTGAGGATTTTTGTTTTATTTATTTATTTATTTATTTTATGTTTAGGGGAAACCCTGGTGGCATAGTGCTTAAATGCTATGGCTGCTAACCAAAGGTCGGCAGTTAGAATCTGCCGGGCGCTCCTTGGAAACTCTATGGGGGAGTTCTACTCTGTCCTATAGGGTCACTATGAGTCAGAATAGACTCGACGGCACTCGGTTTGGTTTGGTTTTTTGGTTTCATGTTTAGGTGTAATCCATACTAAAGGCTGTAGTCTTTGATCTTCATTAGTGTTTCAAGTCCTCTTGGCTTTCAGCAACCAATGTTGTATCATCTGCATATTGCATGATGTTAACAAGTCCTGCTATCCTGATGCTGAATTCTTCTACCTACAGTTCAGCTTCTCAGATTACTTGCTCAGCATACAGATTGAATAAATATGGTAAAAAGAGACAACCCTGACACACACATTTCCTGATTTTGAACCACACAATATCCCTTTGTTCTGTTCCTCTCGGTCTATGTACAGGTTCTAAATGAGCACAATTAAGTGTTCTGGAATTCCCATTATTCGCAATGTTATCCATAATTTGTTATGATCCACACAGCCAAATGCCTTTTCATAGTCAATAAAACACAGGTAAACATCTCTCTGGTATTCTCTGCTTTCAGCCAAGGCTGAAAATAAATCAAGTAAGAGAAGAAAAACAGAGAAGGAAGCTCCAGTAAATTGCTCCTGACCACACCACCTTGTTCCACTACAAAAGGAACAAAATTTCAACATTTTTAGTATATTCATCTAAGAGTGACCATCATCTTTTTTTTTTAATTAAATAGTTTTACAACTAAAACTGATCGATCAGTTTTGTACATTGTCATTTGACTGCCAATAATGACAGATGATAATTGTATTGCTTTTCACCATCCCATATCCTCCTTTTCATCCTTCATAAATGTTGATATACTTGCTTCCAGTTAAATCACTAATTATTGCTGACTTGATTGCAATCACGTAAATATTATTTCCTGAAGAGCCAGAGGTTATATTACAATTACATTTCTTTATATGCAGCTTTATGTTTCTCCTTGAGATATACTGTCTTTCCTTTATTATTTGCCCGATTTCTTATCATCAGCCCTTTCTAAATGTCCTCTTATACTATCTATTCTGTTTTCATACTTCAAGAGACTCCTTTCAAAAATTTGATGTTGCCTTACTCTAAACTGGACTAATTTTTCTCTAGGTCTTCTCAATGTTTTTATCTCAGGTTTTATTTTTGTTCCTATGTTATGTTTGATCAACTTTCTATAGCATCTATGCTTACATGTTTCTGGACAATGAAAAAGGAAGAGAGAAGAAAAAGTGGTGCTTTCTAATTGTGAGGTTGGTGAAGAATATTGAAGATACCATGGACTGCTGGAAGAACAAGCAAGTCAGTCTTACAAGAAGTACAACCAGAATGTTCCTTAGAAGTAAGAATGGAGAGATTTTGGCTTGCTTTCTTTGGACACGTCATCAAGAAAGATGAATTACTAGAAAAGAACATCATGTTTGGTAGAGGGTCATCAAAAATGAGGCAAATGTCCAATGAAATGGGTTGACACAACAGTCCTGACAATGGATTTGATCATACTAATAATAATGAAGCTGGTGCAGAACTATGCAACATTTTGTTCTGTTATATATAAAGTCTCCATGAGCAGGAACTGACTCAGTGGCAACTGATAGCACCATCTATACCTGTATTCTTGATTTACCTTCCTATTTTACAAGAGTACGTTCTCAAATTATTTCCTAAGAAATGACGTAAAATAGGTGTTAAATTTCCTGGGTTTTTACATGACAGAGAATGTCTAATATCTACTTCATATAATTGATTGGCAGTACGGATGATGATGAAATTCTGTGTTGACACTGTATGTTGAGAATTTCAATGTTAGTACGATTCTTATTGCTCTTTCGGTGACCTATCTATAAACGTTTGTGGTTTTCTATTATTCCCTGTGCTCTGAAATATCACAATTATATTCTTTGAGCATTTTTATTTATTTATTTTTCTAAGCACTTGTAATCTTTCTCTCAGAAGATGTGTGTCCTTTAGTTCTTAGACATCGCCTTGTATTAATTTTTTGATAATTTTGTCTGCTACCTATTGTCTGTTTTCACTTAATGGAATCCTAATGTTTCTGCATTACAACTCTCGGATTGGTGTCTTGTTCTTTGTATTTCTTTCACGTATATATTTTTTAACTTTCTCTTTGTATTCTAATTTCTATGAAATTTTGTTGGTTTCCTTTTTCATTAAAATCCTTCCAATTCTTTTATTGCATGTTTTCATTTCAGCTATCATAGATTAAATTCCCAAGAGTTACTTACTGTACTCTAATTGTTCTATTCTGGATACAGTATCTTCCTCCTTCTTCATATCCAGTAATACCCCCCTTCTTTCCATTTAGTATTCTGTATTCTTTCTGCTCTATAAATTTACATTTTATGTTTATTAGTAGTCTCTCTTCTTCAAATTGGAGACGCTTCTTAAATGTCAGATATTATTTCACTATTTTTTTTTAATTTAGGAACTAAATGTTATTTGGGTATTCTGTGTACATGGGTGAGGCATGTTAGCCAGAGGGGTTCCTTTTAATATATATTGATAGGGTCTTAAATATTTCTTGGGAGGGTTTCCAAATGCCATAATGAAGAGGTATTTTTCCTTGCTCTTTTCAGTTTCTTTAGAAAAGAAACCTCAGAACTTCTGCTGAAGCAGGTATAACCTGATGATGGGGGAAGGAGGTTTGTAGCATCTTCCATACACAGATTTTATTTCAGTTGTACTGCGTACAGTCGAAGGAGCCCTGCTGGCACAGTGGTTGAAGTGTTCAGCTGCTAAACCAAAGGTTGAAACCACAAGCCGCTCTGCAGGAGAAAGATGTGGCAGTCTGCTTTCATAAAGATTTACAGCATTGTAAACCACATGTGGCAGTTCTACTCTGTCCTATAAGCTTGCTATGAGTTGGGATCAACTCCACTGCCAGAGGTGGGTTTGGCATTCACCCCCATCTTGCTTCTGCCATTTATCAAACCATGTATCTAGCATCTTCAGAGTTTTAAGAGGATAGATTTGTTACATTCTTGGCAGTAAACCCCTGTAGATTTTGTATATTCCATGTTCCTTTAATTAATGGATGTTTGCAGCTGTTTCTTCTCATTTGGAGTCATGCCACATCAGCAAATGAAGGTCCTGAAAGCTTGATTCCATCCATGTCATTAAGGTTAACTCTACTTTGAGGGGGAAGCTTTTCCCCAGTCATTTTTTGAGTGCCTTCCAACCTGAGGAGCTCATCTTCCAGTACTATATCAGGCAATGTTCCACTGCTGTTCATAAGGTTTTCACTGGCTAATTCTTTTCAGAGTAGACTGCCAGGTTCTTCTGTTCTTCTTCCTAGTCTGGAAGTTCAGTTGGAACCTGTCCGCCATGGATGACCCTGCTGGTATTTGAATACTGGTGGCATAGCTTCCAGCATCACAGCAACATGGAAGCCCCCATGGTATTACAAACTGACAGACTCAAAATGAGAAGAAACAGCTGCAAATATTCATTAATAATCAGAACATGGAATGTACAAAGTATGAGTCTAGGAAAATTGGAAATTGTTGAAAATGAAATGGAACACATAAACATCGATATCCTAGGCATTAGTGAGCTGAAATGGACTGGTATTGGACATTCTGAATAGGACAATCATATGGTCTACTATGCCGGGAATGACAACTTGAAGAGGAATAGCATATGATCAAGAACCAAAGGTACTGAAGGAAGAAGCCCAAGTTGCACTGAAGGCATTGGTGAAAAACAAGGCTTCCGGCACTGACAGATTACCAATTGAAATGTTTCAACAAACGAGTGTAGCACTGGATGTACTTACTCATCTACACCAAGAAATTTGGAAGACAGCTACCTGGCCAACTGGAAGGGTTCCATATTTGTGCCCACTTCAGAAAAAAAAAAGGTGATGCAATAGAATACAGAAATTATCAAGCAATATTAATATCACACACAAGTAAATTTTTCTCAAGATATCCCAAAAGTGGTCACAGCAGTAAGCCAGATTCAGAAAAGGATGTGGGATGACGGATATCACTGCTGATTGTCTTTATCTCAACAGGTATTTTTCTGTCTTGTCCTTATCTATGTCCAGGAAAAAGTAGTGGGCACAAGGAGAGAACTCAGATTAAGAGAGGGGTGAATAGAAAAATTTCGAAGGTTCGCCTGTACGTCGACAGAGTGGAAGCTTCCAACTTGTAATAAATTTTAATGTAGCCAATCTGGTCTTGAATTCAGCTGCTAATTTGCTTCCATGCTTTTGGCATTCCAGTATATTATAGTGCATACTATGTCAATTATGACACCCTGGAGACTCTCATTTTCCATCAAGTCAGAAGTGAGAGCATATGTCTTCTATATTATTCCTGAAATGAAATTATTTCACAACCAGTTTATTTCAGAAATAAAAAAAAAGTATATGAATTTGTACATTTGTGGATTTTTTGTTATTCTAATTTTGTTGGATATCTAAAAAAAAAAATTTTTTTTTTTGTCCAGAGATGTAGGAAGTAATTACCACAGATTTATCCACACATTTTATTCTCCCTTAGCTGTATCTCAGGTCAGTTTAAATTCACATATACACACTGCTTTCACAATGGTCTCTATTGACTTCAATGGATCACACTCTACTGATGCCCCCTGTGAGACCGAAAAGAATGAAGCTTGTTCATAGATTCCCTGTAGCACATCACCATCATTGATCCATGGTTTCAGGGGCTTTAGTCACTAATTTCCTCCCACCAATTGAGAGACCCATTGCTCAGTGTGTTTAGACTCTTATGGCTGCCCACTGTGACTTCAGTTCTTAATCTGCCTGTAAGTGTCAAAAGTCACGCTGCTGTTTGGAGGGAGAGTGACTTTTTTTTTTAAAACCTGCTACTGAGAGTGATGCTTTTCTTAGTACTAAGATGCCCATGATAATGGAAGGAGCTCTGAATTATTATCTGTTCTGTTCATGCGTGAATAAATAACCCCTATTGTTCACCTACATGTGTCAGAATATTTTTTAACAATACATATCCACTCAAGGAACTCCAGCATAGGTAGTAGGTTTAGAAAATTTGCATGATAATTCCCTATGTCACTAATGTCTAAATATAGGTCAAAATTTTTAGTTCTGTTAACAAAAGAGATAAATTCAGTATTTTCAACGTATCTTAAAGCTCTAGGTAACTGTCTATTAACTTGCGTTATTCACACAAAGTGAGTATATGAGCAGATTTTCTCATTAAAGAAGTATTTGATTTTATACAACTAAGCTGGATGTATTAAATAGCACAACATATATAAAGATGTTTAACCTCATAGGTAATCAAATACATACAAAATAAAATATCAATGAGTTATCATTTTTTACCTTCTAAATTAGAAATATTGAAAAAGTAATACCACTTGATAGTGAAAGTAGTCCTGGCCAGATGATAAATCAGTTTATCCATTTTGGAAAGCAATTTGTCAATAGGAATTTAAAACCATTAACAGGCTTATTCCCTTGGACATATTAATCTTACCTTTGAGAATCTGTCTTATGATAAAAAAAACCTTATGATATTAACCTAAAATATGGAAAGAGAGGTATAAACAAATGTCTATCCCAGCATTATTTCTAAAAACTGTCCCACGAGATGGAGATAATTAAATTATGATACAACTACATTATGTCATATTACACAGTCATTAATTTTCTTTAATAAAAGGAAAAATTCTTACATTCTAATGCTAACAAAAAAAAAGTTCAACCTTGAACATGCTTGGTATCAATTGTGCTAAGAAAGACTGGGCATGGTTGATACTTGGGAGGGACAGCGGGATGCATATTTGCATATGTGAATTTTTATTGTCAGACTCTTCTGGGTGGTATGTTTGGTAGAGTTTAAAGTTGTTTACAGAACTGAAGAGAGTCCTAAAGAACCAAACCTCTTAGGAATGATAGAATTCAAGGCAGTATAAGGGAACACAAAGGCTGGAAAGAAGACCTCCAGCTTCCAATCTTTCCATCTCTTTCTCTGCCTTCTCTTTGAATGATGGCTTCATGCTCTCATTTTATAGGCACAATTTTATACACAGAAGGGATCATGCCCCTAACAGCTCTGTGTTAGTGTATGACTATATCTGCCTCCACATATGAAAAGGGTCTTCCTAGAAAAAAATCTATGACTGGCTCACTTTCTACTATGGCTGTATGAGTGGAGCAATACTAATCTCTTTCCTTCTGAAAACAAAAGGGAGCAAACACATGATCATTGAGGGAATCATTGTATCACAGATGTCAGTGCAGTTTGTGCCCCCTGGAATATAGTTAATACTATGCAAAGAGCATAATTAAGAAAAAGAAGATGGGCAAGAAATATACCAACAGTTTTATGTGATTTTTATTTGTGGTAAGATTGTTGCTCTTTAAATATGCACACACATGTACACACACACACACACAATAAACAAAGCCTCCTAACTGGCTGTGTATTCCATGTTTTCTATAGTGCACACACATTTCTGATTATTGTATTCATTTGTTCCATGTAATATTCCACAAAGGATTTGGGGAGGGGGCACTTAAATATAAAATAATATAAAAACATCAGTGCATCATAGAAATGGCAGTATGAGATTGAATGCTAAGATATGATTTGCTTGGTGGCATGCAGGGTGTATTATTATTTGCATTTTTTATATTTAAACTACTATATAGCAAGAAAGGCTTTTTGACCAATTGAATCATGATGCAGCTAGGATGGAAATTAGGCAGAAATATATGACAAATTTAATAGAAACACGAAACCTTCTCTCTAAGTTTTGATGAATGGAGAAAGAAAAAAAGTGTGTGCACTAGTTTACTCATGCTGGTGTAAACGTAACGTAAAAGAGGATAACTCATAAGTTAGCCTTACTTTTCCAATTTATATGTCTTAAACTAACAACCTAAAGATTCTTCTTTCTCCACAAAAATGGCTACAAGAATTCATTTTTGGACTTGATTTGTCACACCTAGAGTATTGAATGACCAGGAGCAGGGATTCAGCAGTTTATCCTGTAGAGTGACATTAATGACAACTTTCTTTTCAGACCTTGAAGGTTACCCAAGTGTGCCCATTCTCTTGAAACATGACCACCCAGTGTTTTAAAGGTTAAGATTTTGATGAGTTGGTTTTTCTGATGGATTTTTATAGTATATGACTATAAATCTACATTATAGATCATTTATGTCCTCATATTAAACTATTAAGACCTTTTACCTAAATGTCAGGAAAAATCAATGAAAATGATAAGTTGGCACACTTTCCTCGGTGAGTTTTAAAACCTCAGTTAAGCTGGATAACATAAAAGCAATTTTTTTTTTTCTTTAGTTTGCTTAGCTCTGGCATTACAAATTAAATTCCTTTAAAATACAAGCATGCTTTCTCTTAACATTTCCCCATCAATGCCTGCCTTGTCTAATTAAACACAGGGACAGTTTGGGGTGACATATGTATTTCTCTATTTTACATACCCCCGGGTTGGTGGCGGGCCCAGTTGTGCCCTTCCTTAAAGACTGAAAATGAGAGAGTCACTGCTTAGTGGGAAACAAGTATCCAAGAGATGGACACAAATGCATTACCTTAAATTAAAAAAAAAAAAAAAATTACTCACCAAACTGATATATTAGAACACTTAATGGTACAACATAGAAATATTTGTTAGAAAACCCATTCATGTCTGAATTCTGTTACTAGTAGCAAGAGAACATAGCAACAATGGAGACATTAGGGTGGACAAGTAAAGAAGAAATGGCATTAACACCTAACTTTGAGAATGGGCCTAAGAATCACAGAAAACTTCTGTGCCTTATTCCACAATTTTCCCCCATGGATAAGCTGTAAAAAGAAGAAGAAGAATATCATGCCCATATAATCCCCCCGAAGGATCTATCTCCTGCTTTCCAAGAAAAGCAGCCAGAAATTAGCATCTTAGAATGCCACAGCAGGCAAATTCAAAGATTATATTTGATCACCTCCTTTGAAGGAGACCTGATGCTACTCTCTCGGCCTCTCATTGTGTTGGTTCTACAATGTTGATGTCAATTCAGCATTGGACTATTCCAAATTAAAAGATGCCTATGATTCCATCCTGGGACTTCAAAGAGACAATGCGTCAGAGTAGCCTCAGTCATCTGGGTCAGGCAGCAGAGTTGTGCATCGCTGTGGTAGCTTCTACAGCAGGCAGTAGCCTGTAATACCACACTGCTAGAAAAGATCCTCCTCAGACGTGGAGATAACATACAGCCTGAGACACTTCTAGGTGTTTGGATCAGCTTTATTTACTATTGGATAAAACATGTCAAGGAGTAGGTTGAATAGAATTACTTACATAAATCGAATTACTTAGATTCACAATAGGTGCATACATACCAAATTGCCCACTCCCCCATGGATATATGGAATCGTTCCCTATGTTTACATCACTATGACAGCTTTTCTTCATAAACACTTGAAAACCCACTACACTGCATGTGTGCATGCTTAACTGTCTTATCTAGGAGTAGGAACTTGTCCAAAGAGAATGAATCTTTGATAGGATGACATAACAAAAGCCAACAGGGAATTTGTGGTTATTTAGGAGGTACTGTTTTTTTTTACTGTTGATTTTATGGAAACGCTGGTGGTGTAGTGGTTAAGAGATACAGCTGCTAACCAAAAGTTCAGGAGTTCTAATCTACCAGATGTTCCTTGGAAACTTTATGTGGCAGTTCTACTCTGTCCTATAGGGTCACTATGAGTCAGGATTGACTCGATGGCAGCGGGCAGGTAAGTATTGTTTTGGCTCTTCTCTAGTATTCTTATTATTAGTCCAGATAACATTTGCTTTGGAACTAAACATCATGCCATTTTCAATGGTTCCTTACTTTTTTGCTTATTCTCTTTAGCTGATTGAAATTATTACTATCCACCTTCAATAAATTTTAACACCCTAAATTAATGAATTCCTATTATCATTCTTAGGATGGAATAGTTTGTATTAACTAAAAAGTGACGGATTTTATCCTCTATTTAACTTTGTAAGCCACATATTTGTCAGTGTTGAGTTGAAGGGAGAGTATAAAGTGGATGAAAGATTGTTTAAATCTATTAATAACTTTTAAAAACATTGGCATATTTACCATTTATACATACACATAATGTATTCTGGCAATTATTTGCTGATAATTCCAAATAAATATCTCCAGCCCAGACATTTCCCTGGAAGTCCATACTTCTATACAATTGTCCTCTTGGATATCTAACGAGTATCTCAAATATAACAGATCCAAAGAGGACCTCCAGTTCTCCTCTTTGTAAAACCTATTCCTTCCTCTATATCCTCCACCTGTGTTTCCATTCAGTTCTTTGAGCCAAAACACTGAAGTTATCTTTGATTCTTCTCTTTCTGTCCTACATTAGTTCCAACCGTTAAGTAAATCCAGTTGACTCGACCTTTAAAATAGGTCCAGAAACTAAACACTTATTGCCATTATCACTGTTACCACCCTGGTACAACTATCATGCTACCTTTTCTAAATTTTGTCAATAACCTCTTTGCTAGGCCTTATATTCTCCATACAACAGCCAAAAAAAATTTTTTTAATTAATTTTTATTAAGCTTCAAGTGAACACTTACCATTCCAATCAGTCTGTCACATGTAAGTTTACATACATCTTACTCCCTTCTCCCACTTGCTCTCCCCCTATTGAGTCAGCCCTTTCAGTCTCTCGTTTCGTGCCAATTTTGACGACTTCCCTCACTCTCTATCTTCCCATCCCCCCTCCAGTCAAGAGTTGACAACACACTCTCCAGTGTCCACCTGATTTAATTAGCTCACTCTTCATCAGCATCTCTCTCCCCCCCGCTGACCCGTCCTTTTCGTGCCTGATGAGTTGTCTTCGGGGATGGTTCCTGTCCTGTGCCATCAGAGGGTCCGGGGAGCATTGCCTCCGGGATTTCTCTGGTCGCAGTCATACCATTAAGTATGGTCTTTTTATGAGAATTTGGGGTCTGTATCCCATTGGTCTCCTGCTCCCTCAGGAGTTGTCTGTTGTGCTCCCTGACAGGGCAGACATCGATTGTGGCCGGGCACCAACTAGTTCTTCTGGTCTCAGGATAATGTAGGTCTCTGGTTCATGTGGCCCTTTCTGTCTCTTGGATTCTTAGTTGTCGTGTGACCTTGGTGTTCTTCCTTTGCCTTTGCTCCAGGTGGGTTGAGACCAATTGATGTATCTTAGATGGCCGCTTGTTGGCATTTAGGACCCCAGACGCCACATTTCAAAGTGGGATGCAGAATGTTTTCATAATAGAATTATTTTGCCCATTGACTTAGAAGTCCCCTCAAACCATGTTCCCCAGACCCCAGCCCCTGTTCCGCTGACCTTTGAAGCTTTGATTTTATCCTGGAAACCTCTTTGCTTTTAGTCCAGTCCAATTAGACTGACCTTCCTTGTATTGAGTGTTGTCTTTCCCTTCACCCAAAGCAGTTCTTATCTAGTGATTGATCAATAAAAAACCTTCTCCCTCCCTCCCTCCCTCCCCCCTTTGTAACCACAAAAGTATGTGTTCTCCGTTTTTTCTGTTTCTCAAGGTCTTATAGTAGTGGTCTTATACAATATTTGTCCTTTTGCCTCTGACTCATTTCGCTCAGCATAATGCCTTCCAGATTCCTCCATGTTATGAAATGTTTCAGAGATTCGTCACTGTTCTTTATCGATGCGTAGTATTCCATTGTGTGAATATACCACAATTTATTTACCCATTCATCCGTTGGCGGACATCTTGGTTGCTTCCAGCTTTTTGCTATTGTAAACAGAGCTGCAATAAACATGGATGTGCATATATCTGTTTGTGTGAAGGCTCTTGTATCTCTAGGGTATATTCCGAGGAGTGGCATTTCTGGGTTGTATGGTAGTTCTATTTCTAACTGTTTGAGATAACGCCAGATGGAGTTCCAAAGTGGTTGTACCATTTTACAATCCCACCAGCAGTGTATGAGAGTTCCAATCTCTCCGCAGCCTCTCCAACATTTATTATTTTGTGTTTTTTGGATTAATGCCAGTCTAGTTGGTGTGAGATGGAATCTCATCATAGTTTTAATTTGCATTTCTCTGATCCGGAGCATTTTCTCATGTGTCTGTTGGCTGCCTGAATATCTTCTTTAGTGAAATCTGTGTTCATATCCTTTGCCCACTTCTTGATTGGGTTGTTTGTCTTTTTGTGGTTGAGTTTTGACAGAATCATGTACATTTTAGAGATCAGGCGCTGGTCTGAGATGTCATAGCTGAATATTCTTTCCCAGTCTGTAGGTGGTCTTTTTACTCTTTTGGTGAAGTCTTTAGATGAGCATAGGTGTTTGATTTTTAGGAGCTCCCAGTTATCTGGTTTCTCTTCATCATTTTTGGTAATGTTTTGTATTCTGTTTATGCCCTGTATGAGGGCTCCTAGGGTTGTCCCTATTTTTTCTTCCATGATCTTTATCGTTTTAGTCTTTATGTTCAGGTCTTTGATCCACTTGGACTTAGTTTTTGTGCATGGTGTGAGGTATGGGTCCTGTTTCATTCTTTTGCAAATGGATATCCAGTTATGCCAGCACCATTTGTTAAAAAGACTATCATTTCCCCAATTGACTGACACTGGTCCTTTGTCAAATATCAGCTGCTCATACATGGATGGATTTTTATCTGGGTTCTCAATTCTGTTCCATTGGTCTATGTGCCTGTTGTTGTACCAGTACCAGGCTGTTTTGACTACTGTAGCTGTATAATAGGTTCTGAAATCAGGTAGAGTGAGGCCTCCCACTTTCTTCTTCTTTTTCAGTAATGCTTTGCTTATCCGGGGGTTCTTTCCCTTCAATATGAAATTGGTAATTTGTTTCTCTATCCCCTTAAAATATGACATTGGAATTTGGATTGGAAGTGCGTTATATGTATAGATGGCTTTTGGTAGAATAGACATTTTTACTGTGTTAAGTCTTCCTATCCATGAGCAAGGTATGTTTTTCCACTTAAGTATGTCCTTTTGAATTTCTTGTAGCAGAGTTTTATAGTTTTCTTTGTATAGGTCTTTTACATCCTTGGTAAGATTTATTCCTAAGTATCTTATCTTCTTGGGGGCTACTGTGAATGGTATTGATTTGGTTATTTCCTCTTCGGTGTTCTTTTTGTTGATGTAGAGGAATCCAAGTGATTTTTGTATGTTTATCTTATAACCTGAGATTCTGCCAAACTCTTCTATTCGTTTCAGTAGTTTTCTGGAGGATTCCTTAGGGTTTTCCATGTATACGATCATGTCATCTGCAAATAATGATAGCTTTACTTCCTCCTTACCAATCTGGATACCCTTTATTTCTTTGCCTAGCCTAATTGCCCTGGCTAGGACTTCAAGTACGATGTTGAATAAGAGCGGTGATAAAGGGCATCCTTGTCTGGTTCCCGTTCTCAAGGGAAATGCTTTCAGGTTCTCTCCATTTAGAGTGATATTGGCTGTTGGCTTTGCATAGATGCCCTTTATTATGTTGAGGAATTTTCCTTCAATTCCTATTTTGGTAAGAGTTTTTATCATAAATGGGTGTTGAACTTTGTCAAATGCCTTTTCTGCATCTATCGATAAGATCATGTGGTTTTTATCTTTTGTTTTATTTATGTGATGGATTACATTAATGGTTTTTCTGATATTAAACCAGCCTTGCATACCTGGTATAAATCCCACTTGATCAGGGTGAATTATTTTTTTGATGTGTTGTTGGATTCTTTTGGCTAGAATTTTGTTGAGGATTTTTGCATCTATGTTCATGAGGAATATAGGTCTATAATTTTCTTTTTTTGTAATGTCTTTACCTGGTTTTGGTATCAGGGAGATGGTGGCTTCATAGAATGAGTTGGGTAGTATTCCGTCATTTTCTATGCTTTGAAATACCTTCAGTAGTAGTGATGTTAAGTCTTCTCTGAAGATTTGGTAGAACTCTGCAGTGAAGCCGTCTGGGCCAGGACTTTTTTTTGTTGGGAGTTTTTTGATTACCGTTTCAATCTCTTTTTTTGTCATGGGTCTATTTAGTTGTTCTACTTCTGAATGTGTTCGTTTAGGTAGGTAGTATTTTTCCAAGAATTTATCCATTTCTTCTAGGTTTTCAAATTTGTTAGAGTACAATTTTTCGTAGTAATTTGAAATGATTCTTTTAATTTCATTTGGGTCTGTTGTGATGTGGTCCTTCTCGTTTCTTATTCGGGTTATTTGTTTCCTTTCCTGTTTTTCTTTAGTCAGTCTAGCCAATGGTTTATCAATTTTGTTAATTTTTTCAAAGAACCAGCTTTTGGCTTTGTTAATTCTTTCAATTGTTTTTCTGTTCTTTAATTCATTTAGTCCAGCTCTAATTTTTATTATTTGTTTTCTTCTGGTGCCTGATGGATTCTTTTGTTGCTCACTTTCTATTTTGTTCAAGTTGTAGGGACAGTTCTCTGATTTTGGCTCCTTCTTCTTTTCGTATGTGTGCATTTATCGATATACATTGGCCTCTGAGCACTGCTTTTGCTGTGTCCCAGAGGTTTTGATAGGATGTATTTTCATTCTCGTTGCTTTTTAAGAATTTCCTTATTCCCTCCTTGATGTCTTCTATTACCCAGTCTTTTTTCAGGAGAGTATTGTTCATTTTCCAAGTATTTGATTTCTTTTCCCTCGTTTTTCTGTTATTGATTTCTAGCTTCATTGCCTTGTGGTCTGAGAAGATGCTTTGTAATATTTCGATGTTTTGGATTCTGCAAAGATTTGTTTTATGACCTAATATGTGGTCTATTCTAGAGAATATTCCATGTGCGCTAGAAAAAAAAGTATATTTTACAGCAGTTGGGTGGAGAGTTCTGTATAAGTCAATGAGGTCAAGTTGGTTGATTGTTGTAAGTAGGTCTTCCGTGTCTCTGTTGAGCTTCTTACTGGATGTCCTGTCCTTCTCTGAAAGTGGTGTGTTGAAGTCTCCTACTATAAATGTGGAGGTGTCTATCTCACTTTTCAATTCTGTTAAAATTTGATTTATGTATCTTGTAGCCCTGTCATTGGGTGCATAAATATTTAATATGGTTATGTCTTCCTGATCAATTGTCCCTTTTATCATTATATAGTGTCCTTCTTTATCCTTTGTGGCAGATTTAAGTCTAAGGTCTATTTTGTCAGAAATTAATATTGCTACTCCTCTTCTTTTTTGCTTATTGTTTGCTTGATATATTTTTTTCCATCCTTTGAGTTTTAGTTTGTTTGTGTCTCTAAGTCTAAGGTGTGTCTCTTGTAGGCAGCGTATAGATGGATCGTGTTTCTTTATCCAGTCCGTGACTCTCTGTCTCTTTATTGGTGCATTTAGTCCATTTACATTCAGCGTAATTATAGATAAATAAGTGTTTAGTGTTGTCATTTTGATGCCTTTTCATGTGAGTTGTTGGCCATTTCATTTTTCCAAATACTTTTTTGTGCTGAGACGTTTTTCTTAGTAGATTGTGAAATCCTCATTTTCCTAATGTTTAACTTTATGTTAGTTGAGTCGTTACGTTTTTCTTGGCTTTTTTCTTGAGTTATGGAATTGATATTCCTTTTTTGTGTTTACCTTATTATTTACCCCTATTTTTCTAAGTAAAAACCTAACTTGTATCGTTCTATATCGACTTGTATCACTCTCCATCTTGCAGTTCAATGCCTCCTATATTTAGTCCCTCTTTTTGATTCTTGTGATCATTTATCTATTGATTTCCATGATTCCCTGTTATGTGTATTATTTTGTTTATTTATTTGTTTTTTAGAATTAATCTTAATTTGTTTGTTTTTGTGCTTTCCCTATTTGAGTTGTGTTGATATCAGGACGTTCTGTTTTGTGACCTTGTATTGTGCTGGTACCTGATATTATTGGTCATCAGGCCAAACAATCTCCTTTAGCATTTCTTGCAGTCTTGGTTTAGTTTTTGCAGATTCTCTAAACTTGTGTTTATCTGTAAATATCTTAATTTCTCCTTCATATTTCAGAGATAGTTTTGCTGGATATATGATCCTTGGTTGGCAGTTTTTCTCCTTCAGTGCTCTGTATACGTCGTCCCATTCCCTTCTTGCCTGCATGGTTTCTGCTGAGTAGTCTGAACTTATTCTTATTGATTCTCCCTTGAAGGAAACCTTTCTTTTCTCCCTGGCTGCTTTTAAAATTTTCTGTTTGTCTTTGGTTTTGGCAAGTTTGATGATAATATGTCTTGGTGTTTTTCTTTTTGGATCAATCTTAAATGGGGTTCGACGAGCCTCTTGGATAGATATCCTTTCATCTTTCATGATGTCAGGGAAGTTTTGTGTCAGGAGTTCTTCAACTATTTTCTCTGTGTTTTCTGACCCCCTCCCTGTTCTGGGACTCCAATCACTCGCAAGTTATCCTTCTTGATAGAGTCCCACATGATTCTTAGGGTTTCTTCATTTTTTTTAATTCTTTTATCTGATTTTTTTTCAGCTATGTTGGTGTTGATTCCCTGCTCCTCCAGAAGTCCCAGTCTACATTCTAATTGCTCAGGTCTGCTCCTCTGACTTCCTATTGCGTTGTCTAATTCTGTAATTTTATTGTTAATCTTTTGGATTTCTACATGCTGTCTCTCTATGGATTCTTGCAACGTATTAATTTTTCCACTATGTTCTTGAATAATCTTTTTGAGTTCTTCAACAGTTTTATCAGTGTGTTCCTTGGCTTTTTCTGCAGTTAGCCTAATTTCATTTGTGATATCTTTAAGCATTCTGTAAATTAGTTTTTTATATTCTGTATCTGATAATTCCAGGATTGTATCTTCATTTGGGAAAGATTTTGATTCTTTTATTTGGGGGATTGGAGAGGTTGTCATGGTCTGTTTCTTTATGTGGTTTGATATGGACTGCTGTCTCCGAGCCATCACTGGGAAACTAGTTTTTCCAGGTAATCAGCTAAAAAAGAATGCAGTCAGATCCCTATCTGAATTCTCCCTCTGGCTCAGGGTATTCAGATGTTAATGGAGCCGCCTGGGGAGGGTGGGGGAGGGATCAGAGAGCTAGGAGTGTAGCACTTCAGAATATAGAGCTGATCCCCGCGTTCACGCTCCGCCTGAGCCTGCCAAAATCCCGTTGGGACGGGTCCCCGGCTGGGATGCTGCTCTCCCCGCTCCAAGACCTGTCACTTCCTCCCGGGGACTTCTCCCTCCGGCGCGTTGCTCCGCTGGCGAGAACTGGGTGGGCGTCGCCCGCACGAACGGCTGGGCCCTCCCCCGGGGTCAATTCAGGGGAATATAACTGGTCCCCGCGCTCACGCCCTGCCCACGTCCGCTAGAATCCCAGCGGGATGGCTCCCCGGCTGGGACACTGCTCTCCCCGCTCCAAGACCTGTCACTTCCTTCCGGGGACTTCTCCCTCCGGTGCGCCGCACCGCACGCGCAAACTGGGTGGGCGTCGCCCGCACGAACGTCTGGGCCTCTCCCCGGGGTCGCTTTAGGGAAATAAAGCTGATCCCCACGCTCGCGCCATGCCACGCCCGCTTCCCGCCAGACTCCCAGTGGGACGGCTCCCCGGCTGGGACGCTGCTCTCCCAGCTCCAAGATCAGTCACTGCCTCCCGGGTGCTTCTCCCGCTGGCTGCGCTGCTACGCCGCCCGCGCCACTGGCCAGGCTCCCTCCCGGGATGAGTTCGGGGGGTAGGGCTGGACCCCTTGTCTGTGCCATCTGCCCCCCGGGCTCTGCCCCAGATCAGGCTCCGAAGGTCACCTGCCTGGTACGCTGGCTCCTGGTTCTGAAAACGATCGCTGTCTGCCCGTATTTGTTCGTTTTCCATCTCTAAGTCT
Organism: Loxodonta africana; assembly: GCF_030014295.1. NCBI lineage: Eukaryota > Metazoa > Chordata > Mammalia > Proboscidea > Elephantidae > Loxodonta > Loxodonta africana. The sequence goes on along the minus strand of NC_087345.1, from coordinate 120,711,875 downwards.
GTGTTCATTGTTCAGAGTTCGTAGATTGTTATGTATGTGATCGATTCACTTGTTTTTCCGAGTCTTTGTTGCAAGAGGGATCCGCGGTAGCGTCCACCTAGTCCGCCATCTTGGCCCTGCCCCCCAAAATTTTTAAAAGATATCATTCAAGTTCTTCAGAATCCTCATGGTTTCTTCTCCCTTTCAGAGTCAAAAACAAAGATCTCACTGAAAAACAAAGGCCTTAGGTTTCTGTGGGACCTAGTACGTTCTCCTTCAACCCTACCGCTCTTCCATTGATTTCGTCTACTACTCTCCACTTCTCTCACTCTACTCCAGAATCCATGACCATCTCACTATTCCTAAAACATATCAGAGAGGTTCCAGCCTTGTGATTTTTTTTACTGTAGTCCCTGCTAGCATATTTCTTCTTCAGAGAAGTCAGATTCCCTCACCTCCTTTAGATTTTTGCTCAAATATAAACTTTTCAGTCTGGCTTTCCCTAAGACACTTATTTAAAATTTCAACACACAACCATGTTTCCATTACCACTTCCTGCCCAATCCTGCTTTTTTTTTTTTTCCTCACCACTCATCATCTGACAGGACTTAGGCCTTAGGTTGGATTTTACCAGTAACAGACACAGAAACAAGGATTTGCGAGTACATAGTTTAGCAGGAAAGTGACCCCAGAAAGCACCAGTAGAGAAATGAAGAAGTGAAACAGGGAAGGGATGGATGCCAATACAGGACACATTAAAGGGCAGGTTACTGCTGTGGTCTACCAGGGCTCAATAACCGTAGGAACATCTGGGTGACTATAGAGAGCATGCCTCAAAGTTGTCCCACACAAGTTGTGAGAAAACTATTGTATTTATCTGTCAATTCATTTCTGACATCACCTTCTCTCTGCTAGCATAGGTAGAACTTGTCCAGGCAGCCTGAGAGAAGCCTCAGTCAATTCTTCAAAGGCATTTGTAATAAAAAGCCGTCAAATGTGCGCACATTTAAATAGCACTTGCTATTGATATCTTGGGGGATGCATAGTGTCTGCTACAGTATACCATTTGCACAACTGAGATTTGCTTGTCAACCACATTAAGTTCATTCACTCTGATCTATCACTGATTCTTTAAGGTGCTGGTTAGTTTTAATTTGTAAAAAAATAAATAAATAAAATGTTAGAACTGGAGTGTTCCTGGAAGAAGCTAGAGATCCCTACTACTACATTTGGTCCCCAGGCAGTAATTTGGTTGTTTGATAAATACGGCAAGCCACATCTTCATCCCTAAGAGGGTTGAACTTACTGCCTTGTTCTGTCTAGCATTGACTGGTTCAGTTGCCATTTCAAGGCTATCTTTGAGGCAAGAAACATCCCTGTGAATTAAGTGAGTTCCACACAAAACTCCTCTCTACACCCATTTTTGTAGCAACAATCTTGCCTCTTCATGATAATAAAGACTAATGACCTCTGCCAGCCTACTGTCTCCCTCTTTGCCTACTAGTCTTCTGGCAAGGGGAACCTCCAGCTGCAGCCATATCTTTAGTTTACATTGTACTGTTAGAGGGGAGTTCACTATCCCTCAAGAACCGATGCATTTAATCACACAGGTCTTGAGAATGTAGGGATAAACCAAAACCCACTGCCATTGAGTTGATTCCGACTCATAGCGACCCTATAAGACAGAGTAGAACCACCCCATAGAGTTTCTAAGGAGCACTGGGCAGATTTGAACTGCTGACCTCTTGGTTAGCAGCTGTAGCGCTTAACCACTACGCCACCAGGGTTTCCAGTGTAGATATAGGAAGCACATATTCTGTAAGTGGAACATAGGGAATGACAGTGAGAGTAGTCGTTCATCTCATTCATACCTCCAGCACTTGGTTTCTGGACTTACATAGTCTAACTATCAGGGACACGGCACCTTATACTGGCCACCACCGCCTTCTTTTTTTTTTTAGTGTATACTTCATTTTGAGGGACAACGCGGTGTCATTCCCAAGCCACTACCTTTGAAAGGCCAAAGTTTTATCAGATTGCTAACTTTTAACTTTGTATAGTCATCTACGCAAATATTTTCTTAGTTATTTTATGTATAAATTATCTTAGCTCAGTAATATTAACATAGTGGAGTCTTGCTTTTAAGAAATTCTTTTTTTTTTTTCCTACCTGGTCCTCATTTTCCTCTCATATGGAAGAAGAAGATTGACTTGGGCGGTTTATAAGAACTTTTTCAATTCTCATTTCTTTTCTATCCAAGTTGGCAGAAAGCTATTCTCTGTATCATTTTTGTATTTGTACTATTGAGAAAATACATATTCACTGAACCTGACTCCATGATGTCCACTCCACTATGTGTTAGTATCTTCTCTTCACAAAGTATCTTCTTGATTTACATACATTTGAAATGACCTGACATGCACCTTTAAAATAAATGCTTAAAATTATAAGACAATTAGATCCCTCCCCCCTCAAAAAGTGTTAAAATTAACTAAATCCAAAAACCTAATTTTTGTGAGTAAATTAATTCTGTAACTATGCCACCATACCAACATGTGGTAATTGCTGTATTTGGATTACATTTCCTCTAGAAAGATGTTGACTGGTGAAAAAATAAACAAGTTACATATGCCATACAATTGAATAAATTTTTGAATAAGATAATTTCTACACATCTATGAAACCTAAAAGCATCTTTAATGTGGTTTTGTAATTTTACTCTTGATTGGAGTGCTGGAAAAGCTATTTTCTAGATGAATCTTACCCTCCTATTCCAAGTTACTTGATTGCACTTCTGAAGTGGTAAGTTCCATCAAAGAGAGGCACATCCTCGTACTTACAGACAGATGAAATACCTTTACTTGTAACACAGGAACCTAATGTGACCCATTTATTATCAGAATTAGTGGCAGATCTAACTTTTCCTAATAAGTGGCTCTCATCTTTTATTGCTAATTATAGGTAAGAATCACAAGGCCAGTGATCTTGGAGCTATGGTAATCTTGCCAGGTTAAGAATAAAAGAATTGCTAGCAAAGTCATCAAGAGTCAATATTTCACATGATGGGATTAAGTACTTGGTGGTGAAAGCAGACTGAGAGGTAGATGGGAAATGGGTTAAATTTAAGCATGAAAATCTGCAGTTACCGTTTATTAGTTTATTTGTGGCTGATGTTCTAATACATTGGTTCGTTCAAGGAATATTTACTACTTTTTTATATGTGCCAAGCATATATTACTATTGGACGTTCAATAGTAATAAAAACAATAATCCCTGCCTCCATGGGCCTTACAGTCAGAGAATGTTTTATAGGGAGAGACATTCAGTTAAAAATATCAAAAAATTAAAAGTATGATTGAAATGTACATGTGAAGAATGTTGAAATAGCAAATGTTCTGTTATATATTTATTTTTTAAAGACAGTTGACTACATCGATCTAGAGTCAAGAGGCAGCGTTTCGTTCTGTGGTGCATAGGGTCACTATGATTCAGGACTGACTCAATAGCACCTAAAACAACATGAGAGGAGTATAAGGGATATCTCTGTATTATCTTTGCAAATTGTATACAAACCTAAAATTATTTTAAAATACAGAGTTTATTAACAAATAAGTTGTGGTCATTAATTGTAATGGATTAATTTCTTAATTGTAGTGGATACTAAGATGTATTATACTGATTGTGTTACATTGGCAATGAAAATAATTTGGTGAACTTTTGCAAATCTGTCTTTCCTTTGGAATTTCATACTGAATTTTAAGCACATTTGAATAAATAATGCAACCTAAAAAAAAAAGTGATAAGCTTAGAGATAGAATATAAAGCATTAGAATAGTGAAAAAATGGAAAAGAGTGGGTAGAGATGGAAAAAGAGAGAAAAGAGCTTTAATAAAATATGAGTTTTAAAGTTACCATGAAATAGCATTTTTTCTTTTAAATTATAGTCTTAACATGAAAAACCTCACTTGATCTCACAATCACTGAGCCAATAAAGTAGCCATTCATTTCCTAGCTGTTAGTTAATAATTTAGTCATGCTCTACTATCACAATAATTCAACTATCATTTAATAATTCAGTGAAATTCCAAAATGGAGTGTTTTTAAGGCTCTCAGTTCACCCTCAGGGTAAATAATCTATACAACATGCATAGCATAATCAGGAAGGAGCAAAGACGCTTGTGAATTGCTGATGAAAGTCACCAAGAATGTATGTTCTAAATAACATCACATCGTTGGACTGAGGCATCCTTCCATGCAATGTTAATGTGCAAGAATATGTAAATTAATGACTTGTACAATATGCTTTTCCTAAATCTAACTCACAGGTGTAATAGAAAACAATATTTAGTATTTTTCCAAGAGTAAGAGTAACAAGTATTAAACTTCATAGGTTTTAAAATTTTATTATATTCATTAATGTAGGGGCAAAGTCAGGGTTCCAGAAACAGAGGATGAACTCAAAATGGGTGTTCTGTGGAAAGATTTAATAAAGGGGCAAAAGTGACAGCTAAGATGCAGGGGGGCAACTGAGTAAATGTCATAAAACTAGCAAGTTGTATAATGGTGATTGAAATGTAGCTCCTCCTGACTGTAGAGTGCACAGATTTGACCTGCTATCAGACTGTTTGACGTCTACTTTTAATGTTCGGAATGGACAAGTCAAGAAAAAAACAAAATCTCAAACAGGTTGGTTCGTGAACATAGAAAAGTGAAGATTGCTGCATATGTGTGTTTGTGTACATACCTATATGTACACATATATACATAAACGTATACATAAATAAAAAATACACACGTAAAAAACCAAAACCAAAGCCAGTGCCGTTAGTCAATTCTGACTCATAGCGACCCTATGGGACAGAGTGGAACTGCCCCATAGAGTGTATAGGGAGCGCCTGGCAGATTCGAACTGCCGACCATTTGGTTAGCAGCCGTAGCACTTAACCATATGTATGTGTGTGTATATATATATATACACACACACACACACACCCCATTACAGTCTGTGGTGGCTTGTGTGTTGCTGTGATACTGGAAGCAATGCCACTGGAATTTTAAATACCAGCAGGGTCACCCATGGTGGACAAGTTTCAGTGGAGCTTCCAGACTAAGACAGACTAGGAAGAAGGACCTGGTGGTGTACTTCTGAAAAAACTGGCCAGTAAAAACCTTATGAACAGCAGTGGTACATTGTCTGATACAGTGTCAGTGATGAGCCCCTCAGGTTGAAAGTCACTCAAAATAGGACTGAGGAAGAGCTGTGTCCTCAAAGTAGAATCGACCTTAATGACATGGATGGAGTCCAGTTTTTGAGACCTTGATTTGCTGATGCGGCACGACTCAAAATGGGAAGGAAAGCAACAAACATCCATTAATAACTGGAACATGGAATATATCAAGTATGAACCTAGGAAAATGGGAAGTCGTCAAAAGCAAATGGAACACATGAAGGTTGATATCCTAGGCATTAGTGAGTTGAAATGGACTGATACTGGCCATTCTGAATCGGAAAATCATATGGTCTACTATGTCAAAAATGACAAATTGAAGAGGAATGTGGCATCACATTCATTGTAAAAAAGAACAATTCAAGATCTATCCTGAAGTAAAATGCTGTCAGTGTTAGGATAATATTCATATGCCTACAAGGAAAACCAGTTAATATGAATATTACTCAAATTTATACGCCAACCACTAATGCCAAAGATGAAGAAATTTTAGATTTTTACCGACTTTTGCAGTCTGAAATTGATCAAACATGCAATCAAGGTGCGTTGATAAATATTGATGATTAGAATGCAAAAGTTGGAAACAAAGAAGGATCAGTATGGCCTTGGTGATAGAAACGATGCCAGAGATAGCATGATAGAATTTTGCAAGACCAATGACTTCTTCATTGCAAATACCTTTTGTGAACAAAATAAATGGTGACTACATGCGTGGATGGACCAATGAGCAACATCATGGTATACAGAGAAAAGATTGAAGTTGTCAAGGATTTCATTTTACTTGGATCCACAATCAAAAGCCATGGAAGCAGCAGTCAAGAAATCAAAAGACACATTGCATTGGGCAAATCAGCTGCAAAGGACCTCTTCAAAGTGTTGAAGAACAAAAATGTCACCCTGAAGACTAAGGTGCACCTGACCCAAGCCATGATATTTTCAATCACATCATATGCATATGAAAGCTGGACAATGAATAAGGAAGACTGAAGAAGAGTTGACGCCTTTGAATTGTGGTGTTGGTGAAGAATATTGAATATACCATGGACTGCCAAAAGAACGAACAAATCTGTCTTAGAAGAAGTACAACCAGAATGCTCCTTAGAGGCAAGGATGGCAAAAGTGCATCTTACATACTTTGGACATGTTGTCAGGAGGGATGAGTCCCTGGAGAAGGACATCATGCTTGGCAGAATACAGGGTCAGTGGAAAAGAGGAAGACCCTCAATGAGGTAGATCGACACAGTGGCTGCAATAGTGGGCTCAAGCATAACAACGATTGTAAGGATGGCGCAGGACTGGGCAGTGTTTCATTCTGTTGTGCATAGGGTCGCTATGAGTCGGAACCAACTCGACGGCACCTAACAACAACAACAACACCACACGTGGACTTCACCAGATGGAAAACACAGGAATCAAATAGACTACACCTGTGGATAGAGACAATGGAAAAGTTCTGTATCATCAGAACAAGGCCAGGGGCCAACTGTGGAACATACCATCAATTGCTTATATGCAAGTTCAAGGTGAAGATTAAGAAAATTAAAACAAGTCCACAAAAAACAAAATATGATCTTGAGTACATCCCACCTAAATTTGGAGACCACCTGAATAATAGATTTGATGCATTCAACACTAATGACCAAGAACCAGACTAGTTGTGCGATGACATCAAAGGAATAATATATGAAGAAAGAAAAAGGTCATTAAAAAGACAGGAAAGAAAAAGACAAAAATGGATGTCAGAAGAGACTCTGAAACTTGCTCTTGAAAGTTGTTGTTGTTGTTGTTAAGTGCCATCGAGTTGGTTCCAAATCATAATGACCCTAGGTACAACAGAAGGAAACACTGCCCAGTCCTGCATCTGCTCTTGAACATGGAGTAGCTAAAGCAAATGGAAGAAATGATGAAGTGAAAGTGCTGAACTGAAGGTTTCAAAGGCCCGCTGGAAAAGACAAAGTAAAGTATTATGAAATGTGCAAAGACCTGAAGTCAGAAAACCAAAAGTGAAGAACACACTCGGCATTTCTCAAACTGAAAGAACTGAAGAAAAAATTCAAGCCTCAAGTTGCAATACTGTAGGATTCTATGGGCAAAATATTGAATGATGCAAGAAATCTCAAAAAAGAAAAAAAAAAGATGGAAGGAATAAATATACGGAGCCACTGTACCAAAAAGAATTGGTTGAAGTTCAGTTATTTCAGGAGGTAGCATATGAACAAGAACTGATGATACTGATGGTATTGAATGCAATGAAAGCAATGGCAAAAAAAAGGCTCCAGGAATTGACAGAATACCATTTGAAGTGCTTCAAAAAACAGATGCAACACTGGAGGTGCTCACTAGCCTGTGCCAAGAAATTTGGGAGACAGCTACTCCAACCGACTGGAAGAGATCCATATTTGTATCCATTCCAAAGAAAGCGATCCAACAGAATGCAGAAATTATTGAAAAATATCATTAATTTCGCATGCAAGTAAAATTTTGAAGATAGTTCAAAAACAGTTGCAGCAGTATATCGACAGGAAACTGCCAGAAATTCAAGCTGAATTCAGAAAAGGATGTAGAACAAGGGACATCACTGCTGACGTCACATCGTTTTGGCTGAAAGCAGAGAATACCAGAGAGATGTTTACCGGTGTTTATTGACTATGCAAAGGCATTTGAGTATGTGCATAACAACAAATTATGGATATATATATGCCAAACCAAACCAAATGCATTGCCTTCAAGTCAATTCTGACTCATGGCGATCCTGTAGGACAGGGTAGAACTGCCCCATGTGGTTTCCGAGGAGTACCTGGTGGATTCAAACTGCTGCAGCCATAGCTCTTAACCACTACACCATCAGGGTTTGTGTGTATATATATATAATTTTATATAAACCTAAAACTGTTCTAAAAATAAAGTGTGTGTGTATGTGTATATATATATATACACATACACACACACTTTATTTTTAGAACAGTTTTAGGTTTATATAAAATTGTGCAGAAAGTGAAAAGTTTCCTTATACTCCATCCCCCTGCACCCCCCTGCACAGTTCCTCCTATTATTGACATATTGCATTCTCTTTATATATTTGTTATAATTGATGAACCAATATTGATATACTATATTAACTAAAATCTGTAGTTTACATTAAGGTTTACAATTGTTTTACACTATCTATCCTGTTGGTTTTGACAAATGCATGATGTTTGTCCACTATTACAGTATCATGCAAAAGTTTCCTGCCCTTAAAATGCTTTGTGCTCCACCTATTCATCACCCCCTTCTCCCCCTGTCATACTCCCCCACCCCACAACCACTATTTTTTCACTGTCTCTATAGGTTTGTCTTTTCCAGAAGGTCACATAGTTGGAATCATACAGAATATAGGTCTTTCAAACTGGCTTCTTCCACTTAGTAATATGCACATAATGTTAATTCAAGTCTTTCAGTGGATTGATAGTTTCTTTTTTTAATCACTGAATAATTCTTCATTGTACGGATGTACTTGGTTTATTTTTTGTTTATTCATTTACCTATTGTTGTTTCCAATTTTTAGCAATTATCAATAAAGTTGCTATAAATATCCGTATATAGGTTTTTATGTGGGCACACATTTTGAGTATATACCTAAGAGTGTAATTTCTGGATATGGGAAGCCTATGTTTAGCTATGTAAGCAGCTGTCAGACCGTCTTCCAAAGTGGGTGTGCCATTTTGCATTCTCACCAGCAATGAGAGAGTTCTGCTGTTTCACATTTTCCTTAGCATTTAATGTTGTTACTGTGTTGAATTTTAGCCACTTTAATGCATTTGTAGTCATATCATTGTTGTTTTAATTTTCAATTCTTTAATGATATGTGATGTTGAACTTTTTTTTTGTAATATGCTTATTTGCCATCAGTATATCTTCTTCGGTGAAGTGTCTGTTCAAATTGTTTGCCATTCATAGAAGTACTTTATCAAGTTGAAGAAGTTCTCCTCTATTCCTAGTTCACTGAGAGTTTTTATCCTGAATAAGTGTTGGATTTTGTCAAGTGTTTTTTCTTCATTTAATATAATCATATGATTCTTTTGCTCTGGCCTGTTGATATCATCAATTACACTAATTGGTTTTTTAATATGGAACAAGGCTTGCACACCTGAGATGAACCCATTTGGTTATTCATTTTTTTATTCAATTTGCTAATATTTTTTGAGAATTTTTGCACCTATGTTTGTGAGTTATATTGATCTATATACTTCTTTCTTGTAATATCTTTGTCTGGTTTGGGTATCAGGGAAATGCTGGCCTCATAGCAAGAATTGGAAAATGTTCCCCCCTTTTGTATTTTTTGGAAGAGCTTGAGAAGTATTCGTGTTAATTATTCTTTAAATATTTCGTAGAATTCATCAGTGAAACCATCAGGGCCTGGTGCTTTCTACTTTGAGAGCTTATCCATTATTAATTCAACTTCTTTAACAGATACAGTCTATTTATCTCTTTCACCTTGGGTGAGTTTTGATTGGTTGTGTCTTTCAAGGAATTAGTCTATTTTACTTAAGTTATCAATTTTTTGTGCATAGCTCTTCATAGTATTCTTTTATTATCCTTTTAATGTCCATGGAATCAGTTGTAATTTATACTATTATTAATTTGTGTCTTCTCTCTCTCACACCTTTGCCCCCATCTTCATTAGCATGGCTAGAGGTTTTTCAGTTTTACTGATCTTTTCAAAGAACCAGGTTTTAGTTTCGTTGGTTCCCTCTATTAATTTCCTGTTTTCAGCTTAGTCAATTTCTGCTCTAATTTTTATTATTTATTTTCTTCTGATTGCTTTGGGTTTAATTTGTTCTTTTTTAAATTCCTAAGATGAACACTTAGATTATCAAATTTAGATAACTCTTCTTTTCTATGATATATTACATGCTATGAATATCCCTTAAGCACTGCTTTGTTGTACCACACAAATTTTGGTAAGTTGTATTTTTAATCTCTTTTGAGGCCTCTTCTTTGATCCATGGTTATTTAGAGCTGTCTTATTTAATCTCCAAATATTTTGAGATTTTCTAGCTATCTTTCTGTTATTGATATCTAGTTTAAACCCATTGTGGTCTGAGAGTATACTTTGTAGGATTTCTATTTGAATTTGTTAAAGTGTATTTTATGGCCCAGGATGTTTCTGTCTTGGTAATGCTCCATGTGAGCTTGAGAAGAATATGTATTCTGCTCTTGTTGGATGAAATGCTGTATAAATGTCAGTTTAGATCCAGTAGATTGATGGTGCTGTTTAGTTCAACTATATCCTTACTAATTTTCTGCCTGTTGGGTCTGTCAATTAATGATAGAGGGGTGTTGAAGTCTGTACGTATAATAGTGGATTTGTCTGTTTATACAAATATTGATATAAATATTAAAATAAAAATATGTCTTCTTCAAATACAGACTTTATCAATAAGAACAAAGCTCTAGTTTTACATGAGGGAAATGTTTTTAATTGATATATACATACATATATATACATTTATGTATAAACATATTTTAGTATGTACATAAAAAAACCCAACTGCCATCGAGTCGATTCTGACTCATAGCGACCCTATAGGACAGAGTAATAGTATATTCTGAACTTTATATGTGTATATATGTATAGATATGATTTATTCATATATAGCATAAAATTTTAGAATATATACATGTATGTGGTTTATACATGTATACAAAAAAACATATGATATGTTTGTATGTGCATGGTTTCAATTGCAACACATTAGCAAAAACAACCTCAATTATGTGAAAAGCAGCAATGAGTAAATGTGTTACGTAAACATTTATTGATTGATTATTTTTAGTCACACACAAAAACACACACGTGTTATGCATTCACATATATTATATAACCATTTATTCAATGTCTCATAGTTACAAACAAGACATGACATCTGTTGTCTGAAAGCTGCAGCTTCACATGATTTTTTCATGTATTATACACACACGCATATGTGTGTGTGTGTGTATATATATATATCATGGGGGCTTAGTATTGTTTTAGTAAGACTCACATGTATTGATTATAATATACCATAAACATTTTGAGAAGACATCTGGTACATATTTTCGGAATTTGTTGAAAATATCTATAGATAATAAAAATGTCAATTCACGAGGTTATACAAAAATTCTTTACTAGATAATGCCAAATTGTTTTCTAAACTCGATATACTACTTACATATTGTTTTTAAAAATGTCCAATTTATGCTCTCATCAGCAGTGTGTGAGCGTGTAGTTTTAACCACATTTTCACCAATACTTAATGCTGACTTTTTATTTTTGACCGATCTCTCGAGTATATTTTCAGAAGAGAATAAACGACAACACACATATGACTTCAGAGTAGGAAAGGATTTCATAAACAAAAAGTGCAAACCATAAAGCAAAAGTTTAATAGCTTTGACTTCTTTCAAAGTACTGTTCATCAGTATCCCATTGATAAAACGATGACATATAAGCATTTCAGAGGCAAACTATACACTGAAAAGAATTATTTGCAATGTTTACAACCAATGAAGAATGGTTTTAACATGCTCTTCCCTCTGTATTAACAGAGTTAAGTATATTCACAGACTTTTAATGAATATGCATGTTTCTCTTCTGAAAAATGCATGTTCATATATTTGGCCAATTTTTATCATTACGTTTTTTATTTTAATATTGATTTCCAGGAATTCTTTACATGCCTGCAGAAATTGTATATACTCTAACATACCTTAATTGTTTTATTTTATACATAGAGAAAATATTTTTATAATTAGATTAAAATTTTAAATATTTCCCTTTCAAAAAAAAATATACTTACTTGAAGAAAACATTGTTGGAATTAGAAACACCTCAATCTATAGTATAAAATGTCATGTTTCCTCTTGCAAAACATTAATACACAAAAGCATTCCAGGAGCATATTGTGAAAAAGTTACTGGATATTCAACAACATTAACAACCAAGATGATGATATATATAAAAACACATGCACATACATAAAAAATTCACAGAAAAATATGTGGAAAATATGATCTAAGGAAAATACGGTTCCCAGCAAACTCCTCATTTAAAAATAAACATAACACACAGTCTTTCTAAATGCTGAAGATTCATGAATAACAACACCCATAATCCTTGCTTGAAAAAATGAAAATGGATGAATTTTAGCTAAAAAGTAAATGTAAGGTGTCAAAAGACTGGTGGTAAGCATGATATACATTTAATTTAAAACTTTATGGCTATTTGATGAGAAAAGGCAACATGAAAGAAAAAATCAATAACAAAAATTAGGAGGTAAAATATTTTTAGAATGCGTGAGCATTGGAGAAAGTATTTAAATTTTTGCATTGTATATACCTGGAACCTCTTAAAAATGTTAGAAAGCAAAAATGTCACTTTGAGGTCTAAGGTACGTCTGACCCAACCTATGGTATTTTCAATCACCTCATATGCATGTAAAAGCTGGACAACGAGTAAGGAAGATCAAAGAAGAATTGATGCCTTCGAACTTTCGAAGAATATTGAGTATGCCGTGGACTGCCACAAGAATGAACAAATCTATCTTCGAAGAAGTACAGCCAGAATGCTCCTTGGAAACAAGGTTGAGGAGACTTCATTTAACGTACTTTGGAACGTATCAAAGAGATCAGACCCTGGAGAAGGACATTATGCTTGGTGCAGTGGAGAGTCAGTAAAAAAACAGGAAGACCCTCAATGAAATGTATTGACACAGTGGTTGCAATTATGGACTCAAGCACAAAAATGATTGTGGGGATGGCGCAGAACCTGGTGGTGTTTTATTCTGTTGTACATAGGGCTGCTATGAGTCAGAACTGACTTGACAGCATCTAACGAAGACATCAATAAAAACATATACCTGGTTTCTAATAAAACCGAAAAACCAAACCCATTGCCGTCAGGTCAATTCCGGCTCATAGCGACCCTATAGGTAGGGTTTAGTCAGCCCACCCAGGGTTCATTCATGTGAAGGAAATTAGTTTTTAGATTATTTTTTTAAGTTACATATGAAGTTTACATTTTTTCTTTTTTTATTGTACTTTAGATGAAGGTTTACAGAACAAACTAGCTTCTCGTTAAACAGTACACAGATTGTTTCATGACATTGGTTAACAACCCCACAACACGTCAACACTCTGCCTCCTTGACCTTGGGTTCTCTATTACCAGCTTTCCTTTCCCCTCCTGCCTTATATTCCTTGCCCCTGGGCTGATGTGCCCCTTTAGTCTAATTTTGTTCTGTGGGCCTCTCTAATCTTTGGCTGAAGGGTGAACCTCAGGAGTGACTTCATTACTGAGCTGACAGGGTGTCCAGGGGCCATACACTCATGGTTTCTCCAGTCTCTGTCAGGCCAGTGAGACTGGTCTTTTTTTTATTAGTTAGAATTTTGTTCTACATTTTTCTCCAGCTCTGCCTGGGACCCTTTACTGTGATCCCTGTCAGAGCAGTCAGTGGTGGTAGCTGGGCACCATCTAGTTGTACTGAACTCAGACTGGTAGAGGCTGTGGTAGTTGTGGTGCATTAGTCCTTTGGGCTAATCTTTCCCTTGTGTCTTCAGTTTTCTTCATTCTCTCTTGCTCCTGAAAGGTTTAGACCAGTGGAGTATCTTAGATGGCCACACACAGGCTTTTGAGACCCCAGGCACCACTCACCAAAGTAGGATGTAGAAAATTTTCTTTATAAACTATGTTATGCCAACTGAGCTAGATGTCCCCCGAGACTATGGTCCCTGCAGCACCTAGCCCAATGATTTGGTCCCTCAGAGATTTTGGATGTGTCTATGGAGCTTCCAGGACCTTGCCTTGTACAAGTTGTGCTGACTTCTCCAGTATTGAGTACTGTCTTACCCTTCACCAGTGTTAGCACTTATCTATTGTAAAATTTACATTTTTTGATGTACAGTTCTGTGAGTTTTAAAATGCATAGATGAGGAGACAAAATGCACATTCAGGAGACAGAACAATTTTAACAATCCGAAGAACTACCTTACCCTGCTACTCTAGAATCAGTCTCTGCCTTCCGTCCTAACCCCTAGCGATGGCAAATCTTTCTTTATCCCTGTAGTTTTGCATTTTTCAGAATGTGTGTAGAGCTATACAGTACGTAAACTTTTAACACTAGATTCTTCACTCAGCATAATGCACTTAAGAGTCATCCAAGTTGCATGTATCAATAAGTTTTACCTTTTTATTGCTGGAGAGTTTTCCATTGTATGAATGTACCACAGTTTTTCCTTAGAAATTAGAGTTGTTTATAAAGCACTCAAAAGTTAAAAAAAAAAAAAAAAAACCCACCATTAAAAGAACTAATAAATATAACTAACTGAAGTCAAGGGTTATAGGGGGAGGAGATAAGATGAAAATAAGAATATTTCCTTACGTCCCCATGTTCAATAGGAAGTTTAAAGTTTATAAATCAAGAAATTATAGTTTTAGCTTATTATACAAAGCTATTAACTATCACAATAATTAGAAAAATATTAAATATTATAAATCATCTAAAGTAAAATACATATAGAAAAGAAAAATGTTTTTTGTATTTTCAATAGCATTAGAGAATGAACCATTAATGATAGAAAGGATGCTATTAAACGCAATGCTATTAATGAATTCATTCAATAAATATTAATACTTACAATGGGTCAGGCTCTATTATTCTGGAACAGAATGACCACTGATCAGATTATCCACAAGGACAGGACCCAGAGGAATGGCCTGCCATTATCGTGCTGCCTGTGAATGGACTGGTAACTCTGATTCTAGTGTTCAGTATTAGAAAGCCCATGATGGGGCACATCTAACACATACTTCAATAGTTTTTTTTGTAATAAAGTATTTTTAAATCTGAATACTCCTTTGTCCTATCTTTCAAGTGCTTTGGAACTAGGGTGGGATGAAGTCAGCAATTTCTATCGTCCTCACAAAGTCCAAACAAATCAACAGAAAACAAACAAAAGAACTCGTTGCTATGGAGTCGATTCCCGACTCACAGCAGCCATAAAGGACAGAGTGGAACTGCCCCGTAGGGTTTCCAGTGAGAGGCTGGTGAATTCAAACTGTTGATGTTTGCATAGCAGCGGAGCTCTTAATCACTGGGCCACCAGGGCCCCAAATCAACAGAGGTTGGTGAGTAATGTATGTGATGGGGGGACAAACTAATCTAGATTGGATAATCAAAGAAGATCTTTTTAAAGAGACAATATTTGAGCTGAGATTTGAAAAACGCAAAGGAACCAGTCATCAGATGATATGGGCAGAGTGTTTCCTGCAGTGGTCTGAGGAAGAATGATCTTTGCTTGACTGACATTGCAGAGGTTGAGGATTTCTTTGTCTATGTAAGGACCTGTATGCCTGATAGAGATGTCTATAAATGACACTATGGAATGAAAAACTTCGAGAATGTTATTGTAAAAGTGGAAATCAAATGTGGAATTGACATTTGGTCAGAAACCCTTTTTCTTAAGCTCTTAAAATTGAGAAAAAGATCATATTTTTTTTTTAATTGCATTCCTGACTCGCCTTTTCCTGCTCCCCTTTTTTTTCTTCCCATGGGCCACTACAGTCTTCTAACTATGAAATTAACTAATTTATTAGATGCCCACTAGGAAGTAAATTCCACAAGGGCAGATTTTATATATATGTATATATATACTTAATTTTGTTTACTGATATAGCCCAAGACGCTAGAAAAGTGAGTGCCAGGCATGCACTAAAAGTTTAATAGTAGTTTGTTAGATGAATGAAGATAAGTGTCAAGAAGGATTGGGGGAGTGGTAAAATATGAGGACAGGAAGATAGGTAGAGTCACTGAATATTAGGCCTTGAAGACCATGGTAAAGAATTTGGAATTTATTCATGTATGAGAAGCCATTGGGGGGTTAAAGCAGGTAAGTGCCATAACTTGATTTCTTTTCTTTTTTTTTTTTTAAGATTATTCAATCTTTTATATAGAGGAAGATTGTAAATGGGTCAAAAAAAGTGGAAGAGAAGCATAAAAGGAGTTAGGAGACTACACATTAGTCAGATGAGATTATTTGAAGGTGGCTTAAATTGATAATGGACGGAAATTCATGAATTCATGAAATATTCCAGAATTGAACTCAGTAAATTTCAATGCTGATGGTGTAAGAAAAGATAAAACTAAGAAAATAAATATTAAATATTAATGGGATGAACTCGCCTAATGAAATACCTTAGTAGTCACATAAACATATAAAATAATTAAATCAATAATTTAAACAAAATAAAACAAAGAATTAGCGAAGAGAAACCCACAAAATAATAAATTAGCAAAGAGAAATAAAAAATGAGTAGGTAAATTCAAGACCTGATTCTCAAGATGAAAAAAAAAGAAAAACTTAAAAATATTAAAGAAAAAAGTCACAAAAAGACAAAATTAGAAATGAAAATAAAAGAGAAAAATAAAAAATGAGAAAAGACTTTTATAAAATGTACTTGCAAATAAATTTATTTAACCCAAAAGTGACAAAAAATATATAAATAATAACCAAAATATATGTAAGAAACTTTCATTTAAGAGGAATATCCATCTAACGTTATACTTAAATCTGCATAAAACATCAAGATTATTTTCAACTTAAAATATTAAAGCATATTACAAAAACCAAAGTTCTAGCTACTGTCATCAACAAAGAAAAAATAATTAAATCATGCAAAGCATATTTAAGAATGACATTGCAGAGGCTGCTTATTTCTTTGTCAGTGTAAGGACCTGTATGCCTGATAGAAATGTCTATAAATGACATTATGGAATGAAAAACTTTGAGAACACTGTTGCAAAAGTGGAAACCAAGTGTGGTGTGGTCATTTGGTCAGAAACTGTTTTTCTTGGTCTTTTAAAATTGAAAATTACTATGGCACGTATGCCCACATGGCCTAAATTGTTGGCTTTAGTCATCTGAAAATTATCAGAGCATATTTCCAGAAGTAAGTGCCGCACCAGCACACATTTTTAAACAAATAACAGAATATATTTTATCAATAAGGTAACTTGGTTAGGGTTTCTGGACATTTTTTGTATAGTTTCTGAATGGGTAATATTAAAGATTACTTGTACAACAGTTAAAAAATAGGCTTTCTATTTCAGAATTTTCACTGGGTATCTGAGTAGGTATGTAGATTGCCCTTTATTTTAATTTTGAATTTGTTTCTGAACTTCTACTCTGATCTCATGCATTTCCTCTCAGAATTGTTAGCAATTTCCTCATTTCAATCAAGATTTTTCACTTGCTTAGAAATGTTGTCGTTGTTAGCTGCTGTCTAGTTGGTTCCAACTCATAGCTACCCTATGTACCACAGAATGAAACACTGTCCAATCTCGCACTATCTTTACAATCCTTGTTATGCTTGAGCTCATTGTTGCAGCCACTGTGTCAGTCCTTCTCCCTGAGGGTCTTCTTCTTTTTCGCTGACCCTCTACTTTTCCAGGCATGATGATCTTCTCCAGGGACTGATCCCTCCTGCTAACATGTCCAAAGTATGTGAGACGCAGTCTCACCATCCTTGCTTCTAAGGAGCATTCTGGTTGTACTTCTTCCAAGACAGATTTGTCCCTTCTTTTGGTAGTCCATGGTATATTCAATATTCTTCACCAACACCACAATTCAAAGGCATCAATTCTTCAGTCTTCCTTATTCGTTGTCCAGTTTTCACATGCGTATAATGCGATTGAAAATACCATGGCTTGGGTCAGGCACACCTTAGTCTTCAAGGTGACATCTTTGCTTTTTAAAACTTTAAAGAGGTCTTTTGCAGCATATTTTCCCAGTGCAATACATCGTTTGATTTCCTGACTGCTGCTTCCATGATGTTGATTGTGATCCAAGTAATAAGTGATATCCTTGACAACTTTAATTTTTTCTCCATTTATCATGATGTTGCTTATTGGTCCAGTTGTGATGATTTTTGTTTTCTTCATGTTGAGATGTAATCCATACCGAAGGCTGTAGTCCTTGATCTTCATCAGTAAGTGCTTCAAGTCTGAACATTGGGTGGCACAAAATGGGGCAGATGTGAACACCACTCCAAATGCTCTGAAAACTAAACTGACATTAAAAGCTCCACCCAAAGAAACGGCGGGGGTGGGGGGGGAATTTTCCAGCTAAATCTAACAAGGTCAATTGACTGCTACTACAAAAATATCAACATTCTCCATAGAATCAAAACAAGACCCAGTGTCTCATAAAGCAATGTTCAAAATGTCCTGGGTAGAATCCTAAGTTATTTAGCATGAAAAAAACTGTGAAACTATTAACTTACATGAGAAAAAGAAGAAACAGTCAACTGAGGCCAAAGATTAAATGACATAATTGTTGGAACTGTAAAGTTTCTTGAAAGAGCAGTTGCAAAGTCTGAAAAAATATTGAAAATAGAATGTACCAGCAAATAACTGGAAAGTATAAAGAAAAACTAAAATGGACATTTTACACCTGAAATATACAATAATTGAAACAAAAGTACTCACTAGGTAGACTCAATACAGATTGTAAATGACAGAGGAAAGATTTAGTAAACTCATAGATCATTAGAAAATTTTCAGGATGAACAACAGAGAGAAAACAAAATAATAGAGGTTCAAATATCTTTGGAAGAACAAAAAAGTTCTAATATTAATGTCATTGTAGTCATAGAAAGAGAAGACACAGTGCAGTACAGAAAATATATTTCAAGAAATAATGACAGAAAACTTTCCTGGTTTGGCAAAAGAAAAAAATTACAGATTCAAGAAGGAGAGAAAAGAGGAAATCTGTGTTCAGATACATCAAAATCAAACTGTCAAAAATAAACACAAAAGATTAAAATACAAAATAAAACAAACAAAAAAACTTAAAATCAACAAGAGAAAAAGGACATATTACATACAGAAGAACAATTTAAATGATTTTGGGTTTTTCATCAGGAACGGTGAAGGTTATAAAAGCTGGCAAAACATTTTTAGATGCTGAAACAGAAGAACTATAAATCCATCATTCTCTATTCAGTGAAAATATCCTTCTGTGATAAAGCTAAAGCCAAGACATTCTCAGATGAAGGAAAACTAAGAGAATTCATAGCCATCAGATAGGATCTTAAAAAAAAAAGGTTAAAGAGAAATGGTAAATGGCTAGGTAAGTCTAATAAACTTTCTTTCTCATCTTGAGTTTTTAAACTCTTATTTGACAGTTTAAAGAAAAAAAATATGTTTTGTGGGATTTTCAGTGAGAATTAATGTAGGTTTAATGTAGGTGTAGATGTAATATACAAAACAGCTATAGCATTAATGAGGGAGAACAAAGGAACCTATATGGTGATAGTGTTTCTGTATTCAAATTGAAGTGGTAAAATATTGTTTTGATGTAGTCTTTGAGAAGGGAATTATGAATTTTCTAGTATCTTGAGTAACCACTAAAACAATTACAGAAAGTGATATAGTCAAAATCAAAAAGCTAAATTTAAATAAAATACTAATTCAAATCACCCAAAGAACAGAAGGCAGGAAATGGGAAAACAAAGAATAAAAAAGATGGAATAAACAGAAAACAACAAAACTGTAAAACAACAAAAAAAAAGACCCAATTCCAAGCATAAAGAGCCTGGATGGTGCAAGTGTGCTGATGGTTTGAACCTGCCCAGTGGCTGCACGGAAGAGAAATCCTGGAGATTTGCTTCCATAAAGATTACATCTAAGAAAATTTTATGGAGCAGTTCTACTCCGTAACACATAAGAGTGGCATGGGTTGGGAGTGGACTTGGTAGCAGGTGACAACAAACATTTCCAAAAATACCCACAGTAAGATTAAATGTAAACAACCTGAACATGTCAATTAAAAGGCAGAAATTAACAGAATGGATTTTAAGAAATGACCCAAATATATGCTATGCTCCAGAATCTTAATTCAAATATAATGATAGAAATAGGTTAAAAATACAAGGATGGGAAAATATATACTATGCAAACACTAATCAGAGGAAACTTAGAATGGCTATATCATTATCAAACAAGGTAGACCTCAGAAAAATTTACCGGGGATAGAAAAGGACATACATTACATATTGAGTCGAGTACCAGCGTACTAAAAATCATAACAATGCTATATATGTATTTAACTAAAGGAGTTTAAAAATATATGATGCAAAAACTGACGGAGTTAAAAGGAGAAAAAGACAAATTCAAAATTATAGCTGGGTACCTCAACATTTTTCTCTCAGTTGTTGGTAGAAAGCCCTGGTGGTGCCGTGGTTAAAGCAATTGACTGCTAACTGAAAGGTTGGTGGTTCAAAACCACCAGTGGCTCCACAGGAGAAAGATGTGGCAGCCTGCTTCCATAGAGATTGACAGCCTCAGAAACACTATGGGGTCCCTATGAGTCAGAATCAACTTGATGGCAGTGAGTTTGGTCTTGATTTTTGGAGTAGGAAAATATCGACAAATTCATAGACCTGATCATCAACCAACTGAATCTAACTGACATTGTAGAACATTTGACTCAGCAACAACAGAGTGCACATTATTTTCAAGTACATAAGAAAAATTTAACCACATATACTATATCCTCAGTCATAAACCTTAACAAAATTAAAAGACTTGAAATTATATAAAATATTGTTCTTTGAACATATTGAAATTAAAGTAGGACTCAATGGTAGAAAGACAACAGGGAAATCTCCAATCATTTTAAAATCAAATCTAGTCCTAAAATTCCATAGGTCAAAGAAGAAATCTCAGGGGAAATTAGAAAATATTCTGAACTTAATGAGAATACAGTGTATTAAAATTTGTGTGACACAACTATAGCAGTACTTAAACTTTATAGCCTTGAATGCTTATATTAAAACAACTTTAAATCAATAATCTAAGATTCCACCATAGAATCTAGAAAAGGAAGGACAAAATTAAAATCTATCAAGAAGAAAGAATATAATAAAAATATGAGAAGACAGCAATAAAACTGAAAACAGAAAGTCAATGAAGAAAATCAGTAAAACTTAGTTTTTTTTTTGAAAAGAGCAATTAAAATGTTAAACCTCTAGCAACGCTGACAAAAGAAAAAGAACAAAGTATAAATAACAGGAATGAAAGAGAGAATATTACTACAGATCCCACAGTGATGTTATTAAAAAGGTTAATAAAAATATTACTACAGATACTGCTGTAATATTATGAAGAATATAATAAGGAAATATAACAAGCAACTATATGTATGTAAATTTGACAAGTTAGGTAAAATGAACCAATTCCTCAAAAACCAAACTGCTGAAACTCACCCAAGATGAAATAGATTACCTAAATGTCTTTAAAACTATTAAGTAAATTAATTTGTAGTTAAAAGCCTTCTTTAAAAAAAAAATCTCTGTGCCCAATGGCTTCACTGCCATCTTGTCAATTTCAACTCACAGCTACCCTATAAGACAGAGTAAAACTGCCCCATAGGGTTTCCAAGGAGCAGCTGGTGGATTCAAACTGCCAGCCTTTTTGATTAGCAGCTGTAGCTCTTAACCACTGCACCACCAGTGCTCCATTTAATGAATAAATAGAACAACTCTATAGCATCTCTTCCAGAAAATAGAAGAGGAGGAAACACTTCTCAACTCATTTTATAAGACTGGTATTACGCTGATACCTAAACCAGACAAAGACAGCACAGAAACAGAACAACGACAATGAAATAAACAAACCAAAAAACTGCAGACCAATTTTTCTCATAAGCATAGAAGCAAAAGTACTCAACAAAATATGATCAAATTAAATCCAGTAATATATAAAAAGAATATTATATAGCATGACCACGTGGCGTTTATCCCGTGAATTCAAGGCTAATTCAATATTCAAAAATCATTCAATATAATCCACCATATTAACAGTTTATAAAGAAGAAACACATGGTTTTCTCCATAGATGCAGAAAAACCATTTAACAAGTATAACTTCTGTTCTTAATAAACATTCTCAGCAAAGTAGTAAAAGCAAGAATTCTCTCAAATTGATAAAGCGTATCTACCAAGAACCTACAGCTAATATCATACATGATGATGAAAGATTGAATGCTTTCTCCCGAAGATCTGGAACAAGGAAGGGATGTCCACTCTCACCACTCTTATTCAACATTCAACATTTCCCACTCTTATGCTACAGAGGCTGATGATTTCTTTATAGACCCACTTCTACTTATCAACTATCTTGTTGCCTGACATTTTACATTTAGGGCAATAATAAAAAATCTACTATCCGACTATTTAACACATTAATGATGTTCATCTGGCAGTAATGAATGCCAAGGTGTGAGGTAAAAGTAATGTTGGCCGTAATGGTTAAAGTTATGTGTCAACTTGGCTGGGTCATGATTCTCAGTGGTCTGTCAATTATGTAATGAAGTAATTTGGTGGGTATGTAATGATGTAATTTTGCAGTTATGTAATGATGTAATCATCTTCCATTTTGTGATCTGATGTGATCATCCTCCATTTTTATATAATACCAATTTTCACCTAACAACCTGGTCTTTGGAACCCAACCAAGTCTATGAGTGAAGAGTAGGTGTATTTCTATTTATCCAAATATTAAATAAGCCCCTTTTTCCTCACACTCATATTTAGGACTGAGGAATTAACGAGGATGAGTGGAACCCTGTCAGAATGGCAGTGGCACACTGGGGGACTAACATGTATCACACCTGACCTCTCTGTAGATAAATCCTACTTACCCTTCAAGGTCTTCAGAATGCCACCTCTATCATGATCTCTTGTGTAGAAAGCATTTGCACCATCCTCAAAATCACATTATAGCTGTATTTGTATTTTCTCAATGTTTTGTTATAAATATGGTGATGAGAATTCACATCCTCTCCATGTCTTAAGATTTTAAATATTTCAATGGATAAGGGTATGCCAGTCATCTCTTTGGCATAGAATTAGCATCAAAAATTAGCATAGTGCCTAAAAATTAACAGGCCTTCAAAATTTATTTCAGGATAAACAAATGTATCTAAGGCCTTTCTTTAACCATCCTCTACAAGTACGGTACACTTACAGAATTTGAACTCAATATTTTCCCACTTCTATATTTTTGATCATACTTTTCACCTGGAATTCTCACCCAAAGATGCATTTCATGCAATTAAAATAATTGATCTATTCTTCAAGAGAAATCTCTTCTATGATGCTTCATTTTGTGTTATATTATTTGGACTTATTGGTAAAATAGGCATTTTATTCTCCTCCACATATCTTTCTCACATATTTGAACTTAAGAACATTAAAAACAGGGACCATGATATAGATAGACAGACAGATAGGTAGATAGATAGGTATAGATAAATAAATGGAGAGAGAGAGATAGATGATAGATAGAAAGATAGATGATAGATAGGTAGATAGGTAGGTAGATAGATAGATAGATAGATAGATAGATAGATAGATAGATAGATAGATAGATAGATAGATAGAGGTATAGATACAGATACCTGTATACCTATGAGAGATGATAGATGGATAAGTAGGTAGGTAGGTAGATGATAGATGGATAAGTGAATGGATATCCTCTTCCCATGCTAGTACAGGGGAGTTGACAGAAAATATGAAATGTGTTGGGTATTGTATGATTCTTTTTAAATTCTAATTCTTAACTTTGTATTATTCAGCATAGAAAAGGAGTACTATCAGTCTTCCACTTCTGTTGTTCCATTTAGCTTTACCAACTGAACCTAAGAGACCACTTATATGTTAGATTGCATATAGCTACAGCATACTTTTTTTTTTTTTCAGATATTCTGTCTTCTATTTTTTGCTTCTCATTATGTTTTTCCTCCAAGGATATTCTACACGGGCTCAGAAAAGAAAAAATAAGACTTTATTTCACACTTTCTAAAATCCCTCCTTCTAGTACATAAGTGTTTTATTGACTACACAAAGGCATTCAACTGTATGAATCATAACAAATTATGGATAACATTGCTCCATAATTTTGCTCATGAGAAACCTGTACTTAGAATAAGAGGCAGTGTTTTGAACAGCATAAGGGATACTACATGGTTTAAAGTCAAGAAAGGTATGGGTTGGGGTCGTATCTTTTCACCATACTTATTCAATCTATATGCTGAGGAAATAAATAATCTGAGAAGCTGGACTACAGAAAGAAGAATGCAGCGTCGGGATTGGAAGAAGACTCATTAACAACCTGTCATATGCAGATGACACAACCTTGTTTGCTGAAGGTGAAGAGGACTTGAAGCACTTACTGATGAAGATCAAAGACCACAACCTTCACTACGGATTACACCTCAACATAAATAAAACGAAAATCCTCACGACTGGACCAATAAACAACATCATGATAAACAGAGAAAACGTTGAAATTGTAAAGGACTTGATTTTCCCGGGATCCATAATCAACATCCATGGAAGCAGCAGTCAGTAAATCAAATGACTTATTGCATTGGGCAAATCTACTGCAAAAGACCTCTTTAAAGTGTTCAAAGACAAAGATGTCACCGTCTTGGTCGTCTAGTGCTGCTATAACAGAAATACCACAAGAGGATGGCTTTAACAAAGAGAAGTCTATTCTCTCACGGTCCAGTTGGCTGGAAGTCTGAATTAAGGGTGCCAGCTCCAGGGGAAGACTTCCTTTCTTTGTTGGCTCTGGAGGAAGGTCCTTGTGATGTATCAGTCTTCCCTTGGTCTGGAAGCATCTCAAGGCAGGAACCAAATGATGTGCTCTGCTCCCAGAACTGCTTTCTTGGTGGTATGAGGTCCCCATGTCTCTCTGCTCGCTTCTGTCTTTTATATCTCAAAAGAGATTGGCTTAATACACCATCTAATCTTGCAGACCTCATCAGTATAACTGCCAGTAATCCATCTCGTTTAATCATAGTGATGGGATTTACAACACATAGGGAAATCATATCAGATGACAAAATGGTAGACCGTCATACAATACTGGGAATCATGACCTAGCCAAGTTGGCAGGTATTTTTGAAGGATGTAAGTCAATCTATGACAGTCACTTTAAGGACTAAGGTGCGCCTGACCCAAGCCATGGTGTTTTCAATCACCTTGTATGCACGTGAATGCTGGACAATGAATAAAGAAGACTGAAGAAGAGTTGATGCCTTTGAATTGTGTTGGTGAAGACTGTTGAATATACCATGGACTGCCAAAAGAATGAATGGATCTGTCTTGGAGGAAGTGCAACCAGAATGCTCCTTGGAAGCAAGGATGGCAAGATTGCATCTCACATACATTGGACATGTTGTCAGGAGGGATCAGTCCCTGAAGAAGGACATCATGCTTGGTAAAATAGAGTCAGCGAAAAAGAGGAAAACCCTCAATGAGATGGATTGACACAGTGACTACCACAATGGGCTCAAGCATAACAACAATTGTGAGGACGTCACGGGTTCGGGCAGCATTTCATTCTGTTGCATATAGAGTCAATATTAGTCAGAACCATCTCTACAACACCTAGCAACAAACTACACAAATGCTAAGAATGTGACTAGGTAAAACCTTACTTTTATCCATCTCAAAAAAGTATTTCGATAAAATAATTATTTCATATTTTTCCTAAGGCTTTTCTTCTGCTGCCTGGTGGTGAAGAAAAATCCCTATCATTAATGAATATAATATTTAGCATACTTTTTTCCTATGTCTTCAGCAAAATTGCACTATTCTTACATTTAAAATAAATGCATTAATAGCACACTGTGTAATCATTTGCTTATGTAATAAAATAATCGTTTTATTTCAAGTAACTGGGGATTTCAGAGATTACTTTGGATACTTTCCTAAAATTTCTATTGAAACTTCAAAGATTCTGATGCTTCTTTCTATACTATCCAATCTGATGTTTTTAATCATGCTGACTTGATTAAAAGGTATTCTTTATTTTTCACATATAAGAACTAAAATCAAATCCCATAGGATGGAATCTATAAGACTATTCAAAATTCAAAGTTGCTTTCCGAACAGATTGCACCAGCTAGTTGATGAAACTTGAGCTAATTACACTAATGTTGACAAATGCACTGGCACAAAAACAAATGTCACATTTTTCAAAAATTACACCTCTTCAAAAGATGCTAAATAGATTCAGTGATTTGTGGGTGTAACTGAGCTATTTGCAAAAAAACAGTTTTGAAAATTCTGACTTAAAATTTTAAAAAATTGCAAGTACCGTATGAGCTCTTATATGCAGTTTTCAAATGTATTTTGATGAAATATTTGAAGTTTTGGAACAATGAATTGCTATATTTGCCACTAGAACATTAACTCTAAGTTGTTTATTTTAAATTTTGCAGCATATTCAAAAACAAAATAATTCTATCTTAAGAAATATCTTTATGTATTTTAAATTGAGTTAGTATGGATATCTGAATTGAAAAGTGCATTTTTTTCAGAGATTTGAATCTACATACTATTTCAGGAATAGTATTTATTACAAATTCAGCCAAAAATACACTTAGATTTTCTACTACTTGGTGAAATAACTACTATATGTTTGATATTGTGCTAAAAGTTTTAACTACATGATCTAATTGTATCTAATTTTTCAGTTTTCAGTGTTGTAGATCTCTCTGTCTCCTGGGTCTAGGAGGGTGTCAGCACAGGGACCCCAGTACAAAGAACACGCTCTGTTCTTGGAAGCAGAAGTCAAGAAAGCAAATGACATATTTCATTGGGCAAATCCGTTGCAGAAGACCTCTTTAAAGTGTTAAAAAGCAAAGTTGTCACTTCGAGGATGAAAGTGTTCTTGATCCAAGCCATATACTTTCAGTCACTTCATATGCATGAGAACACTGGATGATGAATAAGGAAGACCGAAGAAGAATCAATGCCTTTGAATTATGGTGTTGGTGAAGAATATTGAATATATCATAGACTGCCAAAAGAATAAACAAATCTGTCTTGGAAGGAGTACAACCAGAAAGTTCCTTAGAAGCAGGGATGGCGAGACTACGTTTTACATACTTTGGACATGTTATCAGAAGGGATCAGGCTCTGGAGAAGGATATTATGCTTGGTAAGGTATAGGGTCAGTGAAGAAGAGGAAGACCCTCAAGGAGATGGATTGACACAGTGGCTGCAACAATGAGCTGCAGCATAACAATGTTTGTGAGGATGGCTTAGGACCTTGCATTGTTTCATTCTGTTGTGCATAGTGTCGCTATGAGTCAGAACCAACTCGATGGCACCTAACAACAACAAATGCATGCAAGAGCAGATCAATAAATAAGAAAGATCAAAGAATTGATGACTTTAAATTATGTCGTTGATGAAGAGTCCTGAACATTCCGTGGACTGCCAGAAGAAGAAATAAATCTGTCTTAGAAGTACAGCCAGAATACTCCTTAGAAGGGAGGATGAGGAGACTCATCTCATGTACTTTGGGCATGTTATGAGGAGCAATCAGTCCTTGGAGAAGGACATCATGCTTGACAAAGTAGAGGGTCATTGAAGAAGAGGAAGACCCTCAACAAGATGGATTTGCTCAGTGGCTACAACAGTGGCCTCAAGCATTCCAGTGATTGTGAGGATGGCATAGGACTGGGCAATGTTTTGTTGTACTTAGGGTCACTATGAGTTGGAACCAACTCCAAGGCACCTAACAGCAACATTATGAGCTAATCCAAATTTATTTTATATTTATTATAATTTATCTCCAGTGAAGAAGCCCTGGTGGCCTGGTGGTTAAAGTACTCGGTTGCTAACCTAAAGGTCAGAGGTTCTAAGCAGCCATGTGCTCCATGGGAGAAAGATGACAGGCTGTTTTCATAAAGATTTCAGCCTTCGAAATACTCTGGATGGTACATTGTGTTGCTATAAGTCAGAGTTGACTCAATGGCAATGGGTTTATTTTCACTAAATCTTGTTGTTGGCTTGGGTTCCCTTGGATAGTTGAGTTGCTGATGCCTTATCTTTGACTACCTGAGTCTCTGACCCTTCATTTAATCATTGTATGTACCTTTCCAGGGGCTCTTCAAGTCTTAGTTCTTTACCAACTAGCTGTGTTAATTAAGCTGAGACATCTATCTTTGTGGTTGCCAATTTCAGAAACCACAGTTTATACCTGATGTAATATCCTTGGCACTGGAGTGCATTAACCTGAACCCACAAGGTAAGTGAAACTTATTTTGATTTTTTTTTTTTTTTAAGATCAGGATTACCAGGTTTAGAAAATTATATATGTTGGTTCTTCTTAGAATCTTCACTTGGAGTTATCAAAATTGACTAAATAAAAACAATATTAAGTGAGGTTTTAAAACAGAGATGATTTCTGTTTTTTCTTCATGATGCACATCCTTCCTAAAGGTTGATATTTGGCAGTTATTTGACATACCTAAGAGGTTTTTGCAGAGTCATGGTGGTGTGGTGGTTAAGAGCTCAGCTGCTAACCTAAGGGTCAGCCAGTTCCAATCCACCTCAAATCCATCAACTACTCCTTGGAAACCCTATGGGGCAGTTATACTGTGTCCTATAGGGTCACTATGAGTCAGAATCGACTGGCAACAGGTATGAGGTGATTACACTTTAATAACTAGTTTTACAAGGGGACGATTGTCCACACTCAGTGAGGCAGCTGGGGTAGCATTTAAACTTTTCTATTGTTCTTTTCTATTCACATCCAATAATAACAAAAATTATTTTTTGTTCATTAAATGTTTTCAAATTTTAATTTGATTATTCTAATTTAAAAATCCTGGTATGTCTTTGGATATTAGTATTCAATTTTTAAATGGTCTAATATTCAGTTATTTTGAAAGGCTACTTAGTGTAACACAAAAAAATAAAGGCAGAACGTGACAGCGGCCACCATTGTGACCCCTGCAGAGCTCTGTTGTGGGCGGGCACTGAGCAGCTGCTGCGAGAAATCCATGAGCTATTCCAGCGGCGGCTTGGAGCCGGCACCCCTGACCGGGAGCGCGATGTCAACCTCTCTCACAATCCGGGTACAGCCATCGTGCGGCGCTGGTTGAAGGTGCAGCTGGTGGGGGAAGGCAGGAAGCCGCGCTTGCACCAGCGACACTACGTCTACAAGCTAGTGAAGGAAAGGAAAGAAAACCTGGAGCACATCCTCACGCAATCTGTGGAGGAACTTGGATTCTGGCGCGACCTGGCCTCAGTAAAGAAGTCTGTGAGCGGTAATGGACTGCTTCTCAAGGACTAGCTGTATATGCATCCCCTGAAAAGAAAAAGCTGTTTGAAGAGGAAAAATCGCTGAGTCGCGAAGGAAAATTAGAGAAGATCCAAACCAAGGTACATGAAGTAACAGTGAAATTTCTGAGAGGCTGTCATCTGAAAGTGGGGATGAAGAGCAATGTAACATGGGAGCTAAACCGCGAAATAGCTGCCCGCCATTACTTCAAGAACCTTGGTGTTACGGTAGTCTCACCATGCCGAAAAGTTACCAGAAGAGCCCATCACACGGTGGGGGGAGTGTTGGTGTGAAGTGATGGTAAATGGACTGTGAGGGTGCCTATGTCTGTGGGGAACTTTGAAAAGCCCAATACCAAAACATACAAGAACTGGTTAGCCCAGCAAGCTACCAAGAAAATGGCCTCCAAAAGCTCACAAGTGCTTTGACCTATCCTCCCTTCAAGGCAGCCAGATGCCTTCAAGACCCCGATGTTCTACAAAACAAGAGCAGTGGAACAAAGATAAGCCAGCACCTTGATTTCACTCCCACTTCTGACCAAATATGGAATTTTAGAGAGCGTATGGAGACATCAGACTAAACTGAACATACATGTTGACTTCTCCATATTTGCCATCTCCATCTTGGACAGTCTTCACATTCTTCTTTATTGGGACAGTCCAGCTCAAGAAGAACCAAGCTGTAAGTTTGATAAGCTGGACATTAATGGACTGAAGCAGTCCAGATCTAGCCTCTTTCTCCTTTGAAATTTATTGGAACAAAGAGTGAGCCATTGTCTCTAGTACTTGGCAGGTTCTCAACACTCACACCAAACATTTATGTCTCAAACAGAAATAAGATGGTTATGTTCTTTGTATAAACAAACAAAAAAGGAAAGCATAGGAGAGAACTGGGTTCAAATACAGGAAATGTGACCTACTAGATAATTAGATATCAAATTATTTATTTGACCAGCTTTAAGCTCTAGTTTACTTATCTAAAAATGAAGCAGTATTCCCTGCCTAAGTTTTAAATACGCAAAATCTTCTCAAACTATAACGTGCAGCATATATCATGAACTAACATTCTTAATTAACAGTATGCAAGTTTAATGGAATGCTAATGGAAAAACTACGGAAGTGAGGAATTTTGTTTTTACATAACCAAAATATAGAAGGGAAAGCTTATAACTGATATGAATTCACGTGTATCTCTATGGGATACCTTGCATTTCACAGCTGTTTCATCAGTTTAACATCAATCACATTCTTTGTCTTTCTTTATTGTTTTTCTGAGTTTAGTGTCAGATTCATGTGTAAAGTTGAATTCTTACACTTCGTCTATGAGAGACTCAATATGGAGATATAAATGTGTTTTTAGTTGATTACTAAAAAGGCTGAGAAAAAGTCAAAAGTATACCAGACAGATAACTTTGGAGCAGAGGCTTCCTGCAAAAATAAATAAAGACTTTCAAGGTCATTTAGGATGTTCCATTATCTCGTGAATGTATTTTAGAACTCAATCACAAACAGATTAACATGTCTAATTATGGCTTTGTATTCACATTATATGACAAGTGAAAGATCTAGTCATCCATATGTTTTCAAATATTTGTTATTGTGCAGAAAAAAACATCTGGATGAGTTTTTTTTTTCTGGTTGTTGCTGTTATTGCTTATACTTTTTCTCCAGAATCTTATACAGATAATCTGGGTAGCAATCAAAGTAGCTACAGTGCATGAAAACCATTGTGATCTTTGCTGGACATGAAAAATATGTTTAACCTATTGATTTATACAAATGAAGATACAGAAGAAATATTTATTTTAGGTAAATACATAGACTGATTTTTTTTTAAAAGTCATAAACATTGCTATCAGTCTGTGAAATGCCAGTATATCAAACATGGGAGTTTTTTTTTTAGTTTTAAAAGTTTATCCCCTGAGGCAGAGAGTGGGATCTGCTCTGCTTTGAGCTTTATCTACTTGATGATCATGTGTAGGTTATGCATAGCATTAAGAGGAATATTGCTTCTATCCTTAAATTTGAAGCTTGATGATGTACATGGCTAAACATACATATTACTTTTAAAAGTATATTGGAAAGGACATATTTGCATATTCCCTCTGCAATGGCCCAGATGAAACAGAGACCAGTTGTCCCTTTCTCTGCAACACACTTTTCTCCTTCACTAAATTTGTTTTTATAATAGAAGAGTAACGAGGTTGGTTTTCAGTTTTATTTTATTTTAGGTCTTTTATGTAATGATCATCTCTGTTTCTTTATCTACTGTTCTTCTGGTAGTTTCACATTGGAATAAAAATGATATCTTAGACTTTCTTCTGGCATTTATTAAGTCTGCTAATGTTTCGTGCGCCCATACATTGAGCTAAGAGAAAACCTATTTTTATTCTAAGAGACATTGCTGTAAATTATAGTGGAAAGATGAGACCAGATTAAGGCTCAAGAAGTGTTCCTGCAAATTTAAGGGTCTATGGATCTTTCTTTTTTCTTTAGAATTTTAAATTTAATTTACAAACATTTAATTTGGGAAAATACCCAAGTTAAATTTTATATTTTCCAAATTATTTATCCTAAATACAAACTCAATAATTAGACCACCTCCAACAGTCTACCCATTGTTTGGAGTGGAATCGCGGTGACAGGAAAAAGTAATAAAACCAACCCTAAAACAGTTAAATATTCAATAGCATCTAGCCACAGAATATAGGTGATTCACTAGCCTTTCCTATACCTGTGTATATATTTGAAAAGTGATAAAGACTACCTGCTTTTTAAGCTAACCAAGACATTAGAAGAATTCATTAGGAACTCACAATTCTAGGCGTATTTATTTAAATAGACCAATCACATAGGAATAAGCTGAAGAAAAATTGCTGGGCCCATCTTTTATATCCCTGAAGCCTAAAGTAAAATATAAATACAGAGAAAGTTCAGTTAAGTCCCTGACCCTTTTAAGGATAGTCACATTGGTCCACATTTTGAGCTTTCCATCCTTAATTAGCAACGCTGTCCAAACTGTTTTGATATAAATCTCTAGAGAAAAATAGAATGTAAACCCTTTCCCTTATTGTTAGTGCTTGTTTTATAGAGGATGAAGTATGAAATGATTGATCATGTACTATAATGATGGATAAGGACAATTTCTGGAAAGGTCAAACCTATTAAATAAATCTTAGAATATATTTAAAAACATCTTATCTGCCTCACTGGAGCATGGTAACTGTTTTCAATGACAGGTGGCCTTCACATCAGAGGAAAAACAGCAGTGGCAAACAATAGACATTCAAACTTCACTAAAAGAATGGCGGATAAAGGAGTGAGGATTGTGAAATTACCAGTGTCAAAGTAAGAAGTTATGCTGAATAGAACAAAATGAATAAAGACCTTGACTACAGCTACATAATTCTGAAACATCCTAATAAAAAGCAGGGCAAAGCAAACAAAACAAAGCTAATAAACGAACAACAACAACAACAAAAGTCCTTGTAGTTACCCAGATGCTTTGTATACATGTTAACATATAAATATTTGAAATTTTTCATTGCCAATATCATGCAAAGAAATATGCTAATAATAGATCCTTTACAAATAAATTAACTCAACGGTCTTCTAATCAAACACACATTTTTCTCTAGGATGTATTCAAAAGCTTTATTTTTATCAGCTTAGGAATTTAAAACAGATTCCACTTAGATTTAATAGAATTATATAAGCAAATAGCTAGAAGGAACATTGGTGCGCTCATGTAGTAAAAACAATCTGTATTTTTCAATCTGGTCTTTATTCTATCATGCAATAGATTAGTCATTCCTCCCCAAATCATGTATAACTTAAGAGGTATGACTTCCTTATCTTTAAATTACTTGAGAAAGATAAGTGGATAGTAGTTCATTGCAGATACCCATCAGTCTAATAACAATGCATTTAACAATCTTCTTTGGAATCGTTCTCTATTCCCCAAATTCCTTTTTTGTTTGTTTGTAGTTGCTTGAACAGGCTAAAATCTTTCATGTTTCCATATTTTGTACTTTGCTCTTTTCCTCCTTTATATTTCTTATTCACACTTAATATCCCCACCAGATTCCTTTTCTAATCCTTTATAACAACCCAAATATCCTAACTTCCATGAAGTCTTTCTATCCTTTCCCAAATTGGGTTACGTTCATCTATGTGTGCTTCTCTTACAGGATGCAACACATTACCATAATTACTTTTTTAATATCTGTCCCTTCTAAACAGACCTACCCCCTCAAGTTCCAGAACTTGGGGACAATAATTTGCAAAATGTAGAACCTAGAAAAATAACTAGTAGTTTTTGAATAAATGTACGAATGACTTAAAAAAAAATGTCCTGGGAAACTTCCATAGAGGATTCAGAGTCAGACTTCATTTTGTCTATGAAGTCATAATAATGGCATGTATACTGCTCCCACAACCACAGACCTTCAAATGGCTTAGATATTGTATTAGTTTCTTATTGCCTTTATAACAAATTACCACACATTTAGTGGTTTAAAACAAGACAAGTTTATTTTCTTACAGGTCTGCAGGTGAGAAGTCTGAAATGAGTCTCTCTGGGCTAAAGTCAAGTTGTCCGCAGGGGTGGTTCTTTCTGGAGACTCTGAGAGGAAGAATTATTTCCTCACCGTTTTCAGCTTCTAGTGGCTACCTGTGTTCCTTGTCTTGTGGCCTTTTTCTCCCTGTTCAAAGTGTATAGTTACAGTCCCTGCTTCTATCATCACACCTCCTTCTCCTCTGACTCTGACTTCTCTTGAATCCCTCTTATGAGGACCATTATGATTACATTGGGCCTACCCAGTTAATCCAGGGTAATCTCATCTCAGAATCTTTAATTTAATCATATTTGCAAGGTTCTTTTTGCCATATAAGATAGCAATCATAGGTTCTTAGAGTTAGGACGTGGACATATTGGAGGGCCATTATTCAGCCTATCACAGTACTGTTTCATTCTGATAGATTGTTTTCTCACTGACATCACATCACCATTTTATGAATCAACTACTTCAGTGTGATGTAACAAATTAATATCCATGGCAGAAAAGAAATGGCTTCCTCTATGAAAGATTTTCCAGTTTTATATTTAGAGGGTGGGAGTCTATTGGAGGTAGCTGGGAGGGAAACATGCAACAGAAACTTTTTCTCAAAATAAAAAATTTGAAAAGAGCCTGTCTATATTAAAGAAACAAAAACTGCTTAGAGTGAAGCCAGGAGAGGGGTTCACAGTGCTGTTTCCTGGCATCTCTGCTACTCTTGCAGTGGCCTTCAGGTGCATCAATGGAGCCCCAGGGGCACAAAGAACACAATTTGAAGAATGCTAACCCTGTCCTCAAGTTAAAAAAAAAAAAAAAAATCTGTACCGTATTTCTTGTGTTGGTTTTCTTTCTCTGTAATTCAAATAATTCTTGCTTCAAGCAGCTGTTCATTTTGTTTACTGTTTTAACCTAACCTGGGATAAGAAACTTGTTAGAAACTTGAGCTAGGAAACCTGCTAGAAATTTTCCAAAATAGCAGAAAGTTAGGAATAATTAATGGATATCAACTGTGAGTATACTCAGATTCAACTTTACTACATGGAATCTATTTCATGTATTTTGGTCTGTTTTGTCTATCGCAAAAAGATTTGAATAAATTAAGATTTACTGAGAATTTGTCAAGCACAGTACAGTGACTCTGCAGATGTGTATTAGATATCAATAACATTTTTTAAATATAGAAACTGACGTAGTGAGCTGAAATATTTTACCCAACATCCCAGTTAGTAATTTCAGAAATGATACATACATAATAGTAGTCTTTCCATTAAAACAAGCAGATCCTCATTCTCATATGTGTTTGAGATTACTGAAGTTATAAAGGATCATTATATAATATAGTTTGGATTTTATAATCATCTACATTATTAAATCTCTTTGGACCTCAAAACAATTCTGCCAAGTATGTAGGGCAAGTGCTGTTATTTCCATTTACAGATATAGAATCTCATTTCCAGGAAATCAAATGTTTTCTCACTAAGTAATTATGATTAATTCCTTCGTGTTTATAATAATGCTGTCTAACAGAGGCTATTAAAGTTAAGAAGCACTGGGAAAAATTCTATCTGAAGAAACAGAACAGAATCAATCTTTTTTTAAACTAGTTTTACCAATTTAAATAACTATATGGTCCATATAGCTTAATATTCATAGTTCTTATTATGGATATATCATATGTTCATATCAAATCTTATTACATAGAAGATCTATGATATTTCTGATTACAGATAATTGTTTTCACACTTAAAGTGATTAGACAATTTTAACTCAATAGAGTAGACATAGTTAGCAACTGAGTTATGACAAATAGTTCTTTATTCAGTCAAAGGACAAATTTGACAAGTTTTAATGGAATTCTCAATAAAATTGACTATAAAGGAGAAGAGTAATGTAATGAATGGGAAGACTGCAATTATAGACTTAAACCAGTGTATAATGAGTGTTTTTGAGAATCTTGGATCAAGAGAATAATATATCCAATATTGTGTGTTAAAGATATTAATTTGACCTAATAGATGGAAAAAACAGATCAGTTAAGAAGACATCACAATAGTCCATTTGAGAGGAAATGGGAACCTAAATTAGGATAGAGATAGAGTCAAAGTGTGTAGAGCAAAGAAGGTGCTGATGCAAGAGATGTAAAAAGTTAGATCTAACAAGATTTCTCTAATTACATATGATAAGTCAAGGGAGAGGTATAAGTGAAAGATGATTCTAAGATTTCCAAGATTAGAAACTTGGAGAATGATGGTACCATAAGAATAATATAGGATATATATATATATATATATGTATTTATCTCTCTATCTGTATATGTATCCGGTATACATATTCTGTATACATCTATATCTAGAGAAAGAGAGAGTCCTTGGGTGGTGCAAACAGTTAACCACTTGACTACTAACCGAAAGGTTGATGGTTTAAACCCAGCCAGAGGGGCCTGGGGACACAGGTCTGGTGATCTGCTTCTGAAAGGTTGCTACCTTGAAAACCCTATGGAGCAGTTCTACTCTATACACATGGGGTCTCCATAAGTCAGAATCAACTCGACTGCAACTAACAACTTATATGCACGTGTGGGGGGGTGCATGTGTGTGTGTGTATGTATATCTGTTTCCAAGTCCTGCTGTTTATATTCTCTAAATATCTTTTGATTACATCTACTCATTCCCTTTCCCGTAATTACTCTCTTACTAAGGATCCCATTATTTTTCATATAAATTATAGTAATTATTTACTAATTCATCTTCTTGCATTTATTTTTCCAATCTGTTTTCTCCAACATAGTCAAAATGCCCTTTCTTAAATGAAAAATTATCTTATCATGCCCCTGCTTAAAACCATTCATTGTCTTCCCATTGATCATGAAAAAAATGTCTAAACTTCTTAACTTGGTTTAGAAGATGTTGCATGACCTAGAATTGCCCTGCCCTGCAGTCTCTAGGAGTCCCTGGATGGCACAAATGGTTATGTGCATGACTACTAACTGAAATGTTGGCAGTTTGAACCCACCCATAGGCACCTCAGAAGAAAGGACTACCAAGCTGCTTCCAAAAGGTCACAGCCATGAAAACTCTGTGGAGCAGTTTTACCTACACACACTGGGTTGCCACCCAGTTAGAATTGACTCAAGGGCAATGGGTTTTGGCCCTATCTCTCATCACCTCCAACTTTTCGCCTCAGCCATGCCAATCTTTCCTAATATGCATTTTTTCAAAGCCCAGCTTTTTGCGTAATGCTTTTCCTTCCTGGAACATTCTTGCCAGCATTTTTCTGGGTAACATATCCTTGTTCTTTTATTTTAGGTATTGAAATAAATGTTACCCTAAGAATGGATTATTTCTGTTTGTTGCTCTACCTCTGATCTACTCTTTAAACTTTTCTGCTCTTCACTGTGCCCTGGAGGCTGGCCTTAAGACCACATCGCAAGGGTCTTTTGTATTCTGGCTCTTAGTTACACTCATCCAAGGGAAGGCACCTGCAGATCAGTCAGCAGAAATAGGGAGATGTCAAAGCATTTCTTCTCGCGCCCCTTCTTTGACATCACTTCTCTGACTGTAGTTGTGTCTTTCTATAGCAACAATTTCCATCAGGTGGTCCCGATTATGGCGCTAATAAAGCTATACCTTCCCCTTTGCCCTTTCAGTCCTAGAAAAGGTAACCACTTCTTGTTGTTGCTGTTCTCTGAGCCCCTCAGCTTCCTTGACTATGTTCACACTCTATATGTAATAAATTCATTGAAAGTCTCTTTTTTGGAGTGAATTCTCTACACTACTGACAAAAATTTGCACCAGACAAGCTGTTAAAACAGGTGAGGATGACTTTATCCTAAAATAATTATTTTAAGAGAGGGGAAAGGACTAAGAGAAGGGAGGGAAGGAGCACTGTGATAGGATACTATGGTAGCATAGAACAAAACCAGTTCCTAGTCTGCTGGGACAAAGAACTACGAGGTTTTTAAAAGAAAGTTACAGGAGGTTGATCACTGGGATGAGAGAGTAATTTATGAAGATTGCAATTAGGGACATTTTATTAGGAATCTGTTCTTGTAAGAAGGCCACATGGATCCTGGGAAGAAAGGAGAGAGAAATGAAGGTTAGGAGATTGTAAAGACTGAGGAAGAGAGGCAGGTCTGGGAAGTAAGGTTGGAAAAAGCCTATTATAACGTTTATGTAAACAGAAGAGATCCAAGTCCATCTTGGTTGGTAGTTTACAGTAAGCAGTTCTCTGGAACAAAAGGGTGTGTGTGCGGAGGGGGGCGGTGGTGGGTGAGAATCTGTGTAACCACCGCTGCTCTCCAGGGTCATAGGGCTTGGATAAAATTTAATTTTTTCACTGCAAATGCTTAGTTGATACCAGAAGTGATCCCAAGAAACTGTCAAGAGGAGATTCTGAATCTGAATGGCTCGATGTTTGAGGTAAATATGAATGATCTCCATGCCAGTAGAAAATGAGAGTTTCATAATCTGTAATATGAATTGCATCACAATTATCCACATTATCACTGGTAGTAGTTTAGAACAGATTACCAGTAGAGAACGAATCTTTGGGTGATCCTGTAGCTTTTGCACTTTAATGCTTTGACAACAGTAGTGATCATAAAGATGGTAAGGTGGGCTGATTTCTTCTGCTAGTGTTGGAGAGCTTAAAAATAATCTTAGGAACTGTACGTCCAATTCAGGACTAAAGTACAGAACCTGAATCCTTCTATGGATGCTTTTTTTAAAAAAATATTTTCTCCTGTAGCCATGAGTCTGACTCATCAGACTCAAAAACTGATAATATGGATTGTAGAATTGTATTATAATTAAATGCACAAACTCATCGAGTATCTTACATGTTACAGTTAGGGAACCAATTAGGAAGAAATAGATCCTTGAGAATTGGCATAAGAACATTTGGATATACACTGATCATTTCAACCCACAAATGAAATCTGCCTTTGCATTAATATCTTTCAGGGACTGATGCAGCTGACTCCCAAATAGGCATGGAAATTATCTCTTTTCTTTAAGACATAACCTCATCATCCCTCATTGCCTCCAGATCCAAAAAAGGAGCTAAATGCCAACATGTTATGGGGGAATATTGCAAGGTCTTCTCTAGGAGAAGGTGGCGTATAACCAACATATATATATAGGAAACCCTGGTGGCATAGTGGTTAAGTGCTACGGCTGCTAACCAAAGGGTTGACAGTTCGAATCCACCAGGCCCTCCTTGGAAACTCTATGGGGCAGTTCTATTCTGTCCTATGGGGTCACTATGAGTCAGAATCAACTAGATGGGACTGAGTTTGGTTTTTGGTTTTGGTATATATATTATATATTATATATTGTATAGTGTATAGTGTGTAGTGTGTAGTGTGTAGTGTGTAGTGTGTAGTGTATAGTGTATAGTGTATATTGTATAGTGTGTATTGTATATTGTATATTGTATAGTGTATAGTGTATAGTGTATAGTGTATATTGTAGAGTGTATAGTGTATATTGTATAGTGTATATTGTATAGTGTATAAAAATACTGTATATTGTATACTGTATAGTGTATATTGTATAGTGTATATTGTATAGTGTATATTGTATATTGTATAGTGTATATTGTATAGTGTATATTGTATAGGGTATATTGTATAGTGTATATTGTATAGTGTATATTGTATAGTGTATACTGTATATTGTATAGTGTATATTGTATAGTGTATATTGTATAGTGTATATTGTATAGTGTATAGTGTATATTGTATATTGTATATTGTGTATTGTATATTGTGTATTGTATATTGTATATTGTATATTGTGTATTGTATATTGTGTATTGTGTATTGTGTATTGTATAGTGTATAGTGTATATTGTATAGTGTATAGTGTATAGTGTATAGTGTATAGTGTATATTGTATATTGTATAGTGTATAGTGTATAGTGTATAGTGTATATTGTATAGTGTATATTGTATATTGTATAGTGTATAGTAAAAAAAAAAAGTTTTTTTTAGTGTATATTGTATAGTGTATACTGTATAGTGTATACTGTATAGTGTATACTGTATAGTGTATAGTGTATATTGTATATTGTATAGTGTATATTGTATATTGTATATTGTATAGTGTATATTGTATAGTGTATAGTGTATATTGTATATTGTGTATTGTGTATTGTGTATTGTATAGTGTATATTGTATAGTGTATATTGTATATTGTATAGTGTATATTGTATAGTGTATAGTGTATATTGTATAGTGTATATTGTATAGTGTATAGTGTATAGTGTATATTGTATAGTGTATAGTGTATATTGTATAGTGTATAGTGTATATTGTGTAGTGTATATTGTATAGTGTATAGTGTATAGTGTATATTGCATATTGCATATTGCATAGTGTATAGTGTATAGTGTATATTGTATAGTGTATATTGTATATTGTGTATTGTGTATTGTATAGTGTATAGTGTATATTGTATATTGTATAGTGTATAGTGTATAGTGTATATTGTATATTGTGTATTGTGTATTGTGTATTGTATAGTGTATAGTGTATAGTGTATAGTGTATAGTGTATAGTGTATATTGTATATTGTATAGTGTATAGTGTATAGTGTATATTGTATAGTGTATATTGTATAGTGTATAGTGTATAGTGTATAGTGTATAGTGTATATTGTATAGTGTATAGTGTATATTGTATAGTGTATAGTGTATAGTGTATAGTGTATAGTGTGTATTGTGTATTGTGTATTGTGTAGTGTATAGTGTATAGTGTATAGTGTATAGTGTATAGTGTGTATTGTGTATTGTGTATTGTATAGTGTATAGTGTATAGTGTATAGTGTGTATTGTGTATTGTGTATTGTGTATTGTATAGTGTATAGTGTATATTGTATAGTGTATAGTGTATAGTGTATATTGTATAGTGTATAGTGTATAGTGTATATTGTATAGTGTATAGTGTATAGTGTATATTGTATAGTGTATAGTGTATAGTGTATAGTGTATATTGTATATTGTGTATTGTATAGTGTATAGTGTATAGTGTATAGTGTATAGTGTATATTGTATAGTGTATAGTGTATAGTGTATAGTGTATATTGTATATTGTATAGTGTATAGTGTATATTGTATATTGTATATTGTATAGTGTACATTGTATAGTGTATAGTGTATAGTGTATATTGTATAGTGTATATTGTATATTGTATAGTGTATAGTGTATAGTGTATAGTGTTTATTGAATATTGTATATTGTATATTGTGTATTGTGTATTGTGTATTGTGTATTGTATAGTGTATATTGTGTATTGTGTATTGTGTATTGTGTATTGTATATTGTATATTGTGTATTGTGTATTGTATATTGTATATTGTGTATTGTATATTTTGTATTGTGTATTGTGTATTGTATATTGTATATTGTATAGTGTATATTGTATAGTGTATAGTGTATATTGTATAGTGTATATTGTATAGTGTATAGTGTATAGTGTATAGTGTATAGTGTATATTGTATAGTGTATATTGTATAGTGTATAGTGTATAGTGTATAGTGTATAGTGTATAGTGTATATTGTATAGTGTATATTGTATAGTGTGTATTGTATATTGTATAGTGTATAGTGTATATTGTATATTGTATAGTGTATATTGTATAGTGTATATTTTATAGTGTATAGTGTATACTGTATAGTGTATACTGTATAGTGTATACTGTATAGTGTATATTGTATAGTGTATATTGTATACTGTATAGTGTATAGTGTATATTGTATAGTGTATATTGTATAGTGTATAGTGTATATTGTATAGTGTATATTGTATAGTGTATATTGTATAGTGTATATTGTATAGTGTATAGTGTATAGTGTATATTGTGTATTGTATATTGTGTATTGTATATTGTGTATTGTGTATTGTGTATTGTATATTGTGTATTGTGTATTGTGTATTGTGTAGTGTATATTGTATAGTGTATAGTGTATAGTGTATAGTGTATAGTGTATAGTGTATACTGTATAGTGTATACTGTATAGTGTATACTGTATAGTGTATAGTGTATAGTGTATACTGTATAGTGTATACTGTATAGTGTATACTGTATAGTGTATATTGTATATTGTATATTGTATATTGTATAGTGTATAGTGTATATTGTATATTGTATATTGTGTATTGTGTATTGTGTATTGTATAGTGTATAGTGTATATTGTATAGTGTATAGTGTATATTGTATAGTGTATATTGTATAGTGTATATTGTATAGTGTATAGTGTTTATTGTATAGTGTATATTGTATAGTGTATAGTGTATAGTGTATAGTGTATATTGTGTATTGTGTATTGTGTATTGTATAGTGTATAGTGTATAGTGTATATTGTATAGTGTATAGTGTATAGTGTATAGTGTATATTGTATAGTGTATAGTGTATATTGCATAGTGTATATTGCATATTGTATATTGTATAGTGTATAGTGTATAGTGTATTGTGTATTGTGTATTGTGTATTGTATATTGTATAGTGTATAGTGTATAGTGTATAGTGTATAGTGTATATTGTATAGTGTATAGTGTATATTGTATATTGTATAGTGTATAGTGTATATTGTATATTGTGTATTGTGTATTGTATAGTGTATATTGTATAGTGTATAGTGTATAGTGTATAGTGTATATTGTGTATTGTGTATTGTGTATTGTGTATTGTGTATTGTATATTGTATAGTGTATAGTGTATATTGTATAGTGTATAGTGTATAGTGTATAGTGTATATTGTATAGTGTATATTGTATAGTGTATAGTGTATAGTGTATAGTGTATAGTGTATAGTGTATAGTGTATAGTGTATAGTGTATATTGTATAGTGTATAGTGTATATTGTATAGTGTATAGTGTATAGTGTATAGTGTATAGTGTATAGTGTATATTGTATAGTGTATAGTGTATAGTGTATAGTGTGTAGTGTGTATTGTGTATTGTGTATTGTATAGTGTATAGTGTATAGTGTATATTGTATATTGTATAGTGTATAGTGTATAGTGTATATTGTATATTGTATAGTGTACATTGTATAGTGTATAGTGTATAGTGTATAGTGTATATTGTATATTGTATAGTGTATATTGTATAGTGTATAGTGTATAGTGTATAGTGTATATTGAATATTGTATATTGTATATTGTGTATTGTGTATTGTGTATTGTATAGTGTATATTGTGTATTGTGTATTGTGTATTGTGTATTGTGTATTGTGTATTGTATATTGTATATTGTGTATTGTGTATTGTGTATTGTGTATTGTATATTGTATATTGTGTATTGTATAGTGTATAGTGTATATTGTATATTGTATAGTGTATAGTGTATAGTGTATATTGTATAGTGTATAGTGTATAGTGTATAGTGTATAATGTGTATTGTGTATTGTGTATTTTGTATTGTATATTGTATATTGTGTATTGTGTATTGTGTATTGTATATTGTGTATTCTATATTATATATTGTATATTGTGTATTGTATATTGTGTATTGTGTATTGTGTATTGTCTATTGTGTATTGTCTATTGTGT
Source organism: Loxodonta africana (assembly GCF_030014295.1). Taxonomy (NCBI): domain Eukaryota; kingdom Metazoa; phylum Chordata; class Mammalia; order Proboscidea; family Elephantidae; genus Loxodonta; species Loxodonta africana. Next base: position 120,668,387 of record NC_087345.1, on the reverse strand, counting down.
ATTGTCTATTGTGTATTGTCTATTGTGTATTGTCTATTGTATGTATATTGTATGTATATTGTATGTATATTGTATGTATAGTGTATAGTGTATAGTGTATAGTGTATAGTGTATAGTGTATGTATAGTGTATGTATAGTGTATGTATAGTGTATGTATAGTGTATGTATAGTGTATGTATATGTATATGTATATGTATATGTATATGTATATGTATATGTATATGTATATGTATATGTATATGTATATGTATATGTATATGTATATGTATATGTATATGTATATGTATATGTATATGTATATATGGGAGTATCTGACAATATTGTGTGTGTGTGTATGTGTATATATATATATATATATATAAAATCATCTGAGCTCCCTTACCAGTTTTTTAAAATCGTCTGAGCTCCTTTACCAGTTTGCTTTTAGTTGTGTTTGGCAAATTAGAGGCACTAGTGAGAAAATGAAGGATAGAGAAAGAGAGAGTTTAGTGTATTTTCTGTCTCAGTACTGGAGATGTGATCCTTATAACTAAGTCTCCCACGGGGCTAGCCCTCCTTCAGAGCCCCAGCTCTCACTAGACCCCAGTAACCCTGTTGTTGTTGTTGGGTTCCATCAAGTCTATTTTTGATTGATAGTGACCCCATGAGACACAGTAGAATTGCCCCACTGGGAGTTCTAGGCTGTAATCTTTACCAGAGCATTTAGCCAGATCTTTCTCCTGCAAAGCCATTGGACGTGTTCTATCCACCAACCTTTTGGTTAGCAGCCAAACACTTAACCGTTGTACCACCAGGGCTCCTTTAGTAACACTATTTCTTCCCTTTTCTATTTCAACCCTGCAAGTCATACTGGCTTTTTGCTGCTGGTAGTCTGTGGATGCCTTGAAAATATTTCTTTATCTTTGTAGGCAGTCATCTCACTAATTCTCTTTAATTTTAGCCATCTGAGTGGTTTCCATGTCCCTCCAGTACCCTGAGTGACACGCTTTCCTCTGACCACTTCCAGCTGTCCAATTTGGATGATATGTTTCTTGCATATACTCCCACAGCCCTCTGTGTAATTTCTATTATACGACTTATATTATTTTGTCTTCTTCTGTTTTTCTTATTAGTATGTTATATGATATAAGCTCAAAAAAACTTGGACTTTTTCTCTCCTATTCACAGTTACATAAATCCAGGCTGAGATAACATGGATAGTTGCTAAATAAATTAATTGGTGAATAAAGAACTACAGAAGTTCAAGAAGAAATCCTTAAGAAGGTGAATTAAAAATTTAATATCCTGTGGAATGCAAAAGAAAAATGTTTAAAGAAAAAGTTGTGAATTTTTTTTTTAAAAAAAGGCAAAAGTAAAACAAAATGATGGTTTATGATTATGTAAATGTCTTAGCTATGGAGAGATAAACAGAGTACACAAAAGAGCAAGGGAGGTCAAGAGACCATAGCCATGTTAGTAATGAAGTAATGGTGAGAGGCAGATATAAATAAGGTACAAAATAATTTGGATCTAAGGACATATAATTTTACAATGAAGACTTCTTCATTGCAAATACCTTCTTTCACCAACATAAACGGCGACTATACACATGGACCTCACCAGATGGAACACACAGAAATCAAATTGACTATATCTGTGGAAAGAGACCATGGAAAAGCTCAATATCATCAGTCAGAACAAGGCCAGGGGCCGACTGTGGAACAGACCATCAATTGCTCATATGCAAGTTCAAGCTGAAACTGAAGAAAATCAGAGCAAGTCCACGAGAGCCAAAATTACACCTTGAGTATATCCCACCTGAATTTAGAGACCATCTAAGAACAGATTTGACGCATTGAACACTAGTGACCACAGACCAGACAAGTTGTGGAATGACATCAAGGACATCATCCATGAAGAAAGCAAGAAGTCACTGAAAAGCAGGAAAGAAAGAAAAGACCAAGATGGATGTCAGAGGAGACTCTGAAACTTGCTCTTGAGCGTCGAGCAGCTAAAGCAAAAGGAAGAATTGATGAAGTAAAAGAACTGAACAGAAGATGTCAAAGGGCCTCCAAGAAGACAAAGTAAAGTATTATAATGACGTGCAAAGAGCTGGAGATGGAAAACCAAAAGGGAAGAACATGCTCGGCGTTTCTCAAGCTGAAAGAACTGAAGGAAAAATTCAAGCCTCGAGTTGCAATAGTGAAGGATACAATGGGGAAAATATTGAACGACGCAGGAAGCATCAAAAGAAGATGGAAGGAATACACAGAGTCATTATATCAGAAAGAATTAGTCAATATTCAACCATTTCAAGAGGTGGCATATGATTAGGAACCGATGGTACTAAAGAAAGAAGTCCAAGCTGCTCTGAAGGCATTGGCGAAAAACAAGGCTCCAGGAATTGATGGAATATCAATTGAGATGTTTCAACAAACAGATGCAGCGCTGGAGGTGCTCACTCATCTATGCCAAGAAATATGGAAGACAGCTTCCTGGCCAACTGACTGGAAGAGATCCATATTTATGCCTATTCCCAAGAAAGGTGATCCAACCGAATATGGAAATTATAGAACAACACGATTAATATCACACGCAAGCAAAATTTTGCTGAAGATCATTCAAAAGTGGCTGCAGCAGTATATCGACAGGGAACTGCCAGAAATTCAAGTAGATTAAGAAGAGGACATGGAACCAGGGATATCATTGCTGATGTCAGATGGATCCTGGCTGAAAGCAGAGAATACCAGAAGGATGTTTACCAGTGTTTTATTGACTATATAAAGGCATTCGACTGTGTTGGATCATAACAAACTATGGATAACACTGCAAAGAATGAGAATTCCAGAACATTTAATTGTGCTCATGACGAACCTTTACCTAGATCAAGAGGCAGTTGTTCGGACAGAACAAGGGGATACTGATTGGTTTAAAGTCAGGAAAGGTGTGAGTCAGGGTTGTATTCTTTCACCATACCTATTTAATCTGTATGCTGAACAGATTAGCTGGACTATATGAAGAAGAATGGGGCATCAGGATTGGAGGAAAACTCATTAACAACCTGCGTTATGCAGATGACACAACCTTGCTTGCTGAAAGTGAAGAGGACTTGAAGCACTTACTAATGAAGATCAAAGACCACAGCCTTCAGTATGGATTACACCTCAACATAAAGAAAACAAAAATCCTCACAACTGGACCAATGAGCAACATCATGATAAATGGAGAAAAGATTGAAGTTGTCAAGGATTTCATTTTACTTGGATCCACAATCAACAGCCACGGAAGCAGCAGCCAAGAAATCAAAAGACGCGTTGCATTGGGCAAATCTGCTGCAAAGGACTTCTTCAAAGTGTTGAAGAGCAAAGATGTCACCCTGAAGACTAAGGTGCGCCTGACCCAAGTCGTGGTATTTTCAATCACATCATATGCATTTGAAAGCTGGACGATGAATAAGGAAGACCGAAGAAGAGTTGACGCCTTTGAATTGTGGTGTTGGCATAGAATATTGGATATACCATGGACTGCCAAAAGAACGAACCAATCTGTCTTGGACGAAGTGTGGCCAGAATGCTCCTTAGAGGCAAGGATGGCAAGACTGCGTCTTACATACTTTGGACATATTGTCGGGAGGGATGAGTCCCTGGAGAAGGACATCATGTTTGGCAGAGTACAGGGTCAGCGGAAAAGAGGAAGACCCTCAACGAGGTGGATTGACACAGTGGCTGCAACAATGGGCTCAAGCATAACAACAATTGTTAAGGATGGTGCAGGACTGGGCAGTGTTTCATTCTGTTGTGCATAGGGTCGTTATGAGTTGGAACTGACTCGATGGCACCTAACAACACCAACAAGGACATATAATTAGGAAATATAAAAACTTTTATAATAATTTTGGTAGGGAAATAAAGAAAAGTGATTAGATAATAATTTCAGAGCTTTCAGAGTCAAAAGAAAGTTTCTTTAGGGGTAGGAAAGAAAAGGTAGAGACAGCGGAACAACAATTTGGGGGATTTGAAATGACTGGCCAAGAGTATTGGGACAAAGGAAGGCAAGTGACATAAATTATCTGGCTAGTGTAACAACTGATGAAGAAAAAGTGTTATGTTCAAAGGTCCATTTTATTACTCCGCATTCTTTGATAATTTTTAGATATTTGGTCTGTGTATATTTAGCATAGGGGTTCATACTGGCACTTACAGTCTTATTGTTTTAAGCTTATCTAGACATAATAAATTAAGAATCGAAATCTCAATGGAGAATATTCATCAAAAATCAATTCTGGTGAAAAATTTCTTTGGCTCTTCCAGGCAGACCCAAAGAAGCTTACAGTGCTCCTGTAGTCTTTCTCTTTTTTTTATTTACATTTTTTGTCTATACCATTGAATTATATTTAATTCAATATTAAAATGAAAATTATCAAAGTCTGTCATAGCTGTTGACTTCATGTTGTTGTTGATAGCTACCGTTGAGTTGGTTCCAACTCATTGCGACCCTATGTTACAACAGAAGGAAACACTGGCCTGTCCTATGCCATCCTCACAATCGTTTTTATGCCTGAGCCCATGGTTGCCACCACCATGTCAATCCATATCATTGAGGGTCTTCCTTTTTTCACCCTTTACTTTACCAAGCATGATGTCCTTCTCGAGGGACTGGTCCCTCCTGATAACATGTCTAAAGGATACGAGACAAAATCTGTCCATCCCTGCTTCTAATGAACATTCTGGCTACACTTCTGCCAAGACAAATTTGTTTGTTTTTCTGGTACTCCAGGGTATATTCAATATTCTTCGCCAACACCATAATTGGAAGTCATCATTTCTTTTCAGTCTTCCTTACTCATGGTCCAGCTTTCACATGCATCTAAGGCAATTGTAAACACAGTGGCTTGGGTCAGGCACACCTTAGTCCTTAAAGTGAGGTCTGTGCTTTTTAACACTTTAAAGATGCATTTTGCAGCTGATTAGCCCAATACAATGCATCATTTGATTTATTGACTGCTGCTTCTGTGGGTATTGACCGTGGATACAAGTAAAATTAAATCCTTCACAACTTCAACATTTTCTCTGTTTATCATGATGTTGCTTATTTGTCCAGTTGTGAGGATTTTTCTTTTCTTTATGTTGCGGTGTAATCCATACTGAAGGCTGAGTGGTCTTTGATCATCATTAGTAAGTGCTTCAAATCCTCTTGGCTTTCAGAAAGCAAGGTTGTGTCATCTGTGTATCGCAGGTCATTAATGCTATTAATTGGAAAGATCAGTAAAAATAATCTGTCACACCACCTTCAAGGTAAATATCAGAGCCAGAATTCAGTTCCTGATGGGTGTGACTTTAATATCAATGTGCTTTCCCCCTTACCATCAATGAGAAAGAGTAAAGAGAAAAACTGTGAGCCAGGATCTGAATCACTGAAAGGAAGAGATGTTGATTAACCCCAACAGGGTGTATAGGAAAAGGATGGAATAATAACATGACATGCAATCAGTAAAGATGATAAAACACTGATCTTCTATCCTTACCAGTCACTGGAAAAAAAAAATCTAACTCATTGCCCTCAAGTCAATTCTGACTCATAGTGGCCCTATAAAACAGAGAACTGTCCCATAGGGTTTCCAAGGAGCAGCTGGTGGATTTAGACTACCAACCTTTTGGTTAACCGCCAAACTCTTAAACACTACACCACAAGGGCACCACTAGTAACTTTTTTTTATGTATCGGTCACCAGTAACTAAAAAAAAAAAGAAAAAAAGAACACATTGCCGTCAAGTCCTTTCTGACTCATAGTGACCCTGTAACTATAGATACATAAAAAAGAGCTATATTGGGATGGTTGCCCGGAGGTGAGTAACAAGATGTAGGGAAAGACAAGCTTCATTCATAAAAAAAATATATATATATTTCATTCATAGGAAAAATAAGGCAAATGCCAAGAATTTGGTAGTGAAATTTGGTTTTTATTCTAGGAAACAGCAGAGCTTGCAGAAGGACTGATATTAGAAATGGACTGAAGTATAGGAAAAATGTAGGGAGTCATAAGCATTGGATTAAAGCAATACATAGCGGATGAAGTTGTCTTCCTACAAAGCAGTACAACTATTTTAATATAAACATGTATTAAAGTATTAAAATAAAATGAGGCTTCCATTCATTAACTATATACATGTACTGATTACCTTCCCAATCCCTACTAAAAGAATAGTAGAAAATGTTTTAAAAAGATCTGCTAACTAAAGGACTCATAGATGAGAAAGGAAGTAAGGGTGATGAAATATTGGAGATAGGCAGATAGTAAGTGACTTAGCAGTCAAAGAAAACTATTAGAGAAAGTCAAGAAGTAAGTGGATTTCTGAGTAAAAAACCAGAAAAGTGAACATAGGCTCAGGAAGAGTTTAATAGCAAAAAGGTAGTGAGGGAAGAAGGGGAAGAAAACTGATGTAAAGTTCTGATACTCTATGTGAAGCATTACAATATTTTTGAGGTGATATTGTTATATGCTAAAGATGTATACTGTAAATGCTACAGCAATCAATAATAAAACAAAAGTTATAGCTAATAAGCCACAACAAAAAAATACTGTTACATGCTAAAGATGTATACTATAAATCTTACAGCATGCAATAATAAAGTAAAAATTACAGATAAAAAAAACAGATAATAAACCATATTAAATGGAATCCTAAAAATGCTGTTAATACAAAAGAAGGCAAAAAAAGGGAAAAAAATAAAGAAGAGATGGTTTACATTAATAACTAATAGCAAGATGATAGATATAAACCCAATGTATAGATAATCTCATCAAATGTAAATAGACTAAACACATCAATTAAACGGTAAAGTTTGTCATATTGGGTAAAAACAAAAAACACTGAACTATATGGTCCCTACAAGGACCATATTTAAAATATCAGTATATGAATAGATTAAAAATAAAAGGAGAAAAGATATGCTATGTTGACACTAATCAAAAGATGGGTGTAAAGGTCATATTAATATCAGATAAGTACATTTTAGAGCACAAAATATTACCATGGTTAAATAATGTCATTTCATAGTGTGTTAGGCTGGGTTCTCTAGAGAAACAAAACCAGTAAAATGTATAGAGAGAGAGATTTATATCAAGGAAACAGCTCACGTGATTATAGAGCCTAGAACATCCCAAGTCTGTGGATCAGGATAGAGGCTTCTCCTGATTCATGTAGCCACAGAGGCTGGCGAAAACAGGATCAGAAGCCACCTGGGACAATCAAGAGGGAACTTCAGGATCCAGAATAAGCCAAAAGCATCGGCGAGGCAAGCAGAAAGGAAGTAGGTGATGGAGGTTGGAGAGAGGAAAGTCAAGGGGCACAGTGAGCTGCCACGGGCCCTGCCCCTGCCTGTACTACTCAGCAAGTTCCATCATGGGGGTGATCACATATCAGATTTCAACAGGGAAGTGATCACAACATTATACAACTGCCAAAACACTGAGAATCATGGCCCAGACAAGTTGACACAATCTTAGCCATCACACATAGTTCAACATAAGAAACCATAACAAACCTAGGCATTTATCACCTAATAACAGAGCTCACATTACCTAAAGCAAAAGCTGAGAGAACCTGAAGGGAAAATAGACAAATCCACAATTATATTCAGAGACTTTGACACCCTTCTATGAATAAATGATAGAATAAGTACACCGAAAATTGAAAAGGATATAGAATATTTGAACATCGCTATCCGCCAACTTGACCTACTTTACATTTTAAAACACTTCATCCAATAGAAGCAGGAAATACATTATTCTCAATTGCATACAAATTATTTGCCAAAGGAGACCATAAACTGGGCCATAAAAAAAAGTGTACATAAACTTAAATTATTTTAAATCATGCACAGTATGTTTCCCAAACAAAATGGAGTTAAATTAGAACTCAACAGCTGAAAGATAGCTGTAAAATCTTCCCAAATATTTGCGAACTAAATAACAAATATCTAAATAGCACATAAAACCAAAAGCAAACCCATTGCTGTTTAGTCAATTCCAACTCACAACAACCCTACATGACAGAGTACAACTACCCCATAGGGTTTCCAAGGAGTGGCTGGTGGATTCAAACTGTCAACCTTTTGGTTAGCAGCTGTAGCTCTTAACCACTGCACTGCCAGGGTTGTTAGGGATTGAACTGTGTTCCCCCAAAAATGTGTGTCAACTTGGCTAGTCCACGATTCCCAGTATTGTGTGATTGATTGTCCACCATTTTGTCATCTAATGTGATTTTCTTATGTGTTGTAAATCCTGCCTCTGTGATATTATTGAGAGATTAGTGGCAGTTATGTTACTGAGGCAGAACTCAATCTACAATATTAGGATATGCCTTAAACCAATCTCTTCTGAGATATAAAAGAGAAAAGGAGACCCCAAGAAATTAGAATCAGGAAAATAGTGTGTCCTTTGGACCCGGGATCCCTGCACTGAGAAGCTCCCCTGCCAGGGAATATTGATGACAAGGACCTTTCCCCCAGAGCCAACAGAGAGAGAAAGCTTTTCCCTGAAGCCAATGCCCTGGAGTTACACTGTGAGTCAGGAGGACTTGAAGTACTTACTAAAGAAGTTCAAAGACCACAGCCTTCAGTAGGGATTACACCTCAACATAAAGAAAACACAGATTATCACAACTGGACCAGTAAGCAACATCATGATAAATGAAGAAAAGTTTGAACTTGTGAAGGATTTCATTTCACTTGTATCCACAATTAACACCCGTGAAAGCAACGGTTGAGAAATCAGAAGACACATTGCATTGGGTGATGGGCTGCAAAAGACCTCCTTAAAGTGTTGAAAGGCAAAGATGTCACATTGAAGACTAAGGTGCACCTAACCCAAGCCATGGTGTTTTCAGTCACCTCATATACATGCTAAAGCTGACAATGAATAAGGAAGATCAAAGAATAGATGCTTTTGAATTGTGGCATTGGCTAAGAATATTGAATATACCACAACGCCAAAAGAACTAACAAATCTGTCTTGGAAGAAGTACAACCAGAATGCTCCTTAGAAGCGAGGCTAGTGAGACTGTGTCTCACATACTTTGGACATGTTATCAAGAGAGATCTGTCCCTGGAGAAGGACATCATGCTCAGTAGAGGATTGGCGAAAAAGAGGAAGGCCCTTAACGAGATGGTTTGACACAGTGGCCACAACAGTGGCCTCAAGCATAATAACAATTATGAGGATGGCACACAACTTGGGCAGTGTTTTGTTCTGTTGTACATAAGGCCATTATGAGTTGGAACCAACTCCACAGCACCTAACAACAACAACAAGACTGTGAGAGAATTAACTGTTTGTTGAAGGCATCCACTTATGGTATTTGTGTTGTAGCTGTACTAGATTAACTAAGACAATGGTCTTCCTCTTTTTCACTGACCCTCTACCAAGAATGATGTCCTTCTCCAGGGACTGAACCCTCCTGATAACATTTCCAAAGTACGTGAGACAAAGCCTTGCCATCCTCACTTCTAAGGAGCATTCCAGCTGTACTATTTCCAAAATAGATTTGTTCATTCTTCTGGAATCCATAAAAAAAAAAAAAAAAAAAAACTCAATATTCGTCGCTAGCACCATAATTCAAAAGCATCAGTTCTTCTTCAGTCTTCCTTATACATTCTCAGCTTGTGCATGCACATGAGGTGGTTGAAAATACCATTGCCTGGGTCAGGCGCTCCTTAGACATCAAAGTGACATCTTTGTTAACACTTGAGAGAAGTCTTTTGCAGCAGATTTGCCCAATATGTCATTTGATTTCTTTTTTTTTTTTTTAATTTTTATTGTGCTTTAAGTGAAAGTTTACAAATCAAGTTAGTCTCTCAAACAAATATTTATATACACCTTGCTATATACTCCTAATTGCTCTCCCCCTAATGAGACAACACACTCCTTCCCTCTACTATTTTCGTGTCCATTCAGTCAGCTTCTGACCCCCTCCACCCTCTCATCTCCCTTCCGGATAGGAGATGCCAACATAGTCTCATGTGTCTGCTTGATCCAGGAAGCTCTCTCTTACCAGTATCATTTTCTATCCCATAAAATAGTCGGGTCCAATCCCTGTCTGAAGAGTTGGCTTTGGGAATGGTTCCTGTCCTGGGCCAACAGAAGGTCTAGGGGCCATGACCACTGGGGTCCTTCTAGTCTCAGTCGGACCATTAAGTCTGGTCTTTTTATGAGAATTTGGGGTCTGCATCCCACTGCTCTCCTGCTCCCTCAGGGGTTCTCTGTTGTATTCCCTGTCAGGGCAGTCATCGGTTGTAGCCGGGCACCATCTAGTTCTTCTGGTCTCAGACTGATGTGGTCTCTGGTTTATGTGGTCCTTTCCGTCTCCTGGGCTCATAATTACATTGTGTCTTTGGTGTTCTTCACTCTTCTTTGCTTCATGTGGGTTGAGACCATTGATCCTTCTTAGATGGCTGCTTGCTAGCATTTAAGACCCCAGATGCCACTCTCCAAAGTGGGATGCAGAATGTTTTCTTAATAGATTTTATTATGCCAATTGACTTAGATGTCCACTGAAACCATGGTCCCCAAACCCCCACCCCTGCTACACTGGCCTTAGAAGTATTCAGTTTATTCAGGAAACTTCTTTGCTTTTGGTTTAGTCCAGCTGTGCTGACTTCGCCTGTACTGTGTTTTTTTCCTTTCACCTATAGTAGTTCTTATCTACTACCTAATCAGTGAGTACCCCATCCCTCCTTCCCCGCTCTCATAACCATTAAAGGATATTTTCTTCCCTGTTTAAACAGCTTTTCCAGTTCTTATAATATTGGGTTAATACAATATTTGTACTGTTGCAGCTGACTAATTTCACTCAGTATAATGCCTTCCAGATTCCTCCATGTTATGGAATGTTTCACGGATTCATCATTGTTCTTTATCGATGCATAGTATTCCATTGTGTGAATATACCATAATTCATTTATCCATTCATCCATTGATGGGCACCTTGGATGCTTCCATCTTTTTACTATTGTAAACATTGCTGCAATGAACATGGGTGTGCATGTTTCTGTTCGTGTAAAGGCTCTTATTTGTCTAGGATATATTCCAAGGAGTGGGATTGCTTGATCTTATGGTAGTTCTATTTCTAGCTTTTTAAGGAGGTGCCAAATCGATTTCCAAAGTGGTTGTGTCATTTTACATTCCCACCAGCAGTGTATAAGTGTTCCAGACTCTCCACAACCTCACCAACATTTACTATTTTGTATTTTTTGGATTAATGCCAGCCTTGTTGGAGTGAGATGGAATCTCATTGTAGTTTTGATTTGCATTTCTCTAATTCCTAATTATCATGAGCATTTCCTTATGTATCTGTTAGCTACCTGAAAGTCTTCTTTAGTGAAGTGCCTGTTCATGTCTTTTGCCCATTTTTTAATTGAGTTACTTATCTTTTCGTTGTTGAGTTTTTACAGTATCATGTTGATTTTAGAGATCAGGCACTGATCAGAAATGTCATAGCTAAAAACTCTTTCCCAGTCTGTAGGTAGTCTTTTTATTCTTTTGGTGAAGTCTTTGGATGAGCGTAGTGTTTGATCTTTAGGAGCTCCCAGTTATCTGGTTATTCTTCTGCATTGTTAGTAATGTTTTTTATACTGTTTATGCCATGTATTTGGGCTTCTGGAGTTGTCCCTGTTTTTCTTCCATAAAAATTTTTAATCTTTATCTTTTTAGATTTTATGTTTAGGTCCTTCATCTATTTAAAGTTCGTTTTTGTGCATGGTGTGAGGTATGGGTCTTGTTTCATTTTTCTGTAGATGGATATCAAATTATGCCTGCACCGTTTGTTAAAAAAACTGTCTTTTCCCAATTTAACTGACTTTAGTCCTTTGTCACATATCACCTGCTCATATGTTGATGGATTTATATCTGGATTCTCAATTCTATTCCATTGGTCTATGTATCTGTTGATGTACCAGTACTAGGCTGTTTTGACTACTGTGGTGATATGATAGGTTCTAAAATCAGGTAGAGTGAGGCCTCCCACTTTGTTCTTTTTCAATAATACTTTACTTATCCGGGGCCTCTTTCCATTCCATATGAAGTTGGAGATTTGTTTCTCCATCTCATTAAAAAATGTCATTAGAATTTGGATTAGAATTGAATTGTGTATGTAGATAGCTTTTGGTAGAATAGATATTTTTACAATGTTAAATCTTCCTATCCATTACCAAGGTATGTTTTTCAACTTTCATAGTTCTCTTCTGGTTTCTTGCAGCAGTGTGTTGTAGTTTCCTTTATGTACACCTTTTACAGCTCTGGTAAGATTTATTCTTAAGTATTTTATCTTCTTGGGGGCTATTGTAAATGATACTGATTTGGTGATTTCCTCCTTGATGTTCTTTTTGTTGGTGTAGAGGAATCCAAATGATTTTTGTGTGTTTATCTTGTATCCTAATAATCTGCTGAACTCTTCTATTAGTTTCAGTAGTTTTCTTGAGGATTCCTTAGGGTTTTCTGTGTATAAGATCATGTCATCTGCAAATAGAGATACTTTGACTTCTTCCTTACCAGTCTGGATGCCCTTTATTTCTTTATCTAGCCTAATTGCTCTGGCTAGGACCTCCAGCACAGTTTTGAGTAAGAGTGATGACAAAGGGCATACTTGTCTGGTTCCTGATCTCAGGGGGAATGCTTTCAGGCTCTCTCCATTTAGGATGATGTTGGCTGTTGGCTTAGTATAAAAGCCCTTTATGTTGAGGAATTTTCCTTCTATTCCTGTTTTGCTGAAAGTTTTTATCATGATTGCGTGTTGAACTTTGTCAAATGCTTTTTCTGCATCAATTAATAAAATCATGTGATTCTTGTGTTTGTTTTATTTATATGATGGATTACATTAATGTGTGTCTCTTGTGGGCAGAATATAGATGGAGCTTTTTTTTAATCCATTCTGCCACTCTCTATCTCTTTATTGGTGCTTTTAGTCCATTTACATTCAGCTTAGTTATGGATACGTATGAGTTTACTGCTGTCATTTTGATGTCATTTTTTTTGTGTGTTGTTGACATTTTCTTTTTCCTGCTTAATTTTTTGTACTGAGTAGTTTACTTTATATATTGTCTTTTTCTCTTATTCATTGCTCTTGATTTTCTTTCTGCTGAGTCCCTGGTTTTTTTTTTTTTTTGTATTTTATTTTGATGAGTAGGATTGTTAGTCTGCTTTGTGATTATCTGAATATTTACTCCTATTTTTCTAAGTTTAAACCTACCTTTTATTTCTTTATATTGCCTTGTCTTCCTCTCCATATGAAAGATCTATGACTACATTTCTTAGTCCCTCTTTATTGTTTTAATGTTGTCTTCTTTTACATAATAACATCACAGTTTCCCTGTTTTGAGCATTTTTTTATCTTGGTTTTTGTGATTTCCCTATCTGGGTTGAAATCTGATTGCTCTGTCCAGTGTTCTAGTCTTGGTTTGACACCTGATATTATTGATTTTCTAACCAATGAACTCCCTTTAGTATTTCTTGTAGTTTTTGTTTGGTTTTTTCAAATTCCGTAGATTTCTTTTTATCTGAAATGTCCTGATTTCACCTTCATGTTTGAGAGACAGTTGTGCTGGATATATGATTCTTGGCTGGCAATTTTTTTTCCTTCAGTGCTTTATATAAGTCATCCCATTGCCTTCTTGCCTGCGTGGTTTTTGCTGAACAGTCTGAGCTTATTCTTATTGACTCTCCTTTGTAGGTGAGTTTTTGTTTATCCCTAGCTGCTCTTAAAATTCTGTCTTTGGTTTTGGTTAGTTTGATTATAATATGTCTTGGTGTCTTTCTTTTAAAATCTACCTCATGTGGAGTTCAATGAGCATCTTGGGTAGCTATCTTCTCATCTTTCACGATACCAGAGAAGTTTTCTGCCAACAAATCTTCAACAATTCTGTCTGTGTTTTCTGTTATCCCTCCCTGTTGTGGTAGTCCAATCAGTTGTAGGTTATTTCTCGTGATAGAGTCTTAAGATTTCTTCTTTTTTTAAAATTATTTCATCAGATTTTTTTCAAATGTATTGGTGCCCGGTGCCTTATCTTCAAGCTCACCAATTTTGCCTTCCACTTTCTCAATTCTTCTCCTCTAAATTTCTACTGAGTTGTCTACTTCTTTAATTTTATTGTTAATCTTCTGAGTTTCTGATTTCTATCTCTCTCTCTCTGGATTCTTGCAGCTTAATAAATTATTAATTATGTTTTTGAATAACCTTTTTAATATCTTCAACTGCTTTATCTGTGTATTCCTTGGCTTGTTCTGCATATTGCCTGATCTCCTTCCTGATGTCTTGAAGAGTTCTGTATATAAATCTTTTATATTCTGCATCTGGTAGTTCCAGGAAGGCACCTTCATCCAGAAGATCCCTGGATTCTGTTTTTTTTTTTTTTGAGTGCTTATTGAAGTGATCATGATCTGCCTCTTTATGTGATTTAATATTGACTGTTGTCTTTGTATATTCTATAAGTTATTATATTAGCTTATTTTATGTTTGCTTACTATATCCTAGCTTCTGTCTTTGTTTTGTTTTGATATGTCCAAATAGGTTGCTTGAGTGAGGTAGCTTGATTATTTTCACCTTTGAAGATCACACACCCTGTCACTGGAGCTGTTACCAGGTATATGAGCCTAGGAGTCCATTCACTTTTCTTGTATGGCTTCACTCAGGTGTCCAGGGAGTTTGTCATCAAGTGTGTGGTACAGGCTCTGTCTTATAGACTTAGAGGGGCAGGAGAGATTGTTGTAGGTACTGGTACCTGGTGGCACCAAGGGATCATGCTCTGAACAAGGCAGGGGGCTGACAATCGTCCCCTGAGTGTCTGTGGGGAAAATGTGTCCCCGTTCTCTAGAGCATGCAGGTGGGTAAGTTCTGCAGACAGACCTTGGTTTTGGTTGTAAGGACTGGGAGGTATCAGTTATCCTTGTACTTCTGTCTCAGGTAAGTGGGTGACCTGAGTGGAGCTACCTATCCTTAGGCCCCTGATATGGGATGTCCTTGTACTTCTGTCTCAGGTAAGTGGGTGACCTGAGTGGAGCTACCTATCCTTAGGCCCCTGATATGGGATGTGGGGACCCTGTTTAATAGGCAAAGCTGTGTGAAACATCAAACACCCACCTCTCCACTGCAAAGCTTAAATGATATAGTCTGCCAACACTATCCTATTCTCCTGAAATAGGCCCACACAGGTCCATGCAGAGGAGAAAGGTATTCAAAGTCCACAGACCATTTATGCCTAGACAGGAGCTGCTTCTGTCCTGAGCTCCCCAGGTTAGTGGAGCTGGCAGATTATCTTTTCCCTAGTTGTGAATTTATTCCTTTTCCAAGGCCAGGGCAATGGCTCAGGGTACGCAACCAGACCTGATTCAGGCCCAGGAAAATCAACAACCACTGAAGCCGGCTTCATGGTTGGGGGCGCAGTAAAATATACACAAGTACTTAGCTTTTGCCGAGAGTGCCTTTTTCTCTGGTTCCAGAGATGTGAGTAGGCTGTGTGACTGCTGTTTCTTCCTGAGGAAACTGCAGCTGAACACTACCACCAGCCTGCCGCAGCCACTCCTGGTAATGGTGCCTGAGGGATGCTGGTGATTCAGGTCCAATAACTCCTCTCTGCTTCTGAACAGTCTCTCCCTCCCCCTGCCACTCAGTCTATTTCCTAACTTTGCCTTTGATGTTCAGGGCTTCTAGCTTGTCATAAATGTAATTGTTTCACTTGTTTTTTCGGGTCTTTGTTGTAAGAGGGATTACCAGAAGCATCTGACTACTCTGCCATCTTGGCCCTGCCTCCATTTGATTTCTTGACTGCTGCTTCCATACGTGTTCATTGTGGATCCAAAAAAAAATGAAATCCCTTATGGCTTGAACAGTTTCTATAATATATACACCAAAAACAAACCAGGGTGGTTGAAAAAAAGGAAGTCTGGAATCACAGATGTCAAGGGTACCAACCTACCATATAAACTCTCTGGGGCAGTTCTACTGTTTCCTACAGGGTCCCTGTGAGCTGGAATTGACTCAATGGCAATGGATTTGGTTTTAGAAGAGCCCAATAAAATTATTAATAAAAAAGATTGACTTTGGGTCTCATCATAAAATTCCAAAATACCATGGATAAAGAGAAGATTAAGTAAAATAAATTCCAGAGAATACACATGTCATGTGAAAAGGATAAAAAAAAGTAGAAATGTATTGGTTCTTGCAATGGAAGCACTAATTTCTCAAAGACAATAGAGAAATATTTCAAAATTTTGGGGAGAAAATGTATTAATCAATATGAGAATAGAATAAAGCTGTTTTGAGATATAGAATAATCTCATATACTTTACTTTGCTTGTCCTTTTCATCGGAAGCTGGAAGATGGAGCAAGTAAACCAAGAAAGAAAAGACGGGTCCAGAAAACAAAGGGTCAGCACTGGAGAAAGTTGAAGAATGATGATGAAGAAAGATTCCAGGAAGAGAGGTATATAGTATTTCTAGTTAGCAAGCAGGGATGGAGACTTCCAGGAATAAAATCTCCAAGAAACACAAGTCAATTAAATAGATGATTTGTTTAAATATGTTGAGAGAAAATTAACACTTCAGTAGAGGGTCTGGGGGTAAACTATTAGCTACGTGTAGTGATAGGCACCCAGTGTTAAGAACAACACAACAGACTATTATATCCTGAAAAACACAAAACTGTAGAGATATTAAATGTAATCATTGTAGACTGCATGGCTTGACAGTGAATAATGCAACATAATCAAATTATAAACACTGATTATTGAGTCAACCAAAAACTATGATATAACTATACTGGAAAATAGAGGACACAGTTGTGAAGAAGGGCACATAGGGAAACCTTCTGCAGAAAGAAGTCAATAAAAAATCAAGAAAT
This sequence comes from Loxodonta africana, assembly GCF_030014295.1. Taxonomy (NCBI): domain Eukaryota; kingdom Metazoa; phylum Chordata; class Mammalia; order Proboscidea; family Elephantidae; genus Loxodonta; species Loxodonta africana. The sequence goes on along the minus strand of NC_087345.1, from coordinate 120,651,518 downwards.
AATATGATAATCATGTTATTTAGGAATATAAATTAATACCAAAATACAGAAATAAGAGTTTTGTAAAAGCTGTTCTTTAAGGAGTGGAGATTTGGGATTGTCAGGGTGTGAGGAAGTTTTTAGATCGTTTTTCTGTATAAATCTTTTAGAATTATTTGACTTTTAAAAGTATAAAAATTAAAATGGGAGAAGACTAGCTCTCTGCATAATATGATGACAATAATGAATGGCAATATAGTTTAAAGGTAATGGTAACAACAGTTTAATGGTTTTGAGGTAACAATAATTTTGAGGTTTACTCTGAGATTAGAAAGTTGCTAATTTATCATAATGGGTATATTAATATTTGACTCATTAGATCTCATAAAGTGACAGATTTCTTTAAAGACATCTCTCTCTCTCCTCCCCTATGACTTGTCAAGAAGGAATGTTTAACCTGAATTCTCAGAAGTGTCTATGTGTAAAACAAAAAGAGACCATAAATCTCTTTGCTACTAGGCAGCTGCCAGTTTTCACTAAGTCCAATTATCTTTGGGTACCACCCTTAAGTTAATTTGTTACCTGATTTGTTTCACTGCATTTCAAACTTGTTTTCCTGGCTTTTATGACAGATGCATTTCCGCCATTTTAGCAGTTGAATTGAAGGCATTATTGAGGAATGATAACTCAGCTACACAGCAGCACCATCTTTTGGCCTTCTAAGGAAAATGATCTAAACTTGTCAATAATGTAGTCTATATTGCTGGCAAGTAATGTACGTACACTTTTTGAATTACATTTGAAGTGCAATTAAAGGAACAAAATGGCTTCAAAAGGAATAAAATGAGATAAGATTCCCACAAAAAAAGATCATCTGAAAGAAAAAAAAATCTGTATTTTATTCATTTAACAAAAAAAAAAAACTTAAAATATCATTTAGGAAACTTTGTTTTTGCAATTGCTAATTTCCCTGTTTTTAATATATGAATTGAGGATGCATGTATTTTTGTATGATTCTTTAATATTGAATGATAAAAAAAAGCAGTCACTTAAAATTTTATGACATTTCAGGCTTACGAAAAGAATTCCTGAAACTATTTGTTGTACTATAGATCCTATGGTGTTCTCTCTTAACCTTACTTACAGAGTAGTGGTAATACATTTCCCCTCCAATACTCATGATTTTAATATATATTTATGAATTACTGCTATTTTTCCACATCTTGTTATCAAGCATTTTCTGAAGAAATCGTCAGGAAGTACAAATTCTATGAAAACTAAATTTTGCTAAATCGATTTAAAGAATAAGCCACATGCTCTATTTCAAATATTTTATTTTGTTGTTGCTGGTTTAGTTACAGCAATTCAATAAATTAAAGTTCTGACCATAACAATGACTAACAGGTATCTAAATGGGTAATTCAATTTCTATTTCATATGTATAAGAATGTTTCCTAATATTGATCTAAAAATAGCTTTTCTAACGCACGTTGATGTTTCCAGGTGTATTTTATTTATTTTTTAAGCTGTGGCTTCTTCAATTTCACACACACACACACACACACACAAAATTGAGGCTTTTTAAATTGTTCTTACATTTTTACCACTGAAAAATATATTTTTTTCTATTTTACAATTTTGTTTTGCCTAGGAATGTAAAGCTTTAAGAAAGTGCTCATTTCCATGATCCTAAGAAAAAATACCTTTTTTTACAAAAGAAAACTTTCTCATTAAAATCAATATTCTAGTATGAATTTAAAATATTTATAATTGTTTTTCCTATCCCCTGCCAAGTGTATCATTTAATCCCCTGCAAAACCAAAAAAACCATTGCTGTTGAGTAGAATCCAATGCACAGTGACCCTGTAGGACAGAGTAGAACTGCCCCACAGAGTTTCTAAGGCTGTAAATCTTTATGGAAGCAGACTGCCACATATTCCTTACTCAGAGCAGCTGATGTGTTTGAACCCTGTCTTTTTGGTTAGCAGCTGAGTGCTTAACCATTGCACCACCTGGGCTTCTTCTTTTTTTTTAGCAATAAAGTTTTTTTTAATTATACTTTAGATGAAGGTTTACAGAACACAGTAACTTCTCATTAAACAGTTAGCATGCACATATTGTTTTATGACATTGGTTAAACCCCACCACATGTCAACACTCTTCCTTATTGGCTTTGGGTTCCCTATTACCAACTTTGCTTTCTCCTCCTGCCTTCTAGTACTTGCCGCTGGGCTGGTGTGCCTCATTAGTCTTGTTTTGTTTTATGGGCCTGTCTAGTCCTTGGCTGAAGGGTGAACCTCAGGAGTGACTTTATTACTAAGCTAAAGGGTGTCCAGGGCCATACTCTTGGGGTTTCTCCAGTCTTTATCAGGCCATTAAGACTGGTCTTTTTTTTTAGTTAAAATTTTGCTCTACATTTTTCTCCAGCTCTGTCCAGGACCCTCTATTGTGATCCTTGTCAGAGCAGTCAGTGGTGGTAGCCAGGTACCAGCTAGTTGTACTGGATTCAGTCTGCTGGAGGCCACGGTAGTTGTGGTCCATTAGTCCTTTGGACGAATCTTTCCCTTGTATCTTTAGTTCTCTTCATTCTCCCTTGGTCCCGAATGGGTGAGACCAGTGAAGTATCTTAGATGGCTGCTTACAGACTTTTAAGACCCCAGATCCTACTCACCAAAGTAAAATATAGAACATTTCCTTTATAAATTATGTTATGCCAATTGAGCTAGATGTTCCCCAAGAACAGGGCTCTTTTTAGTCCCCTGAGTTGAATAACATGAAAGAAACAATTGTATTTATTTTTCAAGTTATATAGCTTTAGATAAGTGCTATTTAATACCAATAATTACTAACCATATGTGGTTATCTAAATATAAATTAATTAAAATTAAATAAATTTTAAAATTTAGTTTTTTAATTGACTATCCACATGTCTTAGTCATTTTTGTTTTTTTATAACAGAAATACCACAAGTTGATGGCTTTAACACAGAAAAATGTATTCTCTCACAGTCTAGTAGATTACAAGTCCAAATTCAGGGTGTCAGCTCCAGGAGACGCCTTTCTCTCTCTGCCAGCTCTGGAGGAAGGTCCTAGTCATCAGTCTTCCCTGGGTCTGGGAGCATTTCAGCTTGGGAACTTCAGGTCCAAAAGATGTGCTCTGCTCCCGGCACTGCATTCTTGGTGGTATGAGGTCCTCAACTCTCTGCTTACTTCCCTTTCCTTTTATCTCTTTAGAGATAAAAGGTGGTGCAGGCTAAACCCCAGGGAAACTCCCTTTATATTGGATAATGGATGTGACCTGGTAAGGGTGTTACAATCCCATCCTAGTTCTCTTTAAAGAAAATTACAGTCACAAAATGGAGGACAACCACAGAATACTGGGAATCATGGCCTAACCAAGTTAATACACACATTTTGGGGGGGACATAATTCAGTCAATGACACTACATTTCAAGTTGTTGTTTTTAGATGCCTTCGAGTTGGCTCCAACTCATAGTGACCCTATGCACAACAGAAAGAAACACAGCCTGGTCCTCTGCCATTCCCACAATTGTTGGAGACCCATCTCGTTGAGGGTCTTCCTCTTTGTCGCTGACAGTCTAGTTTACCAAGCATCATGCCCTTCCCCAGGGACATTTCAACTGCTCAATAGCAACAAGTGGCTAGTGACCTCGGCATCGAAGTCATAGAATATCTCCATCATCAAGGAGGCTTTATTAGACTTAGAATAATATTATTGTCTAAAAACTTAGTACAAGTCTAATTGTATACCAGATTTTCAACAGCAAATGGAAGTAAATAAGTCCTATAAAGCCTTTTAGTTATTTTTTTCTGTAGTAGTAAGAATTCAGTAAACAATTGGACATTAGAATTTTTAGCAATTGAAATAAAGGCTTAAACGTTACTTTTCTTTATTATAATTTCTCAGACTTTAGCAACTCAGAGACTATGCATATATCTGATAGAAAACAGTCATTTTCTTTACCTTAATAAATTATAAATGCTTGGTTTAACATTTTGTGGCAAAAGATAGTTATAAGAATTTCAAGTCAAATGGTAGTCTTCCAGAGAAACTTGGTACAGCCTGAAAAAAAAATCTGTGTAAAACATCTGTCTTAGATATCTAGTGCTGCTATAATAGAAATACAACAAGTGAATGGCTTTAACAAACAGAAATTAATTCTCTTACAATCTAGGAGACTGGAAGTCTGAATTTCGGGTGCCAGCTCCAGGGGAAGCCTTTCTCTCTCCATAGGTTCTGAGGGAAAGTCCTTAGCATCAATCTTCTCCTAGTCTAGGAGCTTCTCAGCACATGGGCTCCAGGTCCAAAGGATGTACTCTACGCCCAACTCTTCTTCTTGTGGTAGGAGGCCCATTTCTGAGTTCACTTCTCTCTATTATATGTCAAAAGAGATTGACTCAAGATACAACCTAATCCAGTAGATTGTGTCCTGACTCATTAACATAACTGCCTCTAATCCATTCTCATTAGGATCATAGCAGTTAGGATTTACAACACATAGGATAATTACATATGATCATAAAATGAAGGACAACCTGGCAATATTGGCAACCATGACGTAGCCAAGTTGACGCACATTTTGGGGGGACACAATTTAATCCATGACATTCCAATCTTTGACCCTCCAAAATTAATGTCCTTGCCACATGTAAAATACATTGACCCCATCCTGAAAGTCTTCAATCAACTCAAAGTGCACATTCCATCCTGGGGCAGAATTCCTCTTCATCTGTAAAATATAGAATACAAGTTGTCTGCTTCCAAAGTACAATGGCGGAACAGACACAAGGTAAACATTTCCATTACAAATGGAAGAAATTGGAGGGAAAGAAGGCATAACAGGCACCAAGCAAGTCCAAAACCTGAAAGAATACATTAAATTAGCTCTCAAGGCTTGAAACTAATCCCCTGTTCACTGAGACTGTTTAGGGAATGGCCTTGCCCTCCAGACTCTGGACGTTGACCATTCTCTCTGGATTCTGGGTGGAGGCCTCTCAGCCCCAGGCTTCAGCTCTGCATTCCAGGTCTACTGGGACAGCAACTCTGCTCCCTTGGATTTGGATGGCCCCATTCTCCTTGTTTGTCTGAGTGGTAACCCCACCCCCTCGGCCCCAGCAGGCCCCAACTTTCTGCCCCCCTCAGCTTTGGGCAACAGATCCAGTTCCGTCCCCCTGGCCCTGGTGAATGGCAGCTCCACACTCTGGAACTGAGTTGGTGAAGATCTGACTCTTTGAAACCTAGGAGGCCATTGTCCCACTCTTTGAAACTCCAGAGGTTGTGGCCCTATCCTTTGAGACAGAAGCAGCTCTGCTTCCTGTGCTCACTCTCCTTTCTGCTAGCTTCTCTTTTATATTTCAAAAGAGATTGACTCAAGACACAACCTAATACTGTAGATTGTGCTTGGACTCATTAACATAACTGCCTCTAAACCTGCCTCATAAACATCATAGAGGTTAGGATTTACAACATATAGGATAATTGCATCAGATCACAAAGTGGAGGACAACCATACAACACTGGGATCATGACCTAGCCAAGTTGACACACGTTTTTGGGGGACACAATTCAATCCATAACAACATCACTTTATATTTATCTTCACGAAGTGCCACATTTAAACCACAGACAGAGAAACAAACAACAAAAGCCACTGTTAACTCTCACTGCCAATTATGTCGATTGGAGAAGGAGAACTCAAGCATACTGTTGATTCAATGTGTTTTTGTTCATGAAATAAAGGTAGTGGGAATTTGAAGACTGGTTATTCTCAAACCATATGCAAATTTTAAATCATTGGTATATGATTATAATTTATTTAAAGTATTTGGCTTTTCTTGCTTGTTGTTGTTGCTAGATGCCTTCAAGTTGGTTCTGACTCATAACGACCCTATGTAAAAGAGAGCAAAACATTGCCCTGTCCTGCACCATCATCACAGTCGTTGCTGTTTGAGTCCATTGCTGCAGCCACTGTGTCAGTCCATATTGCTGAGGGTCTTCCTCTTTTTCGCTGATCTTCTACTTTACCAAGCATGATATCCTTCTCCAGAGCCTGGTTTTTCTTGATAATATGTCCAAAGATTGTGAAATGAAATCTAACCATCCTCCCTTCTAAGGAGCATTCTGGGTGTACTTCTTCCAAGACGGATTTGTTAGTTTTTCTGAAATTCCATGGTATATTCAATATTCTTTGACAACACCATAATTCAAAGGCATCAATTCTTCTTTGGGCTTCCTTGTCTAGCTTTCACATCAACCATATTTTATGATCGAAATTATATCCATTTCAGAACAGTTGCAACTCTACTAACACCAAGTGGGACCAAGACTTGTAGTAGTTAGTTGGGACACGATAGACTCATAGTGGCAGGAGGAAAGGTTTTCAGAACCACATGATTCCCGTTATCACTTCTTCACAGAAGAGGCACATGTTAATTCCCCTTATTTTTCAGGGGATAAACTAGGTCATATTGTCAAGTCTGATGACAATGGAATAAGAAAAGTGAGACCCTTCAGGATCAGGATATGTTGAGGAGGAGTGAAAACATATTGAGAATTCACCTCAATGATTTTCCTAAGACACAATGTATATTTAATTTTGTGTCCTTGAAGACTGCCTAAGACAGATATCGACACAGATGCATTTATTTTTAACAACAATCACAAGGGAAACAAATAAACATAAAAATATATAATTCCTTACCAAGTAGTAAATATTGTCTAAAGGAAATATGAAATCCTTAAATATACTGATTAAAAAAAATTTTTTTTTCATCAAGGTGGTTTTGACTCATTGTGACTCTATAGGGCAGAGTAGAACTGCCCCATATGGTTTCCAAGGAGTGATTGGTGGGTTCAAACTGCCAACCTTTTGGTTAGCAGCCGTAGCTCTTAACCACTGCACCACCAGGGTTTCAAATGTGTTGATAGTTGAGATAATAGATAAGATCATGTTCTCTTCCCATCTACTCCCGTTACTGCAACCAGACTATTTATATTTTGAACCTTATTATGTCACTTTCTGTGACATAATAAACCATAAGGTGGCTTATAACATGGTCCCATTTCTTTGTCTCTCCCTACATTCGTAACCTTTCAAGTATGATTTTACAGTTCTTGCCACCAAAACGAGAGTCTATTCCCCGACCCCTTGAATCTGAGCTGGCCTTGTACACTCAATAGATTGTAAAAGAAGTGATAAAAATGTGCCAAGTCTCAACCCATGTCTTAATAGGCCTTTTATTTTTCTGCTACTTCTCTTGGAACTACTGCCTCTGCCATAGGAACAAGTCTGGGCTACCCGCAGGAAGATAAAATAGTATGGAGCATAGCTGAATCAGCTCGGTTACTCCAGCTGAAGCCACAAAATATGAGAAAGCCCAGACAAGATCAGCAAGATGACCTACAGCTGGTTGCAGATACGTGAAGAATTGAGCCAAAATCAAGATCTGAAAAAAAGCTCCCATTTACCCCATCCTAACCTTTTGACCTGTAGAATCTTGAGCTAACTAAAGTTGTTTTAAGTTACTAAGTTTTGGGGTGATTTCTTATGTGGCATTAACTAATTAATGCATTCTCCTAACTTAAACCGCTTCAATGGTTCTACATTATCTTTAGGAAGAAATCAGAAATTCCTTAAAATAGCTTAACCCATAGTAGAGGCTTGATAAAATACATTTTAAATGATTGATTAAATAATCACCTTAATCATATTCTAGATTGCTATTGGTACCTTTAAAATATAGTAAAGTATATTTAGGAAAAATGAAAATAGCAGCTATTTTTTCTGATAGACATCAGTATTTCCAAAGCAAAATAATACATAGAGTTGTCAAGTAATCAAAAAAGTTTCTTTCTCCTACTGTGTATTCAGTAGCTGAAAGTAAAATAGCTCATCCTAAGTAATGTCATGCTGCCTAGAACTCTATGTTGTTAACACAGAAAATTCATCATTGGAAAAAAGTAATAAGGACCTCATTGGTATAAATGGCAACTGAGGCTTCAGTCACACCTAGTCCCACACACACACAAATTATACCTGTGCCTTTTTGAATTTTTACAAAGTTCTAGGCTCAAATGTTTTGACTGGTTACATTTTTTAACTCCTATGAACCAGCAACTACAAGGGTGTTGAGGTAAATCAACACCTGTAGGGTGAAACCTCTACCAAAGAATGTTGATGGCGTTGCCTTTTGCGCTTATTGGTGGGTGGTACTTAAATGTAATAAGTAATTAGTGTTTGGTGCTAGTTATGTAATTAACAAAGTGGTAGATATAGATTCTATTCTCTTTCTAACAAAGTACTTTGGGTACTTACTAGGTAATTTGGTCAAGGATGAATTCTGATCTAATTGATTTGGGTATTAGGTCAACAAAAAAAGTACAATGCCAGTGAAGTTAAAAGTGAAAAAACTGGTTTCTTTCTGTATTTTCTATTTCAGTTAATTTCATCATGTTAGATATCCAGTTAGCTTTCTTATTGGTTCATTTCTATTCATTCATCTGATCCAAGCATCAAGTAGTAATCATTATGCCTTTTCAATATCTAATACCTTCTTTCGTTTCCATTACCATTGCCATATCCCTAAATTGAGCTACGTTCTCCTTCTCGAATATTGAAACCTAACCTTCAACTCAAAACTGCTAACATAGTGAGTATCAGTTACATTCCTCACTCCAAAGGAGACCCTGGCTGGGTGGTGAAAATAGTTAAGCATTTGACTATTAGCCAAAAGCTTGGTGGTTTGAATCCAACCAAAGATGTCTTGGAAGAAAGTCCTGGTAATCTGCTTCCGAAAGGTCACGGCCCTGAAAACCCTATGAAGCAGCTTTACTCTGCACACTTGGGATCATCATGAATTGGAATTGACTCGATAACCAACAACAACAACCAACAACAACAACACCCCCACCTATATTCTCATAGAAGTCTATTTTATACCCGCTCCTAACTCCAATGATATTACTATCACCATCCTCACTCCTAACTTACAACCTTGCTACTTTTTTTTTCTTGAGAGAATAAAAACAATTAGAAGATAATTTCTGAGGAGAAAAAGAGAATTTCTCATCTTCCGAATTACCAAATCTGACTCATACATTCTATTTTTCCTCCCATTACTATTCCTAACCTCCTTGCTTGTGAATTAGATCCTAACCCTTCTCTCATAGTCAAGAATCTCACTTTCTTCAGCAAATTTCCCTGCTCTCCATACTCAATTTTTCTTATCTAGTATATTCTCATGTTTTCATTGTCATTAGGTGGCATTGAATTGATTTTAACTCATAGCCACCCAATGTGACAGAGTAGAACTATCTCATTGTGTTTTCTAGGCTGTGATCTTTACAGGAGCAGATCACCAGATCTTTCTCCAGCAGAGCAGCTGGGCGGGTTCAAACTGCCAAACTTTTGGTTAGCAGCTGAGTACTTAAACGTTGTGCCACTAGGGCACCTTATAGATTGTTATCATCATACATACATGCTATAGTATTTGCTACATTTAAAAACCACTCTTTAGACTTTCAGTCCTAGATGTAAAGAGCTTGGAAGTTGTCACTCTTGTCCTTACAAATGAAAAGGTGGTCAAACTGACAATCCCAAACTTTTTTGAACTCATCATCGAACTGAGGTTTCAGGGCAAACCACTATGCTGAAACATCCAGAGAGGGATTCAACCAGACCTACTGTCAAGATCTGCTTACCAAGAACTGATGCCCCTGGAGATGTGAAGTAGTAGGAACATTTAAATGATAATTTAGATAAGTTGCTGGAGGACAAGTGTGGACAAGGATAAGTATGAGAAATTCCTGGGGACTGCAGACATGGAGGGAGCAATATTATATGGGCCATACATCAAGGAAGTCCGTCAGATTTTCACAGTAAAGCTCTGAGAAAAGTTCCTTCTTGGTTCTCACAGAAGGAGAAATATAATCATTGTGAAATAAGCTCAGAGGCTTCTTTAAAATACAAGCCTATTCTCTAGGAGAAAAGAGTTAGCTACAGACTTTTCACAGCTGGGAGAAAAGCATTCCACCCACTCCAAGCCCTTTTAGTGTCCTTGCCTTATCTAACAGCTGAGAGGGGGAAGAGGGGCCATACTCAACAGGGGTCAGGGCTTCAAGGAATTAAATTGGGAATACTGCAGCCGGATAAAGGAATAAGGGACAAGAGGTTTTTAAAAAAGTTATAACACCGCAGAAACATTGTGAAGGTCACAGCCTTGAGACACAGACCCATTAAAATACTGGTATCTAATTGGAGAATTATACACTGATCCTCCTTCCCCAGAGCTCTAGTGTATTAACAATGAATTACAGCTAAGAGAGCTGCATGACACAGTCTTTCTCTGCAAAGGAATACTAAGTGAGGTCCAATCATCATCATTTGATACTAATTATTCTCTGTTCTTCTTGAAAGATTTTCTTTACTTGATTTCTGGGATAGCTCACTCTTCTGACATATATCCTACCCTACTGTGGAATGAGACGATGGAAAAAAAAAAAAAAAAGTGGCTGCAGCAGTATATTGACAGGGAACTGCCAGAAATTCAGGCCGGATTCAGAAGAGGATGTGGAACCAGGGATATTATTACTGATGTCAAATGGATCCTGGCTGAAAGCAGAGAATACCAAAAGGATGTTTACCTGTGTTTTATTGACTACATAAAGCCATTCGACTGTGTGGATCATAACAAACTATGGATAACACTGCGAAGAATGGGAATTCCAGAACACTTAATTGTGCTCATGAGGAACCTTTACCTAGATCAAGAGGCAGTTATTTGGACAGAACAAGGGAATACGGATTGGTTTAAAGTAGGGAAGGGTGTGCATCAGGGTTGTATCCTTTCACCATACCTATTCAATCTGTATGCTGAGCAAATAATCCGAGAAACTGAACTATATGAAGAAAAATGGAGCATCAGGATCGGAGGAAGGCTCATTAACAACCTGTCTTATGCAGATGACACAACCTTGCTTGCTGAAAGTGAAGAGGACTTGAAGCGCTTACTAATGAAGAGCAAACAGCCTTCGGTATGGATTGCACCTCAACATAAAAAAAAAAAAAAATCCTCACAACTGCACCAATAAGCAATATCATGATAAATGGCGAAAAGATTGAAATTGTCAAGGATTTCATTTTACTTGGATCCACAATCAACAGCCATGGAAGCAGCAGTCAAGAAATCAAAAGACACATTGCATTGGGCAGATCTGCTGCAAAGGACCTCTTTAAAGTGTTGAAGAGCAAAGATGTCACCTTGAAGACCAAGGTGCACCTGACCCAAGCCATGATATTTTCAGTCGCATCATATGCATGTGAAAACTGGACAATGAATAAGGAAGACTGAAGAAGAATTGACGCCTTTGAATTGTGGTGTGGGCGAAGAATATTGAGTATACCAAAAGAACAAACAAATCTGTCTTAGAGGTACAGCCAGAATGCTCCTTAGAAGCAGGGATGGCGAGACTGTGTCTTACATACTTTGGACCTGTTGTCAGGAGGGATCAGTACCTGGAGAAGGACATCATGCTCAGCAGAGCACAGGGTAAGCGGAAAAGAGGAAGACCCTCAACGAGGTGGATTGACACAGAGGCTGCAGCAATGAGCTCAAGCATAACAAGGATTGTAAGGATGGCTCAGGACTGGGCAATGTTTTGTTCTGTTGTGCATAGGGTCACTATGAGTCAGAACTGACTCGACGGCACCTAACAACAACAACTGGTGGTTGCTTCTTGGTCTTCTTTGCTAGTTCCTTCTCATCACCCTGACTTGTTAAAGTTGGAGTGACTCAGGGCTCCATCCTTGGACCTCATTCCTGTCTACATTCACTTCCTTGATGATCTTATCAGGTTTCATGACCTTAACACACATTTCAAATTTAGCATGTACCAAGAAATTCTCCTGATTTCTCCTTCCCTTATTACTTCCACTGTATACTTTGTTCAGTTAATAAAAACTCCTTTCCTGTTGCTCAAGCCAAACCCTGTGGCATCTCTAATTATTCTTAATCTCTCATACTTCATATCCAACCATAGGGAATTCTACTGACTCTACTTTCAAATTATATCAATTAACCATGCATAATAACGATTTCCACAATACCTCTTCCACAAATGTTTAATCCACCACAATCTTTCTCCCAGATTTTGCAAAGGTCTTCAGCTCTTTTACCTTTTATTTCTTGTCCCTGCAGTCACTCAGTCTATTCTCAGCATATAAACCAGTGAGGCTACATACCCCTCAGTTCAAACTATTTATTGGCTCCCCATCCCAGTCAGAGTAAAAACAGAAGGCTCATAAGGTCCTGTGCTTTCTGACCACCACTCTGTTCTTCACGTAGTAATAGTTCTAAAAATATCTTTTGAATTACTGAGTGAGTGAGTAGATGGACAGGTGACCTAAATGACCTTTGTAACTCATTCAAATCCATTCTACAAACATGGTCTTACTACTCTCTTTAAAAAAAAAAAAATCTTCAATATTTTTTTTTGGTTTTCAGATAAAGTTTAGCCTCTATATAATGGCTTTCCACTCCTTCTGCAGACTTATCTCTTTCCAGTACCCCACTCAAATTCTAAGTCCTAACTATACTGAATTCTTTCTGTTCTGTGAACTCAACACTCTTCTCATCTCTAGATCTTTCCGTTTGATTTTTCTCCTACCTAGAATAATCCCGCTCACCTCTAGTCCTCTTCACCTGTCTAAGTTAAAAAAAATTCTAATTTAAATAACCTGTTTATGTGTTCCATAGCACTCTCTTTTGGAAAATCAAACTACGATGAATTGCATAGAGTTTTGAATACACACTATAAAAATTAGCTCATTAACGTAAGGGTCACGTACTAAGAGTTTTATAGATACTTTTTAAGAAGTGGATATATGAACTAGACATTTAAAGATCACTGTGTTCTCTATGTTATTACTTTTATAACATTTTTAAAATTTATTTTATACTTGAATGTATCACTAATACTAAGGGTAGGTACTTAAAAAAAAAAAAAATTCCTAACAAATATTTATTGAATAAATCAAATATTATAGCTAGACAATGCCTGTGTGTAAACTTTCTTCAGTATAAATTCTTGAACATTGGCTTCCTCCTCTTTTCCTATAATTTAAATTACATTGAATCCTATCTTGAGGCTGAATTATTTAATCCAATGTATCCACATAGGTAGAATCACAGAATGTGTTACTTCTCTCAGTTCTATCGCTAACTTCCTAACTTCCTCGATGGTTTGGAAAAGCGTTCCTTTTATAGCTTACTTTCCTTGCCAAAGTCTTATTTCAATGATGCTACTCTTGACATTGCTTTAAGTGAAAATGTTGTTACTATACTCCTTCATAGATATTCAGAATTTTTCAGGTTTTGGATGAAGAGGTCTGATTGAAAATCAGATACAGACACATATGGAGAATTCTAAGTTCCCAGTTGCCTTGAAGTTAAGTGGAGTGGGCACTTGATTATTATGAAGGCTAGAATTGGATTGAAGAATCATACTTAAAGGTGTAATAGAGCTCAGAAAGTGCCAGACCTTAGAAGTACCTACCCCTTGATTGTAGCAGCTGGAAGTGATTTAACAAGCACTTGAGGTGACAGAATCAAATGCTTTCTGTGATGAATGGGCTGTTTCAACATAGTAAATTATTTTGCTCTTTAAAAATCAGAATTAAACAGTTTACATTTTGTGAAAAAAGAAGCCCTAGTAAAAGGACAGTAACCTACATTTAAAAAAAAGAAAAAAGGAGCTCAAATTACAGACACATTAACACATTTTTTCTTTGGACACTAAACACGATTTTATGCACGTAAGTCTTATATGCTTCCATATTAACTACAGAGAATTGTGTCTCAATGATTATCTCATGGTAGTATTTGTTAAGGCCCTATCGTTTAAAGGAAGAATATAAAGTGACTGGCAATTTAAAGCAATATGACACTGCTTAGAAATTCTAGATATGTTATAGAATTCAGCTTTTTATTTTGTTTGAGGAATTGATGTATTCATTTCTTCCATCTTTGTATTTTCTCTAATCCAGAGAAACTAAGTAGGGCCATTTGTTTATTTATGTGTTTCACTCATTTATATATTTTTTGAGATTATCATTTTCTAGGCACTACGACTAGGTCCTAGGAATATAATAGTGAATTAAAGAGACTGCTTTTAAAAGAGATTATTGTATGACAGTAGCAATAACTTTAAATGGGAATCTTCCTGTTACCAAAGCAATCTCTCCAGATTATATCCTGCTGCCAAAATTTTCTTGTATTATCTGAAGATTTTACTTATGTCTGAGTATTATTATTGATTGTTTGAATATGACTACTTTTATGTTGTCTGAGTACCTGGCTGATACCCTCACTTGTATTTTCTAAAATAATGAAATAAAAACTATAAAACAACCAAGCAACAAACTCTCTTTCAGAAGATATAATCATGCAAGTGGTAAATTGAACAATATATGATCTTAATAGATAAAAGTGGCTTTTATATTTACTGAGTTATGAAATTTCCTATCTTAATAACTTTTTTTTTTGGTTTTACTATGAAAAGCACCAAAAGCAAGACAAAGCAAAAATTTCACATATTTGGAAAAACAATTTTTATTAAGCACTCTAATTGGAAATAATGTTAATTAAGAGTTATATGAGAGAGAGACTGACTTGATTTGTAAACTTTCACTTAAAGCACGATGAAAATTATAAAACAAAAAAGAATTTTCTCTGTGGAATTAAATGCAGAAGGATAAGTCTTATTTTAACAAAGGGAAATAGGGCCTCAAATCACTATTCAAAATCAAAACTTATTTAAATTGTTATTTAACTTAATCACTTAGTTGTATTTATATGCTGTTTGAACATAAATTGTTTATATTGGAAAAAAGAGTTATATGATATATATGTTAAATAATAGTTTAAGTTACTCAGATAATTTTACTCAAAGGCTATGAAATTGAAAATTGAAGCAACTGTAGGAAAACTAAGCAATAATCTAAAACAAAACAAAAACCACAAAATACACTAGCAACCACATTTTTAAAAGGAAAAAAATAAGATTTTTGTTGGATTATCCTATTTCCTATTGACCCTAATTTAAGTAATTGAATTTATGTGAATATTTGATCTACAACACAAGTCACAAATGTACTCTTTAATCGTCACTCATTTCTGCTCTGTACGTTTCTCTTTTTATTTGATTTTTAGAATTCATTAGGGAAGAAAAGTTACAGAATAAAATATGAATTTACTTTTACTTCATTCATTTTACACCTATAACAAAGAACCTCCAGCCAGTATATACATAGTAGGTTTGTACCGAATAAATGAAATCACTATTTTAAAAATAGTGATTACTATGCCTGGGAAATACAGAAAAACTTACACATAAACTTAAAAAAAACAGTTGGTGTGGAGTCAGTTCCCAGTCATAGTGACTAAGATGTGTCAGAGTAGAACTGTGCTTCATAGAGTTTTCAATGGCTAACTTTTCAAAAGTAGATCAGCGGGCCTTTCTTCTGAGGTACTCTGGGTGGACTTAAACTTCCAAACTTTCCTTTAGCAGCAAGTGTTTTAGCCATTTACATCACTCAGAGACTTCTGAAAAGAATCATAGCTATTGATTATTCATTCTTTACCACTTCATTTATATTTTTATTATATCACATGAGTCTGCAGTTAGTCATTTTAAGCGGCTTTAGAGGTGTTTTAAATTCCGTTTATCTCTTTAACCCCTATCCCGTCAACCAAATTAACTGTACAAAATATATCTGCTGAATTAATGACTAAAAATTTGAAAATATAATTCAGAAATTTCTTGTGTCATATTTTAAGAAAAAAAACTTTATAAAATAATTTTACCATAAAGTCATATTTAATAAAGTTTTAGTAACAATATCAATTTATAGCATAAAAAAAACTTGAGTAAAATTGGAATCTTCTTTTGTGGCTTTTACTTTACATCATAATTTTATGTTGCTAAATTCAAATTTTGGTTATGAATTTCTAGATATGAAGTTTAAAATTTTATAGTAAACATTTTCTTTATAGTTTCCCAATATTTTTAGTATAATTTTTTTCACAAATAATGAGGTATTATTCCCTTCCGATTTGTGATATTTTATTTGTCATACACTTAATTATTGACATATTGGGAGCCTGGTGGTACAATGGTTGTTTGGCTGCTAACCAAAGGTTAGGGGTTCGAACTCATCGATGAGTCTGTGGGAAAAAGACCTGACTCTTTGCTTCGGTAAAGATTAAAAAAAAAAAAAAAACTTTTTTTTTTTTCATCCAAAAAAACCCTTTGGGGCCCTTCTACTCTGTCACATATGGTTGCTGTGAGTTGAAATTGACTCCACAGTACATAATGACAACAACAGGTTCAATTTAGTGGCAAATGATTCTAGATATATACTCTACCAATATATGTTTCTATTTTTGTCTCACAGTACCCATTTCTCTTATTCTGTTTTCAAAATTATTCTAGTTGTTCTTAATTTCATACTTAGCTGATAAACTTTCAGTAAAGTTGTTCCATGTTTTCAAATATCTTGTTGAGTTTGTAATTGAATTATATAAATATTATTCTGGAAGCATCGGAATTTTAATAATCACCTAGTCCACCAGTATAGGAACAAACTATCTCTATCCATTTTTCAAAATTTTCGTATGTTTCTAGATAAACAAGTGTATGCCTTCATTAAGTTCCTATTCATTAATGGTAAGTTTATTTCTTATTTTGCTATTTGCGTTACATTTTTATTGGGAAAGTTTTCTCCATTATATTTTTCACTGATTATCTTAGTATATAGAAAAGTTAGAATTTTTATATTACTTTTAACCTAGCCACTTTACTAAATTTGTATATTTAGGTTGGTTGTTTTAGACAATCGTATTTATGTGAATTAAATTTTCCTCCTCTCTTCCCACTAGCCCTGGCTATCGTTTTTCTTTCATGTATTTGATTGACTAGAAGAAGGATACAGTAACAATTTTTATTTTAGGAAAGTTCCTCTTTAAACCATTTATTAAAAAACCAAATCCATTGCCATAGAGTTGATTCTAACTCATAGTGATCCCATAGGACACAGTAGAACTGCCCTATAGGGTTTCCAAGGAGTAGCTGGTGGATTCAAACCACCAACCTTTTGGTTAGCAGCCGAGCACTTAACCATGGTGCCACCAGGGCTCCAAATCATCTATTTTATAAATAAAATATAATAAAAACCATTTATTAACCACCCTTGAGTATAAAATTGTAGGACTGATTTACAGACACCAGACTTTAATGATATTTATAAGTTAGTTTCATAGTACAAACTATGAGTTATGGTCTTTATCCCCTAAAGATTTAACTGTACAGTATGTTTAGTCCCCACTGATGATTTTTACTAATTATGTTACTTATTACAGCAACTTGACATGAGGAGCTTTAGACAATCATAATTTTTAAAGACAAAGTAGGAGATATTGCTAATTGCTTGTCCAGTAGTTATCCTGTCTTTCTGGCAAACAAAACCCCAACATTGTTTGAAGTAATATGTGCCATTATGAACACTTGCCTCCCCAGACTCCACTGTAACTATGAAAAACTACTGATTTGTATTTTGATAAAAGAGATTTAACTAATATGTAGTCTGCCTTTTTCCCATGCTCTTTCTCGCTATAAAATATGTATGTGATACCCAGAGCTTCAGTAGACATCGTGCAAGTATGGAGAAGTCAGCCATACATTAAAGCTAGCCAACCAGAAACTTGGGATAAGCCTAGATCCTTCCCAGCATGGAAGCACAATAGCAGCCTATTTCAGTAATTTACTACCATTACATTGAAAACTTGTCTGAAATCACTCTAGACAGATTTCTGTCTCATAGACTTCAATGCAATTTTGAACATGTTTAAATAACTTTTAAAAGAAATGAGTAACTACAATAAAATTAGACAACATTCTTAATCTTAAATGCTCTACTTCACTTATAGGTAATAGCTTCTTCTTCTTTTTTTTTTTTTAGCAGTTGATCTTCAAATGTCAGGCTTTTTGGCATCAAAGCATTCAACAATTTACCGTTTACACCAACCACGAACTGTATTACTCAGTCTCAGCTGCTGACACCCTTGATGCAAAAAACAAAACAAAACAGAAGCCTTTCAACCATCTTGTATTCATGCTTCCTGCAGCTACAGAAAAGAAAACCAAAATAAAAACAAAACTCATTGCCTTCAAGTTGAATTGGACTCCTAATGACCCTATAGGACAGAGAACGGCCTTATAAGGTTTCCAAGGCTCTAATCTTTTGTGGAGGAGCCCCGGTGACGCAGTGGTTAAACTCAGGGTTGCTAACCAAAAGTTCAGTGGTTGGAACCCATCAGCGGCTCTGCAGGAGAAAGATGTGACAGTCTGCTTTCATAAATTGACAGCCTCGAAAACCCTATGAGGCAGTTCCACTTTGTCCTATAGAGTCGCTATGAGTCTGAATCCATACTGGCAATCTTTTCTCCAAGGAACCACTGGGTAGGTTTGAACTGCCATCTTTTTTAGGTGGGTTCGAACTGCCAGCCTTTGGATTAGCAGCCAAGGGCTTAATCATTGCGCCACCAAGGCTCCTATACAAAAGAACCAAAATCCACTGCCATTGAGTTGACTCCTACTCAAAGCAACCCTATACGACAGGGTAGAACTGACCCACCGGGTTTCTAAGGCTGTACATCTTTACAGAAGCAGACTGTCACATCTTCCTCCTGCAGAGTGGCTGGTGGGTTCAAACTGCAGACCTTTTGGTTAACACCAAGTGCTATAACCACTGGGCAACCAGGGCTCCTATGGAAAGGGGGAAAAAAAATCTGCTGCCTTCCAGTTGATTCTGACTCATAGCGACCCTGTAAGACACAGTAGAACTGCCCCCATAGAGCTTCCAAGGAGCACCTGGTGGATTTGAACTGCTGACCTTTTGATTAGTAACTGTAGCACTTAACCACTACACCACCAGGGTTTTGATAGAAAAGAAGGGTGGACTATATATTGTGTTTTCATTGAATGCTCAAGAATCTTCATGCTTTTCTTCTTTCCTTCCTTCCTTCCTTCTTTTCTTCCTTCCTCCCTATCTCCTAACTTCCTTCTTAACTCGTTCAGAAAGAAGTAATTATCTTCCCCCTGATCCGCGTTCTAAAAGAACTTTTCGTTCTCTTTCTTCATAAAACTTATTGTGTTACACAGAGCAATATGTGGCCACATTAACTCAGTATACAAAACACCCTAATACTCCAGCTATATCTTGAGCTAGTAACTTCAGGGACAACCAACCTATTAGAAAGGGTCCATATTCCTTTACACAGGATACAGTGTTTGAAAGCAGATTTAAGCTGATTTCTACAAATTACTTCACTTGGCCTTTTGGCTCTCAAACTGAAATGGAAATTTCAGAAGAATTATCCTTTGGGGGATTTGGCTTCTGTCTCTAACATGGGGTTTACAGATGTGAATTAAAAAGTTGAAATGTTTTATAAGTCATAAGAAATAAAAAGCTTTTGAACCTGAACTAATGCTTGAATTCTTATTTTACTGAAAGAAAGAAAGAAGCTTGGAAAATATTTTAAAATATATAATCAAAAAATAAAATTTAGAAAATACCCATTTTTATAATAAACTCAAATTAAAGAATATAAAATGTTAATTATCCAATAAAAGGCTTAAGTACTCTAATCAGTAAAATAAAAAAAAGTAGAATTAAATAATTTATATTAATGAACATCTGTTCCCTGTTATAATGAAGGTGGAGTGGCTTCAGAGTGTATTTTCACTTTTAGATCATTTAAAATCAGGTGCTTTGAAAAATATTTGATCATATTAGGCTTGATAGCAGGTACCAGACTTGAGGAAAAAAGTAATATTTATTATTATTTGTACTATCAAAATTAGATATTCTTTAAGGATAAAATCAGCACTTAGAAAAGTTGAAATAATGTTGGCAGTTCCTAAGACATATGACAGTAGGATTCATGAAATATCTTGCAATATCATTTATTTTATATAAGTTCTCCAAGTTTTCAAGTTTTCCTTTCTACGTGCCATATAGTAAGGGAGTTAGTACATGGAGACTCTGAAGAAATCTCAGAAGCATTGCAAAATGCAAATCTAGTTTTCTTCTGTTTTGAAATCTTTGAAGCCACAGCTTACATATTTCTATATTTAAATAATTCTATTTAAAATCACATAAAAGGTGACACATTCATTCATACAACAAATGCTTATTTGATATTTACAACATGCTGGGCATTGTTCTAGGTAGTGGGGATAGAGTAGCAAACAAAAAACATTCTCTCACTAGTTTGTACTCCAATAAACAAATTGCATTCCAATACAAATGAAAGGGACATAAAACACATTTTATTGTTAGCATATTGTACCCAACTGTACAGTTATACACCTCTTTCTTTTGCTCATCTTGTTCCTCTACTTAAGTTTATCTTACTGTTTTTTTTCTTTCTTTTTTCCTATCTGGTGGAACCTTCTCAACTTTTAAATCCCAGTTCAAATTTCACCTCTTTGAAGCTTTCTCTTACACCAATTCCGTTGTCACTTCAGCTCTAGTTAAAACCAGTGAGTTCTTCGTTTGAATTCTTATCATAGGAACTGCCCTTGTATATACTTACCATATTGTATTGTTACTAATCTCCTGCTTGAATAGGAACTTTTTGACAGGGGCAGTGTCTTTTTTTTTTATACGTAACATAGCGTAGCTGCTAACCAAAAGGTCTGCAGTTCAAATCCACCAGTCACTTGTTGGAAACCCTATGGGGCAGTTGGGGCAGTTCTATTCTGTCCTATAAAGTCACTTTGAGTCAGAATCAACTTGATGGAAATTTTTTTTTTTTTTTTATACCTAACATATAGGGCTGTTATGAGTTGGAATTGACTTGACAGTAACAAGTTTGGTTTGTATTTGGCTTACACCTAATACCATGCTGGATACCTGTAGCTATGTAAAAAAGGATCATCTGAAAAAAAATGAATGAATAAATAAATGAATGAAACAATTTTAGAATGTCTTCATAGATGGTATGATGATTAAGATTGTCCGTCAGCTTGGCTGGGCCATGATTCTTGGGATTCGTCAATCTTCACAGCCTTCAAGCGAGAGTCCTGCTCCCTAACCTGCCGATCTTGGGTTCACCAGCCCCTGCAGCTACGTGAATGAGGAGATACCTTGCGGTCTTGCCTGCCAACCTTGGGGGTTCCTCAACCTTCACAGCCTGTGAGCTGGAGCCCTGCTCTCTGACCTGCTCATCCTGGGTTCACCAGCTTCTGTGGCTCTGTGAATTGGGAAAGGCCTCTATCCTGATCCAAGGACTTCGGATATTCCAACCCCTACAATCACGTGAGCTGTTTCCTTGATATAAATCTCTCTCTACATATTTATATGCTTTACTGGTTTTGCTTCTCTGGAGAACCCAGCCTAAGACAGATGGCATATCAAAAGGAGAGTTTGGGTCTATTGAAGAAAGCAATATTGTATTAAATTTCTATTTCTGCCATAACAAATTATGG
The DNA here is from genome assembly GCF_030014295.1 of Loxodonta africana. Lineage (NCBI taxonomy): Eukaryota > Metazoa > Chordata > Mammalia > Proboscidea > Elephantidae > Loxodonta > Loxodonta africana. Next base: position 120,629,972 of record NC_087345.1, on the reverse strand, counting down.
CAAACCTAGAGCCTTAAAACAGCACATTTCTTTAAGTTGCCCATGTAAGTCTCAGTAGGGGAAAAAAAAAAAAAAAGGCATTGGCAAGTCTGTGCTCCTACTGAAAACTCTAGGTAAAAATCTGTTTCCTTGCCATTTCTAGCTTCTTGGGCTGCCCACATTCCATGGCATGTGCCCTACTTCATCTCTCTTCAAAGCCAGCAATGCTACATCTCTCTGAGTACAGCCAGGAAAGGTGCTCTGCTTCTAGAGGCTCATGTGACCAGATTGGGCACACCTTGATAATCCAGGATAATTTTTTCATCTCAAGGTCTTTAATTCTAATCATATCTGCAAAGTCCCTTTTGCCGTGAAGGTAATATGTTCACAGGACTCTAGAACTGGAACATGGCATCTTTGGTGGGGGAGGGGAAGCATTATTCTGTCTTCCACAGCTATGATCATGCCAATGGCTTGACACATGTATTTTAGTGACTGCTGTAATATGTAAAAATAAAATGGTGACTGGTGGAGCAAGTTGTAACAGTCAAGACATTTTAGGAACTCAAAAAAAAAAATTTTATTTATTTATTTTTTTACTGGTGAACAAGTGTCCTTCCTTGCTGATGAAGAATCAAATGAATAAATTAATAATTGAGTAAATGGAGTCAAAGAAAGTTATGTAAAGAAGTAAACAAACAAAAATTGTGACAGACTAAATATAAGGACTAGAACCCTGTGGGGCAGGAAAGCCAGCACAAATTTTTTTCATAGAATATTAGTTTCAGAATTATAATACTTTCAATTGAGAAACAATGGATAAAGGTAGAATTTGAGCAGAGATTCAAAAGTTTGTTTTCACCATCCCAACTTGAGTTACCAGATGTTTTATGTTTAGAATGTACTGAAAAAGAATAGATCTCTTGCAATTTCCCCAAAGAGGTCAAAGCACTGTTAGGGCATTTTTCCTGATATTCAGACTGTGATTTCATTGGCTCAGTTTCATCCCATCACTCCTACTTACATTCCCATGAGCCACCCACTATAATTTCTCACCATCTTGATAAACACATCCGTCAAATACTACTACTTGTCAATGACATCAATTTAATTTTATTGGAGTTGGGGTCAGAACCAAGTATCCAATAGACCTCTATCCTGTAAATCAGATCTAAAAATACCCACATTTGTTGTTGTCACCACCATTTATTTGAAGGGAAAGGGGAAAAAAAGAAAATTGCTCCTTGTAAATAAATGTCAGCAAGAAACAAGAGAGTGAAAAAAAGGAAAATGGTAAATTCCAGTGAATGATTTTTTTTAAATATTAAACAAATAAATAAAACAATGTTAAACGACTTTGAATTCTAATCTTATTTAATTTGAGAGATGTTCTTATGATTCTGGTTTTGAGAATATTTATTTCACTTTTCAACATCTTATGAAATTGCTATTCAGACAATATAGGTATACATATCTCTATGAATCAAATAATCTGTCCATTTGTGTAAAACACGTTTAAAAACTTGTATTTCCCTATATGAATAAAGTTGTCTTATTCACTTTAAATTATTTCAAAATGCAATCATAGGTTCGCAGAGTAATATTTGTATTTTAGAAGTTCTCTCATTTGATCACAAACTATAGATGAGCAAACTAGAGATATTTAGTGCTTTGTACAAGGTCACTTCTCAAGTTTGTGTCAAAGTAGGGAGTTAAATCTAGTTTAAATGTTAACATTCTTCATCAACATTGACCTTACCTTCAGAATTTCTCCTTCTGGGTTAAGAAATCTCTCTTCCCCCAAAATCAACATTTGTATTCATGGTGCTCTATAATATTCTAATAGTCTCTTAGCTAATTAATGGAAGTGGACCAGAATGCGGTTCTCAGATAACATATGTCATGATGATATTTGTAGTTTTAGAAGATTACTGACTTTTAAGGGGGGATATTGGCAGAGGGGAAAGGGTGCACATAGGGTGAACTATTGAGAACTGGTTACAACAGTACAGGTGAGAGATTATGATCATTTTATCTAGGGGGTTGTCAATGCAGAAGGAGAGAAGATGGCTCCTAATTAGTCACAATTAATAAGACATGGTGATGAAATAAGTACGGAAAAAGATGAATAAGGAAGTGACAAATTATTAATCGGTTTTTGCTAGGTAATGATGTAGGAACAAACAATTCCTCAATTTCAGTGGCTTTTATAAGATCAACATGTAATTTTTCCTTCGTGGTTACAAGTTCAGGCTTTAGAATCAGACTTTCTGATTACGAATCCTAGCTACTACACTTACTGTATAAACACCCAGGGAAGTAATTTAACTGCTCTGCTCCAGTTCCCTCATCTGCCTAATGATGATTATCAAACAAGCAGTTTCCCTCTACCGTTGTTGTGAGAATTAAAACATTTACTGTATACATATATCTTCATTCAAACAGGGCCTGGCACATACTATTATTATTATCACTTCTTCCTTCCCAATGAAGAGGAAGTTAAAAACTAAAAAGCTTAAATAATTTCTCCATGGCCACACGGCTAGTTAATGATAGAGGTAGAATAGGAAGCCAATCTTACTGGCTTTATATCCAATGTCTTAATTGTTATATTAAAATTTCTCTCTTTTCCTTGCATCTAAGTATTGCAGTGACCCACAGGGTTCTCAGCTACTGGCATTCCATAATAGGCATATTTGTTGGAGCTGAGCATGAACACCCTGCTTAAGCCAAAGTTACTGAAAAAGTTCCAGAATGCCCTGATTCTTGCTACAGATGAATTTGCATATCAACTTTCTTGCTTTCTGGCTGCAAAGCATTGATTCACTTCTTTTTGATTACAAATCTCCTTTTGGCACATTTTTTTTTTTTTTTATCTGAACAGTGTTTTTTTCAGAGAATCATTTACAATCAGTTTTCTCAAATATATGGTGGGCATCTGACCTAAGCAAGACACCCACCCCTTAATTTGAATTTTGAGAAGTATTACAGAAGTATTACCTGAAGAGGTCCTTCATAGATTGCTGTACGAGCTGCTCTAGTCTCCTTGTTTGCGATTCAAGAACTTTAACTGATTCAAAAGGTGACCTCCAGAGTGCAGGCAATACCATGAGGCACCTGTGGCTCATCTTGCTCCAAACAGGCAAAAACAGTACAAGCTATTGCACTCCTGACTCCAACGCTCAAACTGCATGGGCCTCTCAACAGTTAGAGTGAATGTGAGCTGCCATCACAGACTCAATCAAAGAGAAGCACAATGCCCTGATATGCCCCGAATTCTATTTCATTATGTAAGAAGTAAGGAGAAACTAGCTAGTACTTAAGGCCCCAAACAAATATGATGTCTTATCAAACTGTATTCTAACTGTATGTCTATTTGCCTTCTATCCTAAACGATGATCAAAGTTCAGTATCTTGTAAAAGGTACATTATGGTAGAATCCTTATGTAGTATCAGCAGCGTGGTTTGCAAAATTGACGCTAGCTCAGTGAGTGAGATCTGCTAATCTAAGCAGATTTCCAAAAGCTTTTAGCTATGACTTGAATAAGAAACATAATCTGTATGTTGTAACCTCATACAAAGTTTATATACAATGTTTTGAATTGTAGGCTGAGGAAACAGCGAGTAAAAAGGCCGAGGCAGAGTGCCTAGTATGATTTAAACGGTGAAAACTATACTTAGATCTGTATCATCTATATGAAACAAGTTGCAAAAAGCAGCACGCAGTGTGATGGTTAATTTTATGTGTCGATTTGACTAGGCTATGGTGCCCAGTTGTTTGGTTAAACACTAGTCTAGATGTTTCTGTGAAGGTATTTTGCACATGTGACTAAAATATACAGTTATTTATTTTAGTAAAGGAGATTACCAGAAATAATGAAAGTAAGACTCATCCAATCAGTTGAAGGTCTTAAGAAAAATAACTGAGGTATCTGAAAGAAGTAGGCATTTGGCCTCAACACTAGAACTTAAAAATCTTGCTTGAGCTTCCAGTCTGCAGGCCTGCCCTACAAATTTTGGACTTGCCACCTCCACAATAGAATGAACTAATTCTTTAAAGACCGATCTCTCTTGCTCTATTTATATGCATATACGTGTTGTTGTAGTTACTTGCTGTTAAGTCAATTCTGACTCATGGCAACCCCATATGTGCAGAGAGCTACTCCATAGGATTTTCAAGGCTGTGAACTTTCAGAAGCAGATCCCCAGGCCTTTCTTCCAGGGTACCTCTGGGTGGGTTTGTACCACCAACCTTTTGGTTAGTAGTTGATTGTTTAAACTTTTGCACCACTCAGGAACTTATCTCTCTCTCTCTCTATCCTTCTGTTAGTTTTGTGGAGAACTCTGACTGATGTGCTTGCCCTATTTGTTATTCATTCTTTTTATTCTTTTTTGTTCTATCCCACACTATGTTTTACTCTATTCGGTTGTTGTTAGGAGCCATCAAGTTGGTTCTGGCTCAGAGCGATCCTAGGTATAACAGAATGAAACACTGCCTGGTCCTGAGCCATCCTCACAATCCTTGCCGTGTTTGAATGGATGTTGAATTTTGTTAAATGTTTTTTCAGAATCTATTTGTTATGGATTGAATTGTGTCCCCCCAAATATGTGTGTCAACTTGGCTAGGCCATAATTCCAAATATTTTATGTTTGTCCTCCATTTTGTAATTATCCTACGTGTTGTAAATCCTAACCTCTATGATGCTGATGGGGCAGGATTAGAGGCAGCTATGTTAATGAGGCAAGACATAATCTACAGGATTAGGTTGTATCTTGAGTCAATCTCTTTTGAGATATGAAAGAGAGAAGCAAGCAGAGAGGAGAGGGACCTCATTACCACCAAGCAAGAAGAGCCAGGAGCAGAGTGCATCCTTTGGACCCAGGGTCCCTGTGCTCAGAAGCTCCCAGACCAGGGGAATATTGATGACAAGGATCTTCCTCCAGAGCCAACAGAAACAGAAAGACTTTCCCTGGGTCTGGCACCCTGAACTCAGACTTCTAACCTCCTAGACTGTGAGTGAATAAATTTCTGTTTGTTAAAACCATCCACTTGTGGTATTTCTATTATAGCAGCACAAGATAACTAAGATACTTCTGATATTAGTATTATTTTGACATCATAAAATTATTTGTTAACTATTTTACCCTTCCTCTGTTTTCTGAAAAAGTTTCTGTAATATTGATGTTATTTCTTCCTTGAGTAGTTGGTAGAATTAGCCATGGAAACTGTTTGAGCCAATAGTATTCTTGTAAAAATGTCATTGATAATGGATTTATTTTCTTTAGTATTTGTGGAGTTATTAAGACTTTCTGTTTTATCTTGGGTTTTTTTAGAAATGTGTGCATTTCATCTAATTTGTTGAATCTGTTGTCATAAAATTGTACGTAAACCAAAACCCATTGTCGCTGAGTCGATTCTGAATCATAGTAACCCTATAGGACAGAGTAGACCTGCCCCATAGGGCTTCCAAGGAGCGCCTGGTGGATTTTAACTGCCAACTTTTTGGTTAGCAGCCGTAGCTCTTAACCACTATGCCACCAGGGCTTCTATTATTGCTTTTAATGTATCCATGGTATGTGGTGATATCCTTTTTTTTATTGCTGTAATTTGTAATTTTTCTCTCTCATTTTTTACTTGATCAGTCTAGCTGGATGTGTATCAATTTTGGGAGCTTTTTAAAAGAGTAGCTTTTAATTTTGTTCATATTCATCATATGTTTTCAACTTTGTTGATTTATGCTCTTACATTTATTATTTATTTACTTCTACTTTGGTTTTAATTTTTTCCTCTTTCCTAGCTTCTCAAGATGAACACTGAACATATATATAACAGACACATATATGTAAATATATGTTTTTCTCTAGGCCCTGCTTTAGTTGTTTCGATATGTTGTACTTTCTTTCATTTCCTTTCAATTCAAAGTGTTATCTAATTTCCTTTATGCTATCTTTTTTGATCCATAGATTATTTAGATATGTTTTGTTCAATTTCTAAATTCTGAGTGTTTCTAAATATCTTATTGGCATTGAATTCTGATTAAATTCACTTGTCATTAAAGAACATATAATATTTGATTTTGATATTTTCAAATTTACTGGTACTTATTTCATAGTCCAGAATATGGTCATGTTGTTGAAAATAACTTGTGTTTTGGAAAATAATATGTAGAAAGATTGATTTTGTATTCTATAGACATCATTTTGGTCATATTCATTTAAGATTCCCATGTCTTCCTGATGAATTGATAAATACCATTATGAAATGTTTTTTCAAATGCTTTATCTTTGGTAATATTCTTTGTTTTGAACTCTGTTTAATTTGACACGTGGCATTTTAGCACTCTCAGAATCAATCGTTGGGTACTATATCCACATCCATTATTTTATTTTCTAACTATCTGTGTCTATATTTTTTTGGGGGGGGAACTTTTTTAATTTTTTTAATTGAACTTTAGATGAAGGTTTACAGAACAAATTAGTTTCTAATCAAACAGTACTCATATTGTTGTATGACACTGGCTAACAAACCCATGGCATGTCAACACTCTCCCTTCTCAACCCTGGGTTCCCTATTACCAGCCATCCTGTTCCCTCATGCCTTCCAATCCCTGCCCCATGGCTGGTGCATCCCTTTAGTCTTGTTTTGTTCCATGGGACTGTTCAATCTTTGGCTGAAGGGTGAACCTCATGATTGGCCTCATTACTGACTGAGCTGAAAGAGTGTCCGGGGGTCATATGCTCAGGGCTTCTCCAGTCTTTGTCAGGCCACCAAGTCTGGTATTTCCTTTTGAGTTAGGATTTTGTTCTACATTTTTCTCCAGCTCTGTCCGTGACTCTATACTGTGATCTCTGTCAGAGAAGTCAGTGGTGGTAACCAGTCACCATCTAGTTGTACCAGACTCAGTCTGGTGGAGGCTGTGGTCAATGCGGCCCATTAGTCTTTTAGACTAATCTTTCCCTTTTATCTTTAGTTTTCTTCTTTCTTTCTTGCTCCCAAAGGGGTGAGACCAGCGGAGTATCTTGGATGGCCACTCACAGGCTTTTAAGACCCCAGACACTAGTCACCAAAGTAAAATATAGAACATATTCTTTATAAGCTCTGTTATGCCAATTGAGCTAGATGTTCCCTGAGACCATAGTCCCCACAGCCCTCAGCCCAGCAATTCGGTCCCTCAGGGAGTTTGGATGTGTCTATGGAGCTACCATGGCCTTGCCTTGTACAGGTTGTGCTGGCTTCCCCAACATTGTGTACTGTATTACCCTTCACCAAAGTTACCACTTGCCTATTGTCTATTAAGTGTTTTTCCATCCCCACCCCTCCCCTCCCTTGTAACCGTCAAATATTGTTTCTTTTTGTGTGTAAACCTTTTCATGAGTTTTTACAGTAATGGTCTCATACAATATTTGTCCTTTTGTGATTGACTTATTTCTCTCAGCCTAATATCCTCCAGATGCATCCACGTTACGTGATGCCTCACAGATTCATCATTGTTCTTTAGCGTTGGGTAATACTCCATGGTGTGTATGTACCAGTTTGTTTATCCATTCATCTGTTAATGGGCATCTAGGCTGTTTCCATCTTTTTGCTGTTGTGAACAGTGCTGCAGTGAAGATGGATGTACATATATCTATTCGTGTGAAGTCTCTTATTTCTTTAGGATATATTCCTCGGAGTGGGATTGCTGAATCAAATGGTATTTCTATTTCTAGCTTTCTAAGGAAGTGCCAAGTCGTTTTCCTAAAAGGTTGTATCATTTTGCATTCCCACCAGCAGTGCATAAGAGTTCCAATCTCCCTGCATCCTCTCCAACATTTGTTATTTTCTATTTTTTTGATTTGTGCCAGTAATGCCAGTGTGAGATGGTATCTCATTGCGGTTTTGATTTGCATTTCTCTGATGGCTGGAGATCACGGGCATTTCCTCACGTGTCTGTTGTCCGCTTGAATGTCTTCTTTGGTGAAGTGTCTGTTCATTTCCTTTGCCCATTTTTTAATTGGATTATTTGTCTTTTTGTTGTAGAGGTGCCGGATTTTCTAGTAGGTCTTAGAGATTAGACCTTTGTTTGATTTGTAATAGCCAAAAATTTTTTTCCAGTCTATAGGTTCTCTTTTTACTCTTTTTGTGAAGTCTTTTGATGAGCATAAGTGTTTAATTTTTGGAAGGTCCCAGTTATCTAGCTTATGCTCTGGAGCTTGATGTGTTGTTGGTTGTGATTCGTATCCTGTTAATGGCATGTATTAGGGTCTCTAGTGTTGATCCTAATTTTTATTCTATGAGCTTCATGGCTTTTAGATTTATATTTAGGTCTTCAATCCACTTTGAGTTAGTTTTTTTATATGGTGTGAGGTATGGGTCTTGTTTCATTTTTTTTTCAGAGGGACGTCAAGTTTTGCCAGCACCATTTGTTAAAAAGAATGTCTTTTCCCCCATTTGATGGACTTTGAGCCCTTGTTGAAGATCAGGTGACCATAGGTGGGTGGATTTACATCTAGTTCTCAATTCTGTTTCATTAGTCAATGTATCTGTTGTACCAGTACCAGATTGTTTTCACTGACCATAGCTGTATAGTAGGTTCTGAGGTCAGGTAGTGCGAGTCCTCCTACTTTATTCTTCTTCAATAGTGCTTTACTTATCCAGGGCTTCTTCCTTTTCCATATAAAGTTAATGATAAGTTTTTCCATCTCTTTAAAGAATGTTGTTTGTATTTGGATTGGTATTGCTTGGTATTTGTAAATCACTTTGGGTAGAACTGTCATTTTCACAATGTTGAGTCTACCTATCCATGAGCATGGTATGTTTTTGCATTTGTATGGATCTCTTTTGGTTTCTTGCAGTAGTGTTTTGTAGTTTTCTTTGTATAGGTCTTTTACATCCCCAGTTAAATTTATTCCCAAGTATTTTATTTTTTTAGGGGCTATTATAAATGGTGTTCTTTTCCCGATTCCCTTTTCATCATTCTCTTTATTTGTGTATAGGAAACCAACTGATTTTTGTATGTTTACCTTGTATCTGCTGAATCTTTCTATTAGTTCCAGTAGTTTTCTCGTGGAGTCTTGGGTTTTCTTAGTATCATATCATCTGCAAATAGGGACAGTTTAGCTTCTTCATTACCAATTTGGATGCCCTTTATTTCTGTTTCTTGCATTATTGCTCTAGCTAAGACTTCCAACAGAATGTTAAATAGGAGTGGTGATAAAAGGCATCCTTGTCTTGTTCCTGTTCTCAGTGGGAAAGTTTTCAGCCTCTCTCCATTGAGAACGATGCTGGCCACTGGTTTTGCTTAGATGCCCTTTATTACGTTGAGAAATTCCCCTTCTATACGTATTTTATTTAGAGTTTTTATCAGGAATGGGTGTGGGACTTTGTTGAATGCCTTTTCTGAGTCGACTGAGATGATCATGTGATTCTTTTCATTCCTTTTATTTATGTGGTGGATTACATTGATTGATTTTCTAATATAGAGCCATCCTTGCATACCTGGTATGAATACTACGTGGTCGAGGTGTATTATTTTTTTGATATGCTGCTGAATTCTATTGGCTAGAATTTTGTTGAGAATTTTTTGCATCTATATTCATGAGAGATATTGGACTGTAATTTTCTTTTTTGTGGTGTCTTTGCCTGGTCTTGGTATCAGAGTTATGCTGGCTTCATGGAATGAATTCAGAAGGATAGCTTCCTTTTTTATGTTCTGAAATATTTTGAGTAGTACTGGTGTAAGCTCTTCTCTGAATGTTTGGTAGAATTCTCCAGTGAAGCCATATGGGCCAGGGCTTTTTTTTTTGTTGGCACATTTTTTTTATTACCTTGCCAATCTCTTCTCTTTTTATGGGTCTGTTCATATTTTCAACATCATTTTGTGTTAGTTTAGGTAGGTCATGTGTTTCTAGAAATTTGTCCATTTCCTCTAGGTTTTCAAATTTGTTGGAGTATAGTTTTTCATAATACTTTGTTATGATCCTTTTTATTTCAGTTGGGTCTGTTGTATGTCCCCATTTCATTCCTTACTTGGATTATTTGCATTTGTTCCTGTTTTTCTTTTGTCAGTTTTGCCAGTGGTCTGTTGATTTTGTTGATCCTTTCAAAGAACCAACTTTTGGTTTTGTTGATTCTTTCTATTGTTTTTCTATTCTCCATTTCATTTATTTCTGCTCTGATCTTTATTATTTTCTTTATTCTGGTGGCTGTGAGCTTTTTTGCTGTTCTCTTTCTATTTGTTCAAGTTGTGTAACTGAGGTTTTGATTTTGTCCCTTCTTTTTTGATGTGTGCATCTAGTGCTATAAATTGACCTTGGAGGACTGCCTTCGCTGTGTCCCAAAGGTTTTGGTATGATGTGTTTTCATTCTCTTTTGATTTTGGGAAATTTTTGATTCCATCTTAGATTTCTTCTATTACCCAGTGGTTTTTAAGCAGGGTATTATTCAGTTTTCATGTAATTGATTTTTTTTTCCTTACCCTTCCTGTTGTTAATTTCTACTTTGATGGGATTGTGGTCAAGAAGATACTTTGTAGTATCTCAGTGTTTTGGATTTTGTTGAGGGTTGCTCTGTGGCCTGAGATGTGGTCTGTCCTGGAGAATGTTCCATGTGCGTTGGAAAAGAATGTGTACTTTGCAGCTGTTGGGTGGAGTTCTATATATGTCTATGAGATCAAGTTGGCTGATTGTGTTCTTTAGCTCTTCTGTATCTTTGTTGAGTTTTTTTCTAGATGTTCTGTCCTTTACTGAGAGTGGTGTGTTGAAGTCTCCTACTATTATCGTGGAACTGTTGGTTTCCATTTTCAGTGCTGTTAGAGTTTGTTTTATGTATCTTGGAGCCCTGTCATTGAGTACGTAGATGTTTATTATGGTTAAGTCTTCATGATGGATTGTCCCTTTAATTATTATATAGTGCCCTTCTTTGTCTTTTATGGTGGATTTTGTTTTAAAGTCTATCTTATCTGAAATTAGCATTGCCACTCTTGCTCTTTTTTGGTAGTTTATATGCGTCATATATTTTTTTCCCATCCTTTGATTTTTAATAAATTTGCATCTTTGTTTCTAAGGTGTGTCTCTTGTAGACAGCATATTGATAGATCCTGTTTTTTTATGCATTCTGTCACTCTGTGTCTCTTTATGGGTGCATCTAGGCCATTTACATTAAGTGTAATTATTGATAGGTGTGAGTTTATACTGCTGTCATTTTGTAGTGCTTTTTTTCTGTGACACTAACATTTTCTTTGTTCCTCTTACTCTCCTGTGCTGAGTTCCTTTTGTTTATGGTTTTCTTTTTCATTTTCTTTTAGATTTTGTTTTTAATGAGACTTTATGTTTTTCTTCTTTATTTTGAAGAGTGGGTTTGTTAACTTTCTTTGTGGTTACCTCGAAATTTATCCTTATTTTCTAGGTTTGAAAAAAAAAATTTTTTTTTTTTTTTTTAGGTTTGAACCAGTCTACTATTGCTTGGTATTGCCTTGCCTTCATCTCCATTAGAAAGTTCTATACCTATACCATTTATTCCCTTTTACTGTTCTGATATTGTTGTCATTTACAGATTAACCTCACTGGTTCCCTGTTGCAATTGTTTTGGTTTTAGATAGTCCTTGAAAGTTCGTGTCCTAGGTTGGTATCTGGCTGGTACAATCTTGTGTCCTAGATTCAGGCCATGGCCTGATGTTGTTTGTTCTCAGACTAAAGGACTTCCTTTAATAATTTGTGTAAGTTTGGTTTGGTTTTTACATATTCCCTTAATTTCTGCTTATCTGGAAATGTCCTAATTTCACCATTATATTTGAATGAAAGTTTTGCAGGATATATTATTCTTGGTTGGCAATTTTCTTCTTTCAAGGTTTCATATATATGTCATCCCGTTGCCTACATGGTTTCTGCTGAATAATCAGAGCTTAGTCTTATTTTTTCTCCTCTGTATGTGAATTTTTGTTTTTCTCTAGCTGCTCGCAGAATTTTTTCTTTGTCTTTGGCTTTAGCAAGTGTGATTATGATATGCCTTGGTGTTTTTCTTTTGGGGTCTATCCTACATGGGGTTTGTTGAGCTTCTTGGATGGTTAACTTTTCATCATTCATGATATGAGGGAAGTTTTCTGTCCGCAATTCTTCAATGATCCTCTCCGTGTTTCCTGTTTTCTCTCACTGTTCTGAAACTCTGATCATTCGAGAATTTTTGCTTTTGATTGTATCCCACATAATTCTCAGGGTTTCTTCATTTTTCTTCATTATTTTTTTCTGATTTTTCCTTAGAGTTGTATCCAGGTTTTTGTCTTCAGTTTTGCTGATTCTGTCTTCCATCATGTCAAACTTACTCCTCAGCCCTTCTATGACACTGTCCATTTATGAAATCTTGTTCTTTTATCTTTTGGATTTCTAATTGTTCTTTTGAGTGATTTCTAGTTGTGCATTTATTTAGGCATTTTGTTCCTGTATTATTTTCTAGAATTGTTCCATTTTTTTGTCTGTATTTTCCATGAATTTGTCTGCCTTTTCCATAAATTTGTCTATTTCTTGCTCTTTTTTTTTTTTTTTTTGGCCCTTTGCTTGAATTCTTGGATTGCTCTGAATATTAGAGATTTGAATTCTCTGTCAGGTAGTTATAGTGCCTTTTCTTCTACTGGAAAGTCATCTGTTTTATTTTGGACACCTATTGGAACCATTGGGTCCTGTTTTGTTATATGTTTTGATATTATCTGCTGTCTTTGAGATAACCCCAAAAACCCATTCAGTAGTTATTTTCTTCATTTCTTGATTGTAGATTTGTTTGTTTCATCCTGCTTTTTTGTTTTATTTGGTTATGTCTGAGCAGGCAGAGTGGGCATCCTTTGTTGTTTGCTCATTGGTAGTCACAATACTTTTCACCTCCTTGTCCAATGGGCAGCGCCAGTCATTCATCTATGGTACAGCAGGGCAGGTCCAGCTGAAGGGGAGGGGCTGGGGTGGGTTGTTTGTTGTGTGTACTAGGGCCAACAGGGAGGGTCAGGAATCAGTGTGGGCAGGTTCCAGTAGGCTGTGCCTGTGCTGCTCAGGGGTGTAATGCTGAGTGCACAGTAGACAGGAAAGAGGGGGGAGGTTGTGACATGTGGAGCTAACTGGGGTATAGGAAAGAGGAGAGAGAAACAGGAGCTGAAAACGAATAAAAAAAAAAAAAAAAAGAGTACTAAGGGAGCTTTCCATTGGAGTGGATAGATGAGAAACTGAGAAGTAGAGAAAAGCAACATAAATAAATAAATAAAAAGAAAGAAAGAAAGAAAGGGAAAAAGAAAAATAACCAGATAAAAATTTGGAAAGGAAAAAAAGAAAAGCCCACAGGAGTCACAGAATCCCACCGGTGGGGCTCTTAAGACTGGGAAAGTGGTCCCAGGCTGTGCAGTATAGCCTGGCTAGAGAGGGTATAGATGTCACACAGCACCAGGTATTCCGGAGATAGGAAAGAAGGTAAGTATAGAAAAACAAGAACTGAGAAATGGAGAAAGAAAGGGAAAAGAGAAAAGAAACAAAGAAGGGAGGGGAGAAAGAAAGGAATGCCCCCAGGGATGCCACCTAGGCAGCTGCACAGATTGGTGGAGTAGCTTCTAAGCCATGCAGTGGAGCCTGGCTAGAAGGGGCTCCCAAGCTTTGAAAAGTAAAAGAAAACTAACAAAGCAAAACAAAACGGAGCAAAGGAAAAAAAGCCTCAGGGATCCCACCAGCATGGTGTTGTGGGCCCGGGGAGTGGTTCCCCAGTTGAGCGTGGCCTCGCAGGCTTTCAAGAAGAAGCAAAGATGGCATAGGGAGCCAGGTGTTCCAGAGAAAGGAGGGGTAGGTGATAGGAGGCTCAGAAGAAAGAAAAAGTGATGGAAAAAACCAACACGAGCTCAGAGGCCCAGCCAATATGGGCAGGGTGAATCCAAGCAGCCTGAGGCCAAAACAGTTGCCTCCCGGTCAAGAGACTGAGGTTGGTGGGAAGCAGAGGAGGCCGAAGAGGGGAGGAAGAAGGAGGAATTAGGAAAGCATATATTGCTTTTTACCGGGTGCTCTATCTCCTGCTGGGAACTTCATGAAGCCGCTTTCTCTTATTCCCTGTCCTCTGATCTCCAACATGGGTGGGGCGAATCCAAGCTGCACGGACACTGCACTTCCTGGCTGGCCAAATCACCACAGCCAGCCAGGAAGCTCCGAGGTAGAGCAGCAGGGAGAGAACAGAGGGTGGAAAAGCATGTATTGCTGGTTACCAGATGCTCTGTGTCCTGCTGGGAGCTCTGTGAAGCTGCTTTCCTGTGCTCTCTGTCTGCTGATCCCTGACAGGAGTCCAAGATGTCAGATCCGTGCTGTGTTAGCTGATGGGGACTTCAGCACGTATCCCTCCTCACTCTCTGTCCTCTGTCAGTTTCTTATTCCGTTTGGTTCTTGGCTGAGTTCTTTATCTCTTCATTTGACACTTCAGGTTCCCGGAATGATGTTTGCCTCTGTTTTAGTTTTTTGGGTCTTTGCTATGGAGGGATGGAGTGGTGCTTCTGTCTATGGTGCCATGTTGGCCGGAAGTGGTGTGTCTATATTTAAGGTATTTTTTGTGGACAATATTTAATTGAGACTAACTTTCATATTTATTATGATATCTGTTTTTTAATAGAAGAATTTAGGCTAATAGCATTTATTGTAATTATTGATATATTTGGATTTGGGTCTATCATATTTCATATGTCAATTTAGTTTCTTTAGTTTTTATTTTTCTTCTGAGATTTCCTATTTATTGCTGCATTTTATAATTTAATTTTTTGAACATGTTATATTTCATTTATTTGAATATATTTAAGATAACAATTTTAAATAATTTGCCAAATGTAGCTCATAGTCCCTCTTGAGGTTGGTTTCTATTGATGCTTTTTTCTTGACTATGAATCATTTTTTTGTGTTTTTATATGTCTAGTTATTTATGATGTAAAATGGGACCTGTTAATTTCATTTTGAGAACCTCTAGATTCTGTTTTCTTTAGAGATTGTTAACTGTGTTGTATTAAGCAGTTCTGTTGTTGACTGTTAGCCTTGAAGTTGAGACTATTTGTAGAAAACTCAAAGCATTTCTCGATCACGTCTAACTTGGCAGAACACAATCTCAGAACTTTGTCCTCATGGATATTGTCATGGTTTGGTTTTACCCTAGGATGTGGTTCTTACTTCTAAGGCTCAAACTTTCTTATTTCGCAACTAACTTCCATGGTGGTAATGAGTTATCAAGAAGGTTATTCAACTCATATTGGGTCAGATCTCCAATGTCTTCCAGCAAGCTTTGACCTCTGGTATCTCTATTCTGTTCTCATTCCTGTGGCAGCCACTCTTTGTATAGTTTTTTCACAGCATACGTACAGCAAAGTCCTAAGCTAAGAACTCACAGAGAACTTGCATACTAACATGTGAGTCCCTCCCCATGTCTTCATGTCTACTTATTTTCAGTGAGTTAACCTGCAGATTCCAGCCACTTCAGCTGCCTTGAACTCTGATCTCTTCCTTCTTAGCTCACTGGAACAACCACACTCTGCATGGTTAAAAGATTGTTTTGGCATAGCTGGGAAATCATACAGTGTGTACTCTTGTGTTAGACTTTGTTTGCTGAGGGCAAAGTCTGTGAGAACCAAATATGTTGCTGTGTGTATCAGTAGTCTGTTCCTTTTTATCTTTGAATAGTATTTTGTTGCACAAATACATCACAATTTGCTTATCTATTCTCTACTTGATCGACGTTCCTGTTATACCGTATTTTTTGCAAGTAATGTGCCCACGTAAATAATGCATCCGCACATATATAACATGCATATCACTCTTAGGAAAATAACATGCGAGGGGGTTGTGCAGTTGGCAAAAAAAGGTATAATGCGCACATTGTTTGTGTTAAAATATGGCATTAATTTTTTGGCTTTTATGAATAAAACAACTATGAACATTGTGTTCATATTTTTTTTGAAATGTGTTTTCATTTTTAGTAAGTGATTAAGATTGGAATTGCTAGGATAAAGAATAGATGTATATTTAACTTAGTAAGAAATTGCCACACTGTTTCCCGAAGTGGTATTCCCTTTCACATTCTCACTGTCAACTGTATATATATGTCACTATAATAAGTGTGTATTGGTATCTTGTGATTTTAAACACTTTTTCATTTGCTTATTGTCCATTAATGTTTGTCCCAGGCTGGGTTCTCTAGAAAAGCAAAACCAGTAAAATATGTAAATGTATATACAGAGAGATTTATATCAAGGAAACAGCTCACATGATTGTAGCGGCTAGAACGTCCCAAGTCTGTGGATCAGGACAGAGGCCTCTACCTATTCACGCAGCCACAGAAGCTGGCAAACCCAAGATAAGCAGGTCAAAGAGCAAGGCTCCCGCTCACAGGCTGTGAAGATCAACAAATTCCAAGATTGACAGGTAAGCTGCTAGCTCAAGTCCCAAGAACCAGAGGCCAGATGACAAGAGGCAGCTGCTGAATCCAGAACAAACCAAAAGCATTGGCAAGGCGAGCAGGAAGGTAATTGGTGGTGGAGGGCTGAGAAACGAAGGCTGAGGAGGTGGTGAGCTACCACAGGCCCCTCCCCCACCAGTACCAGTCAGCAGATTCTATCATGGGGGTGATCACATATCAGATTTCAACAGGGAAGTGATCACAATATTATACAACTCCCAAAACACTGAAAATCATGGCCCAGGCAAGTTGACACACAATCTCAACCATCGCAATGTCTGTTCAGGCCTTTTCCTCATTTTTAATGGGTTAATTTTCTTTTTATTATTGCTTTGTAAGACTTCTTTGTTCTGGATTAATAATGTCCTTTGTCAGGTATATGTATTGCTTTTCTCTCTCCCCATTAGTGGCTTCCTTACTAGATTTCTCGATGGCATCTCTAGGAGTTTTTAGTTTTGGAAAAGTCTAACTTATTGCTCTTTATTTTCTTCTAATTTAGTGCTATTTATGTCTTATCTAAGAAATGTTTGCCTACTTCCAGTTGTCTAAGACCTTTTCCTGTGTTTTTTTCTAAAAGCTATATAGTTTTAGTTTTTATATTTAGTTCTAAGATCCATGTAAGTTTAACTTTTGTGTATATTGAAAGTTAATGGTTAGATTTTCCATACAAATATCTAGTTGAGAAGATTTTCTTCTTCCTCATCAAGCTGCATTCTCTGAAAGTCAATTAATCATATGATATGGGTTATTTCTGGACTCTTAATTCTGTCTCATTTATCCGTATGTCTATCTTGATGTCAATACCACCTCTGGATTTTGGGAACTTTTTAGTAAGTCTTGAGATCAAGTAGCAGGAGTCCTCCAGGTTTTCATTTTCAAGATTTTTGTCTGTGTGTGTGTGTGTGTGTGGCTTTTTTAGGTTCTCTGTATTTCCATATAAATTTTAGAACCAGCCTCTTAATCTTTCTGTAATTGATTGGGTTTGCTTTGAATCTATTAATTAATTAGGAGTGAATTGACATGTTAATAATATTGGGTACTCTCTAAACCATGAACTTCTTCATTTTATCCCAGCATTGTTTTGTAAATTTAGTGTAAAGAGTTGCATGTATTTTGCTAAATTGATTCTCTAACCTTGTGGGAGAGGGATTGTTTGTTTGTTTTTCCTTTTTGATGTGAGTATGTGTCAGTAATGAGAATTGATTATTGTCAAATGATTTTTTTTTTCTATACCTGTTAAATTAAAAGAATGGATTTTATCCCTTATTCCGTATTACAGTACATTGCAGTAAAGCTTCTGGGCCTGGTGTTTTTCTTTTTGGGAAACAATCAGATTAGATTTATTTGATATATATAGAGCTCTTTAGATTTTCATTTCCACTTTGTGCCAATTCCAATAAGTTGCCCTCTTTCTTCATAACCCTGGTGGGGTTTTTTTGTTTATTTCTTTTGATTGAATACTAAATATCACAAGTGACACATTGTAAAAAGTTCTGGATTCTGTCAAGTTCGTCTGAAAAATGATTTTTTGTTGTTGTTCTTGTTTTCTAACAGGGAGCTAACTCTTTGGACTCAGACTCCATATCTGTCTCTCCTACTCTCTGTAGCACCTGACATCACTGCCAAGTTCTTTCAGCTTCTAGCTGCTGCTTTTTTTTTTTTTCTTTTCCCCAATGCGCCTGGATCTTCCCCATGTATACATAGTTTAGGATTTAGGAAATATTTGGGCAGATATTATAAGCAGATTCGGGGGGCTTATCACTTCTGTTGCTTATTCCCTTCTAGCATTCCCTGCTCTTAACTTCCTGGTTGTTTTACCTCAAGCCAGTAAATCAGTAACATTTATAGATTGCTATTGCTTCAGTCCAGAGAGAATTAAGGGGAGTTTTCAGGCAAAAGGTCACAAATGCAGAAATCTTCCTCCCTTGTGGTTCACCTTTTAAGGGTAGGCTTCCCAGAAATCTCTGCCTGCTTTTTATCCCTCTCTCTGTCTTCAAATAGTTCTTTTTAAAATATTTTTCTAGATTTTAAAATTAATACCTGCAGGATGGGTAGTCTGACTAAGCTACTGCTCCTCTACCAGAACTTGGGACTCTTCAAGTCTGTAATATTACTTTTATGCTCGTATTTGTCGTTGTTCTTGTTAGTTACCATGTAGTCAGCTCTGTCTCATGGGGACATGTATAATAGAAGGAAGCATTGCCTGGTCCTTTGCCATTGTTGTGATTACTGGTATGTCTGAGTGTATCATGGAGGCTACTGTGTTAATCCATGTCACTGAGGGTTTCCCTCATTTTCACGGAACCTCTGCTTTGTCAAACATGAATTCTTTCTCTAGCAATTGGTCTTTCCTGATGACGTGTCCAAAGTAAGCTAGCCAAAGTCTCTATCCTCACTTCTAAGCAGCATTTTTGTTGTATTTCTTCTAAGACGGATTTGGCCACTCTTTTGGCAGCCCACGATGTATTCAATATTTTTTGCCAATGCCAAAATCTGAATGCATCAATTCTTCTGCCTTCCTTTTTCATTGTCCAGCTTTCACATGCACATGAGGTGATTGAGAACACCTGAAAAGAGCATGGCTTGCATTTGGCACAACTTAGTCATCAAAGTGACAACTTACCTGTTTGAAACTTTAAAGAGGTCTTTTGCATAATTATATTATATATAATATATTATATTACATGCTATATATGTATATATATGGAAACCCTGGTGGCATAGTGGTTAAGTGCTACGGCTGCTAACCAAAGGGTTGGCAGTTTGAATCTGCCAGGCACTCCTTGGAAACTCTATGGGGCAGTTCTACTCTGTACTATAGGGTCGCTATGAGTCGGAATCGACTTGACGGCACTGGGTTTGGTTTGGTTTATATAGATATATATTTACATAAATTTTTCAAAATAAAATAAAGTATGCTAAAATTATTTATTTCTGAGATGAATCAAAAACATTAGTTTCTGATTTTTTACAATGTGCTATCTTGGTTATGTTTGTGTATTCTGTGTTTATGTATGTGTGAACATGTTATTGTGGTTTTATAATGCTCTGTAATGTTCCGATATCAGCTGTATTCTTTTGTTCTTCTGCCCATAAATACAGGAGCATTCAATTAATTTTAATGACAGTTTAATTAATCAACTAATAGAAAATGTTTTAGCATAATCTCACAGATTGAAATATTTTAAGAAACTGTTTTTTAAAATTTCAGTTTAAATCTAAAGTTAGGCATAAGTTTCATAAATTCAGGTACTAAATAACTGTCATCTTAGTGGCATTTTACTCATGCTAGAAAAACATGGATGTGTTTACGTCATGGTTGCCAACTACTATAATCACACATAAGAAGAGCCAAAAACCCATTACCCAAACCCATTGCCATCAAGTCGATTTTGACTCATAGCAACCAAAAAAAACCCATCGTTGTCGAGTCAATTCCGACTCACAGTGACGTTTAGGACAGAGTAGAACTGCCCCATAGAGTTTCCAAGGAGCACCTGGTAGATTCGAACTGCTGACCTTTTGGTTAGCAGCCATAGCACTTCACCATTACACCACCAAGGTTCCCATAGCAGCCCTACAGGACAGAGTAAAACTGGCTCATGGGGTTTCCAAGGCTATAAATCTTTACAGGAGCAGACTGCCACATCTTTTTCCCATGAACCAGCTGGTGGTTTCAAACTGCTGACCTTTCAGTAAGCAGCCAAGTGCTTAACCACTGTACAACCAGGTTCCTCATGACATGCACTACAGGTTGAATAAAATATCATATTTAACTGAAAAATGTGGATAAACTTAAACCAATGAAGACATACAGATGAAAAAT
Source organism: Loxodonta africana (assembly GCF_030014295.1). Taxonomy (NCBI): domain Eukaryota; kingdom Metazoa; phylum Chordata; class Mammalia; order Proboscidea; family Elephantidae; genus Loxodonta; species Loxodonta africana. The sequence continues at coordinate 120,609,741 of NC_087345.1, read as the reverse complement.
TGTTGTAATGTTATATACATGAATATAATAGATTAGTAGTTATTTTTCACACTTCTAAAACTTTAGTGATTAAAAAACACTCTTACCATATTACCCTAAAAAAATCTTCTTAGCTCAGTTCTTGGATTCTCATACATTTCCTACTCAAATTCAGGAATCTTGTTTCTAAATGCCCCTTTAAGAATCAAATCATTTTCTTACTGATCATGTGAAACTCCCTGTCAAAAAAGACAGATAATGACTATTGCTGTGGCAAATGAGACTAGATGACATCACACTTTGGAGAGCCAACGAATCTGTAATCTTACCTAGTTTGACAGATATAAAGGGTGTTTCAAAAACTGATTGTATCTACTACGAGTTTAAGAGGGTTAGCATACAACCAGGGGAAAAAAAAATCTCCTTAAAACCTCCTCTCTAGAGGAGACACTCTAAAAGATTTTTATTCTTAATTCACAATTCTGTCACCTCTTCCTTTAGATTCAATACAGAATATTATGAAATATGCCCTTGTTTACAACTTAAGATAAATATCTCATGCTATACATGTCGGTCTATCTATTTCTCACTATATTATATAAAGTAAACATTGCTTCTAATTTCTGCATTTTCAATAGCTTTGTTTCTATTCTGCTATACACATTTAAATACTTTGATTTTCATATTTACAGTAAGGAGTGATACTTAATACTGACATAGAATTTCAGTGAAATTCATTTTTATTGAAATTTCTTGGTTCAGTGAATTGAGTCCTCTTTATGTAAAATATATATAAATTTGTATTTTGCTAAAAAAAAAAAAAATTTGCCTTCAAGTCAATTCCAACTTACAGTGAGCCTATATGACAGAATACAACTGCCCCATAGGATTTTCTAGGAGCAGCTGGTATATTCCAACTACTGACCTTTTGATTAGCAGCTGAGCTCTTAACCACTGCACCACCAGGGCATCATTTTATTTTGCTTACTATGAAGCTATTTATCATAATCTAACTCTTAAAAATGCAATTTATGTAATAAGAGAAATACTTTGGAACCTGAACGTAAATTTTCTATTGGCATTTTTTTTTTTTTGGTACTGGAGTTGTTGATCTTTTGCAAATGGAATCAAGGTACTGGTGAGTTCATCATCCAGTGAAAAAGAAGTACAGTGAAACCTGTGAGAACAGGAGCTCAACAGGACTGCCTTGGTTTCTCTGGTCTTGAAAGTTTTTTCTCCTTTGACAGGGTAAAGTCAACACTTCTCTGTCACTCTCTATTACTGGAAAATATTTGCATTTTCCTTCTCTGACAAGATTCTGCCTTATACAGGTTCTGGCTTTCACAGGTTTTACTGCATCATACTCCAGGTTAGCTCAGTAAAAGATTTGTACCTGGAATAAAATTTTAAATGATTTATGTTTATCTTTGTTTTCTTGTGTTGAAGATTCATAGACTATTAGTTCACTCTTGCTGATGTCCTCCTTTGTGAATTTTCCTGACACATGCCTTTATTTGGTGTGGTTAAACCTCATAATGGTGGTGATGACTTTAATCTTCTTAAAACTGTACTTAGAAAATATGGCTTTGCTGATAGAAATGATGCCAGAGATCGCATGATAGAATTTTGCAACTCCAGTGACTTCTTCATTGCAAATACCTTCTTTCACCAACACAAATGGTGACTATACACATGGACCTCACCAGATGGAATACACAGGAATCAAATCGGTACATCTTGTAGAAAGAGAAAATGGAAAAGTTTAATAGCATCAGTCAGAACAAGGCCAGGGGCCAACCGCAGAACAGACCATCAATTGCTCATAAGCAAGTTCCAGTTGAAAGTAAAGAAAATTAGAACAAGTCCATGAGAGTCAAAGTATGACTTTGAGTATATCCCACCTAAATTTAGAGGCCATCTCAAGAATAGATTTGACACATTGAACGCTAATGACTGAAGACCAGACAAGTTGTGGAATGATACCAAGACATCATACTTGAAGAAAGCAAGAGGTCATTAAAAAGAAAGGAAAGAAAAGACCAGAATGAATGTCAGAAAAGACTCTGAAACTTACTCTTGAACTTCGAGTAGCTAAAGCAAAAGGAAGAAATGATGAAGTAAAAGACCTGAACAGAATATATCAAAGAGTGGCTCGAGAAGACAAAGTAAAGTATTATAATGACATGTGCAAAGAGCTAGAAATAGAAAACCAAAAGGGAAGAAACTCTCAGCATTTCTCAAGCTGAAAGAAATGAAGAAAAAATTCAAGCCTCGAGTTGCAGTACTAAAGGATTCTATAGGGAAAATATTAAACTGCACAGGAAGCATCAAAAGAAGATGGAAGGAATACACAGAGTCACTATACCAAAAACAATTGGACAATGTTCAACCATTTCAGAAGGTAGCATATGATCAGGAACCGATGGTACTGAAGGAAGAAGTCCACACTGCACTGAAGGCATTGATGAAAAATAAGGCTCCAGGAATTGATGGAATATCAATTGAGAGTTTCAACAAATGGGTACAGCACTGGAACCGCTCACTCATCTATGTCAAGAAATTTGTAAGACAGCTACCTGGCCAATGAACAAGAAGAGATCCATGTTTGTGCTTATTCCCAAGAAAGGCGATCCAACTGATTTCAGAAATTATCAAACAATATCATTAATATCATATACAGGAAAAAATTTGCTGAAGATCATTCAAAAGCAGCCGGAGCAGTGTATCGACAAGAAGCTTCCAAAAATTCAAGCTGGATTCAGAGGAGGTCGTGGAACCATGGATATCATTGCTGATGTCAGATGGATTCTGGCTGAAAGCAGAGAATACCAAAAAGATATTTACCTATTCTTTAGTTACTATGCAAAGGCATTCAACTGTGTGAATCATAACAAATTACGGTTAACGTTGTGACGAATGAGATTTCCAGGACACTTAATTGTGCTCATGATCTGTACACAGATCAAGAGGCAGTCATTTGAACAGAACAATGGGATACTGCATGGTTTAAAGTCAGGATAGGTGTGCATTAGGGCTGTATCCTTTCACCATACCTATTCAATCTGTATGCTGAGCAAATAATCAGAGAAGCTGGACCATATGAAGAAGAACAGGGCATCAAGATTGGAGGAAGATGCATTAGCAACCTTGGTTGAAACACTTACTGGTGAAGATCAAAGACCACAGCCTTCAGTATGGATGACACCTCAACATAAAGAAAACAAAAATCCTCACAACTGAACCAATGAGCAACATCATGATAAACGGAGAAAAGATTGAAGTTGTCAAGGATTTCGTTTTGCTTGGATCCACAATCAACACCTACGGAAGCAGCAGTAAAGAAATCAAAAGATGCATTACATTGGGCAAATCAGCTGCAAAAGACCTCTTTAAAGAATTGAAAAGCAAAGATGTCACCTTGAAGACTTAGGTATGCCTGACTCGAGACATGGCGTTTTCAATAGCCTCATATACATGCTAAAGCTGGACCATGAATAAGGAAGACCGAAGAAGAATTGATGCCTTTGAATTGTGTTCTTGGCGAAGAATATTGAATGTACCATGGTGCCAGGAGAACTAACAAATCTGTCTTAGAAAAAGTACAACCAGAATGCTCCTTAGAAGCAAGGATGGTGAGACTACGTCTCACATACTTTGCACATGTTATCAGGAAGGGTCAGTCCCTGGAGAAGGACATCATGAAAAAGAGGAAGACCCTCAACGAGATGGATTGACACGTGGCTGCAACAATGGGCCAAGCGTAACAAGGTTTGTGAGGATGGTGCAGAACTGGGCAGTATTTCGTTATGTTGTACATAGGGTCACTATGAGTTGGAACTGACTCCATAGCACCTAACAACAACAACAACAAAACTGTTTCCTGAATTAGGGTACTGATCTCATGATTATCAGATTGCCCTAACCATAAAGCAAAATAGGAAGTAGCCATATTGATAAGGCCACAGAAAAGTTGCATGATAACATCACTTTAATTGCGTAAAAAATAAATTATACCTTACTGTCATTGTTAGCTGCTGTGGAGTTAGCCCCCGTCTCATGGTGATTGTATTCACGACCAGAAAAAATGCTGCCAAGTCCTTCACTATCCTCATGGTTGATTGAATATTGGACCACTGTAATCTATAGGGCTTTCATTGGTGAAGTTTTGGAAGTCGATCACCAGGTCTTTCTTCCTAGTCTGTCTTAGTCTAGAAGCTCCACTGAAACCTGTTCACTGTCATAGTAACAGACAAGCCTCCACTGACAGATGGGTGGCGCCTACACATGAGGTGTGTTGGCCAGTAATTGAACCTTGGCCTTCTGCACAAAAGGCAAGAATTCTACCACCAAACACCACTGCTCCCCTATTGGACGTAAGTCAGGAATGGACTTGATAGCAAGGAACCAAATAACTGATAGATGTTTTACTGTTGCTTTTTGTTTTATGTTTCTCTTTAACATGAACTTTTGAATGTATGTAGATAGTGGTTTAATGTGTCAAAAGTAGTTTAATACACTTCAGCTTCACTTGAAATTGCTGTCGAGTCGATTCTGACTCATAATGACCCTATAGGACAGAACAGAACTGCCCCATAGGGTTTCCAAAGAGCACATGGTGGATTTGAACTGTCAATCTCTGAGTTAGCAGCATTAGCTCTCAACCACTACACCACTAGGTTTTACAACTAGATAATAAATGGAAACCCTGGTGGTGTAGTGGTCAGTAGTTTGAATCCACCAGGCACTCCTTGGAAACTCTGTGGGGCAGTTCTACTCTGTCCTATAGGGTCACTTTGAGTCAGAATCGACTTAACGGCAATGGGTTTTTAGGTAGATAATAAATGACTTAATGGAAACAGTTTAATCCTAATTGGACATTAGGAAATCGGCAGGTGGAATTAGACAGGTCACAGATACCAACAAGAGAGGAAAAAGAAACAGTCTCTCACAGCCCTGCCCTAGATGAACACTCAAAATTTCATGACTGAAAAATGATACTCTATCCGTATTCTAAGGATAAACTTCAGAAAATAGCAATGAGTTCATTATCTCTTTTTCCCTTAATATAAACTTGTTTCCTTCCAGGTATAGTAACTCTTGAAAATGTAATAAGTTGTTTTTATTTGAGAATATTTTGAAGAATGACCCAAGCATGCCCCATTACCATCTGCCCATATACCCTCCTTAGAGAGCACTCAAAACACCTGCACACAGAAGGAGTAACTGGAGAACAGGAATCAAATACCACTTCATAACTGCAGGGCAACACTCACAGAAGTCTTGTGAAAAACTTTTGGAGAATGGAAACTTAGCTAGAGGCCTAAGTGAAGCCTTGAGCTTCTCCCAGCTATTCAAAATATTTGACATTTTTCTGAATTGCATGGAAGGAGAGTCCCAAGAAAATAGGGCTGCAAATGAGCAAAAAAGCAAAGGGGCATAGAATTCCTGCTCTTTAGGTACAATTAAGAAAAAAAAAAAAGTTTCCATCTAGTCAATTCAGACTTATGGTGACCCCACGTGTGTAAGACTAAAACTGTTATCCATAGGGTTTTCAATGGCTGTGATCTTTCTGAAGTAGATCACCTGGCCTTTCTTGTGAGGTGCCTCTGGGTGGATTTTGGTTAGTAGCTGAGCACTTAACCACTTGTCACACCAGGGACTATAACTCTACCTATTAGAAATGGCCTAAATTAATATACCAAATACTAAACTCTCAGATTCATAAATTACTCTACCTTTGAAGGATAGCTAGAAAGGGGCAGGGAAGATGTGGGTCTGCCTTGGGACCAATGGGAAAATTCTTCTCCCCCTTTTATCCTTATGGTAGCACAACCCATAAACCTTGATGTTTTCTTAAATTCTTTCATGTCTGTATTATTAAGGATGTTTTCGGATATGAAAATCCAAGTCTGGATATCTTAAACAATACAGAATATTTATTTTCTTGCTTAAGAGTAAGTCAAGAAAATAGGAGTGTTCCAGGGCTGATTAAATCAAAGGCTGAATAACTTCACCAATGGCATAATTTTGGGTTTTCAAATTTCATCTTTCACTTTGACGTCCTTAGAATGTCAAATTTATCCTCAGGCTTGTCTCTTCATGGTTAAAAGATGACTGGCCCATCTTTAAAAATCAAACCCTCATACTGTTAACAAAAGCAATAAGGTTCTTATTTTAAGAATAAGATAGATTTCCCTCACATCTTATTGATTATAACGGGGACATGTGCCCATTACTAGATAATTGCTGAAAAGGGAAATTAAATTAATTAGCCCAATATCTAAGCTCTTGGTTACTAACTGAAAGGTCAGTGGTTCGAATCCACCCAAAGTGTCCACCGAAGAAAGAACTGGCAATCTGCTCCCGTAAAGATTACAGCCTAGAAAACCCTATAAGGCAGCTCTACTCTGTCACATCGGGTTGCTATGAGTCGAAAACTGACTCTACAGCCCCTAACAACAACATGAAAACCAATATTTACTCTCTCGAGTCGAGAAGGGCTTTGCCTCCTCTGAAGTACATAGCTACTAGATACGAATACAAAATCACGGTTCTCTTAACAGCAAAGAATAAAGTAGTGTGGGAGATTAGAATCCAGATGCATAGGCAATACACGCTCCATACCACACCACACATGTATGTACACACACACAAACACACACATACACATAAAAAACACACACTATTAATTACTTATAATAGCTATATTTATATTCTCTCTGATATCTCTTTCTCCTCTGCATTCCCACTATTTTCAGCCATTAATAGTTTCTTAAACTATTATAAAGTCTTTCCTAATGATTTCCTTTACTTCCAGTATCATCTTCCTTCATGTTGTTGCCAGAATCACCTTTACAAACTGTAGATATAAGCTTGTCACTACTGTACTCAAATTACTTGAAATGACCCAATATCAAAAACAAAACAAAAAAAGCCCACATTCCTCAGCATGGCATTCACAAACCTATCGTGGTCCCACTCCATCTTTCTTTCTTTTTTAATTTTTATTGTGCTTCAAGTGAAAGTTTACATATAAAGTCAGCCTCTCATACAAAACCTCATATACATCTTGCTATATACTCCTAGTTTCTCTCCCCCTAATGAGACAGCACATTCCTTCTCTCCACCCTGTGTTTCCGTCTGTCTTTCTGATTAAAGCTCTCTCTTCAGCCTAATGCTCCTCAGAGTGTTAAACCTCAAAAAAACCCAAAAAGCCAATTCCGACGCATAGCGACTCTACAGGACAGAGTAGAACTGCCCCATGGAGTTGCCAAGGAGCAGCTGGTGGATTTGAACTGCTGACCTTTTGGTTTGCAGCCATAGCTCTTAACCACTGTACCACCAGGGCATAGTGTTAGCACCAGCCAATTAGAATATACATAATTTATTTAATGTACTCTGTACTGCATTGATTTCCTACTTCGTTTAAATTTCTGGATCTTCCTATAATGACCTTTCTCAAACCACTGCCCTTTCCTCCCCACAAAACCCATCCTAAGCACCAATTCTTGCAGGCCCATCTTAAATGTAAGTATGCTTCTTTCTTGGGAAGCTTGCTCATATTCTCCAGTCAGAATTCATCTTTCCTGTTCTGCCCTCATTCTTAGTTTCTACTCGATTATCACATCTTCTCAGGGTCTGTATTAGAGGTGTAGACCTTGCCGTAATGTAGGATCTTTAAATATAGAGATTTTGTTTGGTTTTATTTTTGTATCTTTGTATCAGTTTATTTTGTGTTATCATTTTGTATCTGCAGCACCTTTCCAAACTCCCTATAAGTTATAACCCCCCCTTTTTTAAATAGTTAAAGCCATCTGACTAAAATTAATGCATGATTTGAGCAAATATGAAGTGCATAGTACAAAAAAATCTGGATGTCTATTTATTTTAATAATTATTATTTGGTTAATTTTAAAATACAGAAAATTAAGAAAAAAGAACAAAACAATTCAGAGCTGTGATTCTTAATATCTATATAAGGCAGCTGCCAAGATACATTCTATAAACGTGTATAAATTTTATATGAGAATCTCATCCCTAAAGAATGGCAGGGTTAAGTGGAAATTTATTTGTTTTAATGGAGCAATTGACATGTATTACACCAAAATCCTTCTACAATTAATATATTATATATTCTAGTGGCTTATTTAAATAAAATAACGTGAGTGATGTAGATGTAATGATTCATTTACATATATTTTGAAATGATTGGGGGGATAATGTAACAATAGTAATTTCTTTATGTTAGCAATTCTGGGTTCATTTACTTTAACTAGAGGAGCCCTGGTGACATAGTGATTAAGCATTCAGCTGTTAACTGAAAGATCAGTGGTTGGAATCCACCAGCCGCTCACTGGGGGAAAGATGTCTGCTTCTGTAACAATTAAATTACAGGCTTAGAAACCCTATCGGGCAGTTCTACTCTGTCCTGTAGGGTCATAATGAGTCAGAATTGACTCAATGGCAATGGATTTGATTTTAGTTACTTTATCTAAGGATCTCCAAGGGCTTTACAAACATTAGCATCTCCTTATCCAAGAGATAAGTATCATTATCCAAGTTTTATAAAGAAGTGATGGAGGTACAAGGAGATCAAGTGATTTCCTCAAGATTACTGTCAGTTGTGACAAAGAAAATGGTAGAAGTTAGATTTATGAATCTCAGTCTATCCTTGGGCTCTGTATAAACATCACCCAAAACATCCAGATGAAAAATAGAGAATACGATAAACTAAAACCATTTAGTTAAAAATCAAATATTTCAGTATATGACATCATATCAATTAAATAGGTAGAAGTATAAAACACAAACTAGGAAACTCAGTTATATTGAAAAGGACGTGGTCCGTAGTTTGTAATTAAATAAGGATGGAAGGGATTGTGTTACCTTACGTGACAATTAGTTTGTATATAACAGATATACGACTGTGCTTTGAGAAAATTCTAAAAATATGCATCAAGGGAAAAATGGCCACATCATTTGAAATGTGTTAACATGGCCTATGACATAAAAGCGACTTTCTGTTGAAAAACAAATGAGAAATGTTATTTGGTGACGTATTTTCTTTACCTTGTTTTAACAATCCTTCCCGTCAGATAATAAATGTTAAAAACACCTTTTTTCTAAGTGACCTGTATGTAAAGCAAGACTTCTATGTCAAATCAGAACAAAATTTATCCTTATATTCTGGCAAATCAGACAGAAGAATCATCTTTGCACAGATTGCCTAAGTAAGCATAAATCTGCCAGCTATAATATATGTTTGCTTATCTGATTATTATTCTTAAGAAATAAAATTGGTCCTAAACAACTATTACAAAGTTCTGGGCATTTTGTTTTGTTTTGTTTAAATAGTGTCCTGCTGATTCCCATGGAGATACTCCAATACCAGATTATCTCCCAAAACAAGTCACTTAAAGTGTCTTTGCTATGAGCCAAGCTTCCACTTTTGCAAATGGTGAATGTCCACAGTTGCCTTATATCTACAGTTAGGTGATCTTCCATGTTCCCAAAATTTGTTGTTCTCCTGGTAATATCCCAATACTCTGTTATCTATTCATAGTCAAATGTGAAAGACAGACAATAAGAGGGAAAAATGTCATTTGCGCTATGGCCCACCCAATCTCTGGAAGGCTGCTGTTTTCCTTTAATTCCATCTTCCCATAACCCTGTGAAGACATCTCACATGTGTTAGAGATTTGGTTTTATTTAGTGGTGTGATCACATGAGCAAGGTGGTTTTTTGTTTAGTTTTTTACATTTTTGTCTTGGTTATCTAGTTCTGCTACAACAGAAATACCTCAACTGGATGGCTTCAACAAATAGAAGTTTATTCTCTCAGAGTCTAGTGGGCTAAAAACCCCAGTGCTGTTGAGTTGATCCCGACTCATAGCAACCCTAGAAGTCCGAATTCAGGGCGCCTGCTCCAGAGGAAGGCTTTCTTTCTCTGTCATCTCTGGAGGAATGTCCTTGTTATCAGATCTTTCCCTTGTCTAGGAACTTGTCAGCACAGGCACCCCCAGTCCAAAGGATGCACTGTGCTCCTGGCAGTACTTTCTTGTTGGTATGAAGTCCCCCTGTCTCTCTGCTCCCTTCTTTTACATCTCAAAAGAGATTGACTGGAAATACAACCTAACCTTGTTGACTCAGTCCTGCTTCATTAACATAACTACCTCTAATCCTGCCTCATTAACATCATAGAAGTAGGATTTACAACACATAGGAAAACTACACCAGTGTGGACAATCACACAAACCTGGGAATCATGGCCTAGCCAAGTTGCTACACATTTTGGGTGGACACGATTCAATCCATAAAATTTTTAATACTTTTATTGAGATATAATTACATGCAATAAACTGCAAATATTTAAGGTGTATATTTTGATAAGATCTGGCATATGTATACACCCATCACGCCATCACCACAATCAATATCATGAAAATATCTATCACCCTTTGAAATTACCCCTTTACCTTTGTAATACTTCCTATATAATCCTTCCTACTCTTTCTTCTGCAAACACTGATTTGCTTTCTGTCCCTATAGTTTACTTTTTATTTTCTATAATTAGGTATATATGGACTCATACTCTATGTACTATTTTTTTCCTGACTTCCTTTACTCAACATAATTATTTTTATATCCATCTATGTTTATTTTGTATAAATACTTCATTCTTTTTATTGCTGAGTAATACACCATTGTATGGGTATACTACAATCATAGATCAGGACGCAGTTACGGACAGAACAGGGGGATACCGAGCAGCTTAAAGTCAGGAAAGGTGTACGTCAGGGTTGTATTCTTTCACCATACCTATTCAATCTGTATGCCGGGCAAATAATACGAGAAGCTGGACTATATGAAGAAGAATGGGGCATCAGGATTGGAGGAAGGCTCATTAACAACCTGTCTTATACAGATGATACAACCTTGGTTGTTGAAAGTAAGAGGACTTGAAGCACTTACTAATGAGGATCAAAGACCACAGCCTTCAGTATGGATTGCACCTCAACATAAAGAGAACAAAAATCCTCACAACTGGACCAATGAGCAACAACATCATGATAAACGGAGATTAGTTGTCAAGAATTTCATTTTACTTGGATCCACAATCAACAGCCATGGAAGCAGCAGTCAAGAAATCAAAAGACACATTGCATTGGGTAAATCTGCTGCAAAGGATCTCTTCAAAGTGTTGAAGAACAAAGGTGTCACCCTGAAGACTAAGGTGCACCTGACCCAACCCATTATATTTTCAATCGCATCATATGCATGTGAAAGCTAGACAATGAATAAGGAAGACCAAAGAAGAATTGACGCCTTTGAATTGTGGTGTTGGCAAAGAATATTGAATATACCATGGACTGCCAAAAGAATGAGCAAATCTGTCTTAGAAGAAGTGCAGCCAGAATGCTCCTTAGAAGCAAGGATGGCAAGACTGTGTCTTACATACTTCGGACGTGTTGTCAGGAGGGATCAGTCTCTGGAGAAGGACATCAAGCTTGGTAAAGTATAGGGTTAGCAGAAAGGTAGAAGACCCTCAACGAGGTGGATTGACACAATGGCTGCAACAGTGGGCTCAAGTATAGCAACGATTCTGAGGATGGCACATGACCAGGCAGTGTTTCGTTCTGTTGTGCATGGGCCGCTGAGTTGGAACCGATTCGACGGCAACTGACAACAACAACAACTGCAATTTTTTATCCACTCACCTATTCATTGTGAATTTAGGCTATTGCAAATAAACCTGCTATGAGCGTTCATATACAGGTATTTGTATGTATATATGCACTGGGTCTGGGTTTTTATGCTTTCATTTCTCATGGATAAATACTTAGGAGTTGAATGGGTAGGTCTTATGGTAGGTGTATGTTTATTTTAATAACTGTCAAGATGTTTTCCAAAGTGGTTGTACTCTTTTATATTCCACCAGCCATGTATAAGAATCCAGTTGCACTACATCCTTGCCAACTCTTGGTATAACCACTCTTTTTAATTTTAGACATTATAATATAATTGTTTTGATTTGCATTTCCTTACTAATGGTGAGCATCTTTTCATGTATTACCATCCATATATTTTCCTTGGTGAATAATTACCCAGATCCTTTGCCCATTTTTAATTTCTTTGTTTAAATTAACATCCATGCTAAGCAAACCTGGAAGTCACCACAGATGAAATGTGCTTGAAGAGAGTGTGAATTCAGATGTATGAAACAGGATATGCTTACACGATACTTACACTGTCTAATCACTTTGTAGTTGCAAGAACAACCAGTTGTTTGGCACTAGCGTGAACACATGGGAGGTTGCATTGTTATTGACATCATTGTATTAGCTGGTTAACTTGGTCTGGTAGAACAATATAATAAAATTGTGCAATATCATTTGCTCCTCCAGTGCAATAACGAAAAGCCCTGTATATTTGTTATTCCAGCAACAGAAGACATCATATACTTTTTTTTTTAATAAGAAAATGACAAGTTAATTGCCTAAATGAATTTAAAAAATGTTTATAATCATCTGCTATACACAAGGTATTGCTTTTTCCCGTGATGGAATATGTATTATCTGGATGCAGACCAAGCTCCCAAAAGCCAGGTAACCAAAATATTTATTCATCAAAGGCATTTCTAATACCTTTTTAAATGTTTATAAAAATTCATGTTTATGTCAGTTCATGTCAAGTTATAGTGCATTATTTTTGGGTTGATTTTTGGATTGACTTTTTTCTGCATATCTCCTATCTCAGGAATTGTGCATGTCACAAATGTCAAGAGTTTGATAAATGGTGGGTGACTTTGTTTTCTTTCAGCACATTTCCAATCCAGTTTTATGCCTTTCTGACTACTTTATTCTTTCTGAAAATTTCTACCAAATTGCCAAAACTTCATTACTTTGTATTTATTTATAGTACATAAATCCTACAGTTTTCATGGAAGTAACAATAAATACACAGCACTTTGGATTTGTGTTTCAAAGTGCCAATATTGCACTATTTGTATTAATCACAAAAAAACACAATACAGAGAAAAGCATGTTTACCATATCAGACACCTGAACACATAATGTGTTCAATATTCTATATGTAAAATAAATTTAAAGTTGTCTTAGACATGTGAATAATGACAAAGAGACCAAACTTCCATATGTTAGATTGATTAGTCAACTTTGGTCTTAATATGCAAGAATCTAAGTTTGTATGTGGTTCTCTGTATCTTTGTTATGGATACAAACAGTCGTATGTGAGAAATATTCTCATCCATTCCCTATAACCCCTCTTTCCCTCTCCTTTAAGAGAGAAAATTCAGTACAACTGAAATTTAAAAGTTTTTTTTTTTTTTTAGTAAATCCATAAGTCCTCCCATTGAAATTTTTGATAAGTCGTTAATTCAACAAATGGCTCTTGGGGGACAGGAGGACATTACTATTCAGTAAGCTTCGGAAATTTGACATAGAACAAAACTTGAGTAGTCAGAGGTGGATAGCCCAGTAAGCAAGGTAAGTATGGGCTTACCTGTGCTTACTTACTAATCTACAGTGAACAATTTCACATGGATTTCACCACATCTTTAATTCTATATCTTTGATGTGCTGAAACCCATGTGAAATACAGTAAGTAAGCATAAATAAGCCCATGCTTACCTTGCTTACTGGGTTATTCACCTGTCAGGCATTGTAAATTCAAAGAGGCTTTGACTCTGTAGAAAGGTGCTGTGGGGTTGGGAGAGAGACAGATGCCAGCCATATCTAGAAGGAGAATCTTTGATGTGGTGAAAAATGTGAAACTGTTCACTATGGATGACCAGGTAAGCAAAGTAAACACCATGCTTACCTTGCCTATTGGATAATCCACCCCTGTGGATAGTGTAACTTCACTGATCACCAAGGTTTATTCTGCTGATTTGGCTAAATAAGGAGCGGTCCTTTTCATCCACTGAGTAACAGATAGATTGGTGCCTCCCTCCACTCTCTCCACCTGCCAAACTCCTGCTCAATCTCAAGGCAAGGAAAGGTTCTAGTTATTTCATTAAATCTTCCCTGATTTTTTTTTAGAATGTTCTCTCTTAATACATACTGCATTATTATCTAGCAAATTTACTTATATAACTGTCTCCCCAATAGACTCTAACCTTCCAGGCTTCAAGTATGCTGTCTTTTTCATCTCTGTCACTCAGCACCTACTATTATTTAATTTAATACATATATCTTGCTATGGCATTATGCTACAGTCTAAGGTTGTACAAATGAAAAACAAAATCACTTCCCTTAGAGGGTTGGGAAGCTCAAAGTTTAGCAAAAAAGACAGACAGGAAACATAATTAAACAACAGTATAATAGGCACTCAGGCAGACATATGTACAAGATGTTCTTTGAAAGCATAGCCTGAGGGAGTCGAGGAAAGATTCCTAGAGGAGATGACACCTAATATGAATGTTAAGAAATAATTAGGCATTAACCTGGTGACAGATGTGGGGGTGAAGTGGAGGAAGTAGTACCGGCAAATCGTCCAGAATGAAAGACTTTGCGATGTGGCATGGTAGAGGGCCGTATATAGCTTGAAAGTAAATTTTGGCACCTTATCCAGAGCAGCCATCTATTTTCATCTGCCCAGCAGAGATCAAGTTTATGTCTTTAGTGCTGGCATTAACTATAAATAGCACTTCCTTTCACTCATAAAAGTGTCCTAATTAGGACACTACATTGTAAGGTCACCATAATAAAACACTATCTTCTAATACTTTTGTTCTTTTCCAAATAATAAGGAGTCTTTGAAAAATATTAAGGAAGATGTTGATAAGGGTAGATAAATCATTTAGAAAAATTACTCCAACAACTAGTTGGAAGATGCTATTCAAAGGGGTGAGGCTAAGGCCATGAAAACTAATAAGGAGATGCCTACAGGAGTCCAAATAAGGAATAATCAGGGTCTTTTTTGGTGACGGATTGAAAATGGTAAAGAGAGAGAAAACAAGGAGACGTTAAATAAATGTTATGAAGAAGAATATTGAGTGAGTAAAATCACAGTGGAGTATAGGAGTGCTCTCAAGTAACGGAGTAGCGTAATCTAGATAAAGCATAAAATGTGTGTAGAAGTGACTGGAAGAGAAGTCTGGTAGTCTCTTGGATACAAATACTAAACCAAGACAAATCTGTTGTCGTTGAGTCGATTCCGACCCATAGCGGCCCTACAGGACAGAGTAGAACTGCCCCATAGAGTTTCTATGGAGCTGCTGGTAGATTCAAACTGCCGACCTTTTGGTTAGCAACCATAGCACTTAACCACTGCACCACCAGGGCTCCTAGAAGGTCTTAATGTTAGCATTGTGAAGTGTGAGCCTAGAGAGCGGAAGACAAGCATAGGATAATCAGGAGCCTGCCTGGATAGGACACCAGGTAGATGAGTGGGAGCTGGCCACCATGTTCTGCTAAAAGGTTCTGTTGTGAGGCTGCCCAATGAGCCAGGCATCAAAGCCAGCAAATCAGAGCTGGAGTCTGGTAAACAATTCCATATTGAGGCTAAAGATTGAGAACAAGATAAATGAGCTGAGGGTGCAACAGGTAAATGGACTGAAGCACCGGTAGGAACAAAGTCAAGAACTCCTTACTGGGGGAGGGAAAGCTGGCAAAGTTGAGAAGAAGGGATGCCATATGTGTAGTTCGACAAGCTGTTCCCCGAACAAAGAGTGGCAAAGCAAGAAGCAGGCCGAGGTAAGATAAAATGACTGAGATTTCATTCAGTGAGGTTAAATTTCAACAAAAATGCAAATTGCCAAATGCCACTGCTTAACAGATCAGTTTGGGGATTCACAAACAACTATACCCAGGATCAGTTCTAAGGGGATAGGGTTTTGCTAGGGCCAAGACAGTTTATTTTATTTAGTTTTTACATGCAATAAGAGCAATTAAAAAATAACAAATTAATAAGATGATCAAGTAAGTGCCACTAGTTATATGTTTTATAAGATAGCTGGAATATTCTTACTCTTAGTTGTAATTAGTTTTTAATTTACATACCAAAAAACTCCTTGCCTTTGAGTTGATTCTAACTCCTAATGACCATATAGGACAGAGTAGGACTGCCCCATAGAGTCTCCAAGGAGTTGCTGGTAGACTCAAACTGCTGCCTTTGCAGCTGAGCTCTTAACCACTGCACCACCAAGGCTCCTTATTTTACATAGTCACATGTAAAAAGTTAAACAGCTCCATTTACGGTTGTATGTGGCTCAAATTTTCAAGTGAAGTGTTACATCTTGGTGAAAGATTTCACTTCTGAGAGAATATTATATCTTACAGACATCCTTGGAAATCCTGGTGGCGTAGTTAGTGCTTAAGTACTACAGCTGCTAACCAAAAGGTCGGCAGTTCAAATCCACCAGGCGCTCCTTGGAAACTCTATGGGGCAGTTCTGCTCTGTCCTGTAGGGTTGCTGTGAGTTGGAATCGACTCAACAGCAATGAGTTTTTATAGATCTCTTTATTAATGTTCCCCATCAGTAAATTACTCATTTCAAAAGATTAGCGTTTTGCTCCTCATCTAAAAAACCAATCTTTGAATGATGAGTTACTGGGTTACACTCATAGTTAATAATCAACAGGAAGTGAAATGGTGCTAAAAACTATCATGACACTCAGGTTCGGGAAATTAATGAGTAGCAGTTTGCATATTAAAGTAAGAATAATTTTCAAGATGGCATCTGTCAGAATCAAGCTAATATGTCTAATCTTAAATATCTCCTTCAGGCTAGGAAGATTGATCATTATTTCTTTTTTTTATTTATGTGATTAAAACAGATTTGTTGTCAGCCCCAATGAGCTCAGACAAAATAAAACTTACCCTTCTCTTACTGAACAAACACTATGTTAAAACAAACAACAGAAAATGCAAAATCACCCTCTGTGTCCCATTTGATATAATCTGGAAGGTCATCTGTTTCAGAAATAGCTGCCTGCAGACCTGTGGGCATGGAAGCTTACACACAGTGAGTTAATATGTGAAGGAGAAATAAAGACAATAAGTACCAATATAGTCTTTAAAAAGTCAATGTAATTAGTATTTGCAAAAGCAAGTAGTTGTTTTAATCCTTGGTTAATACAATTTAGACTAAGTTGCTATATAATTCTAATTTTCATAAGTAACATAATTAATATGTCATTAAGGCCCATTGTCAGTTTCAATGGGAAATTGTCTGTTCATTGCGTCTGCTTGGGCTGAATACAATTCACTTTATCGTCTCCCATAACTCCCTTCTTATGGTTCTATGAAAGCCCATGTAGTAGTTTCACCTCTAGCTATACCCTGTGTTGTACTACATCACAAACTCATTTAAGAAGTGATATTAATGATTTTAGAAATCACTGCAAATGGTTGGCAACATCGTTGTCATTAATGTCTATGGGGAGCCATCCAACCAAGTTTTATCAGCCTGAGACTGAGGTATTTGATGAAGCAATAACAAACTAGCTCTGAATTGTCTTTCATTACCCTTTATCTCTCCTGGAGAGAATATAATCTTATTCAAATTATAATGGCCTCTGTTATCAATGAGCTTTACTATTTATTTACCTACATTCAGACATGCAAATGCACATGCATTCTTTTCTGACTACCTGTAATGAAATTCCTTCCCTATCAGAATCATGAACAATCACAAATTAAAAACTAGTTACTAGTATAATTTGCTTAACCTAAAAAAACAAAAACTACTCACTCTTTTAACATACTATCTTGATTAAAGGAATAAAATTCAATCATTAGGGGTGAAATACAGTATATACTAAACAACTTTTAAAATAAGCTCGCTATTTCAATTAGGAAATTACTCGTTTTTCCCCTTAAGCAAAATGCTGACTTAAATTTTGCAGAGGCTAAAGGCTAAATTATGGAGCCCTAGGCAAAAAAAAAAAAAAAAAAAAAGTTTTTTTTTCTTTTTTTAGAACTGCTTCATAGGGTTTCCAAGGAGCAGCTGTTGGATTGGAACAGCCAACCTTTTGGTTAACGGCCATAACTCTTCACCGCTGTGCCACTAGGGCAAAGTTAAAGTCACTATGTGTCAGAATCTACTTGACAGCAATGGATTTGGTTTGGTTTTCGAAAGGGTAAGTTAGGTGAAGTAGAAAACAGTCAAAGACTGTTACTCCTGTTCAGAGCAGAGCACTGATATTTAGGGGTCCTCTTTTGTTTACCCTTACTTGCTTTTATTTATAACAACATTTTGTGTATTGAAAGATTACTGAATATAAGCTTGGTACTTTCAAAGATCTTTTTATTCTTTTACCAGTTTTAACTCCTAAATCAATCTGTGAAGTAGGATGTTGTCAGTTGCTATGGAATTGGCTCCGACTTACAGCGATCTTATGTTTAACAGAATGAAAGGTTGCCAGTTCCTGTGCCATCATCATGATCAATGATATGTTTGAGTCTATTGTCACTCAATGTAGAATGAGGACAATGCAGGGTAAGCGCAGTTTACAGATGGAGGAACTACGTTTAGAGAAGTTATGTACTTTGAGGTCATAGAAAAAGAGAATCAAGACTACAGGCTCCTGTCCCCTGGGCCAGTCATCTTTCCTCTCCCCCTAGTCTGCTTCTGACCTTGAGAATAACTGTTTTCCTTGTATCTTTTAACATATGTTAACTAACAGTGCAAAAATAATTTTTATAATGAATTTCATTGTCATCTGCAAATTATACCTTTTTATTTACCCTGGATTCATTCATACAACAAATCATTATTGAATACCTGCTTTGTACCAGGTCCTCTCCTAGATCCAGGGGACAAGGCAGTGAACATAAACACACAGATCCCTACCTTCACTCTATCATGAGAAGAATATAAGTCTTTTACATAAGAAAAATGGACAGTAGTTTAAAAATTTGTAAGTACTATGTAAAAATATATAAAATCATGTAAGTCAGATGGAGATTGCTGGGGGAGTTTGTAATTTAAGAAGTATGATTGGAGGAGGTCCCAACAAGGTAGTGATAAACTCAGTGAGATGAGGTAAACCATGCAGATAAGGTTAATTACCACCGTATAGAAAAGCTCAGGTGTTTGTAATAACAACTTCCAGTGGATTACCATTCACTATTTTACAAAATGTTCTTGATATATTATCAGGTTTTATCTTACCTAAAAACTTCGTAAAGTAGACAGAAAAAGTGTGACTATCCCTATTTTACAGATGAGAAAGTGAATTTGAAGAAGCCGAACACTATAAACAACCAAACCAAAAAAAACATTGGCATAGAGTTTTTTCCTACTCACAACAACCCTATAGGACAGAATAGAAGGCTTCCAAGGCTATAATCTTTACAGAAGCAGACTGCTACATCTTTCTGCCAGAGAGTGGCTGGTGGGTTCAAACTGCCAACCTTTTGGTTAGCAGTCAAGTGCTTAACCACTGTACCATCAGAGCTTCTTTTATAAACAACACCTGAATTAATTTTTCTCTAGCAGACCATATTTTAATTCCGTTAACTTAATATTCTGCAGGCCAGTGCGCCTGGCTTCATTTGTGATTCTTAGAACTAATGAGTCTTCCTAAAATAAAGATGTTAATATTATACTAGTCTGTGATATCCACAAAGGTAGGGTCATGTATGTTTTATTCACTAATGATTTCATTTTGTTAAGTTCACTAGTGCCGAGCCAAAACTAACCTTCTTCCTCTTTGTCAAGTACACCTCTTAATTCTACTGTCTTCATCTTTCTCTGACTGTCATGTATTTAAATATCTGCCCGTATACTTTTTGTACATTTTTCCATTCTGCCATCAGGCCTTTCTTTACTGTGTCCTCAGATTCTCAAATGGCAGGCACCTTCTTATCATTTGGGTCTCAACTCTGTTGTTATCCTTGAACAACTTATCTTTCCCTTTAATTCTATTCTCTTCTGCTCTCTCTGACTGGTGAGTAGTTAAATATTTGCTCGCATACTTGCTTTGTTCACCTTTCAATTCACCACTATGAGAAATGTTAGCAAAATTGTAAGTATAGAAAAACTATGTGTATCTTAATTCTACAACACTTATATTTAAATGTGCATTGGAAAGCTTGGCTATAACTGGAGGAAGAATGCAGATCCATCAAAATCGTAACACAAACATCTGTAATGGTTGCTATTTCTAAGGTGCACACTTGTCAATGCCTTAAAACTAGCACTTAGAAACTTTCATTACAAAATCGTAAATATTAGTTATCAGAGAAATCAGATATTGGAGGAAAAGGTAGATTTATGCAAGCCTTATCCCCACTATTGTAAAAGGTTAACTCTTTCTCCTTTGCCATAAGGTGAGGGGTAGGATGTTGGTGAAATAGTGAAAGCATACCATTAACTTTTGTGCTTTGTGAGGATATATGCAATAGCTTATGGCTGTGTACTCTACACTCAGTACACAGTGTTTGGGAAATTGTAGAAGTGAGTAATGCTTCTTCAGCAATATAGATCAGGGGTATTCAATGTGCAATCTATAGAATGCTAAGTCAGTGGAATCTTAATAAAATCAGTTACCACCAAGTTGACTCTGACTCATGGCAACCCCATGTGTATCAGAATAGAACTGTGGTCCAAAGGATTTTCAAATGCTGATTTTTCAGGAGTATATTGCTATACCTTTCTTCCAAGGTGCCTGTGTGTGGACTCAAACCTTCACCCTTTGAGTTAGCAGCTGAACGTGTTAACCATTCGCACCATCCAGGGACTCCAGAATCTTAATAAGTGTTACATGAAACAAGGTTTCCATGGCAAATACATTTGGAAATGCTGAGCTAAAAAAGTTAATCAAGCATTATTCTGAAAAACCTCACAAAACTTATAGTATACCCATGTGTTATAAGTATTCAAGAGGGGGCTTATAGGTTGCAGTGTTTTCCAAGTTAAATTCAATTCAAAATTATGTTTTCATAGATTGTCCAAAAAAAAAAGTGCTTTGGTGTTCCTGGAAGTTTTCCTGGGAGTTTGGATTATTCCTATTAGGAATTACCTTCTATAATTCACTAGTCAATAATGTAAAAAGAGTAACTAGTTGTGCTCATAATGGATAGATGATACATGGAGTTGACTTGCCAGAATTTTCATATAAGGTGCTGATAGCTCTTAGAACTAAGATTCTCTTAGAGAAATCTTAGGGTAGGTTCAGGTGTGGTTAAGGACTTTAAATATTTTCTAAGCAATTATTTTAAAGGGGTCTTAAATATATATATATGTGATGGTTAAGATTGTGTGTCAACTTGGCTGAGTTAGATTCTCAATCATATAATTTTGTGATCACTTCCATGTTGAGATTTGGTATGTGATCATCCCCATGATGGGATCTGCTGTGAGTAGCCAATCTGCTGAAAGGGAGTTTCCTTGGGCGTGTGGCCTGCACTGAATATAAGTGAACGTTCTGGCAAGGCTCGGGTGCTTTTTGCTCATGCTGGATCCTGCAGCTGGCTGCTTCCTGTTCATCCGACCAGTTCTTGGGACTTGAGCTAGCAGCTTACCTGAGGTCTTAGCTGTCAAACTTGGGGTTCATCAGTCTTCAAAGCCTGTGAGCAAGAGTCCTGCTCTCTGACCTGCCAACCTTGGGTTCACCAGCTCATGCGGCTATGTGAATCAGGTGAGGCCTCTATCCTGATTCACAGACTTGGAACATTCAAGTCTTTACAGTCATGTGAGCCATTTCTATGACATAAATCTCTCTCTCTCTATATATATATGTACACATACACAAATGGAGCCCTGTGGTGCAGTGGTTAAGAGCTCAGGTGCTAACCAAAAAGTTGGCAGTTCGAATCCACCAGCCCCTCCTTGGAAACCCTATGGAGCAGTTATTATCTGTCTTATAGAGTCACTATGAGTCAGAATCAACTCAGTGGCAATGGGTTTGGTTTTTTGGGTATATGTATGTGTATATATACATTTTGAAAAATATACATACTTACACATATATAGTAACAAGAAGAATTAGTCAATGTTCAGCCATTTCAGGAGGTAGCATATGATCAAAAACCAATGGTACTGAAGGAAGAGATCCAAACTGCACTGAAGGTATTGGCAAAAAACAATGCTCCAGGAATTGCAGAATTGAAATGTTTCCACAAATGGATGCAGCACTGGAAGTGCTCACTCATCTATGCCAAAAAATTTGGAAGACAGTTACCTGGCCAACCAACTGGAGGAGATCCATATTTTTGTCTACTCCAAAAAAAGGCAATCCAATGGAATGCGGAGATTATCAAAATATATCATTAATATCACATGAAAGTAAAATTTTGCTGAAGATAATTCAAAAGGGGTTGCAGCAGTACATCGACAAGAACTGCCAGAAATTCAAGTTGGCTTATGAAGATGGCGTGGAATGACTGATATCATTGTTGATGTCGGATGGATCTTGGCTGAAAGCAGAAAATGCCAGAAAGATGTTTACCTATGTTGTACTGACTATGTAAAGGCATTCGACTATGTGAGTCATAACAAATTATGGATAACATTGCAAAGGATGGGAATTCCAGAACACTTAATTGCACTCGTGAAGAACCTGTAACTTAGACCAAGAAGCAGAGATTCGGACAGGACGAGGGGATATTTCGTGGTTTAAAATCAGAAAATGTGTGCATCAGGGTTGTATCCTTCCACCATACCTATTCAACCCATATGTTGGGCAAATAATCTGAGTAGCTGGACTATATGAAGAAGCAGGCATCAGGATTGAAGGAAGACTCATTAACAATCTGCATTATGCAGATGACACAACCTTACTTGTTGAGTGAAGATCAAAGACTACAGCCTTCAGTATGGATTACACCTCAACTTAAAACAAATATTCTCACAACTGGACCAACAAGCAATGTCATGATAAGGGGAGGAAAGATTGAAGATGTTAAGGATTTCATTTAACTTGGATCCACAGTCAGTGCCCATGCAAGAAGCAGTCCAGCAATCAAATGACACATTGCATTGCGCAAATCTGCTGCTAAAGACCTCTTTAAAGTGTCGAAAACAAAGTTGTCACTTTGAGGACTCTGGTTTGCCTGACCCAAGCAGTGGTATTTTCAATTGCCTTATATGCATGTGAAAGCTGGACAATGAACAAGAAGGACTAAAGAAGAACTGATGCCTTTGAATTATGGTGTTGGTGAAGAACATTGAATATACCATGGACTTCCAGAGAAATGAACAAATCTGTCACGGAAGAAGTACAGCCAGAATGCTCCTTAGAAGCCAGAATGGCAAGATTTTGTCTCCTGTACTTTTGACATGTTATCAGGAGGGACTAGTCCCTGGAGAAGGACATCATGCTTGGTAAAGTATAAGGTCAGTGAAAGATTGGAAAACTTTCAACAAGATAGATTGATCCAGTGGCTGCAATGATGGGCTCAAGCACAGCAACGATTGTGAGGATGGCACAGGACGTGCAGTGTTTCATTTTGTTGTACATAGGGTCACTATGAGTGGGAACTGACTCAACAGCATCTAACAACAACCACAACAACAACGAAATCTGCATACCCCTTATATATATATATGGAAACCCTGGTAGCATAGTGTTTAAGTGCTATGGCTGCCAACCAAAGGGTCGGCAGTTTGAATCCCCAGGCACTCCTTGGAAACTCTATGGGGAGGTTCTACTCTGTCCTACAGGGTCACTATGAGTCGGAATCGACTCAACGGCAATGGGTATATATATATATATATAAAAAAAACAACCACTGCCGTCGAGTCGATTCTGACTCATAGCGACCCTATAAGACAGTAGAGCTGCTCTGTAGAGTTTCCAAGGAGTGGCTGGTGGATTCCAACTGCCGATGTTTCGGTTAGCAGCCATAGCTCTTAACCACTAAGCCACCAGGGTTTTACATATATATATATATATATATATAAATCCTGCTTAGAATTAATGATTGTATATTACTAAATGAAAATATTTTTTAAAATAATAGTAATTGATTTGGGAAAATGATGCATATTCTCCTGGCTCTATTTTCAACTAAATGAGATTTTTAGGATTTTAGACCTGATATCATGCTAAGAAAAGATATAATTTATCAAGTTGCAGTTTTCCTCAAATGTATACTCAGTATCTAGAAAGATATCACATCTGAAACTCTAATTTTGCATATGTATCCTATAAAAGAGTGGAAAATTTCAGGCTAAAATTTACTAGGAAAGTTTCTTTCCTGTATATGTGACAAAGAATATACTGGAGAGACCAGTATGAAATCCGTTTTATGGAAGTTTTTCAATCTTGCAAATGATGAGGATGGTACCAAATAAATGAAAGATCAAATGACAAATAAATAAAAGATCAAACAAATGAAAGATCAAACGGGAACACTGTTACCTCTCACTTCCCACCTCACCTACAAGCAGGCCCATAGGCTTCCTTAAATTAATGCCCAGAGGAAATATCTTAAGGGACCTCTTCCTTTAGAATACTGGGTGTGACCTCAAAAGTGATTAAATATGAATGGCCATGCCTGGCAGAATGCTAGAAAGGTTGAAGGCAGGAAGAAAAGTGTGGTAGAAAAGTGAGGAGTCTGCAAAGCTTAACAGAGTAGCTAATATTATTATTGTATTTGGTGAAATTTTTGAGTGTCTAGAATGACTTTCTCATTTAGGCATTTATAAAATATATTTTATTGAAGCATAACACAAATACAGAAAAAGCAGATAAATCATTAGTGTACTATGAAATGAGTCATCATTGAGTGAACATAGCCAAATAACCAACAACCAGTTGAAGACATAGACTATTACCAGTACCACAAAAATACCCACTGTCCCTGGCAAATATGACCAGCTCTCTCAATTCCAAAAGAAATATCACAGATTTGTTTGCCTCCTTTTGAATATTATGGATATGAAACCATATACTATATATGTTGCCTTCACTAAACATTATGATATCCATGTTATGCCATCATGCAATGATTATAGATTTGAACTTTAAAAACACTAATTACAATTAGTTATTACAAACCATAGGAAATACTTCAACAATTTCTAAAATGTTAATGCATGTTTTAATCTGAGTAAATCAGTGAACATCTTTTTTTATTATTGGTCCAGATATGATCCTGTTGATTAGCCACCAAATGTAAGTTTGTGGCCTCCTACATTAAAGTGAACATAGAAAAGAAATAAAGTGTTTGTATCATCAGGCCAGTATAAAGAGCCAAAGTATTAACCTGAATGCTACTGTCATGGATTGAGCTGTGTCCCCAAAAATATGTGAATTAATTTGGCTGGGCCGTGATTCCCAGTATTGTGTGATTGTCCACCATTTTGTCATCTGATGTGATTTTCCTATAAAGTTGTAAATCCCATGACTGTGATGTTAATGAGATGGTTTAGTGGCAGTTATACTAATGATA
This sequence comes from Loxodonta africana, assembly GCF_030014295.1. Taxonomy (NCBI): domain Eukaryota; kingdom Metazoa; phylum Chordata; class Mammalia; order Proboscidea; family Elephantidae; genus Loxodonta; species Loxodonta africana. The sequence goes on along the minus strand of NC_087345.1, from coordinate 120,584,399 downwards.
TCTACAAGATTGGATGGTGTCTTGAGTCGATCTCTTTTGAGGTATAAAAGAGAGAAGTGAGCAGAGAGACAGGGGAATCTCATACCATCAAGAAAGCAATGCCAGGAGTGGAGTGCCTCCTTTGGACCCGGAGTTCCTGTGCGGAGAAGCTCCTAGTCCAGGTAAAGATTGCTGACAAGGACCTTTCTCCAGAGCAGACAGAGAGAGAAAGCCTTCCCCTGGCACTGACGCCCTGAGTTTGGACTTGTAGTTTACTAGTCTGTGAGAGAATAAATTTCTTTTTGTTAAAACCATTCACTTGCGGTATTTCTGTTACAGCAGCACTGGATAACTAAGACAGCTATCTATACAAATATGATAAAAATTAAGCATAATACCCCATAAACATAGGAATTTTCACATGCATTCATAGGCACATAGGAAGTATGGCTATAATGTAGCAAGATTGGTTTTAGTGCACTGCCTACAGAATCCCTCTTTGGTTCTTGCCCTTCTTTGGACTGTGGGATCTTTGGAGAATGTGTGGACCTCCCACTTGAAATTTTTCCATATTTATGTAGAGAACATTTTGTATTTAATTTCAGGGTTCGGAGACCACTTGAAATAATGCACACATCTATAGTCCTGAGACAAAAATCATTAACTTTACAGTCATGTTTTTGCAGATGTTCCTTTATAAAACAAAGAAAGACTCATTGATTAGAAAAAGCGTTCTCATTCTTTTGTGGAGAGGAAAAATCACAGTGGTGTTTGCCACTTCTAAAGACATAATAAGGAGGGAAATAGTTTATTTTTTATTAAATTGAAATTAAGCCTTCTAGGCTTAATTACTCTTGCCTTTAAGTAATCTAATATTTACCTCCTAAATCCTTTAAAATTTCCTCTCTACTGTGCAGTGCCTTAGGATCTTCTCTCTCTTTCTGTTAACTCTATTCTAACATGTAATTTTTGCAAAAGTCTTCCGAAATCTTACATTTTTATCGTTTTATCACTTAACTATTTTGTGAAAATGCCAGTAGCAGTCAGTTGCAGCTAACAGGAACTTCTCTAGCTATTTTATTTAGAAAGGTATTTAATAGAAGGAGTAAAATGCTAACAAAATCATTGGAAACTCTGGAAGAGGCGGTTGTAGCTCAAAAATTCTGAAAAAAAAATTATAGAATTGACCACTTAACTGCCTCTGACAAAATCAGGAAACTAACGTAGGACAGTGTTATTCCGAATTCTGACTCTGTGATCACACAATCTTAGCTGAAATATGAAGGTCAGACAGCCACCATTGCAGTTGTTGATTTGAGTAACATACTGTTGACTGTGGTCCGGGGATAAAGATGCTCCACTAGATACTGGCTCTGGGGCTGTACTGCCCCAGCCTCTCTCTCTCCACTTAGGTCACTTCCGAATTCAAGAGTTCCATTAGTATACTTGATGCATAGAACCAAAATTACATCCAGAACACCTGCGACAAGGTAGTCCTGGAAATGAGTTTTCTAGCTTTTTATCTCTTCAACACAAAAGACAGACCACGAGGAAGTAGGGTAGATCTTGACTAAGATAATCTACCTTATATGCTACAGGCATCTAGCAGTGTTCAGTCATTGCTTCTTCATTATCAGGAAGTGATTATCACAGAACATCAATACGTCCTCAGAATAAGACAGATTTAAAGCTCTTCAACTAAAAACTGACGTTATGCTATATTTAAACAAATTAAAAAATTGTAGACCTGAAGCTATGCGTATTGAATCTTATAAGTGAATAATAGAGATTACTCATAATGTGTTGTATTGAAATTATTTTTTTCCATTAATTATTGTTTGATACAAGAGAGCTTGAAGGCAGCTGGGCCTTGCCATTTGTGTTTCTTTTTTTGTGTGTTCTGCTTACTGAGGAATTTTTCACCTCATTAGCATTTTTTTGTGGTAGAATTTGATCTGAACACCCCAGATGTCTAGAAAAACAAGAGAATAGCAAAAAAAAAAAAAAAAAAAACTATTTCTTCATGTAGTAATTAAACTTTTCCCTTATACAAGTTAAGAAGAGCATTGCATTACAGATGCTGCATATTTTTGTTACAACTTTTGCCTCTCTAATAGTGATTTCACATATGCATCTCCTGAAAGCAGATATTCTGTTTTTAATATATAAAAAACAAGAGATCAGTTTTTTTTTTTTAAACTTTCTTTGAACTTTGTAAGTATCAGACTGCTTTTGAACTCCAAAGGAACTGCACTTGAATTAGTACAATTTTCTTTCTGTAATTTAAGCATCATAAAAATAATTCCAGTTATAATTAATGGCTGGAAGTCCTTGTGGTCCAGCACAATACAAAAGAGGGAAAAATAAGTTAGCTATTGAAGCACTTATTACATGAAAACATATGGTATCAAATATATCCTTATCACTTTCATACATGAAGCCTAAAAGAAAAACTATTTGATATGCTAATATAGAGATGCTTTAAGGCATTCCTCTGCCAGCTGAACTTTATCCATTTAAACCTTTCTACCAGGTGACAATATTATTTGATACACCATCTCACTTAACATTGAATTGGAACGAGCAAATCTCTGAAAAGATACTATTTTGGGTAGCCCAACACTACACGTTCATAGGCATTGTTAAAGAAAGATTATAGACAATAATAAACATGAAACATGTGAAGGCATAATGGAACCTTATTGTTGTTGTGTGCCAAATCTAATCTGTAAAATATATGTCTGCATTTCTCAGAGTTGCTGTGGAAAAAAATGCATGTTATCTCTATTCTGACTTTTGGTGATTACCCTGTTTCCAGTAGGACAGTAGAGAGTGCCCAATGCAGAAGACCTCTGGCCAGTCAGACTTGCAGCTTGGTGCTCCTGATCCCATCTCTGGGAATTTCCTCTTAGCCTATTGGTGGCCTGTCCTAATCTGAGAATCTTTGGTCTTAGTTGTCTTTGCTGTGTGGGAGAGAGAGTGTCAGAAAGCAATAGTAGTAAAATACTGTCACTTCCCAATGTTACCAGAATTTTTCTCGTAGTCTCTCTGCTGCTATCAGAAAGTACCAGTAACTCCTGCTGGGGTTGGAATTTAGGCTCCAAAACTTTCTAACTCCTTCACCTGAGACCAGTCACTTTGCCTTTCTGAGCATCAGTTTATTCATCCTAAATACAAAAAATAACAGTGACCTTCAAAGCTATCAAAAGAATTACATAATTGCATACAACATGAATAAAAATGCAAGATCCCCAGAGAGTAGATTCTTAGTACGTTAGTTTCCTTCCCATCTTTCCCCAGCAATCACAAAACTGTACTTGTTCTCCCCCTAGTGGCAGACCTCCCACATTCATTACTTGCATAAATTACCAGTATCAAACAGTGTTTTTACTTTCAACAGCCCAAAAGGTCAAAAAATAAGACAATATTATGTCCAAAGTAAATACTGTGGAAAACAAACAAAATGCATAGCTTATTGTAATAAAAAGAACACAAATACCAAATGGAATATTTCCATTAGCCAGAAAAAAATGTAAAAATGAGAAAATAAACAGCATAATTACAGAGAATGCAGAACACATGCTGCTTCCCCAGACTGGATATAATTTTTGGTTCTGGTTGTCACAGTTACAATTTAAGTAACATTATATTGTTCATGCTTAATTTACTTCTGGGCTGTTTAAAAGTGCCAGCTCTTACTGCATATGCTTTGTGTAGACACATCTGTTGACACTCCCTCCATCTTATAGTCAAACTACAGAGGCTGGGGTTGATTACAGAGTCAGTCTTCTGCTTAGAAAAATGATTCTGAACACCATGAAACATTTTTTTTCTGTGTTGCAAAAATCTGCAATTTTGAACATTGCAAACTACTTTGCTCATTATAGCCAGATTCTTTTTTTTTTTTAATTTTGAATTTTTTCGTCAGGTTTTAAGGGTTAGCCACAAGGTGGCTGTCTTGTTCTTATTGCATGTATGGTTACCAGTGTTTTACTTATCCATTCTCCAGCACTTTACTATTATTTTTTTTTCACCTTCTTAGAGTAAACACATCAAAACGAAATTTAAAAATGTCTAAAGTTGATACAAATGGGTTAAAATTTCAAGTTACATATGACTTAAAAGTTGGAATCTATTAAGGAGAGTAAATCTTTACCCTGAATGCCTTTTTGAAAGATACAAGAGATTATTGTAGCACCTTTTATACCTGTATTCAAATATCTTTTGAACATCCTGAACAATTCATATTGATTAGCTGAACTAGTGTTCATTAAATAAAGTTTTCTTGAAAAATTTTTCCAGGGGGTAATTAATATTGGAGTTATGGAACTAGTTATTTGATGGTGACTTTATTTCTATTTTCCTCCCTTTTAGCATTGGTTATCTTCATTTGTTGTCTACTGCAGATAAGAAACATTCCGGTCAGCAACATCAATAGGGTTTATTACAAAAAGCAGATGTTATCATCACCTACTCTGTCAGTTTAATTAGAAATATTGAAATGTGCTATATCCCTGTTAAGATTAAAATTGTAGAAAATAGCTTGTTTTCCAAGTTCTTCAAATTCCTAAACAGCTAATGCTTTCAAGGAACGAATCGTTTTTCACTTTTTAATGGGATCAGAGTAAAGCGTAATCTGGTCATTTTTATTTTTAAACAAATAATCTAGAGCGTTTTAATAAGGTCTGGTCACATTTGACATTGATTTTAATCCTACTTTAGAACTGTTAACAGAACAGATCATGATACTATACTAGAGACATAAATCCTGCTTTTTGCCAACAAAATGGGACATAAACTATATTGTTTAGAGTAGGCTAAGTGGCACTATCAGTGGGCTACAAAATTATAGATTGATAAAGATCAGTTTATTTTCTTTCTCGAGTGACACTTCAGGGTGGTGGGCTCCTCCACATAGTCTCTCAGGACCAAGGCTGATGTCTTCTCTTCATCTTCAACATGGCTTTAAAGTTCTCTAAGCATTAATATTTGAAGTCAGCAAGAAGGGAGGGAAGAGCATTATATCTGTAAATAAAAACCAAACCAAACCCAGTGCTGTCGAGTCGATTCCGACTCAAAACAGCACATAGCATTTTCGCTAGTAATGAGCGGAACTCGATCTCATGGCCACACTTACCTATACAAGGGAGACGGGGAAATATAGGCTAGATATGTGCCCAGGGATATTATATATATATAAAACAGCCAGCATCCTCTGCTATACCTTGCCAGCTAGTAACCAGATACCCATTTGCATATTTCTTCCCACTTGCAGAACATGCTGATTCTTCAGCTTAAAGTCAAGAATCACTGGTGGGCTGTACATTTCTCCATCAGGTTCACAAGGAAGTACAATGATCAATAAAATTAAAAATACAAAGTATCTTCCCTTCCCAAACATACAATTTTTGGAGATCCTAACCTGGCACCGGAGAAGGTTGCTTGATTAGACGTGAAGCTGCGCTCTGAAATTCCCGGATAGTTTCTTTGCTGTGTTTTTTCCCCTTAGCCACACCTGAAGAGGCTGTTTTGGAGGATGGTCACTTTTGCGGCTGCTCAGGTTCTGCAGCCTGGTTCTTAGATAATTTTAAAGGCCAAAGTTGGTTTTAAGCTTAAGAATCAAAGGTTTTACAGAACACACTAGTGGCTTTCCTGGCTTCACTAGTAGTTTCCGTGGCTTCACAAGTGTTTTTTCTCTCTTTTTTCCCTAATATTGATTATACTTTTAAGCTATTTGCGTCCAGTCAGTTTTATGTTCAGAAATCACAGGGCAAGAAAATAAGTTGTTCTCAGACATAGTTTTTAACTCTGGTCTTTTTTTTTTTTTTTGTCTTATCTGTAATGTACTTCTACTTCAGATGAATTGAATGACAGCTACCCAACTACATAAAAACCTTCTAAAACAATAAGCTTGGTTAAAAAGACAAAAGGACATTCTTATTTATGAATCGTTTGCTGTATTTTTATTTACTCAAAAGATCTCTTCCTTGAATCCCTGGTTCTTAGCTATCTTTTGAAATAATGAAGTTGTTAAATAGAAATATGTTGAATGATGACAATATGTAAAATCATTGTTCAAATAGACAAAGATTCCTGTATTTATATATATAGAATAATAGTTTTATAGGTATTTAGTTATATGTCCATATGCACAATAATTTTAAAACATGTCACTAATGTTCTCTCTGATTAGAGTTAAATCCAGCTTCAAGGGTAATAAATATTATTTCTAGATGGGGAATCAGGAGAAGGGTGATTGCTGAGATGGGGTCTAGGAACGAACTAGATGGTTGAAAATTACCTGGAAACAAGGGTAGTACAGCAGGTGGGGGCTGGGAGGATGCATATCCTTCTAGGTTAGGACAAAGCATATCAGTGAAAGATTACCCATTCACATGTACCTTTGCAAGTAAGTGAATAAATAAGTACATACATAAATACACTAAGCTATTAATCTCTGGTGGGCAAGTTAATTTTATGTATTCTGATGATAGTAAAATTTAAAGGTGACTTCCTAGAGGCAACATAATGGAAGGAATAAAGAATCAGAAGAGAGAAGATTTGGATGCCTTGACTAATAACTTCACGTTCATCAGCTACTCCATCTCTGGTGCTTGGTTTCCCTATTCGTAAAATGAGATTCAGCTCTATGTTTTCTAAATCTATTCCTGTCTGAAATTCTCCTCCTATCGGGATTGGATGAGCTGGTTGGTTTACCTAGTTGTAGATAAAGCAGGGCATTGGGGTCTAAATATGTGGATTGAGGCAGATATAGTAAGGAGAAAATTAAATCAGAGACCACTAAATCAGACATTTGAGTGTGAAGAATATGAACTCCCAATCTGAGGTGATCATAAATGAGCAGGATTATAAATGAAAGACAGGAGAAAGGCTTGGTAAAGAGATGGGAGTGAAAGGAAAAAGGGATTCATGAATGACAAGTTAGTAACTTATTGGAAATATAAGTGGATATGTATATTTCACATTATGGAATAGTGTCCACCGGTGTGAGGCTAGATCATAAATCTAGGGTAGAGGGAGAGCTGAATCTTGCATCTCCAGTATTCCGTAATTCTCTGGTGCTGTCTAAATTAGGTAACAACTAATTTAATGGGATGAGGACATAGGAATTACAGGAGGATGGACAAACCTGTTGCCATTGAGTTGATTCTGACATAAGACAGAGTAGAACTGCCCCATAGGGTTTCCAAGGAGTGGCTGGTGAATTTGAACTGCCGGCCTTTTGGTTCGCAGCCATAGTTCTTAACCATTGCGCCACCAGGACTCCAAGGAATAATGGGTGAATAAAGGAAAACACTACAAAATAAAGCCAGAATATAGCCAGATTGTATGATAGGTTTTTGGAGGAGCCCTGGAGGCACAGTGTTAACTACTCAAAAGAGTAGTTGAACCCAGGGTATAAAGTGACAGCAAAAGGACATTAGGAGCTGTACTTAAAGGAGAGAAACGCCAATCAGTCATATGAACCACTACCATTCCTTAACTATTAAAACCAGTTTGAGCTGAGTGTTTCTATGACTTGCTACTGAAAAAAAAATAACTGATTCAAAAGGCAAATAAATCTTCCACCAAAACCTGAAACTTCATATGGTCATCTGATACAATCAGACTACAACAAAAAACCCAGTGCCGTCGAGTCGATTCCAACTCATAGCAACCCTATAGTACAGAGTACAGCTGCCCCATAGAGTTTCCAAGGAGTGCCTGGTGGATTCGAACTGCCGACCCATGGTTAATTAAACAACATTTTTATTATTATAAGTAGAACCTATGAGATAAAGACATTCAGGGTAGAAGAAAACACACACACACACACACATACTTGTGTAGAAGAACAACAACGAAGACTTTCAGGTAAAAAAAGTAGGAAATCAAAAGTGACTATGAAGTCTATGTGTAGTAGCAAACTTTTCTCATACTGAGGGCTTACTGTGTTTCAGCCAAAACTTGACTGCTTTACATGTACAAAATATTTAATCATCACAACAAGTATATGAAGGAAGTACCATTATTATCTGAGTTTTATAGAAGAGGAAGCTGAAACACAGGGAGGTTTAACAATTTTGGAAGGCTACCCATTTGATGGACCACTCACCTGGGGCTTAAAGAGGGGCTACCTTAACTAACACACTGTGCTGCTTCTTGTAAAAGAAATAGATATTAAAGCTGGTTTGTAGAGATGTTTCATTTTTTGAAAGATTTCCCATTCCAGGTCCAATGCATACTCTTCTTTATTATAAATTATAAAGGCAGTTTGAGTGAGTCTCTCTTTGTTCCTTGAAGCCAAATGACCCTACCTAGAACTCAAGTGGCTGGTAGGGAGAGGGGACCCTGGAATGAGGTGGGAGCCTAGTGCTCAAAACAGGAACCTGGAATGAGGGTCAGATTAATAGCAATGACAAGCTGATGCTAAGCAAAAACACGTGAGGCCAGAGAGAAATGGGACCTGGACAGAGCCAGTTGATGAGAATAAAGTTGTTTATGCTCTGACGAAGTAGCTTCGGTGGTGCAATGCTTAAAGCACTCAGCTGCTAACTGAAAGGTCAGAGATTTGAACCCACCATATGCTCCTTGGGAGACAAACCTGGCAATCAATTCCCATAAAGATTACAGCCTTAGAAACTCTATGGGACAGTCCTACTCTGCCCTATAGGGTTGCCATAAGTCTGAATCAACTCAGCAGCACACAACAACATGCTCTGATGAGAAGAAAGTAGTAGCTTGAAATCAGGTTCAGCTTGTCTTGGTTATCTAGTGCTGCTGTAACAGAAATACCACAAGTGAATGGCTTCAGCAAACAGAAGTTTATTGTTTCACAGTCTAGTAGGCTAGAAGTCCAAATTCAGGGCATCAGCTCCAGGGGAAGGCTTTCTGTCTCTGTTGGCTCTGGAGGAAGGTCTTAGTCATCAATCTTCCCCTGGACTAGGAGCTTCTCAGCTCAGGGACCCTGGGTCCAGAGGACACTGTCTTCTCCTGGCTCTTGTTTCTTAGTGGTATGAGGTCCCCAAGTCTCTCTGCTTGCTTCTCTCTATCTCAAAAGATCTTGGCTTCAGACACAATCTGATCTTGTAGATTGAATCCTGCCTCTTAACATAACTGCCACTAATTCCATTTTCATCAACATTGTAGAGACAGGATTTACAACCCATAGGAAAATCACATCAGATGACAAAATGGTGGATAATCACACAATACTAGGAATCATGGCTTAGCCAAGTTGACAGATATTTTGGGGGGATACAATTCAATCCATGGCATAGCTTGATGGTAAAATTGGAATTTCAAAAATTCTGGATGGAACTTTCCCAACTCTACAGACACTGGAAACTAGATAAAATGGATTTTCTCTTCAACCACACTTGCAAAAATGATCATATTCCCATTCCATTGTATGGGAATCATATAGTTTGGGCCATGCTATTTTTTTCCCAGTATTATTAGTTAGGAGTTAATAATCTGTCACCCTTTAAAAAATGTGAAGTCTTCGGATTTAGAATAGTCTGAGTTCCAATTTGCAGCTTAGTTGTTGGGCCATTTGGACATGTCACGGAGTCTCAATTTCTTCTTATATAACATGGTGATAAAAATACTTTCCTTAACACACGTTGAGAAGGATAAAATGGAAACGTGTAAATTACGTACCTCAGTGCCTCTCTGAAGATTCTAAATGCTCACTATTACGTTACTCTAATTACTATGATTATTATTGCATATGTAAAGTATCCAACCATATAGCAAAATTCCTGAAATCTGGCAATCACTCAGTGAAAGTAAGTTCCAATTTTTTCCACATATGATAATGATTTTAAATAAGCTTTCTGTTGGAAAACCTTCACAATGTTAGATTTTTCAGAGTCTCTGAATTTTAGGATTAAGGTGCTCTGGACAACCTGATGAGTTAATTTAAATATTGAAAGCTTGCTGAGACCTAGACTCACTTCCTTACAAATATCCAAAAGCATAATCCTGTTCATTAAAGTTTTGCTGCAGACTGAGCTACCTTTTCATTAATTATTATTCATTTACCATTATTTTCCTTTTTTACTTTAATATTTTAAGTGTAGCAGTCAAGGGGCTGCCTCTGCCTTCTTACAACACTGCAATTAGCTTTTAGCTCTACTCTAATTGCTTTGGCAAGGAACACTAGTGGCAGAATGCTTACGTGCTCGGCTGCTAGCCAGAAGATTGGCAGTTCGAATCCACCAGCCACTCCTTGGGAACCCTACTGGGCAGTTCTACACTGTCCTATAGAGTTTGTATCAGTCTGAATCAACTCAACAGCAATAGGATTTTTTTTTTAATTGCTGTGGTAGCACACCTCCTTCACTTCTACAACAAATCCCTAGCTATTCCTCCTTTGAAATTTTTCCCTGCCACAGCTAAATATCCTAGTATCTCCTTTGTTAGTGGTGGAAGCCCTGCCCCTATGTTATCAAATGTCCTTACTCTTTTCCCTGCTGAGTGTTTGCATTATGAACTCTGGCTTCTGGATTTCTCAGGTTTTGGTTCTTGATTAGCAAAGGCAAGATTTCAGAAACCTTTTCTGTCTCAAGAAGAAAAGTAAAAGCATAGAAACGCAGTTTTCTAAAACTATTGCCTCTGCTATAAAGTTGTGAAAGTGCGTGTGTCTGTCTGTATGGATGTGCTCTAAAATCTACTCATGTGGTATTAATATAGTAATCTAGTTCCCTTGTAATTAGTGGAGACATCCTAAAACTTTTTCTATCCTTTTATTTTTAACCTATTCGTGTCTTTTTTTTTAATTGTGTTTTTAAGTAGCATATAGTTGAGAGTTGCTTTTTTAATCCAATCTGACAACCTTTGCCTTTTAATTGTGCTATTCAGCCAATTTAAATTTAAGTGATTTTTGTATGACTAAATTTATCATCCATCTATTCATTTTCTGTTTGTCTCATCTATTCTTTGTTCCCTTTATCATTTTTTTCTGCCTTCATTTGTATTATTTTTTATTATTGCATTTTCTTTCATTTGTTGCCTTACTAGCTATATAACACTTTTTTTCTTCTTATTTTGTTGGTTGGTTTAGAATTTATAGTATACAACTTTAACTTACCACAATCTTCCTTCACATATTAAAAAAAAAAAAAACCTCTAAAAATATAGTGGTAAGGACCAAATATAAGGGCCCTACATCAGTACACTTCCGTTTTTCTCCTCCTGGCCTTCATGCCATTCCTGTCATACATTTTGGTTTTACATATGTTATGAATCCAATAATGCTTTGACATTATTTTTATTTAAAAAATCAATTACATTTTTAGAGAATTTTGTAATAAAATTTACATATTTAGAATTTAGAGACCATCTCAAGAATAGATTTGACAGGTTAAACACTAATGACTGAACACCAGATCAGTAGTGGAATAACATCAAGGATATCATACAAGAAGAAAGCAAGAGGTCATTAAAAAGATAGGGAAGAAAGAAAAGACCAATATGAATGTCAGAAGGGACTCTGAAACTTGCACTTAAACATAGCCAAGTAGCTAAAACAAATGGAAGAAATAACAAAGTTAAAGAGCTGAACAGAAGATTTCAAAGGGCAACATGAGAAAACAAAGTATAGCCTTATAATGAAATATGCAAAGACCAGAGTTAGAAAACCAAAAGGGAAGAAAGAACATGCTTGGCATTTCTCAAGCTGAAAGAACTGAAGAAAAAATTCAAGTCTTTAGTTGCAGTATTGAAGGATTCTATGGGGAAAATACTAAACGACTCAGGAAGCATCAGAAGAAGATGAAAGGAATACACAGAGTCACTGTACTAAAAGAATTGGTCGACATTCAGCCATTTCAAGCAGTAGCATATGATCATATAATCACGAACTGATGTCACTGAAGGAAGAGGTCCAAGCTGCACTAAAGGCATTGGTGAAAAACAAGGCTCCAGGAATTGACAGAATACCAATTAATGTGTTTCAACAAATGTATGCAGTGCTCGAATCACTCACTCCTCTCTGCCAAGAAAGTTGGAAGACAGCTACCTGGACAACCAACTGGAAGAGATCCATATTTGTGCCTATTCCAAACAAAGGTGATTCAACTGAATGCAGAAATTATCAAACAATATCATTAATATTACACGCCAGTAAAATTTTCATACATCAACAGGAACTTCCAAATATTCAAGCTGAATTCAGAAAAGGATGTGGAATGAGGGATATCATTGCTGATGTCCAGTGGATCCAAGCTGAAAGCCGAGAATACCCAAAAGATGTTTACCTGTGTTTTATTGACTATGCAAAAGCATTTGACTGTGTGGGTCATAACAAATTATGGATAACATTGCGAAGAATGGGAATTCCAGAACACCTAATTTTGTTCATGAGGAACCTGTACATAGATCAAGAGGCAGTCGTTGGAACAGAACAAGGGTATACTGCATGGTTAAAAGTCAGTAAAGGTGTGTGTCAGGATTGTATCCTTTCACCATACTTATTCAATGTGTATGCTGAGCAAATAATCTGAGAAGTGGGCTGTACAAAGAACAGGGCATCAGGACTGGAGAAATACTCATTAACAACCTACAATATACAGATGACACAACCTTTCTTGCTGAACGTGAAGAGAATTTGAAGCACTTATTGATGAAGGTCAGAGCCCTGGTGGTGCAGTGGTTAGGAGATCAGCAGCTAAAGAAAAGTTTGGCAGTTTGAATCCACCAACGGCTCCTTGGAAGCCCTAGGGGGCAAATCCTTGGAAATCATATAGGGTCGCTATGAGTTGGAATCGACTTGATGGCAAGGGGTTTGATTTTTGTTTGGTATTGATGATGATCAAAGACTACAGCCTTCAGTATGGATTACACCTCAACATAAAGAAAACACAAATCCTCACAAATGGACCAATAAGCAACATCAGGATAAGTGGAGAAATTATTGAAGTTGTCAAGAATTTCATTTTACTTTGCGTCCCCAATCCATGCCATGGAAGCAGCAGTCTAGAAATCAAACGACTTATTGCATTGGGAAAATCTGCTGCAAAAGACCTCTTTAATGTGTTAAGAAAGCAAAGACGTCAGTTTGAAGACTAAGGTGCACCTGACCCAAGCAATGGTGTTCTCAATTGCCCCATATGCATATGAAAGCTGGATGATGAATAAGGAAACCCAAAGATGAATTGATGCCTTTGAATTATGGTGCTGGCAAAAAATATTGAATATATTATAAGCTGCCAGAAGAATGAAAAAATCTGTCTTGGAAGAAGTACAACCAGAATGCTTCTTGGAAGTGAGGATAGCAATACTCTCTCTCACATACTTTGGACATGTTATGAAGAGGGATCAGTCCCTGGAGAACATCACACTTAGTCAAGTAGAGCATCATCAAGAAAGAGGAAGACCTTCAATGAGATGGATTGACACAGTGGCAACAACAATGGACTCAAGCATAACCATGATCATGAGGATGGCACAGGACCGGGCAGTATTTATTTCTGTTGTATGTGGAGTTACTATGAGTTAGAACCGGCACCTAACAACAACAGCAACAGTTGTCATTTTGGAGCCCTAGTGGTGCAGTTGAAGCACTCGGCTGCTAACTGAAAGTTTGGATGTTTGAAACCACTGGCAGCTCCGTGGGAGAAATATGTGGCAGCCTGCTTTGATAAAAATTTAACGCCTTGTGAACCCTGTGAGGCAGTTCTACTCTGTCCTGTAGGGTTGCTATGAGTCAGAATCAACTCGATGGCAGTGGATTTGGTTTGGTTTGATTTGCCACCTTCAGTACTGGTCACTCCTTTGTGTAGATCCAGATTTCCACCTGGTAGCATTTTGTTTCTGCCTGAAGAGCTTCCTTTAATATTTCTTGTAATGCATATTTGCTGATGATGAATTCTTTCAGCTTTTTTTGTGTCTGAAAAAAGTATTTTTGGTTTCTTTTTAAAATTTATTTTTATAGGGTGTAGAATTTGACAGAGTTTATTCTTTGGACAGAACATTGCATTAAGCACTGTAGCTTCCTTGGTCTTCCCACATTCTAAACTCTCTCAACTCAGGGAGTCTACTGAGCTCTGCCTCAATTCCCTCTTCATGCACTGTGGCCTAGGATCTTTCTCAAAGCGTTAAGGTATGTCAATTGTAAGGTTCACCTCATTTATTTCCCATTTTCAGGGATCACTCCCCTTCATTGCCTTTTTGTGTTTCAGACAGGAGGGTAAATCCAATTCTGAATACTCTGTTTTGGCTAGAAGTATAAATATAGAAGTATAAATATTGTATATTAAAAGTTTTTTTTTTTAATAATTGTAGATTCACATGAAGTTGCATAGAAATATTCAGGTAGGTCCAGTGCATCCTCACCTAGCCTTCCCAATGTTAGCATCTTGTATAACAGTATATAATATCAAAACCAGGAAAATGACATTGTTATAATCCCCAGAGCTCATTCAGATTACACCGGTTATATATGTATGCACTCATTTGTGTGTGTGTGAGTGTGTAGCTCTACACAATTCTATCAGATATAGCTTCAAATAAGCACCACGACAATCAAGATACTTTACTGAACTATCACCAGAAGATTCCCTAGTGCTACCTTTTTAGCCACAATCACCCTTCCCCACATCCTTAACCCCAGAAACTCCTAATCTGTTTTCCAACTCTATAATTATGTTATTTTGTAAATGTTCTATAAATATAATTATGAGTATATATATCCTTTTGAGATTGGCTTTTTCACTCAGTGTAGTGTCCTTAAAGTTTGTCCAAGTTGTTGTGTATATCAATAGTTTGAGCCTTTTTACTTCTGAGTATGGTATGGATATAACACAGTTTGTTTAACCATTCACGCATTGAGGGACATTTGAAGAGTAACCAGTCTTGGACTATTACAATAAAGCTGCTATGAACATTCATGTACAAATTTCTACATAAAAATAAATCTACATTTCTCTGGGATAAACAGGGACAGATTACTCTACAAAGAAGGTAAGTGCTTGCTTAGGGCATCAACAAAACAGGGGCACCAGCCATTCAAAGCAAAGTCCCATAGATGCCAAGCAGACAGTACATAGGAAAAGCAAATGCCACAGTGGAAGGGAAGTGGCAGAGCACTAAATGAAATTGATACCAGCTTCAGTGCATGAGAATGTGCTGCCAGGCAGAAATAAAATTCGCACAAGGTCAGGAGGGCACCCATGTGCAAGGTTGTGTAAGCTATGAGGCCCCTACCTCCTTAACACCTTCATTGACATCTGTCTCCTTATCTTGGTGTGTCTTTTTGGAATATACTATTTTTTTTCTAATCAACAAGAGGTGGGGTGGGCTGTCAAGTCTAACTCTTGCTACATTTATCCAATATGCAATTGGATCCAACATGAGTTACTGGAAAGGACAGATTATATTAATAGATAACAGGTCTCTGATTCATTTGAGAGAACTGTCTTATACATCCACACCTGTTGATCCCATTTGAAAGCATAAGCAGAGGAGGAAGTACCACAAATTATGGTACCCGCTCCTCACATGCCTTAATCTGGCTCTGGGGATAAATACCAAAGGGTACAATTACTGGGTCACATGGTAAATTCATTTTTAGTTTTAAAAGGAGCTGTCAAATTATTTTTCAGGGTGGCCATACCATTATACACACTGGCAAGCAATGTACAAGGTATTTCTCTGTATCTTTGCTAGTATTTGGTTTTATTACTATTATTTGTTTAGCTATCCATTACGGGTATAGCGATATTTCATTGTTATTTTAATTTGCCTTTTTCTAATGATGTTTCTGCAATATTGTATGGATATTTTAAAACTCAGGATATCATGATAATTGTACAATCAGTATTTAATTGATAAACATAATCAGTGGCACTAGAAAAAAAACATTTATGTCTACCCTTATATTTACCCTTTCTGGAGTGTTTAATTTTTTTTTTTTTTGCCAATCCCTCTTATCCTCTGGGGAGTTCTGCCTGAATAGTTTCCTTTAATATTTCTTTTATTACAGGTTTGCTGGTGATGGTTTGTCTCAATTTTTTTGCTCATTTGAACTGGTAAAATTTATTTCAATTTTTAATTGCCTGAAAATATCTCATTTCACTTTTGGTTTAATTTTGATAAATACTTTCACTGGATATAGATTTCTAGGTTGGGAATTAATTCTGCTTTCTGCACTTTTAATATTTAATTCCATTGTCCTCTGGCTTCCATCACATCTGTGGAAAAGTCAGTTGTTTCACTGCTGCCCCTTTAAAAGAAATGTGATTCTGTTTCTCCTCTCTGCTTTTATTTTTGCTGTCTTTGATTTTCATTGGTCTTACCAAGATATACCTAGGTGTGGTTTTCATTGTATTCATACTGATTGAGTTTTTCAGCACTTCTGTGTTTTAACTAATTCTTGGCTAACATCTGTCTTGATATTGATTTTGCTTCCAACTTTCTACATCTACTTTTAGACTTTATAAGCATTAATGTTAGACCTTTTTTCTGAATTTGTCATTTTAGTCTAACACTTTTTTTGCAATTTCTATGTATTTTTCCCTAGGCATAATTTTAAATATATATGTGTATATGTGTATTTATAGCATTGCAGTCCGGTTCGATAACCCTATGCTCTGCTATGTTTAATATAATCTTAAACTCTTCTAATAAGCTTCTTAATTTTACATACTATTTTTTTTTTAAACTGTAATTTCTATTTGATTCATTTCATAGTTTCCAGTTGTCTGGTAAAGTTACCGATCCTTTCATGAATTTCCTCTATCTTTTCCTTTACTCTTTTGAGCATATTTACCATAATTATTTTTAAATGATTTCAGTTAACAGCAGTATCTACTTTACCTAGAGTTCTATTTACATTTTCTATTTCATCTTGTTTTTTTTTGTCTTTATGATTGTCTTTTGCCATGCTTTTGAACTTCTGATTGCATTCTAGACATAAACCCATTGGGGGGAAAACAAAAACAAAAAAACATTGCTAATGAATCAGTACCTCTAAAATATTGTAAGTATCACATGATATTTTTTATATGTTATTTCCTGTACCTTTAGGGAAAGCCTGTTTTTCCTTCGTCTGTAAAAAAAAAAAAAACTTTTTTTTTTTTTGTACAAATAGAATGGTAGTTGATCATCTTAATCTAAGCAGGAATTATGAGTCAAAGCTGAGTTGAATTTACAGTACAGTTTATCTCTGATTTGCGCTGCTTTCCAGGTTTTTGTTTGGTTTGGTCTGGTTTTAACTAAGGATATGGTGTATTACGCAGGTTCCTTCTCCTCTTAGGTGATGAACTCAAATTTCTGTCTAATGCGAATGGTGAAAAACCCTCCGATGTTGTTCAAAGGATTTATGCTAGTTTTTAGCCTCACAACCTATGCAGCCCCAGTTTTTTACAAATGTACTACAGAAAATGGTGGTGTGCTTGAAGTCTCTAAATTTACATCCATAGTTCTTTTGTTTTATCCATCCTTTTTCAATAATACTTTGCTGGGCTCTGCAGTGGGTTTCCCCCCTTCTGCAAATCCCTGGGTTTAGCAAGTCCTTTCAAGGTAAAAGTGGTACAAAAGCTAGCTTTTATTGCTGAGTTTTCATCCCTATAGAATTATTCTCTTTAGTTCTTTTTATCCCACCAACAGCTCTCCACTTCTGTTAACAGGGTTTTTCTGTATTTTATCTGTTTCATGTAAAAATATTTATTTATTTATTTATTTATATTCATATGCTAGGCAGAAATGCTGATCTGCTGCTAACTTCTCTGTCCCAATCAGAAGTGCAAGTCCCCACCATAGAAATTTTACATGTATATATAACTTTAAAATGTATAAAGTTTATTACTATCTTTAATCTTCTCCAGAAAAAAAAAAAAGGATTATTTTCTAGCATTTCAGTTTTGTCTTGAATTTTTATCTCTTCAAATAAGATATTATTTTTATTGCTTTACACTGTCAGTATTTGTGTAGATTTATCCATATTTATAATGTTTCTAACACATTTTTTTGCAACTCAGGCTTTCCTTTTGGGATTTCTTTTAGTTTTTTTAGGTGTATATCCTTAGGATGGCAAACATTAACTCTCTTGAGCATCAACTGAAATAATAACCCTGACTGTAAGAATCAGCACAAAGCTGGTTTCCATGAGGTGGAAGTCAAATATGCCCCAGGTCTTCAACTTCTCCACCATTTCTGACACCAGCTGCCCCATCCCCCATGGTACTCTTTTTCTACTGGGTTTGATAAATCATTTCAACAATCACAGAAAACTCATGGGAACATCATAACTGCAGCAACAACTTTTATAACAGAGATAGATACAACCAAAGATATAAAGAGAAATGAAATATGCATAAGGTAAGGTTTGAGAGGGGGCTCAGCATAGAGCCCCCACCTCTCAAGGGTACCTGCATATGTCTCAAAGGCTATCCACTTACCCTTCCTGAAAATTGATGTTCATTCTCACCCATCAAGAATCTTTCAAACAGGAAAACCAATGACTTAACTTGGTGGACTTGGCTATTGGCTGCTCCTTTTACCTGGCTACAGCTCTCCTAGCCAGCTCCAGGACAGCTCTTGGATGGCCCCTGCTCAAAGGGCAACACTCTGCTCTAAGAGTGTTACAGCTCTTAGCCAAGGTTCAGGCTTTACACTTTGGTGCTACCATCTGGGTTTGCTCATTGTTTCCATCTCTTCTGGTATCATCACAGCTGATGCATCCGTTGCCACTGCAGATTTACCCGGTCTGGGAGGGCAATAGGGCAGGGCCCGGGTCCAAAAACCATGCTCCTCTCCTGGCTTTCTTGGTTCTCATAGATCAGGAGGGCCCATCTGAGCCTCCATGCGCTAGGATTTTTATCAGTCACCAGGCAGGTCTCCCAGCCAGTCCAGGTAAATGACAGCTACTGACCAAGCCCTCCCTGACCCAATTCTTGTGAAGGTCAACTGCTGAGTGAGAGGAAGGCAGCCAATCCATGTAAAGGTCAGTTACTGGGCAGGGTCATTAGCCAATCCAAATAAAGGTCAGACCTGGTGGGGCTTGGGAGCCAGGATGAAAAGGCCAAATTGCTTTTTTAGTAAAGTGATTCCCCACTGTGCACAGACCTACCCAGGTAAGTATTCTGCTGTGTAAACTGCAGGAGTTTCCAGGTGATACTCTGTTTCCATTTTGAAATCTGAATGAAAAATTACAACTGGAAAAAATCTTAATGAATGCATGTTCCCAAAGATTGTCTTAGACCAAAGAAAAAATCATATTCAAAATTATATACCGTATTAATTGTTTATGTCCTTGGAGAGTTTCAGTGTTTTTTTGTTTTTGTTCTTTTTTTGCAACTCTAAGACTTCAGGAAGTTAAAAGTCCAGCCTTTTCTCATCCTTTTGTGACACCAAAGCTAATGATGCTGCTTTTTAAAGTGCTGCCTAATCTATGTTAATAGAGTACAGATTATTATGGAGGCTATAATAACCACAGAGAAATTGATAATGACTTGCATCAGTGTCTGGCTAGTTAATTGTAAAGCTTTTACTATAAAAAGAAATTATTTAACAATTGCATTTAACTAGTTATGAAGAATTTTATTAGAAATAGAATTTAATGATTCCTGTGGTAGCTAGTGAAGGCAATAAAACATCATTGTTTTCACTGTAAAACTGTAATATTCAGATGCTGATAATCTGTAACTAGTTAAAAATTTGGAACTCATAATATTACATTTTTTCTGTATGTTTTATATATTTAAATGATTTTCCTGATAAATAGGAATATAGTAAAGGAAAGTTAATGACTAGTAAACCAAAACCCACTGTCGAAGGGTTGATTCCAACTCACAGTGGTCCTTTGGATGAAGTAGAATGGCCCCATAGGGTTTCCAAGGCTGTAAATCTTTATGGAAGCAGACTCCCACATCTTTCTCCCGTGGAGCAGCTGGTAGGTTCATACTGCCAACCTGTTGGTAAGCAGCTGAGCACTTGAACCACAGCACCACCAGGGTTACTTATGACTAGTGGGAATATGTTTTGATTCTGTCAGCTCAAACATTCAGAATCATCTTCAGTATAGGACAAATGTGGTATTTAATAACTATGTATAAAGCTCGGTGGCGCAGTGGTTAAGATTTCAGCTGCTAACCAAAAGGCTGGCAGTTCAAATCTACCAGCCACTCCTTAGAAACACTATGGGGCAGTTCTACTCTGTCCTATAGGGTCACTAGGAGTCAGAACCTACTCAACAGCAATGGGTTTGGTTTTAGGTTTACATATAAAGCTTAAAATTTGGATGCCTACAAGATTAGCAATTCATTGGGACAACTTCTCCCTGATGTGTAACTTTTGATATTTCCTCTCAGGGAAATATGTTTTAATGTTAAAAAGAAAGGAAAGAAAAAACTGATTGAAGAGATAAGGAACATGTATTGGCTGGCTATTGTTTTCTAAGCAGGACACAAAGGATTTTATATATTTTATCTGATTTAATGCCTTAAATTCTATGAAATAGATGTTGCTGTTTGCATTTTGCGCATGTGACAAGCACAAAAAGGAAAGGCTAGTAATTTGCCACAAATCTCACTTTAGTAAGGGCTAAAATTTTAAAAGAGATTATTCCAAACTTTTCCACCCCAGTAGGCATCAAAACATAAAAGTGGCAGAGAAAATAGAAAGTAGGAAGTTTGAAAGGACAGGAAGAAATGGGTTGCCTAAAAAACAGCTTCATTACCCTCATAAATTATAATGCAGTCCTCAGAGATCCACTGACCATTTTTTTTTTACTTTTTCACATTATTTACTTATTTATTCACATCTTTTACTTCTGTATTATGTATGGCCATTTTACTGCTTAGAAGCATCCATTAGGAATGAATTAAATCAAGAGGGAGGAGAGGATGGAGGGAGGGAGAGAGAGGGAGAAAAAGCACTCATGTGCAAGCCAGCTACAGAGAGGGACAGAGAGAGAGAGAGAATGCACATTTTGGGTGTAGATGATGGAGTCCATAATACTACAATATTTGCCATTACCCCAATTAACACAGAGTTAACTTCAGTCCTTCAGATCATTTGGAATTCTGTAACAAGTTAAAGTTTAATAGTATGACACAGAGTAACAAGTTGAAGTTCAACAATATAATAGGGGTCAAACAATATACAGAGCCTTTTAAGCCAGGGTAAGGATTATTGACTTTAAGCGTAGAGGAAAATGCAGGAGGGATAGCCAGTTTACATTCCACTTCTGTGAAGACTTTTCTGCATGCACAAGGGAAAAAAAAGAGAGAGGGAGAGAAAAGAACAAATAGGAAATAAGAGAAGCGAGAAGAGAGGAGAGGATGGCAGGAGAATTTCTCTACAGTCTCAAGGCACATCTATACCACTAATGTGACATGGACAAAATGTTTAAACTTCTCCCTTCACTCTGCTTTATAAGGAGGTTTCTACATGTGTCTGCTTGTTCCTGTCACTTTGTGGAATTATTTGTGATAATGGCTGGAGAGAATTTGTCCTAGGGAGAAATTAAATTTGCCTACAAAATAAAAGATAGAGAAGATAGTATTAGCAAATTGGAATTAGTGCTTTGAGAAAAAAAGGACATGTTATAGATGGAAATTACATTAGGAGGTGAGGACTTCTGTAATTTTTAGGACTTTGAAGAGATTTTGAAAGGTAAGCAGATTTTTAGAATATTTGCTTCTGTGATATGTGATGTAATTTGCCACTTAATTGAGAAGTTGCAGTGAAGATATAAATTGCTTTTCAATACTTTGTAGACTTAAAATTGATGGCTCTTTTTGAATGTGAGTTGGTACTGAGTTTGGCCACAAGACATCTCATTCACTATATCAGCAGTAAATATGTTACGTTAGAATTCATTCTATGTATGAATTAATAGTGAACTCTCTGAGAATAGATGTCAGATTCTGTATTGCCTGTTTTCTCAGTTCTCCTTCTCCCACACTATATTGTTATTGTTGTCTGCCATTGGGTCAATTCTAAGTCATAATGACCCTATACGACAGAGTAGAACTCCCCATAGGGTTTCCTAGGCTGTAACTTTTCTGCAATGCAGCTTGAATTTCTCCCTTCAATCTGAAGAAGAATTCAGTCAGGATTGGAGGAAGACTCATTAACTACCTGTGATATGCAGATGTCACAACCTTGCTTACTAAAAGTAACAGAGACTTGAAGCACTTACTGATGAAGATCAAAGACTACAACAGCCTTAAGTGAGGATTACAACTCAACATAAAGAAAACAAAAATCCTCACAACTGGACCAATAAGCAACATCATGATAAATGGAGAAAAGATTGAAGTTGTCAAGGATTTCATTTTACTTGGATCCACAATCAACACCCACCGAAGCAAGCAATAATCAAGAAATCAAATGACATTGGGCAAATCTGCAAAAGACCTATTTAAAGTGTTAAAAAGCAAAGATGTCACTTTGAGGTCTAAGCTGCACATGACCCAAGCCATGGTTTTATCAATTGCCTCATATGCATGTGAAATCTGAACAGTGCATAAGAAAGACCAAAGAAGAATTGACGCCTTTGAATTGTATTGGCAAAGAATATTGAATATATCATGGACTGCCAAAAGAACGAACCAGTCTGTCTTGGAAGAAGTACAGCCAGAAAGCTCCTTAGAAGCAAGAATGGTGAGACTTCATCTCACCTACTTTGAGCATCTTATCATGAGGAACCAGTCCTTGGAGAAGGACACCATGCTTGGTACAGGGTCCTCAAAAAAGATGAAGACCCTCAGCAAAATGGATTGACACAGTGGCTGCAACAATTGGCTTGAGCATAACGATGATTGTGAGGATGGCACAGGACCAGGCAGTATTTCATTCCATTGTGCATAGTGTCACTATAAGTCAGAACTGATTGATGACACCTGATAACATTTACTGGGAAAGTTGGAAATAAAGAGGAAAGGTCATAATTTGGAAAATATGGCCTTTATGATAGAAATGACACTGGAGATTACATGATAGAGTTTTGCAAGACCAAGGACTTACTCATTGGAAATACCTTTTTCAACAACAAAAATGGCATCTAAACATATGGACCTTGTGGAATGGGATACACAGGAATCAAATCGACTACGTTTTTGGAGAGAGATGATGGAGAAGCCCAATATCAACAGTCAGAACAAGGCCGGGGGCTAACTGAGGGGCAGTCAACTGCTCACATACAAGTTCAAGTTGAAGCTGAAGAAAATTAAAACAAGTTCACGAAAGTCAAAGTACAACATTGATTATATCCCACCTGAATTTTGAGACCATCTCAAGAATAGATTTCATGCATTGAACACTATTAATGGAAAACCAGGTGAGCTGTGAGAGGACATTAAGGACATCATACATGAAGAAAACAAAAGGTCATTAAAAAGACAGGAAAGAAAGAAAAGACCAAAATGGATGCCAGAAGAGAATCTGAAACTTGCTCTTGACTATAGAGTAGCTAAGGCATATGGAGGAAATAATGATGTAAAAGAGCTTGAAGGGGAAACAGGCTTTGTGAAGCCAAACATGAGCACCCTCATGTGGTCTGCTAGTTCACTACAATTTGTGAAGTCGTCTTTATGTAAATCCCTGGCATATAGCCACTCTTATTGACCACCACGATAAAACCTCTGCCATCCTACTGTCGGGGGCAGAGATCTGCTTTGGCCCGGTGGCTGCCCAGGACTCATCTTGTGTGTAAGTCTCGCTAATAAACTCCTTTGCTGCCTCTCTGGAGTTGCCCACCTCTTTCTTCAATCTCTTGGCACCCTCAGTTTTTTGGAGGCAAATTTTGTATTACTGGTCCATGCCTGGACAATGGGCAACACCATATGACACCTGGGCAACCCTACTTCTATATCTGACACAAGAGGGCGAACCAGCCCAATTATAAGAGCCAGCTTTGAGGGGTGGACTGAAGGGAAAACAGGCTTTGCAAGGCCAAACATGAGCACCCTCATATGTTCCGCCAGTTCACTACAGTTTGCTAAGTCATCCTTATGTAAGTCCCTGGCATGTAGCCACTATTGTTGACCACCACTATAAAACCTCTGCCCTCCCACTGGGGGGGTGCAGAGAACTGCTTTTGTCCTGCAGCCACCCAAGACCCACCTTTTGTGTAAGTCTCCCTAATAAACTCCTTTGCTGCCACCCTGGAGTTGCTCACCTCTTTCTTCCACCTCTCTGCACTCTCCATTTTTGGAGGCAAGTTTCACATTACTGATCCATGCCTAGACAGAGCTGAACAGATTTCAAAGGGCAGCTTGAGAAGACAAAATGAACTGTTATGATGAAATACAAAAAGACCTGAAGTTAGAAAACCCAAAGGGAAGAACATGCTCAGCATTTCTTAAGCTTTCAGAGCAAAGAAAAAATTAAGCCTCAAGTCACAACATTGAAGGATTCTGTGAGCAAGATATTGAACAATGCATGATGCATCAAGGAAAGATGGAAGGAATACATAGTCACTGTACCAAAAGGAATTAGTCAACATTCAACCATTTCAGAAGGTAGCAAATGATGAAGAACTGATGGTGTCTTAGTTATCTAGGGCTGCTATAACAGAAATACCACAAGCGGATGGCTTTAACAAACTGAAATTTATTCTCTCACAGTCTAGAAGGCTACAAGTCCAAATTCAGGGCACCAGCTCCTGAGGAAGGCTTTTTCTCTCTATCGGTTCTGGAAGATCCTTGTCATCACTCTTCCCCTGGTCTAGGATCTTCTAAGTGCAGAGACCCCAGATATACAAAGGACACGCTCAGTTTACAGTGCTTCTTTCTTAGTAGTATGAGACCCTTCTCTGCTCATTTCTCTCTCCTTTTATCTCTTATAGGATAAAAGGTGATGCAGGCCAAACCCCAAGGAAACTCCCCTTACATCAGACCAGGGCTGTGACTTGAGCAGGGGTGTTTCATCCCACCCTAATCCTCTTTAACATAACCTAATCTTGTCTCATTAACTACAGGCAAAGATTAGGATTTACAACACCTAGGAAAATTACATCAGATCACAAAATGAAGGACATTGGGTTAGGAAAATTACATCAGATCACAAAATGAAGGGCAACCACACAATACAGGGAATCATGGCCTAGCCAAGTTGACACACATTTTTGAGGGACACAATTTAGTCCATAACAGATGGTATTGAAGGAAGAAACTCAAGCTGCACTGAAGACACTGGTGAAAAACAAGACTCCAGGAATTGAAGGAATACCAATTGAGATGTTTCAACAAATAGATGCAATGCTGAAAGTGCTCCCTTGTCTATGCCAAGAAATTTTAAAGACAGTTACCTGGCCAACTGACTGGAATAGATCCATGTTTGTGCCCATTCCAAAGAAAGGTGGTCCAACAGAATGCAGAAATTATTGAACAATATCATGAATATCACAAACATGTAAAATTTTGCTAAACATAATTGAAAAATGCTTTCAGCGGTACATCGACAGGGAACTGTCAGAAATTCAAGCCAGATTCAGAAGTGGAGATGGAACTAGAGATATTATTGTTTATGTCAGATGGATCTTGGCTGAAGGCTGAGAATACCAGAAAGATGTTTATGTGTGTTTTATTGACTATGCAAAGGAATTTGACTGTGTGGATAATAATAGGAATTTCAGAACACTCAGTTGTGCTCATGAGGAGCCTGTATATAGAAAAAGTGGCAGTTTTTTGAACAGAACAAGAGGATACTGTATGGTTTAAAGCTAGGGAAGGTGCACATTAGGGTTGTATCCTTTCTCTATACTTATTCAATCTGTATCCTGAGCAAATAATCTGAGATTCTGTACTACATGAAGAACACAACCCTAGAGGAAGACTGATTAACAGCCTGTGATATACAGATGACACAACCTTGCTTGTTGGAAGTGAGGAGAACTTGAAGTACTTACTAATGAAGATCAAAAAGTAAAGCCTTCACTATGGATTACACCTCAACCTAAAGAAAATAAAAATCCTCACAACTGGACCAGTAAGCAACATCAATATAAAAAGAGAAGAGATTGAAGATGTCAAAGATTTCCTTGTGCTTGGATCCACCATCAATGCCTCTGGAAGCAGCAGTCAAGTAATCAAATGATGTATTGCATTAGGCAAATCTGCTGCAAAAGACCTCTTTAAAGTATTTTTAAAAAGGAAAGATGTCACTTCAAGGACTAAGGTGTGCCTGACCCAAGCCATGGTATTTTCATTTGCCTCATATGTTTGCAAAAGCTAGGCAATGAATAAGGAAGAACTAAGAATTGATGTCTTTGAATTGTGATGTTGGTGAAGAATATTAAATATACCATGGAGTGCCATAAGAACAAACAAATCTGTGTTGGGAGAAGTACAGCCAGAATGCTCCTGAGAAGTGAGGATGGCAAGACTTCACCTCACGTATTTTGGGCATGTTATCAGGAGGAACAAGTACCTGGAGAAGGGACTGTAGAGTCAATTCCAACTCGTATCGACCCTATAGCACAGAGTAGAACTGCCCCATAGGGTTTCCAAGGAGTGCCTAGTGGATTCAAACTGCAGCCCTTTTGACTAGCAGCTGTAACTCTTAACCACTATCATGGATTGAATTGTGTCCCTCAAAAATATCTGTCAACTTAGCTGAGCCATAAGTCCCAGTATTGTGTGATTGTTCACCATTTTATGTGATTTCCCTTTGTGTTGTAAATCCTATCACCATGATGAAAGGAGAGGGATTAGTGGCAGTTATATAGATGAGATATACAAGATTAGATAGTGTCTTAAGCCAATCTCTTCGAGATATAAAGAGAGGACCGAGCATAGAGACATGGGGACCTATACCACCAAGAAAGCAGTGCTGGGAGCAGAGTAAGTCCTTTGGACCTGAGGTTCCCGCACTGAGATGCTCCCAGACCCAGGGAAGACTATTGCATCACAAGAACCTTCCTTCAGAGCTGACAGAGAGAAAGCCTTCCCTTGGAGCCAGTGCCCTGAATTCAGACTTCTAACCTACTGGACTGTGACAGAATAAACTTCTCTTTGTTAAAGCCATCCATTTGTGGTATTTCTGTTACAGCAGCACCAAATGACTAAGACAACCACTATGCCACTAGGGTTTCCATAAAGGGTCAGCAAAAAATGAACAGACCCTTATCTAGATGGATTGACACAGTGGCTGCAACAATGGGCTCAAACATAGCAATGATTGTGAGGATGGCACAGGACCAGGCAGTGTTTTGTTCTGTTGTATGTAGGGTTGCTATGAGTTGGAACTGACTCTATGGCACCTAACAATAGCAACAATCTCTATGGAGCAAATTGCCAGGTCTTTTCTCCAGAGGTTGATTAGGTGGAATAGTCAACATTTTGGTTAGCAGCTAAGTATTTAACCATTGCACCACCCGGGGACTACTAGGCAACCTTTTCTTTTACTCTAATTCCCGGAACACTTAATTGTGCTCATGAGGAACCTTTACCTAGATCAAGAGGCAGTTGTTTAGACAGAACAAGGGGATACTGATTGGTTTAAAGTCAGGAAAGGTGTGCGTCAGAGTTGTATTCTTTCACCATATCTATTCAGTCTTTATGCTGAGCAAATAATCCGCGAAGCTCGACTATATGAAGAAGAACGGGGCATAAGGATTGGAGGAAGACTCATTAACAACCTGCGTTATGCAGATGACACAACCTTGCTTGCTGAAAGTGAAGAGGACTTGAAGCACTTACTAATGAAGATCAAAGACCACAGCCTTCAGTATGGATGACACCTCAACATAAGGAAAACAAAAATCCTCGCAACTGGACCAATGAGCAACATCACGATAAATGGAGAAAAGATTGAAGTTATCAAGGATTTCATTTTACTTGGATCCACACTCAACAGCCATGGAAGCAGCAGTCAAGAAATCAAGAGACACATTGCATTGGGTAAATCAGCTGCAAAGGGCCTCTTTAAAGTGTTGAAGAGCAAAGATGTCACCTTGAAGACAAAGGTACACCTGACCCAAGCCATGGTATTTTCGATCACATCATATGCATGTGAAAGCTGGACAGTGAATAAGGAAGACTGAAGAAAAATTGACGCCTTTGAATTGTGGTGTTGGTGAAGAATATTGAATATACCATAAACTCCCAAAAGAATGAACATATCTGTCTTGGAGGAAGCACAACCAGAATGCTCCTTAGAAGCAAGGATGGTGAGACTGCGTCTTACATACTTTGGGCATGTTGTCAGGAGGGATCAGTCCCTGGAGAAGGACATCATGATTGGCAGAGTACAGGGTCAGTGGAAAAGAGGAAGACCCTCAACGAGGTGGATTGGCACAGCGGCTGCAGCAATGAGCTCAAGCATAACAACGATTATAAGGATGGCTCAGGACCAGCAGTGTTTTGTTCTGTTGTGCATAGCGTCGCTATGAGTCGGAACCGACTCGACAGCACCTAACAACAACAACAACAATCCCTATATACTATTAAAATATATTCTATCCTACTCTAGTATGGTAATTTTTAACCTGTAATTTAAAAAAAAAAAAGAAAGAAACCTTATTATCTTGTGATAAATCCTTCTAATGCCATTTTTCTTTAATTTTGATTATTCAGAGATATATATGGGGTAGTGCAGATAAATGGAAATAATAGTTACATGCCTGTCCATAATTTGTCACTCATAATATTTCTTTATACTTTTTATTTTGAACTCTTTATGATTTTTATAATATAGGATACATCGTGTTTACACAAGAGTAACAAGCATATCTTAACACATCGTGAAATGGTGTTATTGCATACGCCTCAACCCCCTTATTCATTTCCTAAATTTACATTTACACTATACTATTAATTGCTGCTAATGCCACCCAGAAACAACTTCTGTAAAATTTCTGAGGCCAACTACTTGCCTGGACAACACGAATAATCTGTTGTTATTAGACCAGGGCTAGTGCTGCCATATATAAAATAAAAATAGAGCAGATCTGATTAAATCTTTGTTACACATCCCCATTACAACAAAACACCAGGTATACTTTTAATATGTGTATGCCCCATGCAATATTTAGTAAATATTTATGTTAAAAATACTCATTTTTGATGTAAAATTCAAAGTTAATTGGGTGCCCTGTATAAATGTATGTTAAGATTCAAGCATGTGGTAATGCATTATACAGCAATAAAAAACTAATATACCTTCAATACCAAGACCTGTGTATTTTTTTCTCTTTGTCACCTTTAAGTCTCCCATTGTGCCCCCTTAAATATGGGACTGCAAGACAAAGCATGGCAGTGCTAGATTATTGCACAATCAACCATATGGTTTTATCTTTCCCATAATTTGTCAGGTCCTAATGCTTGCTCTTTCATGCTTTCTCTCCATAATTTATTAGTTAAAAATTTAATATAAATCTATCAGATGATTGAAAATATTTGCAAAGTGATTGTAAATTCTACACTAACATTAGTTTAAGATGGTAGAAAACCCTTAAAGATAAGGTCGTTAAATCTTCTTACAGTACATTTTTCTGGAGAGACTGATATAAGGGTATAGTTAATACAATTTGCCAAAAAAATCACAATATTTTATTTCAGTCATGTATATTGATTATAAAATTACAAAAAAAACCTGTTGCCGGTGAGTCAATTCTGACTCACAGTGACCCCATTTGTTACAGAGTAGAACTGCTCCATAGAGTTTTCTTGGCTGTAATCTCTAAAGAAGGAGGTTGCCAATCCTTTCCTCCATGGTACTGCTGAGTGAGTTCGAATTGCCAACCTTTAGGTTAGTATTTGTGCCACCTAGGCATGTTCTGGAAACCCTTATGGTGTAGTGGTTAAGAGCTACGGCTGCTAACCAGAAGGTTGGCAGTTCAAATCCAACAGGCACTCCTAGGAAACTCTGTGGGACAGCTCTACTCTGTCCTATAGGATCACTATGAGTCAGAATTGACTTGACGGCAGTAGGTTTTTAGGAACCTTCTATTGATTATACTCTTTTATAAATCAATGTATAAAATTAAATGTTCACCAAATAAACACATACCTAAGAATCTAAGTGTAGGCTACTTTTACATAATTGACAGAAAACATTGAATGAGAAGTAATATAAATTAAGGTTAAAACAGAGTTAATCAAGGTAATTTAGGATAATTTATGCTACAACCTCATTTATCTCCATATAAACTTTTTATTTTATTTTATTTTATTTTTGCTTACATAAACAGGTTGCATTGTGAGCATTTTTTAAAATTATTTTTATTCAATTATGGTAAGGCAAAGCAAATATATCACCTTGAAGATTAAAGTGCGCCTGACCCAAGCCATGCTGTTTTAAATCTCCTCATAGGCATGCGAAAGCTGTACAATGAGTAAGGAAAACTGAAGAAAAATTGATGCCTTTGAATTATGGTGTTGGTGAAGAACATTGAATATACCATGGAGTGCCAGAAGAATGAGCAAATCTGTCCGGGAAGAAGTACAGCCAGAATGCTCCTTAGAAGTGAGGAGGGCAAGACCTAATCTCACATATTTTGGACATCTTATCAGGAGGGATCAGTCCCTGGAGAAGGACATCATGCTTGATAAAGTAGAGAGTCAGCAGAAAAGAGAAAGACCCTTAACTAAATGGATCTACACAGTGGCTGCAACAATGGGCTCAAACATAACAATGATTGTGAGGATGGAGTAGGACTGGTCAGTGTTTCATTCTGTTGTATATAGGTTCACTCTGAGTCAGAACTGACTTGATAGCACCTAACAATAAGGCATTTGTAAAGAGAAAGGAAGGTGTTTTTTTTTTTTTTTTTTTTTTTACTGCGTGAGAGAACTACAAATGAGCATGTAATCTCTTCTTTATCTAGAATTTGCAGTTGCTTACGTAACCCATTATATCTTCCTCCTGATGAGCTAATGACCTTTACGTCAAGGTATTCTGTTAGGCCCTAGTATGTGAAACTATAAAGTAGAAAACGTACATGTAACAGCTACCACAAAAGTACTTTCTGCAATTTGTATAAAAGATTTTAATTAAAACTCAATGAATGTATAGGTTAAATAAGTTCTGGGCATCTCTTCTATTCTTTAATTCCAAAGTCTCGATTCTTAAAGAAATATATATTCCATTAATAATGAAAACACTCTCATTTCAAGACTGCAGTTAAATTATTGGTTGGTATAGTTTATTTTGTAGTAACCATATCAGTTGTTCATCTGTTTTATGGTTGTATCCTGTGGGAAATTTTATAAAAGTATTCGACTTGATCTAAAAATTTTATAACTTTAATATATAAGCTTGAGGCCCTACTTTCAGTTTGAAAGAGTGAAAGAACACTGTTCGGTGTGTAGGAAGGGAAAAGAGGTTCACTCAAATACCTGGAGGATTACTGTTTCTAAGCTGAGAGAGTTACAAATGTGTCCATAGCTTGTCAGCTTTTCTTGTCATAGTGGTGAGTACTTTCTCTAATATTTTCCTAACCTCCACTCAAAGCTTATGTATCACAGAGGGATGATTATTGTAGAAGCAGCTAACACATTCTGTATGCTTTCTGGTAACCCAGTAGTAACAGGAAGGAATCTAAAATGGTTCTCTCTGCCTCATATATGAACGTAGCCAAAGTGAAACTATCTTTTTAAGGACCTTCCTGGAAGGCATTAGTATCTCTGTATATATATGGTATCAACGATATGTTTCACCACTGTGGCAGTTATCCTATTACAGGATGGGGAAGAAAGTTTTTTATTCCTGTAAAAAACATGCTTTTAAGCAGCTGATTCTGTTGTACCAACAGAGAGCCAAGACTATAACTACCAAAATTCCTTATTCTTGTAACCATTTTATGCCATTCAAAACATAACCTCATTAATTTTATCTTTAAGACACAGAACTCTCTTGAGGTATAGTAAAAAAAAAAAAAAAAAATCATGACTTGTCCAAAACTTTCCTCTTTTCCTCCCTCCCTTCCTTCTTTCTTTCTTTTCATCTTCCCTTTCTTTTTTATTCCTTCCATTCTCCCTTCTGTACTTACCCCCATCTGTGTTATTGTACTTGTTATATTTCAAGTTCCCACTATATTTTGGCTTTATTCCACCTGTCATAGTTTCCTAATGTTGCTGTTAAAAAAAAAAAAAAATACCACAAATGATTGGCTTTAAAGAATAGGAATTTATTTTCTCACAGTTTTGGAGGCTAAAAGTCCAATTTCAGGGCATCAGCTCCAGAGAAAGGTCTTTCTTTGTCTCTTTCAGTTTCTAGTAGCTGCTGGCAGTCCTTGGCATTCCTGGGGTAGTAGGCTTATCTGCCCCCATCTTCACATGACATCTTCCTTCTGTGTGTGTCTCTCCCTGTCTGTTTTCCTTTTTTATAAGACACTACTCAGAAAAGACTATGTTCAGGACCCATTCAATTCTGGTATGGCCTTATTAATATAACAAAAGAAAACTCTTATTTCCAAACAGGGTCATGTTTACAAGTTCTGTGATTAGGGCTTCAACATAAGTTTTTGGGAAAATAATTCAATCCATAACCCCTTTACATGTTAGAGTCTAAATTGATGTTTATAGGTGCAAGAGTCATTACAAAGATCTACTTCTTTGAAGAGGATAAGAAAAAATCGTTCTTTAAACTTGCATCGAATATATTGTCAATATTTAACATTTATTAGATACTTATCATGTGCCAGCTACTTTTTAAATGCTTTTCTTAACTAGTACTTCTAAGAACTAGCATTGCTCACATTTTACAGATGAGAAAGCTTGGGCACAGAAAGTTTGAGTAATCAGCCCAAAGTCGCAAAATACAAGTAGAGGTAGTCAAGTCCAGAGTCTGAGGTTATAACTATTACTTCATATATTAAATCTACTATTCTTATTTTTACTATAATAATACACGTACTCCAGGTGAAAAGAACAAAAGCACTCTAGATCTTCACTTCCATTTCCACAGGTAACTACTATGAGCTTTCTTGTCTGTTTTTCCAGAAAATTTCCAGGCATATATATGCATACACGGAAAACTTGGTGGCAGTGGTTAAGTGCTATGGCTGCTAACCAAAAGCCCAGCAGTTCGAATCTACCAGGTACTCTTTGGAAACCCTATGGGGCAGTTCTACTCTGTCCTAAAGGTTACTATGAGTCAGAATCGACTTGAGGGCAATGGGTTTTGTTTTTGTTTTTTTGGTATATGCATACTCCCACATGCACCTACATAAACATGTAAAATTTTATGAAAAGATCGTGTGTTGGACATATCTAGATCCTCTTTTAGACATTTAGGAGCATCCTACACACACTTTTATGCCTCCCTTTTTGAACCCAATATGTTTTTGAGATCTCTCTGTATGAGCACAAACTGATCTATGTCATTTTTTTTTAAAGGCTTCATAGTATTCCTTTATCTCTTAATGGACATGTACATTGTTTAAAAAGTTTTCCTATTACTTTGTATGTATACCTTTGTGTACATTTGCAAATGTATTGCAGGGTAATTACTGAAAGTTGAGTTACTGGATGAAAAAGTATTTGT
This sequence comes from Loxodonta africana, assembly GCF_030014295.1. NCBI lineage: Eukaryota > Metazoa > Chordata > Mammalia > Proboscidea > Elephantidae > Loxodonta > Loxodonta africana. Next base: position 120,550,979 of record NC_087345.1, on the reverse strand, counting down.
ATAAACATTACACCTGTTAGTACATTTAGTCCTGTTTCTGTACTCACTGGCCAAGAAAGTATTCTTAATATTCTTCATATAAAACACCTAAAAATGCTGAAAATATATCAAAAACTTTTAAACATATAGCTGCAAAAGTCATGTGTGAATTTACTTTGACGCAAAGGGCGCTTCCAAATACACTACTAAACAAGCTATACTACAGATCAGGGAACAGAAAGACTGTCAGCACAAATTCAATGACTTGAGTCAATTTAAAACTGACAGCACAGAGCAAGGAGAAAGAGATGGGGTGAGTTAGCTCATTTAGGATTTGATGCAATTGAATTGAAAGGACAACACTTCCTGAATCTTACCCAGAACCATCTTAGGATATGGGATATTCTTATGTCTTCTCTTTTTTCCCCACTGATGGTGTGGTTGAAAGAACCAAAGCTGAGGTTTGAATGTTTCTTGGGCAAGGGGCTTATGCAGCCAGAATGAGTAGCACCAATTTTGGTTAAATTAAGACCACATGAGTATTCAGTGTTTCATGTATATTTAGTGTGTCATGAATATGTAATACCCCAGGTACCTCATGTAGATTTACTGCCTCATGAATATTAGGTAGGTTTCTCTCTGCCCTTCTTCCCTTTCTATGTCCACATGTATATGGTCTGTTTATTTTATCTTTCTAACATGTATCACAATTTAATAACATACTTCTGCTTAACATGTGAGTTGTCTTATTATTTTTCTTTCTTCCCAAGCTTGAATTAAAAAAAAAAAAAAATTCACGGTAAGAAAAATTCTCTAGGAGACTAAATGCAAAGATGTTAAAAATCAAAATACAGTGAGTACCCGAGTACTCTCATAAATTAGAAGGCCTTCGTAGAAAGTAATTTGGCAGTATGTATCAACAGACTTAGCATACTGTAGGACATAAAAACTTCTGTTCTAGAATACTATACAATTTATATAATGATTCTATAAAAAAGTATAACACATATTCCAGCATCCGTATAACAAAATTGGTAAGACGTGTAGCTACAGAACATTGATTAAATAAATGTTACACACATAAAATAAAATATGACAAATTTAAAATAATTTTATGAAAGAAAAATGTGCCAACCTGATGGTTAAACATAGTGTCAAATTGTAATTTTAATTTTTAAATTACATATTAAATACACTTTTATAATTTACTTTGTGGAAGAAAGATTTTTAAACTGTATAAAATTGAAAAAGAAATGTTTATGTGAAACGCACACATATTTAAACAATATTTATTAATTAGATGAATCCATTAAATATTCTAACCCCATTAAATAAAATCAACAATTACTAAAATTAACCCTGAAATACTAAATACTTGATGGCAAAAAGATATAAAGATTATATGATTGAGCTCTGTGTGTGTGTCTTGAAGGAGTAACATGAGAGAGTTATAATTTCACCACTTTCTCTCCAACCTCATTCCAGATTTAAAACTGCCAGGTTGTAAATTTAAACCAAAACCAAACCCATTGCTGTCAAGTAGATTCTGACTTACAGTGACCCTATAGGACAGAGTAGAACTGCCCCATAGAGTTTGCAAGGAGCGCCTGGTGGATTTGAGTGGCTTAACCTCAGCACTTAACCACTACCACACCACAAGTAGATTCTGACTTACAGTGACCCTATAGGACAGAGTAGAACTGCCCCATAGAGTTTGCAAGGAGCGCCTGGTGGATTTGAGCGGCTTAACCTCAGCACTTAACCACTACACCACCAGGATTTCCAAACAATTGCCGAAACCCGGGATCGAACCAGGTACCTTTAGGTCTTCAGTCTAATGCTCTCCCAACTGAGCTATTTTGGCTACTGTTGTAAATTTAAGCTTTTTAAAGTGATCTCATGAAATAATGAAAGAGTACGCTATGGGGAGGAAGAGTTCTTAAGAAAAGTCAGCTTGGATTAGGCTTTGAATATATGTGAATTTTATATTTTTAAAAATTAAAAACACAATGACTAAAACACTGCTGATAATTCAGAATCAAGGCACAGGTTACAAAATGGTAGATCTTATATTAAAAAAAAAAAAATTCTTCCACTCAAAAACAACTCATTTAAACTTTGAAAGCAATTACTTTGAATAAATTTACTTGTGATTCTGCTAAAATATAACTGCATAATGGTATAAGAAAATCAGAATTTACCTCTTTCACAAAAATAACTGAAATAATTTAAATGATAATTAAAAAGTTGTGGAAATCTAAACTAACTACATCTTGGTATAGTTTTGACTGTTCTGATTTTGAAACTTAACAGAAAATCATAGCATGTATAACCCTTGTGGAATTGACCAACGTGAAAAAAAGGAATACACATTTTTTGTCATATTATTTCTAATTTTAGTAATAATTAAACAAATTATGCCAAAAAGAAACATTGTACAGTTATCTAATATTTTTGTTTTTAATTGGATTTTATTTTTCATAAATCATGTTAAGCCTATGCACTCTCATGTGTGTAGATACAGAAAACCAGATTTTGTGTACTCAGAGTCTTGATACATATTGGCAAATTGAATTTCCTCTAAAATTATGAGTCAGAATCAACTCAACGGCAATAGTTTTGGTTTTTGAAAGTTGAACAAATGTGTACGCCAACAGCAGGGTATGAAAATGCCAGCTTTACAATGCTGATACTCGACTTTGCTTACATTTTAATATTTTTCAAAATAATAGGCCAAAACGGAATCTCATTAGTATTTTATTTTAATTTCTTTAGTTACTAGAGAGTTTGAACTTTTTTTTTGTCAGTTGGCTATTTATATTTCCTTTATTGTGATCTCTGCCCACTTTTGTATGGCATTTTAACCTTTTGTTTGTTTTTTTTTCTCTTTGATTTGTGAAAGAACATTAAAGATTGAGAACATCACCTTTGATCACTTTAAAATAAGAATGCTCTGAAAATTTCAAATTTTATTTATTTCATGTCACAAATAAAATATTTAAATTTTTATTACCATTTTATTCATCTTTAACTGTATTTCTCTTGCAGCTCAAGACTTTTTTTTGTTTTTAATGAATACACTGTGTGATACAGAGTACTTTCTAATCTTCTCTTGTGCAAAGGTAGACCTATTATAGCATCTTTTGCTATGCTTGTCAATATCGCTAAGGATATAATAAGCTTTAAATTAGAAGGATTTGGTAGTTACATTGTGAAATGTTTTGATAACTAAAATATATTTACGTGGTTCCTTGCAAACGCTTCTGTAAATGTTGTGTGCGATTGAGTTGATTCCAATTCACAGTGGCCCTATAAGACAGAGTTAAACTGCCCCATGGGGTTTCCTACGCTGTAATCTTTATGGGAGCAGATCACTAGGTCTTTTCTCCTGTGGAGTCACTGGTGAGTTCTAATGCAGACCTATTCATTAGCAGCGGAGCACTTAACTGTTGTGCCTCCAGGGCTTCTCTTCTGTCAATAAAATGTCGTTTTATCCCTTTATTAAGATGCATTCAATTCTCCTCAAGTTTTTGTACAAGGACTTATTTTCTCCTCACAATATTCTATTCTCTGGACATTCGCATTCATTCCAAGACTTTGATTTTTTTGTATGTACATCTGACATCCCAATCTGTATTGTACTCAGACCTTTATCTTGAACGTTATAACCACCTGCCTTCTGGATGTGCCTCAAAATCAAAATGTCCAAAACTTAATATATTCTTTCCTCTCTAACACGCTCCTCCTGATAAATTTGCTTGTGTCAGTGAAAAGCATCGTAACCCATATCAAATACTAAGCATCATCGTGATCCTCCGTATTTCTTTTGTCATATAATCAATCATCAGTCTTATCAATTCTACCTTCTATGTAGCTCCCCGATTTGCTGCTGCATGTTTTAGACAGAGTAAGGCAGCCGAGTCAGAGAGGTGTGCGTCTGAATCTCTGTTTTACCATTTTTGAATTGTATAAAGTACTTATTCACTCAGATGTGCAGATGGTTCTGTCTACATAATGGAGGTAATACCAGTTCCTACCTTTCTCATAGGAATCCCTGAGTGCTTAAAACATTTGGCTGCTGACTGAAAGGTTGGCACTTTGAGACCATCAAGAGGTGCCTGAGAAGGAAGGCCTGGCAATCTACTTCTGAAGAATCAACCACTGAAAACCACATGGAGCACATTTCTATTCTGACACACATGGGGTTGCCATGAGTCCCAATCGACTGGACAGCAACTGGTAATGGTACCTATAAATTTTAAGTAGGGTAGTGCTTCTCTGTCACTTTCTTGGCACATAATTGTTCAGTAAATACTATTGCTTTTAATGTTGTTGCTATTATTATTATTATTGCAAACCATTACCATCTCATGACTAGAATACTATAATCACCTCCTAGCTGGTCTTCCTAATTCCATTCTTTGCTTACAAAGCCACACATCACATTGCAGGTAGAATCATATTTTATAAACAAAAAGGTGGACACATCATCCCTTTGCTCAATAGCTACCCATTATTAAAAAAAAAAAAAAATTTGCATAAGTTCCAAGTCCCTTACCATGATACCTACACTCTTCTTAACATATCTCTGCTTATAATGCCAGTTTTCTTGACCCCCTTATCAAAAAAAAAAAAAATTTGTTTCAAACTTGAGTGTACCAAAGAATTACTGTAGAATGTATTAAAACTAATATCCAGGATACACCCAGAGATTTTAATTTAGCACGTCTGAAATGAGTTCCAAAACTCGGGATTTTGAATTAACAACACCCCCTCCATGTACACCCTAGGCAATTCTGATATATTGACAACTTCAGAAACCCCAGTTTAAGCCATCTTGAACCACACAGGTTTTTTTTTTTTGTTTTTTTTTTAGCATTTTCACCTGGCTTCCTCTTATTTGTGTTATTTTACTCATTTTAGAAATCATTGTCATTCCAGAAAGCAGTAATATGTTTAATCTCCTTTATTATAATTCTATGCAAATAAAGTAAACGTGTGATATTAATTTTGTCTCATACACAGGTTTTCCTACTGGGAAGATCCTTCATTCGCCAGTTGAAAGCTACTTCCATTCCTCAGTCTGTATTAATACATGGTCAAAAAAAAAAAAAATTTTTTTTTTTTTCATCCTAGTGTATCAACGAGTTTCTTATGAGTTTGGTTAGCATTCACTTGAACACTACTGGGAAAGCAATAAATCTGCCATAATTAATATTTACAACTGAAGGGTCGATCCTGAAATAGAGTATGAAGTGGCCTAAAAACAAAACAAAAAAGACATAGCTCTCTCTTAAGCTTGTCTTCTTTTCAACAAAATCTGGGATGAAAGATAACCATTTCTTCTCCATACCCAGTGGCTTTGTAGCTTTTATAATAAAATGAGATATTTGTTTATTAAAAAACCGAATCATTTAAGCCATAATTTTTTATTATTAAGCCATAATATTTTAATTTTCTTTTTTCCTTTTACAAGAGTGATCCCTTATGTGTTCTTGATTTCATTTTTTTTTATTTTTGGGTCTGCGTATTTGTTTTCTCTCAGGTCATAAATAACTTGATAGCCAGGTATGTGTGTGTGTGAGTGTGTTTAGGTAAGAGTAAGAAGCACACAGAGAGAGAAAATTCGAATATATGTAGTTTTTAATACACTCTTCCCAGTAAAATCAGTTGGGTTATGCCTTCCCCCCCGCCCCCTGCACATTTGACAGGTATATACATGAAGATAAGAATCATGATAGGCTGTTGAATAGTTTATCTGTTTGTAGTTTAGCTTCAAATATATGACTCTAAAATTCAGAATAGATACATCACTTGGTGTAGTTCAGATAATTGATTCACAAGTCAGCTACATCAGGCAGGTTTTGATGGTATCTTTATAAATAGGCGGAGGCTTTCAAATGCCTGATGGTATCTCTCATGCTGACATGAAAGGCATTTAGAGGTTGGAATATGTTACCAGTACAACTTGTATTCTGGAGGCCTATTAACTTCCTATAGCACAAGGAGCAAAATATTACCGAAATGTGATAAAGTGAATGGTAATACAAGAAATGCTTTTACTACTGTGTTTTAAAGAAGCAATGTGGGATGACTTTTATATTAGATGTTTAGAAACAAAAAGATAAGCAATTTTAAGATCTTTAAGACAAAAGCAAAAATGCTAATACAAATAAGAAGTTTATAAAGGCTAGAGATAATAGCCACTGCTGCATACCACTAAAGAAGGTTTCTCATCTGCTTGTGAGTTAGACTGAGCTCGCCATTGCAAAATGCCTTCATCCAATCTGCCTTGATAATTCCAGGTGCTTGTGTACACATCCTTTATTGCTAGCAGAAATTAGATAAAGGGTTAGGAATTTTCACGGTGAGGTATCTATTAAACAGCTGTAAACATGCAAGATTCTGTACTAGGAGTACTACATTAAAACCCTGTTGCCAGTGAATCGATTCCAATTCATGGCGATCCCATGTATGCAGAGTACAGCTGAGCTTCATAGGGTTTTCAAAGCTGTGACCTTTTGGAAGCAGATTGCCAGGCCTGTCTTCTGAGGTACCTTTGGGTGGATTCAAACCGCCAACCTTTCAGTTAGTAGTCAAGCACTTCACTGATTCTATCACCCAGAGACTCCTAGGAGTACTATATTAAATACAACTATTTGATAATTCTAACAGGTCTTCTGTATACCCTGGCTATGGATTTCTGTAGGTTATTTACAGCTACCGAGGAGCAAGCGTTCTATATCCTGCCCTATGCCATCATTTTTCCTTTCCATTGCTGTCATGTCCTGACTTCCATATCAGTTCTCACATACATAATTGACTTTTTCACAAGACTTTAAATATTTCCACTCCACTCTGTACCACAAACATACACACCCAATCCCTACCATCCTAGATATATATATGTATATATATATATATATATATATATATATATATATATATATACCCTTTTATTTATTAGTTTTTCAACAGTTCTGCTCTGTCCTATTGTGTTCCTGTGAATCAGAAATCAAAAGCAACAGATTTGGTTTGGTGTTTTACTATATATAAGGAGCCCTGGTGGCTCAATGGTTAAGAGCTCAGATGCTGACCCAAAGTTCCGCAGTTCGAGTGCACAAGTCTCTCTGCAGGAGAGAAGAGTTGGCAATCTGTTCCTGTGAAGTTTACAGCCCAGGAAAGCCTATGGAGCAGTTCTACTCTGTCCTACTGGGTCACTATGAGTTGGAATCAATTCGATGGCACACAACTATATGCCACGAATTGTGCTGAAAACACTGAGGATCCAGTGTTGAGCAAGACAAATAATCGCAATGCATGACCACCAAATTTCTAGTGAAAGTGTACTGATATGCTGCTGTAATCAGCTAATCCCATGCTATACCTCTGTCTTTATCAAAACCCAACATTGTAGTACCTGTCTCTTACATCCTATTTTTCCAAGTCCAGCTACAAATTCGTATCTTTTTTAGGACAATCATTCTTATTTCTAATATTTTAAATGAGTATTTAGTCTCTAAATATGTCCGTTCTGCTTTCAATCTCTCATTTTTACTCAAGGTATTATTTTGTATGCTAATAATTCTACTATTTTTCATTTTATGTTATTCAGTTTTATCTACTGGACATTTTTCTCCTCCTTCCTCAAGTTTTTGCTTTACAAACCTTTAATCACACCATGTCCAGAAAAAATAATTTTTGTAAGTTTATTCGATTACAGTTTCTTGTAAATTTATTCAATTATGGAACTTCATGCTTTAGATATTATATTATAAAATAATTAATATACTATAATAAATATGTACATATAATTATATACATATATAGTATTCTTTCACCTTACTTTTTCAATTTATATGCTGAGTTAATAATTTGAGAAGCTGGGCTATGTGAAGAGAATGGCATCAAGATTGGAGGAAGACTCATTAACAACCTGAGATATGTAGATGACACAACTTTGCTTGCCAAAAGTGAAGACAACTTGAAGCACTTATTGATAAAGGTAAAAAACTACAGCCTTCAGTATGGATTACATCTGAACACACAGAAAATGAAAATCCTTATAACTGGGCCAATAAACAACATCGTGAGAGCTGGCAAAGAAATTGAAGTTGTCAAGAATTTAATTCTTCTTGGATCAACAATCAATGCCCATGGAAACAGCAGTCAAGAAATCAAATAATGTATTGCATTGGTAACATCTGCTGCAAAAGACCTCTTTAAAGTGTTAAAAAACAAAGATGTCATCAAAGTAATCAAACTGATGACATCTTTGCTTTTTAACACTTTAAAAAGGTCTTTAACACTTTAAAGAGGTCTCGTGCCTGACCCAAACCATGGTATTTTCAATTGCCTCATATGCATGAAAAAACTGGACAATGAAAAAGGAAGACCAAAGAATTGATGCACTCTAATTGTGATGATGGTAAAGAATATCGAATACACCATGGACTGCCAGAAGAACGATCAAATCTGTCTTGGAGGAAGTACAGCCAGAATATTCCTTAGAAGCCAGGATGGAAAGACTTCTCACTTATTTTGGATACTTCATCAGGAGAGATCAATCACTGGAGAAGGACATAATGCTTGGTAAATTAGAGGGCTCATTGGAAAAGAGGGAGACCCTCAATGAGATGGATTGACAGAGTGGCTGAAAGAATGGGCTCAAACATAGCAACAACTATGAGGATATCACAGGGCAGGGCAATGTTTCATTCTGTTATACATAAGGTTGCTACGAGTTGGAGCTGATTCAATGGCACCTAACAACAATATGTATATATAATTTATATATAATTACGTGATCAGATTATTGAATTAATTAATGGTAACCCAGTTTCTTGGGATAAATACATGAAATAAAAACAGTGCAGATTTTTCCACACTTTTATTTCTTCTGCAGTAGAAACACCAGACCACGTAAGAATAGAAACTTTGGATTTTTTTTTTTACTTATTCGTTCTTCTCTCAACAAATTTTTTTTAGCACATTTTGTGTGCTGAGAACTATTCTAGGAAAAGGAATATATAGTGAAATAAGAATTAAAAAGTCTCTTCCATTATAAAATTTACTTTTTGGTGGGAAGAGACAGGCAATAGATGCATAATATGTAAATAAATAAACTAGACAAGCATTTAATGGTAGTGATAAACATTTAAATAAAATTAAAACAGGTGCACTTCTACTTCCAATCCAGATAAGTTGCTGGGAACTGGATTTACTCTCCCACCTAAAACAACTAAAAAATGGGACAAATGGGATATATAAAAAACAATTATCAAACTTTCACCAAAGTTACCACTTATCTACTATCTAAAAAACCCATAGCCATCAACTCAATTCCGACTCACAGCAACCCTCTATAGGACAGACTAAAACTGCCCCCATAGTGTTCCCAAGGAGTGGCTGGTAGATTTGAACTGCCAAAATTTTGGTTAGCAGCTGAGCTCTTAACCATCTATTGTCTAGTTATTGTTTTTCCCTCCGCACCCCCTCCTTCCTCATAACCATCAAAGATTGTTTCTTTCTAGGTGTAAACCTTTTCATGAGTTTTTATAATAGTGGTCTCATACAGTATTTGTCCTCTTGTGATTGCCTTATTTCACTCAGCGTGATGCCCTCCAGATTCATCTATGTCGTAAGATGTTTCACAGATTCATCATTGTTCTTTATTATTGTAAAGTATTCCATTGTGTGTATGCACCACAGTTGTATGTACCATAGTACATATCCAAGGTCGAAAAGAGGAGAGTGTTGATATGTCGCAAGGTTGGCAACCAATGTCGCAAAACAATATGTGTATTAGTTGTTTAATGAGAACTACTTTGCTCTGTAAACCATCTAAAACACAATAAAAAAAAATTATCAAGACATTGGACATGTGACGATGAAAAACAATGATCCTTGAAAGAGGGAACAAATGAGGTAAGCCCTTTGACTAGCCCAGTACTTTCCAGAGAAAATTTCTAGAGTGTTGTGCAGGGAAGGGAAAATGTATAGAACTAGGCGGCCACAGTGTGTTATGGAGACAGACATAAGAACCTGGAAAAGGCTTTGTCCCTAAACAAAAACCATATTCATATTGCCTAACAACATTCTATCATATTTTCTTCAAAAGTGGATATTGGTTTAAAAAGAAGTTGTAGTTGTAGGCTGGCTGACAGTAGAGAGGAATGAGCATTTTACACAATGACATTGAGGCTGAAAAGAGAGGAATGTTGCCTACATTGTAATGAAAAGCAATAGTTTAAATAGAATTCTAGTCAGGATGTCATTGCTGGTTCATATTTGCAAGAATGTCATCTGCTTCTTATAAACCAATAACACATACAGTATAAAAGTAAACAAATAAATATAGAAAATCCCTTGAAAAGTTATAAAAAACAAGAAGAAAAGCTCTGTGACCAACAATGAAAAGAAATGCATAGTAGTAATTGGAGCCAAAGCTGTGAGCCTCAGAGGGTCTGGGTCAAGCAGCAGGCAGAGGCATCCTTGAGATTGTGTAAAAAGGAGTTAAAAAAAAAAAGACAAAAATGGCTGCACTGGAGGTAAGGAAACAGTACTTAAGAGCAGAAGATGAACTGAGAAGTTCAACATATAAGAGAAGCATAGAATGAATGGCAGAAGAAAACTAGTGACTCATAACTGTCATGGAGTCTTTAGAACTGGCATCTCAAACCTATCATGTATATAGCTTCCCCCAGTCTCCTCCCTTCAACAACTCCCTTTCTCTGCTAATGCTAAATTACCCTTCAATCCTCTCATTTACACGTCAAATCTGTCAACAGATTTTTTAGCTTCAAATTATATTCAGGTTCTGATGGTTTCTCACCATCTCCACTACTATCACTCTGGTCCAAGCCACCTCACCTGAATTATGCAATAACCCGCTAAATAATCTCGTCTTCCTGCTTCAGTCCTTTCTACACTGCCGCTTGCCTTCAACAGGTCAGCTTTAGTATGTAATCCTTTAAAAAATAACTCAGGTTTTGTTAGTCTTTGGGTCAAAATGCTATAACAGCTTCCTATGTATCTCGTTTAGAATAAAAACCAAAACCCTTAAAATAATCCTGATTCTCATAGGACATTTTCCTTATTTACATATTTTAGCTACACTGATCTTCTAGCTGATCTTTGAGCTCCCCAGGCGTGTTCTCTCTATACCAGGCCTTTGAACTTGCTGTTCTCTGGCTTGCTTTTCCCCCAGATATTGTGAATGGCTTATTTTTTACCCCCTTCATGACTTTGTTCAATAATCATTGCCTTAGTTTCCTAGTACTGCTATAACATAAATATCACAAGTGGTTGAATTTAAAAAACAAAATTTATTTCTCACAGTTTAGGAGGCCAAATGTCAGTATTCAGAGGGTGGCTCTTGGGGTAGGTCCTTCTTTTGTCTATTTCAGCTTCTGTTAGGTTGTTGTTATTAGGTGCTACCAGGTCGGTTCCAACTCATAGCAACACTATGTACAACAGAACAAAACATTGCCCAGTCCTGTGCTGTCCTCACAATTGTTGTGCTTCAGCCCATTGTAACAGCCACTATGTCAATTGTTCTTGTTGAAGGTATTCTTTTTTGCTGACCTTCTACTTTACCAGTCATGATGTCTTATCCAGGGACTGGTCTCTCCTGATAACATGTCCAAAGTATGTTAGAGGAAGTCTTGCCACCCTTGCTTCTAAGGAGCAGTCTGGTCGTACTTCTCCCAAAACATATTTGTTCGTTCTTCTGGTACCATGGTATATTCAATATTCTTCGACAACACTGTAATTCAAAAGCATCAAATTTTCTTTGGTCTTTCTTATCCATTGTCATTTCACATGTATATGAGCCAACTGAAAATACCATAGCTTGGGTCAGGTACCCCTTAGGCCTTAAAATGACATCTTTGCTTTTTAACACTTTAAAGATATCTTTTGCAGCAAATTTGCCCAGTGCAATGCATCTTTTGATTTATTGACTGCTGCTTCCATGGACATTGATTGTGGGTCCAAGTAAAATGAAATCTTTGACAACTTCAATCTTTTCTCAGCTTATATGTTGTTGCTTATTGGCCTGAGGATTTTTGATTTCTTTATGTAGAGGTGTAATCCATATTGAGGCTGTGCTCTTTGATCTTCATCAGTAAGTGCTTCAAGTACCCTTCACTTTTAGCAAGCAAGGTTGTGTCATCTGCATATCACAGGTTGTTAATGAGTTTTCCTCCAATTCTCATTCTATGTTCTTCTTCATACAGTCCATCTTCTCAGATTATTTGCTCAGCATACAGATTGAATAAGTATGGTGGAAGGAAACAACCCTGACGCACACCTTTCCCAACCTTAAACCATGCAGTATCCCCTTGTTCTGTTCAAACAACCGCCTCTTGGTCTAAGTACAGGCTCCTTATGAGCACAATTAAGTGTTCTGGAATTCCCATTCTTTGCAATGTTATCCATAATTTGTTATGATCCACACAGTTGAATGCTTTTAGCAAGCAAGGTTGTGTCAGTTGAATGCCTTTGCATAGTCAATAAAACACAGGTGTACATCCTTCTGGTGTTCTCTGCATTCAGCCAGGATCCATCTGACATCAGCAATGATATCCCTGGTTCCATGTCCTCTTCTTAATCTGGCTTGAATTTCTGGCAATTCCCTGTTGATGTACTGGTGCAACCGCTTTTGAATGATCTTCAGCACAATTTTACTTGCATGTGATATTAATGATATTGTTCAATAATTTCTGCGTTCTGTTGGATCACTTTTTTTTGAAATGGGTTCAAATATGGATCTCTTCCAATCAGTTGGCCAGGTAGCTGTCTTCCCAATTTCTTGGCATAGACGAGTGAGAACTTCCAGCGCTGCATCCGTTTGTTGAAATATCTCGACTGATATTCTGTCAATTCCTGGAGCCTTGTTTTTTGCTAGTGCCTTCAGTGCAGCTTGGATCTCTTCCTTCAGCACCATTGGTTCTTGATCATATGCTACCTCCTGAAGTAGCTGAATGCCTGAACATAGACCAATTCTTTTTGGTACAGTGACTCTGTGTATTCCTTCCGTCTTCTTTGATGCTTCTTGCATTATTTAAAATTTTCTCGTAGAATCCTTCAATATTGCAACATGAGGCTTAAAAGTAGCTTCTAGTAGCTGGCAATCCTTGGAGTTCTTAGGCTTGTAGATTCATCTACCTCTGTTGGCATCAGATTGTTGCTGCTTTCCCCTGATTGTGCTTTCAAGTCTCTGCCTCTATGTTACTCTTCATATAACTCAGAAGTGATTAGGTGTAGGAAACTCCCTACACTGATATGGCCTCATTAACATAATAATGAAAACTGTATTTTCAAATAAGATTACAGCTATAGCAGAATTCCAACACTTATTGTGGGGGGACACAAATCAACCCATAACAGTTACCTTCTCAACAAGGCCATACTTATCTCTGGTTTAAAATAGCCACCCCTCTTTCCCACTCCTGTAACAGGCCTATCCTTCTTGTTGGATTAATTTTTCTCTGTAGCCTTCATGTCTTTATCACTACCTGACATCCTATATAATTTTTTGTTTATCATTGGTCTCTTCTCACTAAAATATAAGCTTTATGAAGGGGATTTTATCTGTTTTGTTTGCTACTCTATCCCAGAACTGAAAACAAGCCTGGTCCATAACAAATTGTCAGTAAAAATTTATTGAACTAATGAATTTTATCATCATTTTTAAAAATGTAGGTGCTGTAAATATGGGTATGAGCAAAGAATGAAGGTGTGCACATTGTCTTAGTTTCCTAGAGCTGCGATAACAAAATACCATTCTGTTAAAAACCAGAAATTTATTTTCTCAAAAGTCTGGAGGCTACAAGTGTAAATCATGCTATTGGCCATGTTGATTCCTTCTGAGGGCTTTGATAAAAGATTTGTTCCACACCTCTTTCCTAGACTCTAGTGGCTGCTGGCAATCCTTGACATTCCTTTACTTGCTGATAGATGTGTCTTCACATGGTGCCTCCCTCCCAGTGTGGCTCTTTGGTATCTGTCCTCTTTTTTAAGACATTGCTCAAAACGAATTAGAATTAGAGCACAGTCTACTTTGCTAGGACTTCTTTAATTTCACTTATAACATCCTCAAAGAAAAATTGTATTTCCCCAAACAAGGTCACATTCACTGGTGCAAGGGTTAGGACTTCAACATAACTTTTAGGGGCACAATTTAATTCATAACACACACCAAACTGTTCATACTAATTACGCTAGAGAAGATAATTTGAGGATAGTATAAAAAGATTACTGGCATTTTTGTTCTTTACACTTGTATATTATTTTTACACACTTTCTGATTAGAGACATCATGTAATCCTATGCGTTCTTGAAAATATTATGTTTTATATCTGTCATTTAATTGATTTTCTGTAATGCCAATTCAACTCTAAACTGCCTGAAGTGCAGATTTTAAAGTCTGCAGTAGACTTTCTATTTCATGTTTCATTTTTAAAATATAGCCAGTTGCTTTTTCATTTTGGTCTTTACCACTGTCATTTGTTTTGTCTTCTTAATTATTTCTTATAATTGATGTGGGTCTCAGATCAGGAAATGACCAGCTTTTGACCTAGATTAAACCTATAGCTACAGTAAAGTGTGTGAAATAATATCTTAGTTATATATTGTCATTATTTACATAGAAAATATTTCTTAAGGTAATAAATTATTTTCAGGTATATACTTTCCTGTTTCAGATTAATATTAGTATTTTCTTGTCTTCAGAAATATTTTCAAAAACCCTCTTCTTATTTATACTTTGTATGGGGAAGTGTTTGTTTCATTTAATGTTTCTTGATCCTTATTTAAAAAGAAAATTTATAATCTGCTTTGCCAATGCGATATTTCTTCTTTGTCTTCATCAGTTTGTCAATTTATTTTGTGGGGGATAGTGTAGCTCTCTCAAATCTAGTACTGCAAGTCTGGTTCATGTGCTTTGCCCCATTACAATTTTATGCTTGATCGGAATTCATTTCATTTGACTTAGCTATATTGAGAAGGGAGGTGGTTCCCTTCTCATCATGAGTAAGAGAAGATACGTATTAAAGAACACAGTGCAAAGTGTTGTTTTTTCAACTAAAGTATTATGTACGAGTAACTGTAAAACACAGCTCTTTGAGCCCCTGCCTCAACATTTCCAACAACTGAATCTCCATGTTATCTGTGTTTTCCTTTATCCATGATTACTATACAGGCAAAGATACAATATGCCATTACCTTTTCTCTTATTCCTATAACTGTGAATGTTTGGAGAGAGATCGGAGATGATGGTGGTGGGTTTTGAGGGATAGTAGAAAAGGGCCACAACAATTTCAGAAAATTGTCATCATGGAGGGGAGGGACAGATGACCAGTTTTCTGGCTGTGCAAAGTCTGTATCCAAGCTAGGACTTAAGAATGGGATAAAATATTTTAGTTGCTTGCCATCAGCAAAACTATGCTCTTTCAGTTCAGAAGGTATTACACACATAAATCATGATTGTATTTCTCATTTTAAGGCTCAATTTGGTTAAGTGAAAGCCTGAATTTCTGTTAGTTTAACTTTCATTGGTATTATGAGCTGTTTTTCAAATTAAAAAAAAAAAAGCATAATTTTTATTGAAAATTTTGAAATGGTGTATTCAGTCCTGCTAACTACTCAGTGTCTGAATTAAGCCCTCGCGATGAAAAAATACATGCCCATCTGTGTCCAATGGTAAATTCTTTAAGAGATATCACTAGCTGATGGTTCTACAAAAGTGAAATAAACTTATTAAAGCTGTATTGCTTTATATATTCCTTGTAAAAGGAATTTGATTAGTTTGAAGATGTTAAAAAATATAATATCATTAATCAATCTTCTCTCTTTATTCTTCATCACTTTTATCAACTATAATTTTGTGAGTGCCCTTAACTAGTTGATGGACACAGCACTAGGTGTTATTCAGAGAAAAAAAATAAAGTGGCATAGGTAGTTGCTGCTCTACCCCTATTTTTTTGAAATATTGAATGTCACTAATGAAATCATATTTCTTTAAAAAATGTAGGAAGACTAGAGAAGTATTTTCCAAAAAAAAATCATTTTCTTGTTTTGTATACTTTCCCAGTTACAGCTTATTGAAGTTAAACATATTAGTTTGCAACTAAGGCACCCATCCATCCACACATCCACATAATATTAGTTAATCTGACAATAATCTATTTTCTCAGAAAGATATTAAAAAACCAAGTGAATTAAAGCCAGAGAATAGGGACAGCAAAATAAGAGAAGGAAGAAGGATGAACAGAAGAAAAAATATTGCGTTCAAAATTATAAAATTGGAGCAAGATAGATTCACAGATAGAGCTCCTTAGGAGAGAAAGAAAATGGTGCAATTATAAAATGGGAAATGGCTGGATATGTACAAGTATCACACCAACTGATGTTTATACCTTTGAAAATTATGATGAACTTCTTCTTTGCTTATGAAATAATATCTTGTCACTATAGACTATATTTCGAATTTATGGTGTGCCTTTTGTTCTTTGAGAATTTAAAATACTTTAAATAATTTGGGCTTTGCCTGGTTCCCCCAGAATTGTAGAGTATGACTGATAACTGCCTTTAGAATCCCTAATAGCTAAATTACAATTATTATGGAAAGTCCTACAATAGGCAGTTATATGGATTGTTAAATGACTTTGCCTTTTTTGCAAACTATAATCATTTTCCTTTATTAGCTGAAGGATTTCATAATTTAAGGAAGATGAGAAACCTATAAGTCACGCTTTCAAATAAGGAACATGGATATTGCAAACATTAAATTCCCCCATAAAAATGTTAAGGCGTCATTAAACTAGGTTCAGATTAATACAATTCAGTCAACTCTAGATAGATATCTCCCATAATAAGCTGAAACAATACCTAGTGATCTAAGATGTAAAATATTTTACTACAGCCAATTTATAAACCTATAAAACATACAGGTATCATTCAACCCCTTTATTAATAGTGCATGCCTGGTATTAAATCAAAGCCATTCTAAAGGTCCCTCCCCTTTTGCATTCCCTTCCTCGGCTGTTGCCCCCCATTATGTGTTATTTCATTGAAGCTCATCTGAAGTGAATGACAGCATCTTTTTTACTAGAATCAGGAGAGGCAATTCCTGGTCTAGTGATACGGCTTAACTATCGAGGAGATTTATAGACATGCTTGCTACCCTCAGCCTACAGCATTCTATGGCCTATTGTTGATGTATTTATTTCTCAATAGGTAGATGTGCTTTTTGCTCACTTTGGAAAACTGCTATTTATTATTTTTAACTTTTTTTGCAAGTTGTTTTACTCCTGAATTGTATTCATAAGAAAACTGATATTGGGACAACTTTTTATTACAATTTTGAATCTGGTTGGAAGAATTCTTTTCTCACCCCATCTTTCCCCAATAAGAAAGCCAAACATTTTGCATTGGCTGAAGTTGTTTAGGGTTTTAACGAATTATCAGTTCTGATTATTTATTGCCATGTAACAACCCCAAAACGTAATGGTTTAAAGTAACAACCATATTTATTATGCTCGCTAATCTGCAGTTGGGGCAGGATTCTATGGGAAGAACTCACCTTGCTCCACTCAGCATTAGTTGCAGTGGCCCAAATGCTGGAGACTGGAATCCAACCTGAAGGAAAAATTTGATAGGGTCACACATATATTTGTGGCTGGACATCACTAAGTCCATGTACTATCTCCAGCCTTGCACGTTTAGGGAAGCCAAACTTTAGATTTTGTCTCATGGCCCCAAACTAGATTCTCAAGGGAGAAAGAAACAGATGGGAGATCTATCTCCTTTTCTAACCTGGCCTGCATGTCACACGCATCACTTCCACCTCATTCTATTTGTTAGCATAGCGTCACTAAGGCTGATTCATCATTATCTTAGTTATCTAGTGCTGCTACAACAGAAATACCAAAATTGGATGGCTTTAACAGAGATTTATTCTCTCACTGTCTAGTAGGCTCCAAATTCAGGGTATCAGCTCCAGGGGAAGGCTTCCTCTCTCTGTCAGCTCTGGGGGAATGTTCTTGTCATCAATCTTCCCTGGTCAAGGAGTTTCTCAGCTCAGGGACCCTGGGACCAAAGGACACACTACTCTCCTGGCTCTTGTTTCTTGGTGGCATGAGGTCCCCCTGCCTCTCTGCTTGCTTCTCTGTTTTATATCTCAAAAGAGATTGGGTAAAGACACAGTCTAGTCTTGTAGATTGAGTCCTGTCTCATTAACATAACTGCCTCTAATCCTGTCTCATTAACATTATAGAGGCATGATTTAGAATGCATAGGAAAATCACATCAGTTGATAAAATGGTGGACAATCACATAATTCTAGGAATCATGGCCTAGCCAAGTTGACACACATTTCTGGAGGACAAAATTCAATCTACAACAACATCAAGGGGATGAGTATTAGACTCAAACTATTGATGGGAGAAGTGTCAGAGAATATGGATACATGTTTTAAAGCCACCACATCATCAAAGAGGGAATTAATTCAATACTTTTAAACATCACTCCATTTCCAAAGTTACTTTACTAAAACTACTTTTAAAATGTAAATTAATGTTCATATTACTATGTTCTATATCCTCCTTGTAACAAAGTGTATACTTCCAGGTTAATTTAATTAAAAAAAAAAAGTACAATCAATAATATTTAAAATATATGGAAATATAAGCAGTACCCTTAACAGAGAAATTTTGAACTCTGACTCATGACAGATACATATGCATGGATAAAGCTATTAAAGAATTTTAATACCATTTTCGTAGAGTCCTTATATATTACATGGATAAATATGTTGATTTTCTCCTAAATCATCACAAAATAATTTTTCCTTAACTAGGAAAAAATCTTTAAAGAATGAGGACCAAATATCTAAATATGAGGTTATGTAGAAAATAATAAAAATAAAACAAAAGAGAAAAACGTATTAAAGTATAACTGTTTAAACTTACATATATTCAATATTGAAACTATAAAACATTAATAAATCCCTATAAATAGTTAATAAAAAAGTTGTATCACTGATTAGTAGGAAGCTTTCCTCACTTAAGCATGGCGTATTAGTGTCACCCTAAAGAGAACTGTGCCTCATTAAAGTCCTACACAGACCGTAGACATAACCATGAATCTCGTTTGGCAGAATGTCAAGAAATACACTGTCTTGCATGGGGAAAATGTGGAATGTGGTATGCTAATTTCAGGGCAGTGATCAATGGTTTGGCCAGGTGGTATGAGACCTCTAAGAAGTAAGACTGGAATATCCGTGCCAAGAAGGTTTGGGGAAAAGATATGTGAATGGGTCTCTCAGAGACAGCATAAAGTATACAAATATTTGTGCATCATGTTAATGCCCACTAGAAAGCATGCACCAATGAGAAGGCACTTTACAAGCAGAGGAACAGGATAATCTTTCCTGCTGTATCAACCTGCCTCTCTTCTTGACCTCCTCTGTGCTTGTGAAATGGACCCATGAATACAGTGGCCCTGGTGACCAGGATAGAGCCACACAATATGGACTTTCCCTCGGTATGGCTGATTGAACACGTCACTTCTTTTTTGTTGTTTTATTTTATTTATTTATTATTATATTTTATTTGTGCTTTAGCTGAAAGTTTATAAAGCAAATTAGTTTCTCATTGAATAATTAATACACATATTGTTTTGTGACAGTGGTTGCCAACCCCATGAAGCATCAACACTCTCCCCTTCTTGACCTTGGGTTCTCCATTTCCATCTGCCCAGCTTTCCTGTTCCCTCCTGCCTTCTGGTCCTTGACCCTGGGCTGGTGTGTCTATTTACTCTCATATACATAGTTGAACTATGTGTGTTATTATTTGTTTTATAGGCCTGTACAAGCATTGACTAAAGGGTGAACCTCAGGAGTGACTTCAGTACTGAGTTAAGAGTGTCCAGGAGCCATACTCTCGGAGTATCTCGAGTCTCTGCCAGATCAGTAAGTCTTGTCTTTTATTTTTTCTTATGGGAGTTTGAATTTTGTTCTACATTTTTCTCCAGCTGTGTCCAGGATCCTTTATTGTGATCCCTGTCAGAGCAGTTGGTGGTGGTAACCAGGCACCATCTAGTGCTGGACTTAATAGGGTAAAGGCTGTGGTACTTGTGGTCTACTAGTCCTTTGGATTCATCTTTCTCTTTTGTCTATAGTTTTCTTCATTCTCCCTTGCTCCAGTTGGGGTGATAGCAGTAGACATATTTTAGACGGCCACTTACAAGTTTTTAAGACCCCAGATTCTACTCACCAAAGTAGGATGTAGAACATTTTCTTTATAAACTGTGTTAGGCCAATTAAGCTAGATGTCCCCCAAGACCCTTGTCTTCAGCCCTCAGCCCAGTAATTTGCTCCCTCAGGGAGTTTGCTTGTGTCTATGAAGCTTCTATGACTTTGCCTTGGTCAAGTTGTGCTGACTTCCCCAGTGTTGTGTACTGTCTTACCCTTCACTAAAGTTACCACATTCTATGGCCTAGTTAGTGTTTTCCCTCCCCACCCCTCCCCTCCCTTGTAACCATCAAAGATTGTTTCTTTCTTTGGATAAACCTTGTCATGAGTTTTTATAATAGTGGTCTCATATAGTATTTGTCCTTTTGTGACTGCCTTATTTCACTCAGCATAATGCCCTCCAGATTTATCCATGTTGTGAGATGTTTCACAGATTCATCATTGTTCTTTATCATTGCATAAAATTACATTATGAGTATGTACCTCAGTTTGTTTATCCATTCATCTGCTGATGGGCATTTAAGTTGTTTCCATCTTTTTGCTATTGTGAATTACGCTTAAATGAACATGGGTGTGCATATGTCTATTTGTATGACGGCTCTTATTTCTCCAGAATATATTCTCAGGAGTGGGATAAACATGTTACTTCTAAATATCCAATCTACCGGCCTCAGAAATGGAGACTCAGCCCTGGATAGGTATGATTTTCTCAGGAAGAGGGAGTGGATGGGTAATAACCAGGTAGTAGGTTAAATGTTATCACCAGATTCTGCAGTTTCGGGATTCTATTATCTGTACTGATATCAAGGAGCTCAGTTCAATAGCAGCATCCTTACTGCCAGTCAGGGTACGTCACTGTCATGTTTCTCAGAGATGTCTGTATCTCCTCACCAGTGCGTTCCTTACTTCCTTAGTAAAGGGGGTTTCCCAGAGTTCTCCCAAGGAACATAGTCAGATAATGGGCTCTTAGGTCGAAAACACTCTATCAGTTCTAAACTTCCCATCTCGTGTGAGACTTCTTAAACTATCTTGTATGCTACCAAAACACTCCACTATCTCACTACTTTTACTTTAGTACATCATCAAGTTTAGATTTCTAAGGAACAGCAAAGCTTTATACCAGCTTTAGATGTTGCTCCTAAAATGTTAAATCCTGATTCAATGGTGAGTGATCCAGTGTCAATAAAGTGTCTTCTCTGCAGCCTAATATTCTGTGTTGCCCCCCTCCCAACATACACACCCAAGTCTAGCACCATCTATTCAAGATCGACTTTCCCTAGGTTCTTGTCAGTATATACTAACCAAGTGTGCAGTATTGCTTACACTCTCATTTTGGCTTGACTGACCTGAGACCTGACCCTAATTATCAGTTATTTGCAGAAGATAGGCCTAGTGCTTCATCTTGAAATGTAGCAAATGGCAAAGCTCAGAACAGGAGCGGTATAGCAGTACTGGGATTCAGGAGGTAGACAGTTGTTTTCTGAAGGAAGTAGTAGTCAAAGTAATCTGAGAGGTCCCAAATGTATCTAATACAAAAAAATTTCCATTTCCCTCAGGGCAGTAATGCCTTCAAGGCTATGTATTACCAAGCAGTTTTTACTTTCCCTATAATGTATGTTTCTAGATGAACTGGCATGAACTAATCTTTTCGACTAAAACAAATCTTAGTTACATAAGCTAATTTCCCTGTAATAATTGCTCTTGCAAGTATAGCATACAACAGTGAAAGACTAACTGTCATCATCCAATCAACTACAAACTACGTACTCATGGGCAAGGGATTTAATTTATTAAGGCCTAAGTGATATTATAAATAAGATTTGTGTAATATCAATTGACTTACTGGATTGCTATAAAAGCATTTTAAACAATTAATCGATGTTCTATTAAACAGATCAAGAACTTTTCAAAAATTGATAAGTGAAGTCATCTAACATATTAACTATGAATATGTTTCATTCAAAAGAAATAAAGGTAAACTGTAGCCTAGCAAAGGTAAAATTACATACGCATAATTTATTTGTCAAGGCAAACTGGATAAAAATCCAATGATATACTGAGTGCAATAAATGAAAGGCTAAATGTCAAGCTGAGTGACAGGACACAAACAAACAAAATATTTTAAAACACAGTTGTGGTTCATGTTCAATTATTTTATGTCTCCAAGGGAGTTCTTTTTAAAATATATATGTGTATATATATATATATATATATATTATACAATGAGTAAATTTAATTATCGTGTGAATATTTAAAACTCTCTGACATAATAAATCCCCTAGGATCACATGTCTACTACACAGATTTTCTTCTCTTTCCAAATACATTATTGATTAATTTGGCCATTGATTTAGATCCACTGGGTCTTCTCTTTTCTTTGAGTTTGAAGTTTGTCAGGACGTCCTTGATAATTCTGATAAACATCATTTCTACCTCCAGAGACTGCTCTGCGGCAGACAGCTCACAGAATTGGCATCGGTTATCCAGTGCCAGCTTTTGCCCTTCTTCCCAGCCAACCGCTCGCACATGGCAGAGATCTTGCTTGTTGCCAACCAAAAGCACAGCTGATTCCACAGCTCTGAAATATAGATTCCATGGCAAGATTATCATCAATTATTATCAAGATTATTATCAATTATTATCCCATGGTTTCTTGATAGTGGGCATTTTAAATAGATATAAAAAGCACATATATCAATTTTTTTAAATAAATAGTATGTTAAAATGACTATAGATCAAAAAAGAAAATCGCATGCATATATAGTTTGAGAGTATTATTTATGATCGTGCGTGTGTGAGTGGTGTGTGCATAATGACATACAATCCCATTTACTTATAAATGGGAATCTAGTAAACGACATTTTAGGTAGAATCTACTATATGACAAAGAAGCAACAGGCCTTTATAGCAAGAATTTGAAGTGATACAAATGTATTCCTGAATTCTGGCTCCATTTACTAACAAGGCATTATTATCTTTCTCACTTTCAGTTTCCTTATGTATAAAAAAATGATAAAACAATTGTCATCACACAGACTTCTCATGCAGTTCGATATATAAAAAAATATCGAACATGCTGCCAAAGATATTTATTTTCATTTTCCTTATCAATTGAGAGAGACTAATTAACGTCTTTATGTGTATACAGTTATAACTGATCAGTCAATATAGATCTAATTTTCCTAAGAAAAAATATTGTTCAATATTCATTGCTATTTTTCTTTGTTAATACCATCCTCTAAAGAAAAGTTTACAATCTCATGACCTTGTACAATTTTTCTATTTAGGAAAATAATTTCTCTGTTTAGATAATATCTTCAGCAAATATTAATATATTCTCCTTGGCTACAGAAAACCACTACTAAAACAGAGTTCTATTTGGAGACTACAGTAGGACCACCAGTCCTTGTATGACATGGAACTCTGTTAAGCTATTTACTATCGAGAACAAAAAAGGCTTCAAATCGGCTCTTCTCCGTTCTGTCACAGCTGAGTAAGCAAAACTGGAACAGACCCTAATTTTAAAAATTTTGGTAAACTGGGATTATAACTGGAAGAAGAAAAATTAGGGGCCAAAGCTCAGTTAGAGACCTATTCTCCCTCTTAGCAAACAAAGGCAGAGTACACATTGCGTAGTAACCAAATCTCTTGGCCGTGGGATTGTGCCAGAGTGGGAAAGTGCGGTGCCTGGCTCAAAGATGGCGGCTGGCCGCGCTGCTTTGAGTGTGTGTCGCTCCCCGCAGCCCTGCCAATAATCCAGTCTCACACATCATGCTCCTGAAAGGGCTCACTATGCCTCTTTCTAGTTTCCCATTCCAGTGCTTTGACCCATCATTTTTCCTGTTCCAGTTATTGTGTCGGATCTCCCAAATTGTAAAAATTCGGGTCTGTTTCAGTTTCGCTTCTTCCGCCATTACTGAACCTGTTCAAACCAGTTTGAAGCCTTGAGAAGAAATGGATAAATGCAGCCTTCAGCTCTTTCTGATATTCCAGATTTAACTAAAAGATGGTTTCCTTCACGTGACAATGTGAGTGGTAAATTATGTGATGAATTATTTTGTGTGTTAATATCTTTTTCTGTTAATGCACAAAATTATTGTAAAGGATAATTGGGGAAGGGTAAATGAAAATGTTTTGAAGGGTGAGTTACAAATATTAGATATTTTTACAAAACAATTACGTGTTTTGGTCTCCTAGACTATCTACAGATTGATAAAGGGAATAATCTAGAAATTAATCAATAAATTAAGAAGATTGCCTGAAAATTTTAAAATGTAGGTTTTATAGTCTCAATGTGTTTCTAAGTGTTATTGAGAGATTCTTCTGATTTGGAGGAATTTCAAGGAAATTTTATTCCTTTTTCTTGTCTAGCTCATTGTGCTTAAACATAAGACATTTAATGTTTGGAACAGTGGAGTTCTAAAGCATCAGTAATATTATAGGAAATTAGAGCTATAAGGGACCTTAGAAAAATCACATCCTTTCCTCCTTCTCTACTACCATCAGTTTTATAATTGGGTAAAAAAGGGGTCTAGAGCATAAAGTGATTTCCTTAAGATCAGTCAGCTAGGAAGCAACTAAAATGACATTGACTCAAGGAAAATATCCTATATCAATTATTATCCCATGGTTTCTTGGTAGTGGACATTTTAAATAGATATAAAAAGCACATATACCAATTTTCAGTAATATTATTTTTTCCTACTTCCCAGAGTAGAGTGGTTAAGACAAACACAAAAGACTAGCTTATATCAGCATGTTGAACAAAAATAAATGCTTTCAAAGAGAATGGGTAAAACAATAAAAAAGATAAGGAAAACTAAAATGGGAAACCTTAGATACTTAAATTTATTTCTAGTAATGCAACAGTGGTTTAAGGCACAGTTTTTCATTCTTTAATAGTTACTTGTGCCAAGCCAATTAACAGTGTGGAATTGTTTATAATTTCTTTATTTTGAGAGGTAAAATAGAGAAAAGCATGCATCCTTATACGTGGATTTTGTAAATGTTTTGATTATTTAGTCTGTTTGGCGTCGATAGATTGAACAACTCAGTGACTAGGAATTGGCTTTCACAGGATTTCAAATGTAATAAATCCAGATTTATTTAGTATCCTTAACATTTCTATGGGTATAAAAAGGAAAGATTGAAAATGAACTATCTTGTGTACAGAGGGCCATTATTTTGCAAGTGAGTGTCATGTTAACAATAGGAGCTGTCTTGTAAAAATAGCCATTTACCTAGAGCAAGTAACTGTTTATGTTAGCTAGAAAATAAAGTATTCTCATCTTATTCCTTTTACTACACGTGTAACTCCTGTGGAATGGGAAGGTGAATTGTTCAGGGCTGTTAAATTTCGTAATTGAAAGACTATATTAAACTCTTCCTAATGATGCTTACAGCTATATGATGATTTACTGAAAGAAAAGGAGAGAGGAATGAAAAATACCGTACCTTTTACAATGACTAGTTTGTGGCTCCCGAATTCTGTAGATCAGTGCTTTTGCAAAAGCAAAAGAAGATCTGTTACTGATGTCATACACAATGACAAACCCGTCTGCCCAATGAAGTTTACTTGTGAGGGAGAATTTTGCTTTCTGGGGCTGAAAATAAACCAAGCACATGGCAAATGGTGGGATCTGACACACCTGTATTTTACACTTTAAATTGTTAATTAATAGAAACCCATTTTACTTGGAAGAGACTTCAATAAACAAAATACGGCCACAGAAAATAGTACAACAGTGATGTTTTCTAAAATGTAATTTTCTTTGTTTTCCTTTCTTCTTTAATTAAAAGTGATTAAATTTTAAAGTACTAAGATAAACTATAACACAGTATCTAACTCATTTTATTATTTTGCTTTAAGAAAATACATCTCTATTTTTTCTGAGAATATGATAAGCTATAATAATTGCTTTCTAATTAACCTCCACATACTTGTTTTCCAAAGAAATCATATTTTGTACCTATGTTAATAAATGAGATATTTGTTGATGTATGGTACTAGATTTAAATCAGCAACAAAACCATTTACAAGGTTTAGCTGAAAAGATTTAAGGGGTATTTTACTTAATCTGATAATGATCTGGCCATGGAGTTGTTCTGAATTCTATTTGTATAATCTTATTTCAACTTTTTATATGTTAGTGAGTAAAGAGGTTTGCATTCAAAATCTGTTTTAGCTATGCTGTACAAAAAAACTGCCTGGTTACAAACACAACTTTTTAACAATATAAACTGAACTGACAAGCCATTAAGCTATTAACTTCTGATAGCTGCACTGTGGCCTGATAGAATATATTATTAATTCAGCCTAATATTATTTTTTAGCTGTATTTTTAATGTGGTAATTTTTGACATAATTTTACAGAGAAGCCAGATAATGGAAGCTATAACACTGAAGTAATTTCTCAAAATTTCAATAATTTAAGACTGACAACTTTTCACTTACTCTCATCCAATCTTCGAATCATCCTTAAAAAAAAAAAAATACAAAAAAAGTGTTTTTTTTTTTATAACTTGAGTTTTTTTTTTTTTTTTTAACTTACTTGAGAGCAAGGGTCGTATATTTCCAGATTCAGTTGCTTCCCTTCCAAACACAAATATTTATTGTAGGTAGATTCTGCAAACAATATGCATATTAATTGTCAATACAGAAATGCTCCAGAAGAAAAAATGCTTTCATATGTGGATCACAGTCTGGCAAATTCAGCCACTCATATCTTAGCGCAGTAGTGCAGTGACTTTTCTTCATTGCTAGTGACCAAAATCCTGTATTTGTTGTATTTCCTCATATATGCTGTTTTACAAATGATCTCCAGCATCATATCTAGCCACCTGCATGCTTTTGTGTTGTGAAGATATACTCACCTTCCATCCTTACTATAGTTGAATTACTTGTGTTCCTATGTAAGCCCAATCTATTCAGTCTCAACTAGTTACCATTTCCTCAGACCTCCTGGAAAATATGGCTTCAAGCAATTCTTCCTCTCTCTTCTGCATCGTAAAAATTTTCTTTTATCATTCCCAACATTATACAACCATGCTGAATTTCTCCTAATTTAAAAATCCTCATATCCAACAATTCTTTCAAATTATTGCTCTATTTCTCTGCTGGTCTTTACAGTAAAATATCTGCATACCTTATGTCCAGTTTCTCTCCTCCCATGCTCTTCAAGCATTCCAATCAGGCTTTCGCCCTAATTACTCTTGACTAAAGCAGTTTTTACCACTACCGTATTGCTAGACTCGATGGTCAGTTCTGTGTGGAATCTTAGTTGCCCTGTTAGCAGCATTAATGTGGTTGGTCACTCCTGCTTTTTAAAACACTTCCCTCATGGCCTTCAAACAATATATTCTACTGGTTTTTTCTTTATTCACTCTTGCTCCATCTTAATCTTTTTTTGTTTGTCCCACCATATCTTCCCACATCCAAACATGGATGCAGTTCTTGCAGCTCTTCTCTATCCACATTCACCCCCGTTGCTGATCATGTCCAGTCGCAAGACTTTACATACCATTTATTGCTGATAAACTCCAGTTTATAATCCAGACTTCTTCCTGGAACTCCAGGCTCAAAGGAAAATTGGCTATTGGACATCTCCATTTACATATCTGATAGACATCTCAATTTTAACACATCTCAAATTGAACCCCTGTTCTCCCTGCATTAATTATATCTTCTATAATGTTCCTGTCATTAAATGGCATCTCCATTGCTTAAGTTTGCCAAGTCAAAAAGCCCAAGGTCATTCATGGTTCTTTCTTTTACACCTCATATTTATTTTATCAAAATTTCAAAATATATTTAGAGCCCGACTGTATCTCCACCTCATTGCTACCACTCTAGCCCAAGCCATCGTTATTTCTTGCATAGATTATTACAGACCTTTCCAATTTATCTCTCTTCTTTCATCATTGCCCCTGACTTCTCTAACTTGTCTATTCTTGAAACAGGAACTAAAGTAAACCTTGTAGCCAGATGATGCCACTTCTCTGATCAGATCTCTCTGATGGCTCTCCATTAATCTCATTTGGATTAAAGCAAAGCCTTGAAAATGCCAGATGATGTACCTCATTATCTGGTTCTCTGTTACTTCCCTGACCTCAGTAGGCCCCACTGCCTATTCTGTCCTGCATTTTCTCCACTTCAGCCATACTGGCATCCATAGCATTCTTCAAATTTTTTGGAAAGTTTCTACCTCAAAGCTTTCATAGTTGATGTCCCCTCTGCCTCCAGTGTAATCCCCCAGATATCCTCCTGGCTCGATCCTCACTGCCTTCAGGTCTCTGTTCAAACATCACCTTCTCAGTGAGTTCTGCCCTGATCATCCTATTTTAAAGTGCCACACACCACATTAGTGCCACCTCCCTGTCTTGCTTTATTTCCTTCCTAACATTTACCATCAAATGACATAATTTTTCTTCCCTCTGAAATGTAAACCCCACAAGGGCTTGCATATTTGTCTAATTCTGTATTCTCTCCACCTAAAAGAGTATCTGGCACAGAGTGGCTCCTCAGTAAATATTTGTTGAATGAATGAATAAGCGAATGAATGAATGAATTTCTGTAACTGTTCCTTCCACATTTTGAATAAAAGACCTGCTTCTACACAAAATGGCATACTCGCACAAAATCATGACTCATCCTGGAAATAATACTCTGTAACTCATACTAGGACAGTGTAGTAGACATTTGAGGAGTCAGCATTAAAGGGTTGAGAATGAATTTTAAGATACTTCCGGGCTGTTGTTGTTGTTGTTGTTAGATGCTGTCGAGTCAGTTCCGACTCATAGCGACCCTAGGCACAACAGATCGAAACACTGCCCAGTCCTGCGCCATCCTTACAATCATTGTTATGCTTGAACTCATTCTTGCAGCCACCGTGTCAGTCTACCTCGTTGAGGGTCTTCCTCTTTTCTGCTGACCCTGTACTCTGTCAAGCATGATGTCCTTCTCCAGGGACTGATCCCTCCTGACGACATGTCCAAAGTATATAAGACGCAGTCTTTCCATCCTTGCCTCTAAGGAGCATGCTGGCCGCACCTCTTCCAAGAGAGATTTGTTCGTTCTTTTGGGAGTCTGGGGTATATTCAATATTCTTCGCCAACTCCACAATTCAAAGGCGTCAACTCTTCTTCGGTCTTCCTTATTCATTGTCCAGCTTTCACATGCATATGATGTGATTGAAAATACCATGACTTGGGTCAGGTGCACCTTGGTCTTCACGGTGACATCTTTGCTCTTCAACACTTTGAAGAGGTCCTTTGCAGCAGATTTGCCCAATGCAGCGTGTCTTTTGATTTCTTGACTGCTGCTTCCATGGCTGTTGATTGTGGATCCAAGTAAAATGAAATCCTTGACAACTTCAGTCTTTTCTCCGTTTATCACGATGTTGCTCATTGGTCCAGTTGTGAGGATTTTTGTTTTCCTTATGTTGAGGTGTTATCCATACTGAAGGCTGTGGCCTTTGATCTTCATTAGTAAGTGCTTCAAGTTCTCTTCACTTTCAGCAAGCAAAGTTGTGTCATCTGGATAACGCAGGTTGTTAATGAGTCTTCCTCCAATCCTGATGCCCCGTTCTTCTTGATATAGTCCAGCTTCTCGTATTATTTGTTCAGCATACAGATTAAATAGGTATGGTGAAAGAATACAACCCTGACACACAACTTTCCTGACTTTAAACCAGCCAGTATCCCCTTGTTCTGTCCGAACAACTGCCTCTTGATCTAGGTAATGGTTCCTCATGAGCACTATTACGTGTTCTGGAATTCCCATTCTTCGCAGTGTTATCCATAGATTGTTATGATCTACACAGTCGAATGCCTTTGCACAGTCCATAAGACACAGGTATACATCCTTCTGGTATTCTCTGCTTTCAGCCAGGATCCATCTAGCAAGGATATCCCTGGTTCCATGTCTTCTTCTGAAACCGGCCTGAATTTCTGGCAGTTCCCTGTCGATATACTGCTGTAGCCATTTTTGAATGATCTACAGCAAAATTATCTTGCATGTGATATTAATGATATTGTCCTATAATTTCCACATTCGGTTGGATCACCTTTCTTGGGAATAGGCATAAATACGGATATCTTCCAGTCAGTTGGCCAGGAAGCTGTCTTCCATATTTCTTGGCATAGATGAATGAGCACCTCCAGTGCTGCATCTGTTTGTTGAAACATCTCAATTGATATTCCATCAATTCCTAGAGCCTTGTTTTTCACCAATGCCTTCAGAACAGCTTGGACTTCTTCCTTCAGTACCATCGGTTCCTGATCATATGCCACCTCTTGAAATGGTTGGATATCGACTAATTCTTTTTGGTATAATGACTCTGTGTATTCCTTCCATCTTCTTTTGATGTGTCCTGCATCGTTTAATATTTTTCCCATGGAATCCTTCACTATTGCAACTCGAGGCTTGAATTTTTCCTTCAGTTCTTTCAGCTTGAGAAACGCCGAGCATGTCCTTCCCATTTGGTTTTCCATCTCCAGCTCTTTGCACATGTCTGTCAGTTTGCCATACTGTGGGGGCTTATGTGTTGCTGTGATGCTGGAAGCTATGCCACCGATATTCAGAAACCAGCAGGGTCACCCATGGAGGACAGGTTTCAGCCGAGCTTCCAGACTAAGATTAGGAAGAAGGACCCGGCAGTCTACTTCTGAAAAGAATTAACCAGTGAAAACCTTATCAATAGCAGCAGAACATTGTCTGATACAGTGCTGGAAGATGAGCCCCCCAAGCTGGAAGGCACTCAAAAGATGACTGGGGAAAAGCTGCCTCAAAGTAAAATCGACCTTAATGACGTGTTTTCAAAATGTTTCTAAGTCTTATATTTTTAATTGAGATGTAATAGAAGTGTGTAAATATTTTGTTTTTTAACTATGTCTTATAAACGATTAAGGTGAGGGTTTTGTTTTGTTTGGGTTTTCCTTTTGTTTTTAGTTCTGGAACATTTTCTCGTGCCTGACTCCTAGCTTGTGTGCAATGTTGACCTTTTTTAACTGAGGCTGTTGCCCTCAGGAATTAATTGGAGTTTCTCTTTTATGTATTTCTTCTTCTTTGAACATTTTCAAG
Source organism: Loxodonta africana (assembly GCF_030014295.1). Classification (NCBI taxonomy): domain Eukaryota; kingdom Metazoa; phylum Chordata; class Mammalia; order Proboscidea; family Elephantidae; genus Loxodonta; species Loxodonta africana. The sequence continues at coordinate 120,519,663 of NC_087345.1, read as the reverse complement.
CACTTGCCCTAAAATGTCCACAGTGTCATATGGGCTGAAGTACTATGTTGAATGTGTGTAGGAAACAACACAATGTAATACTTTAAAGTTATTTTCTAAAATACTCTAATAACCGTACCTTGTGAGGGGATGCTAAGGATTTTTTGTTTGTTTCTCATAGACAGACACACAATCATAAACTCCCTCACTCTAAGTATTATTGAACAATAAATCATTCTTTTTTTCCCCAATTCTCGTATTTCCTATGTCACTCCTGTAAACAAACAAACAAACAAAAAAACTCTTGAATTTATCTGGTTTTCCCCCATGCCTTCAATCCGGTAAGATATTAGTACCCTCATATTGGCTATTACTGAGCCAAAAAATATGCTCAAAACTGTGCCAAAATTTCCTAATTTTATTCTGTGGTTGTTTCCATATGGCATGCTAATTCTGATCAAAATATCAGAAATCCGTAGTAGTTAGTGAAGCAGTCCTAGAAAGATTATATCAAGGTGCGCTGGCATCTGTTTTAGAGCTTATCTGAAATTTGTATCAAAAACCTAGACGCTTAGAATGTGGTATTTAACCAAGCATAATTCTTCTGTTATATTTGTATAGCTTTTCAATAAAAATAATCTTTCCTTTGTAGTTTCTTATGCTATTAGCATTAATTTGTCATCTTTCAACAAATGTTCATTTAATTTCAAAATTGTTTTATAGCTTACAAGAAATATCCGTATTTACATATTCTCCAGTAGTTTTTTGGGGGAGGATCTCAATTTTAATGCTTTTGTGGTCCTGGACTTTGAAATCATGTAACTTTCTAATCCATCTAACTTAACATCAAATTGGGTGAATTTTATCATAAAACAGCATTCATCTGAAGTACCTATTTTGTCATCTATAACCAGAATCTGTAAATAAATAAGAGGCATAAGAATGTAGAAACTGCAGATTCTATCAAAACACTTCTCTGTGCTTAATTGTGGTTTAATTACGATGCTGATATTTTAAGGTCAAAAAGCCCAGAGTAGTGACTTACCAAAATTAGATGCGTATTCCCCAATGAACCGCTTGGTAAGAAACCTTACTGTAAGGGCTGCAAAATAAACAAGCTGGATTAAGGGTCTTTTCTATTTTAGAATATAGATAACATAGTTATGTACAATGAGGTTTTTATCTTTCAGATCAGAAATCACCAAGCATTAGTGAAGACCTTAAAGACTTGACTAAATTCCAGTCTAAATAATAGACATCAAGATTTCCATTTTACAACCATAATGATGAGAAAGCTAGAAACAAAGAGATCTTACAATGCAGCACATTCAAATTACTATGCAATTAATTCACAAATGCAAATAGATAAGGCAACTTACCTTTTATAACAGACACAGATTTCTCATTAAACTTAAAATGCAAGAACTGTGTTATCACTTTATTTTCTTTATCAGATTAAATCCGGCCCCAAGGACTCGCATGACTAGAGTGACAAGGAGACTATCAAGCACTTGCAGTAGTTTAAGGGAATGTTGTTGTTGCTGGAGACCTGGGGGTGTAGTGGTTAGGAGCTTGGCTGTTAACCAAAAGATGGACAGTTCGAATCCACCAGCCACTCCTTGGAAACCCTTTGGGACAGTTCTAGTCTGACCTATAGGGTCGCTATGAGTTGGAATATCTTGACAGCAACGGGTTTGGTTTGTTGTTGTTAGTTGCCAGGTTTAAAAATCCGAGAAATAGGGAAAGGACCTCTGTTGTGGTTTTATTTTATTGCAGCTTCTGGGTCTAACCAGTTAAGGTTCATTTGGCTCAGGTGGCTCTAGTGGTGGCATCTTCACTGCCATCAGAACGCGACAAAATCAACAACAAAAAAGCCTTCTAAAGTTAGTGCACCTTTTGCTCAGTTCCAAGGTTCATAATGCCACGCCACTTCAAAGTTCTTTCATCTCAGGAATGCTTCACATTTTTCAGTGAGAGTGTGTGAAAATTTTATATATATGTATGTGTGTGTATATATATATTTATATAAAATCACTCTTTTTGTATTCTACACTATACCATAGAAAACATCACCACTCACCAGATTTGCCTGTTCCTTCACCACCCAAAACAGCAAGCTTCACATCATTCATCTTGCTTTTCTGCTCCTTCTTGGTCAGTCCTGCCTTCTGGAACTATGCTGACTGCAGTGTTTGCCGATTTCCTTTTTATTGCTGGTCTCTTTTCTCTAAGGTCAGCTCCACCCCATACTGTAGTCATCCAATAATAACTTTAAAAATGTTTCCCTAGAATAGTTTGCAACATACTTTATTTTTTGTTATAAACATTAGGATTACTATTTAGCCACTAGAGCTTTTAAGCCAATAATTATATACTCCTTATGGAGGCTCTGCTACCAGTTCTTTATTTCTGTATACATGGTATCTGCCTTCTCCAAGGGCCTGGAAAAATGATCTCTTTCACTAAAAAAGTTTTTAGGGAATGAGTAAACAACCCTGTAAATTTTGTTGGATCAGTTTTGCTTTTTCTATTAATACCCGAGTCTATACCTTCCAGGGTTTCTAATGTGAAAGGCAAGGGGGGATAAATTAACTCAGTCATGAAAAGAAATGCAGGTAGGAATAGCAGAGCTAACAAGGATGTATTAGCTTGGAGTTGATGACAATGCAAGTGGATATCCAGACAGTGTTTTAGAGTTACGTGAGATTTTCAAGGAGAAATACAGATGCTACAGAGTTTCAACTTTGCATTTCTCCTTTAACAAATGTTTTGTTTGTTTGTTTTTACTTTATGGCAATAGACAGTGGTAAGATTCCTGGAGGGAAAGTAAAGCAGTCTTCATGTTGTTTGTAGAGCAATAAATAAAAATATACCGTATTTATTTCTGTAGTACTTTGGTCATTATGGAAAAGAGATGGGGAAAAAAGAAAAGAAAATTTGGAAGGGGTATTCTGGCACCGTTCACTCCTGCTGTAAAATAAAGAGGTGAACTTTAATACACAGAAGGATGAATCTTCTGTGCTACTTTTCATCAGTTCTTCCTGCTACTCCAAGTCCCCCCATTTCTTTGTCCTGCTCTCTCTCCTACTTGGGTATGCATAAGTTTGAGAGTTGAGAAAAGAACAGAATAAGTAGAAGGATTCAACCTCTGTGTACTCAGTTGAGGCACAGTGTGAATACGCCGCAAGAATAACAACATGCTTTTTTAAAAATGCATTCATTTAAAAAAATTTTTTCATAATTGCTACTGTATATTAAAAAACTATGTTGAGTTTATGAGGACAATGATTTAAAAAATGAGCTTCCAACACTCATGGAGTTTATAGTCTACTAAGAGAAAAACAGAAACAATTACAATAAATGTGATCATTGCTAAAATAGGGTTCTACGGGTTGGGGAAAGCAGAGCAGTGGATAGAAAGGTCTTTGATGGTTCCTAGGTTGTGTTGTTCCCAGGCGGCTAGCTGGGTTTCCTCCTCTTCTTTCTCTTGCTGCAGCCTGTGTTGGATTTGTTGGCATGTTGTCATGCTTGAGGATAGTGCCAGAAGGAGCATTAATCAGGATATATTGTCTGGCTTAGGGGAGGGTGCTGTTTTTTAAGCTGTTGCACTTGATTTACCACCTGTGGTAGGGACACTGTCCCCAGTGGGAAGTGGAGAAGACTCCCAATAGTGACTGGTGACATATCCCCCTCCATGTTACCGTCATCGCTGGATGGCAATAAGACAGTGTGATGAGGAGGAATCGCAAAGGACAACATTTAGGTTCCCACAGTTTACCATTGCAGTCCACTTTCCAATGTAGGCTCCAAACATATCTGGCTAACATGAGGGTGAAGCAGAGGAGCAAGCCGAGGAGTATGTCAGCCTTAGGGCATTGACATCTTTGTGGATAACACTGGTTTTTCCCTAGATACCTGAGCATTTCATCATTGTTGTTGTCATTAGACACCATCAAGTTGGTTCCGACTCAACAACAACCCTATGTACAACAGAACAAAACACTGCCTGGTCCTGCATCATTCTCACAATTGCTGCTATGCTTGAGCCCATTGTTGCAGCCACTGTATCAACCCATTTCGTTGAGCGTCTTTCTCTTTTTTGCTGACCCTCTACTTTACCAAGCACAATGTCCTTCTCTAGAGATTGGTCCCTCCTGATAACATATCTGAAGTATGTGAGATGAAGTCTTGCCATTCTTGCTTCTAAGGAGCATTCTGGTTGTACTTCTTCCAAGACAGAATTGTTTGCTCTTTAGGCAGTCAATGTTATATTCAATATTCTTCATCAACACCAAAATTCAAAGGCATCAGGTCTTCTTCAGTCTTCCTAATCATTGTCTAGCTTTTCATTAACAACTGTGTTATGCAGATGACACAGCCTTGCTTGCTGAAAGCGAAGAGGACTTGAAGCACTCACTGATGAAGATCAAAGACCACAGCCTTCATTATGGATTACGCCTCAACATAAAGAAAACAAAAATCCTCACAACTGGACCAATAAACAACATCATGATGAATGGAGAAAAGATTGAAGTTGTCAAAGATTTCACTTTACTTGGATTCACAATTAACATCTATGGAAGCAGGGGTCAGGAAATCAAAAGATGCATTGCATTGGGCAAATAGGCTGCAAAAGACCTTTTTAAAATGTTCAAAAGCAAAGATGTCACCTTGAAGACTAATGTAAATGCCTGTTACAAACAGTAGTATTTTCTTTCGCCTCCTATGTATGCGAAAGCTGGACAATTTTACCATAAGAATGAGTCTACTGGTGCGAGGCAAGGGTGATCTTCTCCCCAAATCAGGATCCACACTATTTTTCCTGGTTTGGAGGCTGTAGGTCCAGCCTCTTGAGCGGTGTCCTTATCTAAGCAGTTCCTCCATTAGACTCGCCATGGCAGGAGCTCCATTGATGATGCTGGTGAGGGCTTTGTGCAGTAAATTCAAGAGGGTGGGCGTCCAACCCAGGTAGCTGATACAGGATCTCTTCTTTGTTTGCTGCCCAGGTCCACCTGCTAGGCAGATGCCCCTTTCCCTTTTCTGGCTTCTTTACCTTCTGATCTTCAATCATGGCCAGCCCAAAAGTATAGTATAGTTATGATTTAACTGGTAATGGAAGAAGGAGATGAACAGAAGTCTACTGGGGAAGGGCCTGATGTAGGGACAGCAGGGTCTGTCAAAGAGGAGGCATTGATGATGCCAGTTGTAGAAAAGCATTGGTGTAGGGAGTATGAGGTCCATATGGCCAGCTGTTGAAAGACATGAGTGTTGTTGGAAATAGCATAGCCTGTTTGGGGCTCCAAGTGGAACTGCAAGCGGAGCACTGACACACCATGGAATTTGGCTTGGCTTGGTCTTGGATGTAACACTTCCGCTTGATTAAAGAGGCCTCAGAGGTGGAACTCAGCTTCTAAGAACAGTCTTCTTGCACCCAGGACGTGATGGGGAAATGGGTGTTAATACCAAGAATCCCTTCCTGTCAGATATGCCTCAGCTCTCTGGTGTTCTACAAGTGTATGCTGGGCAGTGACCCCCAGGTGCTTCTTGCACCAAAAGCCCATGGGTAGCTGCTTGCCATGATGTTTGGTCCAGAGGTCCCATGAGACAAAGGTAAGAGTTTCAGAGACCTCTAACTCCAGTCTTAAAACCTTGGGAACCAATGGCAGAGCACTGGCAATGGTTTGTTATACTGCGTGCAGGGTTTGCTCCTGTGGGGCTCCCCATTAGAAGATAGCAGACTTGCAGGTGACTTGATAGATGGGTTGCAGCATTATTCATTCAGAGGTATGGAATATGCTGCCTCCAAAATCCAGAAAGCCCCATAAGGTGTTGTGCCTCCTTGAGGTTGATGGGTACATGAAGGATGAGGAGCTTATTTCGTGCTGGCTTGGGGATGTGGTGTCCTGCTCTGTTCCAGATGTACCCTAGGAATTTGATGGTTTGGGCTGGACCCTGGATCTTATGGGGACAGGGGGACAATGACTCATCTAAGGTGATTGGTGGTGATGGAGAACAATAACTAAATGGCCTTTTGGGTGGGTCCGGCCAATAAACTGCCATCAACATGGTACCAAAGGCAAACACCATCCGGCAAAGAGAGGCTCTCTAAATGTTGTCAGCTCAGGCCGTGGACAATGTCCAGACTATCCTATGAGGTGTCTGGTAAAGGTGTATTGTTGGACCTCAGAGGTGAAGACAAATTGGAATTGGTCTTCAGGAGCGATGGGCACAGAGTAAAACGTGTTAGCCAGGTCGATGACTCCATACCATTGTGCCCAGAAGTTTTGATTGGCATCCAAGGTGGACACAGTATCAGGTAAGGGTGGTTTAATGGGGTGAACTCTCTTGTTTAAATTGTAATAGTCAATAGTTAAATGCCATTCCTTTCCTCTTGCCTTCAAGATAGGCCAGATTGGAGAATTAAGAGGGAAATCTGTAGGAACCAGGATACCTTCTTTTAAAATATCCTGGATGATGGGATTTATGCCTTCCATCTCCTGTTGCAGTCAATAATAGGGAGTACTGGTTACCCATAAGGGACTGGGCAAACTGATTGGAGTCAATTGGGCCCTCCTAACAGTTAAGGCAAAAGTCATAGGTTTATTCCATTGGCATTGTTTTGTGTTGGAATGCCCATGCCCGTGATCAGGAATGGAATAACTGAGGTTGGCACCATGAACTTGGGGTCTGGGCCAAAAAGATGATGCCAAGAATGAGGGGTAGTGTGAGCTTAATGCCTATACAGGTAGCAACCACTGCCTCCACATCAATCCAGACACCATGAATTCAGTAAGAAAGACTGGGAATCAATTTCACTTGGGCCGTGGGATCTAAGAGGGGCATGAAATGTTGCTTGTTATGGGACCCCCAAATCACTGTTAAAGAGGTAAAGGGGCAGTTATCATCCATGGGTACCTGTGGTGGATAACTGCCCGTTGCCTGTTGTGGCTTTGGCCCCTACCACTGCTGGAGGTGAGGGGCTGTCCCAGACACTTAGCTGTGGGAAATATGGCTATTATTCACATCTGCATCCAGTAGCATTTGAAGAAAAGGAATGGGCTTACCAGAGATGAGAGAGTTTGGGAAGCGTCATTTGTGAATGATCCAGTACAGGACGCTCTGAGGATCCTTTTGGTCTTTTGGGCAGAAGTTGCCTCTTGGGAATGTGCAGGTGAAGAGGCTCAGGTGTCACTCCATGGGTTACTTCACCCCTTGACAGTTTAGTGTCTATGTGATGTCAAGCGTGCTCCGGCAAACACTTGGTTTCGTGGGAAGGTGTTCACTGTTTTCCAAGGTGATGAGGGCCAGCAGTGCCTGCTGGACAGTGAGCTCAGATGCAGTCATGGCTAGAAGAGTGACTTAAGAGCTGAGGTACCCCTTTGAGAGGGGATCAGTATAGAAGCATGCTTCCTCTGGGCTGTGCCATTGGTGCCAGGGCCGGGGGGCTGCGGCAGGTGTTCACCTGCTGCAGTATACCCAGCTAGCACAGAAGACCTCTTCCGTTCTGTGTGTTTTTCCAGCAGCAGTGTGTTCAGACAGTAACAAAGCTCATTCATGCTGTGGAAGCCTCTTTCAGGCCATAAATGCCCATTGGAGGAGGGAGTAAAACCTCCCTGGGTGGGTTGGGCATGTTCAGTACACAGCACCCTCAGGCTGGGTGGCTCAGGTCCGACTCACAGGTCTTTAAGAAGAGGCACCATTTTGCCAAACTGGGTGATGGCTGCTAGCTGACAGACCTCTAAATCGGTGAAGGCTAACTCATTCTTGGCTGGGTAGATTTGAGACAGCAAGGCATCTCCCTTCTCTGAGGTCCTCTGCAAGAGGTCTTTCAAGAGCCATTGGATCTCTGCTATAAAAAGGGGCTGAATCTCTTCATGGATCTTCTGGAGGTTGGAGTCAGTGGAAGTCCACGTGCTCAATGCCTCCTGCTTTACTATCTTCTGGGTTGTTACCGGGAGAACTTGCAGTGGTCCTGGAAAGGGTCCTCAGGGGCCTGGTTGTAGTGCGGGTCTTCCAATTCAAGGTCTTATGCAGGGGCATTGGAGGAGTCCTCAGTCCTGACAAACTACACATTGGCCTTCAAGATGGCCACCTGATCCAGGTGGCCATTGGCCCAGCGATGTGGTTCATGGACAGCTGCTAGAAGAACCCAACAGGTGTCTTTGGGAGTGGGACGGCCCCTTACAAGTTGGGAGGTCTTATTTTGTGCTTGGGAAGGGATCAAGAGTGTGCTGCTCTGACTCCAAGTAATTTTGTGGAAGCTTAGCAGGTGGCTGAGGGCTAAGGATCACTAGGTGGGTAAACTTGGTGTGTCTTGGATTTGGGACAGTGGCAACAGCTAAAGACTCTGGTACAGCCACACCACTAGAGGTGGTGCAATGCCCTTTTGAATTTGGAATCTGTGGTGGGGAGGCCATGCTGAGGGGAATTTCCCGAATGCAGTGGTCCTACTCAGCCGTGTGTGAAACACCACTTGCAGATCCTGGCCATCTATACAGCACACATGGACCAAGGGAAGAGGATGCCTGGGTGTCCCTGAACATAGGAATGGTCAGATCCCATAGCATCAGGCTACAGCAAGGGAAGTGGGGAACAGGTCTTTGGATGTTACCTGCAACACCAATGACTTCTGCAAAAACTGAAAAATCCCTATAATGCTGGTGAAAATTAGTAATATGCAGGCTAGGAGCCTGTACACCCAGTTAGGGATGTCCCTAAAACTTTGAGAGGTCCAGGCAAGGGTATCAACAAACCCGGAACACCAAGCAGAAACCCCAGATGCTGGTATGGGAGAGTCTTGCCAACTGCCATCCCATCCTCCATGCCAGTTGTTTTATTGATGAGGGTAGAGTTTTCCCTTCTTACAGTTCAAGGATGATAGAAAAAAGAAGACTGCCCATGAGTGCAAATAGCAGTTTGTTGATAGTTACAAGGTAAAGCAACTAGGGAATCTGACCATGTATGGCCAGGGCATGGGCACCATGGCAGTGTTTTGACCAACCTAGAAGCTCCTTCTAGGAGAAGTGCTCAGAGGTGGTTTGAATCCTATGCCCTCTTATACCAAAGTTGTGCCTGGGTCATCACCAGGTGTATCTTTCCTGTCCTCAGAGAAGCAGCCATTCTTGGAGGGGCTTACCCCTTTGGTGTAGGGCACATGTTCCATCATGTGCTTATGTGCCCTTTAGCCACCAAGCCTGCACAACTAAATTGGGCTTGTGACATGTATCATTCTTTTGGCTTTGCAAGATGCTTCTTTTGCAATAGTGTCATGTTATCCCAAATGAGGGCTGTTTATTTTAATTTTATATCACTGAATGTCTGCTATGGGCTTGATACTGTTCACAGTGCTAGAAACATACCAGCTTACAAGCAGAGTTCTCAGAGAGTTTACATGCTAGTCATGGAAGATGGACATTAAGCATTTAAAAAATAACTAGTTACATGTCAAGTGTTCCTGAATGCTGTAGTTTTATGTTTGATTTAGTATCTCTGAAGTCAGGTTAACTAGTCCTTTTCAGCTAATGTCATTTCCCTGTAGTTTATGTTAGAAGTAGTCGCATAATTTACACGCCAATAGTTTCAGATGCAGAGGAGCAGGATGATTCAACCTTATCTTCAAGGAGCAAGGAATTCCTTTATTCCATAGACTATTGAAGAACCATACTGAAAAAAAAAAAAAAAAACACTTTGTAACCCCAAATAGAAGGAAATTTATTAACTCGATTAAGGCTATTTAAAAAAAAAAAAAATCATGGCAAATATCTACAGAATGATTACTATTAATTTTCCCCAAAACAAGAGAATGTTGCCTGTTACTATTTAGCATAGAACTGAACTGACAGTGCTCCCTAACACAAGGAAGGGGACAAATAGCTCATATGGGAAAGGTGAAAAATGTGGTCACAATCTACAAATGATATTTTTTATTATTATCATAAGACCATTTAGTAACGTGGGCAGGTAAAAGATCATAATAATACCAAATCCCTGACATAATAATAATAGCAGCTAGCATATGTGTAGCGCTTACTATATAATAAGCAAAAATTTTTAATGCTTTTCAGGTATACCTCACTTAATTGTCCAAGAAACTCCATGAGGTAAGTACTATTACTAAGTCATTTTCACAGAGAAAGAAAAATGCAAAGAATAAAACCGAAAAGGAATGCATAATATATTTATGAAGAATTCTCTAATTCTTCACTGAAGATTATAAAATAAGGTTTGAATACATAAAGAAACAGGGATAGAAACACCCAATATAATAATTATTACCAAATTAATCTGTAAGTAAAATGTAATGCCAATGTAGATCACAACATAAATGTTTTAATTGAATGTGGGTAACCTGCTGAGGAAAAGAAAATGTGAAATAATAATGGAGAAATTTGGCGGGGGGGGGAGTAACAAGGTAAAATAATGAGAAGATAAAATATTTTATCTCCTATGAATCAAATCGTATTAAAAAACAATTAAATACTATTCTATTAGGACAGATTTGATATGCTTATTAGCAGAGTAGATTTTTAAGTGGCACAATTGAGTATGTAGAACTATGTTTTGTTGTGAATATGAAGTTTTAAATATGTACTAATAATTTGCATTGATACCTAGAAAAAGCACGTCGAAAATAAGTTATGTCTGTGCCTCATACTATGCAGAAAAATATAATATGAATATTAAAAATACAAGCATGAAAAGTAAACTAGAAAAGGGTAAAGTGGACATATATGAGAATTTTCCAAATAATATTGGGGCGGGTAGGGCCTTCCTAAGCAATAAACAAACCCAAAGGCATAAATAAAAAAAATGACACAGAGAAGAATCCAATGGCCTTTTCATGACTGAATATTACTGTTGGTTATGGTAGTCCCATGGGAGCATTTATCAAGGTTTGTCAGTTTGTAGATTTTTTCATAATAAAATTAATTTCTAAACAGAAATGGACCAGTTTTCATCAGAATTGAGGCATTTGTTTTCAAGTAACTAAAGGAATTAAAGCTCCTACTGAAAAAAAAAAAACGGAGAAAATGTTTTTGAGAGAAAATTTGTCAATTAAAAATCCATTGCTGTAGAGTTGATTGCAACTCATAGTGACCCAATAGGACAGAGTAGAATTGCCCCATAGGATTTCCAAGGAGCAGCGTTGGACTCAAACTGCTGACCTTTTGGTTAGCAACCAAACATATATATAAGGGTATACATACTTTTTAAAGAAGAAAATGGTGTTACAATTCTATAAAGGACATATTTTCAAGTAGGTAACAGGTTTAAACTACATTAAAAGTGTGTGAATATTTGCACATCATGTTAGGGTTAGGGTAAGGGATCTAAGGGGGAAAACTTAGAGAAGAAAGAATATTTGATTGCTAAGCTCTATCTCTTTTCGCTTTAAAAAATGTAATGCTATAAATAGCACAGATCAACATTTTCAGAGATTAGAAGCAATTTCTCTGCAATCACAAATTCTCCAAAAATTTTTCTCAGAAAATCACTTCAAACTTAGACATTTACCTACCAAATGATAAGCTATTATAAAATCAAAAAGCTAAACCTGTTGCCATCCAGTCAATTCTGACTCATTACAATAAGTGGTTACTAAAGTACAGAAACTTCTATTAGCTTGTAATCTAAGACTTCTTGGGGTTCTATATATATCATAGAACAATAATTGCTCAGTTCATCAGGTTTTAACAGTTCACGCATTGCATACAACATCATTTCAGTGTGATGGATTGCTTTTGTGTGGCCTTTCTCACTATGGTCCTGTAATTCCCACCAAGTGATTGGGCAGGACTGTGCAAATGAGGCAATTGTGGCCCACCAAAGGGATTGGTTAGTTTTGCCATCCTGCTTGATTTAAAATGAGCCATCCCAGAGGTGAGGAAAAAAAGGACCTTGACACAACCAAGGAAGAACAGCTAAGAGTGGAATGGCCTTTTAGACCCGGGATCCCTGCACTGAGGAACTCCGGGAACCAGGAGACAGAGAGAGAGAGTTCTAACACTGAAGATGGTGAGAAGCAGTGGCAGAGAAGTGTTGGCAGAGACTGGCAGGAGATGGCGCATTGGGCTTCCTGGCCCACGAAGGAAAAAGCTGAGTACCTTTGGGCTGAGGCTTACTGGCAGAATGCGTTGCCTCTGGACACTTACTGGCAGAGCTAAAATAGCTTTGTAACACTTGCCTGAGCAGGGCAGAGGCCAAGGGGCTAAAAGATCTTAGAGAGGTGTGCCTGTGCCACAGCTTGGAAGAGGCTGTCCTGATGAAAGAACTGTATCTTGAGTGTTCCTGAACCTGGCTTATAACCTGTTACTTCCCTAATAAACCCCATAATCATGAATATTGACTGAGTTCTGTGTGGCTATTGCAAAGAGTTATTGAACTCAGCAGAGAAATAGTGTCTTGGGAGGGGCAGTTGATGTCAGAATTGGTAAATATGGTGCAGAGAGGAAGCCTTGGGCTGTTGATCTTGATTCTCCTTCGTCCTTGTGAAGTTACAGGAGGTCAGATGACACCGCCGGCATGCCATTTTTACAATAAGTTTCCCTATATAGACTTTGTGTGTGTGTGTGTGTGTGTCTGTCTGTCTGTCTGTGAAATTAATTTTGATGGGTTGGTTTTTTATCTGAACAAGTATGCTGAAAAAGATTGCTATGCAACAAAAGTACTTGCCAAATTATTTGGTCTGGGAAGACTATTTTTAGGTCCTATTCCCATACCTGGTGGCATAGTGGTTAAGAGCTGTCTGCTAACCAAGATGTCGGCAGTTTGAACTCACCAGGTTCTCATTGGAAACTTTTTAGGGCAGTTCTACTCTGTCCTATAGGGTCACTGTGAGTCAGAATCGATTGAATGACAACAGTTTTTGGCTTGGTTTATACCTATTCATGAAGCCCTGATGTTGCAGTGTTTAAGAGCTACTGTGAGTTACAGCTGCTAACCAAAAGGTCAGCAGTTCAAATCCACCAACTGCTCCTTGGATTCCCAATGGGACAGTTCTACGCTATCCTATAGGGTCTCTATGAGTCAGAATTGACTAGACCACAATGGGTTTTTTTTTTTTTTTTGGTATACCTATCCATGGATAAAGTTTTTGGTCTATACCCTCTTGGAAGTCTTTACTTAAAATTCAGTAGATCATGTCTGAATACCAAATTGCAACTGATCTGAGATTCTCTCCTCCACTCCTCTCCCCACTACTTCCCCTCTGTTATCTTTTTTCTTATGAGCTTTTTAGACGCTTTTCTTTGTCAATGACATTTTAAATTTTCACAATGTTATTTCTTGGTGTGCATCATTTTTTTCATTCATCGTGCTGGATGTTCTGTCTGCCCCTAAATTTGGAGACTCACTTTGTTTAATTCTAGGAAATGTTCACTTCTAGGCTGCAACAGTGGGCTCAAACATACCTATGATTATGAGGGTGGTGCAGGACCAGACAACTTTTTGTTGTTATACATGGGGTTGCTATAATTTGGAGCTGACCTGAAGGCACCAAACAACAAACAACAACATGGAATGTTATTGTATTATTCCTTTAACAGTTTATTCAACTTTGTTTTCTAGTATCTCCCTGTCTGAAACTCACATTAGTTGGATTTTGAACTCCCATGATGAATTCCCATTGTCTTTGACCTTTTCTCTCCTATTGACTTGCTCCATCTTTAACTTATCCTTCATGTGTGATTTCCTTGAATCTGTATTGCATTTGTGTGTGTATATATACATATATATGACTCTAAAATGAGATATAAATTATATATATAAATATATATACACAAATATTTTCATATATAATTTATATCTAATTTTCAAGTTTTAAAGAGTAATTTTTATTTGCTATTATTATTGTATAGAAGTAGTGTTTATATTAATTCCAACTTAAAGAAAAATATAAAGGTTGATACCTTCTGCAGTAGGATTTGCAAGCACACATAATTTCCATCATAATTACCTTCACCTTTATGAGCCAGTATGACCTTAAGTTGCAATGTAATATACAATCTATGAGTTGGAATCGATTCGATGGCAGTGGGTTTGGTTTGGTTTATATACGTGATGTGTGTGTGTGTGTGTGTGTAAATTGCATTTGAACAAAATAAATACGTTATATCATTCCCAGGCAATCTAGAAATTTAGTTGACATCATTAATAGAATTGACCTGTGACAGTCACACTTTCATACTTATAAATCACTTTTAGAATATAATTTGAAAGATAATCTTTCATTTGGATATCATATTCTAAAGAAATATTTTATTCAATATATAATGTCAGTAATTAACCAAACTACCTGTGCCTTTTTTTGGAAAAAGAAAAATAATGAATATCTCACCAATTTTCAAAGGCTTTGAAAGCATGTATGAAGCTAAATAATTGAACGGCTTTGCTAATTTTTCTCAGCGTGTATGCTTAAAATTGCAATTATCTTTTCAAGCTAATGATTTGGTACTTATTTTATTCTTTTAAATTATTCTTGAGGTGTTTATTGTTTGATAAGATTTAGTTACATGCTGGCTTATAACAGCTGAAGCATGATCGCTAAAAGTAATTAGGACTCAGCTATTGACCATTTTTGCCTTCTTCAAAATTTATGCCAGTCTTTCTGTAGACACTAAGTGATTTTTTTAAAAACTATTTTAGTTTTTCTTAAAAGTTAATATTAGGCTGAAGTTTTAGTTAGCTCTTTCTTAGTTACTTGGAGTTAGTCAGTAGTGCAGAAAGTGACTATGTCCTTCAAAAAATGTCTTTCTGTAATGCTGTTGCCTGAACGGGAAGTTTGAGTGAGCAACACATGGGCTCCCTCAGTTCGTGCAGGTCTGCAGAAATCTGGTTAACAAAAGGCAGAGCAATGCAGATGTGGTAAGGGTCATTTACTCACATTTCCTTATCTCCTTTTATTAACTCATAGAAATGAAATATTTCAAAATTGGAATTTCAGAAATAAAGCTTGCTTCTACAGTTACATAGAATTAAATGAATAAAAGACTTATGCTTCCTCTGGAAGTCTGTTACAAACAGACCACAAAATGTATAATGATTCAAACAGAAGAAAAGTGTATTTCTTGCTGTCGCATGATCAGTGGACAGCTCTTCTCCAACATCTTTAGAACATGGCTGTCAAACATCTTGTATCAGGGCAACTGAATGGAAAAGACCAAAATGAATCTTGGGTTGGAGGTTTCGATGAGCTAGCCGGTAAGAGTTGCACTTCACAAGTTCAAGGGTCTTGGTTGGAATTTAATCACATGGCAACACTAAATGGCAAGGAAGGATAAAAAGTGAGAAGTGGAAAATAACTCTGTGCCTAGGAAGAAGAGGAACTGGTTTGGGTGAAGATACAGCCTTCTCTATCACAAAAGCTTATGTCTTAAAAGTCTTTAATTGGACAGGTAGGTTAAATGTTGCTTCTCTCAAAAAGTAGATGTTTATTCTAAGAGCAGATTTTCAGTTCTCTGATGGAACATTTCAAAATATAACTTGTTTAATGTTATACAAAACCAGGTTGGCATAAAACTCACAGTCTTTCCATACCTCCCTTTCCTGATCATTTATTTTTATATCTAACATAATTTTTTCTCCAATATTTTTGAAAAATTTTCATGTTCTGTGCTTCAGCATCAGTGACATTGTTCTAACAGGTTTATGATATATGTCTATATTTGGCTTTGTTTTTTCATCCCCCATTGTCTTGGCTATTTTTTCAAAAGTTGAGCCTGTTAGACAGCTCCCTCTCTATATTCATGAATGTAAATCATGATTATTTCTTTAGGTATCTCTGTTTTCCTTCTCATTTAAGAAAAATGTAAATTGAATTCTCAATTTTGCTTTATACCAAGTATTTCTTTCTACAGTTTTTACTACTCTAAGATTATGCAATGAATTCCTTAATGATTCTGCCAGTTCTACGTTACAAAGAATGCCATGCCATATATTAGTTGTCTCTTGCTGCGTAACAAAGTACCACAGACTTAGCACCTTAAAGCAAGGCACATTTATTTTCTCACACTTTCCGTAAGTTAGAAGTGTAAGCAGAGTTTAACTGGGCTTTTTATTTCACAGTCTCACCGGGCTGCAACCTAGGTTTCAGCTACAGTCTTACCTGAGGCCCAATTGAGGCTGTAGGACTCTAATTCCTATTTTCATGCTGGCTGTTGGCCGGGGTGCTCTCTCAGCAATTAGAGGCCACCTGTAGTTTCTTGCCACATGACCTCATCCATTTGCCTTTGCACAACACGGCAGTTTACTTCTTCACAGGCAGCAAAGGACACAGCTTCTCTAGTGCATGCAACAAGATGGATATAGATCATATATCTCATAACATAGTCACAGGAGTGACATCTCATCACTTTTGCAATATTCTGTTGCTGAGAAGCAAGCCAAAGCTTCTGCCTATACTCTGAGGTAGGGGACTCAGTGACATAAGGCATATGCTATCTTTATTCTCTCCCACTGAGGAAATAAATCATCCATTTTGAAGACAAAAGGTAAGAGCCGACTTGATTTAAAAAGTTCAGTAGATACACATTGAGGGCCTTCTATGTGCCAGACACTGTGGTAGGGCATTAAGAATAAAAAAAGAAAATGAATAAAATCATGGATCAGCTGGCCTTAAAGAGTTTTTATTCTACTGAAGAAAATTTGGTATTTACATAAAAATAATAAATTCAGAGGTAAGCACAGGGTACCATGGATGCATTGATAAGAAAATCTTAGCTAAATTCTGCAGGAAAAGTGTAGTAGGCTGAATAATGGCCCCCAAATACATCAAGCCTCCATACTTGGAACCTCTAAATGTTACCTTATATCAAAAAAAGGGTCTTTGCAGATGTAATAAAGCCAAGAATCTTGAGATTGGGAGTTTATCCTGGATTGTCTGGGTGGGCCAGGAATACAATCACAAGTGTCCTTATAAGAGGAAGGCAGAGGAGAGACAGAGGAAGAACAGAAGGCAGTGTGACTGTGGAGGCAGAGATTAGAGTGATGCAGCCACAAGCCTAGGAATGCCAGCAGCCACCAGAAGCTGGAAGAGGCAAGGAACGGATTCTCCTCTAGGGTCTCAGAGAAAGCAGGGCTCTACTGACACCTTGAATTTTGCCCAGTGAAACTAATTTTGAACTTTGTACAATAAATTTGTGCTGTATTAAGTCACCAAGTTTGTGATAATTTGCTTCAACAGTCATAGGAAACTAATACAGAAGGAATTATAGACAGAACAGTATGAGCAAAGTCATGAAGGCAGGAAGCAGCAACAGGATGGATAATGAGCGCTGATAATACCTCTGCATTACTTAAGAGCAAAGAACGAAGTGGAAACTGGTGGGCTTTGGGACCTTGGTGGCACAATGGTTAAGAGCTAGGCTGCTAACCAAAAGACCGGCAGTTCAGATCCACCAGCCACTCCTTGGAAACTCTATGGGGCAGTTCTGCTCTGTGCTATGGGGTCTTGATGAGTTGGAATCAACTTGTTGGCAGTGGGTTTTTTTTTTTTTTTTGTAAGACAAAAAGAAATCATGAATTAGAAGACAAGGAGTCAGAGAATTTTTATGTAGGAATGTAGTGATTAGATTGATGATTATATGTTCTACTCTAGAAAGTAATATGGAACATAGTTTGGAGGTAGAGCAAGAGAGGAGAAACGAGAAATAGAAGCAGGGGCAGCTGCAAGAAGGTTATCTTAGTATTCTTGGAAAGAGTCTGAATTAGAGTGGCAATGGGATAAGGGGAAGATGATTTTGAGAAATATTTGACAAATAACAATCAAGGAATTAGCAGTATTTGGTGATTGGTTTTCCAGGGAGACAGTATGAAAGAGGGCAAATGAGCCCAGCGTGAATACTGGCTTCATTTTTGACATAAATAATTAGGTTGATCATGGTGCCATTAACTGAGGTTTCATGTTTGTTTTAATTTCAGTATGAGAAACAGTTTGAAGGAATAAATGTTTTTGGTTTTAGATATGTCACATTAAGATATCCTTGAGGCACTTAACATGAATAGATTCCATAGAGCTGGCTGTATAAGTCTAAAGCTAGTGAGAGAAGAGGTAGGGCCAGTGGAACATGCAATTTATCTTATGGATAAACCTTCACTGCTGTCAAATTTGCTTTTATGACTTAAGTTGGAAATTGACATAAGAAACACTTTCTAAAAATATATGCACTTTGAATGATCTCTGGAGAAGAGAGGAAGCTATTTACCAAGAAATGTACCCAATTTGTTCTTTTGGTATTTCCTTAAACCAAAGTGCCTTAAATATTTTGGAATTTTTTACAAACATTTTAATAAAACATTTTCTGCTTACTTTAACAACCCTGTAAATAAACATTGTAGATCATATTATACCCAGTTTGTAGGTATGTGTACTGCGGCTTAGAGGGGGATTTTAAGTGTTTAGCCCAAATAAGTGACCTTAGTAAGTAGAAGCTAGAATTTGAGTTAAAATTTGTTTGACATGAAATCTCAATATTCTTTCTACTCCACCATGCTATTTCTTAACTTTAAGATAGCTCTCCTCAAAGCTAAATGATTCTTGTCTTAGCATTTGTTCAAACTTTTTATCAGTTTGTAGTGCTATGCAACAAAACTGAAGATGACAGAAATCAATTTTAAAAATAAGTTACATTCCTATACTACATAGCATAGCTCTTAGCATATACAAGCTGTTCCATTTTTCTTTTGTTAATTGTTGGATGACTATCTTTGAGTGCACACCATCAACTTGATATTAATTCCTGAGTTTTCATTTTAATAGGTTGTGAGGTGTATATAGTGAAATTATTACTATAACTTATACTATTGGGAAATCCTTCATCTCTGATAGGATTCAGGAATTTATTTATCTAAGCAAAGACTTGTTTTCTGTCACTCTAATAATTAAATTCTCCCCAAAAGGACTCCAGCTGAGATCAGAAACATTCCCATGAGAATCTGGAGCAGAATTTAATTTTGTAAATCTGTGTCATCTTGTGGTCCTTATTCTTAGACTTGTTTGCCTTATTCAGTGATAGCAAGATTTAGCTATGTTCTTCCGTACAGGTTACAAGGGAACTGTATTTTGTTACAGGAATTTTGAAATATGTTTTAAAAAGTGTAGTTGATTGAGGAGCAATGTTGTCAGTCCTTTTCCTCAAGAATGAATAGGTTTTCCGTATTACCAGTGCACTGGATGATTTTCTGCCCTATATGGACACATTTTTTAAAAACCACTTCCATGACCAAGCTGATTACTAAGAACTTGGATTCATTCCACTATTCCCTGTCCACCAGATTGGAAACTGTAATACTGACCTTTGGGGAATTAGATTTGAACAATGATTCTCCTCTGGACTTTTATGCCTGGACAGTCTGTCTGCCCCTTAAGGACCTATCTCTGTGGCTGGATTACACACACCCATCCCCCTCCCAATCAGGCATATCCATCAGTCTGGCATGCTGTATTCCTTAGTGACCATTGATACCACTGGTCACTGCAGTCAAGTCTTGCCATGTCAGAACAGAAACAATATGTAGAAAAAAGGATGTTCAAAGATGTTTAGGTTAAACATGGATGGTAATAATTCTGCAAATGGTGAGTGGTAATGAGGATGAATGAACAATCCTGAGACAATTGTGAAAAATTGTTTGCAGAAACAGAATGGGTTAAGGATAATAAAAGGATTTTGGTTCTAGAATACTGGGACACTAACTGCCTTGTTAAGAGGAGTGAAGAAACTAAGAAGGATTATGTTGGTTTCAAGATACATCTGAAGTTAAATCGACTCGACAGCACTGGGTTGGGTTTAAATTGATAGCAAGACATTAAAGTGGACAATAAAATAAGTCAATCATCCCCCAGAGCCCCAGTACCATCTGTCATACAGTGAGAAATAGTCAATTGTTTGATTAAATGAGAAACCTAATGAGACAATTACGTTTTATCAATATTCATTGAATAGAAAGCTTTATAGGAAACAACTATTACAGAAAATGTTTCATCTCATGCATAAACTACTTTGTACATAAATAATCTAAGAAAATTTCAGACTTTGTTTCTTTTAAATAATTTCTTAAAATTACATAGCATTAACATATCCGTAGAAGGAGGGACTCAATTAGTAAAGACCATGAAGGAAATAAGAACACGTACTTTCTATTATCTATTTCTGTGGCCTATGTATTGCTTAAAGCATCTTCCCTCCATGGTAATGGGAAAGAATGCCAGGTGATAATTATCAAGGGTTACATAAGTCCTATGCATTTGAACTCTGGCCCTTAGGGAAAGGGAAAGAAACTATGGCCACTTGAACCAAGCTTCTCCCCACCCACATACCACCACAGAGCTATTCTGAAGAGCCTCAATGAATTTCCTTACTTTAGGGGTCAACTAGAATATTATGTTGAAGAAATTGTGTGTGTAATGAAATGTCCCTTGTTTTGAATCTCAGCTTATTTAATTAGCTACATTACTATGGGCAAGATTCTTTAAGTTCATTTGTAAAATGGTAATGATAATGATTTCTACCTTACAGTGTGTTTGTAAGGATTAAATAAGATAACACATGCAATGCATTTCATATAAAGAAGGACATCCCTAGGTGGTGCAAATGGTTAACGTGCTTAGCTGTTAACAGAAAGGTTAGTGGTTTGAGTCCACCCAGAGACATCATGGAAGAAGGGCTTGGCAATCTATTTCTATGGTAATGGGAAAATTGACATCAACTTAGGGTAATAGGTATACAGTTTGAGTAATGTAATTGATAACACTAAGCTGTACACTAGAAAAAGGGCAAAATGGCAAATGTAATGTTATATATAATTTTACAACAGTAACAGCAACCAAAAAAAAAAAAGGCTGTTGCTGATACTGCTTAGGTACAAGTAAACACTAAACACTTCATGAAATTAGTTTTCTGGGTTGGAATGTCTTGGATCATAGTTCTGTGGGTCTCTTCAGTCAGTTAGCCTAGTAATTGTTTTTAGAGTTTCTGTCCTACCTCGTAATTCGAAGAGTAGTGTCTGTGATCTTAAAACCTTGCCAGTTGCTATCCAAGATACAACACTTGGTCTCTATTCTCCTGGAGCAGCAGAGGAAGGAGACCCAGAAATTGGAAAAAAAAATGGATTCCAGGTCCAATTGCCTCAATGAACTACTACCCCCTTTGTCATGAGACTAGAAGCACCAGATGGCTCCTGGCTATCATTACTGAAGGTTTTGACCAAGGACACAATTAATGAATTTTGACCAAAAGGAGGAAAATTGTGGAAGACAGTTTAAAATTTTAATGGAAACCAGACTTATTGGACCCACTGAGACTGGGTGAATCTGTGAACCTATTGCCCTGAGATAATCTTTAACTCTGAACCAAAACTACCCCTTCAAGTCATCTTTAAATCTAAACAGCAGTTTAGCTCAATTTAGTAAAGAATGTTTGCCTTGAACATTGAGCTCTTTTAAAGAATTATCTATATGAAATAAAATTTACAACAGTAACTCTAAAGCATAGATGAAAGTTTAGGAGGCAGTGAGTATTAGTTAATGGTGGTGAAAAAATACAGGTAGAGATGATGAGAATGGTGACACAATATGAAGAATTTAACCAATGTACCAATGTCGTTGAACTATACATGTAAAGATTGTTGAATGGATGTCTGTTTTATATATTTTTACCACACACAAAAAAAAAGAAACAGGGGAAATTAAAATAGGAAGAGGAAATCCTATGGAGCTTAGTTCTGTTCTGATATACAGAGGATTTCCATGAGTCAGAATCAGCTCAATGGCAACTGGTTTTTGGTATTATAAATAAGCTAATACAGTAGCTATTAAATTAGTTTTTAAAGTGGTGAAAATATATTACCTAGAATCTCATTGATATTACTCATGGCTTTAGAATAGGGAAAAGAAGAATGGCTGAATGTGAATATGAACTAACCCCCCTTAGTTAGTCCCTATGGAGAGATGGACTATGTTTTTAGGAGAAAACAAAGTTGATAATTGAGATCTATACAGCAAACTGGTTGAAATAGACAGCATAATAATTATTATACGTATTCTGCAGATGAGAAATAAACACAGAGGGATAAAATAATTAGCTCATTATCTTACTTAAAAATTTGCAAGTCTATGCTTTAAAAATCTTAGCATTATCATATGGCACTTCAGACATTCCTACAAAAGTGAGAGTACATTTATGGAATTTCTAGAGTAGTTAAATTAAAATACAAATATTTCAGGTAGTTGCCATCTTATAAATCACTAAGAACACAAATGCATTCAAATATAAGGTCGGTCACATAAATGTGTGATGGCAAGACATGGCCAGAGATAAAAGGGGATTCTGCATATGATATGAACTAAAGAAGTCCTTGCCTACTCCAATTAAAGATATCCATATTACAGGTTACAACAGAAAAACAAACTAAAAATCTCTGGCTGGACTTTTGTCTAAATTACCAGTTTTTAAAGCCGTCTTATAAGTGATCAGGAGCCCTGATGGCACAGTGTTAAGAGCTTGGCTGCTAACCAAAAGAAAGGTAGTTTGAATCCACCAGCTGCTCCTTGGAAACCCTGTGGGGTAATTATACTCTGTTCTATAGGGTCGCTATGAGTTGGATCAACTTGATGGCATCAAGTTTATTTGTCCTTTTTTTTTTTATTTAAGTGATTGAATTTCAGATATTTTTTAAATATTGTAATTTTTAGAATTATATAAGACATAATTTAATCTGATTTTTTTATTATTTTATTTTTAAATGTACCCAAGCATTAGCATCTATGTCCTTAAACTGCTCTTTGGTTCAAATCCAGGATTGAAATATCTCACAGAGAAAAACCAAGAAGAAAAATGAATACATTACCAAAAATAAAGCTGAAAATAAATTATAAGACAAACTAAAAATAAAACAAATGGGAACAAAACAAACATGCTTATCCTGAAAGGAACCTGGTTGCAGAGTTAGAGCCCTTTTTAAACACTTTGTTAGGTAAAAATATAAAATGAATTTTTGCAAACCCTGTCTCAATTAAACCTCACAATAATGTTGTCAGTAATACAAACTTTTTCCTAATCCTCCAAGTTGGATATTATTACTAATATCATTTTTGCAGTCCATATGACTTTTTAGATTTACTCTTGTAATAAAAATAATCACCATTGCCTCTTGCATTCCACATATGCTTATAAAATATTTTCCTTTTCCTGAAATTATTTTCTTTTAAAACTTCCTTTAGTGGCAATTTGTTGAAAGTGAACTCTGTGTTTGTTTTGTCTGAAATTGTCTTTATTTCTCTCATGTACCTGAAGGATATATATATATTTGGACAAATATTGGTTGGTACTTATTTAACCTTTATTCTCTGAAATGATTATCCCATATATTCTGCCTTCCGTTGTTGCTATTCAGAAGTCAACTGTCAGTCTTTGTAGGAAATCTATATTTTCTTTCAGGTTCCCACCCTCCCCCTGCCTTGGAATCTTTAGCTTTGTATTTGGTGATCTACAGTTTCACCATAATCTATCTACATATGGATTTTGTTGTACTTAAATTTTGCTTGAATTTTATTTTTTTAATTTTATGAAATATTTGCTTAACATGTATTTGATTATAGCGAATCAGCATTTTATTTTATTATTCTCCCACTCAACTACATATATGTTAGCATTCTATGTAGATACATCATGGTATTTAACCTCTGTTTTGTATGATTTCTCTCTTCATCTCGGGAGCATTCTCTGTAGTTTTTTCAGATCTCTATTAAAGCCAGCCGATCTGTATTACAGTTCCCTAAATTTCTCTTCGACTACTATTTGGCCAGTCCATTGAAACAAATTCAATATTAAAGTTGGACAATATAAGAGAGATTAGTAAAGATATTATTCATAAGGTTTAAGAAAAACAACAAGGCATGCTGCGGTGTTTTGGGGAAAAAAAAATCGGGGAGCAGTTACTGTCCTGAAGCCCAGAGGTATAAGGGGAGGAAACAATCACAAAAGGCTGGAGAGAAAGCTGTTTGGTGAGGATCATCTAATAAGATCTCCGGTCTTTTATAGCGAGAGAAAGCCAATCCAAAGTTACTTAGCAGAAAGGGAGACTAAAGAGCAACACTTCATCCTTATTCTCCTGCTGCCGTCCAGCTCCTTGAAATGCCCCCGTTGGAAGAATCCAAGAAGTCAGAAGGCAAGGAAGCCTGTTAACACAGTTCATCCTAGTCAACATCACAGAGCAAAGTAGGAAAAAGTGGAAGGGCAAAAAGAAGACATCAGCACAGTGGCATATGTTAGGATCATCTTTGTCTGTATAGTATTTTGGATTGAAGCTGATGTTATATATGATTACTTTTTCAAATTGTTTCTTTCAAAGGAACAAAAACAAAGAGGAGCAAGTGCTGCCCCTGAATTGTATGTCAGGTCATGTTGTTTAGAAATATTTTTAGTCTCTCAACAAGGAGCTCTGGTGTAGTCTCAGTGTTTCCACTCACCATTGACATCAAGAGGCTCATTAAAGGACCGGGAAGAAGTAGAAATTAAATTTATTCATTAAAGCATTCATTTTTAGAGTGAGTATGGTAATTTTTTTTTTTTTTTTGGAAATAGGTAAATGTCTAATGCCCACCTGTTTGATCTTTAATTTTATTCATCCTTTCAGTTGCTATCACCATCATTGTTGTTATAATCAAAAGTTATCATCTAATCTTCTGTATGTAATTGAATTTAAAGTTAAGTAAAGACTTTCAAAACTTTTTCATGCAGGATAATGTAGCACACTGAAAGATAGAAATGTAGCATAATTAGTTTTATTCTCTGCCTTACATTCTAGTTTGTGGCAATACGTCAGTTTGGAAGTGTAATCCTTAGTCTCAGTGCAGCCTCATAAAGCCTAAAATCTGGACTCGTGAAATTAATTGCTCTTTCTTCCTTCCCTTGATCATTTCAGCTACGATCCAAATAAACAATTTAAAACTATCTGTGAAGGGATAATTATGCCAATTAGATTCAGTTGATTGTGATTCTTAAAACATTAGAGCCCAGAAAATTAGTCTTTTTAATATTGCAATTGAAATTTTTGTAATTTGCAACTATAGTAAAATTTTCATTTAAAATGACCTTCATAAAATTCATTTTAATTTGAAAGATCCATGTGCATATTACAAGAAAATTCTAAATGTAGCATTAAATGTGTATCCTGTGTATGTTTCATGATTACTAGAGTTTAATTTGTATTAAGTTATCTTGAGTATTTAAACTTACTTTTTCTATGAGTAACCAAAAAAGAAAAAAAAAAAAAAACCCAAACCCGTTGCTGTTGAGTCAGTTGACTCATAGTGACCGTATAGGACAGAGTAGAACTGCCCTTTAGGGTTTCCAGGGAACAGTTAGTGGATTCAAACTGCTGACCTTTTTTGGTCACCTGAGCTCTTAACCCCTGTACCACCATGGTAGTGGGCTAAAAGCCTTCAGTTTTTAACGGGAGACTATCACTTTAGTTTCCCATCCCAGCTTAGTGGGAGATCCAAAGAGAATGAGTAAATTCAAGAATCATTGTTCCCAAGACTCATTATCAACCTATTCTCTCTTAATCCACACTGTACCCTCGCTTTGCCTCCATCATGCCAGCCTTCCTGTATTCTCCCTCTAGCCTCCTCCTCACTTTTTCACTACACCTGGTTCTGGCCTTGGCTCAGGTATACACAACTTCTGACCCAGTTTTCCACCTGGTGATTCATAGTGTTCCTCCATTCAAAGTTTGTTCATATTTGGACTAATTTCCAAATTAATTCACCTATTAGGTTTGACCTTTGGCGTGTCTCCTGAACTTGCTGCAGTGTGGTTTTTGTGAGAACAAACCATCAGGTTTAGAACCAAAACCTCTCAGCTTCGTTTCACCAAAAAAAAAAAAAAAAAAAAAACCCGTTGCAATTGAGTCGATTCCTACTCACAGTGATTCTAGAGGACAGAGTAGAACTGCCTCATGGGGTTTCCAAGGAGCGCCTGGTAGATTTGAAATGCCCACCTTTGGTTAGCAGTTGTAGTTCTTAACCACTATGCCACCAGGGTTTCCTTATGTCTCACAGATTCATATTTTTTTTATATTGTTTGTAAAATCTCTGTTTTCTAGATAAATGGGTCTTGTAATTTTAACCGGTAAGCAAAGTATGCACATACTTCCAGTAAGCGAGGTATGCATGGGCTTACTTGTGTTTACTTACTGATCTGTAGTGCACAATTTCACATGGGTTTCACCAAATCTAAACTCCTGGGTAACTTGTTAAAGATTCTGAGGCAACAACCAAACCTATATAAGAAGGTCTATCCCAGGGTAATACTTTTTAGCAAGTATCCTAGGTAATTTTGAAGCAGATGATGGGTGACTACAACACAACTGAAAAACACTTTTCAAAGTGCTGAAACTAAAAGCCTGCAGTGCAGTGGGTTTCTTTTATATATGGCCTTTCTGCCTCGTGTTTATAATTCTGCCAAAAATAATTGGTTGGGCTGAGCCTGCCCTGTGATTGGTCTGTTTTACATACCTTGCAGGGATTGGTCAGTCTATTATGCAAGTAAAGTGTGTAAAACCACCTAGTAGGATTAAGTGACTTTTTGGTAATTGGTCAGTTGCTATGCAAATTAAGTGTCTGTGACCTACCAAAGAGATTGGTCAGTTAGTGGACTTGGTGGGAGGACTATACCTTGAAATTGACATGGGGTTTCCTTACATAGGGCCAATCCCACAGAGGTTGAGGAGGACCTCACTACCATACAGAAGAGTCTGGAGCAGAGTACATTCTTTGTATCCTCAGTCTCTGTGCTAAGAATCTCCTAGACACAGAAGAGAGAGAATTGTAAAACTGGACATGGCACAAGATAGCTAGAAGGGTGACAACCACAGCAGAGGCTAGTGGCAGAGAAACTACAGCAGTAGTAAGAGCAGTGAGAGCCAGGAGACCAGCACAGTTGCAGTGGGCTTGCCGATCCAAGGAGCAAGAGAGAGCTGAGCACTTGGAAGAAGGCTTGCTGATGGAGTGGGGTGCCTCTGGGCACTTATTCACAAAGCTAAAGAGCTGTAACCCTTTCCCAAGCAGGACAGAGGCCCAGAGAAGGGCCTTTTGACTAGCAAGGCCAGGAGACGGGCCACCTGTCTGCAGACACAGTCAAGAAGAAGCTGAGAGCTATCTTGGTTGGAAGCTGTCCTGGTTGAAGAACTGTATCCAGTCTCCTGAGTTGTATCCCGTTACTTCCAAGTTGATCCTGTTCCCTAGTTGTAGCCTGTTACTTCTCTAATAAACTATGTAATTATGAATATGGTATGTGAGTTCTGTGTGGCCATTGCAATGAACTATCAAACCCAGCAGAGAAATAGCGCTGTGGGGAGAAGGGGCAGCTGGTGTCAGAAATGTTGAAAAAGTTGGAGAGTGGAGTTATGTCTGACCTCCGCCTCATGGGAATTAGCTTTGTGCTGATCTTGATTCTCATCCCTCCTCCTAAAGTTAGGTGAGGTCTAACACTAGTAGATCTCAGGGGCCAAGTGAACTAGATGCCTAGGGTGGCCCAGTGTGATTATTCATTCAGTTAACTCATGGTGACCTCATGTGTGTTAGAGCAGAACTGTACTCCATAGGGTTTTCAATGGCTGATTTTTCAGAAGTTGGTCACCAGAACTTTCCTCTGAGCTTCCTCTGGATCTATTTGAACCTGCAACCTTTCAGGTAGCATCTAAGCATGTTAACCGTTAGGCCAGTATAACCAGAGTTTGGTCCACCTTTCACACAGGCTTGCCGGTTTCCAAAGAAATGCTTGTCCAGGTGTGTTTTTTGGCTATTGCCGCAGAAGATGATGCATTTGATTGATGGCATGAGGTATCCTCAGATGTACTTTATACAGTGAGCTTGCCAGAGGTGGAAATTTAAGCTATGTACTACACAGTGGTGGACCATTATGAACACTTGTCATGTTTAAGGAACTGAAGAATTACGCTGTTTATACCAGTTAGTGTAGTATAAATTGAGGAGAATTTATAATACATGATGTTGCAAATATAGGAGACAGATTGTGAAAGACCTTGTAGGTTGTAATAATAATTCTGAGTTTTATTTTAAGAAGTATGGGAAGCCTTTATAGAAGACCACTTTTGCTACTGTGTAGTACATACATAACAAAGGGCAAGAATGGAAGCAGAGAGATGAAATAGAAGGTTGGTACAGCAGTCTAGGCCGAAGAGAACAATGGATTAGATTAAAGACAAGCAATAGGAATATAAGAGTTTGGATTCAAAATGCATGGGAATAACATAAATCATATTTGCTAATAAATTGAAGGTAATAAAGAAGTCAAAAGAAGAAACCAAGAATCTTTAAGGGTTTTGGCTTTGGGAATAAATGGGACTGATAGTACCAAGATAATACCACTTTGGTTTATGGAATGGTGGGGCAGAGGGGAAGCAGACAGGGTAAGACAGTAAACCTTTATATTGGGCAACTGGGGCACTGACCTGGGCCTCTTTGTTTTATACTAACTCTCCCTGTGCCCCTTCTGCTGCTGCTGCTTCTACAAGGATCAGGCACAATGATTCATCACCCTGTACAACAAAAGGAGTGGATAGTTTCCACTGAGGTCAAAAGTAATAGTTTACTTATCTGTGTATTCTCAGTACCTGTCTAAGATTTGCACATGAATGTCAGCATATAAATAATTTTCAGGTAAAAGTGGAGTAAATGAAGGCACACAACTAAATCCAGAACGATTTTTTTTAAAAATTAAAACCATAGAGTAGGAGGCCAAGATGGCTGAGTAGGTAGACCCTACCTTGGATCCCTCTTGCAACAAAGACTTGGAAAAACAAGTGAATCGATCACGTACATGACAATCTACAAACCCTGACCATCAAACACAGATCTAAAGAGTTGACCTGAGTCTCAGGTGAGCGAAAAGCTGCACCCTGAACCAGCGACTGCTTCTGGAACCTGTGACCCAGTACACAGCCTTGAGCCCTCACGGTTCCCTGGTGCCAAGTGGTGAGGCTGACAGTGGCTTGCTGAGGCTGGCAGGCACGGGACACAGCCCTAACCCCTAGCCCCCTGGGGTAACCTCCATAGAGACTCAGCCAGCACAAGCAGACTGCACACTGACGCGGCTAAGGAGAGAATGAACAAGCAACCACAGGGAAGCATCAACTGTTTTCAGAGCCTGGAGCCAGCGTCCCAGTCAGAAAACCTTGGCACCAGATTTGGACTGGGCGCAGGGGAGAAGAGCACAACATCCTGAGATGGCGCAAACCTGGGACGCAGCCCTAGCACCCTGAAGTGACCTCAGGGGAAGCCCAGCCAATGCACACAGGCATCGCAGCGATGTGGCTGACAGGAAGAGAAGTCACCGGGAGGCAGCGACTGATTTTGGAGCCAGGAGTGCGGCATCCCAGCCGGGGAACCGTGGCGCTGGGCTTTGGACTGGGAGCTGAGGAATTGACCGCAGCTTCTCAGACAGCACATGCACAGGACCGGGCTTGACCCTCAGGGGCAGTCTCGGCCCAGCCAACGCACACAGGCTACACGCCCCTTGGGAATCTCAGATAAAACAGTCCTCACCAAGTAAGATAAGTAACTTTGTCTATATTCCTGGGTGCTACTGTCTCCTATCTATCTGACCCCTCTCCCCCCTCCCCTTCCAAGGTGGCTTCATTAACATTGGAATTTCCTGGGCCAGAGAGTGAAGTGCTCTGTGGTTTTTTTTTTTTTTTTCTTTTGTCTTATCCTAACCCATTCTCCTGGCCTGAGAGAAGCAGCTACAAGAAACCCAGGGACCAAAAATCCTTCCCTGACTTCCCGAAATTGGACTAAAAATACAGAACCAGCTCCAGCCAAGCATATAAGATCAACAGTCTTGGGCTTTCATCCCTACAGGGAACAAGGTGGCTATTATAATCCAAAGGCAATTCTGATATGGATCTGACTGTAATTGTTTTAGCAGATTACTGGAAAGACAAGTTTCCCAGGTCGGATATCTCTACCTATTAAACATAACCCTCACAGACCCACAACAGGGAACTGAGGGCTGAAGCTCCACCCAAACCACCTAACCTCCAGCCATAGGGGTCTGAGGATACTGACATCTACCAATCTGTAGAGGTACATGAACTGGGTGCCTAAGGTACAGCTGCAGAGCCCACCCACCAAAGTGCTTTAGGAATAGAGACACATCTACCTCACTGGCACCTGGGGGAAGCCTGTCAGCATCCTGCCCCCCCGGAATGTGACCCCCTGCTGCTGCTAGAATCTGGTGCACACAACTATCACCACTACTCCTCTAAGCGAATAGGTGACAGTCTACCCCACACACTTGGTAACACAAAATCAGATTCTACTCAAGAATAGTGAATGGACTCTTAGGACTCTTAGGCTTATATTTCTGGTAACGGCTCTAACCACCTGGTCAGCGGACATAAGTGATTCAAAGGCTACAACAATCAAGACAGCGCAATCTAGTAGCCCATCTACGTATATTGAAAGAAAACAAAACAAGATAAGACTCAGTGAGCAAATATAAACTAAATCACTACAATATCTTATAGATGGCTCGGAGACAGCAGCCGATATCAAATCACATAAAGAAGCAGACCATGATTGCTTCTACAACTCCCCAAATTAAAGAATCAAAATCTTTCCCAAATGAAGGTAAAATCCTGGAATTGCCAGATGCAGAATATAAAAAACTAATTTACAGAATGCTTCAGGATATCAGGGATGACCTCAAAAATGAAATAAGGCAATCTACAGAAAAAGCCAAGGAACACACTGATAAAGCAGTTGAAGAAATCAAAAAGATTATTCAAGAACATAGTGGAAAAATTAATAAGCTACAAGAATCCATAGAGAGACAGCATTCAGAAATCCAAAAGATTAACAGTAAAATTACAGAATTAGACAACTCAATAGGAAGTCAGAGGAGCAGAATTGAACAATTGGAATGAAGAGTGGGGGATCCAGAGGATAGTTGAAGAAAAATCAAATAAAAGAATTTAAAAAAATGAAGAAACCCTAAGAATCATGTGGGACTCCATCAAGAAGAATAACTTGCATGTGATTGGAGTTCCAGAACAGGGAGGGATAACAGAAAATACAGAGAGAATAGTTGAAGATCTGTTGGCAGAAACATCCTTGACATCATGAAACATGAAAGCATATCTATCCAAGATGCTCATCAAACCCCATATAAGATTGATCCAAAAAGAAAATCACCAAGACATATTATCATCAAACTTGCCAAAACCAAAGATAAAGAGAAAATTTTAAAAGCAGCCAGGGATAAAAGAAAGGCCTCCTACAAAGGACAATAAATAAGAATAAGTTCAGACTACTCAGCAGAAACCATGCAGTCAAGAAGGCAATGGGATGACATATATAGAGCACTGAAGGAGAAAAACTGCCAGCGAAGGATAATTTATCCAGCAAAACTCTCTCTCAAATATGAAGGCGAAATTAAAACATTTACAGATAAACACAAGCTTAGAGAATTTGCAAAAACCAAACCAAAGCTACAAGAAATACTAAAGGAAATTGGTCAGAAAATCAATAACATCAGATAACATCATAACACAAGGTCACAGAACAGAACATCCTGATACCAACTCAAGTAAGGAAATCACAAAAACAAATTAAGATTAATTTTAAAAAGAAAACAATAGCCAAAACAGGGAATCGTTGAAGTCATTATGTAAAAGATCACAATAATCAAAAAGAGGTACTAAATACAGGAGGCACAGAACTGCCATACAGAGAGGAAAACAAGGCGATATAGGACAATACAAGTTAGGTTTTTACTTAGAAAAATAGGGGTAAATATTAAGGTAGCCACAAAGAGGTATAACAATTCCATAACTCAAAATAAAAACCAAGAAAAACATAACGACTCAGCAAACATAAATTTGACTACTATGAAAATGAGGAACACACAATTTACAAAGAAAAACATCTCAGCACAAAAAAGCAAGTGGAAAAATGAAATTGTCAACAACACACACAAAAAGGCATCAAAATGAGAGCACTAAACACATGCTTATCTATAATTACGCTGAATGTAAATGGACTAAATGCACCAATAAAGAGACAGAGAGTCTCAGGCTGGATGAAGAAACACTATCCGTCTATATGCTGCCTACAAGAGACACACCTTAGACTTAGAGACACAAACAAACTAAAACTCAAAGGATGAAAAAAAAAGCAAACAACAAGCAAAAAAGAGCAGGAGTAGCAATATTAATTTCCGACAAAATAGACTTTAAAGTTAAATCCACCACAAAGGATAAAGAAGGACACTACATAATGATTAAAAGGACAAGTGACCAGGAAGATATAACCGTATTAAATACTTATGCACCCAATGACAGGGCTGCAAGATACATAAAACAAACTTTAACAGATCTGAAAAGTGAGATAGACACCTCCACAATTATAGTAGGAGACTTCAACACACCACTTTTGGAGAAAGACAGGACTTCCAGTAAGAAGCTCAATAGAGACATGGAAGACCTAACTGCTACGATCAACCAACTTGACCTCATAGACTTATACAGAACAGTCCACCCAACAGCTGCAAAGTATACTTTTTTTCCTAGTGCACATGGAACATTCTCTAGAATAGACCACATATTAGGTCATAAAACAAACCTTTGCAGAATCCAAAACATCGAAATATTACAAAGCATCTTCTCAGACCACAAGGCCATAAAAGTGGAAATCAATAACAGAAAAATTAGGGAAAAGAAATCAAATACTTGGAAACTGAACAATACCCTGCTCAAAAAAGACTGGGTTATAGAAGACATTAAGGAGGGAATAAAGAAATTCACAGAATGCAATGAGAATGAAAACACTTCCTATGAAAATCTCTGGGACACAGCAAAAGCAGTGCTCAGAGGTCAATTTATATCGATAAATGCCACATACATGAAGAAGAAAGAGCCAAAATCAGACAGCTGTCCTTACAACTTGAACAAATAGAAAGCGAGCAACAAAAGAATCCATCAGGCACCAAAAGAAAAGAAATAATAAAAATTCAAGCTGAACTCAATGAATTAGAGAACAGAAAAACAATTGAAAGAATTAACAAAGCCAAAAGCTGGTTCTTTGAAAAAATTAACAAAATTGATAAACCATTGGCCAGACTGACTAAAGAAATACAGGAAAGGAAACAAATAACCCAAATAAGAGACGAGATGGGCCATATCACAACAGACCCAACTGAAATTAAAAGAATCATATCAGATTATTATGAAAAATGTACTCTAACAAATTTGCAAACCTAGAAGAAATGGATGAATTCCTAGAAAAACACTACCTACCTAAGCTAACACAATCAGAAGTAGAAAAACTAAATAGATCCATAACAAAAAAAGAGATTGAAAAGGTAATCAAAAAACTCCCAACAAAAAAAAGCCCTAACCTGTACGGGTTCACTGCAGAGTTCTAGCAAGCTTTCAGAGAAGAGTTAACACCACTACTACTAAAGGCGTTTCAAAGCTACCTAACTCATTCTATGAAGCCACCATATCCCTGATACCAAAACCAGGTAAAGACACCACAAAAAAAGAAAATTACAGACCTATATCCCTCATGAATATAGATGCAAAAATCCTAAACAGAATTCTAGCCAATAGAATTCAACAACATATAAAAAAAATAATAATCCACCACGACCAAGTGGGATTTATACCAGGTACGAAAGGCTGGTTTAATATTAGAAAAATCATTAATGTAATCCACCATATAAATAAAACAACAGACAAAAACCACATGATCTTATCAATTGAAGCAGAAAAGGCATTTGACAAAGTCCAACACAAATTCATGGTAAAAACTCTCAGCAAAATAGGAATTGAAGGAAGACTCCTCAACATAATAAAGGGCATCTATACAAAGCCAACAGCCAACATCATTCTAAAGGGAGAGAGCCTGAAATCATTTCCCTTGAGAACGGGAACCAGACAAGGATGTCCTTTATCACTGCTCTTATTCAACATTGTGCTAGAGGTCCTAGTCAGAGCAATTAGGCTAGACAAAGAAATAAAGGGCATCTGGATTGGCAAGGAAGAAGTAAAATTATCTATTTGCAGATGACATGATCTTATACACAGAAAACCCTAAGGAATCCTCCAAAAAACTACTGAAACTAATAGAACAGTTTGGCAGAGTCTCAGGTTATACGATAAACATACAAAAATCACTTGGAATCCTCTACATCAACAAAAAGAACATCGAAGAGGAAATCACCAAATCAATACCATTCACAGTAGCTCCCAAGAAGATAAAATAGGAATAAATCTTACCAAAGATGTAAAAGACCTATACAAAGAAAACTACAAAATACTAGTGCAAGAAACTAAAAACGACCTACGTAGGTGGGAAAACATACCTTGCTCATGGATAGATAGACTTAACATAGTAAAAATGTCTATTCTATCAAAAGCCATGTATACATACATGCACTTCCGATCCAAATTCCAATGACATTTTTTAATGTGATGGAGAAACAAATCACCAACTTCATATGGAAGGGAAAGAAGCCTCGGATAAGTAAAGCATTACTGAAAAAGAAGAAGAAAGTGGGAGGCCTCACTCTACCTGATTTTAGAACATATTATACCGCCACAGTAGTCAAAACAGCCTGGTATTGGTACAACAACAGGCACATAGACCAATGGAACAGAATTGAGAACCCAGATATAAATCCATCCACATATGAGCAGCTGATATTTGACAAAGGCCCAGTGTCAGTTAATTGGGGAAAAGACAGTCTTTTTAACAAATGGTGCTGGCATAACTGGATATCCATTTGCAAAAAAATGAAACAGGACCCATACCTCACACCATGCACAAAAACTAACTCCAAGTGGATCAAAGACCTAAACATAAAGACTAAAACGATAAAGATCGTGGAAGAAAAAATAGGGACAACTTTAGGAGCCCTAATACAAGGCATAAACAGAATACAAAACTTTACCAAAAATGACAAAGAGAAACCAGGTAACTGGGAGCTCCTAAAAATCAAACACCTATGCTCATCTAAAGACTTCACCAAAAGAGTAAAAAGACCACCTACAGATTGGGAAAAAATTTTCAGCTATGACATCTCTGACCAGCGCCTGATCTCTAAAATCCCTGTTAAAACTCAACCACAAAAAGACAAACAACCCAATCAAAAAGTGGGCAAAGGATACGAACACACACTTCACTAAAGAAGATATTCAGGCAGCTAACAGACACATGAGAAAATGCTTTCGATCATTAGCCATTAAAAAAAAATTAGAGAAATGCAAATTAAAACTACGATGAGATTCCATCTCACTCCAGCAAGGCTGGCATTGATCCAAAAAACACAAAATAATAAATGTTGGAGAGGCTGGGGAGAGATTAGAACTCTTATATACTGCTGGTGGGAATGTGAAGATGCTTTGTAATATTTCGATGTTTTGGATTCTGCAAAGGTTTGTTTTA
The DNA here is from genome assembly GCF_030014295.1 of Loxodonta africana. Lineage (NCBI taxonomy): Eukaryota > Metazoa > Chordata > Mammalia > Proboscidea > Elephantidae > Loxodonta > Loxodonta africana. Next base: position 120,484,220 of record NC_087345.1, on the reverse strand, counting down.
TGACCTAATATGTGGTCTATTCTAGAGAATGTTCCATGTGCACTAGGAAAAAAAGTATACTTTGCAGCTGTTGGGTGGACTGTTCTGTATAAGTCTATGAGGTCAAGTTGGTTGATCGTAGCAGTTAGGTCTTCCATGTCTCTATTGAGCTTCTTACTGGAAGTCCTGTCTTTCTCCAAAAGTGGTGTGTTGAAGTCTCCTACTATAATTGTGGAGGTGTCTATCTCACTTTTCAGATCTGTTAAAGTTTGTTTTATGTATCTTGCAGCCCTGTCATTGGGTGCATAAGTATTTAATACGGTTATATCTTCCTGGTCACTTGTCCTTTTAATCATTATGTAGTGTCCTTCTTTATCCTTTGTGGTGGATTTAACTTTAAAGTCTATTTTGTCGGAAATTAATATTGCTACTCCTGCTCTTTTTTGCTTGTTGTTTGCTTGGTATATTTTTTTCCATCCTTCGAGTTTTAGTTTGTGTCTCTAAGTCTAAGGTGTGTCTCTTGTAGGCAGCATATAGACAGATCGTGTTTCTTCATCCAGCCTGAGACTCTCTGTCTCTTTATTGGTGCATTTAGTCCATTTACATTCAGCGTAATTATAGATAAGTATGTGTTTAGTGCTCTCATTTTGATGCCTTTTTGTGTGTGTTGTTGACAATTTCATTTTTCCACTTGCTTTTTTGTGCTGAGATGTTTTTCTTTGTAAATTGTGTGTTCCTCATTTTCATAGTAGTCAAATTTATGTTTGCTGAGTCGTTATGTTTTTCTTGGTTTTTATTTTGAGTTATGGAATTGTTATACCTCTTTGTGGTTACCTTAATATTTACCCCTATTTTTCTAAGTAAAAACCTAACTTGTATTGTCCTATATCGCCTTGTTTTCCTCTCCATATGGCAGTTCTGTGCCTCCTGTATTTAGTACCTCTTTTTGATTATTGTGATCTTTTACATAATGACATCAGTGATTCCCTGTTTTAAGCATTTTTTTCTTTTTAAAAATTTTAGTTTGTTTTTGTGATTTCACGATTTGAATTGATATCAGGTGTTCTTTTCTGTTACCTTGGTTGTGCTCATATCTGATAGTATTGATTTTCTGACTAAACAATTTCCTTTAGTATTTCTTATAGCTTTGGCTTGGTTTTTGCAAATTCTCTAAGCTTGTGTTTATCTGTAAATGTTTTAATTTCACCTTCATATTTGAGAGAAAGTTTTGCTGGATATATGATCCTTGGCTGGCAGTTTTTCTCCTTCAGTGCTCTATATATGTCATCCCATTGCCTTCTTGACTGCGTGGTTTCTGCTGAATAGTCTAAAGTTATTGATTCTCCTTTGTAGGAGACCTTTCTTTTATCCCTGGCTGCTTTTAAAATTTTCTCTTTATCTTTGGTTTTGGCAAGTTTGATGATAATATGTCTTGGTGATTTTCTTTTTGAATCAATCTTATATGGGGTTCAATGAGCATCTTGGATAGATATCCTTTCATCTTTCATGATGTCAGGGAAGCTTTCTGCCAACAGATCTTCAACTATTCTCTGTCTATTTTCTGTTATCCCTCCCTGTTCTGGAACGCCAATCACACTCAAGTTGTTATTCTTGATAGAATCCCACATGATTCTTAGGGTTTCTTCATTTTTTTAAATTCTTTTATCTGATTTTTTTTCAGCTATATTTTTTTTTATATTGGTGTCAATTCCCTTATCCTCCAGATCCCCTACTCTGCATTCCAATTGCTTGATTCTGCTCTTCTGACTTCCTATTGAGTTGTCTAATTCTGTAATTTTACTGTTAATCTTTTGGATTTCTGAATGCTGTCTCTCTATGGATTCTTGTAGCTTATTAATTTTTCCACTATGTTCTTGAATAATCTTTTTGATTTCTTCAACTGCTTTATCAGTGTGTTCCTTGGCTTTTTCTGTAGATTGCCTTATTTCATTTTTGAGGTCACCCCTGATGTCTTGAAGCATTCTGTAAATTAGTTTTTTATATTCTGCATCTGGCAATTCCAGGATTTTACCTTCATTTGGGAAAGATTTTGATTCTTTAATTTGGGGAGTTGTAGAAGCAATCATGGTCTGCTTCTTTATGTGATTTGATATCGGCTGCTGTCTCCGAGCCATCTATAAGATATTGTAGTGATTTAGTTTATATTTGCTCACTGAGTCTTATCTTGTTTTGTTTTCTTTCAATATACGTAGATGGGCTACTAGATTGCGCTGTCTTGATTGTTGTAGCCTTTGAATCACTTATGTCCGCTGACCAGGTGGTTAGAGCTGTTACCAGAAATATAAGCCTAAGATTCTTATATTGTCACCAAGTGTGTGGGGTAGACTGTCACCTATTCACTTAGAGGAGTAATGGTCATAGTCGTGTGCACCAGATTCTAGCAGCAGCAGGAGGTCACATTCCAGGGGGGGCAGGATGCTGACAGGCTTCCCCCAAGTGCCAGTGAGGTAGGTGTGTCTCTATTCCTAAAGCACTTTGGTGGGTGGGCTCTGCAGCTGTATCTTAGGCACCCAATGCATGTACCTTTACAGAGTGGTAGGTGTTACCATCCTCAGACCCCTAAGGCAGGAGGCTAGGTGGTCTGGGGGGAGCTTCAGCCCTCAGTTTCCCGTTGTGGGTCTGTGAGGACGCTGTTTAGTAGGTAGAGATATCTGACCTGGGCAACTTGTCTTTCCAGTAATCTGCTAAAACAATTACAGTCAGATCCGTATCAGAATTGCCTTTGGATTATAATAGCCACCTTGTTCCCTGTAGGGATGAAAGCCCAAGACTGTGGATCTCATATGCTTGGCTGGAGCTGGTTCTGTATTTTTAGTCCAATTTCGGGAAGTCAGGGAAGGATTTTTGGTCCCTGGGTTTTTTGTAGCTGCTTCTCTCAGGCCTGGAGAATGGGTTAGGAAAAGACCAAAACACACACACACACACACACACACACACACACACGTACACACAAAACCGTAGAGCACTTCGCTCTCTGGCTCAGGAAATTCCAGTGTTAATGAAGCCGCCTGGGAAGGGGAGGGGAGGGATCAGATAGATAGGAGAGAGTAGCACCCCGAATATAAACAAAGTTACTTATCTTGCATGCTGATGACTGTTTTATCTGAGATTCCCGAGGGGTGTGTAGCCTGTTTGCGTTGGCTGGGTCAAGATTGCCCCCAAGGGTCAGGCCCGCGTCCTTTGCTTGTGCTGTCTCAGAAGCTGTGGTTAGTTCCTCCGCTCTCAGTCCAAAGCCCAGTGCCAAGGTTCCCCGGCTGGAACGCCACACTCCAGGCTCCAAAACCAGTCGATGTCTCCCGGTGACTTCTTCTGTCAGCCGTGTTGCTGCGCTGCCTGCATGCACTGGCTGGGCTTCCCCCGAGGTCACTTCTGGGGGCTAGGGCTGTGTCCCGTGTTTGGGCCGTCTCAGGATGCCGTGCTCAGCTCTCCTGCACCCATTCCAAAGCCCGGTGCCAAGATTTTTCTGACTGGGACGCTGGCTTCAGGCTCCGAAAACAGTCGTTGCTTCCCCGTGGTTGCTCTTTCTCAGTCTCTCTCACACAGGTCAACTCTTTAGATCTGTGTTTAATGGTCAGGGTTCGTAGATTGTCATGTATGTGGTCGATTCACTTGTTTTTCCGAGTCTTTGTTGCAAGAGGGATCTGAGGTAGCTTCTACCTAGTCAGCTATCTTGGCCTGCCTCTGGCGTTTTCCGAAAAAGTTAGAAATAGAACTACCATACAACCCAGAAATCCCACTCCTCGGAATACACCCTAGAGAAATAAGAGCGTTTACACGAACAGATATATGCACACCCATGTTTATTGCAGCACTGTTTACTATAGCAAAAAGCTGGAAGCAACCAAGGTGCCCGTCAATAGATGAATGGTTAAATAAATTATGGTATATTCACACAATGGAATACTACGCATCGATAAAGAACAGTGACGAATCTGTGAAACATTTCATAAAATGGAGGAACCTGGAAGGCATTATGCTGAGTGAAATTAGTCAGATGCAAAAGGACTAATACTTTATAAGACCACTCTTATAAGTTCTTGAGAAATAGTATAAACTGAGAAGAACACATTCTTTTGTGGTTACGAGAAGGGGGAGGGAGGGAGGGTGGGAGAGGGTTATTTACTGATTAGGTAATAAATAAGAACTACTTTAGGTGAAGGGAAGAACAATACTCAATACAGGGAAGGTCAGCTCAACTGGACTGGACCAAAAGCAAAGAAGTTTCCGGGATAAACTGAATGCTTCGAAGGTCAGCGGAGCAAGGGTGGGGGTTTGGGGACTATGGCTTAAGGGGACTTCTAAGTCAATTTGCATAATAAACTCTATTATGAAAACATTCTGCATCCCACTTTGAAGTGTGGCATCTAGGGTCTTAAATGCTAACAAGTGGCCATCTAAGATGCATCAATTTGCCTCAACCCACCTGGATCAAAGGAGAATGAAGAACACCGAGATCACACGATAACTATGAGCCCAAGAGACAGAAAAGGCCACATGAACTAGACTTACATCATCCTGAGACCAGAAGAACTAGATGGTGCCCAGCCACAACTGATGACTGCCCTGACAGGGAGCACAACAGAGAACTCCTGAGAAAGCAGGAGAACAGTGGCCTGCAGACCCCAAATTCTCATAAAAAGACCATACTTAATGGTCTGACTGAGACTAGAAGAATCCTGGTGGTCACGGTCCCCATGCCTTCTGTTGGCCCAGGACAGGAACCATTCCCGAAGACTATTCATCAGACATGTAAGGGACTGGAAAATGGGCTGGAGAGAGATGCTGATGAAGAGTGAGCTACTTGTATCAGGTGGACACTTGAAACTATTGGCATCTCCTGTCCAGAGGGGAGATGGGAAGGTAGAGAGGGTTAGAAGCTGACAAAATGGTCACGAAAGGAGAGACTGGAAGAAGGGAGCGGGCTGACTCATTAGGGGGAGGGTAAATGGGAGTATGTAGTAAAGTGTATATACAGACTGACTTGATTTGTAAACTTTCACTTAAAGCACAATAAAAATTATTAAAAAAAATAAGAAGATTAAAAAAAAAAACATGGCATGTTTAATTAAGGAATATCTCAGAGATTGTCTAAGTCAGTCCTTTTAGCTAATATGTATTTTAAAGGATTACTCTTTGGCAGAGTTTTCCTCTCAGTTTTTCATTTTGCTCTTAAAAATATATAGTATTTTAATTCAAACTACTCATTTCTTCTTAGTTACCATTTTGGAGTTTCATGTTTCATAAAGTCAACATGTTTCCTGACCTGTTATATCATTCCCTATGCCTAATGAATTTATCTTATTATTATTTTTTATAAATTATAATGTAGGTTGAACTTTAAATTTTCTGCATATCTTTTTAAGTTAAAACTATCCTTTTTAACTAGAAGTGAGTCTCATTTTAAGACTAAATGACTCTATGGTGTATTGGAAGACTGGCCTGGCAATCTGCTTCTGAAAGGCCACAACCTTGGAAACCCTATGGAGTAGTTTATTCTGCACACAGAGGGTCGCCATGAGTAGGAACTGACTTGACAGCAACAAATAACAAAAACCTGTCAAAATATTTTCTAGACTAATCTAACTAATTTAAGAATGTTTATAAATTGTTTAAAAGATTTTATTCATAAATAAGTGTTGCTGTCACCTCGTAGGAGCAGGATGGATCCCACACCCAAAATTTGGTTTGAATATAGAGACTGATGACACACACCAAGAGAATATGAAAAATGTATTACTCATAGAATGAAAGAAGAAGAGAGTAGGCTCCCAAGCAGATCTGAAAATAGCTTAAGAGCATAGGAAGGATAGTATTTTGGCCTTTATTGTATTTAGGGGGTAGGGTTGGGGTAAGGATCAGGACTTTATAGATTAAACTTCCCACCAGTACCAAAGGAGGGAACTCCCAGGCTTCCTTATTAACTTATCTGCAAAAGGGAAGGGGAGTGGTGAAACTTGAAGACTGTCAGTAGTTGGAGTCTTTATTACAATGAGAAATTCATATTTTTATGTATTTAAATATGGAAATGGATAGGTAAACTTATGGAAAGAATAATTTTGAGAATATCTTAAAAATATATATCATGTATTTCCCAATAATCAAACTAAATGGAATTAGTGGCTACTTAGGATTTCAGAAAGTTAGTTTAAGTTGCTGACCATTCTTTGAAAGTTTCAATCTTTTTTCCTCACAGTTCAGGATTAAAAAGAGACTAATTTATAATATGAAACATTCTAAAAGATATACCAGTGTTTTATATTAGTTTAAATGGTTTAATTTATATTTCATTAAACTACTTTAACTATTTTCCATCTTAAAAAAAATCTTTTACTCATTTTATTTAAATTGGACATTGGTACTAAAGTAAAATCACAAATTCACAAGAGTGTATTCTAAAATATATGAGGTTTTATTATAATTAAGAAATATGTTATATGACTTCTCTTTTTAATATTGACTCTAATCTTCTGACCTGGGTAAGCCCTAACTATATTAGCAGAAGTTAATCCTAAAACCTCAGCATTTCTACCGTAAAGAGAGAACAGAGGTTGAAAAGTTCCGAACCTACTCATGAGTTTACTGTTTCTACTTTTAGTGCAGGCCTGACCTCTCCCAGGCATAGGTTCTGAAGAAAACATTCACATGACTTCAGGGCTTTTAAAAACTTAGGAACTTTAAACCCTTGAGTTTGAGATGATTGATGGCCACACATTTCTTATTTTATAACCATGGTATAATGAAAATTGTGTTATTTTGACAATTTGGTGGTAAAACTCTAGAGAATGATCTTCTCTTAAATTAGTATAAACGGTCTGTTACGGGTTTAGGGTGCTGGTTAATCAAATCCTGGCTAACTAGGAATATACAGCTGGTGTGTGTGTGTGTATGTGTGTCTGTGAGTGTGTGTGTGCATGTGTGTTCTCTCCTGTTAGGATTGTTGCAACTTAAAAAAAATACGTGAAAAAAGTGATTTACAGGTGTAAACTGGCATGTATTGAAAGAACCTCGTGAAACTGGAGTTGGTATTGTTAGGCATCATTGAATTGGTTCTAACTCATAGCCACTGACTCGTAGCCACCCTAGGTACAACAGAACAAAACATTGTCCTGTGCCATTTGTATGATCATTGTTATGCTTGAGCCCATTGTTGCAGCCACTCTGTCAGTCCATCTCCTTGTGGGTCTTCCTCTTTTTTGTTGACCCTCTACCGAGCATGATGTCCTTTTCCAGGGAATAATCCCTCTTGATAACATGCCCAAAATATGTGAGACATCTTGCCATCCTTGCTTCCAAGAAGCATTCTGGCTGGACTTCTTCCAAGCCAAATTTCTTCATTCTTTTGGCAGTCTATGGTATTTTCAATATTCTTTATCAACACCATAATTCAAAGGCGTCAATTCTTCAGTCTTCTTTATTGCCCAGCTTTCGCATGCATAGGTGATTGAAAACACCATGGCTTGGGTAAGTCTTTAAAATGACATCTTTGCTTTCTAATACTTTAAAGAGATCTTTTGCAGCAGATTTGCCCAATGCAATATATCATTTGATTTCATGACTGCTGCTTCCATGGGTGTTGATTAGGGATCCAAGTAAAATGGAAATCCTTGACAACTTCAATCTTTTCTCCTCTTATCATGATACTGCTTATTGGTTCAGTTGTGAGAATTTTTGTTTTCTTTATGTTGAGGTATAACCCATACTGAAGGCTGTGGTCTTTGATCTTCATCAGTAAGTGCTTCAAGTCTTCTTCACTTTTAGCAGGCAAGGTGGTGTCATCTGCATATCGCAGGCTGTTAATGAGTCTTCCTCCAATGCTGATGTCCCATTCTTCTTCACAGAGTCCAGCTTCTCAGATTATTTGCTCAGCATACAAATTGAAAAAGTATGGTGAAAGGAAACTGGAGTATATACTGGTATTTCTTGCCCATAAGAAGAGGAAGAATATTTTCACTGTTGTATTGTTAGTACTTACCAAGCCCATTTCAAAAGATAATTTTTCCTTCAAGTTTTCCCTAATATATCCAAATAAAATGTTTGCATTTTATTTATCCCTCATTTATAGCATTTTGTCACATTACACCTTGATTACTATTATTTGAATTTATATAACTCTTTTTTTACTAAAGTTTTTAATACGATTCATTTTTAGATTTATATAATCTTCAAAGAAATACATATTAATTAAAATTACAATCTTCACAGCATTAAAAGATATGTAAGAAGGTGATCTGAGGAAGATGTGACTAGACCTCTGGGAATGAGAATAGTGTATGATAATATGTGTGTCCCATGATATGCTGACCAGAAGCCACCCATTGAAGAGGATACTCTTAATATTGAAGTGACTAAGGTGACCCAGCCTGTGGATTTTAGTCAAGCATCATCCATGTGCATTACATCCCAGTACAAAGAGTCCATGGCTGTAAGGACAAGAATTTTTCTCATCGCAACTGATCTTCCAATTACCAACGTTGAAGTTCCAGTTGACAATAGCAAAGACAAATACTGAGCTTCTGACCTGGCACAATTTCCTTGCAGTATTATCCATGGTGGCAGGTTGTTTCCGGTATCCTTTTGCATCATGGAGATCAGTGACTTATCCTCAGAGGAATAGATTCATATTACAGATATGGATTTGCCTTTCATGTCTGAAACATTTCTGTTAACACCACTATTTATGTCTTATTCTTTTCTATGACATTCCACACAATATTGGGGAACTTATTTCATGGCAAGATAATGGTGGAGTAATCTACTGAAGGCTCAATTATAGCCAGAATATACAAACTACAGGTCTGGGATGTTGTCCTATAAGATGTGACAAATGCCTCAAACCAGAGGCAAATACATGGTGCCGTCTAGTCCAGTAACAAAGGAACAGAGAAGAAAATGACCCCTTTCAATGATAACGTTTAATCCACTTACCTATATCTATAAATTTGGTCAGTTGGTTTGAAGCCCTAAAAAGAGAAGTGTTTCCATCAGGGCAGACAGGGAATAGAATTAATCAAAAATCCTATCAACTATTATTGAGTAATTTTATTATATTTATTTTAATTGTTATTTATTTGTGAATGATTTCCCAGATGGTTTGAAATATTATATTTATTATTTACCAACTTATATATTGTAATGAAGTAAAAAAAAAAAATACTATTTTGGCTGCTGGTGGCAGAATTTCTTTTATTGTAGAACCTTATCCTTGAGTTGGAACGTACTATGACAATTGCTTAGAGGAGAAAGATGATTCCCTGAGGGCACAGGGCAGGAGGTACACGCTCTGAAGAAGGAGGAAAAAAGATTCAGGGAGGGAATGAGGAAAAAGAGGGTAGTAAAAAGAAGAGGAGTGGACAATGTCATGTCAAATAACCCAGAGTAAAGCACAGATATAAAATTAAGATCGATTGCCTGGTGCCTGAAAAACTTTTAAGAATGGAGTTGTTTTTTTTTTTAATTCAGCAAGTACTTATTGAATCCTTATTGCATATGTACCTGCCGTTATTCTAGATACTAGAGATGCAAGGCTATAAAGCCCATAATGAAACTTACATTTTAGTTGAAGAAAAAGATAAATATGAAGAAAAATGAATAAAAAGAATTTTAGAAATCAATATTTACAAAATGAAACAACAGAATAGAGAATGATAGGATGTGTTTGATAGGAAAAATGGGCTGAGATGAATGGACAAAAGTGGTATTCTAAATCATTTCCATTGCTGCCGTGTAAAAGCCCTCTATCATCCTCACATTTGTATATCCTGCCATGGATTCTGCCACAGTATCCCAACTACGGGGATGAGGAGTGTCTAAAAGAGAAGCAGTGACAGCAAGTCTGAGGCTGAACTGATTGTGTAACATAAGCTCTTGGAATATATAGAACAGCACACACTCCCAACTGAATACTGACCAAAAGAAAGAATAGTTGGCATGCCATTTATGTGCATATAAAAAAAAAATAGTTCTTATGTATTTGTATTCTGTCTTATTAATCTTTTACCTATTTTATATCAATATTATACTCTATTAATATAAGCAACTTATTTTATAATCTGTTATAGTATTTGGTAATAGGTCTCCAAATATTTTATTCCTTCTTAATTTCTTGCTTATTTTTTCATATTAACTTTAAAATACTGTGTCATGTTTCAGATGTAATGCTGCTGGGATTTTAATTGGAATTTCATTATACCTATTGTAACAGAATATTTTGACTGGTTTAGTTAGAGTCAGGATGCTACTCAGGGAATCAATGCCCTCTCTTCAATAGCTATTGGTATCCAATGACCTGTGAAGTAAACAGGTTTTGATTTTATAACTGGGAAAGGTGAGTAGTGGTGAAGTGGAGCAGGGTTTGCAAAACAAGAAAAAATAAAAAATAAAGAGAAAAGACTCTGTCTGCCTACTCATTTGTTTACTGATTGATGACAAGAACCTGATGGAAATGATTCTTGAAATAATCTGAGAGGCCCTAGCAACATGTAGAGTTGCTTTGTGTCTTCTTTTCTTCTTCACTCTAAATTACTGCCAGGCCAGTTAGATGAAATTTTGGCATCTGTTTTCTATTTTAGAAACATAATTTGGCGTTTTCTTTTTTTGTTGGAGTTTTAGTTTGCCTTTTAAGAAGTTCCATAAGGGCAGCTGCAATATTCTAATAAAAATTATATTTCAACTGCTGGCAATTAAGGCTAATTAATATGGTTTGGGTTATAAAGAGAACTTATTAATTTTTGCCATCTGGCCTGTTTAATCATCCATGGCATCCTAGGCATTGTATTAACCTTTTATTAATATCTTCTCATACTTCCACATTTTTGAAGAAACTTGGAAAACTATGACACATAATTCATACGCTCATATGACAGCATTAAAATGTCATCTCAAATGTTGCCATTAAAATTCAATTTAAATCTTAAAAGACTGAATTGAATTGATTAAACTGATAAAATGGCTTAGTAAACATAATATGGTTAGCAGATGGCTTGACACATAGTAAGTGCTCAATAAATGGAAGCAATTATAAATAATTTTGAATGGGAAATGATACTCCATTTTTGCTGAGTATGTGATTGTTTATAATCAAGTACAGTTTTCAATTGGACTCTTGAATTTTCACATTTACAACTATTTGAAGTTATAAAATCTCTCACAAGACAGACTGTCAATGTTAAATGACACATTAGGAAATTAATAAGTAAAATAAGTCATGTTCTTTTTAATATTGGGAAAATGTGTAGTAGTATTGATTATTCATTTCTCTTCATTGGCTTTAGAGTTGTTTCTCCTACTCAGGTATCTATCCATCCCTTGATTTATCTAATATTTGTTCAGTGACTCCAACATGCCAGTGCTCAGTCCGAATAATGGAGTGAATCTCTATGAACTTGGCTTTTCTTCGTCATGATTTTTTTAATCAAAATATCCCAATTCTCTCTTATTCTTTATATATGCCCCCCTCATAATTCCTTCCTTATTGCTCTCTAACTTCTTTTCCCCCAAACCTGGCCTAATAAAGAATAGACTGTGATGGCATCATGTATACCTTCTTTCAGATAAGATCTGTAAACTTACTTTGCCCAGAGTGGCTAATCTGTAAATTGGGATCATATATTTGATAAATTAATTAAATGATGTCAAAATTTTGGTGGTTAAAAGTCAGAACAGATGAACAGTTTATGACAAGCCAGTGCAAATATTCTCACTTCCTTTTTTTCCCATCGTCCATTTGTGTATGTCCCCTGCAAATTTCCCATTTCTCTTGTTCATTCTATTGATCTTTTATGTTGTCCATTAAAATGTTACATTTTACACACAGTATTGTTCACACTTTACAAGGTTTTTATCACTTAGATAAAAGCAATCTACTGGATGCACAGCTGGTTCCCAGTATGATCTAATTGCTTTTGTGATATGTCTCAGACACCTAATGCCACACAGAACACTACTGAGCTTTTTCACATAAGTAAATTAAATTACTGGCAGATGAACTTGTTTTATAACATGTACCTGAAAAGAGCTTCAGCTCATTTAATGAGATGTCTAACATCAAATTCAATTGAAAGTGTGCCTGCAATCACTGGATACTTTCCATTGTGTATCTTATATCCCTGATTTGTCTTGGTTTATCACATATCTCTAAACCATAATTTTATGAATACTGATGTTTTAAATGTTCATGCCAAATTTTATGCCTTTATTTTAGTCGTTGAATTTTATTTTCGTTTCCAACATGCTAATCAAAATTTATTCTCAAACAGGTTTAACTGAGCTGTGTTTTTTTGTTGATGCTTTGCATGGTTATTTTATTGTTATTAATATATACTGTATCACTTAAAGACCATGAACCTTGATTTCTGAGAATTAGCAGAATGGTTTTAATTTCACATACATGCACCCTTTTCAAGGAATCATATTTTGTCATCTTGCTTTAGATCATCTTTAATTTCAATTATAAATTTAAATATTCCAGGTCTTATGCCATATTTTTAATTAAATATTTGCATAGTTTTACAAATGAGTGAACTCTTACTGAGTTTAATCATGTGAGGTATTTTGAGGTAAAAAGAAGATATATGTAGGCAAAGGGAGGCAGTAAAATCAAGTAGTGATCCCACCATAACGTATCTTCCGTCATCTTTCATTTTAAAAATTGAGATCTGTGGTGAAAATAACCATATTTACTACATTCATTATTTTGTATTATCATAGTCTAATGAAATATCAAGCAGAAACATGGATTGGATGGAAATTGAGGGACTGTGATCCCTGAAACAAAGGAAACAAGCAAGGCAGGCTCCACATTTACCTAACTGTCCCTGCAGCCACTTTCCAGTTTACTGCATTGTACAGAATTAAGTCCCAGCCAGAAAGAAGTGGCCTTAATGGCCTGAGGACACTACAGGCCAGAGTCTACAGTTGTCAAAAAACAGACCAAAAAATGTTGCTGACCAGTTAATCCTGACTTGTGGCAATCCCATGTGTTGTGGAGTAGAACTATACTCCATAGAATTTTCAATAGCTCTAATCTCTACAGAGGAGCTCTGGTGGTGCAGGAGTTAAGCACTCAGCTGCTAACCAAATGGTCAGCAGTTCAAACCCACCAGCTGCTCCCACATCTATGGGAGAAAGATATATGACAATCTACTTTCAAAAAGATGACAGCTTTAGAAACTGTTATGGGGCAGTTCTTCTCTGTCCTATAAGGTCGCTGTGAGTTGAATCAACTCAGCAGCAATGGGCTTTAATCTCTGTGGAAAGGAGCCCTGGTGGGCAACAGTTTAGTGCTCGGCTGATAACCTATAGATTGGCAGTTCAAACCCACCGAATACCCAGAAGCTACATGGAAGAAAGACCTGGCAATCTGCTTTTATAAAGATTACAGCTAAGAAAACACTCTGAGACGGTTCGACTCTGTCACATGGGGTTGCTGTGAGTTGGAACCCACTGTACAGCACCCAGCAATGACAACATCTTTATGTGAGTAAATCACTAGGCCTTTTTTCCGTAGCACCACTGAGTGGATTCGAACCACTAGTCTTTCAGTTAGTAGCCGAGCACAAACTGTTTACCCACCCAAGGGTTTCTAAGGTAAAGATTTTAGAGTGTGAGTGACTGCAGAAAGGTACTATCACATATTTTAAACTTATCAGGTGCAAATTTTAAAATTATGGAGAGAAAAATACTGAGGACTATAACAGGAACCTCATCTGTATATATGCCAGTAGGGATTTTTAGCTATCTCATCTTCCCACGGGGAAAGTGTTCTGTGTTTATAGCTCGCAGCCATGGAGCATGATCTTATTCAGGCCACCCAGGCTCCCTTCCTATCATTTCTTTTTTTTTTTTTTTTAATTTTTATTATGCTTTAAGTGAAAGTTTACAAATCAAGTCAGTCTCTCACACAAAAACCCATATACACCTTGCTACTCCCAGTTGCTCTCCCCCTAATAAGACAGCCCGCTCCCTCCCTCCACTCTCTTTTCATGTCCATCCCGCCAGCTTCTAACCTCCTCCACCCTCTCATCTCCCTTCCACAGAGGAGATGCCAACAGAGTCCCAAGAGTCCAGCCTGATCCAAGAAGGTCACTCCTCACCAGCGTCCCTCTCCAGCCCACTGTCCAGTCCAATCCCCATCCAAAGAGTTGGCTTTGGGAATGGTTCCTGTCCTGGGCCAACAGAACGTCTGGGGGCCATGACCACCAGGGTCCTTCTAGTCTCAGTCAGACTATTAAGTCTGGTCTTTTTACGAGAATTTGGGGTCTGCATCCCACTGCTCTCCTGCTCCCTCTGGGGTTCTCTGTTGTGTTCCCTGTCAGAGAAGTCATTGGTTGTAGCTGGGCACCATCTAGTTCTTCTGGTCTCAGGCTGATGTAGTCTCTGGTTTATGTAGCCATTCCTGTTCTTGGGCATGGAATTACCTTGTGTCCTTGGTGTTCTTCATTCTCCTTGCTCCAGGTGGGTTGAGACCAGTTGATGCATCTTAGATGGCAGCTTGCTAGTGTTTAAGACCCCAGATGCCACTTTCCAAAGTGGGATGCAGAATGTTTTCTTAGTAAGTTTTATTATGCCAATTGACTTAGGTGTCCCCTGAAATCATGGTCCCCAAACCCCTGCCCCTGCTACACTGGCCTTTGAAGCATTCATTTTATTCAGAAAATTTCTTTGCTTTTGGTTTAGTCCTGTTGTGCTGACCTATCCTGTATTGTGTGTTGTCTTCCCTTCACCTGAAGTAGTTCTTATCTACTATCTAATTAGTGAATACTCCTCTCCCATCCTCCCTCCCTCCCCCCTGTCATAACCATCAAAGAATGTTTTCTTCTCTGTTTAAACAATTTCTCAAGTTCTTATAATAGTGGTCTTATACAATATCTCTCCTTTTGCAGCTGACTGATTTCACTCAGTGTAATGCCTTCTAGATTCCCCCATATTATGAAATGTTTCACAGATTCCTCACTGTTCTTTATCGGTGCGTAGTATTCTTTTGTGTGAATATACCATAATTTATCCATTCATCCATTGATGGGCACCTTGGTTGCTTCCATCTTTTTGCTATTGTAAACAGTGCTGCTGTAAACATGGGTGTGCATATATCTGTTCGTGTAAAGGCTCTTATTTTTCTAGGATATATTCCAAAGAGTGATATCGCTGGATCGTATCGTAGTTCTGTTTCTAGCTTTTTAAGGAAGCACCAACCCAATTTCAGAAGTGATTGTGCCATTTTACATTCCCACCAGCAGTGTATAAGTGTTCCAGTCTCTCCACAACCTCTCCAGCATTTATTATTTTGTGTTTTTTGGTTTAATGCCAGCCTTGTTGGAGTGAGATGGAATCTTATTGGTAGTTTTGATTTCCATTTCTCTAATGGCTAATGATCGTGAACATTTCCTCGTGTATCTGTTAGCTACCTGAATGTCTTTAGTGAAGTGCGTGTTCATATCTTTTGCCCATTTTTTAATTGGGTTATTTGTCTTTTTGTAGTTGAGTTTTTGCAATATCATGTAGATTTTAGAGATCAGACGCTGATCAGAAATGTCATAGCTAAAAACTTTTTCCTGGTCTGTAGGTAATCTTTTTACACTTTTGGTGAAGTCTTTGGATTAGCATAGGTGTTTGATTTTTAGGAGCTCCCAGTTATCTACTTTTTCTTCCGCATTGTTAGTAATGTTTTTTATACTGTTTATGCCATGTATGAGGGCCTTCAACGTTGTCCCTATTTTTTCTTCCATGATCTTTATTGTTTTAGATTTTATATTTAGGTCTTTGATCCATTTTGAGCTCATTTTTGTGCATGGTGTGAGGTATGAGTCTTGTTTCATTTTTTTGCAGATGGATATCCAGTTATGCCAGCACCATTTGTTAAAAAGACTGTCTTTTCCCATTGAACTGCTTTGGGGCCTTTGTCAAAAGCAACTGCTCATATGTATCTGTTGTTGTACTAGTACCAAGCTGTTTTGACTACTGTGGTGGTATAATAGTTTCTAAAATCAGGCAGAGTGAGGTCTCCCACTTTGTTCTTCTTTTTCTAATGCTTTACTTATCCGGGGCCTCTTTCGCTTCCATATGAAGTTGGTTATTTGTTTCTCCATCTCATTGAAAAATGTCGTTGGAATTTGGATTGGAATTGCATTAAATATATAGATCGCTTTTGGTAGAACAGACATTTTTATAATGTCAAGTCTTCTTATCCATGAGCAAGGTATGTTTTTCCACTTATGTAGGTCTCTTTGGGTTTCTTGCAGAAGTGTTTTGTAGTTTTCTTTGTATAAGTCTCTTACATCTCTGGTAAGATTTATTCCTAAGTATTTTATCTTCTTGGCTCCCTCCATATCTTAATGAAGGCACCAGGAATGTAGGAGAGACACTCTACCCTGTCTCCTACTTTTGTAAAATCAGGATGTAGATTGCCTAGCTGTACTCTGCAATTGGATATATTTGTGTTATAATTATTTAGCACCGCGGTTTTAAAATTGACCATTAAACAGCCATAACTCTGTAAGTGTAAGGCCTTCACTATCATTAACAGATTGTAATTTTGTTCTTGAAAGGGTGACTTGTTCTTACTTGTTCAAGAGAATAATTTTTTCATTCTTAAACACACATCAGCTTTTTCTGTGCTGAGAAATATCAAGCTTTCCCTTATGTATGAATGTTGGTCCAAATGTTCCATTTACAGATGTTGGTGTTCAACTATAAAATGTTTTCATTTGCAGGAGCACAGAAAGAACTACCCTCTGATTAGTCAAAACCCAGTAATCCTACCATTGATTATGTTGACTGCTTTAGTTTTATGTTGCATTTCAGTGTTTATGGTAAGTCCACAAAAAGTATGCTTAAACTTGAGGACCTTTTACACTAACGGGATATTATTAAACTTGAGGACCTTTTACACTAACAGGATATTAGACTGTTGTTTTGGTTTTGTTGAGATAAGTAGACCTTTTCTACCATGACTTACTTCTGTCCAAAATTTCTTATTACCCAACTTCCTTTAACCTCATTTATGGGTCTAATTATCAGAAATATATACTTTTTTGTGTTTTTTTTTAATCAGAAATGTATACATGGAAGAAATTTAGTGCAGCCTATGCTCAAATTTGGTCTTATTGTCTAAACCGCCAGAAAACCCAGTGCCCTCGAGTGTAGCTACCTTAAATTATGTTGGGATCAATATGGAAAAGCAAAATACAAGAAGAGAGGGACGGTCCTAAGATGACGGTAAAGATGGTTTCAGTGTGAGTTAATATTATTTTGAAGACTTAGGATCATTTCATTAAGTTTCCTTATCTTTTGCCTTAAATTCTTGAAAAGACAACCATATTAATTCAGCCAAATAATCACTTCAGAATTTTAAAAGTCTATTGATTTTTTTCCCCTTCTAAAATCTCCCCAATAAGACATGTCTCTGGAGAATTCTATAAAAGGGCAAAAGATATCTTTGCAGGCTTGGTCTCTCAGACACTTGGCAGTTTAATGACTCATTGTGCTTATAAATGTTCCTCATTAAGCCTTTTTATTTTTATTCTGGAATTTAATTTATATCATTACGTTTCACATAGAATTTTCTCATTTATGCGACCCGATTCACACATCATTAAGTGTCCACTTATGCTGTTGATAGTCTTATAAACATCAAGTATGTTTTCTCTACTTGGCCTTTGATAATCTTCTGCAATAGACGTCTTCCTTCATATGAACAGAAATTATTTTTCACATGTAAGGTATCATTAATTTGGTGCGTGAAATCATTTATCATAAAATCTAACTTCAATTGCAGATGCACTAATATTGAGAAATAAGTATTATATTACCAACAGATAATACTAAAAATTAATTTTGTCCCTTAGATAGTTTTGCCCATGTCTTGTAAAACAACGTAACATTGAAGAGGCTGTTTGCTTACTGGGGTATTGCCTGAAGTTTCCCACAGCACAGCTTAATAGCTCAGAGCATAAAGATGTGCAATTCAAGGTTAACATATAATTTTAACTGCAACAGATACGAAATGACAAAGTAAGTTGTCAGATCAAAATGTAACCTTTCAAAAGAAAAGCTATGAGAACCAGTTCTAGGGGTTCTTGAACCATCTCATCTGCTTTGAGAATGTAAAATAATCAAGTGAAGCTTTCACAAAGAAATCTTGTCTGGCAAGGGACTTTGCCTCTCAAAGAGCCTTTACTTCTGCCAAGGATGAAGATGTGGGCTCCTCTCTCCTTTACTTCAAGCTCATAGACCGAGACTTCTGTGGTACATCTCAGTTAGAAATATACTCTCTAAAATTTTCAGACACAGGACACTGGGGCCTGACTAGTGTCTGAGAAGGTCAAAGCCAACTTTAAGCTGGGATATGACTTCTTCCTGGAAAATCTAGAGAGCATGCAAAAGGATAATGAACTGTATTTTTGTGGCAAATCCAAAGAGTACTATTGCTATGAGACAGGTCTGCATTCTGAGAGTTTTCAGACATGAGAGGCCTAAATGTTTCACGGGGATGAGAGTCACATGCAATTGGGCCACTGGAAAGAACCTGGAGGTGTAATTCCTGTTACCTGGGGCTAAGGAAGGACCCATGGTCATCCATGTCAAGGAACTTCAAAGGAAAACAAAATAATAACCCTGGAGTCCTGCAGAGAGCTAGCTTTAACCATCTGTTAGGGCTGGGAAACTGGAAATGGTCCACAAGTAAGTATGATTCCGTCACCTTACCTCTCCCCCTTCATCTGCTCTAGATCTGGTGGAAGGCAAAATTACAGCTGACTGTGGAGAACCTGAAACAATTCTGAGCCAAGAAAGGCAAATCCAAAGTCAAGTTTGGTGTTTTTATTTCTGTACAGAACTTGACATTCTAACTGCTCAATTATGATAGCATTTAGAAATTAAAATGTCTTGAACAACTTAGCTTTAAGCAAGCAGAAGAAACATGGAACCCACCAGAGCTTTCATACAGAGCCAAAACATTTTTTACTCCCAACTAACTAAATTTTAAAGAGGTAATTTTTATGTTGTCATGAGTTCTGTTTATTCAACATGATCATTACATAATTTTTGGAGGATTAAAGAATAGTACTTTGAATTACTGAAAATATATTGTACTTTGTGGATAATAATGGTATTAATTTCTCATATTACAAAGTTTTCCAACATTATAATATTAAGTAAAAAATTTTATTTTAATAAACATCAGAATTTGGACTTAACTGCAGCCTCAGACCAGAATCAATAATATTAGTTTTGTTGTTCCTAATTATTTTGATTCAACAAGTATCAGATACAAACTTTTGAGAAGAAGGACTATGTCTTACATTTTGTGCTTCCCCAGAGTAGACCTAGCATGATACCTGACAAAATATATGACCTTTCAATGTTTGATAATTGATTCACTTATGAAATGCAGCCTGTTGGTTTTGATTAATCAAATATTCAAAATAATAAACATTCATGTTTCTTGCTTACGTAGTATTTTTTAATCTTCTTAAGAAGCTATGAGGGAGGATTTTATTATCTCCAATTTCAGAAATGAAAACATAAGATCAGAAAGTTTAATTAATTTCCCCAAATCACACTACTGGAAGATCTAGAAGTGGAAACTGGTCCAATTGACTCCAAAGACTACATTCTTTCCATTATACTGTATTACATATAGTAAGCCAAATTGAATCAGTAACAAACCTACATATTATAAATATAGTGAATTTAAATAAAGTCAAGCCTTCAATATATTACCCAACTAGATCACCTTACGAAATTAAAAAAAAAAAAAACTAAAACCTCTCGTAGCTGTCAACTTTGTTTTTTGAAATGGACAAAAACTTTAAGTTCTGACTTGCACAGTTTAGTACAAATGAAGGAACATTCTGGAACACAATTGTCTTGGAAGATTTATAAAAGATAGAAAACATCCATTTATTCACGTACACATCGATTAATTTATCAAGCATTTTTTGGGCCAACTGTGTGTCCAGCAGTGTTCTAAGCTCTGGAGTTTTCACTGTGAATAAGATGAACTCCCTATTCTCATGTAACTTAAAATAATCACAAAGAAATAAACCAACAAAAATGACTTTAAAAGAAAAAACCAAACCCATTGCTACCAAGTCGATTCTGACTCATATTGACCCTAAAGAACTTTAGGTGATATTAAACTTACTAAAACCTTCCATGTTACAGGCATTTTCTAAAACAGAAAATGGTATTTAAAAAAATGTTTGAAGCGAAGTTATTTATTTAAAGATTGAAACAAAACTACTAATGCCTTGGCTAAGTGGGTTTCATGTAGTAACTACTTATGACATAAGACTAAAAAGTGGTACTTTTATATTAATGGTATGTATTTTTTATATTATGAAAGTATTAATATTCTTAGCAGCAATACCTCAGATCACCACAAGATGGTGATATTACTCTATAAAAACAAGTCCTGGCTTCAAACATTGTTTCCCAAAGCAAAACTGAAGGTTTGCTTTTTACTATCTGAAAGCAAAGATGGGGTTTCTAGAATATTTGACTGTTGACATCACATTAAAGAGTGATTATTCCAAATTAATATATATTTTTTAAATCTACGAGTTATTTTAAAACAGCAGTGTGAAAAAATGAATCAACTAGAGCTTTGGCAAACCTTGAAGTTTCTTAAAAGTTTTGATCCAACATGATTGTAACGTATCTGTTATATTTACACAGCAATTTTTTTTTTCTTCTTTTTAAGGAGTGTTCACCATATCTGTTTGGCTGCTCTTGATAACAAGTAGTGGTATGGGTCCTGTGTCCATATGTTCTTCATGTTTATATGTCAAAATAAATATTTTTGTACAAAAAGAGATTATCTTGATGGCTTCTAATTATATTGAATAGGTTATTTACTTCAGGCTGATATTTATAAGTGTCAACAGCTATGAACAGAACTTGGAAAACATTCCAAAGTAATCGTATGTATCTTTCCTGGACATTAGATTTAGTGCCTCTTTGTCAGATGGTGTACTATCAACTCTACATCCTGCTCACTCCTTCCTACATTCTCTTCTCAATCATAAGAGAGAAGTGTGGAACTTTATTTCCTAAAATTCCTTTCCAGGGTTGTCCTAGGTCAAAATCTAATAATGAGAGGCTGTGCCTTGAGATTCGAAAGCCAGAAAAGAAAAAGAAACCATTATTTTCTGGTGACAGTTGCAAGCAGGCAGATGGGCAAGCAGCAGATGCGAGGTTTGCAGTAGCTTCCAGAATGAGTTTCTGCATTCCACCTATCTCAGCGCTACAGGCAGTTGGAATCAGCTGGTTGACTCCCTGAGATTGTTCCTTTTGACAGCATTTTTTACGTGAGCTTCTGTGAATTACCCATTTGAAGACAGCTGCGACCATTGACTGCAACATGATTTTTGTAACCTCTAGCAGCAACTTCCCTGCCTTTTACTCCCCAGTCACTTTCAGTGGATATGTAAACCTCTGATTACCTGTTTTAGTACAGGTCCCTCTTGAAATGCATAGAGTGATATCTGCTTTCCTGATTTAACACAGACTGACATACTCCTATAGACTCCAAAGAAATAAAATGAGACCAGACCATGTGAAACTGTGTTGATATTGAATGTGGTATTAGATTACCAAATTTAAGTATATGAGGTTACATGACAACCTCAGAAGTGCAGTTATAATAATCAAAACAAACCTTCACATTGAGAAAAAAGAAAGGGAGGCACACTGAACCAAAGCAATTGGAAATTTCCTTCTGGGCAAATGTTGCAGGAGTGCTTATCCTAAGATAAGGGACACTCCTCATTTAGGCCTCTGTGCTTGTTTCGGAGAAGTAGCTCCTTGGCCCTTGTTCCTTTGATTTAACTCTCCAGCTGAGTATTCCTTCATTTTTCATTTGCCTCTTCGGGCACATTTGAAGAGATCATTAGAGAACATACTTGCTGCCAGCAGAAATTTAGGAAACCTAAACTGAAGAGCCTCACACTGTTTTTTTTTTTTTTAAATTGAAGAGCCTCACACTCTTTTATTTTAGGTTGGTTGTACTTTTACCTGTATAGCCTTCTTAAATACTTTATTGGTCTTCTGTTCATTTCTCTTTCTTTGCATGAAATTGCCTTTATTGTACTCTTCTTTTTGAAGAATATTTTCACTAGGTATAAAATTCAGTGCTGGTGGTTGTTTTGTTTCACACCTTGAGAATATAATTCCTTACCTCTGACTTTCATTGTTTCTATTGGAAAATCAGTTATCTTTCTTAGTATTGCTACTTTTAATACAGTTTGTTTTGTTTTTCTGCCTGCATTATACAGTATTTTGTTTGAGTTTAGGGAAGTTTATACTATATTATTATTCTTACATTTTATGGCATTTTTTCAATCTGTAGCTTGAAGTATTTGTCAGTTTTGGAAGTGTGTCAGTCATTATATCTTTAAATATCCCTTCCATTTCATCCTTATCCCGTCTCTGGGATTCACATTACTTGTGAATGTTATACTTTTATTTTTTAATGGTATCCTCTTTGTTTCTTTTCTTTGTGTGTGTGTGTGTTTCCTTGTCCTTTTTACTTCTCCATGCTTTATTTGGATATTTTCTTCTGGCTTCTCTCCCATTTTCTAATATTCTCTCCTCCAAAGCCCACCCAGTGAGTTTTTAATTTCAGTTATTTCCTTCCCTGTACCCAGTTGCAATTAATTTTTGTTCCCATCTCAAGCGCCTTATAACAGCTAATATACCATTTATCTCTACAGAATTGGTTTATCTGGTTATTTCATATAAATAGAATCATATAACATGTGGTCTTTTGGATCTGGCCTCTTTCACGTGCCAAAATGTTTTTGAGGTTCATTCATGTTGTGCATCAAACATGTATCAGGACATCTTTTTGTTGCTGAGTAGTATTTCATTGTATGGCTATACCACAATTTCTTATCCAATCATTAGTTGAGGGACGTTTGGATTGTTTCCACTTTTTGACTACCTTCGTTATCTTTGAGCCCTGGTTGCACAGTGGTCAAGAGTTTGGGTGCTAGCCAAAGGTCAGCAGTTAAAACCCACCAGCCGCTCCTTTGAAACTCTATGGGGCAGTTCTACTCTCTCCTATAGGGTTGCTATGAGTTGAAATTGACTTGATGGCTATAGGTTTGGTTTTTTTTATTTTCTTATCTTAAACCTTTGCAGGTTTGAATTTTATTGTTGTTGCAAATAACTTTGCAGTGTTTCACGAAGTATGTTCTATGGATGGCCCGCATCTTATTTTTCCTACTTTGTTTTTTGAAATGAAAAATTCCTAGACTTCCTTCACTTCAAATTTCTGAGCATTAGCCTAGATATCATAATTTTTAATAAGTCATGTAGGTACTTTTGCTCACCAAAGAGTAAAAATGTTTAGTTTTTCCTAAATACCTTTGCTCTCAACCAAATGCTGTAAAAAGTATTCCCACAGAGAAACCAAAAACCAAACCCACTGCTGTCAAGTTGATTATCACTCATAGCAACCTTATGGGACAGAGTAGAACTGCCCACATAGAGTTTTCGAGGCTGTAATCCTTAAGGAAACAGACTGCCACATCTTTCTCTCACGGAGCAGCTGGTAGGTTCTAACCACTGACCTTTTGGTTAGCAGCTGAGTGCTTAACTATTGTGCTACCAGGGCTCTATCCATAAAGAAGAGGTACTTAATTTCTTATTTTTTCATGTACTCCTTAGCTATCTAGTCAAGCTTATGGACACCTTTTACGTATAATACTTTTCAACGCATACAATAAATCATGTAGTATTACAAAGAAAACGAGTTATTTTTTGAAACCAAATTATCAAAATGTTGAAAAGCAAGTCTGTGATATAATGAAATTGTTGCTCCTTCCATCTGCCATTGAGTTTGACCCCTGACTCGTAGTGACTCCATGTGTTACAGACTAGAAGTGCTCGATAGGGCTTTCTTGACTTATCTTTATGGATGCAGTTCACCAGGCCTTTCTTCTGTGGAGCTGCTCGGTGGGTTCAAACTAGAAACCTTTATGTTCACAGATGATTGCAACTCCTTATGCCACCCAGGCTCCTTTTGATGTAATAATACATGTCCTTTTTTTTATTACTGTATTAACAAAGAACTGTAATTTTGAAGGAATGCAAGGGATAAATAATATTATGAGACAACTGCAGTAAGAATTGTGTGATATGAAAATATTCATGATTTTCTATTAGAGATAAAGTCACTGGTTATGGTAATATTGTACCACAATAGTTTGTTGCCTGTGTTCATAATTGAAGTAAATGTATTTTACCTACTATAAAAACAATTACACACATATATATTTTGCAGTCCAAGTTCATAAGTCACTTTGTATCCATGGAGGCAAGAAATTGAACTGTAATACACAAATTTTACATTATCTGTTAAGATATTACATGTGGTTAGGGGCTTGAGCAGAACACAACATATGTTCTTCATTTTTATTTTTCACCCAATCAAAAAATACATATTTGACAGGCCTTTCCTGTGCCAAATACTTTGCACAGTTATTTAGATAAAAAGTGCAGGCTCTGCCACTGAACTGACCTCAGTTTTCTCCCCTTGCTGCCACTAACTCACCATGTATCTTTGAGTAAGTTATTTAAACTCATTAGAGCTAATTTTTCTTATCTGTAGAATGGGAATGATAATCACAACCACTACTTGAGATTTCAGCAAGGATTACGTAAAATAATGTGTAAGTATGTAAATTGCATAAAATATTCCCTGGCACATAGTAACATTCACAAATATTAGCCATTATCAGCAACATCAATTTATCTTTCCCTGGCCAAGAGGGGATTGTAGCAACTGAGAGGATGCTAAACGTACGATTACCAAATAAATATATAATTATAAAGTAGCATAACTGTAGAAACTTATACATGGAGTTTTGAGAAGGCAAGGAGAAGAATGTGAATCAGAAGAAAATAACCCCAAGAAGCTGTTGGTTGAATGAGGACAAGATTTTTTTTTTACTTGTTTTATTTATTTATTTTTTCAAAATTAAAAACTGCCGTTAGAAGTTTTGTTGTTGTGGGGGCAGAGCCAACATGGTGCTTGCTAAAGACAGAAGTACCACAGCAAAGATCAGAAAAACTAAGTCAAACAGAGACAAACAATGCAAGAACCCAAAGCATCAAATAAAGCAATAAAGAACTCAACCAAGCACCAAATGGAGTAAGAAACTACACAGAACAGAGAGAGAAGAGAGATACGGAGTGGAGGTCCCCTATGAGCTAACACAGCTCAGATTCGCCATCTTGGACTCCTTAGCCACCAAGATAGGCAGACAGAGAGTACGGAAAGGCAGCTTCACGGAGCCCCCAGCAGGAGACAGAGCACCCGGTAACCAGGGAAACATGCTTTCTCAGCCCCCTTCCTTCTTTCTCCTGCTCGGCCTCCGCCACTTCCCAGCAGGCTGCAGTCACTTGGCTGTGGAGGTGCTGGCTCCCTGGACCGCTTGGATTTGCCCGACCCACATTGGCTAGCTCCGTTAGTACCATTTTCTTGTTGCTGCTGTTGCTCTTTTGGCTTCTTTTGGTTTGTTCTCTCTCTTTCACCTCTTTCCGTTCCTTTCTCTCGAACACCTGGCTCCATGTGCCATCTCCACTTCTTCTTAGCAGTGAAGCACCTCTCATCTGGGGAATGCTTCCCACACTGCCACACTGGTGGCATCTCTGGGGGCATTTATTTCTTTTTCTTCATTTCTCAGTTTCCCGTCTCTCTCCACTTCCCTTCTTTTTCTGTCTCCTGAATATCTGGCACTGTGTGCCGTCTCTGCCCCCTCTAGATGGGCTGTGCCATGCGGCTTGGGAACCACTTTCTAGTTCTGCACTGCCACGCAAGTGGGATGCCTGAAGGCATTTCTTTTTATTTTCTTTCTTTTTTTTTCTTTTTGTTTTTCCTCATTTCTGGGTTTCTCATGAGTCTCTACTTTCCTTTTTTTCCTGTTTCCTGAATACCTGCTGTATGCCATCCCTGCCCCATAAAATGGGCTGTGCGGTGCCTAGTGGCTTGGGAACCAGTTCACTGGTTCACGCTGCCAAGCCAGTGGTTTCCCTTGGGGATTTTTGTTTTCTTCTCTTGATTTCTTGTCTCCCTTTACCATCCTTCCCTTCTTTTCTCCTGAACACCTGGCACTGTGTGCCATCTTTTCCCCTTCTGTATGGGCTGTGCAGTGCCACATGGCTGGGGAGCCACTCCCCTAGTCCTCGCTACCACACTAGTGGGCTCCCTTGTGGCATCTTGACGGGCTCTGCCTCACTGCCTGGCTAGAAAGCCACAAGTACAAAGCTTCCCTGGGTCTGCGCCACTCCAACAGCAGGCTCCCTCATCACTTTTTTTTTTGGCTCCTGTTTCTCTTTCCTCTTTCTCTTTTTCCCACACTCACTTAGTTCCACACATCACAACCTCCCTGCTCTGTCCTGCCTATCTGCACCATGCACTGAACATTGCACCCCCGAGAAGCACAGGAATAGTCTACCAGAACCTGCCCTGCACTCACCCTCAGCCCAGCTCTGTTGGGTCCAGTACATGCCACAAATAACCCATCCCAGCACCCCCATTCTGCTGGACCTGCCCTGCTGCATGGTAGCTGAGTGACTGGCCCTGTCCATTGAAGAAGAGGGTGAGAAGTATAGTGCCCACAGATGAGCAAACAACAAAGAACGCCCAGCCTACCTGCACAGACATAACCAAATAAAACAGAAAAGCAGGATGAAACAAACAAATCTACAGTCAATAAATGAAGAAAGTAACTACTGAATATACCAAAAATAACACAATATCAAAACATATATAAAAAAAGGATTCTTCTAGTAAAAAAAAAAAAACCAGTAGGCATCCAAAATAAAATACCAGATGACCTTCCAGTAGAAGAAGAGGACTGGAACTTACCTGATAGGGAATTCAAATCTCTACTATTCAGAACTATCCAAGAGTTGAAGGAAAAGCAGACAAAAATGAGGAAAAAATAGACAAAATCGTGGAAAAGGCAAATAAAATCATGGAAAAGACAGACAAAACAATGGAATAATTCAGGAAAATAATACAGGAACCAAATGTTGAAATAAATTCACAACTAGAAATCAAATAAAAATAGCAATTAGAAATCCAAAGGATAAACAGCAAAAGTTCAGAAATGGATAGCATCATAAAAGGTCTGAGGAACAGGTTTGAAACAATGGAAGGCAAGATCAGTGAAATTGAAGACAGATCCTTGGATACCACTTTGAGGAAAACTCAGACGAAAGAAAAAAGAAAAATGAAGAAACCCCGTGAATGAAGTGGGAAACAATCAAAAGCAAAAATTTATGAGTTATTAGAGTTCCAGAACAGGCCGAGAAAATGGAAAATACAGAGAGAATCATTGAAGAATTGTTGACAGAAAACTTCCCTAATATCATGAAAGATGAAAAGCTCACCATCCAAGAAACTCAACAAACCCCATATAGGATAGACCCCAAAAGAAAATCACCAAGGCATATAACAATCATGCTTGCTAAAAACAAAGACAAATGAAGAATCCTGAGAGCAGCTCAAGAAAAACAAAGTCACATTCAGTGGGGAAACAATAAGACTAAGCTCTAATTACTTTGTAGAAACCATGCAGCAAGAAGGCAATGAGATGACATATATAAAACCTTGAAAGAAAAAATTGCCAACCAAGAATAATATATCCTGCAAAACTCTCACGCAAATATGATAGAAGTATTTTCTGTTGCTGTTATAAAAATATGTGGCCATTAGGAGCCCAATTTAAATATCCAGGACTGTGGGGGAAATTAAAAGGCTACTAAACCTCATTCAATAAAGGTAACTAGCACCCTTTAACTGAACTAAGTTTTGAAAAGCACGTGGGCATTAAGAAAAAAGGAAGTCACTTTCAGGTAATAGAAATACTATAAGCAAAGGCAACAAGACATGAAAGTGGCAGAGGAAAATGAGGAAATACTGTGTGCTCTACTTGTGAATGGAGAATATAGTTTATATTGCACAATAAAGGATATGTGGTTGATATGATGAGTAAAGACTAAATCAAGGACATTTTACTGTGCTCTATGCATTCTGACCCAGGGTAGTGCAAATGGTTAACACATTCAACTGCTAACCAAAGGTTGGATGTTTGAGTCCACCCGGAGGCACCTTGGAAGAAATGTCTGGCAATCTACTTCCAAAAAATTAGCCATTGAAAATTCTGTGGAGCACAGTTCTATTCTGACACACATGGAATTGCCATGAATTAGAATTGACTCAATGGTAACTAGTACTATGCTTTCTGAGATCAGAGACCATAATGTATTCATTTCCACATTCCCAGTGCCTCGCAAAATATGTTCAATGATTAATTATTAAAATATTTGAAAAGTCACAGATACCACTTTAGTTAGCAGTCTATTGCACTGTTCCAGGCAGGAAATTATGAAGGCCTTATCCACGACTTCAACTGAACCCATTGCCATCAAGTCAATCCTGACTCATAATGACCCTTTAGGGCAGAGTATAACTGCCTTATAGGGTTTCTAAGGCTGTAATCTTTATGGAAGCAGACTGCCATATCTTTCTCTGACAGAACAGTTGGTGGGTTTGAACTTCCAACCTTTTGGTTAGCAGCCAAGCAATTAATCACTGTACCACCAGGGCTCATTATGACCTTAACCAGTACCTTATAATCGTACTGGAAATATAGATGAGGGATGAGTATTAGTGACTCACTGACTGTAGGGCTGAATGCAAGAAAGGATTGAAAAATATTTCCAGTATTCTTTCGAGGAGTAGCCAGATGGATGGTGTTTCCATTAAGTTAAACAAAGTTAAACAGAAAAATAAAAAAGAGAGAGACAGGAAAGAATTGGTGGTGCTGGGAACAGGAGTAGTTTGAAGTTATCTTTTCAATCCTGATCATGTTAACTTTGATCCATTAAAAATTCAGATGTGTAAGGGAAGAAGTGTAAACTAGGGGCAGTGATTTAGAAGTCATTAGCATAAAGTTAGTAAATAAAGTCCTGTGAATGGATGTGATTTGTTAGTTTAACCATATAAAGTGAGAAAAAGATAAAAAGAGTAGGGATTCTGGGGCCCATCAACATAAGAGAAGTAGCTGATGAAGTAGACCCAGCCGAGAAGACAGTAATAAATGGCCAGAGAGTTCAGGAAATCCAAAAGTAAGAGTCACAAAAAATAAGAGCTGTCAAAGATAAAGAGTGATGGAGTAGGAAATAATGCTGAAGACATCTATTAAGATAACAAAAACCCTTCAGTGGATTTGATAGTCAAAGTCAAAGAGCTGTGGCTTAAGAAACATTTTAATGAGATAAATAAAACTTTACTAGTGCTTCTTTTTTATCTTCAGATTCACTCTCTTTCTAAAAATACAGCTGTCCTCATTAAATAGGAAATTCTTGAAGGCTGTAAATGACATAAACATAGGCCAATCCATTAATTTTGTTAATGCTTGTTTACTACCATATTTCTACGTGATTTGGATTAATTCATCTGGCATAGGATTTTGTGATACAGAAGAATAAATCAATGTAATTTTCCACGCATGTTGGGAATATTCCCAATAAAAAACCCTCAATATATTCAAACCCTTTACTCAAAAATTTTAATTCTGTGATGAATTAACAATACGATCAGAGTCATCTGCAGCAGTTTATGTGTAAGAATATTTCTTGCAACTCTATATTAATGAAAATTTCTAAAAAATATTAGAGTTTAGAAAGTGATAATATAGCAGCAATCAAAATGTAGAATATTTAATGATATATAAAAATTTCATGATAATCTATTAAATGAAGTAGCATGTTGACTATTCAAGGTATTCAAAGCCACCATAAAGAGACCTCACCATAAAAGCACTTCAGGTTATTGTAGCAGTACCTTTTCACTCTAATGCAATCTCTTTCAACTTTTCTGGAAAATATTCATGGAGTTATAGGAAAGAAATATATTAGTAATACTAATATTAAAAGAATGATATGGACAAACCTAATGACAGAATCAAGAAGGAAACTCCATTAAGTACTTCAAAACAAAAACAAACAAAAAATGACTACTTCACTTTGTGAAACAGACTTTTTTTCATAAACAAGTTGTCAAAACCTTTCACAAGTTCCCTACTCTATGCTCTTGAACTCAGAAACTCAGGGACTATACAGTTCAGAAATATGGGCCATGACTTGAATGTGTGAAATCATCTTATTCTGGAGATACCCAGAATTCTGCCCATCACTATCATTTATTACATTTAAAGACAGTAGAACAGTAACAAGGATGGTGGATTGGTGCTTTGGTATTGTGACAAATGTTCAACAGCTATTTATTGAACTCCTATTGTGTGCTACACACTATTCTGGGCGCTGCAATAAAATAGCTAAAAAAAAAAAAAAACTTCCCTGAAACCTATGTTATAGTAAAAGGAGACAGGCAATAAGGAAAATAAATAATACGTGTATCTGTAGGCAGTACGCTGTAATGAGAAATAATAAAGAATGGGTGATACGTAGATGGGGGGTACATTAGAGTCCAAATTATCTACTTGGAAATATCTTCAGAGCAATATTGGATTAAATAAACAAATTGCAGAAGATTAAATAGAGTATAATAACAAAGTTTTAAACCTGCAAAATTATTTATTTATGGAACTTCTAGGTAGAGAAAACAGTTATGTGTTGCAAAAATTTGAAAATATTCATCAAATTGGTAAACATTGGATCCACAAGAGTTATTATTTCTAAGAAGAGAGGTGTGTGAGGTTGGGGCAGCCCAGGAGAACTTCAAGTGTATCTGTTGTGTTTGGCCTGTGTTCAAAAATATCTGAAGGAAATATGACAAAATCATTAGATAATGCTTAGTGGAAGATATGTGAGTGTTCATTGCATTATTCTCTATTCCTACAGGTTTGCCCAGCTTCGTAGTGAAAATAATTACAAGAACTAAATTTACTTATGCTTTCATCCAGATAGCAACATCATTAGACATTGATACTTGTGATTGTAAATTTTAAAGTTTGCACAAAAATGAGTTCCGTTATATCATTTAGAATCGCAAACTGGTTGAACTAATCAGATTCTAAGAGATGTGGAGGTCAGATAGTTCCAAAATGAATAGATCAAAACAATTTAACCATAGTAGCACTAACACTTGTATAGTGCTTACCATTTACCATGTTCTATTTACTTTACTCATGTTAACCAATTTAAAAGTCCCATAACCTATGAAAGGAGCCCTGGAGCCCTGGTGTCACAATGCTTAAGCACCTGGCTGCTAACTGAAAGATCCCTGGTTTGAACCCACCAGCCACTCCATGGGAGAAAAGACCTGGTGATGTGCTCTTAAAAGATTACAGTCTATTCTGATCAGCACCTGATCTCTAAAATCTACATGATACAGCAAAAACTCAACTACAAAAAGACATATTACCCAATTAAAAAAAGGGCAAAAGATATGAATAGACACCACTAAAGAAGACATTCAGATAGCTAACAGATACATGAGGAAATGCTCACGATCATTAGCCATTAGAGAAATGCAAATCAAAACTACAATGAGATTTCATCTCACTCCAACAATGCTGGCATTAATCCAAAAAACATGAAATAATAAATGTTGGAGAGGCTGTGGAGAGACTGGAACACTTATACACTGCTGGTGGGAATGTAAAATGGTACAACCACTTTGGAAATTGATTTAGTGCTTCCTTAAAAAGCTAGAAATAGAACTACCATACGATCCAGCAAC
The DNA here is from genome assembly GCF_030014295.1 of Loxodonta africana. NCBI lineage: Eukaryota > Metazoa > Chordata > Mammalia > Proboscidea > Elephantidae > Loxodonta > Loxodonta africana. The sequence goes on along the minus strand of NC_087345.1, from coordinate 120,452,503 downwards.
CCCACTCCTCAGAATATATCCTAGAGAAATAAGAGTCTTTACACTAACAGATATATACACACCCATGTTTATTGCAGCACTGTTTACAATAGCAAAAAGATGGAAGCAACCAAGGTGCCCATCAATGGATGAATGGATAAATTATGGTACATTCACACAATGGAATACTATGCATCAATAAAGAACAGTGATGAATCTGTGAAACATTTCATAACATGGAGGAACCTGGAAGGCATTATGCTGAGTGAAATTAGTCAGTTGCAAAAGGACAAACATTGTATAAGACCACTATTATAAGAACTTGAGAAATAGTTTAAACCGAGAAGAAAACAATCTTTTGTGGTTATGAGAGAGGGGAGGGAGGAAGGGTGGAAGGGGATATTCACTAATTAGAACTACTTTAGGTGAGGGGAAAGACAACACACAATACAGGGGAGGTCAGCACAACTGGACTAAGCTAAAAGCAAAGAAGTTTCCTGAATAAACTGAATGCTTCGAAGGCCAGCATAGCAGGGGCAGGGGTTTGGGGACCATGATTTCAGGGGACATCTAAGTCAGTTGGCATAATAAAATCTATTAAGAAAACATTCTGCCTCCCACTTTGGAAAGTGGCATCTGAGGTCTTAAACGCTAGCAAGCAGCCATCTAAGATGCATCAACTGGTCTCAACCCACCTGGAGCAAGGAGAATGAAGAACACCAAGGACACAAGGTAATTATGAGCCCAAGAGACAGGAAGGGCCACATAAACCAGAGACTACATCATCCTGAGACCAGAAGAACTAGATGGTGCCCAGCTACAACCAATGACTTCTCTGACAGGGGACACAACAGAGAACCCCTGAGGGAGCAGGAGAGCAGTGGGATGCAGACCCCAAATTCTCGTAAAAAGACCAGACTTAATGGTCTGACTGAGACTAGAAGGATCCCGGTGGTCATGGCCCCCAGACCTTCTGTTGGCACAGGACAGGAACCATTCCCAAAGCCAACTCCTCAGACAGGGATTGGACTGGACAATGGGATGGAGAGGGATGCTGGTGAGGAGTGACCTTCTTGGATCAGGTGGACACTCGAGACTATGTTGTTATCTCCTGCCTGGAGGGGAGATAAGAGGGTACGGGGGTTAGAAGCTGGCCAAATGAACACTAAAAGAGAGAGTGGAGGGAGGGAGTGGGCTGTATCTATCATTAAAAAAAATTAGGGGGAGAGTAATTGGGAGTATGTAGCAAGGTGTGTATAAGTTTTTATGTGAGAGACTGACCTAATTTGTAAACTTTCACTTAAAGCACAATAAAAATTAAAAAAAAAAAAAAGATTACAGTCTAGGAAGCCCTATGGGGGCAGTTTTACTCTGTCCTGTAGGACCTCTATGGGTTGGAATAGATTCAAAGGTACACAATAGCAACATAATCTATAACATAGTTGCTATTCTTATCCCAGTTTTATAGATGAGGTCGCATAGCTAATAAGTGGCTGACCTGAGTATAGATTTAGGAATTTTGCCATACCCTATTATACCTTACTACCTATTATTATGTATGTAAAACACCCACTAAAATCCTTGGAACATATTAGTTGCTAAATAAATGATAGTATTTATCATTTTTTATTGTTACTGATCCAAGATGACATATTCTTTAGCATTGGAGTTTTGGGTGGTGGGAGAAAATAAAGGGTGGTCGGTCTGATAGAATTACAAAGTAAATCTCTTTCTCCTTCACCTTGGATTCCTGCTCGTTCATAAAATATGTTATTCCACTATTTTTGGATTTTTGGAAAGAAAAATTTTCTTCTCCTGTCCTCTCACTAGCCCTTTCTGTGTCTACCAGTTACTCAACTACTACATCCTAATCCTTCTCCAGTCCTTTTTCCACATTGCTATCAAGTACCCTTCTGTAATGAAAATCTGATTAACATTCTCCTTCTGAAAACCTTTCATTTGTCTACTGGATAAATGTCAGACATTTTGCAAAGCATGCACAGATTTCCATGAATTTATTTCAGCCTGTCTCTTCAGCTTCATTGCTCATGGATACCCTTTGGAACATACTTCAGATATATCAAAGACTTAAATTGCTCACGTTTATAATGCTATTTATAACTTCTGCCTTGGCAAAGTTTATTCTCTGTCTGAAAGTTATAAATGCATCTTTCAAATATCCATTTAAGTGTCTTCACTGAAAATCTGAAAGAGAGTTAATTAACGTTCTCCATGATCATTTACATAGAAAAATATTGTAGCACTTACAATACTTTTTCCATAAAATTTTATTGCAAGGATGTCTCCTATATTAAACTGTGACTACCTTTAGGGTAGAGAAAGAGTGTACTCATAGGTTAAAAAAAATTGAAAGATCTTTCCAATTAAAAGGATATTAATTTCTGACTATATTAGTAGAAAGAAAAGGGAACATGTGAAATCACATAAATGATTCATTCATGAAATCAACATGTAATTGTGAGTGCTATGCACTGGTGCGATTTCTCACCTGGTCATATTATACTGAAACTACAGATCGTCAAGAATTAAAGGTAAACAATTATAAATTCTAATGAGAGGAAAGCCAGATTATAAATATACATATATATAATACATATATTGACAATATATAATCAGCAGTAATAGATGACAAAAGGCAATGGTATGCTATTTTTAAAGTGCTCAGGGAATATAGCTTTCAACTGAATTTTTATATCCATCTATGTTATAATTCAAGAAAGTTAATGAAATAAAGATATTTTCAGACAAAGTAAGTTTAATTCACAGATCTACAGTGAAAGACTTATTAAAATATGTACTTTAGAAGGGAAGATATTAAGCCCAGATACAATAGCATTACATGAAAAATAGGGTAGATTGAATTAACTATTGATCTGTAAGACACAGAACAGCTAGTTGGGGAGTGATTAAAATGGTATAACTAGTATTCTAATTGGTGGTAACAAGAAGCATGAAGGAAATAAAATCTCTATTCTTTTAAAGAAGAAATAATGGTTCTGTATAAATTCATATTTTCTCAGAAAAATTATGTATGTTACATATTCAAAGATAACTATTGAAAGAATAGATGTGTACTCTATCAGTTCTAAAACAACAGGGACATGGTAATAAGATAGAAAGTATTTGTCCAACAAATGCAAAAAACAAGAGTGAGAAATATAAAAAGATAAAGATTAGGATGGATAAGTAGAAAACACAAAATAAATCCAAAGAGATGTATAATTGCAGTAAATAGGTCATATTTATCTATTTAAATAAAAAGATTTTAACAAAAATCTAGACTTAACCTGCTCACAGAACATATGGTAAAGCCATACCTCACAATAAAAAGACCAAAAAAAAAAAAATCAAAAAATTCAGAAAAACACTTTTCAAAAGATACCTAATATAATAGCAATAAAACCAGATAAATTTGAAAAATACATATGTACTAAGTACAAAAAGAGATACATTTGAATTTAAGGTAAAAATTAGAGAAGTAGAGTAGGAAAAAAGGCATACTTCAACAAAAGATTGCAGTAGGCTTCCTCGTGGTCACAGATAAGTCGTCCTTTCTGAGTACCTGGAATTTTGCACTTCTTAGCTCCATTGGTAGGATGGAAGGATGGAACTAATTCTGGGTAATGAAATGTATGCAGAAGTGACCTGTGTTCATTCTGAGCGGAAGCAATGCAAGGCCAATGCGTAATTCTCCATCCTGACTGTTCTCTGTCACAAGACTAAGGAGACTGTATGTTCTAGGTCAGATCATTCCAATAGAAATACAGTAGATAATTTAATTTTCTTGTGTAGTAAAATTAAAAAAAAAAGTAAAATGAAACCAATCAAATTAATTTTAAAGTTATGTTTTATTTAAGCCAAATATTTCCAAAATATTATCATTTTAACATTATCAATATAAATTATTGAGTTATTGGGTTTTTTTCCATAATAACGTTGAAATTCAGGGTGTCTTTTACACTTAAACCATATTTCATTCAAACTAACCACATTTCAAGTGCTTAATAACAACATTAGTTGCTATTCTATTAAACAGCATAGTTTTGTGTGGTGGATCCACCATGCTGGTACCACTACCATCTGGGATTGCTGAGTTAGTTTACAGATGATAGTTCCCCTGAAAAATCCACTGGTTCCACAAGAGATTTTATATGAGTAAGAAATAGCAACAGAAAATTTTTGAGTTGTTTTTACTGCAGCATAATTTATACTACCATAAAAATACAAAGATAGTAACAATCATGACCTGTGCACATAAATATATAGCCTTAAACTATATAGAGCAAAAAGTGGCATAATTCTAGGAATAAATCATCAAACTAATCATTCCAGTAGGTTTTTGTGCATCTGTGAAAAAATTATAGATCAATAGCTGAAAAAATTAATAAAGTTACAGAAGATTTACATGAACAAAGTTGTATATATATATAACTACACCTCACAAATAGAGAATACTCATTCTTTTTAAGCATACATGGAGCATTTGCTTATAGTTTTCATATGCTACTGTCAAAGGAAATATCAATACATTTCAAAAATTCAATTTATATAGACTGCTCTTAGCACATGTGATTTTATTGTGGTACAAAACCAAAGAAAGACAAAAGTGTTATAGGTTTGGAATCTCAAAATCTTATATAAATTCCTCCAAGAGGGTAAAGAATAATTATAATGTATTTTACAAATTCAGAATGGAAGAAAACAATTAGTGCATAATAATACATGCAAGATGCATTAAGCAGTTTTTAGTGGAAATTTTACCATCTTCAATGTATTTATTAATAAAACAAGAAACCTTGAAATAAATTATTAAGCAGTCAACTCAAAAAGCTTAGAGAAGAACAGAATAAACCTAAGCTTACTAAAAAGGAAGATAGAATATTTAAAAAAAAATAGTATAAATTAATTTAAAAAAGATTGAAAAATCAAAATCCTAATTACTTTCTTCACTCTTAAAACATATTATTCTGAAGAAAGATAAAGAAAAATTATATCAGCTGTACTGTGTGAAAAATGTCTTGGAACATACAGTATAATTTTTATTATATTTGATGTATGCCTGCTGGCTTATTGTGTATAAATATATTCCCATACATGAATGTGTAAAACTCAGCTATGCTTTTATGTTTATATGTGAAAATGTGTTTTAATTTTGGAACATATCAAATAAACTCTAGTGATGTTACAAAATACTCCCATACAACCCCCTACATCTCACAATATTTAAACAGTACCAGATATAGAATGGGTTGGTTACATAAGCAAAAAATTACTTCTTTTAGTTCTAAGATGGATTATAATTATATTGAAATGAACATTTGGTACCAATGTATAAAACCTCTCTTATCAAAAATTTGATTATTATTGACTTGTTTTTGGGGGGGTGGTAGGAAAAGTAGAGTCTAAAATTAGAAACTGGAGCTTTTCAAAAGCTAAATAGTCATGACGATAAAAATAGTATAATGCATCATAAACATTTTCCTGCTAACATACAGAAAATATCCCTGGGGAATTGCTACCATTTTATGTAGCTTTTGCTCTGTAATATTCTACAAGCAACCCAGTGAACAAGCTTGCAAAATTAGCAATTCCACAGTAGATGAATACTGCACAATCCCTAAGATACGTTATGAACTAAATCCGCAACATAGAATTTGAGTCGTTTTAATGGATGAACTAGATATTTAAGGCACAACATGATGAAATGACAAGTTCCTTGCCTTAGATATCAGTTCTTAACAAGGCTGATAAGTTGATATATTAATTTCAACCAGGCAGAGAGATAGAGCAAGGGGAAATTGGAAAAAAGAAATGTCAAGACTTCGAATTATCAGATACAGATACTTATGAATAAACCAAGATATCCTCAAGTACATAATAGAGAGAAACAAAGGAAGCTATCTAAACATGAAGTGGAACTTGCCATTTACCATGAAAACAAAGATGTGTGATGTCTTTTAATCAATACGTAAAGTGTGATAGTTCTAAATGCCCTGGTTATTTTCATTTCAATTCAACACACATTTCTAAGTAGCTGTTAGTCTCCAGGCGTTGTGAAAGATACTGTAGGGGCACAAAGATACAGAGTTGGAATGAGAGTCCCCAAAAGTTTCTAGCCAAGTAGAGAAGACAAGTATGTGAGCTCATAAAACCTGAGAGCATGATGATAGCACAATTGAAATATGTATGTGGAATTATTATAGAATAAAAAGAAATTTACAGTCTAGGAATCAGGAAAGCTTCCTGTATGAGATGACATCTGATCTAGGTTCTACTCTGGGTGCTGAGCAAAGAGCTTGTCCAAAGACCAGGCAGGGTTCAGAGAGTGGCTGAGTTACTGACTGTAAGCAGCTAGGTGTTGCACCTGACGGATCCTGATTGTTCAGTACTCTTTGGACCACGATCTTGAGTAAGGTGACAACTTATCTGAGCTTTGGTTACCTTATCTGTAAAGAGAGGATTGTTGATACTCGTACACCAGTGTTCATTGCAGTGCAATAACCAAAAGTTAGAAACAACCCAACAATCTTTTCAACAGATGATTGGACCAAAAAAAAAAGGAAGATTATTCATCCATAAAGAGAAATAACGTTCTGATATATGCTACATGGATGAACCTTGAAAACATTATGTTCAGTGAAATAAGTCAGACAAGAAAGGACAAATATTACATGATCTCACATATATGAAATATCTAGAATAGTCAAATACGTAGAGACAGAAAGTAGATTAGAGAAAGGGAAATGGGAGTTACTGCCTAAGGAGTACTGAGTTTCTACTTGGGGGGATGAATGATTTTTGGAAATGATGGTGATGGTTGTGCAACATGTTGAATGTAGTTATTGTCACTGAACTGTGCACTTAAAAATGGTTAAAATTGCAAAAAATTTTGTTTTATATATACATACCTCCACAATAAAGCAAAACAAATACATAAAACACAAAAACAGTGCTGCTGTGGTAGCAATCAGGCTTTTAGAAATAGAGTTTAGGAAAATGATGACTCCGCTATGAATAACTAAAAGGTAGAAACATTTGCATGTAGAATTAGGGCATAAAGTAAGAGAATAAGAGAATGAATGTTCAAAGATAAAGACAGTGCAATAATAGGAGACTCCTGAGATATTAAGGAGCCCTGTTGGCACGGTGGTTAAGCACACAGCTGCTCTGTGGATGAAAACCTGGCATACTGCTCCCATAAAGATTACAGCCTAGGAGAAACCCTATCAGGCAGCTCTACTGTGTCCTACAGAGTTGCTGTAAGTCGGAATAGCCTTGTTGCCAAAAGGCACAGTAGCTCCACAGTCTCAGTATTGACATTTTTTTCTTCTTTCTTTTCCTTTTGTAACAATTTGGTAGTTGCGTACCAAAAACAAACAAAAAAACTTATGTGTTGTAGTATCTAATTGTGGTTTTATTTGCATTTCCCCAATGGCAAACAATATTGCCTTAGGCTGGGTTCTCTGGAGAAGCAAAACCAGCGATTCTTATGAATAAATATATAGAGAAATTTATTTCAAGGAAATGGGTCACGCAATCGTGGAGGCTGCCAAGTCCCAGATCTGTGGGTCAGGTGATGGGCTGCAGGCTGATCCTGACTTACGTAGTTGCAGGGGCTGACAACCCAAAGGCTGCAGGTCAGGCAGCAGACTGCTGGCTTCTGAAGTCCCAAGAACTGGAGGTCAGAGGATGACGAGAAGAAAGCAGGACAGAGAGCGAGCGAGTCTCACTAGAACATTCACTTACATCATGAATTCAGGCCACATCCCTAAGGAGACACCTCTTCCAACTGATTGGCTGCTCACATCAGATCACAAAATGGGAGATGCATAGTGCCTGCCAAACCACTGAAAATTATAGCCTAGCAAGTTGACATGTAACGTTAACGATCACAAATGTCAAGCATCATTCTTGAGATCACTGCCATGATATATATTTCTAGGTGACACTTCTCTTTAAATATTTTTGATGATATATTGGCTTGGCTTGTTAATAATGAGTTTGGAATGTTCTTTATATAATTTAGACTCAAAGCCTTGTTGCATGTGTGATTTGCAAATATTTTATTTTCTCCCAGACTCTTGCTTGTGTTTTCATTGTCTTAATAGTGTTTTTCACACAGGAGAATTTTTATTTTAAGAAGTTCAACTATTTTTTTTGTAACTAGATCATGTTTTTTTGTGGTGTATCTCAGGAAGCTTTACCTAACCCAAGATCACAGAGATATTCACCTGTGTTTTCTTTCAGACATGTTAAGATGTTATATTTTACATGCAGATCTAGAATACATTTTGAGTTAACTGTATTTCTTGTATAAGGTACAAGGTATGCTTCAAGATAGTGATGATGATTATTACTATATTTTTGCATAAGGGTTTCCAGCAACATTTGTTGAAAAGGACTACCTTTTCACCCTCACTTACCTTTGCATCTCTGCTAAAACTCATTTGCCAACATGTCAGATCTATTTCTGAGCTGTCTGTTCTCTTTCATTTGATCTATGTGTTTGTCCTTTCACTAATGCAATATCATCTTGATATTTGTTGCTTTATATTAAGACTTGAAATCAGGTATTGTGAGTTCTCCAGTTTTGTTCTGTCTTTATTGGCACATAATTCAAATATGAATTTCACACTTTAAAGTGTACAATTCAGTGGGGTTTTAGTATATTCACAAAGTTATCCAACAGTCACCAATTTCTGAACATTTTCATCTCTTCAAAAAGAAGCTCTGTACCCATTAGCAGTCACTCACCATTCTTCTTCACCTACCCCTGGCAATCACTTATCAAATCTTAGTACCTATGTGTTTATCTACTCAGGACGTTTCATATAAATGGTTTCATCCAGTATGGAGCCTTTTGTGTCTGGCTTCTTTCACTTAGCATAATGTTTTCAAAGTTCACGCATGTTGTAGCATGTATCAGAACATTATTCCTTTTATGGTTGAACAATTTTCAATTGTATACATCTTAGTCCCCCAAGTGTCTGTCAGTTTATAGTACTGTGGGGGCTTGTGTGTTGCTGTGATGCTTGAAGATATGCCAGTGGTATTCAGAAACCAGCAGGGTCCCCCATGGAGGACGGGTTTCAGCTGAGCTTCCAGGCTAAGACAGACTAGGAAGAAGGACCTGGAAGTCTACTTCTGAAAAGCATTAGCCAGTGAAAACCTTATGAACAGCAGTGCAACATTGTCTGATATAGTGCTGGAAGATAAGCCCCTCAGGTTGGAAGGCACTCAAAAGATGACTGGGGAAGAGCTTCCTCCTCAAAGTAGAGTCGACCTTAATGATGTGGATGGAGTAAAGCTTTCAGGACCTTCATTTGCTGATGTGGCTTGACTCAAAAAGAGAAGAAACAGCTGCAAACATCCATTAATAATCAGAACCTAGAATGTATGAAGTATGAATCTAGGGACATTAGAAATCATCAAAAATGAAATGGAACGCATAAACATCGATATCCTAGGCATTAGTGAGCTGAAATGGACTGGTATTGGCCATTTTGAATTGGACAATCATATAGTCTACTCTGCTGGGAATGACAAATCGAAGAGGAATGATGTTGCAGTCATTGTCAGAAAGAACGTTTCAAGATCTATCCTGAAGTACAGTGCTGTCCGTGATAGGATAATATCCACACGCCTACAAGGAAGACCAGTTAATATGACTATTATTCAAATTTAGACACCAACCACTAGGGCCAAAGATGAAGAAATAGAAGATTTTTATCAGCTGCTGCAGTCTGAAATTGATTGAAATGCAATCAAGATGCATTGATAATTAGTGGCGATTGGAATGTGAAAGTTGAAAACAAAGAAGAAGGATCAGTAGTTGGAAAATATGGCCTTGGTGATAGAAACAATGCCGGAGGTCGAATGACAGAATTTTGCAAGACCAACAACTTCTTCATTGCAAATACCTTTTTTCACCAACATAAACAGTGACTGTACACATGGACCTCGCCAGATGGAACACAGAGAAATCAAATTGACTACATCTGTGGAAAGAGACAATGGAAAAGCTCAATATCATCAGTCAGAACAAGGCCAGGGGCCGACTGTGGAACAGACCGTCAATTGCTCATATGCAAGTTGAAGTTCAAACTGAAGAAAATCAGAGCAAGTCCACGAGAGCCAAAATATGACCTTGAGTATATCCCACCTGAATTTAGAGACCATCTGAAGAATAGATTTGATGCATTGAACACTAGTGACCGAAGACCAGACTAGTTGTGGAATGACATCAAGGACATCATCCATGAAGAAAGCACGAGGTCACTGAAAAGGCAGGAAAGAAAGAAAAGACCAAGATGGATGTCAGAGGAGACTCTGAAACTTGCTCTTGAGCATCGAGCAGCTAAAGCAAAAGGAAGAATTGATGAAGTAAAAGAACTGAACAGAAGATTTCAAAGGGCCTCTCGAGAAGACAAAGTAAAATATTAGAATGACATGTGCAAAGAGCTGGAGATGGAAAACCAAAAGGAAAGAACACACCAAGCATTTCTCAAGCTGAAAAAAGTGAAGAAAAAATTCAAGCCTCGATTTGCAATAGTGAAGGATGCCATGGGGAAAATATTAAACGACGCAGGAAGCATCAAAAGAAGTTGGAAGGAATACACAGAGTCATTATACCAAAAAGAATTAGTCGATATCCAACCATTTCAAGAGGTGGCATATGATCAGGAACTGATGGTACTGAAGGAAGAAGTCCAAGCTGCTCTGAAGGCATTGGTGAAAAACAAGGCTCCAGGAACTGATGGAATATCAATTGAGATGTTTCAACGAACAGATGCAGCACTGCAGGCGTTCACTCGTCTATGCCAAGAAATATGGAAGACAACTTCCTGGCCAACTGACTGGAAGAGATCCATATTTATACCTATTCCCAAGAAAGGTGATCCAACAGAATGTGGAAATCATAGAACAATATCATTAATACCACACACAAGCAAAATTTTGCTGAAGATCATTCAAAAACTGCTACAGCAGTATATCGACAGGGAACTGCCAGAAATTCAGGCTGGCTTGGAACCAGGGATATCATTGCTGATGTCAGATGGATCCTGGCTGAAAGCAGAGAATACTAGAAGGATGTATACCTGTGTTTTATTGACTGTGCAAAGGCATTCAACTGTGTGGATCATAAAAAACTATGGATAACACTGTGAAGAATGGGAATTCCAGAACACTTAATTGTGCTCATGAGGAACCTTTACATAGATCAAGAGGCAGATGTTCAGACAGAACAAGGGGATACTGCATGGTTTAAAGTCAGGAAAGGTGTGCATCAGGGTTGTATTCTCTCGCCATACCTATTCAATCTGTATGCTGAGCAAATAATATGAGAAGCTGGACTGTATGAAGAAGAACGGGGCATCAGGATTGGAGAAGACTCATTAACAACCTGCATTATGCAGATGACACAACCTTGCTTGCTGAAAGTGAAGAGGACTTGAAGCACTTACTAATGAAGATCGAAGACCACAGCCTTTAGTATGGATTACACCTCAACATAAAGAAAACAAAAATCCTCACAACTGGACCAATGAGCAACATTATGATAAATGGAGAAAAGACTGAAGTTGTCAAGGATTTCATTTTACTTGGATCCACAATCAACAGCCATGGAAGCAGCAGTCAAGAAATCAAAAGACACATTGCATTGGGCAAATCTGCTGCAAAGGACCTCTTCAAAGTGTTGAAGAGCAAAGATGTCACCCTGAAGACTAAGGTGAGCCTGACGCAAACCATGGTATTTTCGGTTACATTATATGCATGTGAAAGCTGGACAATGAATAAGGAAGACCGAAGAAGAGTTGACGCCTTTGAATTGTGGTGTTGGCACAGAATATTGAATATACCCCGGACTGCCAAAAGAATGAACAAATCTGTCTTGGAAGAAGTGCGGCCAGAATGCTTCTTAGAGGTAAGGATGGAAAGACTGCGTCTTACATACTTTGGACATGTTGTCAGGAGGGTTCAGTCCCTGGAGAAGGACATCATGCTTAGCAGAGTACAGGGTCAGTGGAAAAGAGGAAGACCCTCAACGAGGTGGATTGACACAGTGGCTGCAGCAATGAGCTCAAGCGTAACAACGATTGTAAGGATGGCGCAGGACTGGGCAGTGTTTCGTTCCGTTATGCATAGGGTTGCTATGAGTCAGAACTGATTTCACGGCACCTAACAACAACAACGACATACCTCTTAGTTATCTAATGCTGTTATAGCAGTAACACCACAAGTGGGTGGCTTTAACAAGCCAAATTTTTATTTTCTCACAGTTTGGGAGGGTAAAGGTCCAAATTTAGGGAGTTTTTTTGAACAAATATCTGTTCACATAATATGCCCATTTTTAAATTGGGTTGTTTGCCTTTTTTGTTGAGTTGTAAGTGTTCTTTATATATTTAGGACATATTTAGGATGCAAGTCCTTTTGACACTTATAATTTGAACATACTTTTTCCTATTTGATGAGTTTTCTTTTTACTGGTTTGACAGTATCCTTTAAAGCACAATTTTTTGTTGTTTTGATGTATTCGAATTAATCTATTTTTTGTTGCTGTTATTGTTGATTGTGCGTTCGGTGTCGTATCAGTAAAACCATTGCGTAAATCAAGGTTATGAAGGTTAACCCTGTACTTACTTTTAAGAATTTTTATCTTTAGGTCTCTCACCCACTGTGAATTGCTTTGTATATGATATGAAGAAGAGGTCCAACTTCATCCTTTGACATGTAAATATGCAGTTGTCCCAGTACCACTTGTTGAAAAGACTGTTCTTTTCCCAATGAATTGTTTTGGGCACCCTTATCCAGTATCAGTTGATCATAAAAAAAAAAAAAAATTTTTTTTCTAACTGTGTTTATTTCTAGACTCTCAGTTCTATTCCGTTGCTATACATTTCTATCCTTATGCTAACCCCATACATTCTTGATTACTGTATATTTGCAGCAAGTTTTGAAATCAGAAATTCCAATTCTTCCAACTTTTTTGTTCAAATTCGAGTATTTTGTCTTTTCATGATCCCTTGGATTTCCATATAAATTTTAGAACCAGCTTTTCAATTCCTGTCCCCCCCCAAAAAATACAGGTGGAATTTTCATAGTAATCGCATTGAATTTGTAGATCAATTTGTGGAGTATTGTCATCTAAACAGCAGTAGTTCTTCCAATCCATGAACATGGTTCTCTTTCCACTTATTTACATAAAAAAAAATTTTTTTTAAGATTCATTGTAATTTTTAGTGTACAAGTTTATCAGTTCTTAGATTAAATTTGTACCTTAGTGTTTTATTCTTTTTTTTTGCCATTGTAAAGGGAATTTTCTCAATTTTATTTCAGCTTTTCATTGTTAATGCATAGAAACACAATTTATTTTTGTATATTGATCTCATATTCTGCAGCCTTCATGAACTGGTTTATTAGTTGTTTATTTATGGATTTCTTAGAATTTTCTATACACAAGATCATGACATCTGTGAATAAAAATAGCTTTGATTCTTTCAATTCCAATCTGGATGCCTTTCATTTCTTTTTTCCTCTTCCATTTCCCAGGCTAGAACCTCCAGTACAATGTTGAATATTAGTGACAAGAGTGGACAGACTTGTCTCCATCCTGATCTTGGGGAGAAGGCATCCAGTCATTCACCATTAAGTATGAGGTTGTTTTATAGATGGCCTGTATTAGGTTGGGGAAGTTCCCTTCAGTTCCTAGTTTTTCTAGTCTTTTATCATGAAAAGTTATTAGAATTCATCAAATGCTTTTTCCGTCTCTGTTAAGATGATCTGTTAATAGGGCACATTGCTTTGATTGATATATATTAAACCAGCCAGCATCCTGGGATGAATCTCACTTGTTCTTGTCGCATAAGTCTATTTATATGATGTTGGATTTACCTTGCTAGTATTTTATTGAGACCTTTTGCATCTATGTTAATAAAGGGTGTTGGTCTGTAGTTTTCTTGTGATGCCTTTGTCATGTTTTGGTATCAGGATTAATACTGATGTCTTAGAATGATTTGGGAATTGTTCCCTACTCTTCTATATTTTGGAAGAGTTTGTGAATGAATAGTGTTAATTCTTCTTTAAATGTTTGATAAATCTATCCATGAAGCAGTCTAGGCCTGGGCTTGTTTATTTGGGAATGTTTTGATTACTAGGTCAATCTCTTTACATGTTATAGGTCTAGTCACACTTTTGTTTCTTCTTGAGTCCTTTTCAATAGTTTGTCTCTCTCTAGGAATTTGCCCATTTCACTAGGTTATCTAATTTGTAGGTGTTCAATTGTCCATCATATTCCTTTATATATGTATTTTTCATTTCTGTAAGCTCAGTAGTAATGTCCCATTTTTCATTCCTGATTTTATTAATTAGAATTTTCTCTCTTTTTTTCTTTAGTAGCTCAGTTAAGTTTGTTAAGATTGATGATCTTTTCGAAGAATCAACTTTTGGTTTCATGGATTTGTCTCTATTGATTGTCTATTCTCCATTTCATTTATTTCTGTCTGCCCTACTGAATGTCTTTGGGTTACTGATTTCTAGTTTAATTCCATCATGATACAAAAACATACTTTGTATAATTTCCATTATTTTAAAGTTTTTTTTTTTTTTTTTTTTTCCAGTGGCTCATTTTATGGTCTATGTCCTGGAAGTTCCAAATTTACTTGAAAAGATGATGTATTTTCCTGTTGTTGTATGGAGTGACATATAAATATGAATTATGCCAAGTTGGTTGATAGTTGTTCTGGCCTTCTGTATATTTTCTGTCTACTTTCATATCGATTGTTGAGAGAGAAATGTTGAAGTTCTAAGTATAATTTTTAATTTATCTTTTTCTCATTTTAATTTCATCAGTTTCTACTTATGTTTTGAAGAGGCTTTGTTTACTGTATACATTTATATATCCTCTCAGTGAATTTACTCTTTTATTTTTCTGTAATTTCCTTCTCGTTCCCTGATAACATTTGTTGTTCAAAAGTCTACTTAGTTTGATATTATTATAGTCACTTCAGCAGTATTTTCATTAACATTTGAATAGTATGTCTTTTTCCACCCTTTTACTTTTAACATATTTGTGTTTTCATATTTAAGGTAGTTTTCATGTGGGCAACATACCATTGGGTCTTGCTTATTTTTTTAATCCACTCTGACAGTTATAATTGGTGTATTTAGATGTGTTCAGTTCCTAAATCTTTAGCTATGCTGCTTTCTATTTTTCCTGTGCATGAACAGCTACAGTTTCATATATGGAATTAGGGGATCCCTTTCTTCAGCTCAGTCCTCCACAGGATGCTTCCTACACTTTCTAGCCTCTGAGACCTCCTTTCCCATTCTTTTGGCCAGAATCAGGACTTCTCTCAGAGTTTTAGATGCCTGACCTCCTGCTACACATTTTCAGAACTGAAGCATCAATTCAAAAATAGCCAGGAGAAAAAATATAAGAGATAAAAAGAGACAGAGAGACAGAGAAGCAGAAGAGAGATAGAAAGGTTCCCTCCTCCCCCTCCCCCCGCCCTTACCCACTGGCCCACAGGGACTCATTTTCTCAGTTCCACCTGCCAACAAGATTTGGTTTCTTTCAGAGTGTTTGCCTCATGCCATGCCACACAGAGTTGGGCCTGCCCTCAAGTGAAAACTAGAAAAAAAAGGAGGGGCGGGGAATTGGGAAATTCACCCCCACTAGAGTCACTTCTCAAGTTCGTAATATTTTCTAAAATATTTTTTTCTGTGATAAACATGTCAGTGCCTAAGTCAAGGAAATCATTGTTAATACATAGTACTTCAGCTTCTAAAAAATAAAATCCTTTTGTTAAGTAATAAAAAGTAATAAAAACCCCTTTAGTGAAGTAAACAATAGCTCTTTTATATATTTGCTTTTAAAGTTTGCATCTTCCTGAAGTAAATTTTTTTTTTTTCAAGAAAAATATTCATATTTTCTTTCACACTCAGGCTACCAAAAACATGCAATATATTTCAGGCTCTGCATCATTAGGACTAGGTAGCGACTTATAGCATCTGTTTGTTATAAAGCTCAGTATACCCTCAAGACATACTCTTCGTAAACGTTGAACACCAGCAATACTGTTCATATTAAATTGGGCTGCATGAATAATACAGAAGTCATGAATTTAAATTATTACTGGTATTCACAGAAAATGGTAGTATTTCAGCCTTTGAATAACAACTGAACTTTACTTCTAGAAACTGAAGTTGTTACATTGTAAATCAGAATCATGCCAGGGTTCCAAGTTATTTCTGATATTAAAACCACTCTAAGGTATTTCAGAAATACTGTTCTATGTCATATCTCCCCTCAGAAAAAAAGTGAAGTTTACTTTTGCAAGACAATGAAAACCTTTTAAATGGTTTGTTTTGCACATTCTTAATTTTCTAGGCAGGGAGAATAAAATATGTAGCAGACACTGAAATATGCACCTGACCTAGAATATATGAGTAGATGGATTCATAAGCCACCATCAGGCATTATAATTCAACACAGCCTCAGGACAAAGTATGCTTTTTTCATGAAGTTGCCTAACAATTTTTTTCTCCACCTCCAGATTTTCTCTCTATTCTTTTTATTACCCAGAAAGTGGGGTAAACAAGATATTGTGAGCTGAATTTATGAGAAGTTATCAGTCTGAAAAATTTGAAGTTTAGAATCATTGTTTACGTTGTTAACCTTGCCTGTGAGGCCCCCTTCCTTCTTGATATCTAGACTGTACCCATCGCATCACAAGTTCAGTTCAGTGTAGGGGTATCGAAAGCATAGGGGCTTTAAGGTCAGAGTAACTTGAGTTTTGATTACCTCTTTTCTACATGCTTATCCAATACAAACTTTGATGTGTTGTACCTCTCAGAAACTTAGTATTCTGACTTAGGAAGATCAACCAACACTCACTTTCACAAGTAGGTATCTAAAGCCCGCAAAACTTAAAATCTGGCTTATTCAGACTCACAAAACCCCAATTGCCTGAATCCGTTTTTCTTTTATATTCCCCTGACTTACTCACTGATCAGATACAGAAAGAAGTAACCAAAAGGATGAACTTTATCACAACCATTGGAGAGTCTGCTTGAACGCTTGCTGCTTGTGATTAAGCTGAGTCTAGGTGAGATCAAAGGAAGATTTTAAGAGGCTCTCCTAACCTGGGGTCAAGGCCAGCATGTTCTTCTATCATATTTTAAATAGCCCTTCAAAGTAAACAAAATTTTTCTTTCAAAACATACTTACTTTATACCCCAGAGGTGGTTTCTTCCCGTTTGCCAATTCCATTTATAGATCAATATGCTTCCTCCTACATAGGCTCGCTCTTGAATTTCATGCTATTTGTCCATAAAATACTCTCCCCTGCTAGTACAGTCATCTCTTGATCTCATAGGTTTGGTCCCTCATTCAGGGGTTCACTGAAGACTTAACCCTTGATTAACAGTTTTCCTTTCTATATCCATTTCTGGTATAATTCACTGTTAGTGCAACTTTCATATAGATGACACAACCCACCCCACAATCTACTTCAAAATTCATTAATATCCCTCCTTCCAATGACTTTTGACCCCAATTTATCTGAGAACCCAATTCTCATAGTGACTTTTAGATAGACTTTGATGTTAGAAAAAAAAAAATTAACCTATGAGGAAGCGGTTTTAAACATTCTACTCCCAGATCACTACTTACCATATTTCCAGTTGTCTTTCAGAAATAATTCTTCAACTGCATTTCAGCCACCAATCCATTCATCCTACTGCTTTCTTACTATTCATAAGACAATCCTGTCCTCACATCAAGATCTGAGAATTTTTAATATAATTTGTTTTGTTTGTAGAGATATTAGTAGAAACATATGTAATTGATATTAAATATTAGAGCAATGCACAAAGGAATATTTGTATCCTTAAAAACTTGAAATTCATATCCTTAACCCTGAAGAAGAAATAAACAATATGACCCAAATGATTAAAAAAAAAAAAAAATGAATAGCAAAAGAAATTGAGGAATACAAAGTAGTAACTAAAAGTAAAAATAAAAGTTTAAATATAGTATTCCATGGTGGGGTGGGAGATGATAAATTTAAGAGTTATTTGGACTATTAGGTTAGCTGGATAAGCTGTTAGGTGAGTTAGTAGTTTATCAATTATATTTGCTCATAGAATAAATAAAGTATTAGCTAACCTATTCCACAAAGAAAGGAGAAAAACAAAAGTATAAAAAAAAAAAAGTTAAACTAGGAAAATTTTAAAAAATCACAGAAAATTAAAAGAATTATAAGAGACTACTGTGACAATGCTGTGTAAATAAATTTTAAAACTTGAAATAAATGAATGACTTTTTAGAAAAATAAATTACTGTGACTAAGCCAAGATAAAAAGAACACCTAAAATCAATTTATCCCTATAAAAGAAAATTGAAAAAAAAACTTTCTAATAGCTATATTGGTATCTCCTCCAAATATAGTTTCTACCAATTCTCAAAGAACTGGCAGTTTTTTAATTATTTCAGTTGCAGAGCACAGGAAAAGAAGTAAAACATTCTAGTGCTTTTTATGAAATCACTGTAACATTTGTTATGACACCCAGCAGAGCTACCACCTAAAAATCTACTATAGCTCAGTCTTACTTATGCATTTAAATGTAAAACTCTGGAATGAAATACAAGTATTACCACTGTTTTATTCCAGGAATGCAAAGATAGTTAACTATTGATAAATATATTAATATAATGTACTATATTAATAGATCAAAAAAAGAAAGCTTATATGAAAAGACATGTGAAATATTTAAATATTCTATCTTGATTTAAAAAAAAATGATCTGGCAGACAGATCTAGTTGTCACCCAATATCTGCTCTCCCATTCACCCTCAGGGTAAGAGGATACCTGATTTGTGTTTAGGTCCATGGCTTACCAGAATAAAGACAACATATCCCAGCCTCCCTTGCAGGTAAATGTGGCTATGTAATTATGTTTGGGTCAATGGAATATGAGCAGAATGTTGTGTGCAGCATATGGCATGTGCTCTTAAAAAGAGAGTGTGCTCAAACCCCTTCCGCTCTTCCCATTTCTGAAATATGGGTATGATTTTAAAACATCTTGCATCAGAGAAATGAGGGCAATACTCTAAGATAAATAAATAAAAAGACAAAAAAAAAGAAACCAGTTTAACCAGACAGTGTCCCATTTCCCTACAGTGTCTCAGAGAATAAACGAACTTTTATTGTGCTTAAACCACAGCTATTTAGGATCTGGCACTGGGCTGGGTTGGGATGTTCCAATATCTGAAATTAGATTGTAATTAGTATGCTTATATGTAGATGTATTCATTATGTAAGTTCATGTAAACACATATAACGGAAAAAAAACTAGAAGCGCTTCCATTAAAGTCACAGACAAAACAAGAATGTACCCTATCAGCACTACATTTATCATTGTTGTAGCAATAATCACAATTTGCAATTATGCTAGAGCAAAATATTCAAAAGCAAACTGTCATGGATTGAATTATGTCCCGCCAAAAATGTGTGTATCAGTTTGGCTGGGCCAGATTGCTGGTATTATGTGATTTTCCTATAAATTGTTAATCCTGCCTCTGTGATAAATCCTGCCTCTATCATGTTTAGTTGTGTTAGTGAAGCAGGACTCAGTCTACAAGATTGGATTGTGTCTTGAGGCAATCTCTTGAGATGTAAAAGAGAGAAGTGAACAGAGAGACTGGGGGACCTCATATCACCAAGAAAGCAGCACCAGGAGAAGAGCGAGTCCTTTGGATCCAGGATCCCTGCGCCTGAGAAGCCCTTGACCAGAGCCCCCTCCAGAGCCGACAAAGAGAGAAAGACTTCCCCTGGAGCTGACACCCTGAATTTGGACTTTTAGCCTACTTAACTGTGAGGAAATAAACTTCTCTTTGTTAAAGCTGTCCACTTGTGGTATTTCTATTATAGCAGCACTAGATAACTAAGACACAAACCAATAGCTGTTGAGTTCATTCCGACTCATAGTGACCCTATAGGACAAAAATAGAACTGCCCCATAAGGTTTCCAAGGCTGTAAAATATTCAAGGTGTGATAAAGGGAGAAGATAAAATTATATTTCTTTGTAGATTATATGATTATAATATATAAAATTTAAGATGATAAATTGGAAATAAGCATAAATTATATGCTTTTTAATTTAAAAAGATAAATAGCAGTACAAATAAAGCATTTGAAAAACAAGTTAGAATGTACTTGATGTGCTGTACTTCCAATGACAATTTTACATTTTTTATGTGAAATTTAATTTATAATTGTAACTGATGTTTGTGTCTTATGCTATGGTAGGAGCCCTGGTGGTGTAGTGGTTAAGAGCTTGGCTGCAAACCGAAAGATTGGCAGTTCAGATCCACCAGCTGCTCTTTGGAAACCCTATGGGGCAGTTCTACTCTGTCCTATAGAGTCACTATGGGTTGGAACCAACTCGACGGCACCTAAGAACAATTGTTCATTTTCTTTTTTATTGTACTTTAGATGAAGGTTTACAGAGCAAATTAGTTTCTCATTAGACAATTAATACACATATTGTTTTGTGATATTGGTTGCCAACCCAACGACATGTCAACACTCTCCCTTTCTCGACCTTGGGTTTCCCATTACCAGCTTTCCTGTCCCCTCCTGCCTTTTCATCCTTGCCCCTGGCCTGGTGTGCCCATTTAGTTTCGTTGTTTTATGGGCCTGTCTAATCTTTGGCCAAAGGGTGAACCTCAGGAGTGACTTTAGTCCTGAGTTAAACAGATGTTCAGGGACCATACTCTTGGGGTTTCTCCAGTCTCTGTCTGACCAGTAAGTCTGGTCTTTTTTTTGTGAGGCAGAATTTTGTTAGAAACCTAATTTTTCTGATACCACAAACCCAAACCAAACCCACTGCAATCAAGTCGATTCTGACTCATAGCGACCATATATATAATATCTTGCAAATTTATATTATAAGCCAATTTAAGTCTTGAGTAAGCTAGATTTAATTAAAAAAAAAAAATTGCCCTTTAGTTGATTCCAACACGTAGGGTTTTCAATGGCTGATTTTTTGGAAGTAGATCACCAGGCATTTCCTCTGTGGCACCTCCAAGTGGACTCGAACCACCAAGCTTTCTGTTGGCAGCCGAGTGTGTTAACCATTTGCACCACCCACGGACTCCAGCTTTCATAAAGTTACTATCAATTCTCATCATTCTTTGTGACCATTAATATAGAGAGCTCTCATACTCAGTAATATCACTTGTATTCTTCACAAGTGAGAATTAGAAGAATTTCAAGAAATATTTGGTTAAATTTTCTGAAGTCTAATAAGTGTGTTGTTTTAGAAAAAATGGTTTATAGAATCATTGGCTTATACTTTACTACAAAGGAAGAGAAGACTAAGCTTAATGTTTTTATGTAATAAAAAATGTAGAACTCAAAAGATAATCATGCAACTTATTATGTTGGAATAACGTGTCAGAATTTCTTATGCATTTCTTCTAAATAATTTTCTTAAGATTGTTTTGATGATAACAAAGTAATTATGAGAACCCAAGATAGCTGGGAGAATATATGATTTAGCTTTTGTAATGCACTTATTTTTGCTCCTACTTAATAGGGGTCATGTGCCCATTTAGTGGGATTTTATTGGAAATAAAATGATAATTCTAGTTGGTCTAACAGTGATAATGAAATCACAACAATTAATACATCTTATTTGGTTCCCAGTAAAAAAGAGTTGTATTTCTTCTTTATGTGGTTAAAACTAATTCAGATTTACAAAATATAAGATTTCAGATGATCAGTTATTTACATTTTCAGTAATGATGTGGCTTTTATGGGGTACAGATATGTTTTGATAATACAAATTTTAAAATTCTATTCCTAAAAAGTGTTTTAAAGTTTATTTTCTCTTTTCCTCCACATCCAGCCCTCTGTATTATCATTGTTTCTCAGTTATATATATTTTTTTCATTTCCATGGTAACTATACATGTACACAATGAAGTATTAAAATGATTCTCTACCTGGTCTACTATATTTGCTTCCATTCTGTACTAATAAGTCTAAAATAATCTCCGTAAGGAGCTTCTTTTGTTATATTACTTACCTGCTTCAAAACTTTTAATGACTTCTTGTTATCCAGAAGATGAAGTATTTACTTTTTACCTGGGTATGTGAAGATCTTTTCATTCTGCCTCTAAAATACATGAAATGATCAGCATCAGCATGAACCCTTTACCATTACCAGGTGCTTCAGTGATCTAGATCAGGAATCTTCAAAGTGTATTCTACAGAATGCTAAGTCAGTAGACTCTTAAAATCAGTTGTTGAGTGGACTCTGACTCATGGTGTCCCCATGTGTATCAGAGTAGAACTGTACTCCATAGGTTTTCAATGGCTGATATTTTGGAAGTAGATCTCCAGACCTTACTTCCAAAATGCCTCTGGGTGGACTCACACCTCCAAGCATTTGCTTAGCAGCCAAGTGTGTTAACTATTTGCCCTACTCAGGGATTCTATGAACACCTAGTTCTACTTAAAAAAAAAAAAAAAAAACAGGGTTTTAGACTCTAAATTTACAGTAGTAAAAAATATAACGAAATCTCATCTTTTAGAAATATAACTTTTCCTAAGGAAGTTTGATAATAAACAAGTAAATAAGAAATTTCAGATCGTGTCAAGTACCATGTAGATAATTAAGCAGGGTAATAAAAATGAGTTGGAGAGTGCCAGTGGGAAATATTAGACAGGGTGTTGGTGATGCATCACTCTGAGACTGTGCTATTTTAACTGAGATCTGAATAAGAAGGAGCCAGTCATGTGAAGATCTGAGGAAAATAATTCCAGGTAGAAGGATGAACAACTAAAATATTCCAAAGTAGAAACAAGAAACATGTTCTACATTGGCATGTTCAAGAAAAGAACTAAGGTCAGTGTGCCTGAAGTAGACTAGTAAGTAAGAAGGAGAGATTGGCAGGGCCTGGATTGTTTAAAAACTTATGGGCTGTGTTGATGAGTTTGGATTTTAAAGGCTGGAAGAGAAAATTGTGTGCATTAATGTATTCATTCAACAGATATTATGGACACCATAAAGTAGGTATTATTATCCAGCTGTAAGAAGATGACTTTTCTGGGGTCTTTATGGATTGTTTGGTATGTTCATCACAGTCTCTCCACTCTGGCTGGTAAGAACTCAGATACTTCTCAGCCATGTGTAGTGGGCTTCTATAGTTATTCAGCTCACAATTCTCCATTGGTTATTCTTTTCCAGAAGTTGTTCTTTCTTTAGTCTTGTGGAGATTCACCCTATACGTTCACCAAAAGATCCAAGGGCTCTCTATAAAGGTTCTTAGTGCTGCTCAGCTTAGCTCTCTTCTCTCTAGCACCCAGTTCTTCAAATTCCTGACACTTTAATCATCCAGAATTACTGGTACTTTTTTTTTTCTATTAATTGTGCAAGACTGCTGTGTTCTATTTGGGCTCCCCTTTCTGTGCTACCATTTCCAAACTGCCTCTAGGTAGAAAGCCAGGGTGATCATGGGGATCACACTAGTTATTTCTCTTCCCTCAGGGAATATAGTACCATTTTGACTGGACCAAAACCATTTTCATGGAAATTATATTTCACATAAACAGTTTTAATCAGAACATCATGAGTGTATATCAAAGGGCAGAGATTGTATTCCACGCCATTCTTTATCCCTATTGCTTAGTTCAATGTGATGGAGTTCATGTACACCCCATAAATGCCTGATCATTCCATATATGTTATATGAGGCATGAGCGGATGTAAAATAAGTAGAGTGTAACCGTTGGAATCAGAGAGCCCCAGACTAAAAACCTGTCTCTTCCAATGACACCGTGCCTTTAATTTTCTAAGTCTCAGTTTGCTTTACTATAATTTAGGATTAATAGGAATAATAATATCACATATTGAGAGAAGTATGTAGAGTGTCTGGAATAGTTCTTGGTGCAAATCTATTTTAAAAAATGTCCTTTAACCTTGAGGAGCTTTCTGTTTAGTAAGGTTACTATATTAAGATGAACTGGGACCTTTACTATTGATAGAAAAAAAAATTCAAATAAATTGCAGTTCTTTTTCTAAAATAAAATCTGACCACTTTTTTTTTGTTTTTTGAGTTTTTTTTTTTTTTATAACATTGAGTTAAAGGCAAAAGGCTAATTATAAGATTAGTTACTCTTATCATGTTCACAGCTATATCTTGCATTACTGTTCAGTCCAACCCTAAGACATCTGTGCACTGCCATCCATATGACTGAAGTATTTATTTGCTACTGGTGAACAGAAAACATATGGGTTACACCTACAGAAATCAGATATGAAAGAAAGGGTCTTAGTAGCTTTGACATGAAAGCACAGAAAACAACACATGGTAATTTTGTCTCCAAATTATTTGATGTAATATTAAATCATCTGCTTTGGTATTGTCCTTTTGTTCAGAACTAAAATGTATTCCTGAGCTTTACTCACTTTACAGAAAGACTGAATTATGGATTTGAAAGAAATAAAAAATTCCTTTCCATCTGAGCACTTTAATCCATCCTATGCAACTCTGATGAACACCTATGGAGAGAACTGAGTTCAAGAGTAGACTCACTTCAAGAAATCATTTATTCTGAGTTTTTCACAGATATTCAAGTGATTCTCCTAAACGACTTAGGTAAGAGTGGTTAGGAAAATGAGGAACTGTTTATAAGGAACTGTAAAAGTGTCTTGAGACAACCCTGCTACATTAATCTTTGGATCTTTGTGGGTGAAAAACTAGGCTTGCAAAGTGTGTGTGTGGGTGTGTTTGTGTGTCCATTCACCCACCCACATGCTCTGAAAGCACAAAAGTTTTGAATCTTTTGATGTTGATTTCATGCCAGGTGTCAGGTGTTCCAACTTATGATAAAGAAAGACAGCAAGCTAGAAAAAAAAAATGAAGTGCATTAGAGCAGAGAGCATCTTGGATTTGGGAAGAACACTTGAAATTTTAAACCCAGCATTACCATTTTGTAGCTGTGTGACTTTGGTGCAAGACCCTGAATTAATGTATTTGATCTGAGCCCCTTAAATTCAGCAACTCGTCTGTAAAATATGTGTATATACGTATATGTGTGTGTGTGCACGTGTGTGTAAATGGACTTCCAGTTTCTGCTTCCAATGTAAAGAGCATGAAATTTGTCATTCCCATCCTTACAATAAGAGAAAGTTGGACAAACTAAAAATCAACAAATTTTCTTAGACTCAGCAGAAAACTGAGGGTGCATGGAAAACTGCCGCCCTGAAATCTGGAGGGATAGACATATCTAGATAGTTGCAGCTGAGATTTTGTCACTTGGAGAGGAAGCTGCTGGAGCAATAAAGTGGTAAAAATACTTACATGATAATTTTAACTAAATACTGAAGGCTGAATACGGACTAGCATGGGTAAAACTCCCAGCAGCCACAGTCTTAGGGGGACCTACAAATTTTGTGAGCTTTCCTTCTAGGAACTTCATCAGGTTCTCATGGTAAAGATCTGAGAATGATCCCCTAATGGGTCTGTGAGGAACAGGGAAAAGTAATGATTGTGAAATATGCCCAGAGCTTTCTTCATGTCAAAAGCTTACTCTAAAGGGCAAAGACTTTGCCAGAGCCTTTTCTCAGAAGGAGTGGTGGTATTCTCCCCACCCCAGCCCTCTCTAGCCCTCCTTTCTCATATAAGGGAAACACGAAAATAAACATATTCAACAGGGTCAGGGTTTCAAGGACATAGTCTGGGAACACTATAGCCAGGAAAGAGAGTAGAGGGAAGAGGGCAAAAAGCTATACCACTGTAGGAACACTTGTGAAGGTGACAGCCCAAATATACAAACCCACTGAAACACTGAGAGTTAATCTGAAGATTGCAGAATGCAAAGAGAAAAAACAACAAAACGGAACAGAATATACAAGTGTATGAAAATATCAAAAGTTGTGACATGTGTAATTGGAATACCAGAAGGAGAAGGAAAAGAGAAAGAGAAAGGGGAGCAGAAGAAATACTTGAAGTAATAATGGCCAAATTTTTTCAAAAATTAATGAGAATCATCAGACCACAAAAGCAGGAAGCTCAGAGAACAGGAAGGAGGATAAACACCAAAAAAAAACAACCAAAAAAAAAAAAAAAACCCACAAACCTAGGCATATCATATGCAAACTGCAGAAAACCAAGATAAAGAGAAAATCTTGGTAGAAGCCAGTGCTAGCAAAACACTCCCCCCCCCAAAATTCCTCATACCTACAGAAAAACAAGATAAGAGTTACTGTGGACTTTTTGTCTGAAACCATGTAAGCAAGAAGAGAGTAGAGTGAAATATTTAAACAGTTGAAAAAAAAAATAGCAACCTTAAATTCTATATCCATAAAAATTATCCTTCCAAAGAAAGGAGAAATATTTTCTCAGACAAACAAAAATTGAGGAAATGTATTGCTAGCAGTCTGCCTTACAAGCCGTGTTAAAATAAGTTCTTCACACAGAAGAAATTAATATATGTCAGAAACTTGGATCTTTATAAAAAAGGAAGAGTTGGAGAAGGAATAAACGAGGGTAAGGTAAAATCCCTTATATTTCTTAATTGATCAAAAACTAACCATAAAAAAAAAAACATAGTCACAATATATTGGGTGATTATAACATGGATAAGAGAACAATACCACAAGGAACGGAAGGGAGGAATTGGGAATACTCTGGCACTGTATGTGAAGCAGTACGATGTTATTGGAAGGTAGACTTGGATTAGTTAAAAATTTATTGTAAACTATAGGTCACTCACTATTTTTTTTTTAAGAAGTATAATTGATATACTCAGTAGATAAAATGAGATCATATAAAATGCTTAAAACCAGAGAAGGAAGGAAAAAAAAAATAAAGATGGGGACAAAATGAAGAACAACTGCAACATATAGGTAATAGTTACAAAAATGGTGTGTATTAATCTGACCATAACAATAATCACTTTAAATTTGAATGGTATAAGCACATCAGTTAAAACACAGAGAAAGTCAGAGTGGATTTTTAAAACTATATGTCATCTACAAGAAATGCTTTCAATAAAAAAAATTTAAAAAACCTCTGATTAAAGATATACCATACTAATTCCAATCAAAAGAAAGCTTGAACAGCTATATCAATTTAAGATAAAACAGACATCAGAACAAGAAAAAATTATCATGGATGAACAGGAACATTACATAATGGTACAGGGGTCAGGTCTACAAGAAGATACAATAATCATAAATGTGTGTGCACCTCACAACAGAACATCAAAGAGCTGAAGCAAAAACTAATAGAATTGAAAGATGAAACAGACAAATCTACCAGCAGAGTTGCAGATTTCAACACCCCTCTGTCACTAATGGATAAATCAAGCAGACAGAAAATCAGTAAGAAAATAGATGACAGATACAGAGAGAGGAAGAGATAGAGACAGAGTTGTAGCAAAATAATATCCTATAGTGGTTGGGCCACTTACTAGCTGTGTGATCTCCTGTTATCTCAAATTAAGTACCTCAGTCATATAATAGGAATAATAGCAATATAATGCATAGGGATTTGTGGGGGATAAATAAAATAATGAAAGTGAACTTCTTACCAGAGTGCTTGACACATAGTAAATTCTCAATGAAATGTAATAAACATTATTTACAAAAACATTTAAAAACTTCCGTGTATCATACCAACATGCATTGTTAGTAACTGCAAAACTCAAAGGAAGTGTAATGATGTTCTATTTACTTGTTTTGGAGCTTTAAGGCATTAGACAGGCTATTTGAAGTTGCTCTGCTATATTCTTTCTTCCTCAGGAAAAATGATAATATGAGGCGGGGGCGGGGGCGGGGGCAGGAAAAGAAGACAAACCTAGAAATAAACCATACCTTAAATAGAATTTGGATACCTAGTGGATGTTTTTAAGATCATGATGGAGAAAATTTACTCCTAAATTAGTTATTTTGTTTTAGAGTAGCAGTGTTAGAAAGTTTCCAAACAATCTTAAAATGCATATTTGTTGTATGCAAATCCCAAAGTGCATAATTATTTTATGTTAACTGGAAAATAGATATTTATAGAATTTAAAGAAAGTATTTTTCATAAAGTTTAAAGAAGAATTTATGGGGTATCAGTTCCTCAATTTCAAAATGAAACTGAAGTGATTTTGAAAAGTTTCCTAATCTTAGAAATTTGAGCCTAATTACACCTCTCAGATGAAATGCTAAGTGGAGATTCCAAGGAAAATAGTACGACGTTCTTAGATATACACGATCACAAAATTGCTTATGGTGTAAAATGTAAAACAAAGTTACATCTCTCAAATGTAAATTTACAATTGAACATAATAACTGCAATTAAAGCACAATATCTATTATTCAAGCAATTGTAAGCTTAGTCTATAAAATTTTTATGAAGTTTTGTTTTAAAATGGCAGAAATATTTAAACTGAATGTTTTTGATTCTCTGGAAGCATTAATATAACAGGACAGATAAAATAACACATTTGAAAAAATGCTGTATTTATTTTGGATTAGTGTTTTTCATAAATGTGTTCCCTTCAAGCTCATAAAATTCAAGTAGCTGTCAAAATGAATTTGATCCTCATTTTGTACTGCCTTGAAAAACGTTCTTTCACAACATAGCTTATATTGACAAAATAAACATATTGTGATAAACTATAGTTTATCAAATAATCTATTTTTAATAATGCCTACAGTTTCTTAAGGTGAAGCAAAAAGAATTGTTTAGCATTGGATAAACACAATAATCAATAAGTTGTATTTTATGATCCAACTGTTAGAAATATATCGATTTAGCTCTTCTCTTACTCTCAATTTCTTGGTAAACTTTCTTATGAAAAGCAAGTTGCTTTCAGCCTGTCTAAAATCTAGCACTTCAAATTATTCATTTACCTCCCATTTTCTGGCACCATGGTGCATAATTTCTTTTCATTTGCCTTTACAGTTCTGACAAGCCCACCAGGATTCTTGCTAAAGATCAAGAATAAAAGGCTAAGAAACACCATTACGTTGTCAGATCCCATACAAAAAAAAAAAAAAAATGCGGAAGGGAGTGCGAATGTTGTGAATGATGGAAATACCAGTAGGCTTTTTGTCTATGACCCAGAATTCTCAAGAAGGAATATCAAAAGATTGTTTGCCCTTCAAAACTTCTCTTTTGAGATAAAAACGAACCACATAAGAGTTAGATGAGTTCAGTCTTCATTTAGTAAATAAAAATGGACAATGTCTATTATCAGCTATTTTGGAGAACTATAATAGCATTATTGAAGAATTAGATTTCTGACTAGACAGTCAGCCACTCTTGGAGTATGTTTTTCTTTGACAAGCACAGTGGATTCTCTGCCTGGTGGAGGTGTTCTGGCCAAAGTCAAAATAAGTTGTAAATGTAACCACCAATAAAATTTTAGAGCTCTACATAAGGTGCACAAAACCATACATACTAAAAAGAATAGCAATTATAAAAAAGGTAGTGATTTTTATTGAGTGGAGAGCAGAATTTTTTGAAGTATAATGTATGCGTTTTTCAAATTTACTAAAGATTATGAAATTACTTGCCAAGTTTTGCTGGCTATACTCCCTGGTTATATTTCTGTTTCTCCACAACTCTGCCAAAGCTTGATGTTAGCAGATATTTTCATTTTGCCATTCTAATGATTGTGAAATAGTATCTTTTGTCGCTTTAATTTATATTTTCCCAAATATTATAAGTAAGATTGAGCATTTGTATGGCTCTTCACTAGGATTTCCTATGTTACATATTTTTCTCATTTTTCTATTCTGTTGATTTAGAAATTTTGGGTACTAGTCCTCTGTGAAGTATGTGTTGTGATAATTTTCTCCCAGTCTCTGATTCATCTATTGATTTTTATTGAATCCTTTAGGAAAACATTTACTAACATAGTCATATTATTGTAATTTTTATTTTAGGGTTGGTGACTTTGTGTCTTATTTAAGAAATGCTTTGTTATCACAGGCTGTATATTATCCTCAAAATTTTTTAAAATTTTGTTTTTCTCATTTAGCTCTTTCATCCATCAGGAACTATCTTTTGTAGGTTTGCTATGAGGTAGGATTTTAATGTTATACTTTTCCACATGTTGTTGCTAGTTGCCATCAAGTTGATTTAACTCATGGTGACCCCATGTCTGCAGGGTAAAACTGCTCTATAAGGTTTTGAAGACTGTGACCTTTTGGAAGCATATCTCCAGGCCTGTCTTCTGAGGCATGCCTGGGTGGATTCCAACCACCAACCTTTCAGCAAGCACTTAACTGTTAGTGCCACCCAGGAACATGTACTTTTCCACATAGAAAATCATTATTCTTTGCACGATTGAACAGTCCATCTTTTACGTATTGACCTGCAGTGCCTCCTAATTCATGGGATTGACATTCCATTTGTTCACAGGTCTATTTCTGGGTTTTTTCATTAATTAAATTGTTTCATTTTCCCATGCCAATATCAGCATTCACAATGATATCATCTGTGAACAATGATAGTTTCATGATTTCCTTCCCAATCTGTATGTTTCTTATTTCATTTCCTTATCTTACCACATTAGCTAAGATTTCCAGTATAATATTGAATAGGAGTGTGGGGGGGCATCATTGCTTTATTCCTGAGCCTAGGAGGAAAGCATCTTGTTTCTCACCATTAAGTACGATGTTAGTTATATATTTTTGTAGATTTTTAAAAATCAGGTTGAGGGAATTCCCCTCTATTCCTATTTGCAGAGAGTTTTTATCATGAATGGTTGTTAGATTTTGCCTTTTCCTTTCTTGTAATGTCTTTATCTTGTTTTGGTATCATGATAGTGATGGCTTCATATATAAATTAGGATGTTTTCCCTCTGCTTCTATTTTCTGGAACAGATTGTGGGAATTGGTATCTTCCTTAAAATTTTGGAGGGAGTCACCAGTGAAACCATCGGGACCTATTGCTTTCACTTTTTTTTTTTTAATTAGGTTTTATTAAATGTATTTTGCTGTTATTTTGGGGAATGCATATCATTTTTCTCACATGACTTTGAACTGACAGATTTCCACATATTAGCTGTCCTCATTAAACACTACCCAAAAAAACCACTACGTCGTAAAATATCACACTATTTGCTAGTACACTTTTGATTAATAATTCAAATGTTCAGTGCTTAGTTATTATTTCTTTATTTTTATAATTTTGGTTATTTCTTTTAGTAAATGATCTATTTCACAGAGTTCTTGACATTTATTGGCGTAAACATCTCAATAATTACATCTTTATATGCCTTTTTTGTTTCATATATTGATAAACTGCCTTTGTTATTTTATTTTTCTGATGTCTTGCTAAAAGTTTTTTTTTTAATTATTGTAATTATATTATCCTTTATAAACAATCAACTTTGGTTTTGGTGATCTTACTTGTATGTTGTATGTTTTGTTTCACTTTTTTATATTTTGCTATTTTCTGTTCTTTATAATGCTCATTCTTCTATTTTCTTCCGGTTACATTCTTATCCCTTTAAATTTCCTGAGTTATATTTTTAGCTCATGAAATTTTAATATTTCTTGATTTAAAATTCAAATGAAATCATGGCTAGAAATGTCCCCAAATTTTGTCATGAGTTTAACACATTCATCATCATTTGGTTCTATTGGTAATGTCTATTGATTTCTTTCCCTCAAAACCATGAGTTTTTGTAGGATATTTTAAAGTTAAAACACATAATTTTAAAAGATATAGTTTTATTTTAAAACTTATGGTTTTCTAACTATACATGTGCATATATCATTTAACTACATGATGTCCAGCAACAACTTCCGTATAGATAGTATTGACTGAAATTTCCCGGCATCGTCGTAAAAAGATACATGGTCTTTTTTACATAAATATGTTATTTTATGTAAAAAAAAAAATGTATTTTGTCCATCTTGTTGTTTATTATTGTGTACCACTGAGTTGTTTCCAAATCACAGCAACACTATGTGACACAGTAGAACTACCCCATGGGGTTTCCTAGGCTGTAACCTTTGTGGGAGCAGATTGCCAGGTCTTTTCTTCTGTGAAACCACTGGTGGGTTTGAACAGTTCACCTTTCTATTAGCAGCTGAGCACTTAACCATTACACCACCAGGACTCCTTTTTGTCCATATTGTGCTCAGTGGTTTATACATTTCTATTAGATAAGCATGGCTTAAATCTTTATTCATGTTACTTTTGTTTCCTTTAGCTCTTGATTTTTATTAGAAATGCATTAAAGTTTATTTAGTGACTCTGGATCTGACAATTTCTCTGTTAATTTGTGGCATAAATTGTTAAGTGCTCTACTATTAGCCAAGGGTTAGCTGTTCAAACTTACTCAGCGGCATCTTGTAAGACGCCCTTGTTGATCTGCTTCCAAAGGGTCACAGTCCTGAAAATCCTATGAAGCGGTTCTGTTCTGCACACATGCGGGCACTTACTATAAGTCAGAATCCACTGCACAGCAACTAACGACAACTATTAATTTGTCGGGTTTTTATTTATAAGTAACAAAGCCACGTTATTCCAAAAAACCAAACGCATTGCCATCGAGTTGATTCTGACTCAGCAACTCTATAGCACAGAGTAGAACTGCCCCATACAGTTTCCAAGTAGCATCTGGTCGACTCGAGCTGCCCATCTTTTGGTTAGCGGTTGTAGCTCTTAACTACTTTGCCACCAGGGTTTCTAGCCGTATTATTAGGTGTATGCATGCACAATGAATAATGTTATATCTTATTGGTAGATTTTTCATTTAATAAGTATATTGTATTCCTTTTCATCCTCTCTTTTTTCTGATATTAATATTGCAACATCAGATTTTTTTGGCTAGCGTTTTTCTGGTTAATCTTTCCCACCCCCCAGATTCATTTTCCTCATGCTAAATTACCCCTTTAATAGTACAATTTGCTTAGTGTTTTTTATGATTTGCAAATGACTTTATTTTGTCTTTACTCATGGATGATAGTTTAGCTATCATAAAATTCTAGGTTGTCCAGGTTTCTCAGAATTTGGACAATATCCCTGCAAAGTATTCTGGCATTTACTGTCGTTAATAAGCAGAAAACTTCTAATTATTATACCTTTGTAGGTGATGTCATTTCTCCCTGATATATTTGACATCTTCTTTTCACCTTTGGAGTTTTACAATTTCACTCTGATTGGTCTGGTATGGTTTGTATTTACTTGACAGGATTGGTAAGGCTCAAAATATTTGCTCTCTTCCTCCTGAAGGATATTTATCCCTACTGCATTGTATTAGGCTTGCCTATGTGACTTGTTTTGGTCAATCAAATTTAAATAGTAGAGATACATGCTACTTTCTCAACAGAAGCGTTAAGAATGATGACATTGTTCCACCCATGCTTTTTCCCCATTGCTGTGAGACCAGTGATGTCCCATGTGTGGGCTAGTCTATCAACTTGGATCCCCTGAGCAAGGAAGACATGGACACTGGCCCACAATGAACATGTTGTGTGAGTGGGAAGTCAACATTTGGTTACTCTTACTACTAATATATTCCAGTCATTTTTTAACTTAGGTATAAATTAGCTGAAGGGGGCAATAGTGATTCAGTGGTAAAATTCTCACCTTCCAGAGAGACTAGGTCTGACTCCAGGCCGATGGACCTCACACGTAGCTACCACCTGTCTGTCAGTGGAGGCTTGCGTATTGCTCTGATGCTGAACAGATTTCAGTGGATCTTCTAGACCAAGACAGGCAAGGAGGAGAGTCACGGAGATCTACTTCTGAAAATCAGCCAATGAAAACCTTATGGATCATAATGATCTGATCTGCAACTGATCATGGGGATGGCATAGGACTGAGCAGCGTTTCCTTCTGTTGTGTATGGGGTCGCCATGAGTCAGGGGGATAACTCCAAGGCAGCTAACAACAACATACATAAACTGAAGCTGACTTGTAAAAATCTACAAGGCAAACATTTAAAAGTTTCAGTCTATACTCTTAAATTTTCTATATATATTTTTACCTTTTTTTTTTCTTTTGATCTTGGTATGGATTGAATTGTGTCCCCCCAAAAATATGTTGTAAATCCTAACCCCTATACCTGTGGTTATGATCCCATTTGGGAATGGGTTTTCTTTATTATGTTAATTTGGCAATATTAGTATAGTGTGTATCTTAAATCAGTCTCTTTTGAGATATAAAAAAAGCAGATTAAGCAAGCAAGTAAACACAAAACAGGGGGAGATACAGGCCACGTGATTACCAACCTGTTGCCATTGAGTCAATTCCGACTCACAGGGACGTTATTGCCAAGGAACCTAGGGATAGAAGCTGAAAAGAGATAACAAATATAGACAGCCTTTCCATAGAGCTGGCACCCTGAATTCAGACTTCTGGGCTTGTAAACCGTGAGAAAATAAATTTCAGTCATTAAAGCCACCCACTTGTGGTATTTTTTTTATAGCAGCATTAGAAAACTAAGACAGGGATGTTCCTCACTAATTACCAATCTAATATTTCAGTCATGGCACAGCCAAATAATTTAACTGGAGTATTTAATGAAAAGGTTATATACAGAAGTCAGGAAAATTTAAAAAAAACAAGAAAGGACGGTGAAACACTCAGAAGTAACAGTAGAGAGCAGTTACCACTCTAGGCCTGGGGAGTCAAGGGAAGGGAGTGGTGTACTGGAACCAGTACTGAAATTGTGAATAGAGAATTGGTCTGTAAAAGCTATAAGCATAACCACAAAGGAATGCAGGCTTTCCCAGAACTGTCATGAGGCTTAGCAGGGAAGTAGAAAAAAAATTTTCCACTGTCTGAGACTAATGACCTGCAAGCTACTGCCACAGCCTCCCTATATCGGTAACCATCAAACAGGAAGGAATACAGATAATACAGTCCATAGAATCCAGTCCCTACGAACTCAGATTATGACACAGAAAGGCAGCAAATGGATCTAGGTTTGTGAAAAATGGAAAATGGAGCACAGTTGGCACATTTTTTAAACCACTAACCTATTTTGCCCAAGTCCAATAAAGAAGTTATCACATCTATTGACATTTTCATTTCATTTTCTTTTTTATTAGGTGACATTTTAAGTTACAAAGAATAGAAGCAGAATAATTAAGCTATTATCAAATGATAGTGGGTAGACTTCCAGTTCTGGTTATTACAGAATATCTGATATAAAAATAACCCTCCTGCCAAAACAAATATAAAAGCAATGCAAAATACCTAAAATGCCTATTTGTGTGCATTGTAAATTAGCTAACACAGAACTTGAGGGGCTATAATCTTTGAGAAAGGGGAAACACATGGATGTGACCTCCACTTTCACTTTTGAATTTAACTTGAGGACAGTTGCCAATTATCAGTGCAGGGCAGTAGAGCCTGAACAGAAAGTTCCAATCCCATTGGGCTGAGGAAGCAAAGATTTGAAATCTAGGATTTCTGAGTGACTGGAGCTGCAGGGACTGAAACTTCTAAAAAATGAACTTAAAATTTGCGTGAATTTTTTCTTTGAGAAGTTTGGATGCCAAGCTGCTCCCAGGCCAATATACGTCAAGACAATAATAATAAACAAAACAAACAAACAAAAAACAACAGAAAGCAGCTAGGACGCTAAAAAACTAAGCACAGGTTTTTAAAAGATGTACACAGGTCTGGGAAGACAGACGTTAGGGTTCAAGATCTTCCTTGAGACCCCAGGCTTTCAGCTGAGATCCTTGAAGGATTATGTTCTAGGAGTAAGGGAAAGCTAAAGAACACCAGCAAAAAAAAAAAAAAAAGTCTAAAACTTACCCTTGTTAGGACTAAAGTCACCTGCCAAAGTAATTGCATGGTCTTAAAATTTTTTCTCACAGACTGCTTATTGGTTGTTGTTGTTGTTGGATGCTTATTGGTTACCAGAGCAGAAGCAGTGGTTGTACAGTGGAAAAATGAGACCCCACCTTGAGAGAGTAATCAAAATTAGCATCACCAATGACGAACAAATGGAAAATACATGCCCCCAGATATGATATCTTAAGAAATACATATCCTGGAGGTCACCTTTCAGCCAAATAATAGATTGGCTTACAAAATAAACAATATCACCTGTGAGTACTGTGCACCCTTGAACAAATAGCTATATGAGATCAGTCAACATTTACCCTAAAGCAAAGATGAGAAGGTAAAGAGGGGCAGGGCAGCTAGATTAATGGAAACAGAATGGAAATCACGAGAATGCTGACATATTGTGAAAAATGTAACCAATGTCACGGAAGTAGGAACCTAATTTGCAGCGTAAAATTTCACCTAAAACACAATAAAATATTGTTTTAAAAAAGAAATTCATAGCATCATCTATGCAGTATTTCAGCCAAGAATGAATAATCTGAATCAAATCATAAAGGGAAAAAACATCGAGAACTTTTTGTTAATAAAGAGTGAGAGACCTATTTTCTTCACAATATCAATATCACAACAGGGAAATAAGAGTGTGAAAATGCTCCAGATTAAAAAAGGCTAAAATGTTCTGATAACTAAATGCAATTCCTGACTTTAGACTGGTACCTGTACTGGAGGGAGGAAATGCTACACCAGCATCATAGGAGGAATTGGCAAAATTGCAATATGAGTGGTACATTAACTAAAAATATTACATGATGAGAAGCTTATTGCATTTGGAAACTGTTCTGTTATTAGGTAATATTCCTATTCGTAGTAAATAGACGCTGGAGTACGTAGGGGCAAAGGGCTAGGATGTATGTAAACTATCTTAAATGTTTCACAAAAAAATTATGAAGGGAGTTAAAATAATATTTTGTTCTAATGCATCAAATAATAAAGGGAATTAAATAAACATTTACAATAAATAATTCTGGATAAAGAATATATAGATTTTTTTAAACAATCTTGATTCCTTACAACTTTTCTGTAAGTTGGAAATCATTTCCAAAAAAGTTTTAATCAAATAATCAAATCTACCACAACATTAAGAGAAGAAAAATTGTCTGTTTGTCTCATGTGGTATGGAAAAGGCATGAGATAAAATTTAGCATTTGTTCAGGATAAAACCTGTCAGCATACTAGGAATAAAATGAAATTTGCTTGATTCGTTAAGAAGTATTTTCAAAAAACCCTACAGCTCACATCATACTCAAAGTTGAAAATGTACACCTCTCTCCTTAGGTTAGGAACAAGACAAGGACGTCCACTATCATCACTTCTGTTTAGCTTTGCACCTGAGGTCCTAGTCAAGGAAAGGAGAGGAAACTGAATTAAATACAAAGAACGGTAAAAATAAAAATAATTACAGACCTAGTACTCATATTTTGCCTTTTTGTATTATCTTTATTAAAAAGGACCACGGCTCTTTGAGGAAATAATTGCTTCTAGATTTGTGGAAGAAAAAGTTTCAAGGTGAACTTGGAACGTATTTGAACAGAAATCAAGAAAACACTCAAAGACTTACAGTGTCATGCTATATAGAAGTAGGAACAGTTTGAAGGGAGTTCACTCATCAAATTTGAGTATAAAAATGAATAATGAATATAATGAGTGATAACATATCAAAACACAACCAAACCAAGATGGATCCACAGTGATACTAAAAAAAAAAAAAAAAAAAAAATGGGGGAATGCAGAAGGAATAATAGCATTAGAAAGTCATCAGTTTATATCCGTGAAAGTAGTTTTGGGACCCTGGTGGTGCAGTAATTAAGTCTCACAACTGCTAACCAAAAGGTCAGCAGTTCGAATCCGACAGCTGCTCTTTGGAAACCCTGTGGGGCAGTTCTACTCTGTCCTATACCGTTGCTATGACTAAGAATCGACTCCATGGCAACTGTTTTTATTTTTTTTTTAAATGCTTTTTTAAAGGAGCCGTGGTGTCACAACGATTAAGCACTTGGCTGCTAACTGATAGGCTGGCAACTGGAACCCAACCAGTGGTTCTGCAAGAGAAAGACTTGGGGACCTGCTTCCCTAAGATTACAGCCAAGAAAATGCTGTGTGGAAGTTCTGCTCTGTCACATGGGGTCGCTATGGATTGGAATCAACTCAGTGGCGCCCAACAACAACGACAGTGCAGCTTTTAAGATTTGGGCAAGTACAATCAATGGAACCTAAAACCATTGGTGAACGTTGTTGGATAAAACGATATTTACAAGTTCTCACAGTATCACTGCACAGATTATTTATTAACTACAAAGGAGAAGACATCTTTTCAACGGAGAAACCTCGGTACCACTCTTAGCATTGCCTAACATTGGCAGTGCCTCCATATGTGGTATAATTTGAGGTACCCAATATCACCCATGTGGTGGTCTTGCCAGACATACTTGACCTATATTAAGTATAAAGACACATACTTATTAATACAAGATATGTGATATTCTTCATGAAATAAAAAAAAAGTAAACTCTTCAAAGAATTTAATATGAAGAACAGAGGGAAACTCGGGGACTTTTATAGATTATGAGAAACTGTAGGGGCTAGATTTTGAGTCAAGAATCTAAGAGAAAAATTTATAAAAGACATTTTTGGTAGAGCTGAGGAAATTTATATATATTGTATCGCATTTTGGAATTAATGTTTATTTTCTTACATTTGGTAATTTTGTGGTTAAGTAGGAAAATGTCCTTGTTTTAGAAGACATGTACATTTAGGAGTGAAATGTTTTGATGTCTGCAGCATTTATTTGGAGAGAGCAAGGGAAATATGGAGAAGATGGAAAGGATGTTAATCATTGGTGAATATAGGTGAGGGTTATACAGGTGTCCATTGTACTTTTCATTGAATTTTTGTGTGCATTTGAAATTTTTCAGAATAAAAGACAGATTTTTTAAAAATTGAAAGCAAACCTCTTTAAATTGAAGCATGGTTTTATCTTTGAAAGCTGATTTCTCATTTAAATGGATTTGACACTGGTCCAACCTAATTATCAAGGCATGAGCCTTTTGAAGAGTACCTTTAATTGAAATTCAGAGCTGTAATGCTGACTATTCTGAGTGAAGTGACTATATTATAAGCAACTCACTTTTTTTTTACAGGGTCTGATCCATATTACTTGAAGCGTTTTGCTTTTTTGATTGAAAACATCAAGGTTTTATTTAATTGTATAAATGATGCCCTTGGCTTTAGAAACCCTAAAAAAACATGATGAAAAATTAATTACCATATTGTCAAATCAACCATTAAGCAGAAGATACAAGCATCATAGAATTAGCATTTTCATCTATTCTGGTGTCATCTGCAGATTTCAGATAGACCCTATAGAAAGGCATTATTTTTTTTAAACCATCCTTATACAAATTCTTAAATTCACCGTATATGGGATCAGTCAAAAGTTCTGAGAAAGGTGATCCTTACTTCTCCAAATGGAATTGGGAGAATCATAGTTTATTTACTTTGAATCCATATTCACAAAAGAGGTGAATACTATGCAAACCAGATGTTATTCGCCATACTTCTTACTGACTGGGAATGCTTCCAAAGACTCAATTATCTTAAATTGCTCAGTG
This sequence comes from Loxodonta africana, assembly GCF_030014295.1. Classification (NCBI taxonomy): domain Eukaryota; kingdom Metazoa; phylum Chordata; class Mammalia; order Proboscidea; family Elephantidae; genus Loxodonta; species Loxodonta africana. Next base: position 120,413,002 of record NC_087345.1, on the reverse strand, counting down.
TAGCACTCATTTAGTGAAATCTTACCAGAATACGTTTCTTTTTTCTACTCATCTCATTCTCACAAGTTTAAGATGGAAAGTTTTTGGTATACTAAGAAATGTTTGCAGTTTTTTTTTTTTTTTTTAATGTGTTATTGTGAGGGTGGAGGTTGAATTTTATTGACAATCTTTCAAATATTCCTTGATTATATAGCCTATAAAAAAGGTTCATCTTCGGTTTTTGTATTCACAGTGTCTGGCACTGTGTTGGGTGCTTAGTAAACGTGTGCTGTTAAAGTGAATTCTGTATATGAATTACCTTTCCTAATATACTGAGCCTCCTTTTTTACCTCCTAATGGGAAATTCTCTTTGGTCGGTTCATGATTTGTTCATTCTCCTTTTCAGTAAGTATGTGTTTCATGTCTATCAAATGTCAGATCCTATGTTAGCTGGAGCCCTGGTGGCACAATGGGTAAGACCTACAGCTGCTAACCAAAAGGTTGACAGTTCAAATCCACCAGCTGCTCCTTAGAAATCCCATGGGACAGTTCTCCTGTACCCTATAGGGTGGCTATGCGTCAGAATTGACTCCACGGCAGTGGGTTATGTTAGCTACTGTATTTACAGAAATCATTATGGTATGTTTCTTCCCTTTGGGGATCTAAATCTATGGGGGAGAAAGACATAAAAACACATAATGAAAACACAGTCTTACAAGAGCAGTGACAAAGTATCTGCAGAAGTATGAGGCCAGAATATTTGATGATAATGTTACTCCTAATTTTGCTTCGTTGGTTCCTCTTTTGTATGAAAGAAATGGTTAAGGCAAACTCATCCAGGCACCTTAAAATACACAGCTCTTAGTTATTAGCAATTATAAGTCAATATTGTTATTAATAATAAACACTGCCAAGTGAGGATGACTGATGAGAAAATAGGAATCTATAAAAAGACTGTTGTAATTTATCACCTAATAAAAAAAAATTCTTTTATTTTTAATCTACACTTACCTCAATTAATCTTCATTAAACCTTTCCTGTTGGTGTCAAACACGATCTATTCATAGGAATTGCTGTTAAAATTGTGTTTGAAGATTCCAAGTACTTTACTTCCTTTGCTTGAATCTAGATGTGCTTTTTTTTTTTTTTTTTGGATCCTGCCAATATTACTAGTGAAGTCAGGGGTAAAACAGAGGTGAAATCTCTGATCATAAAAGCTGTATCCCGGAAACTTCTTTGCTTTTGGTCCAGTCCAGTTGCGCTGACCTTCCATGTATTAATTATTGTCCTTCCCTTCACCTAAAGCAGTTCTTATCTACTAATTAATCAGTAAAAAACCCTCTCCCACCCTCCCTCCCTCCCCCCCCTTGTAACCACAAAAGTATGTGTTCTTCTCAGTTTATACTATTTCTCAAGATCTTATAATAGTGGTCTTATACAATATTTGTCCTTTTGCCTCTGACTAATTTCACTCAGCATAATGCCTTCCAGGTTCCTCCATGTTATGAAATGTTTCACAGATTCGTCACTGTTCTTTATCGATGCGTAGTATTCTATTGTGTAAATATACCACAATTTATTTAACCACTCATCCGTTGATGGACACCTTGGTTGCTTCCAGCTTTTTGCTATTGTAAACAGAGCTGCAATAAACATGGGTGTGCATATATCTGTTTGTGTGAAGGCTCTTATTTCTCTAGGGTATATTCCGAGGAGTGGGATTTCTGGGTTGTATGGTAGTTCTATTTCTAACTGTTTAAGATAACGCCAGCTAGATTTCCAAAGTGATTGTACCATTTTACATTCCCACCAGCAGTGTATAAGAGTTCCAATCTCTCCGCAGCCTCTCCAACATTTATTATTTTATGTTTTTTGGATTAATGCCAGCCTTGTTGGAGTGAGATGGAATCTCATCGTGGTTTTAATTTGCATTTCTCTAATGGCTAATGATTGAGAGCATTTTCTCATGTATCTGTTAGCTGCCTGAATATCTTCTTTAGTGAAATGTGTGTTCATATCCTTTGCCCACTTCTTGATTGGGTTGTTTGTCTTTTTGTGGTTGAGGTTTGACAGAATCATGTAGATTTTAGAGATCAGGCGCTGGTCGGAGATGTCATAGCTGAAAATTCTTTCCCAGTCTGTAGGTGGTCTTTTTACTCTTTTGGTGAAGTCTTTAGATGAGCATAGGTGTTTGATTTTTAGGAGCTCCCAGTTACCTGGTTTCTCTTCGTCATTTTTGGTAATGTTTTGTATTCTGTTTATGCCTTGTATTAGGGCTCCTAAGGTTGTCCCTATTTTTTCTTCCATGATCTTTATCGTTTTAGTCTTTATGTTTAGGTCTTTGATCCACTTGGAGTTAATTTTTGTGCATGGTGTGAGGTATGGGTCCTGTTTCATTCTTTTGCAAATGGATATCCAGTTATGCCAGCACCATTTGTTAAAAAGACTATCTTTTCCCCAATTAACTGACACTGGGCCTTTGTCAATTATCAGCTGCTCATATGTGGATGGATTTATATCTGGGTTCTCAATTCTGTTCCATTGGTCTATGTGCCTGTTGTTGTACCAATACCAGGCTGTTTTGACTACAGTGGCTGTATAATAGGTTCTGAAATCAGGCAGAGTGAGGCCTCCCACTTTCTTCTTCGTTTTCAGTAATGCTTTGCTTATCCGAGGCTTCTTTCCCTTCCATATGAAGTCGGTGATTTGTTTCTCTATCACCTTAAAAAATGTCATTGGAATTTGGATCGGAAGTGCATTGTATGTATAGATGGCTTTTGGTAGAATAGACATTTTTACTATGTTAAGTCTTCTATCCATGAGCAAGGTATGTTTTTCCACTTAAGTATGTCCTTTGTAATTTCTTGTAGTAGAGCTTTGTAGTTTTCTTTGTATAGGTCTTTTACATCTTTGGTAAGATTTATTCCTAAGTATTTTATCTTCTTGGGGGCTACTGTGAATGGTATTGATTTGGTGATTTCCTCTTCGATGTTCTTTTTGTTGATGTAGAGGAATCCAAGTGATTTTTGTATGTTTATCTTATAACCTGAGACTCTTCCAAACTCTTCTCTATTAGTTTCAGTAGTTTTCTGGAGGATTCGTTGGGGTTTTCTGTGTATAAGATCATGTCATCTGCAAATAGAGATAATTTTACTTCCTCTTTGCCAATCCGGATGCCCTTTATTTCTTTGTCTAGCCTAATTGCTCTGGCTAGGACTTCTAGCACAATGTTGAATAAGAGCAGTGATAAAGGACATTCTTGTCTGGTTCCCGTTCTCAAGGGAAATGCTTTCAGGTTCTTTCCATTTAGAGTGATGTTGGCTGTTGGCTTCGCATAGATGCCCTTTATTATGTTGAGGAATTTTCCTTCAATTCCTATTTTGGTGAGAGTTTTTATCATAAATGTGTGTTGGACTTTGTCAAATGCCTTTTCTGCATCAATTGATAAGATCATGTGGTTTTTGTCTTTTGTTTTATTTATGTGGTGGATTACATTAATGGTTTTCCTAATATTAAACCAGCCTTGCATACCTGGTGTAAATCCCACTTGGTTGTGGTTAATTATTTTTTTGATATGTTGTTGAATTCTATTGGCTAGAATTTTGTTGAGGATTTTTGCATCTATGTTCATGAGGGATATAGGTCTGTAATTTTCTTTTTTTGTAATGTCTTTACCTGGTTTTGGTATCAGGGAGATGGTGGCTTCATAGAATGAGTTGGGTAGTATTCCGTCATTTTCTATGCTTTGAAGTACCTTCAGTAGTAGTGGTGTTAACTCTTCTCTGAAAGTTTGATAGAACTCTGCAGTGAAGCCGTCCGGGCCAGGGCTTTTTTTTGTTGGGAGTTTTTGATTACCGTTTCAATCTCTTTTTTTGTTATGGGTCTATTTAGTTGTTCTACTTCTGAATGTGTTAGTTTAGGTAGGTAGTGTTTTTCCAGGAATTCATCCATTTCTTCTAGGTTTGCAAATTTGTTAGAGTACAATTTTTCGTAATAATCTGATATGATTCTTTTAATTTCGGTTGGGTCTGTTGTGATGTGGCCCTTCTCGTTTCTTATTTGGGTTATTGTTTCCTTTCCTGTATTTCTTTAGTCAGTCTAGCTAATGGTTTACCAATTTTGTTAATTTTTTCAAAGAACCAGCTTTTGGCTTTGTTAATTCTTTCAATTGTTTTTCTGTTCTCTTAGTTCAGCTCTAATTTTTATTATTTGTTTTCTTCTGGTGCCTGATGGAGTCTTTTGTTGCTCACTTTCTATTTGTTCAAGTTGTAGGCACAGTTCTCTGATTTTGGCTCTTTCTTCTTTTTGTATGTGTGCATTTATCGATATAAATTGGCCTCTGAGCACTGCTTTTGCTGTGTCCCAGAGGTTTTGATAGGAAGTATTTTCATTCTCGTTGCATTCTATGAATTTCCTTATTCCCTCCTTGATGTCTTCTATAACCCAGTCTTTTTTCAGGAGGGTATTGTTCAGTTTCCAACTATTGGATTTCTTTTCCCTAGTTTTTCTGTTATTGATTTCTAGTTTTATTGCCTTGTGGTCTGAGAAGATGCTTTGTAATATTTCGATGTTTTGGATTCTGCAAAGGTTTGTTTTATGACCTAATATGTGGTCTATTCTAGAGAATGTCACATGTGTGCTAGAAAAAAAAGTATACTTTGCAGCAGTTGTGTGGAGAGTTCTGTATAAGTCAATGAGGTCAAGTTGGTTGAGTGTTGTAATTAGGTCTTCCGTGTCTCTATGGAGCTTCTTACTGGATGACCTGTCCTTCTCCGAAAGTGGTGTGTTGAAGTCTCCCACTATAATTGTGGAGGTGTCTATCTCACTTTTCAATTCTGTTAAAATTTGATTTATGTATCTTGTAGCCCTGTCATTGGGTGCATAAATATTTAATATGGTTATATCTTCCTGATCAATTGTCCCTTTTATCATTATGTAGTGTCCTTCTTTATCCTTTGTGGTGGATTTAAGTTTAAAGTCTATTTTGTCAGAAATTAATATTGCTACTCCTCTTCTTTTTTGCTTATTGTTTGCTTGATATATTTTTTTCCATCCTTTGAGTTTTAGTTTGTTTGTGTCTCTAAGTCTAAGGTGTGTCTCTTGTAGGCAGCATATAGACGGATCGTGTTTCTTTATCCAGTCCGAGACTCTCTGTCTCTTTATTGGTGCATTTAGTCCATTTACATTCAGCGTAATTATAGATAAATAAGTGTTTAGTGTTGTCATTTTGATGCCTTTTTATGTGTGTTGTTGACAGTTTCATTTTTCCACTTACTTTTTTGTGCTGAGACGTTTTTCTTAGTAAATTGTGAGATCCTCATTTTCATAGTGTTTGACTTTATGTTTGTTGAGTCGTTACTTTTTCTTGGTTTTTATCTTGAGTTTTGGCATTGTTATACCTCTTTGTGGTTACCTTAATATTTACGCCTATTTTTCTAAGTAAAAACCTAACTTGTATTGTCCTGTATTGCCTTGTATCACTCTCCATATAGCAGTTCTATGCCACCTGTATTTAGTCCCTCTTTTTGCTTATTGTGATCTTTTACGTATTGACTTCAATGATTCTCTGTTATGAGCATTTTTTTTTTAATTAATCTTAATTTGTTTTTGTGATTTCTCTATTTGAGTTGATATCAGGATGTTCTGTTTTGTGACCTTGTGTTGTGCTGGTACCTGATATTATTGGTCATCAGGTCAAACAATCTCCGTTAGCATTTCTTGCAGTCTTGGTTTAGTTTTTGCAAATTCTCTAAACTTGTGTTTATCTGTAAGTATCTTAATCTCGCCTTCATATTTCAGAGAGAGTTTTCCTGGATATATGATTCTTGGCTGGCAGTTCTTCTCCTTCAGTGCTCTGTATATGTCATCCCATTCCCTTCTTGTCTGCATGGTTTCTGCTGAGTAGTCTGAACTTATTCTTCTTGATTCTCCCTTGAAGGAGACCTTTCTTTTCTCCCTGGCTGCTTTTAAAATTTTCTCTTTATCTTTGGTTTTGGCAAGTTTGATGATAATATGTCTTGGTGTTTTTCTTTTTGGATCAATTTTAAATGGGGTTCGATGAGCATCTTGGATAGATATCCTTTCGTCTTTCATGATGTCAGGGAAGTTTTCTGTCAGCAGATCCTCAACGATTTTCTCTGTGTTTTCTGTCCTCCCTCCCTGTTCTGAGACTCCAATCACCCGCAAGTTATCCTTCTTGATAGAGTCCCACATGATTCTTAGGGTTTCTTCATTTTTTAAAATTCTTTTATCTGATTGTTTTTCAGCTATGTTGGTGTTAATTTCCTGCTCCTCCAGATGTCCCAGTCTGCATTCTAATTGCTCGAGTCTGCTCCTCTGACTTCCTATTGCATTGCTAATTCTGTAATTTTATTGTTAATCTTTTGGATTTCTACATGCTGTCTCTCTATGGATTCTTGCAACTTATTAATTTTTCCACTATGTTCTCGAATAATCTTTTTGAGTTCTTCAACTCTTTTATCAGTGTGTTCCTTGGCTTTTTCTGCAGGTTGCCTTATTTCGTTTGTGATGTCTTGAAGCATTCTGTAAATTAGTTTTTTATATTCTGTATCTGATAATTCCAGGATTGTATCTTCATTTGGGAAAGATTTTGATTCTTTTGTTTGGGGGGTTGTAGAAGCTGTCATGGTCTGCTTCTTTATGTGGTTTGATATCGACTGCTGTCTCCGAGCCATCACTAAGATATAGTAGTGGTTTATTCTATAATTGCTCACTGAGTCTTATCTTGTTTTGTTTTCTTTCAGTATACATGGATGGGCTACTAGATTGTGCTGTCTTGTTTGTTGTAGCCCTTGACTTACTTATGACCTATTGCCAGCTGGTTTGGGCTGTTGCCAGATATATATGCCTGTGTCTCTTCACTATTCTTGAGTAGAATCTGATTTTGGGTCACCAAGTGTGTGCTGCACCCTAACACCTATCCACCTCGAGAAGTAATGGTGATAGTTGTGTGCACCAGATTCTATTAGCAGCTGGGGTTCACCCTCCAGGAGGTGCAGGATGCTGACAGGCTTCCCCCAAGTGTCAGTGAGGTAGGTGTGTCTCTATTCCTATAGCACCTTGGTGGAAGGGCACTGCAGCTGTACCTTAGGCCCCCAGTGCAAGTACCTCTACTGATTGGTAGGTGTCACCCTCCTTAGACCCCTAAGGCAAGAGGCTAGGTGGTCTGGGGGGAGCTTCAGCCCCCAGTTCCCTGTTGTGGGTCAGTTAGGGCTTTGTTGAATAAGCAGAGATATCAGACCTGGGAAACTTGTTTTTCCAGAAAATCGGCTAAAAAAAAAAATGCAGTCAGATCCCTATCAGAATTACCTTTGGATTATAACTGCCACCTTGTTCCCTGTAAGGATGAAAGTCCGAGATTTGGATCATATATGCTTGGCTGTAGCTGGTTCTGTGTTTTTAGTCCAATTAGGGATGGATTTTTGGTCCCTGGGTTTTTTGTGGTTCCTTCTCTCAGGCCGGAAGAATGGGTTAGGAAAAGACCAAAAAAAAAAAAAAAAGGGAAAAGCAAAGCCGCCGCGGAGCCGGAGCCATTCTCCCTCTGGCTCAGGAATTTCCAATGTTAATGAAGCCGCCTGGGAAGGGTGGGGGAGGGTTCATAGAAAGAGGAGAGTAGCACCCCGGAATATAGCCAAAGTTGCTTATCTTGCTTGGAATGACTATTTTATCTGAGATTCCCGAGGGGCGTGTTGCTTATGTGCTGGCTGTGTGGAGATTGCCCCCGAGGGTCTGGCCTGCTGAAGCCACGGTCAGATCCTCCGCTGCCAATCCAAAGCCCTGGTTCAAGGTTCCCCTGCTGGGACACTGCACTCCTGGCTCCAAAATTAGTCACTGCCTCCTGGAGATTTCTCGTCCTGCCAGCCGTGTCGCCCCACCACCTCCGCGGACCAGCTGGGCCCCCTCCTGGGGTTAGTTCAGGGGAGTAGGGCTGCGCCCCATGCTCGCACCGTGGCAGCGCCCAGTGAAAAGCCCGGCGCCAAGGTTCCCCTGCTGGGACGCTGCACTCCCAGCTCCAAAACCAGTCACTGCCTCCCGGGGACTTCTTCCACCAGCCGCATCACCACGCCGCCGCACGGACTGGCTGGGTCCCCTCCCGGGGTTGGTTCAGGGGGGCAGGGCTGCACCCTTTGTTTGTGCTGTCACAAAATTTTGTGTTCAGCTCTCCTGGGCCCAGACCTAAGTCCGGCGCCAAGGTTACCTGACTGGGACACTTGCTCTAGGCTCTGAAAACAGTTGCTGCTTCCCCGTATTTGTTCGTTCTCCATCTCTAAATCTGTGTTTGTTGTTCAGGGTTCGTAGATTGTTATGTATGTGATCAATTCACTTGTTTTTCAGAGTCTTTGTTGCAAGAGGGATCCGAGGTAGCGTCTACCTAGTCCGCCATCTTGGCCCCGCCTCCTACATTAATCTTTTTTAATTTCTGATAAATCTTTTTCCTTATGTAGCCACTGTTACTGTTCTAATTCTAAAAACCCAAAACCTGTTTTCTGTCAAGTTGATTCCACCTCATAGCTGCCCCATGTGTTAGAGAGTAGAACCTCTAAAGGGTTTTCTTGGCTGTAACCTTTATGGAAGCAGATTGTCAGGACTTTCTTTCATGGTGTCACTAGGTGGCTTTGAACCACAACCTTTTGGTTAGTAGTTGAGCACAAACCTTTTGTGCCATCCAAGGACTTTGTTTTAATTCAAGCCCACATAATTTTTCAGTTGGATTATTGTGATAATGTTTTTAGCTGGTCTTCCTGCCTTCAGTCATTCCTGAGCAACCCATTCTCCACAACATGATGAGAATGCTCTTTCTAAAATGCAAATCTTTGAAATCCCTCACATGTTATAATCCTTTAGTGTCTCCACTGCCCTTCCAAACAGAGAGTAAGGTAACCAGGAAGTCTATATTCAAAAAAAAAAATATTCAAAGACTTTATAAATCTTACCTTTACTGTCTCTCCAGCTCTACCCCTAGCTCATCCAAATGACCACCATCAATGCAATTATTACTATTATGATCATTACTAGCATTATAGACACGTATTAGTTCAAAGCATATTGAAGTACATGTATTTCTTTTAGCAACATGCCCTTATACTTTGCCTTGATAAGTGTTACTCGTATTCAAGTCCCATTTTAGTTATCACTTTCTCCAGTAGCCATCTCTTAATTTCAGCCTCCCCTCACAAGGCTATATTAGGCATCCATCCTATGTTTCCAGAGTAATTGGTACCTATTTCAATTTCACTTTTCATCAAAATTGCACCTATATTCAGCTGTGTGCTCTACTAGATTTTAAAATTCTGGAGTGCTTAAACTTTGTCTTTTTCACCAAGACTTATGGCCCAAGTCTCTTATTATTACTTAAGGCTATTCTTTTAAATCATGTTGTGCATATGTCAGGGAGTATTTGATGGTGGGTCAGGATGTAAGTAAAACCTTAGAATGACATATCTTTTGAAGAAAATGTCGTGTACATTAAAGGATCTATAGTATAAATATATTTTTATGTTAAACAAAATTGTTCATGTTATGAAGTAGATTACAGATTTATACCCACCAAACAATGTGAGAATTTATTTCAATATCCAAGTGTCCATGCCTTTGAATTCCTGGATATATTTCTCTCTTGTTATTGTAGCCTAGATTAACATATCAAGTCTCCAAATAATGTTACTTACATTGAAGGAAGCTATTTCGGTAATGAAATATTTCCATTTTATACTTAGTTACTGAGTTTATATGACATTTTCTACAGAACCATATCTTATAAGCCAATAGACCCTGTATTTGTTTACCATCAGAATTTCTAGATAAACTGCATACATTCTGCTTAAATCACTCCATGAATAAGAGGTCTCCAGCTACCAAACAAAGGGCAGTAGTGGCTCAGTGGTTGAATTCTTGCCTGCCACGAGGGAGACCCATGTTCAATTCTGGTCAATGCCTGTTTATCAGTGGAGGCTTGCATGTTGCTGTGATGCTGAACGGGTTTCAGCAGAGCTTCCAGACTAAGATGGACTAGGTAGAAAGGCTTGGTGATTTACTTCCAGAAATCAGCCAGTGAAAACCCTATGGATAACAATAATCTGATCTACAGTACATCATGGGATGGCTAGTACCAGGCAGAGTTTAGTTCAGTTGCTCATGGGATCATGATGAGTCAGGGGCCTGCAGCTAACAACAGCTATCACGTACAGTCAGCTTGTTTGTGAAGGTCTGTCCTTAGTATATTTTACAAGTAGATTTCTTAAGGGCATCTTTATTTTTCCCAAAGTACCTCCTCTCACTCAGTAAAGAGATAAAATAAATCAGAGGGGAACTGATAAAAAAAAAAAAAAAATTCCTTTTCAGTATAAAAGCAGACTACTAAAAATAAAGTTTTGAAATTTCAAATTCAGATTTTTTTTTTTCAAGGAGCAGTGCAATCCTTGTTTTTGTGAGTTATTTGTTTAGTGTTATACTGCTAAAAAATTAATAGACTCCCTATATTTCTTCAAATCCTTTAATTTCTGTATTACCCATTGTCACTGAGTTGATCTGACTAATAATAACCCTATAGGACAGAGAAATCTTATATAGCCTTGGAAATCCTATGGGGCAGTTTTTTTTTTTTTTTAATCTTTATGGAAGCTGACTGCTGCATCTTCCTCCCATGGAGTGGCTGGTGGGTTCAAACCACCAATGTTTCAGTTAGCAGCCAAGTGCTTAACCACTGACCCACCACGACCACTAAACCCACTGCCGTCGAGTCAATTCCAACTCATAGCGACCCCATAGGCCAGAGTAGAACTGCCCCATAGAGTTTCCAGGGCTCCTTAATTTACTGTATCAGAAATAATATATGTTAAATTTTATATGGTGAACAATAGACACACGGTTATTTTGGTTACTTATAGTTGTAAATATGGCTCCAGGTTTATATTACTGTGGATATAATTGTAACAAATAGTATGAAGGCAGGCTTTTTTAAAATAAAATTTATTTAAAGTGAGTGACAGAGCCTGGGTATGAACCAGGCAATCTGACTCCAGGGTATGATCTATTTAACTGCTAAGTATAAAGATTTTATTTCCTGGGGGACTGAATTAAGATAAGGACTAATTATAAAGCATCTTTAAAAGTATACGATGATTTTACATTATGTTTATATGTAGCGAAATATTATAAACTAATTTTGGAAGACTATCTTCAATACAATTTTCAGTTCTTGTATAAAATACCTCCAACTGTAACATGATAGAAATATTTACACATTTTTAAAGTGTAGTTCACATTAAGTGATGTGATGTTTGAAGAACAAGTGGTTGTATTTTAATATAAATTCTGTTGTACAAACTCCTTTAAATTCTATTCAAATACTGTATAATTGATCTGAAGAGACATGAGAAAAAGTTTATATAATATTTTCTATTATTTACATGACTTTTGTGTTTTCCTTATTTATTCAGTACGTAGACATCTTTGCTAAGAAATGCATGCTCCATAAAATCCTAGCTCTTTTTTAGACACACGTGTACACACACACACACACACACGCACATTTACTATCCATACCTTCACATAGTCATATCTATTGGTATAGAATTGACTAGGCAATTTATCTCTGGATGAAAGGAAATATTTTCATAGCTAGAGGAGCTATGGAGTATGATCCTATAGATAGTTTTAGTTTGAATGGATAAAAAAGACCATTAATATCTTATATTGAATGAATTAAGAAATTCACAAAATACAACTAAGACATCAGATGGTATACAGAGATCAATACAGCTTTCCTTTATTTTTCTTTAAAAACAAGTTACTGCTCTGAATTTGAATAAATTTATTTTATCAAGATATTGTATGACAATCTTACCTGAAGGATTTCTTTACCCTTTTTGTATGGATATTTTTCCCTTAACTTTTAAAATGTATCTTTTAAGTAACAAAATCAACAAAATTTATGTATCAAATAGTGATACGAAATAGATCATAGCCCTTTTATGCATTTTATAAACCACAAAATGAAAAATTTTATAACTTATAGGACAATAAATATTTAATCTAATTATATTTATAGTTGTATAAATTCTTGAGCTTAGTTTATTTAAATATTATTTAAATTACATTGGTATATGATAGAAAACATAATATAAAATTGACTTTGAAGCCCAAAAAACCCAGTGCCGTCGATTCCCACTCATAGCGATGCTATAGGACAGAGTAGAACTGCCCCATAGAGTTTCCAGGGAGGGCCTGGAGGATTCGAACTGCCGACCCTTTGGTTAGCAGTCATAGCACCTAACGACTAGGCCACCAGGGTTTCCTGACTTTGAAGAGAAGGATAAAAATGTTTGAAACAGTTACTTTTATTCCATAAATTTCTAAAAATGTTAGTAATTATTATTAGCTAATTATTTCCTGTCGACATATTGAAAATTTTTTTGTTTCTTCAGATTTCCATATTCAGCAATCAGTTTAAGTATTGTTTCCTTGTAATCTTTTAAGTAAATTTTTTTTTGTACTTTAGATGAAGATTTACAGAACAAACTAGTTTCTCATTAAACAGTACACATATTATTTTATGACATGGGTTAGCAACTCCACAACATGTCAACACTCCCTTCTCAACCTTGGGTTCCCTATTACCAGGTTTCCTGTCCCCTCGTGTCTTTTAGTGTGTAATGTTTAATATATATGATAATTTCCTTACCTGCATTTCTTGATAATTTCATTTTCTCCTTTATAATGGCTTGTATCCTACTATAAATTGTAATTTTAAATCCTGGGTTCATGTTCTCCTGTAATTTATCTGGTGTAGCATATTAACCTCCAAAAGTGCATTTGCTGTCAGCTTCTGCTGTTTTGAGTTAACTCATTACAGATTAGATGTTTATAGTTTGAGTCTGGTTTGTAGTTTGGGTAATACCCTCAACAGAATAAGGTATTATTTCTCCCTGGAATTTTGTGGACTATGTTAATAATATAAATTCAAACTCTAAATCTATGCAAGGGGAGGCATGTGTTTTCTAATTCCAGGAGATATTTTTACTCCACCTAGAACCTATGCCAAGACAGACAAATCTCTTTGTAGCCTTGTTTTGCATGTAAGCGGATTTATTCTCGTAGTTCCTTTCAATGAGTGTGATCTTCAAAGATCCCAGCTTTATGTAGTGGTCTCAGTTCCAAATCCATCCATTGTTCAGAAATAAGAACCAAGGCCCTGATTATTAAAACAGGCCAACAGCCTCAGGCAGACATGGATAACAGGGTAAGATTATAATTCTGGTTTCCATAGTTGTGGTTTTTTTAATTTTTTTCCTTTTAGAGTTTTTCTTTAGTTTGTTGTGAGAACAGGAATACAACTAAAGAATATGTATTTTATCCACTATTTGTAGTCAGGATATTTGGTGTGGAATATTGCTGGAAACAGAAGATGATATAATTTTTTTTTTAAGTTTTACTGAGACTACTTCTCAAAAGCATTAGCCAGTGAAAACCTTATGAATAGCAGTGGAACATTGTCGATATAGTGCCAGAAGATGAGCACCACAGGTTGGAAGGCACTCAAAAGATGACTGGGGAAGAGCTGCCTCCTCAAAGCAGAGTCGACCTTAACGACATGGCACCACCCACTGAGGCCACAGATGAAGAAATTGAAGATTTTTACCAGCTTCTGAAGCCTGAAATTGATCAAACATGCAATCACGATGCACTGATATTACTGGTGATTGGAATGTGAAAGTTGGAAGCAAGAAGGATTGGTAGTTGGAAAATATGGCCTTGGTGATAGAAACGATGCCAGAGATCGCATGATAGAATTTTTCAAGACCAATGAGTTCTTCATTGAAAATACCTTTTTTCACCAACATAAATTGCAACTACACTTGTGGACCTCACCGAATACACAGGAACCAAATTGACTACATCTGTGGAAAGAGATGATGGCAAAGCTCAATATCGTCAGTCAGAACAAGGCTAGGGGCTGACTGTGGAACAGACCATTAATTATTCATATGCAAGTTCAAGTTGAAACTGAATAAAATTAGAACAAGTCCACGAGAGCCAAAGTATGACCTTGAGCACATCCCACCTGAATTTAGAGACCATCTCAAGAATAGATTTGACTCATTGAACACTGTTGACCAAAGACCAGACGAGTTGTGGAAATATCAAGAACATCATCCATGAAGAAAGCAAGAGGTTATTAAAAAGGCAAGAAAGAAGAAAAAGGCCAGAATGAATGTCAGAAGAGACTGAAACTTGCTCTTGAACGTTGAGTAGCTAAAGGAAAAGGAAAAAATGAAGTAAAAGAACTGAACAGAACATTTCAAAGGGCAGCTCGAGAAGACAAAGTAAAGTAGTATAATGACATTTGCATAGACCTGGAGATAGAAAACCAAAGGGAAGAACACTCTTGGCATTTCTCAAGGTGAAAGAACTGAAGAAAAAATTCAAGCTTCGAGTTGCAATAGTGAAGGTTTCCATGGGGAAAATATTAAACGATTCGGAAGTACCGAAAGAACATGGAAGGAATACACAGTCATTATACCAAAAAGAGTTGGTCGATGTTCAACCATTTCAAGAGGTAGCTTATGATCAAGAATCGATGGTACTGAAGAAAGAAGTCCAAGCTGCACTGAAGGCACTGGTGAAAAACAAGTCTCCAGGAATTGATGGAATATCAATGGAGATGTTTCAACAAATGGATGCATCACTCCTCTATGCCAAGAAATTTGGAAGATAGCTACCTGGCCAACTGACTGGAAGAGATCCAGATTTATGCCTATTCCCAAGAAAGGTGATCCAACTGAATGTGGAAATTATTGAACAACATCATTAATGTCACACGCAAGTAAAATTTTGTTGAAGATCATTCAAAAGTGCTGCAGCAGTATATCAACAGGGAACTGCCAGAAATTCAGGCCAGGTTCAAAAAAGGGATATCATTGCTGATGTCAGATGGATCCTGGCTGAAAGCAGAGAATACCAGAAAGATGTTTACCTATGTTTTATTGATTATGCAAAAGCATTCGACTATGCGGACCCTAAATTATGGATAACATTGCGGAGAATGGGAGTTTCAGAACACTTAATTGTGCCCGTGAGGAACCTGTACATAGATCAAGAAACAGTTGTTCGAACAGAACATGGTGATACTGTGTGGTTTAAAGTCAGGAAAAGTGTGCATCAGGGTTGTATCCTTTCACCCTACCTATTCAATTTTTATGCTGAGCAAATAAGGTGAGAAGCTGGACTGTATGAAGAGCTGGGTATCAGGATTGGAAAAAGACTCATTAACAACCTGCGTTATGCAGATGACACAGCCTTGCTTGCTGAAAGAAAGAGGACTTGAAGCACTTACTGGTGAAGATCAAAGGCCACAGTCTTCAGTATGGATTACATCTCAACATAGAGAAAACACAAGTCCTCATAACTGGACCAATAAGCAACATCATGATAAATGGAGAAAAGATTGAAGTTGTCAAAGATTTCGTTTTACTTGGATTCACAATCAACACCCATGGAAGCAGCAGGTAAGAAATCAAAAGATGCATTGCAAAAGATATCCTGCAAAAGACCTCTTGAAGTGTTGAAAAGCAAAGATGTCACCTTGAAAACTAAGGTGTGCCTGACCCAAGCCATGTTGTTTTCAGTTGCATCATATGCATGTGAAAGCTGGCCAATGAATAAAGAAGATTGAAGAAGAATTGACGCTTTTGAATTGTGATGCTGGCAAAGAATATTGAATATACCATGGACTGCCAGAAGAATGAACAAATCTGTCTTGGAAGAAGTACAAACCAGAATGCTCCTTAGAAGCAAGGATGCAAGGATGGCGAGACTCTGTTTTACTTACCTTGGACATGTTATCAGGAGGAATCATTCTCTGGAAAAGGACATGATGCTTGTTAGTGTAGAGGGTCAGCAAAAAAGAGGAAGACCCTTACTGAGATGAATTGACACAGTGGCTGCTACTTTGGGCTCAGGCATAACAAGTATTGTGAGCATGGCGCAGGATGGGGCAGTGTTTCTTTCTGTGGTACATAGGGTAACTATGAGTCGTAATTGACTCGGTGGCACCTAACAACAGCAACAATAATAGAAAAATAGAGATAAAACTAGAGATTTAAGGCCATTTACTTATTTGCACACATTTGTTTTTATTTATTTGCTCATTTATGGACTTATTTTTAATATTTTATTTAAAGCTACTTTATTGAATCATAACAGACATAAAGCACACAAATCAAATAACAAAATGAACTAAATGAAAATGCCACCCAATAAGTAAAAATTACTAGCATTTTTGTCCCTTCCAGTAACTCAATATTTGTCCTGAGAGAATATCTAAGACCGCTTTTGCTACTTTGAACACTCAGAAATTCTCATTAATTTCCCTTCCAATATAATGCTGTTATTGTATATTTTAATTATATATGTATATTTATATACACATAGAAATAAAGTGTCATGGAGACTCTCAAGTTTCCAGCTGGCATCTGAGGTACTAGGCAGATGTGGCAGTATGAACAACCATGTCCTTTTAGCTTATAAGATCTGACCTAGCTCTGGGTGGTTAGGGTCAGAGAAAAAGTGCTGCTATATGCAGATGGTGTCAGAAGTGAACAGAAGTGAAAAGCGGGATTTTGATTTATGTTGACTGATCCAGGCACTATCTTTTATTTGTTAATTTTTTTCTACTTTCTGGGAATTATCCTTTACATTATCCTTTTAGCCTTCCACTGAATGTTTCATTTCTGTGATCACTTTTTTTTTTCCAAAGGTTTTTTTCTCTTGCTTTCTGATTGTTTCTTCCCAATATTAACCTGGTCTTGTTTGAAGGTTGCAAAATTTTGCCTTAGTTTTTAACTGGTATCAATTATAGGAAATTTTCTTCTATTTTATCTATGTGTCTTCAAAATATATTTTCCAGTTTGTATTTGTATTTTGTATGTTGCTGTCTTATTCATGAATTTCCTTGCTCATCCTTGCCGGTGTGTTCATATTTAAGAGTGAAGAACTAAAAGGTTTATTGTTGATTGGTGGAACGTATAAGGAAGGGACATGTTCCTTCATTGGCTTAATTTAGAATCAGCACAGGGAGCCAGCAATTTTGTATGGCCACTCTTCCAAGTCAGATTATGAAGACCTTTTTCTTTAGGACTAGTCAGCTTCCCTAGAAAAGGACCCTTCCATTTGCTGTCTAGGAGAGGGGAGACAGAGCAAACATTTAGCTGCCTCTTCTCCGGGAGCAGAGATGTGAATAAAAGGTAAGGAAATTAATAACTTCTTAAGCTAATGTTCACCATATTTGAAAATTTGATATCTGTGAACCAAGGAATACTTACTATTCATTTTCTCCAAGAAAACAGTTTTGTCTCTCTGTGAATGAGAGGTTGAAAAAAAAGAGGGGAAAGAGAGGTAGAATGACTTGGTTACATAGGACAAAAGGCCTCCCAGTCCATACCTGATGACAATGCCTCAGTTACAAAATCTAATCTAGTCTTCTCCTTAGACTTCTAATTCCCTGCAATCTTTGCTTTATCCCACGAATAAAATTCTACCATTTTAATTATCGCCTTGGGCCACATGCTTCTTATTCTCCAAACAATTCCAGAAATACTTGTTCTGAATGTCCTCTCAAATATTTTATCTTTTATTTCCTTCATTGGTATTTCTTAACTTTTAAATTGTCTTCTCTTTTTTTCTGAATCTGGATGACAAATAGATTTCATGACTAATGTCACCTACAATTGCCTGTAAAGGCTGCTTGAAGGTCTGCATAGAGAGGGGTTGTTAAACGTCAGTTTAGTAGAAAAGATTTCTAGGATTGATTAGTGATGCTTGGAGTTGAGAGTCTGGTGCAAATGCTGTGTGTTTGCAGACATTGATCTAAACTTTATGCTCCAGGCCACAAACTCTCCTCAATTTAAACTTTCCCTATTTTTACCCTCCCTCCCATTTCTAAAGCTGACTCATTTATCTAACTAACAAGACTTTCTTTACTACAAAGTGTAAAGACATAATGTTCAGTTATCTACAAGACACAATTATATCATCTGTAAAATGTAGAAAAATGTCTCTTCTACCTGTTTCACATGGTATTTGCAAAAGTCAAGTGAGATAATATATGTAAAAGTGCTATATAAATTTCCGTATTAATGATTGTATAATACTTGAAAGCAAAAAGAAGAAAAAAGATTGTTATTCATCTTTACTTTTCCTTAGCCTGTTACCTATGACAAAGTTTTGCACTCAATAGATATACAATAAATGTTTGTCTAAGTGAGCTGTGCCACTCACTTGCTCTATAGAACCTTTCCTGATTATTTTGGCCTGGAGTTTGAGAGAGAAAGACTATAACTTTACTAGGCCCTAATCAATGAGTTATCATTTTGAAAAGTCACACATAATTGCTAATGGTTTTTAGCATTTTCCTTTCACTATATAACCTCCTTGGAGCAGAGGAATTTTGTCTCTATTGAGCAAATTATGTAATAAAATGTGCTGTACTATAGACATGTAATAAATAATAATGTTGATGAATTAGTTGGGTGAAATATTCCCTACATAATATCTCATAAGACTATGAAATATGATTTGTTCTGAAGTGAGAAGTAAAGTGTGCTAGTTCATTAATTCTACCACAGATTTTTTTCACCTTTGGGTAAAATGGATTTAAGGACTATTAACCTATTTGGCAGAGTTCTGCTTTACCATTTGCCAGTTTCGTTACCTGGATTTGTATTAAAGCCATTCTTATTCTACCAACTTTATAGCATTTCCACTAGATTGCTAACTTTGAGACTCACGATATAATGTTAAGAATGATAAAAACAACTTCCCAACTCATTGTTTCATTGCATATCAGAGAACCACATATATTTAAGCTAACTGTGACTCTATTCCTTGATTCTCCCCAGCTCAAACCTATTCTGCTTCCTGCATTTTGAAATCACTCATAACGAATCACATTTTGTTCCTACATTCAAGCAGAAAGCTATTCACCCTCATTTTTCACTTCTCCTTGAGTACCATATTCAGTCATGTACTGAGAGTACTCAATTTTACCTCTTACATGCCTTTAACTCTATTATCTTTAACCTCACTGTCATTGACTTCATTCAGTTCATTATGATTTTTAGGGGACGACAGTCCTAACCTCTCAACTGCCTTTTCTGTTCTTTGCTTCCCTTAAAATTATTGTTAGCACTTCACTAAACTTATCTGTCAAAAATGCAGCTATAATAGTGGCACACACATATTTAAAAACCTCTGGCAGATAATCACTACCCATAAACAACAAATATCCCCATAATCTGGCCCTAATGCACTTTACTAACAACATCCATACCACTTTTCTCCTTGTCCTTGAAAACCTGTATCTGTCATACTAAGCATTTCAGCACCTGTCTCTTTTACATTGCTGTTTTTTCTTTTAATAGTTTATTCAGTTTTAGCTGAAAGTTTACACAGAAAATTAGGTTCTGATTTAATAATTTTTATACAAAGCGTTCCTTGACATTGGTTACAATTTTCACAACATGTCAGCATTCTCATTATTCCATTCTGTTTGTTCTGTTTCTGTTGACCTAACTACCCTTCCCCTCCTTGCCTTCTCATTTTTGCTTTTGGGTAAATATTGACCATTTGGTCTCATATAGCTGATTGTTTAAGGTAGCACTGTAGCCATGTATGTTATAACCCAATCTGTTGTTTGACCAAAAAGTGACCTCTAGAAATAGCTTCAGTTCCAAGTTGAAGGGGTATTTTAAGGTGATAGTCTCAGGGGTTCCTCTAGTCTCTGTTGGTCCAGTAAGTCTTGCCTTATTTAGGAATTTTAATTTTGTTCTACATTTTTCTCCCATTCTACCCAGGACCTTCTATTGTCTCCCTAGTTAGAGCAGTTGGTAGTGGTAGCCAGGCAATATATAGTCCTTCTGGTCTCAGGTTAGAAGAGGCTGTGATAGTGTGGGCTGTTAGTCCTGTGGACTAGTTTCTTCTTTGAGTCTTTGGTTTCCTTCATTCTTTTTTGCACCAGATGAGTAGAGACCAAAAGTTGTGTCTTAGATGGTTGTTTGGAAGCTTTTAAGACCCTGGACACTACTCATCAAACTAGGATGTAGAACATTATCTTTATGAACTTTGTTATACAATTGACTGTTATCCTATGAGACTATGCCTTTTAGCCCAGTAAACCAATCCTGTGAGTTGTTTGAATGTCCAGAAAGTCTCTGTAACTGTGCCCCCATGTTCTTTATTCTATATATGGATATCTGTAGAGCACATGCAAACATATGTATACATATACCTACAGATACACCTATACATGCATGTGCATTTTCTTGCATATGCCTTCCTGTACACATACATACATACATATCTATCTGTGTTGTAATCACACACATATTTTTGGTTATTACTGTTGTTGCAAAATTGTTTGTTATAGCATTTACCGAAATTGTTCCTTTTTCTTGCATACTTCTTAGTGATTTCCTTTACCCTGGTCAAGTTGTGCAAACTTCACCCATATTTGGTATTGCCTTTCCCATCACCAAAAATAACAAATGTCTGCTATCTAGAAAGTGATTCTTTCTCTCGCCCCTTTCCATCCCTGGTAACCATCAAAGAATGTTGCTTTCTGTGTTATATCTATTCTTGACTTTTTATAAGAGTGAGACCATACAGTGTTGGTCCTTTTGTGATTGACTTGTTTCACTCAGCATAATGTCCTTCAGATTCATCCAAGTTATAAGATGTTTTTCAAACTCCTCATTATTTTTTAGAGTTGCAAATTATTCCATTGTATGTATGTACCACATTTGTTTACCCATTTATCCATTAATGGGCAGTTAAGTTATTTCTTTTTGCTATTGTGAATAATGCTGCAATGAATACAGGTGACCATATGTCTATTCATGTCACTACTCTTATATCACTTGGATATATGCCTAAGAGTGGAATTGCTGGATCATAAGGTATTTGTATTTCTAGCTTTTTGAGGCAATGCCATACTGTTTTCCACAGTGGTTGTAGCATTTTACAATCCCACTAGCAGTGTTTAAGAGTTCCAATCTCCCCACAACCTTGCCAGCATCTGTTTTTTGTTTGTTTTTTAATAGTAGCCATTTTTGCAGGGGTGAGATCATATCTTATTGTAATTTTGATTTGGGTTGGTATGAGTCAGAGTTGACTCAACGGCAGCGGGTTTGGGCATTTTGGTTTTTATTGGTTAACGATGGCAAGCATCTTTTCATGTATTTCCTCACTGCCTGAATGTTCTCTTTGGTAAGTGTCGTTTGTCTTTTTGTTGTTGAGTTGTTGAAGTTTTCCATGTAGTTTAGAGATTAGAACCTTGTCAGATATGTTGTTGCCAAAGATTTTTTCCCAGTCTGCAGGTTTTCTTCTTACTCTTTTGGTAAAGTCTTTTCATGAGACTAAGTATTTAATTTTTAGGAGGTCCCAGTTATCTAGTTTATCTTCTGTTGTTTGTGCATCTTTAGGTGTGTTTGATAGGCTATTTATGCCAAAAATTAGGTCACTAGTTTTGTCTCTATGCTATCTTTAAGAAACTTTATAGTTTTAACCTTAACATTTTGGTCTTTGTTCCATTTTGAGTTAGTTTTTGTATATGGATCCTGTTGCATTTTTCTGCAAATGGATATCCAATTTTGTCAGCACCATTTGTTAAAGAAACTGTTTCTTCCCCATTGAATGGACTTTGATGCTTTGTCAAAGATCAGCTGCCTGTAGATGGATGGATATACTCCTAGGTTCTCTATTCTATTCTGTTGGTCTGTGTGTCATTGAACCAGTGAATGTTTTGATTACTGTGGCTGTATAGTAAATTTTGAGATCAGAAGTGTGAGGCCTCCTACTTTGTAGTTCTTCATTATTGCTTCAGCTATTCATGGCCCCTTTCCTTTCCATATAAAGTTGGAGATTGGTTTTTCCATTTTCTTAAAGAATGTTTTCAGGATTTGGATCAAGATTGCATTGTATCTGTAGATTGCTCTGGGTAGTATTGACATTTTCACAATGTTAAATTTTCTAGTCCATGAGCATGGAATGTTTTTCCATTTGTTTTATAGTTTTCCTTGTATAAATCTTTTACATACCTGATTGGGTTTATCCTTAGGTATTTTATCCTTTTGGGGACTATTGTAAATGCCGTTGTTTTCTTGATTTCCCTTTTGGAGTTCTCCTTAGTGTAGAGGAACCCAACTGACTTTTGTGTGTTGATCCTGTACCCCGTCAGTTTGCTGATTCCTTCTGTTAGTTCAAGTAACTTTCTTGGGGAGTCTCTGGTGTTTTCTATGTATAGGATAATGTCATCTGTGAATAGAGATAGTTTTACTTCTTCCTTTCCAATTTGGATGCACTTTATTCCTTTTCTTGCCTTTTTGCTCTGGCTAGGACTTCCAGTACAATATTTAATAAGAGTGGCAATAATGGGCATCCTTGTCTCATTCCTGTTTTCAAGGGGAATGCTATCAGTCCTCATTAAGAATAATGTTGGCTCTTGGTTTTGCATATATGCCCTTAATTATGTTGAGTAATTTTCCTTATATTCCTATTTTGCTGAGAGTTTTTATCAGGAAAGGGTGTTGGATTTTATCAAATGCCTTTTCTATGTTGATTGAAATGATCATTTATTCTTTTCCTTTGTTATATTGATGTGGTGATTACATTGATTGATCTTCTAATGATGAACCATCCTTGCATTCTTGGTATGAATCCCACATGATTATGATGTATTATTATTATTTTTTATATTCTGTCGAATTTGGTTGGCTAGATTTTTCTTGAGAATTTTTGTGTCTATATCCCTGAGGGATATTGGTCTGTAATTTTCTTTTTTGTGGTGTCTTTGCATGGCATTGGTATCAAGATTGTGCTGACTTCATAGAATGAGTTAGGAGATATTACTGCTTTTTCTGTGTTCTGGAGTAGTTTGAATAGAATTGGTGCCAACTCTTGTTTGAATGTGTGGTAGAACTCTCCAGTGAAGTCATCTGGGCCAGGATTTTTGTTGTTCGGAGTTTTCTTTATGACATCTTCAATTTCTTCTTTTGTTATGGGTCTATTTAGATTTTCTGCTTCCATTTGTGTTAGTTTGGGTAGGTAGTATGTTTCTAGAGATTTGTCCATTTCTTCTAGGTTTTCCAATGTGTTGGCGTACATTTCTTCATAATATTTTCTTATGATCCTGTTTATCTCACTTGGTTCTGTTGTAATGCCACCCATTTCATTTCTTATTTTAGTTATTTGCATATTCTCTTCTTTTTCCTTTGTCAATTTGGCCACAGGTTTATCAATTTTATTAATCCTTTCAAAGAGCCAACTTCTAATCTTGTCAATTCTTTCTTTTGTTTTTGTTTTCTATTTCATTTATTTTTGTTCTAATCTTTATTATTTCCTTTCTTCTGGTAACTGTGGTCTTCTTTTGCTCTTTTTAATTTGTTCAAGTTGTTGGGTTAAGTTATTGATCTTGGACCTTCTTTTTTGATGTGTGTATTTATTGCTATAAATTTTTCTATGAGTACTTCTTTTATTGTGTTCCAGAGATTTTGGAATGTTGTGTTTTCATTCTCATTCCAAGAATTTTTAAATTTCATTTTTACTCAATAGTTTTTTCAGTAAGACATTATTCAGTATCCACGTATTTTTTTCCTTGTTCTTTCTATTACTGATTTCTAGTTTTATAGCATTATAATCAGACAAAATACTTTGATTTATTTCAGTGTTTTTGAATTTAGTGAGGCTATTTTTTTTTTAGTTTTGTGGTTTAAAATATGGTGCATTCTGGAGAATGATTCATGTGCATTGGTAAAAAATGTGAACTGTGCTGTTGCATATGTCTGTGAGGTCGAGTTGGTTGATTGTGTTATTTAGATCATCTGTATCTTTGTCGAGTTTTTTTCTAGTTGTTCTATCCATCATAGAAAATGGTGTGTTAAAAGTCCTTTTCATATAGTCCAGCTTCTCAGATTACTCACTAAACATGCAGATTGAATAAGTATGGTGAAAGGATACAACCTTGACACACACCTTTCCTGACCTTAAACCATGTAGTACCTCCTGTTCTATTTGAACAACTGCCTCTTGATCTATGTACAGGTTCCTCATGAACACAATTAAGTGTTCTGAAATCTCCATTTTTTGCAATGTTGTCCATAATTTGTTATGATTCACAGAGTCCACTGCCTTTGCATAGTCAATAAAACACAGGTAAACATCTTTCTGGTATTCTCAGCTTTCAGCCAAGATCCATCTGACATCAGCAAGGATATTCCTCATCTGAATCCAGCTTGAATTTCTGGCAGTTTGTTGTCGATATACTGCTACAACTGTTTTTGAATGATCTTCAGCCGAATTTTACTTGTGCATGATGTTAATGATATTGTTCGATAATTTCTGCATTCAGTGTGATCACCCTTCTTGGGGATAGGCATAAATATGGACCTTTTCCAGTCAGCTGGCGAGGTAGCTGTCTTCCAAATTTCTTGGCATAGACAAATGAGCACTTCCAGCACTACATCCATTTGTTGAAACATCTCAATTGGTATTCCATCAATTCCTGGAGTCTTGTTTTTCACCAATTCCTTCAGTGCATCTTGGACTTCTTCCTTCAGTGCCATTGGCTCTTGATCATATGCTGCCTCCTGAAATGACTGAACCTCAACCAATTCTTTTTGGTACAATGACTCTACTTATTCCTTCCCTCTTGTTTTGATCCATCCTGCGTCATTCAGTATTTTGTCCATAGAATGCTTCGCTATTGCAACTTGAGGCTTGAATGTTTTCTTTAGTTCTTTCAGTTTCAGAAATGCTGAGCGTGTTCTTCCCTTTTGGTTTTCTAACTCCAGGTCTTTGCACATGTCATTATGATACTTTACTTTGTCTTCTCGAGCCGCCCTTTGAAATCTTCTGTTCAGAACTTTTACTTCATCATTTCCTCCATTCACTTTAGCTACTTGACATTCAAGAGCAGGTTTCAGAGTCTTTTCTGACATCCATTTTTTTTTTCTTTCCTGTCTTTTTAACAGTCTCTTGCTTCCTTGTTGTATGATGTCCTTGGTGTCATTCCACAACTCGTCTCATCTTCCAATGCTTTAAATCTATTTTTGAAACGGTCTCTAAATTCAGGTGGGACATACTCAATTCAAGGTTATACTTTGCCTCTCGCGGACTTGTTCTAATTTTCTTCAGTTTCAGCCTGGACTTGCATATGAGCAATTGATGGTCTGTTCTGCAGTCGGCCCCTGGCCTTGTTCTGACTGATGATATTGAGCTTTTTCACCACCTCTTTCCACAGATGTAGTTGTTTTGATTCCTGTGTATTCCATCCGGTGAGTGCTATGTGTATAAAAAAAAAAAAAAAAGTGTATAGTTGCTGTTTATGTTGTTAAAAAAATGTATATGTAATGAAGAAGTTGTTGGTCTTGCAAAATTCTATCATATGACCTTCAGCATCATTTCTATCACCAAGGCCATATTTTCCAACTACCAATCCTTTGTTTCCAACTTTTGAATTCCAATCACCAGTAATTATCAGTGCATCCTGATTGCGTATTGATCAATTTCAGACTGCTGAAGTTGGTAAAAATCTTCAGTTTCTTCACCCTTGGCCTGAGTGGTTGGTGCATAAATTTGAATAATAATCATATTAACTGGTCTTCCTTGTAAGCCTATGGATATTGTCCTATCACTGACAGCGTTGTACTTCAGGCCAGACCTTGAAATGTTCTTTTTGATGAAATGTTCTTTTTAATGATGGCCATTGCTTTTCAATCTGTCATTCTCAGCATACTAAACCATATGATTGTCTAATTCAAAATGGACAATAATAGTCCATTTTAGCTCCTAGGATATCGATGTTTTTGTGTTCCATTTCATTTTTGATGATTTCCAATTTTCCTAGATTCATACTTCGTACATTCTATGTTACAGTTATTAATGGATGTTTGCAGCTGTTTCTTCCAATTTTGAGTCATGCCACATCAGCAAATGAAGGTCCCAAAAACTTGACTCCATCTACATCATTAAGGTCAACTCTTCTTTGAGGAGGCAGCTCTTCCAACCTGAGGGGCTCATCTTATGGCACTATATCAGACAATATTCCGCTGCTAAGGTTTTCACTGGCTAATTCTTTTAAGAAGTAGACCGCCAGCTCCTCTCTAGTCTATCTTAGTCTGGAAGCTCAGCTGACACCTGTCCACCATGGGTGACCCTGCTGGTATTTGAATACCAGTGGCATAGCTTCCAGCATCACAGCAACAGCAAGCTCCCATGGTACAACAAACTGGCAGACATGTGGAGGATTGTGGCTTTAGGGCATCAATAAATAGACCCTTACTTTCTCCTTCATGTTTGCAACTGATTGGAAAGTGTACATGAGTTAGACAGATGAAGGTCAATATACAGCTTTCTTATTGATAAAAAACTGGATCAGTCTACATAACATCTGTGTTCAGCTGCAGTGCATTTCCTAATAATTTATCCTAAACTGTAGGCCTTACCCTCATAGGTACAAAGCCCATCCCAGTATGATTACCTTTTGACAAGTAAAGCAGATGCTTTCTGGGGTCAGTCACATCCTAAAAGGTAATATCCGAAGGAAACTGGATAATAATCTGCCTATTCCTTTGGCAGTAGTAAGTGGGAAGGTAGAGAAAACATGAATGTGCATCCTGCACCCATTCCCTCTGAAAACGGAATGGAAATCTCCTCCCTTCTATGGGTAAGTGATTATTTGGGAATGAGCATTTGTCCTTCATGATCTTTATTGTACTATTTGTGCATAAGTTGATTCAAATGAATTTGTCTCTTTTTAGTAATTCCATTATTACATGATTAAAGGCAGTTATTAACCTAACAAATAGCTATGTGATCACTAACATTCATTAATTGTTACACAGTCATAATTATGAAACCAAATAGGACAGGTGGAAATTTACATAAATGATTTGCTACTCCTCAGATACAAATACTCTGTGCTTCCTGTAATCTTAAGAAAGTCCACATATTATTAGATTGTCCAAATAATAAATAGCAGTTAAGTTTTGCTCCCAGACCAAACTATGTAAGTCCAAACATGCTGTTCAGGTAATACGAAGAAACAGTCTGAAAACTTCTGTCATCTTTTCAAAGGAAAGATGGGAGAACAAGGGAAATGGGAGAAAGCAGGGATGGGCTGTTGTTAAAGAGGAAAAATGAACACCTGCCTTGTGTGCAGTATGGGGTTTCTAGTAAGTGCTGACATAGGCAAACACTCCAGGGATAAGGGGAAATTGGTGATCTAGTAAAATATGGTCTTTAGCTAAAGGTCAAATGAAATTGTACTGGAAACCTTGGGGATACTTTAAAGTGGGAGCTGAAGACAGGGGGGCTGCTCTTTAGAGCTTGTGCTTAAGTACCAGTTTTACTTTATCAGGGAAATTGTTCATTTGTGTGAAAATTTGACCTCTGTCAGTTTGCCAAGTGGGCTGGGCCCCAGGTGATCTCAAGCTCACATGCGCTTGCAGAAGTTAAAGCTACCTGGGGACTACTTTCAAATGACACTGCCAAGGTTAAAAAAAAAAAAAAAATTTTTTTTTTTGACCTTCCGCTTCTTTCTTTCCATTTATATCTGTTAGTAAAGTTCAAATAGTTCTCTTTTCCCCCCAAAAGGAAAGCGCTTCAAATGCAATAAAGTGATAAAAGATTCCAAAGGGATGCTGCTATAAAAAAGAAAAAAAAGAGAGAAGGTGAAATAAAAACGCTTCACGAAGGAAGGCTGGTTATTTAGGAAAATATAATTCGGATAGCTAGGTAACAATTACCATATTTCTCAGCCTACGTTAGATTTAGCCTTAAAATTTATGGTGTTCCTCCTTTTTTCCAGAGCCAAATATTATTGCTGATGGATTAATGAAGGAAAAGAGGAGAGAGGCATTTTGCAGGATGTTTGTTACACAAAAAGGCTAATGGATAATTAGGAATTCTTTAGATTGTCTAAGTGCATCGACCTTCTTATCACATATACACAGAAATAAAGCTACAAAGGAAAAAGAATAGGTTGTGATTAAATGGGATGGATATATAATGATGAAAGAAATAAAGTTGAATATTAAAAATCTATTTTATGTTAAGCACCTACTACATGCTGATAGGATTTTTTCCTTCATATCACTATCAAAATTCTTATACTTTTGTACTTAATCTACTTCCTCATTATCAGTCTCCTCTCACCAGTATGTAACTTCAAGAGCAAGTGGACTTTGTCTTAAAAATTCACTACTATATTCCTGATATCTCGAAAAGCACCTGGCATGGTACATGTTTGTGTTGTTTCTACATAGTACCTGTTTCTACTGTTTTATTATTTCTCTACTAAGTAAATGTACATGGCAGACATGCTCATTTATAGTGTCTCATTTGATCATTTTGACAACCAGGTTAACTAGTTATTTCAGAAATGAAAATGTTGACGTTTATTCTCATAGCTAATATGGAGTAAAAATGTCACTGTGACTTCTGATTCCGTGGACTCCTCCTTGTATCCCAATAGAGAGTTTTTATTTTGTTAGCATAAATAGAGCACCGAACAATGTTCTCAACATAATTAAAATTACCAACGGTCAAACACTTTACTGGGAGCTTTATATATATATTAAGTCACGTGTGTGTGAGTGTGGGTTTGTGGATATGGCATAGCTATTATTAGCTTGAGCCACATGAAATGGTGCATAGATAGCAATTTTACATTGTTCAGTCCAATATTAACTCCATTTTACAGGGGTTAACTGAGGTATAGAGAAATTATATACACAAGGCCCAATACCCGTAGGTAGTGAACTTAAGATCTAAACTGGTATTTAATTACAAATGCCATGTTCTTTTTCCTGTTTCTCAAATATGGTTATGGCAGTGGAATCTTAGGCTTTCTAAAGGCAGTGATAAACAGGATACAGTGTTTTGGATATTCTCTTTCTTTTAAACGAATCATTGGGGATTTATATGAAGTAAAATGCAAAATTAGAAGACAAGACAGTCTGGAGACATTTCACACTGTGTGTGATCACTTTGCTCTGAAGAGTACTTTACTGGAAAACTTTAAGATGCAGGGTAGTGCACTCATTCTCAGAGTCCACTTCCCTATTACCATCTTAATTAAATGTTCATCCTGAGATTAGCCATTAATTAACACAATTCTATAAGCTTCTGGGAATCAGAAAAAAGGTAATTTTATTTGAAAAAAAAAAATTATGAACCTCATATAAACCAAAGCCAAACCCATTGCTCTTGAGCTGATTCCGACTGATAGCAACCCTATAGGTCAGAGTAGAACTGCCCCATAGGGTTTCCAAGGAGAGCCAGGTGGATTTGAACTGCCGACCTTTTGATTAGCAGCTGTAGCTCTTAACTACTACGCCACTAGGGTTTCTTGAACCTCATAAAAATGTCAATATACGACGATCTGGTTTAGATAGGCTAGTCAATGCTAAAGTAAACAATAACATATGTGCAAATAGTTCAGAAAGGAATATAGGTAAATATAGTGTAAACAAAAAAACCAAACCCGTTGCCTTCCAGTCGATTCCAATTTGTAGCGACAAACCCAGTGCCGTCGAGTTGATTCCGACTCATGGTGACCCTACAGGACAGAGTAGAACTGCCCCATAGAGTTTCCAAGGAGCGCCTGGAGGATTCGAACTGCCGACCCTTTGGTTAGCAGCCGTAGCACTTAACCACTATGCCAGAGTAAAACTGCCCCATAGAGTTTCCAAGGAGCAGCTGGTGGATTCGAACTGCTAACCTTTTGGATAACAGCCAAGCCCTTAACCACTGCACCACCAGGGCTCTGCTGAATGTAGTGTGTATGTGGGTAGTATGTATTTTTTTTTTGGAAAATTAGGAAAGATATTTTCTTCCTTTTTCAATTGTTTTTTATGTCCATAACTTTCTTCCTTTCCCATCTCAAAGTACTTTAAATATATATTAAAAAATATAGTTGCTACATTTCTATTAAACCAAAAAAAACCAAACCCAGTGCAGTTAAGTCGATTCCAACTCATAGTGACCCTACAGAACAGAGTAGAACTGCCCCATAGAGTTTCCAGGGAGCACCTGGCGGATTCGAGCTGCCAACACTTTGGTTGGCAGCTGTAGCTCTTAACCACTATGCCACCAGGGTTTCCATATTTCTATTATGTTAAACATAAAATAAAAAACAAAATTTCTGGATAACTTTATCTAGAAAGTGTCATTTAATTTCTTGCTGTGATTTAAAAACTTATTAAATCTCCAAACTCCTTTTGATTTCTCAATAAAACAGTAAATACAATGATATAAAGAAGATACTAACCAACCAAACGTACTGCCGTCAAGTCGATTCCCACTCATAGACACTCCACAGGGTTTCCAAGGCTGTGAATATCTATGGAAGCAGACTGCCATATCTTTCTCCCTTAGACGGCTGGTGGTTTCAAACTGCCAACCTTTTGTTTACCAGTTGATTGCTTTAACTGTGCACCACCAAAAAAAAAAAAAAAAAAATTGTCCTTGAGTTGATTCCGACTCATAGTGACTCTGTAGGACAGAGGAGAGCTGCCCCATTGGGTTTCCAAGTAGCAGATGGTGGATTTGAACTGCCAACCTTTGGGTTAGCAGCTGAACTCTTAACCACTGCACCACCAGGGCTTTGCTGCACTATTAACCACACCAAAACCAAATCCACTGCGGTCAAGTCAGTTCTGACTCAGTGACCAAAGAAGATACTACTATAATAAATTGTACAGTGATCCAGGTGTTTTTTATATTACTCATTATCTCAGCTGACTTTCAATGAAGAACATTCCTTTTCAATTAGAATTCTGAGTGGGATTACATAAATTATTTAATGAACTGATTATCAAGGTTATAATCATTACATGCAGCTTTCTGAGCAGTCTCATTTTCCTAAAATAATGTGTATTCTCTAAGACATATAAAAACACCTTTGACCTCCAATGTCATGATTTTTGTCTTGAATTCTCGTTTAGTGAGCAAAGAACTATGTTGAGAATTAAATTTAGATGTGATTTTATGTTTAGCTGATTTATATATTGTTAGTCTAATTTCTGAAATTTGCCTCACATTGAAGCAATTAGCGAGGGAAAAAATGCTTATTCAGAAGTCACAGCTCACAGTAGCAACTCATTAGCTTTTCCAGATATTTTCCCAAGAATACTGAAGAGGACAGAAATGGTGTTTGTTTTTAAATGGGGCATAAAGTGAAAGGGGATAGATAATTTCTCTAATCCTCAAATGGGATAGAGAGAAGAGTTTTTGTTTTTGTTTTCTTTCCCTTAAGGAGATGGAAAAGTTAAAGTCATGCTGAACACTAAGGTTTGAAATGAGGTAAGCAGTACTAACAGAGATGCAGTGCCTTTCACTGCCACAGCCACTGGAGCTAATTGTATTAGTTATGGTAATAGTGCCCTCCAGAGGAATTTTACAGGAATTTGAAAGGCTAGGAAGAAATGGAAAATTGAAGGTTGTGATATTATGAAATTAAATACATGGTTTAAAAAGTAAATAAACAATTCAGTCTTACCTAGACAATTAATATATCCTTTATCTGAAATTTGCTGGTGAAGTTAATACTATGTTCATGACTAAAAATCAATAAGCATATACTTTTTAGTATATTACGCCATTTGTGAAACTTTACTTACATATTAATATTCTTATAGAATCAAAAATATAATTTCATATTTTTTTAAAGGTAAATTTAGTTTAAGGAAACAGTAAAGGACTGAAGTTAAGGAATTCAAATTTGTGATCCTATTATTACTTTTCTTTCCTGGTATTTCTTTGTCAAGTCTTTAGAAATTCTTAAATAAATTAGTAGCACTAAGATGAGGCAAAATTATAAACTACTGTCATCAGTTATTAGAAGTAACTTGAAGTGGAGGAATCCAAACATTAGATTATGGACCAAAAACCAAAAACCATTGCTATCTAATTGATCCCAGGGACTCATAGAGACCCTATAGGACAGAGTAGAACTGCCCCATAGAGTTTCCAAGGAGCAGCTAGTGGATTTGAACTGCTGACCTTTTGGTTTGTAGCCTGAGCTCTGAACCAC
Source organism: Loxodonta africana (assembly GCF_030014295.1). Taxonomy (NCBI): domain Eukaryota; kingdom Metazoa; phylum Chordata; class Mammalia; order Proboscidea; family Elephantidae; genus Loxodonta; species Loxodonta africana. The sequence continues at coordinate 120,380,916 of NC_087345.1, read as the reverse complement.
TGAGCCACCAGGGCTCCAGATTGTGGACAGGGAGCCCAAATTAGCATCACAAAATATTAACAAGCAAAAATTGGTTAACAAATACAGGAAAATAATGTATTATAACAGGTTTTCTTTTAGACTAGCTTATATTCCTAAATATTTCTCATTAAATATTTAATTTTTTAACTTTATAGAGTACATAATGATTACTTCAGATAAAGATTTATTGTTAGTATTGTCAGAATTGCTTTTGCTATTCTATGATGCTAAGCGCTGAGGGAAATGCTGGAGAAAGGGGATCCATATTTAATGATTTCAGTGCTTTTTACCTCGCTTATTATCATCAGTCACCACCGTAATGACTTTTCTGCATCTGAAATCTTGGAGGAAAAACGAGTCATAAGAAAGCAAGTTCCTCTCAGTAATTTACCAAAATAGCTCTAAAGAGTTGAAATTCTTATCTTAAAATATGATACCAGAGTTGCTCTTAGAGTGAAACTATCTTTGTATAGAAAGCTATTTCAATAAATTGCTTGGGGTAGAGGTGATCGCAGGCCCTGAAACCAGTAATAGTTGAGAAACTCTAAATAAGAAAAAGAAATACTTTTTTTTTTTTAAATCGTTTTGCTTTTAAGAAGAAGAGGGAAACAGAAAAGTGATGGGAAGCAAAACAAGAACAGTGGATTGTTGTTGGTACTACATCTAATGTGAGATCGGTGGAAAATACCAGAGGGGGAGGTTGCCCAGGGAACCCGGGGGATGCTGCAGTACAAATCCTTCCTCTGCTTCTACTAAACTATTGTTACCTAAAGGAATCACTTATTTAATATTTCAAACATGCAGAAAATGCACAATTTATATAACAATACCAGTGTACACACTACCCAAGTATACATCACAATATTGGCTATATATGTTTCAAATATCTTTTATATAAAAAAAAAGAAAGCATGACAGATACAGTTAAAACAAGCTCTTTCCTTTATCATCTCCTTCCCCACAGGGAACCACTGTCCTGAAGTCAGTGTGCATATCCCTCTAAATATTTTTTACACTTTGACTATATATGGCTATCTCCATAATGTATTATAGTTTTTAATTATTAGGATTTATTTCTGAATAAATTACTACTACCACTAAAGGGATATTTTACAACTTTTCACTGAAAATTATATTTTCTAATTTTTAAAAACTTTGATATGTAAAGATCTAGTTCTTTTATTTGTAGCTGTTCTCTGGTGTCCCCCCCCCCCACTTTATGAACTATTTATCCATTACCGTATTTATATACCATTAGCCATTTATATGTTACCAATATTACAAACACGTTGTAATGAATATCCTTTCCTATCTCCCCTCATATATCTCTGGGACATAGTCAAGAGTATATATCAAAAAGTGAAATTACCATGTCATAGAGTAGATCCCTCATTAATGATACTTAGTAAAATCAAATTTATACTTCCACCAGTAATGTATGAATACCCACTCCCCACCCTTCTCAATACTTCTTGCCAGAATTTTAAATATTTGTGAAATTTGGATTTCTCTGATTATGAATTAAGTTGAACAGCTTTGCATATGATTATTGATAAATTTGAACACTGTTCGGTGAATTGTCTGTGTGTACATTTTGCTTAATTTAATTTTGATTATCTTTTTTATATTTTTAAATACTAAGCCTTGGTTGATGACCTGTATTGAAAAATCTTCCATCTATGGTTTATCATTTTACTTTGTTTATGGATGTCTTTTCTAATATATTGAAATGTGTAAATCTTTTCTAGAATTTGTGCTCTTCGACCTTCTTTAAGAAATCATTCCCTACCCCAGTTTGATAGGCATTTTTTTGAAAGGTCTTCTTCCAAAAGTTTTAAAGAGCTTTGTATATTTTACTAATTTATGTAGAAATCTCTTCACGTGTATGTGAAAACGCATATAAATTCATCTATTCCTGTAAATTAACTGTCACCATTAATTGAAGAGGCCATTTTATCACCATTGATTTGTTATGTCAGTACATAATATGTGTGAGTACAAACACATACATAAGTAAATATCCATTAGCCTCTTTGCCAAAGCCTGCTCAAATGCCATACTTTTTTAAATTGTTAAGATTTACAGTAAGTCTAGAGATGAGGAGGGGGAAATTTTTCTTATATGACTCTATTTTCAAAATTGTCTCAGCCAGGGAGGTGGAGCCAAGATGGCGAAATAGACAGAGGCTTTCAGCGAGCCATCTTACAACAAAGACCTGAAAAAACAAGTGAAATGAGTATATTTATGACAAGCTAGGAGCCCTGAACATCAAAGGCAAGCTTAGAAAATGAACTGAGGGGCAGGGGGAGGAAGAGACAGTTCAGAAGCGGAGAAGAGTTACCAGACCTGAATTACTAGGAGCCTTCAGGCACCATTCCTGGGAGCAGCTGCAGCAGGCTAATACTAGCATTCAGCCGCAGCTTCCTCAGGGAGAAGCAGCCATCCACACAGCCTACTCACAGCTCCGGAAACAAAGAATGGTGCTCTTGGCAAAAGCTAAGTACTTGTGTATATTTCGCCAGGTCCCCCCCCACCACCTGCTCCCAAGCCGGTTTCAGCAGCTGATTTCCCTGGGCCTGAGATATGCCCTGTTGAGCACGTAGAGCCATCCTCTGGCCTTGGAGAAGGAATAAATTTGCAACTGGGGGAAAAGATAATTTGCCAGCTCCACTAACTGGGGGAGCTCAGGACAGAAGCGGCTCCAGGCATAAATGGTGTGTGCACTTTGAGTACCTTTCCCCTCTGCATGGACCTATGTGAGTGTATTTTGGGAGAATAGGCCCTTATTGGCAGACTTCAACCATTTCAGCTGTGCGATGGAGAGTTGGGTATTTGGTGTTTGACATTGCTTTGCCTATTAAACAGGGTCCTCACCTACCCACATCAGGGGCCTAAGGACTGGTGGCTCCACTCAGGTCACACAGCCACCCATGATGGAGTCCAAGGATAACTGGTACCTCCCAGTCCTTACAACCAAAAACATTGGGTGCCCATGGTTCATCTGCAGAACCCACCCACCTGTACGCAGTAGGTAACAGGGACATGCTTTCCTCAGCTTCCTGCCTTGTTAAGAGAGTGACCCCCTGCTGCAACCAGATACCAGTACCTACACCAATCACCCCTAATGCTCTAAGACTGTAGGACAGAGCCTGTACCACACAATTGATGATCAGCTACCTGGACACCTGAGCTGAATTCATACAAGAAAAGTGAATGGACTCCTAGACTGATATACTTGATAACAGCTCTAGCCATCTGGGGACAGTACGTCAGAGCTCCAAAGGTGAAAATAATCAAGCTAGCTCACTCAAGCAACCCATTTGGGCATATCAAAACAAAACAAAGCAAGAAGCTATGATACAGTAACCAAACATAAAATAAACTAATTCAATAACTTATAGGTGGCTTGGACACAGCAATCAGTATCAAACCACATGAAGAAACAGACCATGATTGCTTCAACAAGCTCTCAAAACAGGGAATCAAAGGATCTTCTGGATGAAGGGGCCTTCCTGGAACTACCAGATGCAGAATTCAAAAGATTAATATACAGAACTCATCGAGACATAAGGAAGGAGATTAGGCAATACACAGAGCAAGCCAAGGAAAACACAATAAAACAGTTGAAGAAATTAAAAAGGTTCTTCAAGAACTTAATGAAAAATTTAATATGCTGCAAGAATCCATAGAGGGACACCAATCAGAAATTCAGAAGATTAACAATAAAATGACAGAAGTAGAAAACTCAGTAGAAAGTCAGAGGAGCAGAATTGAGCAAGTGGAAGGCAGAATTTCTGAACTCAAAGATAAATCACTTGGCACTAATATATTTGAAGAAAAATCAGATAAAAGAATTTAAAAATAAATGAAGAAACCTTAAGAATCACATGGGACTCTATCGAGAGAAATAACCTACGAGTGATTGGGGTACCAGAACAGGGAGGGATAACAGAAAGAATTGTTGAAGAATTCTTGGTAGAAAACTTCCCTGATATCAGGAAAGATAAGGAGATATCTACCCAAGATGCTCATCGAACTCCACATAAGGTAGATGTTAAAAGAAAGTCACCAAGACATATTATAATCAAACTTGCCAAAACAAAAGATAAAGGAAGAATTTTAAGAGCACCTAGGGATAAACAAAAAGTCAACTGCAAAGGAGAGTCAATAAGAATAAGCTTGGACTACTTGGCAGAAACCATGCAGGCAAGAAGGCAATGGGATGACTTATATAAAAAAATGAAGAAAAAAAATTGCCTGCCAAGAATCATATATCCAGCAAAACTGTCTCTCAAATATGAAGGTGAAATCAGGACATTTCCAGATAAACAGAAGTTTAGGGAATTTGTAAAAACCAAACCAAAACTACAAGAAATACTAAAGGGAGTTCTTTGGTTAGAAAATCAATAATATCAGGTGTCAACCCAAGACTAGAACACTGGGCAGAGCTAGCAGAAATCAATCTAAACAGAGAAATCACAAAAATAAATCCAGATTAAAAAAACGCTTAAAACATGGAAACAGCGATGTTATTAAGTAAAAGAAGGGAACGTTAAAACAATAAAGAGGGTATGTAGTCATAGATCTTCCATTTGGAGAGGAAGACAAGGTGGTACAAGGAAATAAAAGCTGGGCTTAAATTTAGAAAAATGGGTAAATAATAAGTTAACCACAAAGAAGATAAACTATCCTACATATCAAAATAAAATACGAGAAAAAAAAAAAGAGACTCTGCAGAAACAAAATCAACAACAGTGAATATGAGGAAAGGACAATATATAATCTCATCAGCACACAAAATTAAGTGGGGAAAAGAAACTGTCAACAACACACAAAAAAAGACATCAAAATCATAGGACTAAATTCATACCTATTCATAATTACCCTGACTATAAAAAAAAAATGGACTAAATGCACCAATAAAGAGACAGAAAGTGGCAGAATGGATTAAAAAACATGATCTATCTATATGCTGCCTACAAGAGACACATCTTAGACTTAGAGACACAAACAAACTAAAACTCAAAGAATGAGAAAAAATATATCAAGCAAACAAAAATCAAAAAAGAGAAGGAGTGGCAATATTAATTTCTGACAAAATAGAATTTAGAGTTAAATCCATCAAAAAGGATAAGGAACGACACTATATAATAATTAAAGAGACAATATACCAAGAAGAAATAACCATATTAAATATTTATTCACCCAATGACAGGGCTGCAAGATACATAAAACAAACTATCAGCGTTGAAAAGTGAGATAGACAGCTCCACAATAATAGTAGGAGACTTCAACACACCACTTCTGATGAAAGATAGGACATACAGAAAGAAGCTCAATAAAGACACGAAAGATCTAAATGCCACAGTCAACCAAGTTGACCTCATAGACATATACAGAACACTCCACCCAACAGCAGGCAAGTATACTTTCTTTTCCAGTGCACGTGGGACATCTCTAGGATAGACCATGTATTAAATCATAATGCAAGCCTTAGCAGAATCCAAAATATTGAAATATTACAAAGCATCTTCTCTGGCCATAAAAGTGGAAATCAATAACAGAAAAAGTAGGGAAAAGAAATCAAACACTTGGAAACTGAACAATACCCTGCTCAAAAAAGACTGGATTATAGAGGACGTTAAGGATGGAATAAAGAAATTCATAGAATTCAATGAGAATGAAAACACTTCATATGAGAACCTTTGGGACACAGCGAAAGCAGTGCTCAGAGGCCAATTTATAGGACCTAAATCAAAGAATTATCCCTACAACTTGAACAGATAGAAAGCAACAAAAGAAACCTTCAGGCACCAAAAAAAAAAAAAAAACAAATAATAAAAATTAGAGCAGGACTAAACAAAACAGAAAAACAATTGAAAGAATTAACAAGACCAAAAGCTGATACTTTGAAAAAAATCAACAGAAGTGATAAGCCATTGGCCAAACTGGCAGAAGAAAAACAGGAGAGGAAGCAAATAACCTGAATAAGAAATGAGATGGGCAATAATATAACTTAAAAATTGTACTCTAACAAATTTGAAAACCTAGAAGAAATGGATGAATTCCTAGAAACATACTACCTACCTAAACTAACACAAACAGAGGTACAACAACTAAATAGACCCATAAAAAAAGGAGAGATTGAACAGGTAATCAAAAAACTACCAGCCAAAAAAAAAGCCCTGGCTCGACTGGCTTCACTGCAGAGCTCTACCAAAGTTCCAGAGAAGAGTTAACACCACTACTACTAAAGGTATTTCAGAGCACCAAAATGGATGAAATACTCCCAAACTAATTCTATGAAGCTAGCATATCCCTGATACCAAAACCAGGTAAAGACACCACAAAAAAGAAAATTACAGACCCATATCTCTCAAGAACTTAGATGCAAAAATCCTCAAAAAATTCTAGCCAATAGAATTCAACAACATATCAAAAACATAATTCACCATGACCAAGTGGGATTCATACCAGGTATGCAGGGATGGTTCAACATTAGAAAAACAATTAATGTAATCCATCATATAAATAAAATGAAAGAAAAAAAATCACATGATTTTATCAATTGATGCAGAAAAGGCATTTGACAAAGTTCAACACCCATTCATGATAAAAACTCTCAGCAAAATAGGAATAGAAACAAAATTCCTCAACATAATAAAGGGCATTTTTGCAAAGCCAATAGCCAACATCATCCTAAATGGAGAGAGCCTGAAAGCATTCCCCTTGAGATCTGGAACCAGACAAGTATGGAATTTCTCACTACTCTTATTCAACATTGTGTTGGAAGTCCCAGACAGAACAATTAGGCTAGATAAAGAAATAAAGGGCACCCACATTGGCATGGATGAAGTCAAAGTGTCTCTCTTTGGATATGACACAATCTTATACACAGAAAACTCTAAGGAATCAGCAGAGTATTGGGATACAAGATAAACATATAAAAATCAGTTGGATTGCTCTACACCAACAAAAAGAACATCAAAGAGGAATCACCAAATCAATACCATTTACAGTAGCCCCCAAGAAGATAAAATACTTAGGAATAACTCTTACCAGAGATGTAAAAGACTTATACAAAGAATACTACAGTACACTTTTGCAAGAAACCAAAAGAGACCTACATAAGTGGAAAAACACACCTTGCTCATGGATAGGAAGACTTAACATAAACATGTCTATTCTACCAAAAGAGATCTATAGATTTAATGCAATTACAATCCAAATTCCAAGAACATTTTTTAATGAGATGGAGAAACAAATCACCAAGTTCATACGGAAGGGAAAGAGGCCCTGGATAAGTAAAGCATTACTGAAAAAGAAGAACAAAGTGGGAGGCCTTACTCTACCTGATTTTAGAACCTATTATACCACCGTAGTAGTCAAAACAGCCTGGTACCTGTACAGCAACAGATACATAGACCAATGGAACAGAACTGAGAATCCAGACATAAATCTATCCACATGTGAGCAGTTGATATTTGACAAAGGCCCCAAAGCAGTTAAATGAGGAAAAGACAGTCTTTTTAACAAATGGTGCTGGCTTAACTGGTTATCTGTCTACACAAAAATAAGCTCAAAATGGATGAAAGACCTAGATATAAAATCTAAAATGATTAAGATCATGGAAGAAAAAATAGGGGCAACTTTAGGAGCCCTAATACATGACATAAACAGTATACAAAACATTACTAACAATGCAGAAGGAAAACTACATAACTGGGAGATCCTAAAAATCAAGCACCTAGCTCATCCAAAGACTTCACCAAAAGAGTAAAAAGATTAGCTACAGACTGGGAAAAAGTTTTTAGCTATGACATTTCCAATCAGTGCCTGACTTCTAAAATCTATACGGTACTGCAAAAATTCAAATATGAAAAGACAGATAACCCAGTTAAAAAATGGGCAAAAGATATGAACAGACACTTCACTAAAGTAGACATTCAGGTAGCTAACAGATACATGAGGAAATGTTCAGGATCATTAGCCATTAGAGAAATGCAAATCAAAACTACAATGGGATTCCATCTCACTCCAACAAGGCTGGCATTAATCCAAAAAGCACAAAATAATAAATGTTGAGGAAACTGTGGAGAGATTGGAACACTTACACACAGCTGGTGGGAATGTAAAATGGTATACCACTTTGGAAATCGATTCGGCCCTGGGTCGACTCGAGGGCAACGGGTTTACGGGTTATAAAGGTAGAAATAAAACTACCATACGATCCAGCAATCACACTCCTTGGAATATATCCTAGAGAAATAAGAGCCTTTACACGAACAGACATATTCACACCCATGTTCATTGCATCACTGTTTACAATAGCAAGAAGATGGAAGTAGGAGGCGGGGCCAAGATGGCGGACTAGGTGGACGCTACCGCGGATCCGTCTTGCAACAAAGACTCAGAAAAACAAGTGAATCGATCACATACATAACAATCTATGAACTCTGAACAACAAACACAGACTTAGAGATGGAGAACGAACAAATACGGGCAGACAGCGATTGTTTTCAGAACCAGGAGCCAGCGTACCAGGCAGGTGACCTTTGGAGCCCGATCTGGGGCAGAGCCCAGGGGGGCAGACAGCACAGACAAGGGGCCCAGCCCTACCCCCCGAACTCATCCCGGGAGAGAGCCTAGCTGGTTGGCACGGGCGGCGTAGCGGCGCAGCCGGTGGGAGAAGCACCTGGGAGGGAGTGACTGATCTTGGAGCCGGGAGAGCAGCGTCCCAGCCGGGGAGCCGTCCCGCCGGGAGTTTGGCGGGAAGCGGGCGTGGCGCGAGTGTGGGGATCAGCTATATTTCCATAAAGCGACCCCAGGGGCGGGCCCAGCCGTTCGTGCGGGCGACGCGCACCCAGTTCACGCGAGCAGTTCGGCGCACCGGAGGGAGAAGTCCCCGGGAGGAAGTGACAGGTCTCGGAGCGGGGAGAGCAGCGTCCCAGCCGGGGAGCCGTCCTCCTGGGATTTTGGCGGGGGCGAGGCGTGAGCGCGTTCCCCTGAATAGACCCCAGGGCGGGCCCAGCTGTTCGTGCGGGCGACGCCCACCCAGTTAGCCGGAGCAGAGCGGCGCGCCGGAGGGAGAAGTCCCCGAGAGGAAGTGACAGGTCTTGGAGTGGGGAGAGCAGCATCCCAGCTGGGGAGCCGTCCTGCCGGGATTTTGGCAGGCGCGGGCGGAGCGTGAATGCGGGGTTCAGCTCTATATTCTGAGGTGCTACACTCCTAGCTCTCTGATCCCTCCCCCACCCTCCCCAGGCGGCTCCATTAACACCCGAATACCCTGAGCCAGAGGGAGAATTCAGATAGGTATCTGACTGCATTTTTTTTTAGCTGATGACCTGGAAAAACTAATTTCCCAGTGATGGCTCGGAGACAGCAGTCCATATCAAACCACATAAAGAAACAGACCATGACAGCTTCTCCAACCCCCCAAACAAAAGAATCAAAATCTTTCCCAAATGAAGATACAATCCTGGAATTATCAGATACAGAATATAAAAAACTAATTTACAGAATGCTTCAAGACATCACAAATGAAATTAGGCTAACTGCAGAAAAAGCCAAGGAACACACTGATAAAACTGTTGAAGAACTCAAAAAGATTATTCAAGAACATAGTGGAAAAATTAATAAGTTGCAAGAATCCATAGAGAGACAGCATGTAGAAATCCAAAAGATTAACAATAAAATTACACAATTAGCAACGCAATAAGAAGTCAGAGGAGCAGACTCGAGCAATCAGAATGTAGACTGGGACTTCTGGAGGACCAGGGAATCAACACCAACATAGCTGAAAAAAAATCAGATAAAAGAATTAAAAAAAGTGAAGAAACCCTAAGAATCATGTGGGACTCTATCAAGAAGGATAACTTGCGAGTGATTGGAGTCCCAGAACAGGGAGGGGGGACAGAAAACACAGAGAAAATAGTTGAAGGACTCCTGACACAAAACTTCCCTGACATCATGAAAGACGAAAGGATATCTATCCAAGATGCTCATTGAACCCCATTTAAGATTGATCCAAAAAGAAAAACACCAAGACATATTATCCTCGAACTTACCAAAACCAAAGACAAACAGAAAATTTTAAAAGCAGCCAGGGAGAAAAGAAAGGTTTCCTTCAAGGGAGAATCAATAAGAATAAGTTCAGACTACTCAGCAGAAACCATGCAGGCAAGAAGGGAATGGGACGACGTATACAGAGCACTGAAGGAGAAAAACTGCCAACCAAGGATCATATATCCAGCAAAACTCTCTCTGAAATATGAAGGCGAAATTAAGATATTTACAGATAAACACAAGTTTAGAGCATTTGCAAAAACTAAACCAAGACTGCAAGAAATGCTAAAGGAGATTGTTTGGCCGGATGACCAATAATATCAGGTACGAGCACAATACAAGGTCACAAAACAGAATGTCCTGATATCAACACAACTCAAATAGGGAAAGCACAAAAACAAACAAATTAAGATTAATTCTAATAAATAAATAAATAAACAAAATAATACACATAACAGGGAATCATGGAAATCAATAGATAAACGATCACAATAATCAAAAAGAGGGACTAAATACAGGAGGCATTGAACTACCAGACGGAGAGTGATACAAGGCGATATAGAACGATACAAGTTAGGTTTTTACTTAGAAAAATAGGGGTAAATAAAAAGGTAACCACAAAAAGGAATATCAATTCCATAACTCAAGAAAAAAGCCAAGAAAAACGTAACGACTCAACTAACATAAAGTTAAACATTATGAAAATGAGGATCTCACAATCTACTAAGAAAAACGTCTCAGCACAAAAAAGTATGTGGAAAAATGAAATGGCCAACAACTCACATGAAAAGGCATCAAAATGACAGCACTAAAAACTTATTTATCTATAATTACGCTGAATGTAAATGGACTAAATGCACCAATAAAGAGACAGAGAGTCACGGACTGGATAAAGAAACATGATCCGTCTATATGCTGCCTACAAGAGACACACCTTAGACTTAGAGACACAAACAAACTAAAACTCAAAGGACGGAAAAAAATATATCAAGCAAATAATAAGCAAAAAAAAGAGGCGTAGCAATATTAATTTCTGACAAAATAGACTTTAGACTTAAATCTGCCACAAAGGATAAAGAAGGACACTATATAATAATAAAAGGGACAATTGATCAGGAAGACATAACCATATTAAATATTTATGCACCCAATGACAGGGCTACAAAATACATAAATCAAATTTTAACAGAATTGAAAAGTGAGATAGACACCTCCACAATTATAGTAGGAGACTTCAACACACCACTTTCGGAGAAGGACAGGACATCCAGTAAGAAGCTCAATAGAGACACGGAAGACCTAATTACAACAATCAACCAACTTGACCTCATTGACTTATACAGAACTCTCCACCCAACTGCTGCAAAATATACTTTTTTTTCTAGTGCACGTGGAACATTCTCTAGAATAGACCACATATTAGGGCATAAAACAAATCTTTGCAGAATCGAAAACATCGAAATATTACAAAGCATCTTCTCAGACCACAAGGCAATGAAGCTAGAAATCAATAACAGAAAAACTAGGGAAAAGAAATCAAATACTTGGAAACTGAACAATACCCTCCTGAAAAAAGACTGGGTTATAGAAGACATCAAGGAGGGAATAAGGAAATTCATAGAATGCAACGAGAATGAAAATACTTCCTATCAAAACCTCTGGGACACAGCAAAAGCAGTGCTCAGAGGCCAATTTATATCGATAAATGCACACATACAAAAAGAAGAAAGAGCCAAAATCAGAGAACTGTCCCTACAACTTGAACAAATAGAAAGTGAGCAACAAAAGACTCCATCAGGCACCAGAAGAAAACAAATCATAAAAATTAGAGCTGAACTAAATGAATTAGAGAACAGAAAAACAATTGAAAGAATTAACAAAGCCAAAAGCTGGTTCTTTGAAAAAATTAACAAAATTGATAAACCATTGGCTAGACTGACTAAAGAAAAACAGGAAAGGAAACAAATAACCCGAATAAGAAACGAGAAGGACCACATCACAACAGACCCAAATGAAATTAAAAGAATCATTTCAGATTACTACGAAAAATTGTACTCTAACAAATTTGAAAACCTAGAAGAAATGGATAAATTCTTGGAAAAATACTACCTACAAAACTAACACATTCAGAAGTAGAACAACTAAATAGACCCATAACAAAAAAAGAGATTGAAACGGTAATCAAAAAACTTCCAACAAAAAAAGTCCTGGCCCAGACGGCTTCACTGCAGAGTTCTACCAAACCTTCAGAGAAGAGTTAACACCACTGCTACTGAAGGTATTTCAAAGCATAGAAAAAGACGGAATACTACCCAACTCATTCTATGAAGCTACCATCTCCCTGACACCAAAACCAGGTAAAGACATTACAAAAAAAGAAAATTATAGACCTATATCCCTCATGAACATAGATGCAAAAATCCTCAACAAAATTCTAGCCAATAGAATCCAACAACACATCAAAAAAATAATTCACCCTGATCAAGTGGGATTTATACCAGGTATGCAAGGCTGGTTTAATATCAGAAAAACCATTAATGTAATCCATCACATAAATAAAACAAAAGATAAAAACCACATGATCTTATCAATTGATGCAGAAAAGGCATTTGACAAAGTTTAACACCGATTTATGATAAAAGCTCTTACCAAAATAGGAATTGAAGGAAAATTCCTCAACATAATTTAGTTTATGCAAAGCCAACAGCCAATATCACTCTAAATGGAGAGAACCTGAAAGCATTTCCCTTGAGAACGGGAACCAGACAAGGATGCCCTTTATCACCGCTCTTATTCAACATCGTACTTGAAGTCCTAGCCAGGGCAATTAGGCTAGACAAAGAAATAAAGGGTATCCGGATTGGCAAGGAGGAAGTAAAGCTATCACTATTTGCAGATGACATGATCGTATACATGGAAAACCCTAAGGAATTCTCCAGAAAACTACTGAAACTAATAGAAGAGTTTGGCAGAGTCTCAGGTTATAAAATAAACATACAAAAATCACTTGGATTCCTCTACATCAACAAAAAGAACACCGAAGAGGAAATAACCAAATCAATACCATTCACAGTAGCCCTCAAGAAGATAAAATACTTAGGAATAAATCTTACCAAGGATGTAAAAGACCTATACAAAGAAAGCTATAAACCTCTGCTACAAGAAATTCAAAAGGACATACTTAAGTGGAAAAACATACCCTGCTCATGGATAGGAAGACTTAACATAGTAAAAATGTCTATTCTACCAAAAGCCATCTATACATATAACGCACTTCCGATCCAAATACCAATGTCGTATTTTAAGGGGATAGAGAAACAAATCACTAATTTCATATGGAAGGGAAAGAACCCCTGGATAAGCAAAGCATTACTGAAAAAGAAGAAGAAAGTGGGAGGCCTCACTCTGCCTGATTTCAGAACCTATTATACAGCTACAGTAGTCAAAACAGCCTGGTATTGGTACAACAACAGGCACATAGACCAATGGAACAGAATTGAGAACCCAGATGTAAATCCATCCATGTATGAGCAGCTGATATTTGACAAAGGACCAGTGTCAGTCAATTGGGGAAATGATAGTCTTTTTAACAAATGGTGCTGGCATAACTGGATATCCATTTCTAAAAGAATGAAACAGGACCCATACCTCACACCATGCACTAAAACTAAGTCCAAGTGGATCAAAGACCTAAACATAAAGACTAAAACGATAAAGATCATGGAAGAAAAAATAGGGACAACCCTAGGAGCCCTAATACAGGGCATAAACAGAATACAAAACATTACCAAAAATGATGAAGAGAAACCAGATAACTGGGAGCTCCTAAAAATCAAACACCTATGCTCATCTAAAGACTTCACCAAAAGAGTAAAAAGACCACCTACAGACTGGGAAAGAATATTCAGCTATGACATCTCAGACCAGCGCCTGATCTCTAAAATCTACATGATTCTGTCAAAACTCAACCACAAAAAGACAAACAACCCAATCAAGAAGTGGGCAAAGGATATGAACACAGATTTCACTAAAGAAGATATTCAGGCAGCCAACAGACACATGAGAAAATGCTCCGGATCATTAGCCATTAGAGAAATGCAAATTAAAACTACGATGAGACTCCATCTCACACCAACTAGACTGGCATTAATCCAAAAAACACAAAATAATAAATGTTGGAGAGGCTGGGGAGAGATTGGAACTCTCATACACTGCTGGTGGGATTGTAAAATGGTACAACCACTTTGGAAATCCATCTGGCGTTATCTCAAAGAGTTAGAAATAGAACTACCATACAACTCAGAAAGCCCACTCCTCGGAATATACCCTAGAGATACAAGAGCCTTCACACAAACAAATATATGCACACCCATGTTTATTGCAGCTCTGTTTACAATAGCAAAAAGCTGGAAGCAACCAAGGTGTCCATCAACGGATGAATGGGTAAATAAATTGTGGTATATTCACACAATGGAATACTACGCATCGATAAAGAACAGTGACGAATCTCTGAAACATTTCATAACATGGAGGGATCTGGAAGGCATTATGCTGAGCGAAATTAGTCAGAGGGAAAAGGACAAATATTATATAAGACCACTATTATAAGATCTTGAGAAATAGAAAAAACGGAGAAGAACACATACTTTTGTGGTTACAAAGAGGGTAGGGAGAGAGGGAGGGAGAGGGTTTTTTATTGATCAGTCAGTAGATAAGAACTGCTTTGGGTGAAGGGAAAGACAACACTCAATACAAGGAAGGTCAGCCTAATTGGACTGGACTAAAAGCAAAGAGGTTTCTGGGATAAAATGAAAGCTTCAAAGGTCAGCGGAGCAGGGGCTGGGGTCTGGGGAACATGGTTTGAGGGGACTTCTAAGTCAATGGGCAAAATAATTCTATTATGAAAACATTCTGCATCCCACTTTGAAATGTGGCGTCTGGGGTCCTAAATGCCAACAAGCGGCCATCTAAGATACATCAATTGGTCTCAACCCACCTGGAGCAAAGGCAAAGGAAGAACACCAAGGTCACACGACAACTAAGAACCCAAGAGACAGAAAGGGCCACATGAACCAGAGACCTACATTATCCTGAGACCAGAAGAACTAGTTGGTGCCCGGCCACAATCGATGTCTGCCCTGTCAGGGAGCACAACAGACACCTCCTGAGGGAGCAGGAGACCAATGGGATACAGACCCCAAATTCTCATAAAAAGACCATACTTAATGGTATGACTGCGACTAAAGGAATCCTGGAGGCAATGCTCCCCAGACCTTCTGATGGTACAGAACAGGAACCATCGCCGAAGACAACTCATCAGGCATGAAAAGGACTGGTCAGTGGCGCGGAGAGAGATGCTGATGAAGAGTGAGCTAATTAAATCAGGTGGACACTGGAGAATGTGTTGGCAACTCTCGACTGGAGGGGGGATGGGAAGATAGGGAAAGAGGGAAGACGGCAAAATTGGCACGAAACGAAAGACTGAAAGGGCTGACTCAATAGGGGGAGAGCAAGTGGGAGAAGGGAGTAAGATGTATGTAAACTTACATGTGACAGACTGATTGGAATGGTAAATGTTCACTTGAAGCTTAATAAAAATTATTTAAAAAAAAAAAAAGATGGAAGTAACCAAGATGCCAATCAACAGATGAATGGATAAATAAATTGTGGTATATTTACACAATGGAATACTATGGATCCAGAAAGAACAGTGATGAATCTGTCAAACATTTCATAACATGGAGGAATCTGGAAGGCAGTATGTTGAGTGAAATTAGTCAGTTGCAAAAGGACAAAAATTGTATAAGACCACTATTATAAGAACTCGAGAAATAGTTTAAATAGAGAAGAAAACATTCTTTGATGGTTATGAGAGGGGGAAGGGAGGGAGGATGGGAGAAGAGTATTCACTAATTAGATAGTAGATAAGAACTACTTTAGGCAAAGGGAAAGACAACACACAATATAGGCGAGGTCAGCACAACTGGACTAAACCAAAAGGAAAGAAGTTTCCTGAATAAACTAAATGCTTCGAAGGCCAACACAGCAGGGGCGGGGGTTTGGGGACCATGGTTTCAGAGGACATCTAAGTCGACTAGCATAATAAAATCTATTAAGAAAACATTCTGCATCCCGCTTCGGGAAGTTGCATCTGAGGTCTTAAACGCTAGCAAGCAGCCATCTAAGATGCATCAATGGGTCTCAACCCACCTGAACCAAAGGAGAATGAAGAACACCAAGGACACAAGGTAATTACGAGTCCAAGAGACAGAAAGGGCCACATAAACCAGAAACTACGTGTAGCCTGAGACCAGAAGAACTAGATGGTGCCCGGCTACAACTGATGACTGTCTTGACAGGGAACACAACAGAGAACCTCTGAGGGAGCAGGAGAGCAGTGGGATGCAGAACCAAATTCTTGTAAAAAGACCAGACTTTATGATCTTATTGAGACTAGAAAGACCCGGTGATCATGGCCCTCAGACCTTCTGTTGGCCCAGGACAGGAACCATTCCCAAAGCCAACTCTTCAGACAGGAATTGGACTGGACAGTGGGCTGAAGAGGGATGCTGGTGAGGAGTGAGCTTCTTGGATCAGGTGGACACTTGAGACTATGTTGGTATCTCCTGCCTGGAGGGTAGATGAGAGGGTAGAGGGGGTTAGAAGCTGGAGAAATGACACAAGAAGAGAGTTCAGGGAGGGAGCAGGCTGTCTTATTAGGGGAAGAGCAATTGGGAGTATGTAGCAAGGTATATACAAGTTTTTGTGTGAGAGACTGACTATGTAAACTTTAGCTTAAAGCACAATAAAAATTAAAAAAAAATACATAGAAAAGATCAGGAAAAAAATTGTCTCAGCCAATATCATCCCTTTGTCTTTCAAATGAGTTTTGGTTATTCTGTTTTGTTTTTTTAAATTCATTTCTCTCTTTTTAATTTAGAAAGTTTCTATTGACATAACTTTAAGGTCATTGAGTATTTCCTTTGCCATGTCTGGTCTATGGATGAACCCATTCACTGCATTTTTCATTTCTGCTTCACTGTTCATGATTTCTAGGATTTCATTGTTATCCTTTTTTAGACTTTTCCTCTCCTTGCTTACATTACTCATCTGTTCTTAACTGTAGCCACTTTTTTCCATTAGAGTCCTTGGCGTAATAATCATGTTCTTGTTATTAGGTGCCATCGAGTCAGTTTCAACTCATAGCGACCGTGTGTACAACAGAACAAATCATTGCCCAGTCCTGCCCCATCTTCACAATCATTGTTATGCTTGAACCCATTGTTGCAGGCACCGTGTCATTCCATCTCATTGAGGGTCTTCCTCTTTTTCACTGACCCTCTACTTTACCAAGCGTGAAGTCCTTCTCCAGGGACTGGTCCCTCCTGATAACATGTCAAAAATATGTGAGACAAAATCTTGCCATCCTCACTTTCAAGAAGCATTTAGCTGTACTTCTTCCAAGACAGATCTGTTTGTTTCATTGGCAGTCCATGATATATTCAATATTCTTCACCAACACCATAATTCAAAGAAATCAATTCTTCTGTCTTCCTTATTCATTGCCCAGCTTTCACATGCGTATGAGATGACTAAAAACACCATGGCTTGGGTCAGGTGCACCTTAATCCTTAAAGTGAAATCTGTGCTTTTGAACACTTTAAAGAAGTCTTTTGGAGCAGATTTGCCCGTTGAAATGGGTCGTTTGATTTCTTGACTGCTGCTTCCATGGGTATTGATTGTGGATCCAAGTAAAATGAAATCCTTGACAACTTCAATATTTTCTCCATTTATCACGATGTCACTTACTGGTCCAATTGTGAGGATTTTTGTTTTCTTTATGTTGAGGTGTACCATTCTGAAGGCTGTGGTCTTTGAGCTTCATCAGTAAGTGCTTTCAGCAAAGTTGTGTCATCTGCATGTTACAGGTTGTCAGTGAGTTTTCCTCCAATCCCGATGCCCTGTTCTTCTTCATATAGTTCAGCTTCTCATACTATTTGCTCAGCATACAGATTGAATAAGTATGGTGCAAGAATGCAACCCTGATGCACATCTTTCCTGACTTTAAACCACGCAGTATCTACTTGTTCTGTTCTAATGACTGCTTCTTGATCTATGTACAAGTTCATCATGAGCACACTTAAGTGTTCTGGGATTTCCATTCTTCACAATGTTATTCATAATTTGTTATGAACCACATAGTTGACTGCCTGTGCATAGTAAATAAAACATAGGTAAACATTTTTCTCGTATTTTCTGCTTTCAGCCAGGATCCATCTGACATAAGCAATGCTATCCCTCATTCCACAATCTTTTGAATCCAGCTTGAATTTTTGGCAGTTCCCTGTCGATGTACTTGCTGCAACTGCTTTTGAATGATCTTCAGCAAAATTTTATTTGGGTGTGATATTAATAATATTGCAAATACCTTTTTTCAACAACATAAATGGTAACTATACACATGGACCTTGCCAGATGGAATACAAAAGAATCAAATCAACTACATCTGTGGAAAGAGACGTTGAAAGCCCAATATTATCAGTTAGAACAAGGCCAGAGGCCAACAGTAGAACAGGCCATCAACTGCTCATGTGCAAATTCAAGTTGAAGCTGGAGAAAGTTAGAACAAGCCCATGAGAACCAAAGTACAACCTTGAGTACATCCTACCTGAATTTAGTGACCATCTCAAGAATAGATTTGTCACGAGGGAGGCAGAGCCAAGATGGAATAGACAGACACTTTGGGTGAGGCCTATTTACAAGAAAGACCCAGAAAAACAAGTGACATGAGTATATTCGTGACAACCTGGGAGCCCTGAGCTTCAAAGGCAAGCTTAGAAAATGAACTGAGGGGCAGGGGGAGGAAGAGACCATTCAGAAGTGGAGAGGAGTTAACGGACCTGAATTGCGGGGAGCCCTCAGGCACCATTCCTGGAGCTGGGGAGGCAGTGGCGGGCTGGTACTAGCTTTCGGCCGCAGTTTCCTCAGGGAGAAGCAGCCAGCCGCACAGCCTACTCACACTTCTGAAATCAGAGAAGAACGGCTATCTCAGCAAAAGCTAAGAACTTGCATTTATTTCATTGCGCCCCCCCGAACCCCAAGCCGGCTTCAGTGGCTGAATTCCCTGGGCTGGAGATAGGCACTGTTGAGCACCTAGAGCCATTCTCTTGGCCTTGGGGAAGGAAAAAATTTGCAATTGGGGGTAAAGATAATTTGTTAGCTCCACTAACCGGGGGAGCTCGGGACAGAAGCAGCTCCTGTCCAGGCATAAACTGTCCGTGGACTTTGAGCACCTTTCCCTTCTGCATGGACCTGTGTGGGCCTATTTCGGGAGAATAGGCACTTGTTGGCAGACTCCAACCACTTCAGCTATGCGTTGGAGAAGTGGGTGTTTGATGATTTACATTCCTTTGACTATTGAACAAGGCCCTCACCTACCCATATCAGGGACATAAGGACTGGTGTCTCCACTCAGGTCACCCAGCCACCCGTGACAGGGGTCCAAGGATGAATGGTACCTCCCAGTCCTTACAACCCAAAACTTTGGGTGCCCATGGTCCATCTGCAGAACCCACCCACCTGCAAGCTCTAGGAAACAGGGACGCGCTTTCCTCAGAAAGACTCGAGGGTCGGTTCTCAGCCCCCTGCCTTGTTCAGAGCATGACCCCCTGCTGCAATCAGATACTGGTATATACACCAATCACGCCTTGCCCCTCTAAGACTGTAGGACAGAGCCTGTACCACACACTTGATGATCAGCTACCTGGAAACCTGAGCTGAATTCATACAAGAAAACTGAATGGACTCCTAGACTGATATACCGGATAACAGCTCTAGCCATCTGGGGACAGGAACTCAGAGCTCAAAGGCAAAAATAATCAAGCTAGCTCACTTAAGCAACCCATAGGGGCATACCAAAACAGAACAAACCAAGAAGCTACGACACAGTAAGCAAGCATAAACTAATACAATAACTTGTTGATGGCTCGGAGACAACACTCAATATCAATTCACATAAAGAAACAGACCATGATAATCTCAACAGGCTCTCAAAACAAAGAACCCAGGGATCTTCTAGATGAAAGTGCATTCCTGAATTACCAGAGCCAAAGTACAAGAGTTTAATGTACAGAACCCTTCAAGACACCAGGAAGTAAATGAGGCAATATGCAGAACAAGCCAAGGAACACACAGATAAAGCAATTGAAGAAATTAGAAAGATTATTCAGGAACATAATGAAAAGTTTAGTAAGCTGGAAAAATCCATAGACAGACAGCAATCAGAAATTCAGAAGATTAACAATAAAATGACAGAAGTAGACAACTCAGTAGAAAGTCAGAGGAGCAGAATTGAGCAAGTGGAAGGCAGAATTTCTGAACTCAAAGATAAATCACTTGGCACTAATATATTTGAAGAAAAATTGGATAAAAGAATTAAAAAAATAAATGAAGAAACCTTAAAAATCATGTGGGACTCTTATCAAGAGAAATAACCTACGAGTGATTGGAGTACCAGAACGGGGAGGGATAACAGAAAATACAGAAAGAATTGTTGAAGAATTCTTGGCAGAAAACTACCCTGATATCATGAAAGATAAGGCAATATCTATCCAAGATTCTCATGGAACTCCACATAAGGTGGGTGTTAAAAGAAAGTCACCAAGACATATTATAATCAAACTTACCAAAACCAAAGATAAAGAGAGAATTATAACAGCAGCAAGGGATTAACGAAAAGTCATCCAGAAAGAAGAGCCAATAAGAATAA
Source organism: Loxodonta africana (assembly GCF_030014295.1). Taxonomy (NCBI): domain Eukaryota; kingdom Metazoa; phylum Chordata; class Mammalia; order Proboscidea; family Elephantidae; genus Loxodonta; species Loxodonta africana. The sequence goes on along the minus strand of NC_087345.1, from coordinate 120,360,062 downwards.
GCTCAGACTACTCGGCAGAAACCATGCAGGCAAGAAGGCAATGGGATGACATATTTAAAAAATTGAAGGAAAAAAACTGCCTGCTAAGAATCATGTATCTAGCAAAACTGTCCTCTTAAATATGAAGGTGAAATCAAGACATTTCCAGATAAACACAAGTTTAGGGACTTTGTAAAAATCAACCAAAACTACAAAAAATACTAAAGGGAGTTCTTTGGTTAGAAAATCCATAATATGAGGTATCAACTGAAGACTAGAACACTGGGCAGAGCAACCAGAAGTCAACACAGACAGGGAAATACAAAAAAACAAAGGAAGAAGAAAGAATTAAAAAAAAAAGCTCAAAAGAGGGTAACAGCGATGTTATTATATAAAAGAGGACAACATTAAAATAATAAACAGGGACTAAGAAATGTAATCATACACCTTCCATATGGAGAGGAAGATAATGGCGATAAAAAGAAATAAAAGTTAGGTTTAAATTTAGAAAAATAGGGGGTGAATAATAAGGTAACTACAAAGGAGACAAACTATCCTACTCATCAAAATAAAATACAAGAAAAAATAGAGACTCAGCAGAAACAAAATCAACAACAACAAATACGAAGAAAGGACAATATGTGAGGATAATCTACTCAGCACATAAAATCAAGTGGGAAAAAGAAACTGTCAACAACACACAGAAAAAGACATCAAAATGATGGCAATAAATTCATACCTATCCATAATTACCCTGAATCTAAATGGACTAAATGCACCAATAAAGAGACAGAAAGTGGCAGAATGGATTAAAAAACAAGACCCGTCTGTATGCTGCCTACAAGAGACACACCTTAGACTTAGAGACACAAACAAACTAAAACTCAAAGAATGAGAAAAAATATATCAAGCAAACAATAATCAAAAAAGAACAGGAGTAGAAATATTAATTTCTGAGAAAATAGACTTTAAAGTTAAACCCGTCAGAAAGGATAAGGAAGGATACTATATAATGATTAAAGGGATGATAGACCAAGAAGATATAACCATATTAAATATTTATGCACCCAATGACAGGGCTGCAAGATACATAAAACAAACTCTATCAGCATTGAAAAGGGAGATAGACAGCTCCACAATAATAGTAGGAGACTTCAACACACCACTTCCGATGAAGGATAGGACATCCAGAAAGAAGCTCAATAAAGACACGAAAGATCTAAATACCACAGTCAACCAAGTTGACCTCATAGACATATACAGAACACTCCACCCAACAGCAACCAAGTATACTTTCTTTTCTAGTGCACATGAAACATTCTCTAGAATAGACCACATATTAGGTCATAAAGCAAGCCTTAGCAGAATCCAAAACATTGAAATATTACAAAGCATCTTCTCTGACCATAAGGCCATAAAAGTGGAAATCAGTAACAGGAAATGCAGGGAAAGGAAATCAAACAGTTGGAAACTGAACAATACCCTGCCCAAAAAAGACCGGATTGTAGAAGACATTAAGGATGAAATAAAGAAATTCATAGAATCCAATGAGAACGAAAACACTTCCTATCAGAACCTTTGGGACACAGCAAAAGTGGTGCTCAGAGGCCAATTTATATCAATAAATGGACACATACAAAAAGAACAAAGGTCCAAAATGATAGAATTATCCCTACAACTTGAACAAATAGAAAGAGAGCAACAAAAGAAACCTTCAGGTACCTGAAGAAAACAAATAATAAAAATTAGAGCTGAAATAAATGAAATAGAAAACAGAAAAACAATGGAAAGAATTAACAAGACCAAAAGCTAGTTTTTTGAAAAAATCAACAAAATTGATAAACCACTGGCCAAACTGACAAAAGAAAAACAGGAGAGGAAGCAAATAACCTGAATAAGAAATGAGATGGGCGATATTACAACAGACCCAAATGAAATTAAAAGAACCATATCAGATTACTATGAAAAATTGTACTCTAACAAATTTGAAAACTTGGAAGAAATGGATGAATTCCTAGAAACACACTACCTACCTAAACTAACAGAAACAGAGGTAGAACAACTAAATAGACCCATAACAAAAGAAGGGATTGAACAGGCAATCAAAAAACTACCAACCAAAAAAAAAAAAAAAAAAAAAAAGAGCCCTGGCTCAGTTGACTTCACTGCAGAGTTCTACCAAACTTTCAGAGAAGAGTTAACACCACTACTACTAAAGGTATTTCAGAGAATAGAAAAGGACGGAATACTACCAAACTCATTCTATGAAGCCAACATATCCCTGATACCAAAAACAGGTAAAGACACCACAAGAAAAGAAAATTACACACCTATATCCCTCATGAACTTAGATGCAAAAATCCTCAAAAAATTCTAGCCAATAGAATTCAACAACATACCAAAAAAAATAAATGACAATGAACAAGTGGGATTCATACCAGCTATGCAGGGATGGTTCAACATTAGAAAAACAATTAATGTAATGCACCACATAAATAAAACAAAGGACAAGAATCACATGATTTTATCAATTGATGCAGAAAAGGCATTTGACAAAGTTCAACACCTATTCACGATAAAAACTCTCAGCAAAATAGGAGTAGAAGGAAAATTCCTCAACATAATAAAGGATATTTATACAAAGCCAACAGCCAACATCACCCTAAATGGAGAGAGCCTGAAAGCATTCCCAATGAGATTGGGAACCAGACAAGGAAGCCCTTTATCACCGCTCTTATTCAACATCGTATTGGAGGTGCTAGCCAGAGCAATTAGGCTAGATAAAGAAATAAAGGGCATCCAGATTGGCAAGGAAGAAGTTAAAGTATCTCTATTTGCAAATGACATGATCTTATACAGAAAACCCTAAGAAATCCTCAAGAAAAATACTGAAACTAATAGAAGAGTTCAACAGAGTATCGGGATACAAAATAAACATACAAAAATCAGTTGGATTCCTCTACACCAACAAAAAGAACATCAAAGAGGAAATCATGAAATCAATGCCATTTACAGTAGCCCCTGAGAAGATAAAATACTTAGGAATAAATCTCACCAGAGATGTAAAAAACTTATACAAAGAAAACTACAGTACACTTCTGTAAGAAACCAAAAGAGACTTACATAGGTGGAGATACATACCTTGCTCGTGGATAGGAAGACTTAACATTGTAAAAATGTCTATTGTACCAAAAGCGATCTATACATTTAATGCTATTCTGATCCAAATTCCAAGAACATTCTTTAATGAGATGGTGAAACAAATCACCAACTTCATATGGAAGGGAAATAGGCCCCGGACAAATAAGGCATTACTGAAAAAGAAGAACAAAGTGGGAGGCCTTACTTTACCTGAGTTTAGAACCTATGATACCGCCACAGTAGTCAAAACAGCCTGGTACTGGTGCAACAACAGATACATGGACCAATGGAACAGAGTTGAGAATCCAGACATAAATCCATCCACATATGAGCAGTTGATATTTGACAAAACCCTCAAAACAGTTAAATGGGGAAAAGACAGTCTTTTAAACAAATGGTGCTGGCATAACTGGATATCCATGTGCAAAAATATGAAACAAGACCCATACCTCACTCCATGCACAAAGACAAACTCAAAATGGATCAAAGACCTAAATATAAAATCTAAAACGATACAGATCACGGAAGAAAAAATAGGGACAATATTAGGAGCCCTGATACACGGCATGAACAGTATAAAAAACATTAAGAATGCAGAAGAGAAACTAGATAACTAGGAGCTTCTAAAAATCAAACACCTATGCTCATCCAAAGACTTCACCAAAAGAGTAAAAAGACTACTGACAGACTGGGAAAAAGTTTTTAGGTATGACATTTCTGATCAGCGCCTGACCTCTAAAATCTGCATGGTACCGCAAAAACTCAACTGCAAAAATACAAAAGAAAATTAAGAAATGGGCCAGAGATATGAATAGACACTTCACTAGAAAAGACATTCAGGTAGCTAACAGAGACATGAGGAAATGTTCACGATCATTAGCCATTAGAGAAATGCAAATCAAAACTACAATGAGATTTCATCTCACTCCAACAAGACTGGCATTAATCCAAAAAACACGAAATAATAAATGTTGGAGAGGCTGCGGATTATGCACTGCTGGTGGGAATGTAAAATGGTACCACCACTTTGGAAATTGATTTGCTGCTTCCTTAAAAAGCTAGAAATAGAACTACCATACGTTCCAGCAATCCCACTCCTCGGAATATATCCTAGAGAAATAAGAGCTTTTACATGAACTGATATATGTACGCCCATGTTTATTGCAGCACTGTTTACAATAGCAAAAAGATGGAAGTAACTAAGGTGCCCATCAATGGATGAATGGATAAATAAATTATGGTATATTCATACAATGGAATACTACACATGAATAAAGAACAGTGAGGAATTTGTGAAACATTTCATAACATGGAGGAACCTGGAAGGCATTATGCTGAGTGAAATTAGTTGCAAAAGGAGAGATATTGTATAAAACCACTATTATAAGAACTTGAGAAATAGTTTAAACTGAGAAGAAAACATTCTTTTGTGATTATGAGAGGAGGGAGGGAGGAATGGTGGGAGGCGGTATTCACTAATTAGATAGTAGTTAAGAACTACTTTAGGTGAAGGGAAAGACAGTACACAAAACAGGGGAGGTCAGCACAATTGGACTAAACCAAAAGCAAAGAAGTTTCCTAAATAAACTGAATACTTCAAAGGCCAGTGCAGCAGGGGCAGGGGTTTGGGTAACCATGGTTTTAGGGGGCATCTAAGTCAATTGGCATAATAAAATGTGTTAAGAAAACATTCTGCATCCCACTTTGAAGAGTGGCGTCTGGGGTCTTAAATGCTAGCAAGCAACCATCTAAGATGCATCAATTGGTCTGAATTCACCTGGATTAAAGGAGAATGAAGAACACCAAGGATACGAGGTAATTACGAGCCCAAGAGACAGAAAGGGCCACATGAACCAGGGACTACATCATCCTGAGATCAGAAGAACTAGATGATGACCGGCTATGACCAATGACTGCCCTGACAGGGAATAAAACAGAGAACCCCTGAGGGAGCAGGAGAGCAGTGGGGTGCAGACCCCAAATTCTCATAAAAAGACCAGGCTTAACTGAATGAGACTAGAAGGACCCCGGTGGTCATGGCCCGCAGACCTTCTGTTGGCCCAGGACAAGAACCATTCCCAAAGCCAACTCTTCAGACAGGGATTGGACTGGACAATGAGTTGGAGAGGGATGCTGGTGAGGAGTGAGCTTCTTGGATCAGGTGGACACTTGAGACTATGTTGGCATCTCCTGCCTGGAGGGCAGGTGAGAGGGGAGGGTGTTAGACGCTGGTGAAATAGACATGAAAAGAGGGAGTGGAGGGAGAGAGTGGGCTGTCTCATTAGGGGGAGTGTAATTGGGAATATGTAGCAAGGTGTATATACGTTTTTGTGTGAGAGACTGACTTATTTTATAAACTTACACTTGAAGCACAATAAAAATTACCAAAAAAAGAATTGATTTTTTACGTTGAACACTAACGACCAAAGATCAGGTGAGTTGTGGGATGACATCAAGGACATCACAATGAAGAAACCAAGAGGTTATCAAAAAGATGGGAAAGAAAGAAAAGACCAACATAAATGTCAGAAGAGACTCTGAAACTTGTTCTTGAATGTAGAGTTGCTAAAGCAAAAGGAAGAAATAATGTAGTAAAAGAGCTGAGCAGAAGATTTCAAAGGGCAACTTGAGAAGACAAAGTATTATAATGACATGTGCAAATATCTGGAGTTAGAAAACTAAAAAGAAAGGACACATTCGCATTTTTAAAGCTAAAGGAACTTAAGAAAATAGTCAAGCTTGGAGTTATAATAGTGAAGCATCCTTTGGGGAAAATACTGAACGAATGAGTCAATGGTCAACCATTGCAAGGGGCAGCATATGATCAAGAACTGATGGTAATGAAGGAAGTCCAAATCTGCACTGAAGATCTTGGCAGAAAACAAGCCTCCAGGAACTGACGGAATACCAACTGATATGTTTCAACAAACGGAGGTAGTGCTGGAAGTGCTTACTCTTCTGTGCCAAGGAATTTGGAAGACAGTTAACTTGCCAGCTGACTAGAAGAAATCTATATGCCTATTCCAAAGAAAGACGATCCAACCGAATGTGGAAATTATTGAACAATATCATTATAATCACAAGCAAGTAAAATTTTGCTGAAGATCATTCATATTAATCATGGTTATTTTAAATCCCTGGCCTGACAATTCCAAAATCTCTGAGTCTGGTTCTGAGTCTTGCTCTGTCGTTTCAGACTGCGGTTTTTTAAATTTTAGCATGCCTAGGAATTTTGAGATGAAAGCCAGACATGATGTATCAGGTAAAAAGAACTAATGTAAGCGTTTAGTGTGAGATTTTGTTTATCTGACTGGGAGTTAAGTTGTGTCTGCTATAGTTATCAGAGGCTAAAATTTCCTGTGGTGTTATGTTTGCCTCCGCTATTGTCTTTGGGTTTCTTCTTAAAGAAACTTCTTCTTAAAAAGTGACTGAGCCTTTTAGTTCTTTCAGATGTAACCCCGTTATACATAAGAGCTCCGTTGATCTGGTGAAAAGATAAGAGGGTGGAGGAAGTGTCCTATAATCCTATGATTTCATATTAATCTTTTTATAAGCGCTCTCGGAGCCCTGGTGGAGCAGTAGTTAAAGTGCTTAGCTGCCTACCAAGAGGTTGGTGGTTTGAACCCACAGGCAACACCATGAGAGAAAGATGTGACAGTCTGCTTTCGTAAAGATTTGCAGCTTTGAGAACCCCAGCTCTACTGTGTACTATAAGGTCACTATGAGTTAGAATTGACTTCATGGCAATGGATTTTTTTGGTGTCACTCTCGCAAGCAAGTCTCATTCCCCCCCCCCCTTTTTTTTTAGGTGAGGCAGATTTTTTTTTTTAAACAAAAATTATCCATTTTTATTTTATTGTGAGGAAGCAGTCCTTGAGAAGGCCCGAACAGCTATAGTTACTCCCTATTCCTCCCCTACTGTTACCATCTTTATGCATCAGAAACAAAACACTTTAAGCACCCTCACCACCATTAGACAGCATAATGGTTTGTCTAAATAAGCAGCAGGGTTAAAGAGGTAATATTTTGGACTGGTGCCCACATGTTTAACCACCCTCTCCCCTGATGGGCAGTTAGGAAAATCTACATTTCACTTGTAGCAAAGCAGTAGGCTTTGTGTTAAAAAATGGCTGGGGGAGGGACTGCAAGGTTCCTTATCTACAGTCCCAAGTGGGAGTACCATAGTAGAGTTTTTCAGCCCATTTTACTAGCCTACCAGTGGTTAAGAATTACGGCTGCAAACCAAGAAGTCAGCAGTTCGAATCCACCAGCCACTCTTTGGAAACGCTATGGGGCAGTTCTACTCTGTCTAACCAACCAACTAACCGGAATCGACTCCACAGCAACCGGTTAGTTGGTTGGTTGGTAACTAGTGTCTACCTAGCCAGGGGCAATTGGCTGAAGGAAGGCCCTTTGAGTCCCTCACCCATGGTACAAAGTGGACTACATGTAAAAGAGTTGTCATTTCCACCTGAACAGACTTTTCGAGTCAAGAGGGACTGGCTCAAAAATGAATCCGTATTAGTTCTATCTGCTTCTTTTTGTCAGTAATAACAGTTATTTTCCACATACTAAAGCTCAGGAAGCATCTTGCATGTTCAGGCCCGGATCAGATGAACTTACCACACATGGGGTGGTTGATGTCACTGGGTGGAATCCTCATCCTAGCAGTCTTATTGCTGCTTGGAATTTTTGAGGCAACCTGTGAGTATATTACAATTATTTTGTTTTATCCATACAGTTTTTATTCCTTCCTTTATTGCTTTAATCAGTTTAAACATACTAGGTTAGATGTGTTTTGGGGCCCTGGTGCTGCAATGGTTAAGCATTTAGCTGCTAACCAAAAGGCTGGCAGTTTGAATTCATCAGCTGCTCCTTGGAAACCCTATGGGGGCAGTTCTGCTGTGTCCTATAGGGCCACTGAGTTGGAATCGACTCGATGACAAAGGGTGAGATATGTTTTATTGTTTTGATTTTAGCTCTATTATATCAAGATTTTGGCTTTTCTTTATTATAACTGGAAACCCTGGTGGTGTAGTGGTTAAAAGCTATGGCTGCTAACCAAAAGGCTGACAGTTTGAATCCACCATGTGCTCCTTGGAAACCCTATGGGGCAGTTCTACTCTGTGCTGTAGGGTTGCTATGAGTTGGAATCGACTTGACGGCAACAGGTTTTTTTTTTTTTTTTTTGCTAACTTGGTTAATTCATGGCACTTTTTTCACTCACGTTGTACCAAATTTCATGCAGTTTTTAGGAATATTCATTAAATCTACTTTCATGTTTTAATAAAAAGTATGCTTCATTAATTAAACATGAAATGCTTATCCCATTTTATCCCTATGTGAGTATAGATTCTGATGTTAATCATTACATTTGTTAGTTCCAATAAAGTCCATGTAATGCGTGTGTGTGTTTTTAATAGTATCACAATATGTTAATATTCCAAGAACCCTGAGTAAATTACCCCTTTAATTTAATAAATGAAGAAACTGGGACTGACAGATTAAGAAATTTACATGAAATTACAAAACAATTTTGGGGGAGCTCGGGCTACCCAGTGAACTTCCTAATTCTTGAATGAGAGCTCTTTTCACAGGACCAACGTTTATAAAATTGTAGTCTAGACACTTGGGAGTTCCAGGCACCCATTGAGGAGGTCTGTGAGTTCAAAACAATCCTCATACATCTGTAAATCTCATTTGCCTTTTTCACTTTGTCAACATTTGCAATGATTGTGCAAGAGCCATGGTGGCTAAAACAAATCAAGTCAGTGCCACTGACTCGTTCTGGTAGCATTGTGTTCTTCATGAGCACACAGTGGAAGCTTCATTAAGAATGACAGCAATTTTTTTTTTTAATAAAGTCTGATGAAACAGTAAAAAATATTATTGTTTTAAAATATCAACAGTTGAATACAAGCTTTTTAATGCCCTGTGTCTTGGAAAAGCAAATGTGTAAATGTTTCAGTTGAAAGATGAACTAGCGCTTTTCTAAGAGACAAACTATAACAATTCAGACTTGTGCACTGGGTATTCTGAAAAGCGAATGAAGTAAGAATTTCACTTGAAGGACAAAAAATTAAAAACCTAATTATTTTTTGTCAATAATAAAATTCAATCTGTGAAGCAAAAATTTCAATTTTGGAAAACTTGTATTACCACCATGAGTTCAACATGTTCCCCATGCTTAAAGACTTACATTGATGGTGATACTAACAAATGTGATTTTTTTTTTTTTAATACTGAAATGTGTCAACATTTGGATGATATACATAACTCGGTAATGTTATTTGTATCCAAATGATGTTTTCCAAATGATCACCGTTTAATTACAATATTATGCATAAAAAACAAAAACCAAACCCAGTGCCGTCGAGTCTATTCCAACTCATAGCGACCCTATAGGACAGAGTAGAACTGCCCCATAGAATTTCCAAGGAGCACCTGGCAGATTCAAACTGCCAGCCCTTTGGTTAGCAGCTGTAGCACTTAACCACTACGCCACCAGGTTTTTTTTTTTTTTTAATTATGCATATGTGGTTATAGTATCATATATAAGTGAAAGGTTCATTGCAAGTTAACCAATGAATTTTAATATAATGGAATATGAAAAGTTTATTAAGATGGTTTTAGCTAAGATTTAGGAAGCTACCACTTGATAAGTTTTGGTGTAGTGTCAAAAAAGAATATCCACGATGATCTGAAAAGACTACTAAAATATTTTTCCCTTTTCTAACTACATATATGTGTTCAAATAACTTGAACTCATAAGAACTTTGTTTTAACAAAAGTTCTTCAGGGTTCTCAATTTATAAAGGATAATAGTTTCTTGAGACCAAGAGTTTTGAGAACTGCAACATTAAACTGGTGTGTATTCCATGTGAGACAGATGAAGTCCATAATTTCCTTACAGAGAGAAAATATATTGTAAAGCTGCAAAATACACCTTTAACTCCAACTCAGCTAAATCATCAACGGGACTTTTAGATTTTAGGTGGGTGACAGCCAAAGAGTGAGAATCTCAAAAAATAATAAAGCCTTTGAGAATTTGGTGGTACAAATTGTTAAGAGCTCAGCAGCTAACCAAAGGCTCCATGGGAGAAAGACCTGGAGATCATCTACTGTAAAAACTAGAGCAACAAAAACCCAATGGTGCACTTCTGCTCTGTCACATGGGGTCACTATGTGTCAGACTGACTCCAACAACAAGAACAGAAGTTTATGAAAGTCCTTTTGTAACCTTCATTTCCCATCCCAGTCCTTGTGAATTAGTGAAAGAGGGAGGATTGAACAGCTAGATTTTTACTGGGAAGAGTTTAGCTGTATAAATTAAATGCGTCGATAGTAACTGTTAACAGAACAGATTGGGAAAATTTTTTTTTGATAGTTGTCATGACAGCAATCACTCAAGGTGTTCAAACAAAGTATGAGAACATGTAATTTTATTTGTGTAGAAAGTGATAAGATAGAATTAAGGGTGAACAAAATTCTTTTCATAGTGTTGCAGTGAATCATTAAACACGAAATGAACTTCTGAGCTCAACCTGTTCGCATTTCCAATCGTGAGGGAAATAAAACTTAAAATGAAGAAAATATAAGGTAAGTAACACTAATGTGCAGTGTGTTGGGAAATAATGTGTGTAACTTGAGATTTTCAATATTAAGGTTGTTTAGTTTATATAATAGAAATGCCTAAATAATTATTTAAAACGTTATTCATTCAGAAATGAAGTTAGAATTTTATAAGCAAAGTTTTTCTCTACATACATTTATTTTCTTTCTTTTTTTTTTAATTTTTGGGATAATGTTTTACCAGGTAACAATTGTTGAGAGAATTGGATAAAGTAAGAATAGCTTGTTTGTTCATTTAATTGTTAAGAATCTTAGTTTATAACTCCTCTTTTAGAGATTGGAATCTAAAACCCAGAAAGGTTCAATAATGTGGTCAAGGTCAATACGAAGGGGTAAAACAGAAATAAGAAGTTTGGAAACCCAGATAACCATGTGCATTTTAGCTGAAGGCAGCATGTGCAGCTGAACAATCGTAGTTAGTGGTGGGAGTAGCGCTGAACCCTTGCGAAACCGGTAATGAGATAATAGAGTTCTTATAGAGACTGAAATTTTTCATCTTCTAGCTTATGAAACTACCTTTTGTTTTTAATGCGTAGTCTTGATGCCTATGAGCCCCACATTTTCAAATACGGAGTTCCAAATTCAAAAACTCTGAACTTAACACTGAGGCTTCACAGGCAATCTTCCATTTTAAAAATATGAATTAAGTTTATAAAAGAACAGTAACGACAACTAAAACTAAAAACTTTAGAAAATATTTAAAGAACACTCAAACTCTTTAGTTTAATAAACTGTAAGAGGCTGTTTATGTGCCAGCTATTCTAATAGATAAAAGGAATACCAAGAAAATTATTACTGAAATCTGTCTTCAAGGAGCTTATGTTCAATAGGAGAGAACAAAGTGACAATTACAGTAAAAGGAAAGTGTGACAGTAAGTATAATGACACAGAGGCTATATTACAGTATACTACATGATTACGTATATATTACTTATTTTTATATCACTATAAAGAGCCCTAGTGGCACAGTGGTTAAACACTCAGCTGCTAACTGAAAGGTCAGTAGTTCAAAGTCACCAGGCACTCCAAGGAAGAAAGATGTGGCAGTCTGCTTCCGTTTCCAGCACTGGAAACCCTATGGGGCAGTTGTACATTGTCCTATAGAGCTGCTATGAGTTGGGATGGATTCAACTGCAATGGGTTGTATAAAAACAGTGATAGAAGAATATTAACTGACAAAGTGATCTTGTTAAATTGAAGATACAGAATCAAAGAACTTCATCTTTCAAAGAAAATATCTGGAAAAAATAAACAATATATAACATAGTCAAAAATTAACTGCTTCTCAAAAGAGATAACGATGATCACATTTATAATGTAATAATTAGTATGAAGAGGAAGGATAAAAGAATTTAAAGACAATTCCAGTACTTTCAGCTCTGATCAAAACTTTAATAGAAACAGACTTTATAGAATCTATTTTAGGAAGTATAACAAATTGGAATTCTGGAGGTCATTAGTAGATTGCTAAAAGGGTATAATAAAATAGAAAATTTGATATGTGTGACCATTATATTAGTTTTGGTGGAATTCAGTGCTTATACCTGATATCTGGGTCTCTGAGCAATATATTCACTGAGGTAGACCCGTGAAGCAGATCATTTTCTCTTATATCTTACATTATCTTTTTAAAAAATGATTTCAAAGTAAATTAAAGTGTTAATCAAATCAAGAAAGTACTGTGGTTTTCAGTCGTTTGGTCAAGTGCACATTGAGCACTACTCAAGTGCTATCAAGTTTCTTGGCACTACTGGAATAATAACTGAAAAGACACTGTCCCCTCAGGACACTTAGAATAACTGTAATGATAAATGGAAATTCTAAGAGTATTGTAAAATGACATACAGTTAATTGAAAACTTTGTAGCATAAATAATACAGAATTTTTTTTTTTTTATTGATGGTGTCTTGGAAGGAAGAAAGAATAACCAATTTTTTAAATTAGCAATTCAGATTATTATAAAAGATTTCTTCACGAAGTCAAAGTTCTGGTTTTGATTCCCAGCTTTATTGTTTTCTTTTCATGGGGCTCCAGACAAACCCTATATTCTCTCTGACCTTCAACTTTTTAGCTGTAAAGTGGATATTATTTTCATTTGCCCAGCCTCTTCCACAGAATTTTTGTGAGGACCAAATGATAAAAAATGTGAATGTAGAAGTCCTATAAAAGATTGAGTCTATATTTTACGTTATTCAATTGAGAATATCTTAATTCTGTAAAATAAAACTCCGTGAAACAGAATAATTAGGAAAACTTAGGTAAAATAAACAGGCATATTCTATTATATATAGTTCAAGTTTGGGAGTATCTCTTACACAACAACCATAGTGTTTTATTCTTTATGTTTTATTGCATCTTACTTCCAATGAAATTCATTTTAACTCAAAATTAAACCTCCATTTTATACTTTTTGATGTTCACTCTTATAGGTGTCGTTACGTGCTTGAAGCTATAATTTGATTAGGAAACTAAGTAAACACTGAAAAGAAAACCATTTCATAATGAAAAACTTGTTTATATTTTGATATTTTATCATAAAAGTATTAGCTTTCCTCTGAATACTTTGCAGTATTCTGTTATATCATTTAAACATTTTATATTTTTCTTAAAATACTCAGAAATACTTTAAGAGGGAAACTGCTATATCTTCACCAGTAAAATATAATGTCTTCCATTTTTCAGTGCTTCCATGCAAACCTTATTTATAATCACAAGTATTTTACTAGTTATCATTATAGTTTTTAACTTGATACACTGCTTATTTTATTTAATTTGCAATTTTTGGGGGGGTTATGTAAGATTTTAGTTATTCCATTATTTGCTTAACCATTTCTCTATGGTTAGTAAGATTATTCTGAAATCTTTACTGCTACAAATCACTCTGAAATTATCATATTTATTATAAATTTTTATTAATTTCAGTGATTTATTTCCTTATTATAAATCCGCAATTGGGTTTATAGAGTTAGAGTACATAGACATTTTATGGAATGATTAATCAATTTTACTGTCACCAGTAGCATAATACTGCACAATTTTTTGCCAAATTCTCATTAGTATTGGTTTTATGATTTTAAAATTTTTGAGAGCTTATTAGAAATAAAATGTATTATCCTTTTTTGGCATTTTTGACTATCATCAAAGCAACATTTTCTCTGTTCTGAATTATTAATTATATTTACTATTGGGTGAATTTCCTGCTTGGTTTGTTTTTCGTTTTTAAATATCAGTTGAAGTATTGGATATTTTCCCCATACTTGCTTACCTTCCTTTCTTTTTTAATTCTTGATTTGTTTTCTTCTTTTTTTCTTCTTTTTCCTTCCTTCCTTCCTTACTTCCAGGGAGAAAAAATTATCTTAAGTGAAAACAAATGAATAATTGAAATTAAAATTGTAGAATGCATGGTTTTTTTTTTTTTAATATTCTGTAAGGTACTCTATATGAGTAGATGGTCAGTGAAATAGACCCTCAACAAGATGGATTGACACAGTGGCTACAACAATTGGCCCAAACATAAGCAACAATTTTGAGGATGGTACAGGACCGGGCAGTGTTTTATTTTGTCGTACATAGGGTTGCTATGAGTCAGAACCAACCTGACAGCACCTAAAAACAACTTATATCTAAGTAGGCAGTGGAGAATTCTACAAGGCAAATATTTGGATTTAAAAACCCTAAGAGGGCATGAGGAAGGAAGGAAAGAATTTTAAGGGTGTAAAAAATAATTCTTTGAAGTAATTCATTGCAATATTTATATCTGAGGCATTAAAAATGGTTTTTAAAAGAATGAAGGAGGAGCCCTGGTGATGCAATGGTTAAGTGTTTGGCTGCTAACTGAAAGGTCGGTGGTTTGAACCCACCAGCTGCACCATGGGAGAAAAGACCTGGCAATTGCTCCTGTAAAGATTGCAGCCTAGGAAACTCTCTGGTTTCACAGTGATTCTGTAGGACTCTGTCCTATAGGATCTCTGTGAGTCAAAACTGACTCAAGGGCAAACAACAACAAAGGTATTCAAGTCCTCAATTAAAAGAAGTTGAGTTTGCAACTGAGACATAAATTTTAATAAGGAATCTTTAAAATGTGACTTAAAAAGTATTCAAACCATACATAAAATTCATTGAACTTGTAGGAATAGTGCCTTTCCTAATCACCCGTTTCCTTAATCAGCCCACATCTTCCATAATTGAAGGCATACAAGCCTCCAATGAGACAGTTGGTTACCTCCAGTGCACTGTAGTTGGCCATCCTGTAGGTGGTTTCACAGTGAGGCATAGCTGGTTGAACGTGTCAGGGTTAAAGATAAAAATTTACTACCATGACTTGGAAAGCTGATGTTTTCAGCACATGGAAAGGGGATCCATTTCTAATGGGCAAGCACACAGTATCCAAGATTGTGATATTAGTGTATAAAACCAGATTCCAATTTAGTAATTTACTATGAGAAATATGACTGTCATGTAGACAGGAATTCTCTGATGGTCAGGACCAGGGCATTTTTTCTCCTCAGGCCGACTTATATTTAAACCCAAATCACAGGCAAATGTTTGCTTGGCAGACTCTGAAGCAGAAAAAGAATACTATAATTTGAATATTTAATGGTGACAAGCTAATAGGATGAGAATCATTTATGTTTTATTGAAAAGAGCATATCCCAGAATTTCCCAAAACATATCTCCTTGGCCTGAGGAAGAAAAGTGATATATTGCATAAAACATAATGTCTACTCTATAAACTCTGAAAATTTGCTTCCTTGCTGCAGAACTTCTCACGGCTTTTAATAAATGAGTGTACATTATTACCATACTTTTACACAAATTACTTGTGCCTTGTACTTTTGTTTACAACTGTGCCTTCCCCCTGTGAGGAGTTTTCACAAGCTAAAGCAAATGGAAGAAAGAAAGACATAAAAGAGCTGAACAGAAGATTCCAAAGGGTGGTTCGAGAAGACGAAGTATTATAATGACATGTGCAAAGACTGGGAGTGAGAAAACCAAAAGGGAAGAATACACTCTGCATTTCTCAAGTTGAAAGAACTGAAGAAAAAAATTCAAGCCTCAAGTTGTAATATTGAAGGATTTTACAGAGAAAATATTAAACGACACAGGACGCATAAAAAGAAGATGGAAGGAATACACAGTCGCTATTCCAAAAAGAATTGGTCGATGTTCAAACACTTCTGGAGGTAGCAAATGATCAGGAACTGATGGTACTGAAGGAAGAGATCAGATCCAAGCTGCACCGAAGGCATTGATGTAAAACGAGGCTCTCGGAATTGACAGAATACCAATTGAAATGTTTGAACAAATGGATGTAGCGCTAGAACTGCTCACTCGTCTATGCCAAGAAATTTGCAAGACAGCTACCTGGCCAGCTGACAGGAAGAGATCCATATTTATGCCTATACAAAGGTGACCCAACCAAATGTGGAAATTACCAAATAATATCAATAATATCACATGCAAATAATATTTTGCTAACGATCATTCAAAATTGGTTGCAGCAGTATATCCACAGGGAATTGCCAGAAATTCAAGCCGGATTCAGAAGAGGATGTGGAACTGGGGATATCATTGCTGATGTCAGATGGATCCTGGCTGAAAGCAGAGAATACCAGAAAGATATTTACCTGAGTTTTATTGACTATGCAAAGGTAATCGACAGTGTGGATCATAACAAATTATAGATAACATTGTGAAGAATGGGAATTCTAGAACACTTAATTGTGCTCATGAGGAACCTGTACATAGATCAAAAGGCAGTAGTTCCAACAGAAAAAATCAGGAAAGGTGTGTGTCATTTCACTATACTTATTCAATCTGTATGCTGAGCACATAATCTGAGAAGCTGGACTATATGAAGAAGAACGGGGCATCAGGATTGGAGGAAGACTCATTAAGAATCTGTGTTATGCAGATGACACAAACTTGCTTGCTGAAAGTGAAGAGGCCTTGAAGCACTTACTGATGAAGATCAAAGACCACAGCCTTCAGTATGGATTACACCTCAGCATAAAGAAAACAAAAATCCTCACAACTGGACCAATATTAGCAACACCATGATAAATAGAGAAAAGACTGAAGTTGTCAAGGATTTCATTTTACTTGGATCCACAATCAACATCCATGGAAGCAGCAGTTGAGAAATCAAATGATGCATCGCATTGGGCAAATCTGTTGCAAAAGACCTCTTTAAAGTGTTAAAAAGCAAAGATGTCACCTTGAATAAAGTACGCCTGACCCAAACCATGGTATTTTCAATTGCTTCATATGTATGCAAAAACTGGACAATGAATAAGGAAGACCAAAGAAGAGTTAATGCCTTTGAAATATGGTGTTGGTGAAGAATATTGAATATACCATGGGACTGCCAAAAAACGAACAGATCTGTCTTGGAAGAAGTACAGCTAGAATGTTCCTTAGAAGCAAGGATGACAAGACTGTGTCTCACATACTTTGCACATGATATCAGGAGGGATCAGTCCTTGGAGAAGGACATCATGCTTGGTAAAGTAGAGGGTCAGCAAAAAAGAGGAAGACCCTTAATGAGATGGACTGACTGACACAGTGGCTGCAATAATGGGCTCAAGCTTAACAAGGATTGTGAGGCTGGCACAGGACTGGGCAGTGTTTCGTTCTGTTGTACATAGGGTCGCTGTGAGTTGGAACCGACTCTATGGTACCTAACAACAACAGCAACAAATGATTGCTTTCAAAAGAATGAATATCTAATATTGAAACTTAATTCAGATTAATTTTTTCAATTTAAATCCTGTTAAATAAAGCGATAACTTTTCCATCCTTTCTCTTAAAATTGATTTTACTCTTGTTCTTCTTTCTCGCCTAATTCCACTACAAATATAATGTATTTTTTTCTTTTTTGTGGTCCCTCTGCACACCCCAACCAAACCTGTTGCCGTTAATTCCAATTCATAGCAACCCTGTAGGACAGAGTAGAACTACCCCATACGGTTTCCAAGGACCGGCTGGTGAATTCAAACTGCTGACATATTGGTTAGCAGCCAAACCCTTAATCACTGCACCACCAGGATAATCAGTAAGTTCCTCTCAATAAACTCTGTGCTTCTGAAAATATCTTTTTAGAAGAAACTTTTATAAATTGCTTCCTGGCTTAGTGAGAAATAGAGCCAAGTCAGTTAGTGGTGTTGCTATGGGAGGGAGTGGTTGCTCGTATGCAACAAATTTGCTCCTCTGGATTTAGCCAAAAGTCAGCATACTACTGCTAAGATTAAAATTGACTAGCATGTATCTACACATAGTTGTGAAGCAACTAAGATTAGAAATTAAAACAGCAATTAGAATTTTTTAAATCTTAGCTGGTTTCTTATTAAAAGAAAAAAAAGTGAAACCTCAGAAACACTTCACATTTCACAAAGTTGAAACTCCAGAACTAAAACTGTCATTTTTAACCTTTCTTTAAAACCCTTCTTAATTCCAACAAGTTTTCAACAGAAGAATACTAAGAGTTTCTTGAAAAGTTTTTAAATAATTTCACAGTGAAAATATTTTCTTGGAGGTGGTAAATGTGGGGTACCTTGGACTCAAGTCTGAACTCTAGCTAAATGCAAGTTGAAATATAGTTAGAATTAGGCTGATTTTCTCATGCTTTATAGTGAAATGTATGTTCATTCATTAGTCTTAAAAAAACCCATTGCCATGGGGTCAATTCTGACTCTTAGTGACCGTATAGGACAGAGTAAAACTGCCCCCATATAGTTTCCAAGGAGCACCTGGTGGATTCAAACTGCCAACCTTTTGGTTAGCAGCCATAGCACTTAACCACTAGGCCACCAGGGTTTCCATTATTAGTCTTAGATCCTGTTATTAACTGGAGCTGCTAATATTTAGCTTATCTTTATAGGGTCTCTATGAGTCTGAATAGACTCCACGGCAATGGGTTTGGGTTTTTTTCCTGTTTTTAATGGTGGTTGGAGGCCTGCTGTCACAGTGGTTAAGCGTTTGGCTGCTAACCAAAAGGTGGGCAGTTGGAATTCTCCAGCGGATCTTTGGAAACCCTAAGGAGCAGTTGACTCTGTCCTATGAGTCCCAATCGAGTCAACGGCAACCAGTTTGGTTTGATTTTAATGGTGATTACAGTGGTGTTACATAGTTCTGTGTACAATTACTAGATAGAAAAATGCCACATAATATGGAATCAGATCAGATTTTTAAAATAACAATAATTCTAACATAGGAAGAAAGTAAAATCGACAAAACTATTCCTAGCCTCGAGCCCTGGTGGCACAGTGGTGAAGAGCCTAGGTCGCTAGCCAAAAGATTGGCAGTTTGAACCCATCAGCTTCTCCTTGGAAACCGTATGGGGCTGGTCTACTCTGTCCTACAGGGTCACTATGAGTCAGAATCGACTTGATGGCAAAGGATTTTTTTGCTTTTTTTTTTTTTTTTTTTTAATATTCCTAGCATAGCAGTTATAAGAGAGAGGGGTGGGGGGAGGGAGAGAGCCCTGATAGAGGAGTGGTTAAGAGGTCAACTGCTAATCAAAAGGCTGGTAGTTGGACTCCAGCAGCCCTTCCCTGGAAGCTTTATGGGGCAGTTCTACTCTGTCCTACAGGGTTTCTATGAGTTGCTATGACCCCACAGCAATGGGTTTATATATATATATATATATAAAATTTCTTCTGACATTTGCCGTACAACATTGTATTCTCTTTAAGTCTAATCCCTGCAGTGGGGAGGCATATTATATTTGTTTGAAAAAGAGCATGTGTTTCTCATGAGGTGTGACTTTTCTCAGTACCAAGTCATATTTCCACTCACAATCACCATCTACTGCTTTTTGACTGTAGAAAAGCTCCCCATTTCCGGAAGGTGGCGCTCTAGAATAATTGGAAACCAGGTTTTCCTCCATCAGAAACAAAGCAGACGTGCATTCTTTAACATTCAAGTTAACTGAAATTCCGGAAGCACAGACTGAATGTTCAAATCAAATAAGTGCCCCGCTGCCCATTTTTTGCTAGCATTTGAGGCTCTAAATATTTTTCTGCTTCCGTGACCCAGTTTATTGTCTGGCAAAACTAGGAACACAGCAATTAAAGTATTGCTGCATTTAAACAAAATAAGACAAAAATACAAAGGAACATGTTTGAAAAGTACTGCAGTTTTGCATGAGAAAATACCAGCTTCTAAATAACTTTTAATAAAGTTTATTTATGAATTCATTTGAATAACATTTGAGGGCACTTATCACATTATATCCAAAATATGTGGAAAAAATGGAGAATTAATATGCAAAAATCAGATAATTGATTACATAAATTTATAATTGTCCAATGATTATTAAAAATGTGTTTGAGGCTAGAAAAATATGGTGCTGTAATAAGCATGTGGAAAAGTTGAATAAAGTAAAAAAAAAAAAAAAAGGGAGACAAAAAAAAAAAAGAATTTCTCTAGAGAAGAATTCTGTTTATTCTTGACCTGCCTACATAGAGTTCTTAGAAATCTTTGCCTAGTGAAAACATATGTAGCATTATAGAAGGCAATAATGTGACCACAGTAAACTGATCTATTTTCCATGCAGAGGCAGATTGGGAACCTTTGTGAGTTTGCCTGAGATTGTGAATATTTCAAGTATGTTTATTTATTTCAGTCAACAATAAGGATTTATTCAATGGTCAATGGAATACTATTTATATTTAGAAGGTCCAAGTCCATTTAACTGTCAACTAACAATTTTCTGAAAGAATTGGAAGTTTTAGTCATAAGCATTTGTATCCTGAGAGCTATTCTGGCTAATTGAATATTGTCATTTACCAGTTGTTATATAACTCATACTGCAAACACATCTCTAATATTACTGGAAACCATGGATAATACTAGAGGAAGACTAGAAAGCATTTGAAACTCATTATGTAAATTTTATTTAGTGGAACCTTTGTTTTAGTATCACAAATGCCTCAATGAGTCTCTCTTAGTTTTGTGGAATTATCTTTAAGATGCTCCATATTTACTCGTTGAGATTCGAATCATGGATCACCCACTTAAATATTTCAAGATTCCTACTGTCATACTGAATGGATTTTGAAATATGTAACAAAAGTTTGTATTATCTAGAATCAATCATATTTTGGTCTTGGTCAGATTATGATTTCTCTAGAGTCCCAATTCACTATGTATCATAGGACTGTGCACACCAAGCCCATTTGTAAGGATTTTGGAGGAAGTTTGCAAATAAAATCCACAATTTATCTCAAAGGTAGATAATTGAGGATACCAAAATTACGTGGGACACTTTGGTTATTTTATATCCCTATTAATAAACCACCTATGAATGTAATAAACTTTACTCAGTTATTTAAATGTGTGTAAATTATACTTCGGAGTCCTTGGGTAGCATAAATGGTGAAGCACTCAGCTACTAGCCAAAAGATCAGCAGTTCAAACACACCCAGAAGTACCTTGGAAGCAGGCCTGACAATCTTCTTCTGAAATATCACAGCCTTGAAAATCCTATGGAGCAGTTCTACTCTGCACACCTGGAATTGCCCTAAATCTGAATCAACTTGACGGCAACTAACAGGAACCTCAAATAACATTTATTCTTCTTTAAATACTTCTTAAATTCACAGAAAATTGGTATAAGAAACAACAAAAACATTAAAACTTTTAAAAACTTCAATATGCAACTCTTTTTAAATATTAACCTTTGGACTTAAATAAACTAAACATTCAGATTCAAATCAACATTTTCAGTTATCAAGCAAATATAAACGTGTTGGCGTTGTTAGATGCTGTTGAGTCGGTTCCAACTCATAGTGATCCTACGTACAACAGAACGAAATGCTGTCCAGTTCTACACCATCCTCACAATCATTGCTATGTTTGAGCCTGTTGTTTCAGCCACTCTGTCAGTCCATCTCATTTCATCCTCTTTTTTACTGACCTTCTGCTTGACCAAGTGTGATGTCCTTCTCCAGGGACTAGTCTTTCCTGATAACATGTCTGAGGTACATGAGACAAAGTCCCACCATTCTTGCTTCTAAAGAACATTCTGGCTGTACTTCTTTGAAGACAGATTAGTTTGCTCTTCTGGAAGTTCATAGTAAATTCAGTATTCTTTTTCCAACATCATGATTCAAATGCATCAGTTCCTCAGTCTTCCTTATTCATTGTCCTGCTTTCAGATAATACCATGCCTTCGATCACACACCTTAGTTCTCAAAGTAACATCTTTGTTTTTTTTACACTTTAGAGAGGTCTTTTGTAGCAGATTTGCCCAATGCAATAAAAAAAAAAAAAATGCAATACATCATTTTATTTCTTGATTACAGCTTTCATGGGGGTTGATTGTGGATCCAAGTAAAATGAAATCCTTAACAGGGAACTGCTAGAAATTCAAGCTGGATTCAGAAAAGGATGTGGAACAAAGGATATCATTGCTTATGTCAGATGAATCCATGGTAAAAGCTGAGAATATCAGAAAGGTGTTTTTTACCTGTGCTTTATTGCCTATGCAAAGACATTCAACTATGTGGATCATAACAAATTATGGATAACATTGTGAAGAATGGAAATTTCAGAACACTTAACTGTGCTCATGAGGAACGTGTACATAGAACAAGGGACGGTCATTTGAACAGAACAAGGG